>NC_141689.1:1538914242-1540116193 GCF_964263255.1 Lissotriton vulgaris | reverse complement strand
GTCTCTTGGGGACGCGGATGGGCCCGAGGTGGTCGCTGATTGTTCCCCGCTTTCTGGTGGGGGTAGCGATGTTCCGATACGTAAGCGGGTGGAACTGCTGGTGATCATTGACACTGGTATACACGACTGCCGTAAACAACTTCTGCATTGCCATCGGCGGAGGAGGTCCCATGGGATGCTTCCATTGACCGTTCAGCGACTTCTCCACAGCCTTTTCTCATCGCCTTGTTTTATGACGACTACATCGACGTACATCGTGGCGTTAGCTAAGAAAGGACTGGGGTGAGCCCGGTTCTTACTCCGGAGGACTACTATTCGGTGCACGGAGATATGGACTGCCCCAAATTGTGATAATTTGTCGACTCCTTAATATGTATGGATATCCGAAAACTTGCCAGTTTCGTTTTGGGCCACGCTAATGGTTTATGCGGGCGGGGGGCCGGGGCCGTGCTCCCTGTTACATGGTATCCTCTCCCCAGGCTTTCTTTTTTCTCTTTCTCTTTCTCTTTCCCTATATTGTCTCATTCTATATTTCGGGTTCATAATTAGGGCGACAGGCACGCTGCTGGGGGGGTAGGCCGTAGCCTTCTGCAGGGGTGCAGGGTGGGGTGGGTGGATTAGGGTCTATTAGATAGTTATTTGTTTCTATGGCTCTTTTGTGTCCTTTTCTTGGGTCTCCATGACTGTGCGTGATTCCCGCGGGGTGAGTTACTGGGGGGAGGATTAGGTATTATATATAATATGGTATTTTCGGCTTTGTTTAACCTGACTTAGCTGCCCCGCCCCTAAGCACGTTTGCTATTTGCAATATTGATCGCCATTACCGCCGTGGGGCGGGTACAGTAACGTGGAGTCCCCCTACTCCCTTTTTCTAGTATTTTTGTTTTTTTTATTTTCCGGGTTGGGTTGTATAATGATTGCAACTTTATCTGTCTCCCTGATGGTTTCTACTGTTATGGGACTGCTGTTCTGTTTGTCTCTGGGTACATGAGGTTGCGAGTGGACACTACCAATGAAGAACTGTAAGGGCATCTATGGTTTGCACGCTTTGGACCCTTCTGATTACTGATCTTTGGATTTACTATTATGATCAAGTTGGTTTTGTTCCCCGCCACGTACACCAGGTCGCTTTTTATACAACTGATCCTTTGTTCTCTCAATATATAAAAAATTAACCTTCTCTGATCCTATGTCGAGTGGTTCCATTTAGTTAGTATCATGGACTCGCAGCGTTAGGTAGTATCGCTTCACCACTCCGTGCATTTAATTGATAATGGTGCTTTCCAGTTTTGCTACGTGGCCGGCCCCCGGGTTGTAGGCCTGTATTTGTATGCATCCATTTATTCAAATAAAGGTTTTCAAAAATTTAAAAAAATAAAATAAATAAATGTCTGAATTCATACTTTTTCAAATGTTAAAACTGGTTTACCACTGGGAGAGGGGGCTTGGTATCTAGGAGATGAAAGAGTGCTATTTAAACGGATCATATAATGAGTTCTACATGTTTGCTAGGGATTATGACAACGTAATATCAAAGATATAAACCTGTGTATAGAGCCAACATAGATAGGAGCCTCCCAGAGTTCAATAATAAAAAAGTGAAATACTGAGGGGATTTGGGATTAGGGATGGAACAGATAGTCACAGGCATATGGGTAAACAAAAGGAGATAAGGAATTTGTCATGAGAGAAGGAGGCAAAGGGAGTGGAAATAAGAAATAGCCCACAGTTACCTACTTCTGGATACGCCCTGATGATACACAAGTTAAAACACTACGAACAATGATGATTGAAAATGGTTTGTCAATATACATTTGTAGGGTTCAGAACAGATTTTTAATGTAAGAACTTTGGGGATTTCTGATATCCCCGGGCTCTTTTCTTGATGTATGCCTACTCTACATCTTTAAAAGAGACCTATGTGATTCAAAAAATAAATTCACAGTTAAGTACATTTACAGAAAAAAAACCTGCACAGAAAAGTGTTACAGAAAAATCCCAGCGCATGGAAACCACTACAGAAAAAATGTGTTATAACAAAAAAATATGTTGCTACAGAGATTCCCATACATGTGTGAATGTGAAAATATAGAGACATAGCCACCAGATACAGCTTCTATTTTGTAATAACGACTGCTCCATTGGCATTAGACCAGTTGTATGTTTATTCAAGCAGGTACAAGTGACAGGTAATCACTCCAACAGGTCCAACAGATAACTGATCTCTCCCCCATTATTCTGGAATACATGAGATGCCAGGTGATGCATCATAGAACATAGAACACTCACCTGTGGTCATGGTAATAAAAATACAGATATGCCACATCTCCTTTCTTTATAAAACTTATAAGCCTAATAAAAAGAAAGATCTAAAATACAATATACTAAGTAAGGTAAGTTAGAACATCAACAAAATGAAATAAAGATTGAATAAAGTTTGGATTGATAAAGTTTGAATTATATAACAATCACACTACATTCCCCTCTTAACACAATTTTTTTTTACATTACATAACTTCTATATCTAATAGGCACTTTAGTTACTCTACCAGAGTGGGTTGTATTGGATAAATTGTGTGCATTACTCTGTGAATAGTTAACATCTACAGAAGGTGATGTACAAGATGTATTTGAAAAAACACTTACATTATCATTACTATTAGAACCAGAGTCCATGACATCATCCCACATCCACGAAACTGAAGATGAAGGAATGACATCATTTGTATTTTTTTAATTCTTGTTCAAACTCATCCGATTGTAATGCCAAATATTCCCATCACTGAGTTCGGCTGATCTAGAATATGGTACAACAACTTGTAAAGGAGAATATTTACTCAACCCTTTTTTAACTTTGTTAGGTAACTTTACCTTAACCCAATCTCCCTTTTTAATTGTGAAATCATTGGCATTATGCATTTTATCATACTGAATTTTCCCAGCATCATGCATTTTCCTCATATTAGATCTTACCAAAGCTGGAGACCATTTACTGTGTATTTTTTTAACACTCCAAGCCACATTGTCTTTGCAAAAAGGTTCTCTACCCCTTAAGATTCTAAAGGGGCTATATCCAGTTCCAGTAGGTGTAATTCTGTAAGCCCATAATGTGTCTAAAAGTTCCTTTTCCCAACCTTTCCCAACATTTTCTGCAGCTTGGACACTACCCATGATAACTCTGTTGAACCTCTCAACACATCCATTGCCAGCTGGATTATATATGGGAGTGCAATTTTTGCAAATACCATTCCTTTCAAGAAATTTTTCTTAAGTGAAGAAAATTGGGGCCCATTGTCACTCAAGATTTCTTTTGGTATCCCTTCTCTAATAAATAAACTTTGTAAAAAATTGACCACATGCTTGGAATCAAAATTCTCTGTGATGTCCACTTCAGGCCATTTTGAAAAAACATCCATGACAACCAAAATATGTTTGTTATTTCCTTCTTTATCCTCAATGGGACCAAGCCAATCAATGCACAAATGTTCCCATGGATTATCAGGAATTGTTTTCAATCCTAGAGAGGATCTTAAAGTTCTCAATGACTTGTCAGAATCACAACAAATAGAACAATTTCTAACACAATTTTCTGCATCTCTGTCGATGCCGGGCCATCAATAAAGTAATTTTAATCTTGCTTTTAATTTGGAAATACCTAAATGTCCCTCATGATTAATTTCTAAAACCTTACTTCTTAAATCAGAGGGAACAACAACTCTCTCACATCTGCAGATATGACCATTATCATCAATTGATAGCTCATCTTGCACTTCCCACATGGCTTTTAAATCACCACATAGATCATTTTTGCTGGGCCAACCATTCGAAATAAACCCTTTAGCTTTGGCTAATTAATTATCTCGTAATAACCCATTTTCCCACTCCTGTTTGGATATAGCTTCTGTATCATCAAAAATTACAGCTACACTGAAATTCTCATCTTCCTCACTAGGGTTGAAATCTTGTCGAATGGGTGACCTACTTAAATAATCTGCTACCTGATTTTTCTTCCCAGGAGATACTCTTCTGATGAATTATAAATCATTTTACTGCTAATCAAAAATCAAATAGTTTGCGAAAATCTCCCGTTAAGATTGAGAAATAAATGCATAAGTCAAATAAATCTTTTCAGACCTAATTAATTAGTCAAAGCATAAACTTAAAGTTTAGCATCTAAATCTAAAAAGCCATTCTAGCTGCTCTTCTGCATCTGTCCGTGTCTAAAGAGGAAAACAGCCCCTCCTTCACGAGACCTCAAAGGAATGTGGCCTGCAGTGCCAACATATGACGTGCAAAGACTTGGGAAAAAAATCACCAGGGAACCCCCCCACCTGACTCTCCTCGGACGCCCAAGGCTGAATCCCGTGAGGATCTGGTACCTAACCCATAGAATGAAGCAAAGCCTAAGCCAAAATGAGCAAGAAGCCAGCTGAGCTAAGAAAGCCCTATGAGCAAAAAGCCAAAGGAGCCTAGAAGCCCAAAGCCCCTCCAGAGAGGTCATTATTTATACTCTAATTCTTGGCAGTCCACACAAAAATGTTGCATCTTCAGGAAAACCTGTACGTGATTGGTCAGCCACAATAGCATGAGTTCTCACCACCCTGACTCATTCTAAAAACCTGACAATACCAGTTTTAACAAAAGAAGCGCAAATTATTCAATACATTTATAAACGTTTGCAACATTTACTAGGAAAAATGTTTCTATAGTTTTCCTTCCTTCCTGTCACAGCGCAGCAGGACGGATACTTTATCAAACTGGTGCATTGGCACAATCAGAATGTGCTGTTCAAGATGTCCTTGACTTCTTCGTGGTCTGAGTCAAGCTGGTATCTGCGCATGCTCTCTTCTCTTTCAAAGCAAGCCATAGCCTTGCTGGTTTCACAGGCAGCCATTTAATGGTAGGCCCAAAAATAAAACACACACAAATAGAATATTAATTTCATGTACATCAGCCCATTATGTTTCCCAACTCCATACTAATACCCCTTATAAATGTTTACCTAGCCAAGCTATTAGTGTAAAGCAGCTTTTCTATTATTTATGACAACATGCAAAATAAATGTGCAATGTGCAACATAGCATTTTTATGCTTTAGTGTAAAATTTAAAAGCACACACACAGTTTATACAGCGCACACAGCAACATACTTTAGTGTTTTAGATAGCTTTTCATGCAAAAAGCATTTAGCCCCCTGTGTAGTGTTTGGTGCATTATTAATTCACACACATTATAAAAAGAGGTGTTATTAACTGAAATTGTTTATCAAAATATGCAACAAGTCAAAGTCTTTTAAGACAGGAATAGTGTATTTAGATTACAAGGAATGAGCTGGGAAGAGAGAAACACATTCTATTAATCTTCAAAGCTAAAAAGGCCACTTATCACAAGTTTTTCTCCGCACTGCAAAAACACATGTTAATTCAGCAAAAGCATATCAGACTGAATAGGCCTCACTTTCATGTTTTTCATGTGCCATGTTTTTAACTTGCACCAAGATGTGCGTGGCAATTTAAATGCAGTCTGTCTGAAGCACAACAAATAAGACAATGCCTGACTGCAGATGAAATCTGTTCCATCAACTCAACCTCATAGTTGAAGTCCAATAACTTTAAGCTCATTTTTGCTATACGTGGTGTAGCCTTAATTATTCCATCAGAAGTTAAAACTTTTAATAAAGGCTTGTGATAGGTGCGTCGAAGGAAATTAGTTCCCCAAATAAATTTCCTGAATTTTGTCATAGACCACACTGTCGCTAACATTTCTTTTTCTATGACAGTGTATTTGACCTCAGAAGAGGATAACGACTGTGAAGCAAAAGCTATAGTGACCTCTTTGCCACATTCATCTATTTGCAAGAGTACGGCCCCTAACCCTCTGTCACTTGCATCAGTTGTAATAATGCTTGGGGCAAAATTGTCAAAGGCTTGAAGCGGAAAAGCATTCGCAAGTTCAGTTTTTATGTTTTGAAAATCAAGTTCCAGGTCTTTATTCCACATAAATTCACTCTTAACTTTTAAAAGTTGTCTTAAGTTGAAGGTTTTGGTTGCAAGATTCCTAATGAACTTTGAATAAAACTCTGTCAATCCCAAGAAGGATCTCACATCATCCTTAGAAGTAGGAGAAGGTGCCTTCTCAATTGCTTCCATCAACACCTTCCTAGGAGAAATGCCCTTATTGCTGACTTGATGTCCCAGATAAATCAACAAATTCATCCTAAATTTAATTTTTTTTAATTCTGCAGTCAAACCTTTTTCAATTAATTTCTCTAAAACCAATCTCAATTTCTCATCATGTTCTTTTAGATCGTGACCCATTATTAATATGTCATCCTGAAAATAGGTAATGCCATCAATCCCTTTAAATAATTTATGCATCAATCGTTGGAACACGGCAGCAGCAGAAGCCAGGCCGAACGGCATCATTGCACATCTGTAACACCCAAAGTGTGTGATAAAAGCCGTCAAACTTCTGCTGCTCTCGTGTAATTCCACCTGATGGTAGACGGATGTAAGATCCAATGTTGAGAACCATTTCACACCTTTTGTCTGGGAGAGGAGTTCATCTATTTTTGGAAGAGGAAATTTATCTATAACTATATTTTTATTAAGATCCCTCAAATCTATGCACAAACGATTCGGCGCTCTCCACTGGTTCAATGATTCCTCTCTTCTCAAGTATATCTAGTTCTTTCAATATATCTTCTTTAATGCTCATAGGGATGTTTCTCGCCTTGTGACATATTGGTTTGTTGTCTTTCTTCAAAATGATATTGTGTGAAAATCCTTTGAGTTTCCCAACATCACCAGTAAATACTTTAGGAAACTCCTTAGTTATATCCTCAATAAATTCTTTATTCAAGTCATCAATAAGCATGACTTGATCTTTAGCTTTTGGATTCAACATAATCCCCAGTTCTCCCTGATCAATCCAACTAAGGACGGATGGACCTTTTTCAGCAACATACAATTTTCCCATGTTAGACCTGTTTTTGAACTTAAACAATTCTTCAACAACCCCTACCATAGGAATTCTCTCCCCAGTGTACGTCACTGGATGAATATCAGAAGGTTTTAATTCTTTTTTGATGACGTGTAAAAACTCTTTTTCCCATACTGCTCTTTGCACGATAGTATAAGGGGATCCGGAATCCGCAACTATTTTGATTACCACCCCACCAATGTTGATGTCACATACAGGTTTCTTTTTTCCAATGGTACTAACATTTGAGACAACATCTTCAATATCATCAAAATCTAAAATACATAGGATTTCTTCATCACCAGAACTCAATTCATTGTTGCTGCCGTTATTCTCTTTCTCATTAACATAACTCACATGTTTCTTTTGATTTTTGTTAACACGTCTTCTACAAACATTTGCATAATGACCTGGTATCCCACAATAAGTGCATTTAGAATTTATGGCAGGACATATCTTATCAAAAGCATTGTGACCTGCATAACCTCATCTGTAACATAAGTTCTTACTATCGTTACTACTCTTCACTTTAATATTTTCTTTTTTATTACCGCAAAAATTGTACTTATTGTTATCAACTTTCTTTTTTACCTGCACATTAGCTACTACATTTCTCTCATCATCCTTTTTTAAAGCAACCTGTGCACATCTCTTTGACATTTCCGCTTTTTTGATAATAGCGATTATTTCATTCAAAGGTGAATCCCCAAAAATCATAACTTCTCTTGAATTGATGAATTATTGCAGTGCATTACCAACTGGTCTCTGATAAAGCTGTTGTGAAGGTTATCAAATTGGCAATTAATTGATATTTTTCTCAAAGATGATACATAATCCTCCACAGATTCTGATTTCCTTTGTTTTCTTTGGAAAAATTCATAACGACTTATACCTACACATACAGTAGGTTGATAATAACTATCCAAGTCAGCTAGGGTGTCAAGAAATATATTCGAATGGCTATCTGCACTTGTCTTTTTTTCCATTTGTAAATAAATCCTTATGTCTTCTGGACCTAAATTATGTAATAGCATTTTTTTCTTCCTAGACGGTGTAAAAACTTCATCATTTTCTTCTTCTAGTGCTGCCACGTAATTTAAAAAATATTCTTTCCAGTCAATCCATTTTATAGCAGGCTCGCCAGGACGGGGAAGGAAGGGTACAGGTGTAACTAACCCCATAGATTGTGTAGCCATGTTCAGAATGTTTAATTTCTTTTTATTTTTGAAATGTTACACTTTTGTTTAAAAAGATAAGGAATAAATACCAGTTTTTCTTGTGTAATCTGTTTCCACACAACCTGAGTCCGCTATCAGAAATGACAAAAGAATCGTTGTTGAAAAAAACGCTGTAATTCCTGTACTCGGCGATCTACTCGACATCTCCAGCGTTAAGGAAGCATTGTTGGTAGCTAGGATACGCTACTTAAGATGGCTGCCACCTTTTTCTTTAGCGTGACTGCATCATCGCGCTGATGTTAGTCTCAGCGTGATTACGTCCTAACGTTGTGCTTCGTGTGTGACGTTCGCAAGGGAGAGCCCGATCACGAGCAAAGCGCAATCCAGGAACACTCACCACCGTCAAATAATGCCACTTGCACAACGGGTGAACGGGTGAGGATTTACAATGCCAAACGTTAATTGCTGAGATTTCGAGATGAAAATTAAAATAGTCTACTCACTCGAGTTTCTTGTCGTTTCGCAAAGTATCCGATCCGTGATTGAAGCACAATAATATTCTTTATGCTTTTCTTTCCCTTTTAAAAAAAAAATTGTTCTTCTTAATTCAATAATACTTTTTTATGCTAGATGAAATGAGCAGCGTGCTCTGCTTGACATTTACTGCCCATTAAGTCTTTTAAGCAAGAAATGGTGAAAAAAAATACTTGCTTAATTAATCCAACGTTGAATTCTAGAGCAGTGTGGGTTCGATGTTTTCTAACAGGTGATGATGATCCCATCCTCGTCGCCATTGTAATAACGACTGCTCCATTGGTATTAGACCAGTTGTATGTTTATTCAAGCCGGTACAAGTGACAGGTAATCACTCCAACAGGTCCAACAGATAACTGATCTCTCCCCCACTATTCTGGAATACATGAGATGCCAGGTGATGTATCATAGAACATAGAACACTCACCTGTGGTCATGGTAATAAAGATACAGATATGCCACTGTAATAGAATGTAATAGTATGTTTTAGAATGTTAATGACGCCTTTCTACCTTTCTACTTTTCTGTATACTTTCAAATGGTTCTAGAGTTCCTGGCTCGAGGTTCACTGGTAGCGCTCAGTTACTGATGGAACTCCGAGTGACAGGACGCAGTTGTAATGTGGGTGAATAACTTGGATTAAACTTCTATCCTGATTTATGAAGTTTCAGCGTTTCCTGTTTACTACAATTTGGCGATGATTGGGATTATTTTTATTCACCCACCAACCCACGTGAAGATTGGTAAAGTTTCTGATGAATTAATTTGGATTGGAGAGCTCATGGAAAATTTTGTCATGAGCTGCTTGTGACCTACGATGTATTGACAACACTTGGCAGTACCTGGTATTGATTGTCGAATTACGGTAGGATCACCTTACTCATGAACTTTTATAACTTTGGCTTTTTGCAACGCTCTGCCTTTCGATATTGGAGTTGCTATTTTGGTACTCTGAATTCCTGAATATTGGCAGTGAAAAGTGATGTGTTGGATCTATGGCTGAAGTCTAAGCGTGTATTTCATCTAAGAAGAGCCTATTTACGATCTACTCTGTTAGAAGGCTACAAACGGCAGTTTGAAAGAACGAGCATTTTTTGATGTTCATTGCCTTACCTCCATTGGGATTCTTCTCAGAATTGTTATTCCCGGAAATTCGGAAGTTACGTTCTCTCGATCAGTCAAGTGTGACGTAAGTCGTACTGCAGCTCCTGTGTTGCTTGTACGTGCTGGAAGCCAATCGGCGGCAACGTTGTCAATGTGACTCCATTTTTTTTTCTTTTCAAGAAATCAATCAGGGTTTAAGTGTAAACGAGTACCAAGACTTCAAGAATGAACTTTTATTGACACAGTCTACGTTGGAAGAATTTTGGTCAACTTCTTTAATCTAGTGGGACTTCGAGACTCTCTCTTTCGACGTCTGTATTATTATTATTTTCTCTTCTTTTTCTTAAGAATTAAGTTTTTGGTTCTTAACAGGTTTTGAGTCTGGTGGGGGTAACCATTACACACTTTCTCAGGTCTGGTCTTTGGGGATTATGTCTTCAATTAAAGAAATTACTCAACCTCCACCATTCCTCGATAAACCTGGCAAACCTGCTCTTCTGTGGCCAGAGTGGTTGGGTTTGTTTGAGAATCATCTGGTGGCCATAGACGCTCTGGGATATTCTCCACCTCGTAAATTTGATCTGTTATTTGGGAGTTTGGGGCTTGCAGCTCAGCGTATTTTCAATAGTCTCACTCCTATTCCTCCTCCAGTTGGTCAATCAGGAGACGGGCAATGGAACGTTTCTTTAGAGGCTCTAGCCAGGTTAAAGAACCAGTTTGATGAGTCTCCTAATATAATGCTTGAACGACATATTTTCTATAAAAGAAAACAAAAGGAGGATGAAAAGATAGAAGAATATGTAGCAGCATTAAGGGTTTTGGCGATTCCTTGTGATTTTGGTCCTCTTTTGGACAATTATATTAGAGACCAATTAGTATTTAATTGTGTCTCTGTCAAAATCAAAGAAAGAATTCTTAGTTGTAAGAATCCTTCCCTGTCTGAGGTAATTGATTTGGCATTAAGCATCCAGAGATCAGTTTTGTCAACCAAAGCAATGTCTTTAGATGCTTCCCCTAAAATTAGTATGGTTTCAGATGGGGTGGAAGACGATGGTTTATATGCTGTGGGTAGCAAGGATAAATCAAAGCCTTTTCAGAATAAAGGTCAGAATTTTTGTTTTAGATGTGGTTCGAAATTCCACATCGGCAACTTTAACGGTTGTCCTGCTTTGGGTAAACGATGCGCAGTCTGTAAAATGGTTGGTCATTTTCAAAAAGTTTGCAGGTTTCAAAAGAAAAATGTTAAAATAACAATATGGATTGGGACCATTGTGCTGAATCTATGGACAATTTGCTTCTGATGTTGGATGTGGGGGAGGAGGAAATTAAAGGTCCCTTGTGTTCTTCTATTGTTGATGGGGTTCATTTACAGTTGATGGCAGATTCGGGGTCACCCATCACTATTCTCCGGGACTCCACATTCTATGAGAAATGGGGTAAAGAGATGGTCCTTATGGAAACTATTGTTAACCCCCAAGGCTTTCGGGGAAAAAGATATTGATATGTTGGGTTTCTTCATGGGAAATATTGACATTTTGGAAAGATCTATTTGTACAAAGATTTATGTAGCTATTAAGGGCAAAAACATTGTGGGGTGGAAGGACCTTGCCAGGATGGGACTGTATTTGGTTCCGGGTGATGAACATCCCATTAAGGCAAGGGAACTTCCTATTTGCTCTATTGAGAATATGATGATTGACCGTAATGACCTGATAAAAGAGTTCAAAGGGGTTTTTAATAACAAGGTGGGTCTGGTGAAAGGGGTGGAACATAAAATGAGACTCCTCCCTAATGCTTCACCGGTTACCCACAAAGTGCGCAATGTCCCTTTAAGTGTAAGGTCTGAGCTTAAAAAAATGTTGGAGGATTTATGTGATCAAGGGATTATTCAACCCACTGAGTCATCACAATTGGTCGCCCCATTGTGGTCGCTCGAAAAAAGAATAATGAGATCAGATTGTGTGCGGATCTCAGGGGTTTGAACAAGAATATCAAGGTGGATTGTCATCCCCTTCCTAAAATTCAGGAGTTGTTGGCAAATTTGGGGGGGGCAAAATGGTTCTCTTTGATCGACCTAAAATCCGCATACCATCAGGTGCCTTTATCCAAGGACTCTCAGGAATTGACCACATTCGTCACCCCGTTTGGGGCGTTCAAGTTTTTGAGACTTCCCTTTGGGTTGGTGTTGGACCTAGAGTTACCTAGACATAGGGTAGCCTGGCCTAGGGTAAGACAGTCAGAACCTAGAAGCACACGTGTAAAGTTTGCGCTCAACCCAGCAGTAACTCAATGTATTTCCAGACAAAAACGACATTACACCAAATTTGTGGAAAAATACGAGCTGTTTTATAAAAACTTTTGGCTGTTCAGCAATTCATGTTTCCTATTACAAAAATATAGTTTCTCTTTAGAGTACTTAACTCTGGATACTAATTTCAGCAGTTTTAGCCCCCCACCTCTCAACAACAGAAATTAAATCACAGTTTTAGTTGTAACCTGGAAGAGATCTCACTTCTCAATGCAGTAACTTTCAGTGATACCTTAATCCTGGAAACTCAAGTTATTGACCATAAGCAAAATTACAGTGTTTTAAACCTTTTTCCTAGTACAGACATTCAATTGGAAGCATTAGACTTTTCAGGTAATGTAACAGGGCAAAACATCACTTGACTGTGACCAAGGTACTATCTACTCCGTCTGACAGTTGGTGAATTCCTGCTATCATTAACTCATATGCCAGATCTGCCGCATGGACAGTGCCAGTAACCTTTTCCCAACTGTTCCAGTCATACAAGAGAACATACGGGTATTACACACAGGCAGGTTCCCTCCAGCGTTAATAAAACGGGGGTTCAGGACTCTTTCACTACAATTAAGGCTCGTCTTGTCCCAGTCAGGAGACAGGAATTCTAGAAATCACCTAGTTGCCTAGATCGAGCTTCGGGGTCTCTGCTTCACTACTTGCCAAAGACCCTGCCGGTGTGAAGGAAATTCGTCCAGCTCTGGGGGCTTTACCAAAGCTAGACGCTTACTTAGTTAGCAATCGGACCTCTTTGTATGCACACTGGAACTTCGGCGCTCCTCCTCTTTCGCTCGTTCCCCTCACACGGCCTGCCCGGCCGCCGATCCACTCAGCTCCGCTCTTCTACCAAGCCGAGAGGTCTTTCAGCCCTCCTCTGAGCCTGCGGGGCATACAAGACACTTCCGCGCCTCAGGAGCCACCCAAGCCTACACCAAGCATGCGCGGCGGCCTCGAGTCGGCGCTCCTCCTCAATGGCACCGCCCCGCACCACACTGGGCCTGCGCAGCGCTCAAGACACTACTCCCGGCAGGGAGATGCGGCGCCTCACTGGAAGGTGATCCAATCCTGGGCGCAAGTAAACTTTTGATAATCTCTAACCCGAAGTGCCGGATTTAGGCGGTCACTTCTTTAGAGCCACGTGTTCAGTCTAACCGGACACCGGTGATTGGCAAGAGTCGGGATTTTCTTCCTTCCCCACCACTCAGGCCCTGCCCTGATCTAGGGGGCAGCCCCGATCGCCCTCACCTGGCGGTATCTTACTGTCCTCTCCTCAAGAACTCCACATAGGATTCCCACCGGTTACTCCTGCAGTAGGGATTTTCCCGAGTCCACGTCTTGACAGGGTCAGGTCAGAATATGAGGGATAGTTTCACAACAACAGGGACTGCGACCCAGCAGGTCTGTCAATCCCCACAGTGCACCAGTCTCCTCCTTCGACCGCCTATACTCCTGTCCTCCAACTCTCCTCTTCATACCACACCATCTAAAATGGCTGCCCAACATTCCGCCTTTTATAGGATGACCCCAGAAGGTCCAGAAGGGACCAGAAGGTTCTGAAATGCCCTATTCTATCCTATGGGTCAGGTCTCAGGGATGACAGTTATGGCAGTTGATGACCACCATTTTGTGTGACCCTTACTTTCTAGTCAGGGACAGGCACCTAGGCCTCAGGAAAAGGACTATAAGGGCAAAGAAAACACCTACGCCTAGGACAACACCACAAAAAATTCAGTGGACATAAAAAGATAAAAAGGTGTTGAGGGGCAAAAAGGGGACAAAATAAATAATTATTAGGAGGGGCTACCCAAAGGGCAGACAGGTCTAACACGCGTCCCCCCCCAGCTGAAAGTGGGGAGAGCTACCCAACCCCTTGGGAGTCCTTATCACTAAGGCAGAAATACCTAGAGAGACCGTCTGCATTGGCGTGGTCCACTCCAGGCCGATGTTCCACCCGGAAGTCCATTCCCTGTAGGGAGATGGACCATCTCAACAACTTGGGATTTTCCCCCTTCATTTGCATCAGCCAACGAAGAGGTCGATGGTCAGTCTGAACCAGGAAGTGCGAGACAAACAGGTATGGCCGCAACTTCTTCAGAGCCCACACCACCGCAAAAGCTTCCCGCTCAATTGCACTCCACTTCTGTTCCCGGGGAAGTAGTCTCCTGGATAGGAAGACTACAGGCTCATCCAGACCCTCTTCATTGAGTTGCGATAACACTGCCCCAATGCCATGCTCTGATGCGTCTGCCTGGACAATGAACTCTTTGGAGAAGTCTGGGGCCCTCAGGACCGGTGCTGCACACATCGCCTGCTTCAATTTCTCAAAGGCTTGCTCATAAGCCTCTGTCTAGACTACCCGTTGAGGTTGTTTCTTGGAGGTAAGCTCTGTGAGGGGCGCTACAATAGTGCCATATTCCTTCACAAAGCGACGGTAGTAACCTGTGAGGCCCAAGAAAGCTCGGACCTCAGTCTGGGTCTTGGGGGGTTCCCAGGCCATGATTGCCTCAATCTTTGCCTGGAGGGACTGCACTGTTCCCCTACCCACCAAGTGGCCTAGGTACACTGTGGTAAATAAAATTTACCGGACTATTTTTCTATACATTAAATAACAATAAGGATAGCTCAATCAAATGAGAGGCAGAGTCCGTGGTATCTGAGTCATACGGGCTTTAATTAAGCAACTCGAGTAGCTGGACATCTATGCCCAGATGCATCAACCTTTTTAGGAAGTGCAAACGGTGCGATTCGCATAAATCGGCCTTTTGCACTTCCTAAATTGGTTACTGGGATGCATCAAGCATTTTTAGGAAATCGCTTTTTTTGCGAGTTCCAAAAAATGCGATTGCTGTTAAGGAATCGCACATTTGCGATTCCTTAACAGCAATGCATCATCCCCAAAACATTTGCGATTTCCAAAATTGCAAATGCAAATTACCACGAAGTTGAACTTCGTGGTAATTTGCAAAAATGTTTAAAAACGCATGAAAATGCATTTTTTAAACGTGTACGTTACAGGCACACATGTCCTTAGGACATGTGTGTATGTAACTCACATGTAAATGTGCATTTCATGAGTGCAGGGGGGGGTCCTTTGGACCCCCCTCTCCACCCTTGAAAGGCTTTGATGCATTCCGAATTGAAATTGCGAATTCGCAATTCCCATTCATTCCTATGGGCATTTCAGCCCATAGGAATGAATGGGAATATCGGATTCGCTATTTGGAACTCACAATTTTATTGGAATTCGGTAAAAATTGCGATTTTTACCGAATTCCAATAAAATTGCGAATTTAATGATGCATTGCCATTTGCGAATCCTTAATTGCGATTCCTTATTTTTCGCAATTAAGGAATCACAAATGACAACGTTGATGCATCTAGGGGTAAGTTCCATCACCACGAAGGTTCAGGAAGGGAGATTCTCACCATTTTATTAACATCACACATTATATATGGTGAAACAGTATAATTGAAATGAATACAGTAGGCGTAACAGGTGAAAAGAGAGAGATAAGAACACATGTGAGTAACAGGAGGCGTGTAAGAAGGCGTACACGTGGGCGTGCACTTGACATGTCAGAGAAACCTCACAAGAAACATCACAAGTGGGTGGATGCTTAGAGAAAGTTTGCAGGATCAGCAGAAACTTTTGGCCTATATGCGCGCGCAACTGAGCATGACGTGTAACTGGGGAGAGCTGGGGGCTTTGACTTTAGCACTAGTAGAGGAGACTAATGTCTGGGATGTCAGAACGACCTATACCTTTAGCATATCTAGTATCTCATGTTTGGAGGATGTAGTGTCTGAAGTAAAAGGTCTCTCGGGCAGGGGCCATACATCACTGAATGCTAGGGAATGCATACGTGTCTTGGTACAATGCGCGGGGGCCATGGGCCTACCATGGTAACGGGTAACTGGTTCTATAAATCACTTGCAAGGAGGACAGGAAGGCCGGGCCCTTTACTCTGCAGCCGGGAATATGTTTACCTATTTCACTAGACTGGAATGTGTTTTCGAGGAGGCTGAACAGATAACTTGTAGGCAAAATACTGTCTTGGCAGGCAGGCCAGGCTGAGCCGGGCACCGCTTCGCTGGGCAGGAAGTAAGGCAGAGGTCAGGGATGCATACCTAAACGGCAGCTTTCAGAGACAGAAGAGACTTCGGAGCCTCAATTCAGGGCCTAGCTCGGCAGAGCCAGGAAAACGTGGCTTCGCATTAAAAGTGCACCATGTAAAGACGTTGGCAACATAGGTTTAGAAACCAAATTAATGTTGCTTTCTTAGAGGACTTGGTAGATAACATGTTAACGTTGGACGCAAATGCATTTGCGTCTTCATTTTCGGCCATGGAGGGAAAATGCACGGAGGTCATGCACATACATGGGACGTTGGGGTACACGTTAGGGGACATACCTGGTCATATAAAATTCGATTTTCCTCATTCCCTCCTTGTCCCCTACGTTCCCTTCAGGATATATCTATGTTCATGAGACCATCTATCTGTTCGTATAACATCATTTGCTCGTCCTTTCTCATTCGAGCACGGGATCGTGCACTTGGACGGGGAATACAAGCTGTGGCGCACAAGCCGCAAAAAGCTGGCCCACATTGTAGACAAAGACAACAACTGAATACTATAAGGAGTATTATTCCTAGGAATGGCAATACTTTCCATCCCCAGGCGGATATCACACTCCAGAACCAACCGGACCAAGTCCAGGTGCCTGGATTCTGGTGCATCTGGTGAGCTATCTCATGAAGCCTTGTGATGGCTTTGTATACTGACGGTGCATTATTAGGAATGAAAATGCAACAACTGGATCCGATGACTCTACAAGCCCCGCCCCTATCGGCCAGGATGACGTCAAGGACAAGGCGATTTTGAAGAACAACAAGTCTCATAGCAGACTGCTCTTCGGTCAGGTTACCTAGGGCAAAAGTAGTTTTATTCACTACTGCTTCAAGGGTACGTGTCAATTTGCGTATCAGTTTACTGTTTTGGACAGGACCTACAAAGAAAAAGAATCCTTTATTGAAATCTGTGTATTGCTCCCATGTTGTCTCGGTCTGATCGACAATTGGGGTCTTGAGCTCCCTTTTATGTCTTACATGCACAAGACGTGAATTTCGATGATAATCAGGTGGGTCTAGAAAAACAGGTGGCAGTAGGAATGCAATGTAACAGGTTCCATCCCAATCTAATGGCAGACGTACATAAGCTGTTGACCCACAAATGAAATAAGAATGGCGAGAGGCTTTGAAAGTAGACTTTCCTCTATCACTGAATTCGACCACAGTACTACAATCACTGTGTCCTAAATGTACTGAACCATTCTTTCTAATGCATAATTCACCTTTCACTGGTAAAACTGTAATAGATGGCAGGTCTACATTAGTCTCGGACTGGACGTTCAGAATCATGAGATTAAGTGTAAAATTCCCTAATCCATACACTTCATTTTCTAGATCAGTTCCTGTCCTTTGGGGAAGACCCTCCTTGTCTGGGAAACATGCTCTATTCATAACTGTATTCAGATCTCCCCATCTCCAATTGCCTTGGGAAACTTTGGACTCGCTGTCTAATGATGACATTAAAGTAAACCATGCACCACACGAACCATTGTGTGAAAACGGATAAGGAAAGAGAGGCAGAGCTCCCTTGTATTTCTGATAGGGAGGGAGTCGACCACATACCCAACAATTGGTGGCATTGCTGGTCTGGTGAGAATGGTGTAACATACGGATAAAAGTGTTGTTGCGCAGTGCAAGTCGATAGGAAAGTTCGTGTGGGGGCAGGTCACTGAAAGTGTGCTCTACAGTGTCGTTAGAGGAAGTATGTACATGAGATTCAAGAGGAAAGAAAACATGTAGCATTAAACTTATGCATATGATCGTAAGACTCAGAAGAAACATAAAAAGTAACGTGATAATACATCTGCTGTGCAGATTCTTACAGTATTTTTCTCTTTTCGATTCGCCTATCTCTCTGACTACTTGGGTCTATCTTATACATAGAAAGCAACAAAGATTGTACAGAGTTCCCCAAAAGGGATTTAACTAGATTAACTCATTAGAACCTATCTCTTAAGGGGTGTGATAGAGCAGGGAAAGTGGAAGTCCCTTATCGGCATCAAGGAAGCCTCACACAAGTCAAAGGCTGGATGACTACTGTCACCCCACCCGATGATTGTCCAGTGTCATCATTGGCTATCCTGCTCCTTCGGCAGGCTGGCGATGCAATGCCCGTCGGGCAGCACAAGAATGCTGCACTTTAGCGGAGATCTTTTATTCCTTTAGCCAATGAGTGCATGTGTGTGAGGGACATAGGGAGTGCAATAAGTGAGCGTGAGTGAGGTTAAAAAAGGTCAGTAGAGTCCAATAGGGGAAACTTTAATAGCATGGCTCACTGCCTTGTTAAAAACTGTGAAAAGGTTAGGGGTATCAAGGCGTGACGGTTAGGGTAATCAAGCCTTATTCAACCCTCAGTTCAGGTGTGGTCGACATGTTTCTTGCCTCTAAGGCAATTCATCACTACCAATTGCTCATAAAATTGCTCATGGATTCCCCAGTAGTTAAGGAATCAAGTATACGACCTGTGAAGTGTCGCAGAATCAACCCTTCATTGAGGCCCTCCCTGGGACTAGAGAAGGAAACAAAACAAGGGTACAGTCAATCGTGTGTTTGTTGACCAAAGACATTGTTGCATGTGACAATAGCATGCGAATCATTGTGTATTTAAGGGGGTCACAACCCCTGTGGGTTTATCACACTTGTGTCAGAGAGGGTACAAGGGAGTGTAGAACAAAATGAATTGAAGTGAAAAATGTCCTGCCAACAGGCGCCATTGGTGATCCGCAGTTGGCATGCATTATGTCTGATCACAGCTAGGCAGCGTGCCACACCCAGCTGGGTGACACACGTGTGTCATGCAGGTATCAATGGTGTGTTCATACACACCAACAATTAGAATTAAAATTAAAAGGCACCACTTAAAACAACTGATTACGTACAGGAAGGCATCGTTCACACTGATATAGTGATAACGCTTATGGTGAATTCCCCGGGTGAAAAATAAGCCATGAACATGTGGGTAATGGCGGAAACGCAGCGCTTACCCGCAGTCCCTGGTTGGATGTCCCACCGGCTGACCTGGTGGGGCCAGTGCTATGCGGTTGGTACCTAGGAACAAAGCAAGTGTACCGCTCGTCAGCAGAGTGGGGAGCGGTGGAGCTTACCCTCATTGCAGGTTCCAGTCCGTGTGTATTCATGGCGATCGTCAACACGATGCCTCGGGTGAGCTGCGTGTAGGTTAAGCCTACCTTACCTGACTAGCTGCTGGCAAGGCGTGCAATCACCTACCCCGCCCACGTCGGTACTGCCGCAGGATCGCCGGTAGAAGCGGACTGCCTACCAGCCGCTAAACATAGCCGGTCGCGCTGGCGCCGTGGGGGGCGTGCCCCGTAGGGATTGCTAGGAGACGCGGCACGCTGGGGCATAGAAAGCAATGATTTCCCCATTAGTATCGCCTCATAACATTGGGCGCCATCTTGGAACGGGATTAGAGAAAGAGTGTATCAATGTTACAGTCAACTCGGCGTTCTTAATGGGCAGTGGAACATAAGGATTTCCATGTATGTATTGGCTTGTAACAATGGGCGCCATCTTGGAATGGGTCTGGGAGCCAGGTACATTAAGATTACAGTTAATGCCTTCCAGGGACGAGTAACTAACTCATGGAATATATTATCTGGCCAGCATAGTCCAGGGCACCGCATCATTAAGGCCAGATTCATCAGTATGTAGGCGATGAACCCATCTTTGTTCCATTTTGAAGAGGGCCTGTTGGTTTATTGAGGGATGGCATTCCAGGACAGTCCATTTCAAGTTCTCAGCCACATGATTTTGTTGTCTGCAGTGCTCATATAGTTTGGTGTGGGTCTTGTGACATCGGATATTGCTATTATGCTCCATGATGCGTAATTTCACAGGACGCATCGTCATCCCAATGTAGATCATCTTACAGGGGCATGTGAGTACATAAATACAACGTGAGCTATTGCAATTAGTGTGTCTATTGATGTTCCAAATGAAGTTCCTGGGCAGTTCAATAGTTTTGCCCTGGATTGTTTGGGGGCAGACTACACATGATCCACAGCGGTAGTGTCCAATGACCGGTGGAAGGTCCCACAAGGTATTGACCGGTCGTGTGCTTGATTTCTTAGGGCGGGTGTGAATCAGGGTATCTTTGAGATTCGCCGTCCTCCTGAATGCGAAACGCGGACGAGGTAATTCCATGCCAGCTGTATTGAGAATCCCCCAATGTGAATTCACAATCTTTTTTATGAACGTCGAGTGCTTGGTGTAGGACGTGACACATGTAATTACATCCTCCTTTTCCTTGGGGTGGACTTCAAGCAAGGACTCTCTGTTGTTGTTAAGCGCTTGTTTGCATGATGTCTTCAGTAGCCGTGTAGGGTAGCCCCTATCTTGGAGCTTGTGTTGCAGGATACTTGCTTCATGTTTGTAGTCCTGGACAGAACTGCAGTTTCTCTGTATACGGAGAAATTGCCCGAAGGGTAAGTTCTCCCTCAGTGCTCTCGTATGGTGACTGTTATATAGGAGCAGACTGTTTCTATCTGTCTTCTTCTTATACATGGTGGTAGTGATTGTTGATGGACCCAATTGGATTGTCAGGTCTAGAAACGGTATGGATGTCTCAGAGATGGTACCCGTAAATTTTAAGAAGGGGTTCTGTTGGTTGATCCATAGACAGAAAGCCTCACAGCTAGCCCGGTCCCCTTTCCAGAAAATCAAAATATCATCGATGTATCGACGCCAGAGTGTAAGGTTATCTCGGAAGGGGTTTTGTTCTGGAGGGTAGATGTGGTACTTTTCAAAAGAGGCCATATAAATACACGCCAGGCTGGGGGCAAATGTTGAACCCATTGAGGTCCCGCTGACCTGATGATACAGTTGCGATTCATATCGGAAAAAGTTCTCAGTCAGGGCTATGTGTGCCAGCTCCATGATGAAGGCAATGGGAGTAGGAGAGGTCCATTCTTCTTGTCGCATCAGTGAGTCCACAGCTTCTAGTGTGGCTTGCTGCGGAATGTTGGTGTACAACGCCTCTACGTCTAAAGTCAGGAGTAGATCAACGTCTTCCCTCCCATCGATGTCATTGATCAGACGTAGGACATCTCTAGTATCTTGTAAATACGACGGAATCTGCTTCACCAATGGTTGGAAGAAGGCGTCACAGAATTGGGACAGAGGTTCCAGCAATGATCCGATGCCAGAGACAATCGGTCTCCCCGGGACTGGAGTCGTGCCCTTATGAATCTTGGGGAGGGTGTAAAAATAAGGAGTGACCGGATCCGTAGTCACTAGGAATTCAGCTTCCTTCTTGCTGATCCATTCTTTGGTCTCGGCTTCAATGACGAGCTAGTGATGGTAGCCACTAGCCGTTTCGTGGGGTCCTCCATCAGTGGTCTGTAATGAGTGGTATTAGACAACTGTCGTCTACATTCACAGTCATAATCCTCATAATTTTGTATGACTGTGGCACCCCCTTTGTCAGCTTGTTTGATGACTATAGAGTCGTCCCTGCCCAGATCTATGGACGCTTGTCGTTCTGCAGTTGTTAAATTGTGGAAGGGTTTCAACTTAGGTTTGTTTTGCATGCTGGTAAGCACTGCCCGTTCGAAGGTGAGAACCTCCGGTGGGACCATTCCATCGTTAGGGGTGAATGTAGAAGGTTTTTTCAGACCAGTGTCTAGGATGGGAAGTTCCGGTTGATTATCAAAAAATGCCCGCAGTCGTATTTTTCTGAAGAATTGTTTCAGTTCGATAGTTTCTTGGAAAGAATCCGGGCTCGGGGTGGGGACAAACCCAAGACCTTTCTCTAGCACTCTTTTCTCTGTTGGTGAAAGAATTTTCTTTGACAGGTTGACGATCAGACTCGTCTCCCCCTGGCTGCTACACTCCTGGTCTCCATTGAGGTTGATGTTGGCGGCTGGTCCTGCCACTGCACTCCTTTTTGCCCGCCTCGCTTTCGCCCTCTTCCTCTGCCCCAACCTCTGCCTTGAAAAGGTGGCGGATTGAGGGGGTAAAATTGTGGCGGGCCTTGCGGGAAAAAGGGATATTGCCAAGCTGGTGTCATATGAGGAGGACCGTGGAAGACTGGGCCTTGTTGGTACCCTTGTTGCCAAGCGCGTGGTGGGGCTCGTGAATTCCTAGCAGGATATCCCCCGCTCGAGTCGCTGCTTGTCGATCCCCATCTCTGATCGCTGCCTGAGTTCTCATCGGACGAGTAGTTATTCTTCTTCCCTTTGAAACCGTCCTTGAGATAGGGGTAGACTTTTTCTTTTTCAAACTTGGCAATGTCTTTCTCAAGTTTGGTAGTTTTTTGTTTTAATAAGAACTCATGGTGGTCAGACATTTCCTGATTAATCTCACTCAGCTTGGTGGTGAATGCCGTCTTGTTATTCTTGGAAGTTGCGTTTTTCATGGAGGTCTCCAGGGCTGAGATCTTTTCCAACAAGGCATCAGAAAGGCGTTTTGCTGTTTGACTGATCAGGAATAGTAGATCCTTTGTACACTTCCAGGATACCTGGCACCAATCCACTTTGAAGCGTTTATCTTCCAAAAATAATCTTGGGACTATGTTAACAATTAGGCCCTGTGGGGCTATGTTACTCCTCAGGTATTCCGTCATCATGACCCCGTGGATCGTGATTCTTATAAGTTCTTTTTTCATTTCAGTCAGGGTCGTCCATTCATCTGAAGATGTACTGGATGTGGAGACCGGAGGGTTAGTTAGTATAGATGGCGTTGTTCTCAATGCCTCGGCTATGGTGTCCTCATTAAAGCTTAGACCCGGAACATCCTCCATGATGGTGTCTGGAGTCTCTGTGCGTTATCAAGATGTGGTACGAAGGACTATGCTAACCAGAGCAGTGCGTGTTTAAGTGGTACCTAACTAGGCAGTAAATACTGACTAGGGATGGGCCAGGAGAGGAGAAGATTCTTCACCACTGGTAACCTGAATGGGTTCCCGTGCAGGATGCACGCTAGGAATTATATCAAAGAGGGGGAACAGGGGTTGGACAATTTTTAACGGGGTCCAATGTACATGTCCAATGACGTAGAAAGCAACAAAGATTGTACAGAGTTCCCCAAAAGGGATTTAACTAGATTAACTCATTAGAACCTCTCTCTTAAGGGGTGTGATAGAGCAGGGAAAGTGGAAGTCCCTTATCGGAATCAAGGATGCCTCACACAAGTCAAAGGCTGGATGACTACTGTCACTCCACCCGATGATTGTCCAGTGTCATCATTGGCTATCCTGCTCCTACGGCAAGCTGGCGATGCAATGCCCGTCGGGCAGCACAAGAATGCTGCACTTTAGCGGAGATCTTTTATTCCTTTAGCCAATGAGTGCATGTGTGTGAGGGACCTAGGGAGTGCAATAAGTGAGCGTGAGTGAGGTTAAAAACGGTCAGTAGAGTCCAATAGGGGAAACTTTAATAGCATAGCTCACTGCCTTGTTAAAAACCGTGAAAAGGTGAGGGGTATCAAGGCGTGACGGTTAGGGTAATCAAGCCTTATTCAACCCTCAGTTCAGGTGTGGTCGACATGTTTCTTGCCTCTAAGGCAATTCATCAGGACCAATTGCTCATAAAATTGCTCATGGATTCCCCAGTAATTAAGGAATCAAGTATACGACCTGTGAAGTGTCGCAGAATCAACCCTTCATTGAGGCCCTCCCTGGGACTATAGAAGGAAACAAAACAAGGGTACAGTCAATCGTGTGTTTGTTGACCAAAGACATTGTTGCATGTGACAATAGCATGCGAATCATTGTGTATTTAAGGGGTCACAACCCCTGTGGGTTTATCACACTTGTGTCAGAGAGGGTACAAGGGAGTGTAGAACAAAATGAATTGAAGTGAAAAATGTCCTGCCAACAGGCGCCATTGGTGATCCGCAGTTGGCATGCATTATGTCTGATCACAGCTAGGCAGCGTGCCACACCCAGCTGGGTGGCACACGTGTGTCATGCAGGTATCAATGGTGTGTTCATACACACCAACAATTAGAATTAAAATAAAAGGCACCACTTAAAACAACTGATTACGTACAGGAAGGCATCGTTCACACTGATATAGTGATAACGCTTATGGTGAATTCCCCGGGTGAAAAATAAGCCATGAACATGTGGGTAATGGCGGAAACGCAGCGCTTACCCGCAGTCCCTGGTTGGATGTCCCACCAGCTGACCTGGTGGGGCCAGTGCTATGCGGTTGGTACCTAGGAACAAAGCAAGTGTACCGCTCGTCAGCAGAGTGGGGAGCGGTGGAGTCAACACGATGCCTCGGGTGAGCTGCGTGTAGGTTAAGCCTACCTTACCTGACTAGCTGCTGGCAAGGCGTGCAATCACCTACCCCGCCCACGTCGGTACTGCCGCAGGATCGCCAGTAGAAGCGGACTGCCTACCAGCCGCTAAACATAGCCGGTCGCGCGGGCGCCGTGGGGGGCGTGTCCCGTATGGATTGCTAGGAGACGCGGCACGCTGGGGCATAGAAAGCAATGATTTCCCCATTAGTATCGCCTCATAACATTGGGCGCCATCTTGGAACGGGATTAGAGAAAGAGTGTATCAATGTTACAGTCAACTCGGCGTTCTTAATGGGCAGTGGAACATAAGGATTTCCATGTATGTATTGGCTTGTAACAATGGGCGCCATCTTGGAATGGGTCTGGGAGCCAGGTACATTAAGATTACAGTTAATGCCTTCCAGGGACGAGTAACTAACTCATGGAATATATTATCTGGCCAGCATAGTCCAGGGCACCGCATCATTAAGGCCAGATTCATCAGTATGTAGGCGATGAACCCATCTTTGTTCCATTTTGAAGAGGGCGTTGGTTTATTGAGGGATGGCATTCCAGGACAGTCCATTTCAAGTTCTCAGCCACATGATTTTGTTGTCTGCAGTGCTCATATAGTTTGGTGTGGGTCTTGTGACATCGGATATTGCTATTATGCTCCATGATGCGTAATTTCACAGGACGCATCGTCATCCCAATGTAGATCATCTTACAGGGGCATGTGAGTACATAAATACAACGTGAGCTATTGCAATTAGTGTGTCTATTGATGTTCCAAATGAAGTTCCTGGGCAGTTCAATAGTTTTGCCCTGGATTGTTTGGGGCAGACTACACATGATCCACAGCGGTAGTGTCCAATGACCGGTGGAAGGTCCCACAAGGTATTGACCGGTCGTGTGCTTGATTTCTTAGGGCGGGTGTGAATCAGGGTATCTTTGAGATTCGCCGTCCTCCTGAATGCGAAACGCGGACGAGGTAATTCCATGCCAGCTGTATTGAGAATCCCCCAATGTGAATTCACAATCTTTTTTATGAACGTCGAGTGCTTGGTGTAGGACGTGACACATGTAATTACATCCTCCTTTTCCTTGGGGTGGACTTCAAGCAAGGACTCTCTGTTGTTGTTAAGCGCTCGTTTGCATGATGTCTTCAGTAGCCGTGTAGGGTAGCCCCTATCTTGGAGCTTGTGTTGCAGGATACTTGCTTCATGTTTGTAGTCCTGGACAGAACTGCAGTTTCTCCGTATACGGAGAAATTGCCCGAAGGGTAAGTTCTCCCTCAGTGCTCTCGTATGGTGACTGTTATATAGGAGCAGACTGTTTCTATCTGTCTTCTTCTTATACATGGTGGTAGTGATTGTTGATGGACCCAATTGGATTGTCAGGTCTAGAAACGGTGTGGATGTCTCAGAGATGGTACCCGTAAATTTTAAGAAGGGGTTCTGTTGGTTGATCCATAGACAGAAAGCCTCACAGCTAGCCCGGTCCCCTTTCCAGAAAATCAAAATATCATCGATGTATCGACGCCAGAGTGTAAGGTTATCTCGGAAGGGGTTTTGTTCTGGAGGGTAGATGTGGTACTTTTCAAAAGAGGCCATATAAATACACGCCAGGCTGGGGGCAAATGTTGAACCCATTGTGGTCCCGCTGACCTGATGATACAGTTGCGATTCATATCGGAAAATGTCAGAAACCTGTCTAACCGCTTCACCCAGGGGGGGACTTAAACAATTAAACGCTGTCTGACTTACTAGACCTCAACTTAGTTCTGTATTCCTGTTGGGGAGTTTTCTCTAACAGGGGGAGTTTAGAGTCAGTGTCTGAAAGGGGGCAGTCTTTGAAAAAAGTCTTTGGACACAGTCCACGAAATTTCTTCACGTGGCTGGAGTGGAGCCAGCCTTTTCTTCCCTCGATCTTTACAGCGGTCCGCGTGGTCATCAACACCAGTTTAGGTTCCTTCCACCTGGGCTCCAGAGGGCTTGAGCGATCGAAATTTCGCACGAAGACCAGATCGCCTGGAACGATTTCATGCGGTTTCACCTGAGTGTTGTCCGGGAAGGCAGCCGCGACCTGTGAACGACAAGATTGTAGTGCAGACATCAAGGAAGCTAGGTAATCTGTCAGCATAGTACTGTCAACATCTGTAATTTTTCGGGGCATAGGGGTACCCCACATGTTTGGGGGACGACCAAAAACTATTTCATACGGGGACACTCCAGTTCTAGAATGGGCTACCATTCGCATGTAAAAGAGGGCAACCGGCAGGGCTACCATCCAATCTACGCCTTTTTCTGCACAGACCTTCACTAAACGTGTTTTCAGGGTTTGATTATGCCTTTCTACAAGGCCAGTTGCCTCGGGATGTCGTACACAGTGGAATTTCCACTGGTATCCTAACAGGAGTGATACCTGTTTCATAAGCTCGGACGAGAATGGCTGTCCATTATCTGAGTATACGACATGGGGCAAACCAAATCGTGGGAAAAATTCACGGACCAGTTGCTTGGCAGTGGTTACGGCAGTGTAATCTGGGACTGGATATGCTTCTGTCCATCGGGAAAGGGCACATACAACTAAGAGGACATACTTGAATCCGCGACATCTGTCCATCTGGATATAATCCATCTGGAGGACTTCAAAAGGGTGGTCAGGAGGATGAAATCCACCTTGTTCCACGGGAATGCCTTTGCCTGGATTCAACTGACAACAGATCATACAGGTACGTACTTTCTGTTTTGCTGCTGCACGTAAATGCTTGTTGAACCATAAATTCTGGATGCTGTCTAACATGGCTTTTTCTCCTAAGTGTGCTGGACTATTGAAGGACTGGGTTCTTTAAGACCCAGCGGTGCCAGGGCACAACACCTGAAACCTTCGTGGGTAACCTGCTCCGGCGTACGAATGACAGAGACACGGGACACTTCCTTTGGCGTCAAAGATTCAAGGTTTATTTACTGCAGGGAACACAGAAGTCACGACAAGTACAACACGTGCAACTTGGGGAGACTGCTTCAAATTGGTTCTGTGGATCGCTCCTTTTATACAGATTTTACCCATAGGACAACATGGTACACAAAGGTTTACAACCCGGTTCCCACAATTATCCCCCAGAGGGGTCGCTTTGGTAACTTTGATACACATAAGGTCCGGAACATAAGTGCGGAAACATTTGGCGGTTCCCAACTGTAAAAACCCATCTTCCCAACATTAGTGCATTCCAATCGGTAGTAAAACAGATCGAAATAGGAACAAAGACAGGTGCAGAGGAAGATGGAGACAGTGGGGAGATCGGAAAGGGTGTAAAAGGGGTGGTATCGGGAAACACGAGATACAGGCATCAAAGGGACGTGCCTAATGAGATGCACGGCTGAGACAATAAACCGGCACGGCAAGATGAGCCTCGAGCGGGGCCATCTGCCTTACAGTATCATCCCCCTCGTCATAAAGACACTTACAAAGAACATGTGTCTTCCGCAAATATCTTGGGAGTCCCAGGGTCGCGAAGCGGACATCGTCCGTTCGCTGGCTACTTGAGGGCAAGAGACAAAATGGATGCCGTATCTAAGATGGAACCCGTGGGTACAGACGAAAAACCCACATAACAACCGAACGGTTTAAGTTAGCACAGCGAAACTGCGCACACTTACTAAACTCGTCATTTGCGGTTCATAGATACCAGACTCGACCATATTCGTGCGAGTCGAAAACATCACTTACAATTGTCACGGAACCTCAGACGCTCCTTTTGCCCTCATGTAGGCAAGCACTAGTCGGAATCATATTCGATATTCATCAGACCATCTAGATGTTGTTGTAGCATAGCTCTGTCCAGCCGAGTCCCCTTGGTAACAGGTGGCTGTCTCATACACGTTGTAGCACAGAGGCCACATAAGGCAGGACCGCACTGCACACAAAGGCAACACGTGAACAGGAACACCACAACGACTCCGATGATCATCAGAATCTTCCAACCCCAAGTCGACATTAGGCCCCAAAACCACCCAAGTAGCGTCCAATCCCCTACATCCACGTGTATGGATTCGGAGATCTTATGCAACTTCGAGATGGCTTGATAGACAGTCGGAGCATTATCCGGAATGAAAATACAGCAGCTCGAATGGATCACCTTACATACCCCACCTCGATCTGCTAAGATCACGTCTAAAACCATACAGTTTTGTAACGTCATAAGTCTATCCGCCTGAAGTTCAGTGGTGATATTACCAAGGGCACTGGCAGTAATATTAGCTGTCGATTCTACCACTCGAGTCAACCGTCTCAGGTTCCTACTATTAACCATAGGTCCCCAAAACGGGAGGAAACCCTTGAAAAAGTCTCCTGCCTCTTGACCGGCAGTATCCTCTTCGCTAATTACGCCTCTCACAACTCTAGTCTTGTGATAATCTGCGTCTACAGTAAACGTCGGAGGCAACAAGTTTGCGATAAAACATGAGCCCATGAAGTCAGAGGGCAACCATGCATACGCACGATCATGACAGATAAAGTAGGTACCCGTGGCAGCCAGGAACACAGGGGACGAGACCATCGGCAGAATGTAATTTTCAGTGCAAGCACTCTCTCCAAGTCGGGCTTTTGATCTTCGGCCGCGACCTATGAGACAAAAATTACCAATGTGGGGTACGACCCATATCGGAGGCGAGCTTTTAAGCTGCTTTTCACTGGTGAACACACTATATTCGCCTCTACTGAGGACCCTATAGGCTTGTACCTCTTCCTCGGGAATAAGCGAGGGATCATAGATATCACTATCTAAATCCTCTATTGCTATAGACAAAGGTTTTTGGTACGAGGTAGGACCAGAGTAGGGGGAACGTGGTTCTCGAATGGGGTGGAAACCCAGTGCGCTTCGAAACATTGTTTGAAATGCTCGAGCAGACCCTTGGGAACTATACGGTAACACCAGATATGGAATTCCCTTATCCGTAGTATGTGGCATCAACCCACACACCCAACAATTAGTAGTGTTAACCACTAACTGATGCTGATGAAGGAGCTGAATAAAGGAATTGTTGCGGAATTCTGCACGTCTAGCCTGCTCGTGTTCAGGTAAGATATGAAAAGAATGAGGAGAAGCAGTGAAGGTAAGTTTAGGATCAGGAGTAGGAGTAGGTATAGCAGAAGGATAAAAAGTAAAACATCGTGTAATACACCCCACCCGCCAATAATGCAGAAACAGCCAAAAACAATACGAATATTTGGAATATAAAACATTTGGTACGACTGAGTTGCTGCAGCTTGAATCTATGAGCCTGAGCTTCTTCCAAGTTCATCAGCTTCGAGAATGCCATTCCCTATGACCGTCCGCAACGTTTCTTGACGCACTTCGTTCTGTGTAGCAGCAGTCAATCCCTAGGAGTTCCCAGGAACCGACGGTCTTTAACCTAGCGTCAAGACCTACTAACCAGAAGGAAGTACGCGCGCGGCCCTATGGCCTTTATTTCACAAATATATATGCGAAAACAATGTTTCTCAGCTGTGGAAGCAAAAAGTGTAAGGAACGAAACTCAATGAATATGTACAAAATAATTACAATGGTACAAATGTTCAAACTGATCGTGGAAAACGGGATAATGCAATTATCAAGGGACAGAACAGGATCTTTTATTAGTCTTTAGTGCTGGATCGCAAAAAGTATCGGGTTTTCCCAGGACGTGTCTGTTCGTCGAACAAAGGATCCGTTGAAGGGACAACGTCCTGTTGATCAGCTGAATGTTCTGGTCTTGAGTCTTTTGCTGACAAATGTTCAACAGTGTCTTTCTGCTGCACTGAGGATTCTCCGACAGGTTGTGCGTCACTGAAAGGTACAAACGCCGGCAATCCTTCGGTTTCAGTTGATGCAATGCCTCTCCTCACCCACGAGTCTGCTGGCAACGGGATAGGGACTTTCTTGGTATGGGTGGCGTGCACCCAATTCTTCCGCCCCTCAAGACGAACTGCAGTTCTCGTGGCAAGGAGGACCTGGTAGGGTCCAGTGAACCTGGGATCCAAGTTGTTCTTGCGCGAGAAGTTGCGCGTCACCACCCAATCTCCGGGCTGGAGTTGGTGGCCTGGACCCTCCGTCTGCGTCGGCAATGCTTCGTGAACCTGCTGGTGAATTAACCTCAGTTTAGCAGTCAAGTCATGAAGATAATCGATCAACATTGGATACTCAAGATCACAGAAAGTACCTAGCCTAGGAACCCCCCAAACATTCGCAGGACGGCCGAACACTATTTCATAGGGACTAAGCCCTACTCGGGAGTGTACAGTCGCCCTAGTTGACAGTAATGCTAAGGGTAAGGCGTCAGGCCACGAGAGACCAGTCGTCGCCTGAATCTTTGCTAGTTTTAGTTTAAGGGTGCCATTGTACCCTTCAACCAAACCAGCTGACTGGGGATGATTGGCACTATGGAATTTCTGATTAATTCCAAGGCCCTTACACACACTCTTCATCACACTCCCCACAAACTCACTTCCGTTATCTGACCACACGACTCTAGGCATTCCATACCGAGGAAAGTATTCCTTCAGTAGGATTTTCGCAGTAGACAAAGCAGTATTGTCTTTGAGTGGATAGGCCTCAATCCATCGGGAGAATGCGCAAACCACAACTAAAACGTATTTCAGGTTATTGCATCGCTCCATATGGATGAAGTCCAATTGAATCACCTCAAAGGGACATGAAGGGGGAGCAAAACTGCCAGGAGGAGTTGGGGTTCCCTTGCCAGGATTGTACAACATACACACCATGCAATTCTTAACCAAGCGTTCAGCACATTTCGTAATACCATCATTCTTCCACACAGGAGACAGCAACTTGCAAATACCTTTCGCGCTAATATGTGCTAACCCATGCGCCATTGCCACAACGGCCAGCACATACGCATCCGGTAACATCCATCTTTTCTGATCCGACAAATCCATCCAACAACCATTCGCATCCAACTTTCCCGTGCTTTCTTTCCACTTCTCCTTTTCAGTCTCGGTGGCCTCATTCTGAATTGCCTTTACACTCTCGATAGTGTCCTCACACATACTCGACTCTGTAGGCCACCTAACCGAACTCGTCACATACATTCGAGTGCTAAAGTTCCGGGCAGTCTCCTTAGCAGTCTCATCCGCAAACGCATTACCTCGACCAACATCATCCGTCACCTTACGATGCGCACTACATTTGACAATCGTCACTTGCTTAGGCAACGTAAGTGCATCCAAAAGATCATTCACAAGCTGACCATGCTGAATCTTCGTACCATGCGATGTTAGAAAACCTCTCTCTCTCCACAACCGTCCAATACTATGTGCGACGCCAAATGCATATTGGCTGTCGGTAAACACATTCACACGTTTCCCTTTCGCTAACACACACGCTCTAGTGAGAGCGATCAGCTCTGCAGCTTGGGCAGAATTCTGATTTAGTCGTGCAGTCTCAACAACAGTATTCAACGTTACAACAGCATAAGCAGTAGTCACATCACCATTCGGCAACTTGAAACATGAACCATCCACATACAGTGTACCATCTGGGTCTTCCAATGGGGTGTTTTTAAGGTCCACTCGACCTTTCGTTTCCTCCTCTGTCCTCAAATAACAATCGTGTTCTGTTATTTCATCTGACTCTGAGCTAATTGGTAACAAAGTCGCCGGGTTCAGAACATTGCAACGTTTTATTTGAATGTGGCTTGCCAACAGCGTCAACTCGTACCCAGACAACCTCGCACTCGTCAAGTGCTGAGTTTTCGTACGATTCAAAAGAGTATCGACTGCATGCGGAACCATCACCGTAAGCATATTATCCATGACCAATCCTGCTGATTGTCGGATGGAGACCGCGGCTGCCGCTGTTGCTCTCAAACAACTCGGCAATGCTCTAGCTACCGGGTCCAAGGTCGAGGAAAAATATGCACATGGACGTTGCTTACCACCAAAAGGTTGCGTTAAGACACTCAACGCACAACCTTCTCTCTCGTGAACATATAATGTAAACGGCTTGCTATAGTCAGGAGTACCTAACACAGGAGCCGAACACAATGAATCACGTAGTTCAGAAAAACTTTTCTGACATTCTTCCGTCCATGGTAAAGGAGTTGAAACATCCTTGCACGTAAGAGCCACCAATGGTTTTGCTAGCAATGAAAAATTAGGAATCCATTGCCTGCAGTACGACGTAATACCTAAAAAGGCACGCACATCTCTTTGGGTTGTTGGCACAGCCATTCGCGCAATTGCTGCAATTCTCTCTGGGGTCAACCGCCTTCCCTCCTTTGACAATAAGTGACCTAGATAGGTTACTTCTTGACAACAATATTGGAGTTTAGAAGGTGACACCTTGTGATTTAACTCGCAGAGATGTTGCAGCAACGATACCGTAGCAATTTTGCAAATGTCCTGAGTATCTGCAGCTACCAATAGGTCATCGACGTATTGGATTAAGGCCGCACCAGCCGGCAACCTAAACGCATCCAGTTGACCCTTCAAGGCTTGGCTGTAAATCGATGGACTTTCACAGTAGCCCTGAGGAGCGCGTTTAAACCGGAAGCTGCGTCCACCAAGAGAGAAACCGAAAAGGTCTCTGCTCTCTTCTGCAATCGGGATGCTGAAGAACGCATTCTTCAAATCAATCACCGAAAACCACGATGCAGAAGCTGGAATCAGAGTCAGTAGCGCCGTGATGTCAGGCACAACGGGGAACTGAGGAATCACAATTTTATTCACCTCCCGTAAATCGATAACAAAACGATAAACAGGTGGTTTCGAAGGATCAGTACGTTTTAGAATGGGTAGTACAGGGCTGTTGCACACGTTTCCCCGTGTTTCCTCAATAACATCTTTCTCGATCAAATCATAGATGATTGCTAACAATGCTCGTTCCCCATCAAGGGAGATACGATATTGGGGAATACGTGGCAATCGCATATTGGATTTCAACTGAACAACATAAGTTGAGATATCAAGTAGGCCCACATCATTGGGACCTGTTGCCCACAAAGACGCAGGAAGAGAACTCAATTCCGGTGGAAGCTTATCGAGAGACAAGTACATGGGAGAGACAACCCTCTCTCCCAACGTAAGCTTTACACCCGCAGGAGAACAATACAAAGTTGCATACAAACGTTTAAGCAGATCCAGGCCCAAAAGATTTTCACCACAACCAGTAGTCAAAATCAACGGAGCTTCTAGCTCACGAGGCCCAATTGTAAGGGGCAAAGGGCGCGAAACTGGATTGCTAACGGGGGCGCCAGAGAATCCAACGGAAACATTTGTTAAGCCAGACAAAGGTGCGCCAGGGAGTTTCGAATGCTTAATGGAACTTTTCGCTGCACCAGTGTCCAACAGAAAAGGCTCAACGACGCCCGATGTAGCAACTGCGACGTAAGGCCCTCTCTGATCAACCGGAACTGATACCACTCCCTCTCCTTGTCTATGGCTGTCCTAGTAATTACTATCGTCAGTTCCCTGATCGACGTAATAATCGTCTACATTGTACTGCGCAGATCGTCCTTGCGACGATCCACGTTGATCAAAACAATTATCGGAATTTGATGAATTATCTGAGCGATCATTCTGAGCACCACGACCTCTACCACGTGGTGTCTGCTGTGAACCACCACGACCTCCTCTAGATGAGTTACCACTATTACGTTCGTTTAGAACAGGACAATTGAATTTGATATGACCCTCCTGTCTACAATAGGCACATTGATTGTATCCCAACGAGGATCTTTGGGAAGAGGAGTCATTACGAGATTGTGATCTATTCGATTGCGGCTGCGATCGATTTTGTTGGGATGCATTCTGATTTGAACGTGGAGGATACGCTTGTTGCAGCAGCACTTTAGTTTTTAGCTCTTTCGTCTTTTTATCGGCACGGTCGTTCTCCTCTTTCTCTCTATTCTCATAGTATTGCGCTGTAGCCAATATCTGAGCTGAGGTAGAAACGGCCCATGCACTTTCCGAATTCTTTAATTTGTTGCTCAAATCGGGCAATAAGTTCGAAACAAATTTATCCACAAACAATCGTTGACCACCCTCGGTACCCATATCCTGTCCACTATGGTCGATGAATGCCTCCTCGAACCTCGTAAAGAAGTCGGAGACACTCTCGTCCTTTTTCTGTTTACAAGCTGACAATTTGTCCCAATTTACCCTCATAGCTGGCATTAGAGTTTTCATTAACGTGATTATTCTTTGAGGGAGAGCAGTAATCAACTGGTCGGGTTTAGCACCACCAGTTTGCAACCCATCCGCCGCTACAATGGCCGCCCAATCACCACCTAGTTCATTTGCATGATTTTCCTGACGAATCTTAGCCCATACCGGTTGCGGTACAACATTACCAAACAGCATATCGATATCAGCAAGATTCATTATCGTAGCGTCTACGAGCTGCGATAATTCTTTGTAATACCCTGTAGGATTTTTGCGAGGGTCAGGCAAAGATTGCTTCACCTGTAACACTTCTGAGCGTTTCCACGGGAGATGTATCCATACTCTCTGGAAATACGGCAGGATAGGTGGAACGTGAGCAGCATCACCTGGCATCCACACGGGTGGAACTTCACGCATAGGAAACTGACCAGACTCATCTGGTAGTCTTTCGACATCCTCAACAAACAAGGCTTGAAGTATAGGAGTGGGACGAAAAGATAGCAACCGTTCAACAGCACGTCGAACATTGGTGTCCACTATCGGTCCAGCCGAGAACTGAAGTTGTAGATCAGACAAAGCGGTCAGCACCTCGTCAGGTGCGTCGGCCGATATCTGATCACGAAGGACCTTACACATTTCCTCGAACACAAATCTTTGGGTTGGTATATTGAACTGACAAAACGTGTCGAGTACAATACGCGGTGGATTTCTAAGGGGGTGCGTCATCCAACCCATCGCCATATTATATAGCGAAGCACGTTCCCTGTTACCAGGAAGCTGACTACGTCTCTGAGGACCATCTGAACCAGCGGACCCAAGGACAGGCCCGAGCGAATGAAAGAAACTAGCCGCAAGAGGAGAATTACGACTACGAGTAGAGGGAGAAGTATAGGACACAGGACTAACAAGTGAAGGAGTAGAGACAGAAACAACAGCAGGGGTTAACAGAGCAGGAGCAGTAGCGTGAGCAGGAGTATGTGGAAGCGGAGGAGCAGTAGGAATAGCAACAGCCAAAGGAGCAGGAACAGTCGGAAGAACGGGTGCAGGTTGAGGAACAGGCAAAGGAAGAATAGGTGCAGGAACAGGTACAGGGGGAATCACAGGGGCTGTGATACCCTGTACGTACGGAGGTGGCGATTTCATAAGATAGGACATTAAAGGATCCTCAACTGACTCATCCTTCTTGTCCGACTCCGTAGGCAAAGCAGGATAGCACTTATCTATAGTCATACGCTGTAATCTGTCAAACACTTCCTTTTCCTTAACCTCCTTATCATGCTGAAATTGCTCTGCTTTCTTTACAATGGTAGCAACATTATCTCTCTGATTTCGTTTAGTCTGTCTGATTTCTTTCTGTCGGGCTTCTTTACGCCACAACCGAAAGGCATCAAACATGGCCGGCCTTGACTTTCTTTCGAACAATTTAACCTCTAGATTATCTAAGATCGGGGCCTCGAAGCTACCATGTGGTGGCCAGCGAAGGTCACCGTCCTTCTTCGTGTATTTGATCCAGTATTCATTAAAAGTAATCGGGCCTAGCCCATGTTTACTGTACAGTTCATAAGTCGGAGTTCCAACCGGAGGTATCGGACACGAGTCCTCCAGTCGGGAATCCACACCACAAGGTCTGAAACAACTGAACAAAGTACTACGACCAGGCATCTTGCACACTAGCCGAGTTTCACAAACTTCAAGGGTTACGGGATTTACCAAGTCCCAGCAAAGAGCTAATACCCTCGGTTTTTGGCGGCTGCAGTCGTCAAATAACACAACAAAGTACGCTAGCAAAGTGTCACCGACAAAAACACTCACACAGCGTCAACAACAAAAACACTCGCTAAAGTGTCAACAACCAAGAACTCTGGGAGCGACCCACAAATACTTAACTCAAAGATCGATGGCGTCTCCAGGAAGGCCCGTCAATCGTCTCGCTATACCAAGGTCTACGCCAGGCGCCAAAACAGGTCTACAGTCAGGGCAGCAGTCCGTCGCAGCCGTCAGGAGGCGGGAATCTCCGCGGGAAAAGTCTTCGGGCCACTTGTTTCGACAACAGGATCGATGAAGCGGAGTGCACCTTCCCTCGGAGATTTCACACGAAGTTCCTCACGATCGTCGGGCTTGGACCGGTACCACTGATGCAGCCCCACGTTGGGCGCCAACTGAAGGACTGGGTTCTTTAAGACCCAGCGGTGCCAGGGCACAACACCTGAAACCTTCGTGGGTAACCTGCTCCGGCGTACGAATGACAGAGACACGGGACACTTCCTTCGGCGTCAAAGATTCAAGGTTTATTTACTGCAGGGAACACAGAAGTCACGACAAGTACAACACGTGCAACTTGGGGAGACTGCTTCAAATTGGTTCTGTGGATCGCTCCTTTTATACAGATTTTACCCATAGGACAACATGGTACACAAAGGTTTACAACCCGGTTCCCACAATTATCCCCCAGAGGGGTCGCTTTGGTCACTTTGATACACATAAGGTCCGGAACATAAGTGCGGAAACATTTGGCGGTTCCCAACTGTAAAAACCCATCTTCCCAACATTAATGCATTCCAATCGGTAGTAAAACAGATCGAAATAGGAACAAAGACAGGTGCAGAGGAAGATGGAGACAGTGGGGAGATCGGAAAGGGTGTAAAAGGGGTGGTATCGGGAAACACGAGATACAGGCATCAAAGGGACGTGCCTAATGAGATGCACGGCTGAGACAATAAACCGGCACGGCAAGATGAGCCTCGAGCGGGGCCATCTGCCTTACAGTATCATCCCCCTCGTCATAAAGACACTTACAAAGAACATGTGTCTTCCGCAAATATCTTGGGAGTCCCAGGGTCGCGAAGCGGACATCGTCCGTTCGCTGGCTACTTGAGGGCAAGAGACAAAATGGATGCCGTATCTAAGATGGAACCCGTGGGTACAGACGAAAAACCCACATAACAACCGAACGGTTTAAGTTAGCACAGCGAAACTGCGCACACTTACTAAACTCGTCATTTGCGGTTCATAGATACCAGACTCGACCATATTCGTGCAAGTCGAAAACATCACTTACAATTGTCACGGAACCTCACTATGTGCTGTATTAATGATAACTTGAACCATAGAGTCGGGGAGAAACCATGTGGCTTTTCCCTTCGTCAACCAACCCTGATCTGTCTGGACCCCTCCTTGTTCAGTCCATTTCTAGATTTCGTCTGGAGTGGCATGTGTCTGTATGTCGAGTACATCTTGTGTGGGATCCCTGACTGTCATGCAATGTGTCAGTGATGGTACTTCTGTCTGTGTCGTGTCAGCTGGAATGTCTGTATGAGTCTGAGCTGTAAGCTTGGCTGTTCGATCTGCCAGGTCGTTACCCTGGGAAATGGCATCAGTGACTTTCGTATGTGCTTTGCACTTCATAATGGCTATGGCTGTAGGCAAATGTATTGCTTCTAACAGGGCTTGAATGAGGGGACCATGCTGTATCTTGGCACCGTGAGAAGTTAAAAAACCTCTTTCTTGCCAGAGAACACCGAAGTCGTGTACGACTCCGAATGCATTCTGTGAATCTGTGTATATGTTTACTTTCTTGTTCTTGGCTAGTATACAGGCTTGGGTCAGAGCAATGAGCTCTGCTGCTTGAGCAGACAGTGTGTCAATACGATGTGTTTCTATGACTTCAGTTTCAGTGGTCACTGCATATGCGGCTACTAGCTCTCCTGTATTTGTTCTCATGCATGAACCATCCACGTAAAGTGTCAGGTCTGGGTCGGACAATGCAATGTCAGTCAAGTCTTGTCTGGGCTTTGTTACGGTATTAATGACTTCCACACAGTCATGTGGTACGGGATCTGCTGTAACTGAGGGTAACAGTGTAGCTGGGTTCAGTATGTTGCAACGTCTGATTTCTATGTGTGGTTGGAATAGTGTCAGTTCATAACCTGTCAGTCGTGCTATGGTCAAGTGCTGAGTCTGGGTTCGGTTTAAAAGAACTTCCACGGAGTGTGGAACCTGTACTGTCAAGGGATGTCCTAATACTATGGAATCGCTTTGTCTGATAGCTAGAGCTGTTGCTGCAACTGATTTTAGGCACGCAGGCAGAGCCTGGGCCACTGGATCCAATGTACTAGAAAATAAGCACAGGGCTTATGGTGTCCTGCTTGATCTTGTGTGAGAACAGATAATGCTGTGCCATCGCGTTCTGTGACAAAAAGTGTAAAAGGTTTGCTGTAACGTGGTGTCGCTAAAACAGGTGCTTGACATAGGGCTTTCTTCAATTCGTCAAAATTTGTGTATGTTCCTGAGTCCAAGGGAGGACAGTCGATGTCGCTGCCTCCTGTGTTGTCAACTGTATGAGTGGCTTAGCTAGATATGCATACTGGGGAATCCATTGTCTGCAGTACGAAGTCAGGCCAATGAAGGCCCGTACTTCCTTTTGTGTCTTGGGTTGTGGCAGATGTGCAATTAACTGGATACGATCAGGTGTCAGCTGTCTCCCCCTCTTGGACAGCAAGTGACCTAAGTAGACCACTTGCTGGGCACAGAATTGTAGCTTCGAAGGGGACACTTTATGCCCCTTTTCGGCCAGAAAATACAATACTGTCAGTGATGCGCGTTCACAGTCACGTTCTGTACGGGCAGTGATCAATAGATCATCGACGTACTGGAGCAGGGCAGTGTCAGTAGGCATGTGAATACTGTCTAGTTGTCGTTTCAGTGCTTGACTGTAAATACTAGGACTTTCTGTGAACCCTTGAGGTGCACGTGCAAATTTGAAGCTTCGGCCATTTAAACAGAATCCGAAAAGGTACTGGCTTTCCGGATGAATGGGGACACTAAAGAAGGCGTTCTTGAGGTCAATTACAGTAAAGAACGCAGCTTCGGAATCAATGGCAGTCAATAGGGAAGAAATGTCTGGCACTACTGGGTACGATGCATTTATTCAGCTCTCGAAGGTCGATCACCAGTCTGTAGACTGGAGGTGCATTTGGGTCAGTTCGTTTAAGAATCGGAATGATTGGAGAATTACATACATTGGAATCAGTTTCTACAACTACTCCTTGTGCAATCAGCTCGTCAATAATTTTCAGTAAGGCTGCTACAGCCTCAGGTGGTAACTTGTATTGTCGGATTCGGGGCAGTACAACTCCTTGCTTGAGTGTAACACGATAGGGTGTAATATGCATACAACCTACATCAGTTGGACCTTGCGCCCATAAATACTGTGGTACATTCTGCAATCTTGGATCAAAATCTCTCAACACATAATGACCTTTAAAGTCACGTAAAAACAATCTCACTCCTTCCGGAGAACAACATATTACTGCTCCTAGTGCTTTCAACGTTTTAATACCAAGCAAGTTTTCAGGACATGATTTCGTAAGTAACAAGTCTGTAGTACGGGACAATGGACCAACTGCAAGGGGAACTGGCTTTGACACTTCGTTAACAATAGGCTTTCCTGAAAATCCAAGGGAAACATTCTGTGAGCCTGAGAGGGGTGCCCCTGGAACCTCGTTGTGACTGATGGTAGTTCTGCTCGCCCCTGTGTCAATCAAAAATGTTCTGTCTTTCCCTAATACCTGACTATGTACATAGGGACCCTCTTGATCTACAGGAACCTCGATAAGGGGCAAGCCAACCTCCCTCTCTAGGCTGTTTCATGAGTACTGCTGATAATCGGGATAATCTGACTGTGCATACTGGTACATTTGCTGTGTGACATGTTGCGTGGCAGCTATGGGTTGGGGTTGGGGTACAGCTACTGTCTGTTGTGTGTTCTGTGGAGGTTGCGTATTCTGTGGAATATGCTGTGGAACGTGTTCTGGTCTAGGAGGACGCGGTCTTTCTTTCGTCCTGCCGGTAGCAATATTATATTTCAGAACCGGACATTCGTTTATATAGTGACCTGGCTGTTTACTGTAGTTGCAATTCCCTTTAACGGGAGCTGCAGAAGGACCTGGCGGTGCTGTACCCTTTTTCTGACCATCTGCTGGAACAGACTGGGCAACTAGTACTTTCATTTTCGTATCTTTCATACGCCTCTGTTCATGTTCATGTTCCTCTCTAATTCGGTTCTGGTGGTACTGTAACATTTGTAACATTTGGGAAGGGGTATTAGCTTGCCATGTACTCTCGACTTTCAGTACTCTATTTTTAACCTGTGGTAAAGAATTCTCGACTAATTTGGTCACAAAAAGATGTGGATATGATTCACTACTTGTTTTTAGGCCGCTATTAATGATGAAACATTTCTCGAACCTGGAATAAAAATCACTAGTGTCTTCGTCTTGTTTCTGTTTGCAGGCTGAGATTGCATCCCAGTCTTCCTTTTTAACTGTCAATAACCTAGGCAAGACTTGTACTAATAATCCTGGTAATGCTTTGGCTTTGTCCCCAAGACCTGTACCTGGGACTCGCCTATTTTCTTCGTCATCTAATTCAGTCCAAATAATCTTTTTATCTCCCACCTCCCATTCCTTTTCTTTAGGTTTTTCGTAAATGCCTGCCGGCAACAATACCTTTAACATTTTAAGAATGTCGGGATACGTATAATCTCCCATGAGTAACATATCTTTTAATTCACGGTGGAATCCTGCTGGATCTTTATCATGACAGGGCACTAATTTCTTCATTTCCAATAATTCCATTTTGGTCAGAGGAGTGTATACGAATACTCGTTGAAGCGCACCTCCTGCGGTCTGGACGGGATGAACTTCTCGTAAGGGATTCTGTCGGTCTATGTAAAATGGTTGTCTTACTGGGGGTGGAACAGGAACGAAATGTGGAGTCAGGAAAGTTCTGTATTTGTGGCGTTGTTCTAGAATGGCATTAATTAAATCGGTACCTAGGCCTCTCCATCTTTTTAGGAGTAATTCTTCCAGTATATTATATAGGGGACCTGGATCAGAATGCTGACTTTCATATAGTGTAATGAGATGTTGGATCATGTACATACCAGCTAGTCGCTGTTCGTCTGGGGTAAGACTCAAAAACGTTTGGGCTACTGAATCATCTGTATATATACTAGTATTTCCAGCCCATTGGACTGCTGACCGTGCTAGTTCCTGATCACGCATGGTACTAAGTTCACTGTAACCTATTCTTTCTTTCAGTATTTTATCAGTGGCTTGGAATAGATGTTTAAGGGAACACTGTGCTGGTATGGGAGAAAGGAAACGTTTCTTGTTTTCTAGGCGAATGGGTCTGTCAAAAGGTCGTGCTCTACCTACGTACGCTATTCTATCTCGGTCTTCTTGTGCATCATCTATATCTTCCTCCTCTGTGGTTTCACTCTCCTCTTTCTCGGCTTCCGTAGCTGCATTTTCTTTTTCGTGTATTATTACAATTTCTTTACGGATCTTTCTGTACATGGATTCTATACAACCTTGTTTATTATGTTTACCATCAGCTATATTGTTACTCCAATTCATCAGGATGTCCATCTCTTCCTTGCCTGTACCTGGCCGATCTCGTTCCCTTATCAAACAATTTATCAAAAACTGTAAGATCATTCTTTGTGTCTCAACCTTGTGGTGTGCCATGGCCTCGCGATTGCATTCTGGTCTCTCCCGCGTTCTAATAAAATGGTATATGTTGTCTAAATGGTTAGTCATTTCTGGTAAAAGAATCAAATAGTTCGTAACACGCCGTAAACGTAATGAAAATAACATCATATCTTCTTCGCCTGGTACTGGGTCATATCTACAATCTGTAATGTACTGTCTAAGAGTTGAGAATGTCGCAGCTTTGGGTGTACGCTGTAATGCTACTTCTCTAAGCGTCATTCGTTTTACTTGAGGCGGGGTGACAGGGCGACCTCCTACGGCGCCTCCTGAAGCAGAAGCGTAACCATCAACTAGATGTGTTGTTGCTACTGGTGTCATAGCTTGAAAAGTAGGTGTAGGTAATGTAGGCAGACTCTGGGTTGTAAGTGTAGAAAAAGGATTGGTAGGACCGATAGCAGGAGCAGTAGTAGTGACAGTAGTGATAGGATGGGAAACGACAATGGGTGGGGGAGTCGAATCTTGAGGGAGTGGAGGTAACGTGTCTTGAACAGACTGAATAGGCTGCTGTACATTATTAGCAGGTGGTACGCGTACATTGGTATATGCTGGAGCTACATCATCTAAATAGGAAGAAAGGAAAATGTCCGCTGCGGTCTGTTTGTGACGTAGTTTAGTCGGGACCAATGGTGGTGGCAAGTTACGGGGTACTTCCGGGGTCGCCTTGGGCAGGCCCTCGGCGAGAACAGGATACATGCCTTGAATAAGGGCATTTCTTTGTCGGTCTTGTTGCTCTATTCTGACTCGTTCTCCTTCTTCTAGTAACTCTCTTTCTTTAGCTTTTTCAGATTCCTCTCTACTTTTCTCTGCTTTCCTGATTTCTTTCTCTGTTCTTCTATGCGCTTCTTTACGCCATAATTCTATGGCATCTTTCTGAGATTGTCTGGCTTTCTTTTTCCATAGTGCTTCTTCTACTCTCATGATGCAATCAGCATCCCATGTCCCTGAGACAGGCCATCTATACTTCTCTTCCAGATCCCTAGTATAATCTACCCACAAGTCTAAGTACAGTATGGCATCTAAGCCATGCTTGTGGTACATAAAATGTCCGGGAGTGTCCCTAGGCGGGACCTGCTTCTTCGAGTATCCCTTTCCTAGTTCCTATCTGACGTAATTTCGAGAACAGCGGCATCTTGGCACTTACTTGAACGTGAACACAATAAACACAGTATGGAATTGCAAACAATCATTCATACCACGACATTAAAACACATTGAAACATTTCAGACTGATATTACCTGGTACATAGAAAACACGAATTCTGGAAATCTCGAGGAACAATACAAGAATACTTGATTACTAGATGCACTGCTAAAACAGTACAGACAATACCGGTCCCATAAAGAGACACGTCATACCCCATTCACCTAAGTGAACACGTCTGGACCAGGTCTGTGTACCCAGACCTGTCTTGACCGGGCACAAATTAATGAACCCGTCTAGATGCGTTCCCAACAACGGTACTCACCGGGAAGCAGAAACTGAAGGCCTCAGAAACTGGACTGGACTGGACTGCGTCGGGTACGCATGCGCTGCGGAACAGGTGGGCCTCCGGACACCTCGGACCTTGCTCTCTCGACTTGGGGCTCTGGTCGGGATCCTCCGCATTCCTCACCGCCTCGTCTGGATGCCAGACCGCAGTCTCCGTCTCCTCCGTGGGCCTGAGGGAGATAGCAGGAAAACCCACAGGTGTGCATTGGATCCCTCACGGCTGTAGAAGGGGTCAAGGCCTGCGGACATCGCCGGCGAGTGGGGAAGGGGGGGTTCCCTATTCGGGCGCCAGATTATGTGGTAAATAAAATTTACCGGACTATTTTTCTATACATTAAATAACAATAAGGATAGCTCAATCAAATGAGAGGCAGAGTCCGTGGTATCTGAGTCATACGGGCTTTAATTAAGCAACTCGAGTAGCTGGACATCTAGTTCCATCACCACGAAGGTTCAGGAAGGGAGATTCTCAGCATTTTATTAACATCACACATTATATATAGTGAAACAGTATAATTGAAATGAATACAGTAGGCGTAACAGGTGAAAAGAGAGAGATAAGAACACATGTGCGTAACAGGAGGCGTGTAAGAAGGCGTACACGTGGGCGTGCACTTGACATGTCAGAGAAACGTCACAAGAAACATCACAAGTGGGTGGATGCTTAGAGAAAGTTTGCAGGATCAGCAGAAACTTTTGGCCTAGATGCGCGCGCAACTGAACATGACGTGTAACTGGGGAGAGCTGGGGGCTTTGACTTTAGCACTAGTAGAGGAGACTAATGTCTGGGATGTCAGAACGACCTATACCTTTAGCATATCTAGTATCTCATGTTTGGAGGATGTAGTGTCTGAAGTAAAAGGTCTCTCGGGCAGGGGCCATACATCACTGAATGCTAGGGAATGCATACGTGTCTTGGTACAATGCGCGGGGGCCATGGGCCTACCATGGTAACGGGTAACTGGTTCTATAAATCACTTGCAAGGAGGACAGGAAGGCCGGGCCCTTTACTCTGCAGCCGGGAATATGTTTACCTATTTCACTAGACTGGAATGTGTTTTCGAGGAGGCTGAACAGATAACTTGTAGGCAAAATACTGTCTTGGCAGGCAGGCCAGGCTGAGCCGGGCACCGCTTCGCTGGGCAGGAAGTAAGGCAGAGGTCAGGGATGCATACCTAAACGGCAGCTTTCAGAGACAGAAGAGACTTCGGAGCCTCAATTCAGGGCCTAGCTCGGCAGAGGCAGGAAAATGTGGCTTCGCATTAAAAGTGCACCATGTAAAGACGTTGGCAACATAGGTTTAGAAACCAAATTAATGTTGCTTTCTTAGAGGACTTGGTAGATAACATGTTAACGTTGGACGCAAATGCATTTGCGTCTTCATTTTCGGCCATGGAGGGAAAATGCACGGAGGTCATGCACATACATGGGACGTTGGGGTACACGTTAGGGGACATACCTGGTCATATAAAATTCGATTTTCCTCAACACAACCAACCCCTGCCCAATCTAACATTTGCTGGCTTTGATTGTCAAGCCAGCTTGTTTCAGGGCCTGGAGAACTGCTTGCAAGTGATGCAAATGATCCTCCCAACTGCTGCTGAAGACGGCAATGTCATCCAGGTAAGCAGCGGAGAAAGCCTCCATTCTGGAGAGGACCTAGTTCACCAGCCACTGAAAAGTGGCAGGGGCATTCTTGAGCCCGAAGGGCATCACGCAGAACTGGAAGTGTCCCTCAGGCGTGGAGAAAGCTGACCTTTCCTTTGCTCCATCTGTAAGGGAGATCTGCCAGTACCCTGAAGTGAGGTCAAAGGTACTCAAATATTGGGCAGATCCCAGCCGGTCAATCAATTCATCCGCCCTAGGGATCGGATGAGCATAAGTCTTGGTCACTGAGTTCAGTCCCCGGTAATCCACACAGAACCTCAATTCCGGAGTGGCGCTTGGTGGAGCTGCTTTTGGTACTAAAACCACCGGACTGGACCAGGGGCTACTGGAAGGTTCAATAACTCCTAGCTCCAGCATCTTGGTAACCTCACCATGGATGCTGGCCTTCACCTTGTCTGACAACCAGTAGGTCTTTGATTTCACTGGTGGGCTGTCTCCTGTGTCCACATCATGGGTACACAGGTGGGTCCTTCCCGGGACAAGGGAGAACAGCGAAGAGTACTGCTCCAATATCTGGCGGCAGTCCTCCAGCTGTTCAGGAGTTAGGGATGGGGAGAGAATCACTCCCTCCACCGACCCATCCTTTTCCTGAGATTTGACAAGTCCGGGAGAGGCTCGCTTTCCGCTTCCTCTCCTCCATAGGTCACCATCATCAAGATGACCTCGGGCCTCTCATTGTGGGGTTTGAGGCGATTAGCATGCAGCACCCGTAGGGGCTGTCGAGGGGTCTTAAGGTCCACCAGGTATGTGGCCTTACCCTTCTTCTCTAATACCTCAAAGGGGCCTGTCCAGCGATCCTGGAGTGCACTTAGCTCTCCAGGCTCCATCACCCACACTTTCTGGCCAGGCTCCAACTCCACCGGGTGAGCGTTGTGGTCATACCACTCCTTCATTTCTGCTTGGCTGGCCTCCAAGTTGTCAGTAGCTTGCTTCCACAACTTTGCCATTTGGCTCCGGAAGGCCAGCATGTAGCTCACCACATCCTGGGGAGGCTTTCTGGGAGACTTTTCCCATCCATCCTTCACCAGGCTGAGAGGTCCTCGTACAGGGTGCCCATACAGAAGCTCAAAGTGGCAGAAGCCCACTCCCTTCTGTGGCACTTCCCTGTAGGAGAATAGCAAACAGGGTAGGAGGACGTCCCACTTCCTCCGCAGGCTCTCAGGCAGACTTCGGATCATGCCTTTCAAGGTCTTGTTGAACCTTTCTACCAGTCCATTTGACTGGGGGTGGTAGGGAGTGGTGAACCGGTAGGCCACGCCACACTCCTTCCACATTGCCCGCATATATGCTGACATGAAGTTGGTCCCCCTGTCGGACACAACTTCCTTGGGGAAACCCACTCGGGTAAAGATCCCCATCAGGGCCCTAGCCACAACAGGTGCAGTGACAGTCCTCAGAGGAATTGCCTCTGGGTACCGCGTGGCGTGATCCACCAGATCCAGGATAAACCTGTGACCAGCCGTAGTTGGTGGATCCAATGGCCCCACAATGTCGATGCCCACCCTTTCAAAGGGGGTGCTAACGACAGGTAGTGGTTCCAGGGGAGCTTTCAGCTTCACCCCTGTTTTCCCACTGGCTTGACAGGATACACATGTCCGACAATAAGTGTCAGAGGCCACTTTCATCTGAGGTCAGTAAAAGTAGGGGACAAGCCGGGCAAAGGCCTTGTCCTTACCTAAGTGTCCTGCCAAGGTTATTTCATGAGCCAATTCTAACAGACAGGCTCGGTAACGTTGAGGGACTACCAAGGCCCTTGATGAACCAGGTAAAGGTACCTTAGGTTCACTGTAGAGGAGTCCATCCTCCCAGTAAATGTGGTAGTGCCCTGCAACATTCCCTGCTGCCTGGGCTTCGGCCTGTCGCCTCAGTCCCTCAAGGGTAGGGCACTCCTTCAGGCCATTACAGAACTCCTCCCTGGTAGGTACTCCCTCCACATACCACTCAGCAGGGATGGGGAGGTCCTCCAAGGAGACTACTTCCCCCTCCACGGACTCCTGGCTCACCACCGCAGGTGGCCGATCTGTCACATGGGGCTTGGAAGCCGAAGCGGGCTTCTCCTGTCTTCGGGTCTGTCCCTTTTTGGCAACGGGCTGGGCCATTGTTCCAGGCTCCAACCTAGGCGAACTCCCCCTCTGGGCATTCGCAGACCTTGTGCTCACACAGGCCCAGTCAGGTGTACCCAGCATCTCCGAATGAGTCCGGTATTCCACCTCTCTCCAAGCATTGTGCTCCATGTCATTCCCAGCAGACAATCGACTGGCACGGCAGGGCTTACGGCAACTCAAAGTGAACCTGCAACCCCTTCCCACTCAAAGGGAACCGCGGCCACAGAGTAGTGGCCCATTCTGCCGTCAGCCATCGCGGCAGGGTGGAGTACATTGGGAATCACCTGCTCTGGAGACACCAGTTGACTCCTCACCATAGTCATACTGGCTCCGGTATCTCTCAGAGCCTCCCCTCTCTGGCCATTGATGGTGATCCATTGCCCATACTTGGTAGTATTTGGGGGCACCTGGACCTTAGGAACCATCTCCCGATCTCCCAGGGACACTAAGGTGACACGCGCCCACTCACCCCCTTATCTAAGGGCAACTCCTCCCCGAGCGCTACACTAGCTACTCCCGGGGCTTTTCCTCCGGTGGGAGGGGGTGGTCTCTTTGGGCATTTGACATCTCCCTTATAATGTCCAACACCACCACACTCAAAGCAGTGGATAACCCTTGGCTGCTGGCTTTGGCCAGGATGAGGGTTTCTGGGCGGGTTAGCCTTAGGGGTGAAACCTGTTCCCTTTCCCTGGAAACTGTTTTGGGGACCTTTTGAGAACTCCCGTTTTTTATCTCCCCCCTCCTTCTTCTGAATGGCGCCCTGTCCGGCCCATTGGGAATTCCCTCCAGTCCCCTTTGAGGACACTCGGGTACTTGCCCAGATGTCTGCCTCCTCTGCAAGCTTTCGGGGGTTGGTCAGCTTGCAGTCCAGCAGGTGTTGACGCAGCTCAGGAAAACATTTCTCGAGTAGGTGCTCTTTGAGAAAAAGGTCACACAACACCTCATAGTCCTTCACCTCGCTGCCCTGTATCCAGCCCTCCAATGCCTTTCTTGCATAGTCCAGAAAATCCACCCAGTTTTGTGTGCTTAATTTGTGACTCCCCCTAAACTTTTGTCGATACTTCTCTGGGGTCAGTCCAAACTTTTTAATTAACGCCACTTTCATGGTGGGGTAGTGGGTCTGCTCTTCCTGTTCCAGGGCCAATAATGTGTCCCGACCAGTAGGAGGCATATACTTGTATAAACCACCCCCCCAGTGTTTTTCCTGGATCCCATGTGCTCTTAAGGAGACCTCATAGGCAGCCTGCCACTTGGTGATGTCATCCCCTTGGCTGTAGCTGGCAACTATGTCTTTAGGTAGGTAGGGCCTGGATTCCCTGGTTGGTTCTTTGGTTTCGCTGCCACCATTCGGAGAATTGGAGGGTCCCAACTTTGGGGCCTTGAGTTCTAGCTCTCTCAGTTTTAACTCATGAGCCATCCTCTGTTCCTCCCTCTCCTGTTCCAACCTGGCTAACTCCCACTTCAGCTGCCGTTTTTCCCTCCTGTCCATTAGTTCAGCTTCGGTCAAGCTTCCTCCGGAGACACTGCTGCCCCTCCTTGAGTAGGTCATCGTTCCTGGAAGTAGGTTTCCCATCTCAGGATGGAACAATCCCTCTACCCCTATGACTGTGTCCCGGTCCGTCGCCTCTTCCTCCTCCTTCCCTTCTCCATGTGCTGCCACCCAAGCCCTCAAACTGGTCTGGAGTTCCCCCTTCTTTGCACCATGCTTAAAAAACACTCCCATCTTTTGGCAAAAGTCTCTAAGCTGGGCTGCAGAATAAGTTTCCAGTTCCTCCGGAGCAAATTCCATTTTTCTGTTGAACAATGTAGGGGCAACCACATAGAAAGAATAGATTCAAAAGGGGCAATTTGAAGCTACCTCCACCCACCACCAGGAGTAAATTTAGAAAAAGCAAAAGTAGTAATTGGGAAGTCCGCCAGGAGAAAACTCCAGGTGTAGGCCAGAGGAATACACTTAGTTACTGCAGAGTAGTCTCAACCACAGTTCTCATCCCACCGCTAGACACCAAATATGTTGGACCTAGAGTTACCAAGTCACATAGGGTAGCCTGGCCTAGGGTAAGACAGTCAGAACCTAGAAGCACACGTGTAAAGTTTGCGCTCAACCCAGCAGTAACTCAATTTATTTCCACACAAAAACGACACTACACCAAATTTGTGGAAAAATACGAGCTGTTTTATAAAAACTTTTGGCTGTTCAGTAATTCATGTTTCCTATTACAAAAATATAGTTTCTCTTTAGAGTACTTAACTCTGGATACCAATTTCAGCAGTTTTAGCCCCCAACCTCTCAACAACAGACAATAAATCACAGTTTTAGTTGTAACCTGGAAGAGATCTCACTTCTCAATGCAGTAACTTTCAGTGATCCCTTAATCCTGGAAACTCAAGTTATTTACCATAAGCAAAATTACAGTGTTTTAAACCTTTTTCCTAGTACAGAAATTCAATTGGAAGCATTAGACTTTTCAGGTAATGTAACAGGGCAAAACATCACTTGACTGTGACCAAGGTACTATCTACTCCGTCTGACAGTTGGTGAATTCCTGCTATCATTAACTCATATGCCAGATCTGCCGCATGGACAGTGCCAGTAACCTTTTCCCAACTGTTCCAGTCATACAAGAGAACATACGGGTATTAAACACAGGCAGGTTCCCTCCAGCGTTAATAAAACGGGGGTTCAGGACTCTTTCACTACAATTAAGGCTCGTCTTGTCCCAGTCAGGAGACAGGAATTCTAGAAATCACCTAGTTGCCTAGATCGAGCTTCGGGGTCTCTGCTTCACTACTTCCCAAAGACCCTGCCGGTGTGAAGGAAATTCGTCCAGCTCTGGGGGCTTTACCAAAGCTAGACGCTTACTTAGTTAGCAATCGGACCTCTTTGTATGCACACTGGAACTTCGGCGCTCCTCCTCTTTCGCTCTTTCCCCTCACACGGCCTGACCGGCTGCCGATCCACTCAGCTCCGCTCTTCTACCAAGCCGAGAGGTCTTTCAGCCCTCCTCTGAGCCTGCGCGGCATACAAGACACTTCCGCGCCTCAGGAGCCACCCAAGCCTACATCAAGCATGCGCGGCCTCGAGTTGGCGCTCCTCCTCAATGGCCCCGCCCCGCACCACACTGGGCCTGCGCAGCGCTCAAGACACTACTCCCGGCAGGGAGATGCGGCGCCTCATTGGAAGGTGATCCAATCCTGGGCGCAAGTAAACTTTTGATAATCTCTAACCCGAAGTCCCGGATTTAGGCGGGTCACTTCTTTAGAGCCACGTGTTCAGTCTAACCGGACACCGGTGATTGGCAAGAGTAGGGATTTACTTCCTTCCCCACCACTCAGGCCCTGCCCTGATCTAGGGGGCAGCCCCGATCGCCCTCACCTGGCGGTATCTTACTGTCCTCGCCTCAAGAACTCCACATAGGATTCCCACCGGTTACTTCTGCAGTAGGGATTTTCCCGAGTCCACGTCTTGACAGGGTCAGGTCAGAATATGAGGGATAGTTTCACAACAACAGGGACCGCGACCCAGCAGGTCTGTCAATCCCCACAGTGCACCAGTCTCCTCCTTCGACCGCCTATACTCCTGTCCTCCAACTCTCCTCTTCATACCACATCATCTAAAATGGCTGCCCAACATTCCGCCTTTTATAGGATGACCCCAGAAGGTCCAGAAGGGACCAGAAGGTTCTGGAATGCCCTATTCTATCCTATGGGTCAGGTCTCAGGGATGACAGTTATGGCAGTTGATGACCACCATTTTGTGTGACCCTTACTTTCTAGTCAGGGACAGGCACCTAGGCCTCAGGAAAAGGACTATAAGGGCAAAGAAAACACCTACCCCTAGGACAACACCACAAAAATTCAGTGGACATAAAAAGATAAAAAGGTTTTGAGGGGCAAAAAGGGGACAAAATAAATAATTATTAGGAGGGGCTACCCAAAGGCCAGACAGGTCTAACACGCTGAAAGTGGGGAGAGCTACCCAACCCCTTGGGAGTCCTCATCACTAAGGCGGAAATACCTAGAGAGACCGTCTGCATTGGCGTGGTCCACTCCAGGCCGATGTTCCACCCGGAAGTCCATTCCCTGTAGGGAGATGGACCATCTCAACAACTTGGGATTTTCCCCCTTCATTTGCATCAGCCAACGAAGGGGTCGATGGTCAGTCTGAACCAGGAAGTGCGAGACAAATAGGTATGGCCGCAACTTCTTCAGAGCCCACACCACCGCAAAAGCTTCCCGCTCAATTGAACTCCACTTCTGTTCCCGGGGAAGTAGTCTCCTGGATAGGAAGACTACAGGCTCATCCAGACACTCTTCATTGAGTTGCGATAACACAGCCCCAATGCCATGCTCTGATGCGTCTGTCTGGACAATGAACTCGTTGGAGAAGTCTGGGACCCTCAGGACCGGTGCTGCACACATCGCCTGCTTCAATTTCTCAAAGGCTTGCTGACAAGCCTCTGTCCAGACTACCCGTCGCGGTTGTTTCTTGGAGGTAAGCTCTGTGAGGGGCGCTACAATAGTGCCATGTCCCTTCACAAAGCGACGGTAGTAACCTGTGAGGCCCAGGAAAGCTCGGACCTCAGTCTGGGTCTTGGGGGGTTCCCAGGCCATGATTGCCTCAATCTTTGCCTGGAGGGGCTGCACTGTTCCCCTACCCACTATGTGGCCTAGGTACACAACCGACACCTGCCCAATCTGACATTTGCTGGCTTTGATTGTCAAGCCAGCTTGTTTCAGGGCCTGAAGAACTGCTTGCAAGTGATGCAAATGATCCTCCCAACTGCTGCTGAAGACGGCAATGTCATCCAGGTAAGCAGCGGAGAAAGCCTCCATTCTGGAGAGGACCTGGTTCACCAGCCGCTGAAAAGTGGCAGGGGCATTCTTGAGCCCAAAGGGCATCACGCAGAACTGAAAGTGTCCCCCAGGCGTGGAGAAAGCTGACCTTTCCTTTGCTCCATCTGTAAGGGAGATCTGCCAGTACCCTGAAGTGAGGTCAAAGGTACTCAAATATTGGGCAGCTCCCAGCCGGTCAATCAATTCATCTGCCCTAGGGATCGGATGAGCATCAGTCTTGGTCACTGAGTTCAGTCCCCGGTAATCCACACAGAACCTCAGTTCCGGAGTGGTGCTTGGTGGAGCTGCTTTTGGTACTAAAACCACAGGACTGGACCAGGGGCTACTGGAAGGTTCAATAACTCCTAGCTCCAGCATCTTGGTAACCTCACCATGGATGCTGGCCTTCACCTTGTCTGACAACCGGTAGGTCTTTGACTTCACTGGCGGGCTGTCTCCTGTGTCCACATCATGGGTACACAGGTGGGTCCTTCCCGGGATAAGGGAGAACAGCGAAGAGTACTGCTCCAATATCTGGCGGCAGTCCTCCAGCTGTTCAGGAGTTAGGGATGGGGAGAGAATCACTCCCTCCACCGACCCATCCTTTTCCTGAGACGAGAACAAGTCCGGGAGAGGCTCGCTTTCCGCTTCCTCTCCTCCATCAGTCACCATCATCAAGATGACCTCGGGCCTCTCATGGTGGAGTTTGAGGCGATTAGCATGCAGCACCCGTAGGGGCTGTCAAGGGGTCTTAAGGTCCACCAGGTATGTGGCCTTACCCTTCTTCTCTAATACCTCCAAGGGGCCTGTCCAGCGATCCTGGAGTGCACTTAGCTCTCCAGGCTCCATCACCCACACTTTCTGGCCAGGCTCCAACTCCACCGGGTGAGCGTTGTGGTCATACCACTCCTTCATTACTGCTTGGCTGGCCTCCAAGTTGTCAGAAGCTTGCTTCCACAACTTTGCCATTTGGCTCCGGAAGGCCAGCATGTAGCTCACCACATCCTGGGGAGGCTTTCTGGGAGACTTTTCCCATCCATCCTTCACCAGGCTGAGAGGTCCTCGTACAGGGTGCCCATACAGAAGCTCAAAGGGGCTGAAGCCCACTCCCTTCTGTGGCACTTCCCTGTAGGAGAATAGCAAACAGGGTAGGAGGACGTCCCATTTCCTCCGCAGGCTCTCAGGCAGACTTCGGATCATGCCTTTCAAGGTCTTGCTGAACCTTTCTACCAGTCCATTTGACTGGGGGTGGTAGGGAGTGGTGAACCGGTAGGTCACTCCACACTCCTTCCACATTGCCCGCATATATGCTGATATGAAGTTGGTCCCCCTGTCGGACACAACTTCTTTGGGGAAGCCCACTCGGGTAAAGATCCCCATCAGGGCCCTAGCCACAACAGGTGCAGTGACAGTCCTGAGAGGAATTGCCTCTGGGTACCACGTGGCGTGATCCACCAGAACCAGGATAAACCTGTGACCAGCCGTAGTTGGTGGATCCAATGGCCCCACAATGTCGATGCCACCCTTTCAAAGGGGGTGCTAACGACAGGTAGTGGTTCCAAGGGAGCTTTCAGCTTCACCCCTGTTTTCCCACTGGCTTGACAGGATACACATGTCCGACAGTAAGTGTCAGAGGCCACTTTCATCTGAGGCCAGTAAAAGTGGGGGACAAGCCGGGCAAAGGTCTTGTCCTTACCTAAGTGTCCTGCCAAGGGTATTTCATGAGCCAATTCTAACAGAAAGGCTCGGTTACGTTGAGGGACTACCAAGGCCCTTGATGAACCAGGTAAAGGTACCTTAGGTTCACTGTAGAGGAGTCCATCCTCCCAGTAAATGTGGTAGTGCCCTGCAACATTCCCTGCTGCCTGGGCTTCGGCCTGTTGCCTCAGTCCCTCAAGGGTAGGGCACTCCTTCTGGCCCGTACAGAACTCCTCCCTGGTAGGTCCTCCCTCCACATGCCACTCAGCAGGGATGGGTAGTTCCTCCAAGGAGACTACTTCCCCCTCCACGGACTCCTGGCTCACCACCGCATGTGGCCGATCTGTCACATGGGGCGTGGAAGCCGAAACAGGCTTCTCCTGTCTTCGGGTCTGTCTCTTTTTAGCAGCGGGCTGGGCCATTGTTCCAGGCTCCAACCCAGGCGAACTCCCCCTCTGGGCATTCGCAGACCTTGTGCTCACACAGGCCCAGTCAGGTGTACCCAGCATCTCCGAATGAGTCCGGTATTACACCTCTCTCCAAGCTTTGTGCTCCATGTCATTCCCCAGCAGACAATCGACTGGCACGGCAGGGCTTACGGCAACTCGAAGTGAATCTGCAACCCCTTCCCACTCAAAGGGAACCTCGGCCACAGGGTAGTGGCCCATTCTGCCGTCAGCCATCGCGGCAGGGTGGAGTACATTGGGAATCACCTGCTCTGGAGACACCAGTTAACTCCTCACCATAGTCCTACTGGCTCCTGTATCTCTCAGAGCCTCCCCTCTCTGGCCATTGATGGTGATCCATTGCCCATACTTGGTAGTATTTGGGGGCACCTGGATCTTAGGAACCATCTCCCGATCTCCCAGGGACACTAAGGTGACACCCGCCCACTCACCCCCCTTAACTAAGGGCAACTTCTCCCTGAGCACTACACTAGCTATTCCCGGGGCTTTTCCTCCGGTGGGAGGGGGTGGTCTCTTTGGGCATTTGACATCTCCATTATAATGTCCAACACCACCACACTCAAAGCAGTGGATAACCCTTGGCTGCTGGCTTTGGCCAGGATGAGGGTTTCTGAGCTGGTTAGCCTTAGGGGTGAAACCTGTTCCCTTTCCCTGGAAACTGTTTTGGGGACCTTTTGAGAACTCCCGTTTTTTATCTCCCCCCTCCTTCTTCTGAGGGGCACCCTGTCCGGCCCTTTGGGAATTCCCTCCAGTCCCCTTTGAGGACACCCGGGTACTTGCCCAGATGTCCGCCTCCTCTGCAAGCTTTCGGGGGTTGGTCAGCTTGCTGTCCAGCAGGTGTTGACGCAGCTCGGGAAAACATTTCTCGAGTAGGTGCTCTTTGAGAAAAAGGTCATATAACCCCTCATAGTCCTTCACCTCGCTGCCCTGTATCCAGCCCTCCAATGCCTTTCTTACATAGTCCAGAAAATCCACCCAGTTTTGGGTGCTTAATTTGTGACTCCCCCTAAACTTTTGGCGATACTTCTCTGGGGTCAGTCCAAACTTTTTAATTAACGCCACTTTCATGGTGGGGTAGTGGGTCTGCTCTTCCTGTTCCAGGGCCAATAATGTGTTCCGACCAGTAGGAGGCATATACTTGTATAAAGTGTTTTTCCTGGATCCCATGTGCTCTTAAGGAGACCTCATAGGCAGCCAGCCACTTGGCGATGTCATCCCCTTGGCTGTAGCTGGCCAATATGTCTTTAGGTAGGTAGGGGCTGGATTCCCTGGTTGGTTCTTTGGTTTCGCTGCCACCATTCGGAGAATTGGAGGGTCCCAACTGTAGGGCCTTGAGTTCTAGCTCTCTCAGTTTTAACTCATCAGCCATCCTCTGTTCCTCCCTCTCCTGTTCCAACCTGGCTAACTCCCACTTCAGCTGCCTTTTTTCCCTCCAGTCCATTAGTTCAGCTTCGGTCAAGCTTCCTCCGGAGACACTGCTGCCCCTCCTTGAGTAGGTCATCAGTCCTGGAAGTAGGTTTCCCATCTGAGGATGGAACAATACCTCTACCCCTATGCCTGTGTCCCGGTCCGTCCCCTCTTCCTCCTCCTTCCCTTCTCCATGTGCTGCCACCCAAGCCCTCAAACTGGTCTGGAGGTCCCCCTTCTTGGCACCACGCTTAAAAAACACTCCCATCTTTTGGCAAAAGTCTCTAAGCTGGGCTGCAGAATAAGTTTCCAGTTCCCCCAGAGCAAATTCCATTTTGCTGTTGAACAATGTAGGGGCAACCACACAGAAAGAATAGATTCAAAAGGGGCAATTTGAAGCTACCTCCACCCACCACCAGGAGTAAATTTAGAAAAAGCAAAAGTAGTAACTGGGAAGTCCGCCAGGAGAAAACTCCAGGTGTAGGCCAGTGAAATACACTTAGTTACTGCAGAGTAGTCGCAACCACAGTTCTCATCCCACCGCTAGACACCAAATATGTTGGACCTAGAGTTACCAAGTCACATAGGGTAGCCTGGCCTAGGGTAAGACAGTCAGAACCTAGAAGCACACGTGTAAAGTTTGCGCTCAACCCAGCAGTAACTCAATTTATTTCCACACAAAACGACACTACACCAAATTTGTGGAAAAATACGAGCTGATTTATAAAAACTTTTGGCTGTTCAGCAATTCATGTTTCCTATTACAAAAATATAGTTTCTCTTTAGAGTACTTAACTCTGGATACCAATTTCAGCAGTTTTAGCCCCCCACCTCTCAACAACAGACATTAAATCACAGTTTTAGTTGTAACCTGGAAGAGATCTCACTTCTCAATGCAGTAACTTTCAGTGATGCCTTAATCCTGGAAACTCAAGTTATTTACCATAAGCAAAATTACAGTGTTTTAAACCTTTTTCCTAGTACAGACATTCAATTGGAAGCATTAGACTTTTCAGGTAATGTAACAGGGCAAAACATCACTTGACTGTGACCAAGGTACTATCTACTCCGTCTGACAGTTGGTGAATTCCTTTCCTGCTATCATTAACTCATATGCCAGATCTGCCGCATGGACAGTGCCAGTAACCTTTTCCCAACTGTTCCAGTCATACAAGAGAACATACGGGTATTAAACACAGGCAGGTTCCCTCCAGCGTTAATAAAACGGGGGTTCAGGACTCTTTCACTACAATTAAGGCTCGTCTTGTCCCAGTCAGGAGACAGGAATTCTAGAAATCACCTAGTTGCCTAGATCGAGCTTCGGGGTCTCTGCTTCACTACTTCCCAAAGACCCTGCCGGTGTGAAGGAAATTCGTCCAGCTCTGGGGGCTTTACCAAAGCTAGACGCTTACTTAGTTAGCAATCGGACCTCTTTGTATGCACACTGGAACTTCAGCGCTCCTCCTCTTTCGCTCGTTCCCCTCACACGGCCTGACCGGCTGCCGATCCACTCAGCTCCGCTCTTCTACCAAGCCGAGAGGTCTTTCAGCCCTCCTCTGAGCCTGCGCGGCATACAAGACACTTCCGCGCCTCAGGAGCCACCCAAGCCTACATCAAGCATGCGCGGCCTCGAGTTGGCGCTCCTCCTCAATGGCACCGCCCCGCACCACACTGGGCCTGCGCAGCGCTCAAGACACTACTCCCGGCAGGGAGATGCGGCGCCTCATTGGAAGGTGATCCAATCCTGGGCGCAAGTAAACTTTTGATAATCTCTAACCCGAAGTCCCGGATTTAGGCGGGTCACTTCTTTAGAGCCACGTGTTCAGTCTAACCGGACACCGGTGATTGGCAAGAGTAGTGATTTACTTCCTTCCCCATCACTCAGGCCCTGCCCTGATCTAGGGGGCAGCCCCGATCGCCCTCACCTGGCGGTATCTTACTGTCCTCGCCTCAAGAACTCCACATAGGATTCCCACCGGTTACTCCTGCAGTAGGGATTTTCCCGAGTCCACGTCTTGACAGGGTCAGGTCAGAATATGAGGGATAGTTTCACAACAACAGGGACCGCGACCCAGCAGGTCTGTCAATCCCCACAGTGCACCAGTCTCCTCCTTCGACCGCCTATACTCCTGTCCTCCAACTCTCCTCTTCATACCACACCATCTAAAATGGCTGCCCAACATTCCGCCTTTTATAGGATGACCCCAGAAGGTCCAGAAGGGACCAGAAGGTTCTGGAATGCCCTATTCTATCCTATGGGTCAGGTCTCAGGGATGACAGTTATGGCAGTTGATGACCACCATTTTGTGTGACCCTTACTTTCTAGTCAGGGACAGGCACCTAGGCCTCAGGAAAAGGACTATAAGGGCAAAGAAAACACCTACCCCTAGGACAACACCACAAAAATTCAGTGGACATAAAAAGATAAAAAGGTTTTGAGGGGCAAAAAGGGGACAAAATAAATAATTATTAGGAGGGGCTACCCAAAGGCCAGACAGGTCTAACACGCGTCCCCCCTAGCTGAAAGTGGGGAGAGCTACCCAACCCCTTGGGAGTCCTCATCACTAAGGCGGAAATACCTAGAGAGACCGTCTGCATTGGCGTGGTCCACTCCAGGCCGATGTTCCACCCGGAAGTCCATTCCCTGTAGGGAGATGGACCATCTCAACAACTTGGGATTTTCCCCCTTCATTTGCATCAGCCAACGAAGGGGTCGATGGTCAGTCTGAACCAGGAAGTGCGAGACAAACAGGTATGGCCGCAACTTCTTCAGAGCCCACACCACCGCAAAAGCTTCCCGCTCAATTGCACTCCACTTCTGTTCCCGGGGAAGTAGTCTCCTGGATAGGAAGACTACAGGCTCATCCAGACACTCTTCATTGAGTTGCGATAACACAGCCCCAATGCCATGCTCTGATGCGTCTGTCTGGACAATGAACTCGTTGGAGAAGTCTGGGACCCTCAGGACCGGTGCTGCACACATCGCCTGCTTCAATTTCTCAAAGGCTTACTGACAAGCCTCTGTCCAGACTACCCGTCGAGGTTGTTTCTTGGAGGTAAGCTCTGTGAGGGGCGCTACAATAGTGCCATATCCCTTCACAAAGCGACGGTAGTAACCTGTGAGGCCCAGGAAAGCTCGGACGTCAGTCTGGGTCTTGGGGGGTTCCCAGGCCATGATTGCCTCAATCTTTGCCTGGAGGGGCTGCACTGTTCCCCTACCCACTAAGTGGCCTAGGTACACAACCGACACCTGCCCAATCTGACATTTGCTGGCTTTGATTGTCAAGCCAGCTTGTTTCAGGGCCTGAAGAACTGCTTGCAAGTGATGCAAATGATCCTCCCAACTGCTGCTGAAGACGGCAATGTCATCCAGGTAAGCAGTGGAGAAAGCCTCCATTCTGGAGAGGACCTGGTTCACCAGCCGCTGAAAAGTGGCAGGGGCATTCTTGAGCCCAAAGGGCATCACGCAGAACTGGAAGTGTCCCCCAGGCGTGGAGAAAGCTGACCTTTCCTTTGCTCCATCTGTAAGGGAGATCTGCCAGTACCCTGAAGTGAGGTCAAAGGTACTCAAATATTGGGCAGCTCCCAGCCGGTCAATCAATTCATCCGCCCTAGGGATCGGATGAGCATCAGTCTTGGTCACTGAGTTCAGTCCCCGGTAATCCACACAGAACCTCAGTTCCGGAGTGGTGCTTGGTGGAGCTGCATTTGGTACTAAAACCACCGGACTGGACCAGGGGCTACTGGAAGGTTCAATAACTCCTGGCTCCAGCATCTTGGTAACCTCACCATGGATGCTGGCCTTCACCTTGTCTGACAACCGGTAGGTCTTTGACTTCACTGGCGGGCTGTCTCCTGTGTCCACATCATGGGTACACAGGTGGGTCCTTCCCGGGATAAGGGAGAACAGCGAAGAGTACTGCTCCAATATCTGGCGGCAGTCCTCCAGCTGTTCAGGAGTTAGGGATGGGGAGAGAATCACTCCCTCCACCGACCCATCCTTTTCCTGAGACGAGAACAAGTCCGGGAGAGGCTCGCTTTCCGCTTCCTCTCCTCCATCAGTCACCATCATCAAGATGACCTCGGGCCTCTCATGGTGGGGTTTGAGGCGATTAGCATGCAGCACCCGTAGGGGCTGTCAAGGGGTCTTAAGGTCCACCAGGTATGTGGCCTTACCCTTCTTCTCTAATACCTCCAAGGGGCCTCTCCAGCGATCCTGGAGTGCACTTAGCTCTCCAGGCTCCATCACCCACACTTTCTGGCCAGGCTCCAACTCCACCGGGTGAGCGCTGTGGTCATACCACTCCTTCATTACTGCTTGGCTGGCCTCCAAGTTGTCAGAAGCTTGCTTCCACAACTTTGCCATTTGGCTCCAGAAGGCCAGCATGTAGCTCACCACATCCTGGGGAGGCTTTCTGGGAGACTTTTCCCATCCATCCTTCACCAGGCTGAGAGGTCCTCGTACAGGGTGCCCATGCAGAAGCTCAAAGGGGCTGAAGCCCACTCGCTTCTGTGGCACTTCCCTGTAGGAGAATAGCAAACAGGGTAGGAGGACGTCCCATTTCCTCCGCAGGCTCTCAGGCAGACTTCGGATCATGCCTTTCAAGGTCTTATTGAACCTTTCTACCAGTCCATTTGACTGGGGGTGGTAGGGAGTGGTGAACCGGTAGGTCACTCCACACTCCTTCCACATTGCCCGCATATATGCTGACATGAAGTTGGTTCCCCCTGTCGGACACAACTTCTTTGGGGAAGCCCACTCGGGTAAAGATCCCCATCAGGGCCCTAGCCACAACAGGTGCAGTGACAGTCCTCAGAGGAATTGCCTCTGGGTACCACGTGGCGTGATCCACCAGAACCAGGATAAACCTGTGACCAGCCGTAGTTGGTGGATCCAATGGCCCCACAATGTCGATGCCACCCTTTCAAAGGGGGTGCTAACGACAGTTAGTGGTTCCAAGGGAGCTTTCAGCTTCACCCCTGTTTTCCCACTGGCTTGACAGGATACACATGTCCGACAATAAGTTTTAGAGGCCACTTTCATCTGAGGCCAGTAAAACTGGGGGACAAGCCGGGCAAAGGTCTTGTCCTTACCTAAGTGTCCTGCCAAGGGTATTTCATGAGCCAATTCTAACAGAAAGGCTCGGTTACGTTGAGGGACTACCAAGGCCCTTGATGAACCAGGTAAAGGTACCTTAGGTTCACTGTAGAGGAGTCCATCCTCCCAGTAAATGTGGTAGTGCCCTGCAACATTCCCTGCTGCCTGGGCTTCGGCCTGTCGCCTCAGTCCCTCAAGGGTAGGGCACTCCTTCTGGCCCGTACAGAACTCCTCCCTGGTAGGTCCTCCCTCCACATGCCACTCAGCAGGGATGGGTAGTTCCTCCAAGGAGACTACTTCCCCCTCCACGGACTCCGGGCTCACCACCGCAGGTGGCCGATCTGTCACATGGGGCGTGGAAGCCGAAACAGGCTTCTCCTGTCTTCGGGTCTGTCTCTTTTTGGCAGCGGGCTGGGCCATTGTTCCAGGCTCCAACCCAGGCGAACTCCCCCTCTGGGCATTCGCAGACCTTGTGCTCACACAGGCCCAGTCAGGTGTACCCAGCATCTCCGAATGAGTCCGGTATTCCACCTCTCTCCAAGCATTGTGCTCCATGTCATTCCCCAGCAGACAATCGACTGGCACGGCAGGGCTTACGGCAACTCGAAGTGAACCTGCAACCCCTTCCCACTCAACGGGAACCTCGGCCACAGGGTAGTGGCCCATTCTGCCATCAGCCATCGCGGCAGGGTGGAGTACATTGGGAATCACCTGCTCTGGAGACACCAGTTGACTCCTCACCATAGTCATACTGGCTCCTGTATCTCTCAGAGCCTCCCCTCTCTGGCCATTGATGGTGATCCATTGCCCATACTTGGTAGTATTTGGGGGCACCTGGATCTTAGGAACCATCTCCCGATCTCCCAGGGACACTAAGGTGACACCCGCCCACTCACCCCCCTTATCTAAGGGCAACTCCTCCCTGAGCACTACACTAGCTACTCCCGGGGCTTTTCCTCTGGTGGGAGGGGGTGGTCTCTTTGGGCATTTGACATCTCCATTATAATGTCCAACACCACCACACTCAAAGCAGTGGATAACCCTTGGCTGCTGGCTTTGGCCAGGATGAGGGTTTCTGAGCTGGTTAGCCTTAGGGGTGAAACCTGTTCCCTTTCCCTGGAAACTGTTTTGGGGACCTTTTGAGAACTCCCGTTTTTTATCTCCCCCCTCCTTCTTCTGAGGGGCACCCTGTCCGGCCCTTTGGGAATTCCCTCCAGTCCCCTTTGAGGACACCCGGGTACTTGCCCAGATGTCCGCCTCCTCTGCAAGCTTTCGGGGGTTGGTCAGCTTGCTGTCCAGCAGGTGTGGACGCAGCTCGGGAAAACATTTCTCGAGTAGGTGCTCTTTGAGAAAAAGGTCATATAACCCCTCATAGTCCTTCACCTCGCTGCCCTGTATCCAGCCCTCCAATGCCTTTCTTGCATAGTCCAGGAAATCCACCCAGTTTTGGGTGCTTAATTTGTGACTCCCCCAAAACTTTTGGCGATACTTCTCTGGGGTCAGTCCAAAATTTTTAATTAACACCACTTTCATGGTGGGGTAGTGGGTCTGCTCTTTCTGTTCCAGGGCCAATAATGTGTTCCGACCAGTAGGAGGCATATACTTGTATAAACCACCCCCCCCAGTGTTTTTCCTGGATCCCATGTGCTCTTAAGGAGACCTCATAGGCAGCCAGCCACTTGGCGATGTCATCCCCTTGGCTGTAGCTGGCCACTGTGTCTTTAGGTAGGTAGGGGCTGGATTCCCTGGTTGGTTCTTTGGTTTCGCTGCCACCATTCGGAGAATTGGAGGGTCCCAACTGTAGGGCCTTGAGTTCTAGCTCTCTCAGTTTTAACTCATGAGCCATCCTCTGTTCCTCCCTCTCCTGTTCCAACCTGGCTAACTCCCACTTCAGCTGCCTTTTTTCCCTCCAGTCCATTAGTTCAGCTTCGGTCAAGCTTCCTCCGGAGACACTGCTGCCCCTCCTTGAGTAGGTCATCAGTCCTGGAAATAGGTTTTCCATCTCAGGATGGAACAATACCTCTACCCCTATGCCTGTGTCCCGGTCCGTCCCCTCTTCCTCCTCCTTCCCTTCTCCATGTGCTGCCACCCAAGCCCTCGAACTGGTCTGGAGGTCCCCCTTCTTGGCACCACGCTTAAAAAACACTCCCATCTTTTTGCAAAAGTCTCTAAGCTGTGCTGCAGAATAAGTTTCCAGTTCCTCCAGAGCAAATTCAATTTTGCTGTTGAACAATGTAGGGGCAACCACACAGAAAGAATAGATTCAAAAGGGGCAATTTGAAGCTACCTCCACCCACCACCAGGAGTAAATTTAGAAAAAGCAAAAGTAGTAACTGGGAAGTCCGCCAGGAGAAAACTCCAGGTGTAGGCCAGTGAAATACACTTAGTTACTGCAGAGTAGTCACAACCACAGTTCTCATCCCACCGCTAGACACCAAATATGTTGGACCTAGAGTTACCAAGTCACAAAGGGTAGCCTGGCCTAGGGTAAGACAGTCAGAACCTAGAAGCACACGTGTAAAGTTTGCGCTCATCCCAGCAGTAACTCAATTTATTTCCACACAAAACGACACTACACCAAATTTGTGGAAAAATACGAGCTGATTTATAAAAACTTTTGGCTGTTCAGCAATTCATGTTTCCTATTACAAAAATATAGTTTCTCTTTAGAGTACTTAACTCTGGATACCAATTTCAGCAGTTTTAGCCCCCAACCTCTCAACAACAGACATTAAATCACAGTTTTAGTTGTAACCTGGAAGAGATCTCACTTCTCAATGCAGTAACTTTCAGTGATGCCTTAATCCTGGAAACTCAAGTTATTTACCATAAGCAAAATTACAGTGTTTTATACCTTTTTCCTAGTACAGAAATTCAATTGGAAGCATTAGACTTTTCAGGTAATGTAACAGGGCAAAACATCACTTGACTGTGACCAAGGTACTATCTACTCCGTCTGACAGTTGGTGAATTCCTGCTATCATTAACTCATATGCCAGATCTGCTGCATGGACAGTGCCAGTAACCTTTTCCCAACTGTTCCAGTCATACAAGAGAACATACGGGTATTAAACACAGGCAGGTTTTCTCCAGCGTTAATAAAACGGGGGTTCAGGACTCTTTCACTACAATTAAGGCTCGTCTTGTCCCAGTCAGGAAACAGGAAGTCTAGAAATCACTTAGTTGTCTAGATCGAGCTTCAGGGTCTCTGCTTCACTACTTCCCAAAGACCCTGCCGGTGTGAAGGAAATTCGTCCAGCTCTGGGGGCTTTACCAAAGCTAGTCGCTTACTTAGTTAGCAATTGGACCGCTTTGTATGCACACTGGAACTTCGGCGCTCCTCCTCTTTCGCTCGTTCCCCTCACACGGCCTGCCCGGCCGCCGATCCACTCAGCTCCGCTCTTCTACCAAGCCGAGAGGTCTTTCAGCCCTCCTCTGAGCCTGCGCGGCATACAAGACACTTCCGCGCCTCAGGAGCCACCCAAGCCTACATCAAGCATGCGCGGCCTCGAGTCGGCTCTCCTCCTCAATGGCACTGCCCCACACCACACTGGGCCTGCGCAGCGCTGGAGACACTACTCCCGGCAGGGAGATGCGGCGCCTCACTGGAAGGTGATCCAATCTTGGGGGCAAGTAAACTTTTGATAATCTCTAACCCGAAGTGCCGGATTTAGGCGGGTCACTACTTTAGAGCCACGTGTTCAGTCTAACCGGACACCGGTGATTGGCAAGAGTAGGGATTTTCTTCCTTCCCCACCACTCAGGCCCTGCCCTGATCTAGGGGGCAGCCCCAATCGCCCTCACCTGGCGGTATCTTACTGTCCTCGCATCAAGAACTCCACATAGGATTCCCACCGGTTACTCCTGCAGTAGGGATTTTCCCGAGTCCACGTCTTGACAGGGTCAGGTCAGAAGATGAGGGATAGTTTCACATCAACAGGGACTGCGACCCAGCAGGTCTGTCAATCCCCACAGTGCACCAGTCTCCTTCTTCGACCGCCTATACTCCTGTCCTCCAACTCTCCTCTTCATACCACACCATCTAAAATGGCTGCCCAACATTCCGCCTTTTATAGGATGACCCCAGAAGGTCCAGAAGGGACCAGAAGGTTCTGGAATGCCCTATTCTATCCTATGGGTGAGGTCTCAGGGATGACAGTTATGGCAGATGAAGACCACCATTTTGTGTGACCCTTACTTTCTAGTCAGGGACAGGCACCCAGGCCTCAGGAAAAGGACTATAAGGGGAAAGAAAACACCTACCCCTAGGACTACACCACAAAAAATTCAGTGGACATAAAAAGATAAAAAGGATTTGAGGGGCAAAAATGGGACACAATAAATAATTATTAGGAGGGGCTACCCAAAGGGCAGACAGGTCTAACACGCGTCCCCCCCAGCTGAAAGTGGGGAGAGCTACCCAACCCCTTGGGAGTCCTCATCACTAAGGCGGAAATACCTAGAGAGACCGTCTGCATTGGCGTGGTCCACTCCAGGCCGATGTTCCACCCGGAAGTCCATTCCCTGTAGGGAGATGGACCATCTCAACAACTTGGGATTTTCCCCCTTCATTTGCATCAGCCAACGAAGGGGTCGATGGTCAGTCTGAACCAGGAAGTGCGAGACAAACAGGTATGGCCGCAACTTCTTCAGAGCCCACACCACAGCAAAAGCTTCCCGCTCAATTGCACTCCACTTCTGTTCCCGGGGAAGTAATCTCCTGGATAGGAAGACTACAGGCTCATCCAGACCCTCTTCATTGAGTTGCAATAACACTGCCCCAATGCCATGCTCTGATGCGTCTGTCTGGACAATGAACTCTTTGGAGAAGTCTAGGGCCCTCAGGGCCGGTGCTGCACACATCGCCTGCTTCAATTTCTCAAAGGCTTGCTGACAAGCCTCTGTCCAGACTACCTGTCGAGGTTGTTTCTTGGAGGTAAGCTCTGTGAGGGGCGCTACAATAGTGCCATATCCCTTCACAAAGCGACGGTAGTAACCTGTGAGGCCCAGGAAAGCTCTGACCTCAGTCTGGGTCTTGGGGGGTTCCCAGGCCATGATTGCCTCAATCTTTGCCTGGAGGGGCTGCACTGTTCCCCTACCCACCAAGTGGCCTAGGTACACAACTGACCCCTGCCCAACCTGACATTTTCTGGCTTTGATTGTCAAGCCAGCTTGTTTCAGGGCCTGGAGAACTGCTTGCAAGTGATGCAAATGATCCTCCCAACTGCTGCTGAAGACGGCAATGTCATCCAGGTAAGCAGCTGAGAAAGCCTCCATTCCGGAGAGGACCTGGTTCACCAGCCGCTGAAAAGTGGCAGGGGCATTCTTGAGACCAAAGGGCATCACGCAGAACTGGAAGTGTCCCTCAGGCGTGGATAAAGCTGACCTTTCCTTTGCTCCATCTCTAAGGGAGATCTGCCAGTACCCTGAAGTGAGGTCAAAGGTACTCAAATATTGGGCAGCTCCCAGCCGGTCAATCAATTCATCCGCCCTAGGGATCGGATGAGCATCAGTCTTGGTCACTGAGTTCAGTCCCCGGTAATCCACACAGAACCTCAGTTCCGGAGTGGTGCTTGGTGGAGCTGCTTTTGGTACTAAAACCACAGGACTGGACCAGGGGCTACTGGAAGGTTCAATAACTCCTAGCTCCAGCATCTTGGTAACCTCACCATGGATGCTGGCCTTCACCTTGTCTGACAACCGGTAGGTCTTTGACTTCACTGGTGGGCTGTCTCCTGTGTCCACATCATGGGTACACAGGTGGGTACTTCCCGGGACAAGGGAGAACAGCGAAGAGTACTGCTCCAATATCTGGCGGCAGTCCTCCAGCTGTTAAGGAGTTAGGGATGGGGAGAGAATCACTCCCTCCACCGACCCATCATTTTCCTGAGACGAGAACAAGTCCGGGAGAAGCTCGCTTTCCGCTTCCTCTCCTCCATCAGTCACCATCAACAAGATGACCTCGGGCCTCTCATGGTGGGGTTTGAGGCGATTAGCATGCAGCACCCGTAGGGGCTGTCGAGGGGTCTTAAGGTCCACCAGGTATGTGGCCTTACCCTTCTTCTCTAATACCTCAAAGGGGCCTGTCCAGCGATCCTGGAGTGCACTTAGCTCTCCAGGCTCCATCACCCACACTTTCTGGCCAGGCTCCAACTCCACCGGGTGAGCGTTGTGGTCATACCACTCCTTCATTACTGCTTGGCTGGCCTCCAAGTTGTCAGAAGCTTGCTTCCACAACTTTGCCATTTGGCTCCGGAAGGCCAGCATGTAGCTCACCACATCCTGGGGAGGCTTTCTGGGAGACTTTTCCCATCCATCCTTCACCAGGCTGAGAGGTCCTCGTACAGGGTGCCCATACAGAAGCTCAAAGGGGCTGAAGCCCACTCCCTTCTGTGGCACTTCCCTGTAGGAGAATAGCAAACAGGGTAGGAGGACGTCCCATTTCCTCCGCAGGCTCTCAGGCAGACTTCGGATCATGCCTTTCAAGGTCTTGTTGAACCTTTCTACCAGTCCATTTGACTGGGGGTGGTAGGGAGTGGTGAACCGGTAGGTCACTCCACACTCCTTCCACATTGCCCGCATATATGCTGACATGAAGTTGGTCCCCCTGTCGGACACAACTTCCTTGGGGAAACCCACTCGGGTAAAGATCCCCATCAGGGCCCTAGCCACAACAGGTGCAGTGACAGTCCTCAGAGGAATTGCCTCTGGGTACCGCGTGGCGTGATCCACCAGAACCAGGATAAACCTGTGACCAGCCGTAGTTGGTGGATCCAATGGCCCCACAATGTCGATGCCACCCTTTCAAAGGGGGTGCTAACGACAGGTAGTGGTTCCAGGGGAGCTTTCAGCTTCACCCCTGTTTTCCCACTGGCTTGACAGGATACACATGTTCGACAATAAGTGTCAGAGGCCACTTTCATCTGAGGCTAGTAAAAGTGGGGGACAAGCCGGGCAAAGGACTTGTCCTTACCTAAGTGTCCTGCCAAGGGTATTTCATGAGCCAATTCACACAGAAAGGCACGGTAACGTTGAGGGACTACCAAGGCCCTTGATGAACCAGGTAAAGGTACCTTAGGTTCACTGTAGAGGAGTCCATCCTCCCAGTAAATGTGGTAGTGCCCTGCAACATTCCCTGCTGCCTGGGCTTCGGCCTGTCGCCTCAGTCCCTCAAGGGTAGGACACTCCTTCTGGCCCTTACAGAACTCCTCCCTGGTAGGTCCTCCCTCCACAAGCCACTCAGCAGGGTTCTCCAAGGAGACTACTTCCCCCTCCACGGACTCCTGGCTCACCACCGCAGGTGGCCGATCTGTCACATGGGGCGTGGAAGCCGAAACAGGCTTCTCCTGTCTTCGGGTCTGTCCCTTTTTGGCAGCGGTCTGGGCCATTGTTCCAGGCTCCAACCCAGGCGAACTCCCCCTCTGGGCATTCGCAGACCTTGTGCTCACACAGGCCCAGTCAGGTGTACCCAGCATTCCGAATGAGTCCGGTTTTCCACCTCTCTCCAAGCATTGTGCTCCATGTCATTCCCCAGCAGACAATCGACTGGCACGGCAGGGCTTACGGCAACTCGAAGTGAACCTGCAACCCCTTCCCACTCAAAGGGAACCTCGGCCACAGGGTAGTGGCCCATTCTGCCGTCAGCCATCGCGGCAGGGTGGAGTACATTGGGAATCACCTGCTCTGGAGACACCAGTTGACTCCTCACCATAGTCATACTGGCTCCTGTATCTCTCAGAGCCTCCCCTCTCTGGCCATTGATGGTGATCCATTGCCCATACTTGGTAGTATTTGGGGGCACCTGGATCTTAGGAACCATGTCCGAAATCTCTCAGGGACACTAAGGTGACACCCGCCCACTCACCCCCCTTATCTAAGAGCAACTCCTCCCCGAGCGCTACACTAGCTACTCCGGGGGCTTTTCCTCCGGTGGGAGGGGGTGGTCTCTTTGGGCATTTGACATCTCCCTTATAATGTCCAACACCACCACACTCAAAGCAGTGGATAACCCTTGGCTGCTGGCTTTGGCCAGGATGAGGGTTTCTGGGCGGGTTAGCCTTAGGTGTGAAACCTGTTCCCTTTCCCTGGAAACTGTTTTGGGGACCTTTTGAGAACTCCCGTTTTTTATCTCCCCCCTCCTTCTTCTGAGGGGCGCCCTGTCCGGCCCTTTGGGAATTCCCTCCAGTCCCCTTTGAGGACACCCGGGTACTTGCCCAGATGTCCGCCTCCTCTGCAAGCTTTCGGGGGTTGGTCAGCTTGCTGTCCAGCAGGTGTTGACGCAGCTCGGGAAAACATTTCTCGAGTATGTGCTCTTTGAGAAAAAGGTCATATAACTTCTCATAGTCCTTCACCTCGCTTCCCTTTATCCAGCCCTCCAATGCCTTTCTTGCATAGTCCAGGACATCCACCCAGTTTTGGGTGCTTAATTTGTGACTCCCCCTAAACTTTTGGCGATACTGCTCTGGGGTCAGTCCAAACTTTTTAATTAACGCCACTTTCATGGTGGGGTAGTGGGTCTCCTTTTCCTGTTCCAGGGCCAATAATGTGTCCCGACCAGTAGGAGGCATATACTTGTATAAACCACCCCCCCAGTGATTTTCCTGGATCCCATGTGCTCTTAAGGAGACCTCATAGGCAGCCAGCCACTTGGCGATGTCATCCCCTTGGCTGTAGCTGGCAACTATGTCTTTAGGTAGGTAGGGCCTGGATTCCCTGGTTGGTTCTTTGGTTTCGCTGCCACCATTCGGAGAATTGGAGGGTCCCAACTGTAGGGCCTTGAGTTCTAGCTCTCTCAGTTTTAACTCATGACCCATCCTCTGTTCCTCCCTCTCCTGTTCCAACCTGGCTAACTCCCACTTCAGCTGCCTTTTTTCCCTCCTGTCCATTAGTTCAGCTTCGGTCAAGCTTCCTCCGGAGACACTGCTGCCCCCGCGGCCTCGAGTCGGCGCTCCTCCTCAATGGCACTGCCCCGCACCACACTGGGCCTGCGCAGCGCTCGAGACACTACTCCCGGCAGGGAGATGCAGCGCCTCACTGGAAGGTGATCCAATCCTGGGGGCAAGTAAACTTTCGATAATCTCTAACCCGAAGTGCCGGATTTAGGCGGGTCACTTCTTTAGAGCCAAGTGTTCAGTCTAACCGGACACCGGTGATTGGCAAGAGTAGGGATTTTCTTCCTTCCCCACCACTCAGGCCCTGCCCTGATCTAGGGGGCAGCCCCGATCGCCCTCACCTGGCGGTATCTTACTGTCCTCGCCTCAAGAACTCCACATAGGATTCCCACCGGTTACTCCTGCAGTAGGGATTTTCCCGAGTCCACGTCTTGACAGGGTCAGGTCAGAAGATGAGGGATAGTTTCACAACAACAGGGACTGCGACCCAGCAGGTCTGTCAATCCCCACAGTGCACCAGTCTCCTCCTTCGACCGCCTATACTCCTGTCCTCCAACTCTCCTCTTCATACCACACCATCTAAAATGGCTGCCCAACATTCCGCCTTTTATAGGATGACCCCAGAAGGTCCAGAAGGGACCAGAAGGTTCTGGAATGCCCTATTCTATCCTATGGGTGAGGTCTCAGGGATGACAGTTATGGCAGTTGATGACCACCATTTTGTGTGACCCTTACTTTCTAGTCAGGGACAGGCACCTAGGCCTCAGGAAAAGGACTATAAGGGGAAAGAAAACCCCTACCCCTAGGACAACACCACAAAAAATTCAGTGGACATAAAAAGATAAAAAGGTTTTGAGGGGCAAAAAGGGGACACAATAAATAATTATTAGGAGGGGCTACCCAAAGGGCAGACAGGTCTAACACGCGTCCCCCCCAGCTGAAAGTGGGGAGAGCTACCCAACCCCTTGGGAGTCCTCATCCCTAAGGCGGAAATACCTAGAGAGACCGTCTGCATTGGCGTGGTCCACTCCAGGCCGATGTTCCACCCGGAAGTCCATTCCCTGTAGGGAGATGGACCATCTCAACAACTTGGGATTTTCCCCCTTCATTTGCATCAGCCAACGAAGGGGTCGATTGTCAGTCTGAACCAGGAAGTGCGAGCCAAACAGTTATTGCCGCAACTTCTTCAGAGCCCACACCACCGCAAAAGCTTCCCGCTCAATTGTACTCCACTTCTGTTCCCGGGGAAGTAATCTCCTGGATAGGAAGACTACAGGCTCATCCAGACCCTCTTCATTGAGTTGCAATAACACTGCCCCAATGCCATGCTCTGATGCGTCTGTCTGGACAATGAACTCTTTGGAGAAGTCTAGGGCCCTCAGGGCCGGTGCTGCACACATCGCCTGCTTCAATTTCTCAAAGGCTTGCTGACAAGCCACTGTCCAGACTACCCGTCGAGGTTGTTTCTTGGAGGTAAGCTCTGTGAGGGGCGCTACAATAGTGCCATATCCCTTCACAAAGCGACAGTAGTAACCTATGAGGCCCAGGAAAGCTCCGACCTCAGTCTGGGTCTTGGGGGGTTCCCAGGCCATGATTGCCTCAATCTTTGCCTGAAGGGGCTGCACTGTTCCCCTACCCACCAAGTGGCCTAGGTACACAACTGACCCCTGCCCAACCTGACATTTGCTGGCTTTGATTGTCAAGGCAGCTTGTTTCAGGGCCTGGAGAACTGCTTGCAAGTGATGCAAATGATCCTCCCAACTGCTGCTGAAGACGGCAATGTCATCCAGGTAAGCAGCAGAGAAAGCCTCCATTCCGGAGAGGACCTGGTTCACCAGTCGCTGAAAAGTGGCAGGGGCATTCTTGAGCCCAAAGGGCATCACGCAGAACTGGAAGTGTCCCTCAGGCGTGGATAAAGCTGACCTTTCCTTTGCTCCATCTCTAAGGGAGATCTGCCAGTACCCTGAAGTGAGGTCAAAGGTACTCAAATATTGGGCAGCTCCCAGCCGGTCAATCAATTCATCCGCCCTAGGGATCGGATGAGCATCAGTCTTGGTCACTGAGTTTAGTCCCCGGTAATCCACACAGAACCTCAGTTCCGGAGTGGTGCTTGGTGGAGCTGCTTTTGGTACTAAAACCACCGGACTGGACCAGGGGCTACTGGAAGGTTCAATAACTCCTAGCTCCAGCATCTTGGTAACCTCACCATGGATGCTGGCCTTCACCTTGTCTGACAACCGGTAGGTCTTTGACTTCACTGGTGGGCTGTCTCCTGTGTCCACATCATGGGTACACAGGTGGGTACTTCCCGGGACAAGGGAGAACAGCGAAGAGTACTGCTCCAACATCTGGCGGCAGTCCTCCAGCTGTTAAGGAGTTAGGGATGGGGAGAGAATCACTCCCTCCACCGACCCATCCTTTTCCTGAGACGAGAACAAGTCCGGGAGAAGCTCGCTTTCCGCTTCCTCTCCTCCATCAAGATGACCTCGGGCCTCTCATGGTGGGGTTTGAGGCGATTAGCATGCAGCACCCGTAGGGGCTGTCGAGGGGTCTTAAGGTCCACCAGGTATGTGGCCTTACCCTTCTTCTCTAATACCTCAAAGGGGCCTGTCCAGCGATCCTGGAGTGCACTTAGCTCTCCAGGCTCCATCACCCACACTTTCTGGCCAGGCTCCAACTCCACCGGGTGAGCGTTGTGGTCATACCACTCCTTTATTACTGCTTGGCTGGCCTCCAAGTTGTCAGAAGCTTGCTTCCACAACTTTGCCATTTGGCTCCGGAAGGCCAGCATGTAGCTCACCACATCCTGGGGAGGCTTTCTGGGAGACTTTTCCCATCCATCCTTCACCAGGCTGAGAGGTCCTCGTACAGGGTGCCCATACAGAAGCTCAAAGGGGCTGAAGCCCACTCCCTTCTGTGGCACTTCCCTGTAGGAGAATAGCAAACAGGGTAGGAGGATGTCCCATTTCCTCCGCAGGCTCTCAGGCAGACTTCGGATCATGCCTTTCAAGGTCTTGTTGAACTTTTCTACCAGTCCATTTGACTGGGGGTGGTAGGGAGTGGTGAACCGGTAGGTCACTCCACACTCCTTCCACATTGCCCGCATATATGCTGACATGAAGTTGGTTTCCCCTGTCGGACACAACTTCCTTGGGGAAACCCACTCGGGTAAAGATCCCCATCAGGGCCCTAGCCACAACAGGTGCAGTGACAGTCCTCAGAGGAATTGCCTCTGGGTACCGCGTGGCGTGATCCACCAGAACCAGGATAAACCTGTGACCAGCCGTAGTTGGTGGATCCAATGGCCCCACAATGTCGATGCCACCCTTTCAAAGGGGGTGCTTACGACAGGTAGTGGTTCCAGGGGAGCTTTCAGCTTCACCCCTGTTTTCCCACTGGCTTGACAGGATACACATGTCCGACAATAAGTGTCAGAGGCCACTTTCATCTGAGGCCAGTAAAAGTGGGGGACAAGCCGGGCAAAGGTCTTGTCCTTACCTAAGTGTCCTGCCAAGGGTATTTCATGAGCCAATTCTAACAGAAAGGCTCGGTAACGTTGAGGGACTACCAAGGCCCTTGATGAACCAGGTAAAGGTACCTTAGGTTCACTGTAGAGGAGTCCATCCTCCCAGTAAATGTGGTAGTGCCCTGCAACATTCCCTGCTGCCTGGGCTTCGGCCTGTCGCCTCAGTCCCTCAAGGGTAGGGCACTCCTTCTGGCCCTTACAGAACTCCTCCCTGGTAGGTCCCCCCTCCACAAGCCACTCAGCAGGGTTCTCCAAGGAGACTACTTCCCCCTCCACGGACTCCTGGCTCACTACCGCAGGTGGCCGATCTGTCGCATGGGGCGTGGAAGCCGAAACAGGCTTCTCCTGTCTTCGGGTCTGTCCCTTTTTGGCAGCGGTCTGGGCCATTGTTCCAGGCTCCAACCCAGGCGAACTCCCCCTCTGGGCATTTGCAGACCTTGTGCTCACACAGGCCCAGTCAGGTGTACCCAGCATTCCGAATGAGTCCGGTATTCCACCTCTCTCCAAGCATTGTGCTCCATGTCATTCCCCAGCAGACAATCGACTGGCACGGCAGGGCTTACGGCAACTCGAAGTGAACCTGCAACCCCTTCCCACTCAAAGGGAACCTCGGCCACAGGGTAGTGGCCCATTCTGCCGTCAGCCATCGCGGCAGGGTGGAGTACATTGGGAATCACCTGCTCTGGAGACACCAGTTGACTCCTCACCATAGTCATACTGGCTCCTGTATCTCTCAGAGCCTCCCCTCTCTGGCCATTGATGGTGATCCATTGCCCATACTTGGTAGTATTTGGGGGCACCTGGATCTTAGGAACCATGTCCGAAATCTCTCAGGGACACTAAGGTGACACCCGCCCACTCACCCCCCCTTATCTACGGGCAACTCCTCCCCGAGCGCTACACTAGCTACTCCGGGGGCTTTTCCTCCGGTGGGAGGGGGTGGTCTCTGTGGGCATTTGACATCTCCCTTATAATGTCCAACACCACCACACTCAAAGCAGTGGATAACCCTTGGCTGCTGGCTTTGGCCAGGATGAGGGTTTCTGGGCGGGTTAGCCTTAGGTGTGAAACCTGTTCCCTTTCCCTGGAAACTGTTTTGGGGACCTTTTGAGAACTCCCGTTTTTATCTCCCCCCTCCTTCTTCTGAGGGGCGCCCTGTCCGGCCCTTTGGGAATTCCCTCCAGTCCCCTTTGAGGACACCCGGGTACTTGCCCAGATGTCCGCCTCCTCTGCAAGCTTTCGGGGGTTGGTCAGCTTGCTGTCCAGCAGGTGTTGACGCAGCTCGGGAAAACATTTCTCGAGTAGGTGCTCTTTGAGAAAAAGGTCATATAACTTCTCATAGTCCTTCACCTCGCTTCCCTTTATCTAGCCCTCCAATGCCTTTCTTGCATAGCCCAGGAAATCCACCCAGTTTTGGGTGCTTAATTTGTGACTCCCCCTAAACTTTTGGCGATACTGCTCTGGGGTCAGTCCAAACTTTTTAATTAACGCCACTTTCATGGTGGGGTAGTGGGTCTGCTTTTCCTGTCCCAGGGCCAATAATGTGTCCCGACCAGTAGGAGGCATATACTTGTATAAACCACCCCCCAGTGTTTTTCCTGGATCCCATGTGCTCTTAAGGAGACCTCATAGGCAGCCAGCCACTTGGCGATGTCATCCCCTTGGCTGTAGCTGGCAACTATGTCTTTAGGTAGGTAGGGCCTGGATTCCCTGGTTGGTTCTTTGGTTTCGCTGCCACCATTCGGAGAATTGGAGGGTCCCAACTGTAGGGCCTTGAGTTCTAGCTCTCTCAGTTTTAACTCATGACCCATCCTCTGTTCCTCCCTCTCCTGTTCCAACCTGGCTAACTCCCACTTCAGCTGCCTTTTTTCCCTCCTGTCCATTAGTTCAGCTTCGGTCAAGCTTCCTCCGGAGACACTGCTGCCCCTCCTTGAGTAGGTCATCGGTCCCGGAAGTAGGTTTCCCATCTCAGGATGGAACAATCCCTCTACCCCTATGACTGTGTCCCGGTCCGTCCCCTCTTCCTCCTCCTTCCCTTCTCCATGTGCTGCCACCCAAGCCCTCAAACTGGTCTGGAGTTCCCCCTTCTTGGCACCACGCTTAAAAAACACTCCCATCTTTTGGCAAAAGTCTCTAAGCTGGGCTGCAGAATAAGTTTCCAGTTCCTCCAGAGCAAATTCCATTTTGCTGTTGAACAATGTAGGGGCAACCACACAGAAAGAATAGATTCAAAAGGGACAATTTGAAGCTACCTCCACCCACCACCAGGAGTAAATTTAGAAAAAGCAAAAGTAGTAATTGGGTAGTCTGCCAGGAGAAAACTCCAGGTGTAGGCCAGTGGAATACACTTAGTTACTGCAGAGTAGTGGCAACCACAGTTCTCATCCCACCGCTAGACACCAAATATGTTGGACCTAGAGTTACCAAGTCACATAGGGTAGCCTGGCCTAGGGTAAGACAGTCAGAACCTAGAAGCACACGTGTAAAGTTTGCGCTCAACCCAGCAGTAACTCAATTTATTTCCACACAAAAACGACACTACACCAAATTTGTGGAAAAATACGAGCTGTTTTATAAAAACTTTTGGCTGTTCAGCAATTCATGTTTCCTATTACAAAAATATAGTTTCTCTTTAGAGTACTTAACTCTGGATACCAATTTCAGCAGTTTTAGCCCCCCACCTCTCAACAACAGACATTAAATCACAGTTTTAGTTGTAACCTGGAAGAGATCTCACTTCTCAATGCAGTAACTTTCAGTGATACCTTAATCCTGGAAACTCAAGTTATTTACCATAAGCAAAATTGCAGTGTTTTAAACCTTTTTCCTAGTACAGAAATTCAATTGGAAGCATTAGACTTTTCAGGTAATGTAACAGGGCAAAACATCACTTGACTGTGACCAAGGTACTATTTACTCCGTCTGACAGTTGGTGAATTCCTGCTATCATTAACTCATATGCCAGATGCACACCACAACCTGCTCACCTTAAAATTCACTGAGGAGTGCGTGACCCACACCTGAACATTATCTAGATCTGCCGCATGGACAGTGCCAGTAACCTTTTCCCAACTGTTCCAGTCATACAAGAGAACATACGGGTATTAAACACGGGGGTTCAGGACTCTTTCACTACAATTAAGGCTTGTCTTGTCCCAGTCAGGAGACAGGAATTCTAGAAATCACCTAGTTGCCTAGATCAAGCTTCGGGGTCTCTGCTTCACTACTTCCCAAAGACCCTGCCGGTGTGAAGGAAATTCGTCCAGCTCTGGGGGCTTTACCAAAGCTAGACGCTTACTTAGTTTGCAATTGGACCTCTTTGTATGCACACTGGAACTTCGGCGCTCCTCCTCTTTCGCTCGTTCCCCTCACACGGCCTGCCCGGCCGCCGATCCACTCAGCTCCGCTCTTTTACCAAGCAGAGAGGTCTTTCAGCCCTCCTCTGAGCCTGCGCGGCATACAAGACACTTCCGCCCCTCAGGAGCCACCCAAGCCAACATCAAGCATGCGTGGCCTCGAGTCGGCGCTCCTCCTCAATGGCACCGCCCCGCACCACACTGGGCCTGCACAGCGCTCGAGACACTACTCCCGGCAGGGAGATGCGGCGCCTCACTGGAAGGTGATCCAATCCTGGGGGCAAGTAAACTTTTGATAATCTCTAACCCGAAGTGCCGGATTTAGGCGGGTCACTTCTTTAGAGCCACGTGTTCAGTCTAACCGGACACCGGTGATTGGCAAGAGTAGGGATTTTCTTCCTTCCCCACTACTCAGGCCCTGCCCTGATCTAGGGGGCAGCCCCGATCACCCTCACCTGGCGGTATCTTACTGTTCTCGCCTCAAGAACTCCACATAGGATTCCCACCGGTTACTCCTGCAGTAGGGATTTTCCCGAGTCCACGTATTGACAGGGTCAGGTCAGAAGATGAGGGATAGTTTCACAACAACAGGGACTGCGACCCAGCAGGTCTGTCAATCCCCACAGTGCACCAGTCTTCTCCTTCGACCGCCTATACTCCTGTCCTCCAACTCTCCTCTTCATACCACACCATCTAAAATGGCTGCCCAACATTCTGCCTTTTATAGGATGACCCCAGAAGGTCCAGAAGGGACCAGAAGGTTCTGGAATACCCTATTTTATCCTATGGGTCAGTTCTCAGGGATGACAGTTATGGCAGTTGATGACCACCATTTTGTGTGACCCTTACTTTCTAGTCAGGGACAGGCACCTAGGCCTCAGGAAAAGGACTATAAGGGGAAAGAAAACACCTACCCCTAGGACAACACCACAAAAAATTCAGTGGACATAAAAAGATAAAAAGGTTTTGAGGGGCAAAAAGGGGACAAAATAAATAATTATTAGGAGGGGCTACCCAAAGGGCAGACAGGTCTAACACGCGTCCCCCCCAGCTAAAAGTGGGGAGAGTGTTGTACAGTGCTTAGCCCTTCTCTGGGGCTAGCACTCTAGACTTCTGTGAGTGTTCCTTGTTCCTTGTTCTGGAGTTCTCCTTCGCCCTGTTGGCAGTTGGAGCTCTGGTCAGATGAGGGATGGTCCTACCTGTTCTCGTACTGCAATAAAGCTGTTTCCTGGAGTATCTACTCGTGGCATATTATTTCCATTTACATCATTTGGCGACTTGGACTGGTGATGCGTCTGGCCACAGCTTCCTGTATAGATTTTGCAGTATAAAAGAAAGATTACGGAACGGTAGTCTCCAGCTCCCTCGCGAACCCCGTGTGGCTTACAGCGTGGAGCGGCTCTTCATTGCTGAGCTGATCGCGATCTCGGAAGGATTTTTAGAGGATTTCTCCTTCCAACATCTCCGCCATCCAAGTGAGTGACGTCATCTTCATCAACGTCTCTTCGATCACGGTGAGCGCGATCTGAATGCGTCCTGCTGTGTCGCGTAGCAACCACGCTGTACACATCACTGAAACGCATAGAACGCATCTATTGTTGTGCATGTCTACGCTGTAATGCTGATGTCAGAAGCGTGACTGAGCTCGCACGCTGAAGCGCATTCCTCTTCGTGCGCACCTTCGTAATCACGTCTGAAGCGTGAACAAACTCACGCACGACACTATCGGCCATTTTGGTTGTCGGTGGTTACCTAGGGAACGCGATCCACCGCGACCCACCGAGAACCTCTCTGTCTATTACCAGAAACAGCGTCGAGTGTCAACTGACATTGGATATCATCGCTGTAAGTGCTTATTATATAAGTCTAAAAAAATAGAATAATAAGCGGACCATTTTCTTTGTAAACTGTGTGACAACTGCTCTGTACTTTGCAATTTTATTTGATTGTCGTGCCTATATAAAACTGGCCTCATGGCTCAAGCAGTCAATGTTGCCCTTCCACCGCAATTCTTAAGTGAGCCTGGGAATCCATCTGTAACATGGGAAGACTGGATTGTCATGTTTAATAATTACATTCAGGCTCTAGATGGAGAAGATTTTTCACCAAAACGAAAGAAAGCTCTTTTAATGACCACGTTGGGCAAAGAAGGACAGTGCCTTTTCAAATATTTACCGCAAGCATTACCTTCTGGGTCACTAGATGAATTTGACGAATTTAAAGAGGCGGTAGCACGACTGGAAATCAGATTTGGTAAAGAAGAAAACCTGGTCCTACAAAGATATAAGTTCTATAAAAACAAACAGTTGGCAGATGAGAGCATTGATGAATTTGTTGCACGGTTACGTGAACTGTCTGTAAAATGTAACTTCGGTTAAATGGCGGATGAGCTAATTAGAGACCAATTAATTGTTCAAGCCAACAACAGGAAGGTCCAAGAACGATTATGGGCAGCGAAGAATCCTACGTTGAAAGTTGCTATAGAGTTAGCAAAAGTAGTAGAAGAGAGCGAGAAATGTATGAGAGAGTTACAGAAGAGTGGTGTGGAAACAAAAGTCGCAGAGGTTTCCAACAAGAGTATGTTTAGTGACAATAGTGACGATGAAGCAATGGCTATAGCTATTGTCAGGAAAAAGGGCTATCTTCTTCAAAAAAAGAATATACCACAATCGTCAAACAGTAAGAATAGTCAAAAAATGTGTTCAAAGTGTGGGAGTTTTTCTCATACCTCAGACGCGAAGTTCTGCTTTGCGAACAATAAAGAGTGTCTGCGTTGTGGTAAGATGGGGCATTTTGCAAAGATGTGCAAAAATAGGAATAACGCAAGAGTGACTGTAGTCAATGACTGTGGCGATTTGAAACGTGATATGAACAAGATATTGGTTCTTGATGACAAGGTATGCTCTTGCAAGGATCGAAGGGGAAATGCTTTTAAAGCTGACTTTAAAATTGATGAGAAGGTTGTCACTCTCATGGTGGACACAGGTTCCAAGTGGACCATCATCCCACTTTCCTTGTTGAAGAGTGTGTGGAATGAAAGAGTTTTAAAAGAGTGTGAAATTTTTCCGTCTGGGTATCAAGGCGAGAAAATCGACTTGTTGGGTTATTTTGAAGCAAAGATTGAATTTAAAAATAGATCAGCATCTGGAAAAATATACATTTCAACGGATGGACCGGCCATATTAGGTTGTCACCATCAGTATGATTTACACATTGTGGTTGATGCCAGGTCTGATGATCCAGTGTCTATCGTTGATAATTCATCTGTCGATGAGATACTGGATAAATTTAGAAATTAGTATTTAGGGATCAATTAGGGGAACTCGTAGGTTATTCTCATCACATAATTCTTAAGGAAGGTAGTTGTCCTGTCCAACATAAAGTGAGGAGAGTTCCTTTCGCTTTGCGTAAAGAGGTTAAAGCTACTTTAGAAGAAATGCTTCAAGGTGGCATTATTGAACCTATAGAGGCGTCCCCGTGGGTTTCACCAGTAGTGATTTCTCAAAAACCTGACAATAAAATTAGGTTCTGTGTGGACCTGCGTTCACTGAATAAGTGCGTTGTTGCTGATGTCTTCCCACTACCAAACATTAGTGAGTTAGTCTCGACACTTAAGGGGGCCAAGTTTTTTAGCAAGTTGGATCTAAAGCATGCGTACCATCAAATTTGCTTAGATGACAAGTCCAAACCCTTGACTGCATTCATCACCAGCGAAGGGACCTTCCAATTCACAAGGTTACCCTTCGGACTTGTTTCTGCCGCTAGTGTATTCCAGAGACTTGTTTCCGAAGTCTTTAAGGGTTTAGATAAAGTATTATACTTTCAGGATGACATCTTGATTCATGGAGATTCTTTGGAGGAGCACAATGAGATTTTACATAATGTGTTACGAAGAGTAGATGATGCTGGCCTAATGCTAAGAAGGGAGAAGTGTGCATTTCTTTTGAGGGAAATAGAATACTTAGGTTTTTGCCTGTCTGAGGAAGGTATTAAACCTAAGAAGAACTTTTTGGAGGCCATTGAACTAGCTCCCTTCCCAGTTGACAAGGATCAACTTCGGTCCTTCATGGGTTTGATTGAGTTTTACTCAAAATTCGTGAAAGACTTCTCTTCAAAGACTGCTCCCTTGAGATACTTATTAAAAAAAGGTGTCAAGTTTAATTGGACGGTTGAGCATGAGTCTTGCTTCAACATGATCAAAAGGGAACTTAAATCCGCTAATGTGCTTACCCCTTTTGACACTGCTCGGTCCTCTATTTTGATGGTTGAAGCCAGTGCTATAGGCCTTGGTGCTGTACTCCTGCAAAAACATGGAGGAGTGGAGAAGACTATTGCATTTGCGTCTAGACCCTTGTCTGTCTCAGAATCTAATTACTCTGTCATAGAGCGTGAAGCTCTTGCTGCTGCTTGGGGCACGAACTACTTTAGAACCTACCTGTGGGGTTACAAGTTTATTCTCCGTACGGACCATAAACCTCTTGTGAATGTCTTAGCTCCAGGTGGTGCTGGTAAAGGGTCTCCAAGGTTAGCGAGGTTAGCCTCTCGACTTCAGGACTACCAATGCGAGATTGAATTTGTTCATGGTTGGAAAAACATCCAAGCAGATTGCTTGTCGCGGCTTCCTGTGCGATCCTCTAGCTGTGATGGTCTCGGTAAGGATGTCTTGGATGATTTAGCTGTTGCTATTATGGAGGATGTCTTGTTTGTAGGAGGTGGTTCTTTTTCCCGTGACGAGTGGTCAAAAAGTATGGAAGAGGATCAAATTTTAAAAGCTGTGATTAATCTTGTCTCGAAAGGAGCAAGAAGGGAGAGCACTGTTGACCCCCAAGTTAGACTGTTTTTGAAAGTCTTGGATGAACTTTCCTTAGAAGGAAAGGATGTACTGATGCGGGGTGATCGCTTTGTTCCTCCTGGTTCGTTAAGGAGTAGGATTCTTGATTTGGCTCATGAAGGCCATTTGGGCCAAAGCCTCACCCAACGTCGTGTCAGAGAAAACTTTTGGTGGCCCTCCGTCGATAGAGATGCTGTGGACTGTGTGCTGAGGTGTAGCTTTTGCAAGGAGGGGGAGAAGCGTCTGAAAATCCTAGGTTCACAATCACCGCAGAAAATTGGTTTTGAGAATGTGCCTTGGCACAGTGTCTGCTTGGACTTCATAGGCCCTATGAGTGAACTACCTTTAAAGCAACAGTATGCCATAGTTATAATTGATTGTTACTCGAAGTGGCTTTGTGTGCAATTTGTAAGGGAGATAACTACAGACACCACCATTAATTTTCTGAAAGGTGTCTTCTTGAATGATTGATACCCCTCTGTCCTTATCTCAGATAATGGCACTCAATTGACGTCCTCTAAGATGGGATTGTACGTGATTGTGGCATCAGACATCAGAAGACTAACCTTTACAACCCGCAAGGAAATGGCCTTTGTGAAAGGATAAACCGTCTTGTTAAGGGGGTGATCCAGATGTTCGTGGAGAGTGGTTGTTTTTCACATGAGCGTGTGCAGGAACTTGTCTGGGCATACAGGTCAACGCCTCATAAGAATGGAGAAAAATCTCCTTTTGAATTAATGCGTGGGCGTGCTCCAGTGACAAAGTTGACTCCTGCTTGGTTAAGGCGTTTGGATGATGAAGTATCTTTATCTCACAATAATGTCCCTTTGCCTATCTCTGTGGGTGATCTAGTTAAAGTAAAACCGGGTAGGTGCGCAAAGGGTCTTAGCAAGTTTAGGGGTCCCTACAGAGTGAAGAAAGTCTTTCCGCATTTCGTTGTTCTGGCCAATGGGGAAAGTTGGAATTATAGGAGGGTAGCACTATACCAAAAGAGGAAAGGTTTTTCTTCTGATGATGTAGTGGCTAATAGTTCAGGAGGGTGCAATGGATACTTGTTGACTTCTGGTGGTTCTTCCTCCACCTCTCTGCCAACTGTACGGGGGGAGGTGGGTAGTGGCGATGCTTCTACTTCTTTGAGTGTGCATAGTAGTTCTTTGGTTGATTCTACCCCTACCACTGTTCCCGCTATTTCCTCTTCTTCCTCGGTGGATGTCAGGTTGAGGAGCCCTCGCTCCCGTCGTCCACCCACCTATCTGAATGACTATGTACATTGATCTTTTATTGTGCTTTATTTTTCATTTTTGTTTTCTTTTCTTGTTAAGGGGGGAAGATATGTTGTACAGTGCTTAGCACTTCTCTGGGGCTAGCACTCTAGACTTCTGTGAGTGTTCCTTGTTCTGGAGTTCTCCTTCGCCCTGTTGGCAGTTGGAGCTCTGGTCAGATGAGGGATGGTCCTACCTGTTCTCGTACTGCAATAAAGCTGTTTCCCGGAGTATCTACTCGTGGCATATTATTTCCATTTACATCAGAGAGCTACCCAACCCCTTGGGAGTCCTCATCACTAAGGCGGAAATACCTTGAGAGACCGTCTGCATTGGCGTGGTCCACTCCAGGCCGAAGTTCCACCCGGAAGTCCATTCCCTGTAGGGAGATGGACCATCTCAACAACTTGGGATTTTCCCCCTTCATTTGCATCAGCCAACGAAGGGGTCGATGGTCATTTTGAACCAGGAAGTGCGAGCCAAACAGGTATGGCCGTAACTTCTTCAGAGCCCACACCACCGCAAAAGCTTCCCGCTCAATTGCACTCCACTTCTGTTCCCGGGGAAGTAATCTCCTGGATAGGAAGACTACAGGCTCATCCAGACCCTCTTCATTGAGTTGCGATAACACTGCCCCAAGGCCATGCTCTGATGCGTCTGTCTGGACAATGAACTCTTTGGAGAAGTCTGGTTCCCTCAGGGCCGGTGCTGCACACATCGCCTGCTTCAATTTCTCAAAGGCTTGCTGACAAGCCTCTGTCCAGACTACCCGTCGAGGTTGTTTCTTGGAGGTAAGCTCTGTGAGGGGAGCTACAATAGTGCCATCTCCCTTCACAAAGCGACGGTAGTAACCTGTGAGGCCCAGGAAAGCTCGGACCTCAGTCTGGGTCTTGGGGGGTTCCCAGGCCATGATTGCCTCAATCTTTGCCCGGAGGGGCTGCACTGTTCCCCTACCCACCAAGTGGCCTAGGTACACAACCGACCCTGCCCAATCTGACATTTGCTGGCTTTGATTGTCAAGCCAGCTTGTTTCAGGGCCTGGAGAACTGCTTGCAAGTGATGCAAATGATCCTCCCAACTGCTGATGAAGACGGCAATGTCATCCAGGTAAGCAGCAGAGAAAGCCTCCATTCCGGAGAGGACCTGGTTCACCAGCCGCTGAAAACACCTAACCCCTAGGACAACACCACAAAAAATTCAGTGGACATAAAAAGATAAAAAGGTTTTGAGGGGCAAAAAGGGGACAAAATAAATAATTATTAGGAGGGGCTACCCAAAGGGCAGACAGGTCTAACAGTTGGCATCAGCTGCCAGCGTGTTCCAGAGACTGATGGATACCCTATTTAAGAATTTGAAGGGGGTCCAGGCTTATCTGGATGATATTCTTATTTTCACTAACAGTCTAGATGAACACAATATTTTGTTGAGAAAGGTTCTCTCTTTGTTAGGAGAGCGAGGAATGACCATCTGAGAGGATAAATGTAAGTTTGGGGTTCAAGAGCTAGAATATCTTGGGCACACTATATCTGCCTCCGGTATCAAACCTAAATTCTCAGTAATTAATGCTTTTAAGGAGGCGAAGGCTCCATCAGATAAGGATTCTCTGCGCTCATTTCTGGGGTTGGCAGAATATTATGCCAGATTTGTGAGTAATTATGCACAGGTGGTGGAACCCCTCAGAGTGTTGCTTAAAAAAGGGCAGAAAGTTTTGTGGTCAGAGGATTTGGAAATGGTCTTTGATAAGGTGAAAGAGTTAATTGTGTCAGCTCATCCTCTTCACGCGTTTCGTGATAATTGTATTTCTACTATTACTGTGGATGCAAGTATGAGTGGTTTAGGGGCGGTATTAAGTCAGGAAGTGGATGGTGTGGAAAGAACATTAGCTTTTGCTTCTAGATCTTTAAAGGAGTATGAGAAGCGGTATAGTACCATCGAGCGAGAGGCTTTTGCCTGTGTGTGAGCGCCTCAAAAATTCAAAATGTATATATGGGGGAGAAGATTTTTGATTTTATCAGATCACAAGCCGCTTTCTTTCATTTTTAGTAGGGTTTTGGAGAATAATAATGTATCTCCTAGGTTGACAAGGCTAGTTTCTAAGCTGCAGGAGTACACTTTTGAGTTGAGGCATATCCCGGGAGGTAGAAACTTTCGGGCTGATTGTCTGTCTAGGATGTCACTTGACAAGGAGGAGGAGGAAGATTTAGTGGATGATGATGTGGAATGTGTCACTTTTGTAGATGCCATTGAAGATTTCAATCTTCCTGTTGCTGAAAAGGATTGGATGAGAGCTATGGGGAATGATTTGGTTCTGTCCAAGGCGATGGAATTTGCATCAGGGAAGTGGCCGGACGTAAGGAATTTATCTGGTGATCTAAGGGTAATGGCTCAGGTGTCTGAAGAGTTATCGGTTGAGGGCAATGTCTTACTGCGGGGATATAAGGTGGTTCCACCTGTAGAGCTAAGGAAGGAGATTATTAAGTTGGCTCATATGGGACACTTGGGAGTGTCAAAGACTTGCATGAAGATAAGGGCGTATTACTGGTACCCCGGGTTGGATTCGCAGGTGAGGTCTCTGATAAATGATTGTGAAGAGTGTTTACTCTCGGATAAACACTGGAAGTTACCTGCTGTACCTTTGCATCCTACGGTTTTTCCTGATTCAGCATGGGAGAAAGTAGGTTTAGATTTCTCAGGACCTTATAATGTTTTACCGGAAGGGTTGAGATTTTTGATTTTGGCGGTGGATTACTTTTCAAAGTGGTTATATTATAAGTTTTTGGATGCTCCTAATTCGGACAACACTGTAAAATTTTTGGGAAAACTCTTCATGTTGGAAGGGGCACCCACATTTTTGGTAACGGATAATGGGACGCACTTTGTGTCGGAAAAGATTTGTAAGTTTTTAAATGCACAGGATGTGAAACATCTCAGCGTGGCCCTTTATTCGCCGGCTTCTAATGGTTTGGTGGAATGTGGCAACAAAGTTGTGAAGGAAGGTATTCAAACTGCTATAGCCTCTGGGTTGGACGTTGGTTCTTTTATTGAGGAAAAGGTTTGGAGTTACAATACATCTCCTCATTGCACTACAGAGGTTACGCCATTTGAATTACTAAGGGGTAGAAAGGTGCATTCAGCTCTGTTACCAGTTTGGTTAGAAAAAAAATGTCCAGACTCTAGTGGGGTAAATAAGGATGGTAATTTAGCCGAGGTAGTCAGGAATAAGCAAGCGTCTATGAAAAAGAATTTTGATGGAAAGAAATGTTCGGATCCCCAGAGTTTTGGGGAAAAAGGTTGGTGGAACATGAGGCAGTTGGTGAAGATGTCTAAGGATCAGGCTCTGGAGTCAAAAACAGGGGGTCCACGGATCATTGTGGGTGGGCTCATTGGATGTTGCCTAATGCGTCTGTTTCAAATCAACATTCCAGTTCTTTGAATTTAGGTGTTTCATCTGCTGGTCAATCTTCTGCTTCTTCTGCTGTCACCAGTAGGGGAAGACTGACGAAGGGACCTACCAGATTTGATGATTTTGTTAGATATTAAGAATAATATGTGGTTGTCGTTCCCGGGGTGTTTTAATTTTTGTTTTAGTTATTTATTTATTTATTTATTTTTGATTTGTTGTTGTATTTAGATAAGGGGGAAGGTGATGTAATAGAATGTAATAGTATGTTTTAGAATGTTAATGACGCCTTTCTACCTTTCTACCTTTCTGTATACTTCCAAATGGTTCTAGAGTTCCTGGCTCGAGGTTCACTGGTAGCGCTCAGTTATTGATGGAACTCCGAGCGACAGGACGCAGTTGTACTGTGTGTGAATAACTTGGATTAAACTTCTACCCTGATTTATGAAGTTTCAGCGTTTCCTGTTTACTACAGCCACATATTTGAGACGAGGTCAACATTGGCACTTTTGTTCTGTGCATGAGTCGGTGTAATGTGCTGGGTTATTTCTCAGTGTGATATGTGTGTTTGAGGTGGGACAGGGATATGCAAGGTGTCTTGGGGTGTGGATTGTGCAATCCAGTGAGAGAGAATACAGCAAGCAAGAATACACGCTAGAGCGAACAGAAATTTGCTTCCAAAAATAATTGTAGAACAACTTCATCCTTTACCTCCGGTCAACCTCAGGCCCTGTTAGGTGAACATTTTGCCTCTCTTCAGTAATGTGAATCTAAATCTCAGAATTCCAACTTCCGGGTGAGTGAATAAGCTGACAGGTGACAAGATTTAGGAGTGACTAATGACAAGAAATTTTATATAATTAAAAAATTGGCAATTATAATAAACATGCATTCTCTGATAAAACGTCAATGCTACTAATACCTGTGAGACAGTTGTTTATTGGGGCTTAAAATGTGAATTAAAAATAAAGTGTGAGTAGAGGGTTGGCGACAGGGTTGACAGTGACCTGAAATTTAAATGATGTATAGCCGTCATGCTTTTATAATATGTTTAAGGGATTATCCTACCTTTTGTATCTTACTCTCACGGTGCCAGTGGTATGCCAGATGTGCAAAATGTAGTGCGACCACCAGGAAATAGAAGCAGGCTTCCTGAAGATCCATGAAGACTTTAACAGTCCCTCAGTGTTTGTAAAACACTGTCTAGAACAAAATGTATGTTCCACAGTTTGTGAAACACCGAGTATTGCAATAGGCAGACTCAACGGGCGCCTCTCTAGCTCCAAGCCAAGAAATGACCAGAGATGCTACATTCTAGAACTCAGAAACGTGATGTCATAATGGCTCTGACTGATTCTGTGATGATGGCATAGAGACAGGAGCCACGTGGGCTTCCATGGTAACCAGGTGTAAGCATCATAGCAAGAGCACTCCGAGCTTCATCAGAACCCTGTGCTTACAAATAAACTTAGTTAATGGTTCGTGAGAATGACTCTTTGTTTTTTTTGCTTTGTTATCCAATTGTTTTCCTGAGCAGGTGCGTGTAAGCCCAACATTGTGAGGGTCAGTGGTGTTTGTGTGTGGCTTCTCTCCAGGATGATTATGAAAGTTGTGTGCATTTGCGTGTGTGAAGAGGGGCATAGGATGAGTTAAAAAAATAAAATAGGAAACATATTAATAACCTCTGCCCCTCCCACTTGAATTCCCCGACTTCCACTCTCTAGGATAGTTACTTTCTGCAGTGCTTTTTTAAATGAGAGTCCAGGATCCCCAGCTCTTCTATGCAGTTTCTGAAGATTCAGAAAACCTGATGGATTTATGAAAGCACACAAATCACTCAGATTTCCTGCGGAAAGTTTGCTGGGGCGAGTGAGTGGACTACAAAACGGTTTTATGGGATCTTTAAATTTTATTTGCTATTCCCAAAACACAGAACCCTAAGGGCATTATTTATGATGGCCTGCGTCACTATTGCACTGCATTGGCGTCACTTTTAGTGACGCAGCGGCGACGTAAATAATGCTCCACATTGTGCCATATTTACGAAGTGACACAACTCTGCAGATGCGTCACTTTGTAAACCTCTGCGCTACATTATGCCTATGTCAGGTATAATGTATGCAGGTTGGGCGTTCCCCTGCAAGAAAGGGCTCCAGGAGTGGCGCAATGAAATCTATGACATTTCACACCGCACTTCTAGGATGCCAAAGTGTCAAAACCTTACGCCTACCTCATGGCAGGTGTAAGGGTGATGCAGGTCCTTTCACAAGGGGCTTTCCCCATGTGAAAATAACATTGCTGAAGTTGCGTCACGCTTCCGACACAACTCCAGCAATGCTCCACTTTTGCTCTGAGAGATAGGTCAGTAATACTGACGTATCTGTCATTCTTTGCGACATGATGCATCATACAGTAAATATGACTCATCATTCGTGTCGCAAGAAGGGCGCACTGAGAAGTGTTGCATCACTGCTTTTACGCAGCGATACAACACTTCTCATAAATTGGGACCTAACTCTAGAGAAACTCAACCATCTTTATCTGGCCTATATGATTCAAAGCAGAGTGGGTGAACATTCTGAGAGTTAATGCAACCAGAATTCATGCTTTTAACCAAACTTAAGGTAGGAGTCTCAAGTCAGGCCCTATGATAGAACCCTTGCTTCATCTGTTCAGAATATTACATTGCAGTATTGATAGGGGGTACAAAGTGTAGTGATGTTAAATGAAGAGCAGGTCACGTAGGTTCTTGTAGAAAGATGTATTTATTAATCAAGTTGACATGAGGTGGAAGTTCATATATAAGATAAGATAGTAAGAATAATCCTGAGGTAAATCCCTTAGTAAATCCCCACCAGGAGCTGTCACCAGTCAGCTCAATCCTCAGCTCCTAACTGACAAAAGCATCAGAACATAACATTCCAATCTGTGAAAACATTCCAAATGATGACATATGTGAAACAACTAGAAAGCCAACACTACACTATGTCAAAGAGCAATTACACATAATAATAGGATAAAGAAAGGAGGTACGTAGAAATAGGAGAAGAAGATAATTAAGTAACAATGAAGAAAAATAGAAGGTGAATTATAAGAAAAGAAAAATTACAGTAACATCTAAGAGGTGAAAAATCAAGCAAGATCAAAACCAAGAAGAATCAACAAAGAAAAATCAAGCAAGATTAGAAGCAAGAAGAATCAACAGAGAAAATCAAACAAGATTAGAACTAAGAAGAATGAACAGAAACCAAGAAAGAAACGGAGAAAAAGAATGGAAATACAAAAGACAACACATCTTCTCCCTAAAGGAAAAGAAGAAAACGATAATAAGAATATGGACACCAAACACAAAATTCACGGAATCAGCAAACACACCAATTAGCCAGACTGGCGAAATTGTGAAACAATGAACCGAGTAGTGAAAGGTAGAACTAAGTAAAGCACAAATATGAGAAAGTTAAAAATAAAAGATGCTCTTACATAAAAACAATTCGAAATCCCAGAATCATAGGAAGAAAGGTGAACATTAACATCTAACAAGAGCATGAACAGAAGAAAGGTTGCCAGCAAGAGTAATGAATTCTGAATGAAACCTGTAAAAACGGTTAGAAACTGGCATAATAAACATAAAACAGAGCTACTCGCATATAACACTGAGGAAAAGTTGCAAGAAAAAAATAATAGGTAGTGAAAAACTGGCATAATAATCTCTCAACAATATCACATGCCTATAACCCTGAAGAAAAGTTGCCAGAAAGAAAAATTAATTCTGAAAGAAACCTGTAAAAACAGGTGAAAAACTAGCATAGTAATCACATAACAGAATTACGTGCATGTGACACTAAAAACTTTAAAGTAATAAATGAATAATGACAATTCATATAACGTATGTCTACGCACAAAAAAAGTCTTGAAAACCTTTGCGCAAAGGAGAAAATCATAGAGCTCAAATATAATCAATAAAATAAGGCTTAGTGCACTGAACCTTTAAAACTGACTTCAGCAATTAATTAACAAACCGGTAAAATGTAGACAATATAGGTCCACTCATAAGAGAAACAGAACTATTTACTTTAAAATATTCTGTATACCAGAAAAAAAACATTGAAGAAGCAGAAAAGAATACACCAAATAATCACTTGTACTATGCATAGCTCATAAAATCCAATGCACCAAATGGAGAACACATGTGAGAACAAGAAAATAAGAAATTAAAATAAAAAAGGTAGTCACCATTGACTATCTCCATCAATAATACGAGAAAATGGTATAGAAGTGAAAGTCACCATTGAATTATGATAGAAGTTGTGATATAAAACATCTGCGTCAATTTTAAGAAGGTGCAACCTGAAGAAAAAAATATATATATTTGCTGCCTCGCCCCGCAAACACAATAATTAATGAATAGCTGAACTTGCTGTAAAATATAAATTTTGATGGTGTGCATGTCACCGAAAACATGCGTGGCGTTGATGTTGTTGCACTGTCATAAAGCATATAACTAAAATAGAACTCGCTATCAAAATAAAGACCTCTCATGGTGTGCATGTCACCGAAAACATGCAACATTGAAGTAGTTGCACTATAATCACAAATGAAGAGAAAGAACAAAACAATACCTGGGATGCGAGCGAAGGAAAACCACTAAGATTACCAATATCCTTACAATGTGGTTGTCAGCTAAAATCACGAAGGTCCGGTGGTGCCAGTCAAAATGGAGGCACGCAGAGCGACGTTGCGCCGGATGGCTCTTTACAGGTCTGTGCTCCTCAAAACTTGTAGAGTGTTGGGACGTCATCAGGAACAGAGGAGGATCTTTGAAGCTGGAAGCCACACGAAGATTGCTAGCGTCATCAAGAATAGATGGCAGCATTGAAGGTAAGCGCGTGCGGCTCTGTATGCCCCTGTGAAGAAATTCTAAACTAAAATGGAGGTGGTTCAACTGCCAATGAAAGTCACACAGAAGGAGGCATGACGAAAAATAGTAATTAACCAACAGCCATAGTTTAAAAACATGGCGAACCTTCATCATTAGTAGAGAAAAAATATATATATATGCGCGTTTTGAAGAGTGAGACGCCTTTTTTTTCCTTTTTAACTACCATTTGCTGTTCGAAGTAAAATATGTGTTGGCAAGTAGCAGAGAACGGAAGGATCGTTTACACACAAAACATGTCGATGGCTTCAATAACTGTGTATCTATAAAATAACTTCCAGTAGATGGCAGTAATTTGATAATCAATAGGGTGCAAGTTTTCAAATCTATAGGTTATTAATCAACCACTGCAGACTTTTAATCAGTAGGCTTCTTGAACAAGTGTAGCTGAAGTTCATTTTAAATCAAAGCCTTAGAAAGCCGGGACTAGAAGATAATGTAGGCGTACAAATAAGCAGGCTCATAAATCAGGTGCAAAAGTTATTAAATCAGGTGCAGTCACTTTTCAAACAGGTGAACCAGTTTTTTTTTTTCAAAAACCTTTATTGCACCTGTAAAATACACAGCGGAATGCCTACAACCCTGTGGGCCGGCCGCTAAATCAACTCGTGAATCACAATGCAACAGCTTAAAATTTTCATCGAGTAATCAGTCTTTGTACAAATCAAAGATGGCAGTTGCGAAAGTAAGATGCATCACATGCATCTGTATCAACGTTAGTAGTGGTTTTTGATTTTACCTTTTTTTCGAAAACAACAACAAACAAACTTAAACGTTAGGAATAGTAATGTGATCGTGCGTTGAGCAATACAGTCCGAGTTGCAAGTACCATCTTCGAGTGTCCTACTCTAGTCCCACTCCCACTCACACAAGGGGTCCCAGAGAGTCATGCATATGCACGGGTACAGTTCACTTTTAGCCAATCGTACCATGTGATCCATCCCTTGCCTACCCTCCCAGCAACAGCAAGGAAATCCCTCATACTATCCTTGGCTTTCCCCTCCCAACAATTCGCACGCAGCTTTATTCCACTTCCTCTTCCTCGTCGGACTCATCTTGGTCATCCTCCGGCAGAGGGTCGCAAATCTCCCCTCTGTAAACATTCCATTTCGTCCAGATTTTATTCCACTTCCCCGGTCAGGCACGGTTGGAATACACTGCTCTTTCTGTTATCATCACCCTGTCCATGTTTAAACACCATTGTGACTTGGTCGGCAGTTCCGCCGCACCCCAGCGTTGTGCGATGTCTCGTTTTGCTACCATCAGCCCTACTGTAACCCAGAGCTGCCCGTGTCTAGAGAGATCAGTAGGTTCCCATATGTTTATTAGGCACCTCTTTGGTTCGGGCAATAACGACATTTCTAGTGTTTGTGAGACTGTGCGTAGTATTTGTCTCCAATACTCCTGAATCCTGGGGCAGTCCCATATGGTGTAGAAAAACGTACCTTCCTCTTTACACCCGCGAAGACAGTAATGATGTGGTATCCTGTGTATGTGATGTAACATAGTCCTAGTGTAATAAACCCTGTGTAGTATTTTCAGTTGTACTAACCGTAGCCGGGCCGAGATGCCTACTTCTTTAGGGGACCCAAGTGCTTCATTCCAATCATGCTCGTCCATTTTACTAGTGTCTCCCTCCCATTTTGCCTTCAATGAGAGTGTCGGATCTGGGAAGTTGTTGAGCAATTTTCGGTACGTGAGCGATGTTGCACGTTCCAACATAAAGTCAGTGAGGAGGCGGTCCTCCAATGGCGAGGACTCAGGCAGTTCTGTGTCTGGGGGTAAGGCTGTGAGTAGTGCGTGCTGTATCTGGATGTATCTATAAAGCTCCCTTTCACCAAGTTCATACAATTCTCTTAGTCGGTCAAAGGGTATCACCCCGTTCCTTTCCCAGAGATCGCCCACCGTGGAAATCCCTATAGTGTCCCAGTGTGAGAATCCCTTACTGTTTCTCATGTTGCCTAACAGTCGAGAGTCCCATAGTGGGGTCATTTTGGTAATCCTCCCCTTCCAACCTAGAGCAGCCATTGCTGTATGCCATAGCTGCACCGTTAGTCTAGTGGGCCCCAGTAAGGCGCGAGTTTTACGGTGGTCGTATAATGGACCCAGTAGGCTGTTTGTGCCTAATTGTGCCCTGTCAGCCTGGAACGCCGGCTTGGCGTGTGATGCGTGGAGCCACTGGTTGATGGGCTTAAGATGTGCTGCCCAGTAGTACAGTTTTAAGTTAGGTAAGGCGATACCACCATCATTTCAGCCTCTATGCAGTTTGGATTGCGCTATGCGTGCAGGGAGGTTTCCCCATGAGAGGTTAGAAACTAACGCTGCAACTTTTTGGAAGAACCTCGGGGCTACCGGGTAAGGTGTATTTTCAAGGACATACAAAAAACGCGGCAATGCCATCATTTTGTAGAGTGCAGTTCTCCCCAAGAGTGTTAGTGGGAGACCCGACCAGAATATGACATCTTGTTTGAGTCGTTCTAGGTGCGGCTTCAGGTTCTTTTCCATAAATTCCGTTGGATCCCTAGTGACCTGTATGCCTAGGTATTTAATAATAATAAATTTCTTTATTCGGAGTTTCAAAGTTAGAAATCCATAAAAGCAATATTTATACATAATAATTTCTTCCTTTAAAAGTTGTAAACATAAAATTTTACAGTACAGTACAGTTTCACATTTAAAATTATTTTCACAGTTCATTTATAGTACAATGATAAATGAAAGTTACTTTACAGGTTTTTTCTGTGTCTAAATATGCATTTCAAAAAGTTGAGAACGTGATAGCAGGTGACTTCTGTGTCTAGGAACTGTAGACACAGCATGGCAGGATGGTACTGTCTAAAGCCCCATGATTTTAGCAAGGACAGTAACCACAGTTTACGATGTTCGTTATAAAATGTACAGAACATGGCTACATGTAGGGTAGATTGTGCTGACTTTTCGTCACAAGGACAGGGGGGTAGGGTTGAATCCCATGCATTCATTAGTGGGAATGCTACTAGTCTATGAAATAGGTTTAATCTGAATCTTGTCAGAAGGAAACGATCAAACATACTCATTTCAAGGTTTAGGTAGGGCTGCATGGAAAAAGTGGATTGGACCATTATGGCATGGTGGACAGAGGGTTTGCCTGCTTCGGAAAGAAGCCTTAGGTTGTCCAAGTGTCCCAGGGCCAGATCTTTTAGCTCCTTTTTCGAGATTTCACAGATCTTTTCAGGAGTAGAGTAGTATTTCTCCAGCCCTAGGTCGATGAAAAAGTTCTTAATGTAGGCTAGCCATTTTATTTTTAGAGCATGATCTAATGTCATAGCATCTGCCACTACCGTCTTAGTGAAGGCATTTTTTTCCGAGGTCCAGATGCGGCGCCATAAGAGCAGAGGTTGTATTCTTGCCAGATCTTCAACGTAAGGGACACCTAGTTCAGCATGGCATGCATACATTGAGAATCACTTTGGGGCCATCAGGAGGAACCTCAAAAAAGCATTTTCTGCAACCTGTAGGGCAGAGACATCTGTGTGACCCCATACGCCAGCCCCGTATAGAGCTGTTGACAGACATTTCGCTCTATAAATTGCCAGTAATTCCAAGGGAGGTCGTTTTCCCAGTTTTTGCGAGAAGGACACCAGGGCTGCTATAGCTCTCTTAAAGCAATGTTTCCTTGCTTCGACTGCCACTTTCCAGGACAATTTGTCATCTATGGAAATGCCCAAGTAACAATAGTCAGATGTAAACTCTATTTTTTGGTTTTTGAGAGTTAAGTCTTTGGAGTGTTTCCTCCCTGTGCCTGCCGTCATTACAAAAGTCTTCGTCACATTTATATGGAGATCGAGGCTGCCCATAAACGTAGAGTATCTACTGAGTACCTTCTGGAGTTCGCGAGGAGTCCGTGCCAGCAGGACGGCATTGTCCGCATAGAGTAGAGCGGGAATCGGGCATTGTTTTGCCTGTGGGAGGTCCTGGGCACCCTTCAAAAGCTCAACCTCCAAGTTGTTAGTGTAGAGGGAGAATAAGAAAGGTGCCAGGACACATCCTTGTCTGACCCCACGCTCCACCCTAAAAGACGTCGACAGCTCGCCCTTTGTGCCAAAACGGACTCTGGCAGAAGGTTTAGAATACAATTCCCTCAGAAAGTTTAACAGTGGCAGATCTACCCCCATTTGTGACAGCACGGACCATATTTTGGTATGGGAGACGCAATCGAACGCGGCAGACAGATCCACGTAAACCATGTAGAGTCTGTCTTGCGTTGCGTGTATGTACTTCCCCATAATGATAGAAACATTTAGGGCCTGTTCCACTGTTCCGAAACCCTCCCGGAAGCCAAATTGCAACTCGGACAGAATACCCCTCTCCTCCACCCACTTCTGGAGTCGCTCCAGGATCACCCTACCTGCTATCTTTCCCAGCGAATCCAACAAGGATATTGGACGGTAGCAGGCAGGGTCCTGGCGATTGCCCTTTTTAAAGATCGGAACCATCACGGATTTCATCCAAGACTCCAGAAGTCCTTTCCTTGCAGCTGCTGTGCATACCCTGGTGATAATAATGGTCCAGAGGTCTGTATTATACTTAAAAAAATCTACCGGGACTCCATCCGGCCCTGGAGCTTTTCCATTTTTACTTGTTTTCAGATCCAGAAGGACCTCCGAGATTTCAAAGTCTATTTGGATGGGATAAGTCAGAGCTAATACATTTTCTCCTTCAGTTTCTTGATCTATTTCTTGCTTTTGAAACATTTTGGAGAAGTGCGACACACATACTGACTCTTCTATGGCGACTTCAATTTTTGGAGTTTTTTCGTCTACCAAAAATGGAGCTCTCACTACTCTCCAGAAAGCCTCACTGTTTTTTGCTTGGGCACTAGAGTGAAGTTCGTCCCACAAAGCCTGCTTTAATTCCGCCTTTCTCTTTTTCCGTATTGCAAGGTATTCCTTTCTTAGGGGTCGATTAGGATCGCGGACGGACTTGCGTCCGTCCGCGACCCCAGAGCAGGAGGGAACCTCCGCATGGCATGCGGAGTTCCCTCCTGTGCAATTAGGATGTGACCGCCACCCTGGCAGTCACATCCTCTATTTTTAACATTGCCGCGGGTGCAGCTTCAAGCTGCACCCGCGGCAATGTTAAAAATGCACGCATTGCATTTGCATGCAGAAAGAGGCAGGCACCGCGCGGTGCCTGCCGCTTTCTGCATGCAAATGCAGGGGGGTACCATAGGTACCCCCCATGTGCACCCCCCACCCCCCTTCACCGAGGGGGCCCGCAATGGGCCCCCGCAGTGAAGTTCCGTATGCTTTTCCGCGGCGGAAAACCCGCCGCGGAAAAGCATAATTTACTGGCCATCCTAATATGGTGGACGGTGTCTGGAAGACACCGTCACCATATTAGAGCTTTTCCGCCGCGGTTGTAATCCGACCGCGGCGGAAAAGCTGCGGACGGAAACCAGGACCCACCAGCCATCCTAATCTGGCGGTGGGTCTTTGGTCAGTCCGCTGCGGTTTTTCAGGATGCGGAAAATCCGCAATCATAATGACCCCCTTAATGTGGCTATTAGATGAGGGTCTCTATCATCTTTATTTAATGCTACCTTAAGGTTTGAATGAGCCTGGGTGCAAGCATGATTAAACCAGCCTTTATTACAGCGTGGTCGAGTTATTGGTTTTGCTGTGAGTAAGGATTGAATTTTTTCCAATATTATAGAGAAGTTACTAAGGACTTCCTCATCTTCTGTCATTAAGTCTAGGCATTTCTTAATCTGGGGATATGTTGATTTTATCAGCTCTTCGGTGAGTTCCCCGGGGTTTATCTTCCCCCACTTTATTTTATATCCATTTAATTGGCCCAGATTTATGTTATTCTGACTCAATGCTTTAACTATTGTTAGGGGTAAGGATTGTTGCTGGATTAAATTCAGTTCCAGGTTGAGGGCTGAATGATCACTTAAGGTGTTTGGTATAACTTCGAAATGATTAACTCTAATCTGCAGACCAGCCGATATTAAAATATAATCGACCGTTGTGTTAAACCCCCTTCCCACATAGGTCGGTTCTAGGCGGTTAGTACTACCAACTGGGGTATTTGCTATTTGGAGATCTAGATCTCACACCCATTTTATTGTGGCAAAAGTGAGTGAGGGGGTTGCTCTCCTCAGTCACCATCCCTGCACATTTTTTCTCCGGATAATTGCAATGATGTAGATTGAAATCCCCTGCCCATATAAGGAACAGGGCCCTTTGCTCCTCTTTTCTGCCTTATGTTGGTTAATTTCTCGTGTAGGTTAGCTAGCACTTTCTGGAGCTGTTGTTCCTCAAGGTTGTTATATAAGTTAACGAGGACAACGGACTCGTTTTTGGGTAGAGAGAGACAGAGAATCTGGAAGTTATGATCCAATTCAATAATATTTATTTTTATTTGCTGGATGGTGTTGGCTATAAAGATGTTTAGTCCTCCCTTTGGGCCCACCAGCGCAGGAGAAAAATACGTTTTAAAACCCTGTAGGTGAAGTTCTATTGGCGACCATGTCTCCTGGAGGCAGACTATTTGATGTCTACCCACAAGGTGCATAATACTCCCGTCTTCAACTTTTGGCCGTAATCCCACGGAATTCCAGGAGACTATAGCCAAAAGTGGAGAGTCACTCCTAGAGGTGTTGTTGGTTTGGGTATTATGGGAATTATGATGGATGTCGGGGTTATCTGGAGTTGGGGGGTCAGGGTCTTCTGGCTGTGATGGTCATTCCACTGACTCTAGGCCACTGTACATGTTCATTAATGGTATTACATTCCAACCCTCCCATCGAGGTGGTTCTCTATAATTTCTCCTCTGATCTTGCCCTCTCCACTCTTCCCTTTCTCTTCCCCGATAACGAGGGCCCACTGTATACCGAGGTCCATCGATTTGAGAGGGACCTTCCGGAAATCTTGGTGGATAGAAAAAGGAGAGGCGCTTTGTGCCAATACCCCCATTAGAGCTAAGGTCCTCACCTGAACAGATGTACTCCACTATTCTAGGGTCTTCAAAAGTAATTAAGATGCAATCGCCCTGTATTGTTTTTCTTCCCTGGCCAACCCAGGGGGCTCTTCTGACCATCAGGATTCTAGTTGAACAGTAAGGGGGGGTGTGCGGTTTATACTAAGCCAATGTTGGATCTTATTTTTTAGCGACCAGTTTGGTTCAGATTTTTGGTCCGCCAGTTCTGGAACGCCAGTCAGAATGACAACAAATGGATTTGCTTCTGGTGGAAGGGTTTCTGGGCGTGTTTCGCCCAGTTGTTGTCTCTCCCTTTCTCTATATGTTTGAGGTTGTTTTGTTTTCGTACCTGTGCTAGTGGGGTCACAAACGGTATTATGTTTCGCAATTGAGGTATTTACAGATGAGTTTTCTGCTATTTTTTTCTTGACTGCTGTCGTATTTGTAGGCTTAGGTGCTACAGTCGGTTCAGGGGCGAATTTTTAACTTGGGTCATGAAGGTTAGGCTAGACAGCTTTGCCGTTACTGGTTTTTGTGCTTTTTGTGCCTCTTGGGTACGGTTAGGGTTTTGTTTTGTTTTCGTCAGAACTAAAAGTTCAGCTATCGCTGTTTCTAGTTTTGTTAATCTGGCTTGTATGGGTGTAAAGGTTTGCTGTAAGAGATCTCCGATTTTGGTTAGTAGATCTGTGATCTACTTCATTTGTTAGTGGAACGTTAGGGACTATTTCTAGGTTTGTAGGAGATGGAACATTATGTATATGATGTATCTCCGCCGTATGTCTAATCTGATTTTCCAACAAAGGGGGGCTGGGTGTATTCTGTATTGTCTCTAATATAGGTGGCGTTGGTTTACCTATTAATGTGTTAGTTGTCGCTACGTGTTTTTTTTTTCTCTATGGCTCCCTCCCTCCTCCCTCTTGCCTGTCTTACCTCTTCAGGGGTAGGATGCGAGACTAGATCTGGGGTTTTTTCTAAGTCTGAGGTTAGTTGAGATTCCGAGAGCTGCGAAAGTTGCGAGACCGATAGGTCAACTATATTTGGAAGGCTCTGCCTTTTGTTCCCACCCTCGCTCTGTCTTTGATCCTTATGAGAGACCGGCGTTCTTACATTAGCCAGGTGTCCCATAGAGGATCTTCTAGCCTCTAGTAGGTCTTGGGATACCCTTCGTTCAATAAGTGAGATGCTCTGATCTATAAAAGAGTTTGCCCTTGTTATAAAACTATCTATAGGGCCAGTAAGTTGTCCTTTTTTAGCCGCAGTCTTACTTCTGGTTCCTCTCGGAGACATGCTAATAAGGTTGAGGATATTAAAAAAAGCTTAGGTTACACCAGAAGTTAGAGGGGTGGCCCAGCCCGGCCCTAATCGGCCTCTAACGGCCTTAAACGGCCCGCTCTTTGCCCGGTCTTCGCCCGCGTGCGTCCCGCGTTCGCGTCCGGAGGCCGGGCTTTATAGAAAGGGGCGGGAAGAGGCACCAGGTGCGCGAGATGTTGCAGCGCAAGCATCTCTGGTCCTCGCAGTCCCGCTCCCGATAGCTAGGGCGTGGTCTCCTCTCCCAGCGGCAATGACCGAGCACACGGGCTCCCAGGTCGAAGGGCAAAGTCAATAAAGGACAGTGTTCAAAGGCACAGAAAGGCTCCTCATGCCACACGACTACGAGCGGCACCCGCGGAGCAGGGGCCACGAGTCGTTTTGAAGTTCCCGCAAAGGAGGGGGGGAGAGGCACCAGGTGCGCGAGATGTTGCAGCACAAGCACCTCTGGTCCTCGCAGTCCCGCTCCCGATAGCTAGGGCGTGGTCTCCTCTCCCAGCGGCAATGACCGAGCACACGGGCTCCCAGGTCGAAGGGCAAAGTCAATAAAGGACAGTGTTCAAAGGCACAGAAAGGCTCCTCACGCCACACGACTACGAGCGGCGCCCGCGGAGCGGGTGCCGCGAGTCATTTTGAAGTTCCCGCAAAGGAGGGGGCGGGAAGAGGCACCAGGTGCGCGAGATGTTGCAGCGCAAGCACCTCTGGTTATCGCAGTCCTGCTCCCGATAGCTAGGGCGTGGTCTCCTCTCCCAGCGGCAATGACCGAGCACACGGGCTCCCAGGTCGAAGGGCAAAGTCAATAAAGGACAGTGTTCAAAGGTACAGAAAGGCGCCACACGACTACGAGCGGCTCCCGCGGAGCGGGGGCCGCGAGTCGTTTTGAAGTTCCCGCAAAGGAGGGGGCGGGAAGAGGCACCAGGTGCGTGAGATGTTGCAGCGCAAGCACCTCTGGTCCTCGCAGTCCCGCTCCCGATAGCTAGGGCGTGGTCTCCTCTCCCAGCGGCAATGACCGAGCACACGGGCTCCCAGGTCGAAGGGCAAAGTCAATAAAGGACAGTGTTCAAAGGCACAGAAAGGCTCCTCACGCCACACGACTACAAGCCAGGTATTTAAATGACGAGCCCGCTATCGCCAGGGGGCACTCCGCACCAAGAGTCGGGACCTGTCCCTTCGGAACATACAGCTCCGACTTATTCCAATTTAACGTATAGCCAGAAACTTTGCCGTGCGTGTCACAGATATGCAGTAAAGCCGGTACCCCGCTTTCTGGATTTGTTAGATAAATCAACATGTCGTCTGCATATAGGGACAGCCGGTCTTCCCATCCGTCCTTCCAGGATATGTCCCTGAGGAGGGGCGAGGTCCGTGTGAGCGTAGCGAGGGGTTCCAAGGAAATCGCGAACAGTAAGGGCAATAGGGGACAACCTTGCCTCGTGCCCCTCCCCAGAGGGAACGCCCGCGAGATATGGCCGTTGGCCACCACATGGGCCATCGGGTCAGCGTACAGTAGTTTGACCCACGCGAGAAAGCGGGGCCCGAATCCCAAGCGCTTCAGTGCCTCAAATAGATATGCCCATTCTACAAGGTCAAATGCCATCTTGGCGTCAAGAGCTAATATCACCGCTTGCGTGGTGATTGAATCTGCCCTAGCCAGCACCCCGTGCAGCCTGCGAAGTTTCAGCGCTGTATTTCTATGTGGCATAAATCCGGACTGGTCCGGGTGTATAATTAATGGTAATTGGGGCAGGATTCTTGTTGCTAGGAGTTTGACCATAATCTTAACTTCGGCATTCAACAGGGATATGGGCCGATAAGAGGAGCATTCATCAGGTGGTTTACCTGGCTTGGGAATGGTTACTATGGTCGCCACTCGCTGGTCCGGCGGAAGGGAGCCCTTCTCTAGACATTCCTTAAACATCCCCAGTAGATGTTTACTGAGGGTCTCGGGCACTGCTTGATACCATTCAATGGGTATACCGTTGGGTCCCATTGCTTTACCCGGGTTTAATGCCCGAATCGCCAACTGGATTTTGTCGGCGGTAATGTCCGCTTCCAGCTCACTCGACACCTCTGGCGATAATGTTTGGACCTCGATCGGAGCTAAAATGTCTCTGGCCATCTCGGGTGTAACCACATGTTCCGGGGTGTACACCCGTTCAAAGTGGGTCGCGAGTAGTTCAGTAATACGTCCCGGGTCCATGTGTACCCCTCCGCGATCGTCCTTCAAGCGTTGGTTTCCCCTAGAATTACCTTCCCGCTTATCGAGCCACGCCAACATTCGCCCAACCTTTTCACCCACCTCGTAGATCCTATTTTGAGTTTCGGTTATGTGCCCTTTTACTTGGATGCGCAGGTGATCGTTATACAACTGTTGTTGAATGGCAAGTGCGTGTAGAGTGGACGGAGTGGGGTGTTGTTCATGAGCTGTGGTCCGTTCCTGTAAAGCCATTTCCAGGGTAACTAGCTCCTGGGACTGCTGTCTCTTATGGCCCGTGATGGAGTTAATGGCTTGTCCCCTTAAGACTGTTTTATAAGCTTCCCATAGTATTTCGGCGGAACGCACTGAGCGGACGTTTTCATGAAAATATTGTGTCGTTGTTTTTTTCAGAGTCTTGTGGACCTGGGGAAACCCTAAAATAGGTAGCGTGTATGGGGTATATGCGTTTGCGGGATCGTGCCTGAGAGGAAAGTGTCAGTGTAAGTGGCGAGTGGTCCGAGATCCCTCGAGGGTGGATCGCCATTGTATCTATATGTTGTAGACCGTCTCCCAGTGTTAGGAAGTGGTCGATTCGGGAGAGACTGCCATGCACTGTGGAGTGAAAAGTGTATTGTTTCGCACCGGGGTGGAGATGTCTCCAAATATCAGTTAGTCCCATGGCTGTTAAAAACCGCTGGAGGTGGGTGATCCTACCCGTGCGAACCGGTGTGGGGAATCTGTTGAGTTGTGTGTCCAGAATTGCATTGAAGTCCCCCCCAAGGATGGCCTCACCCTCAGGGAGAGTCAGAAGGAAGTCACCCAGTTTTGGGAGGTGTATCGAGTGTAATGCCGGTGGGATGTAAACTGAAACCAAATTGAAAAGTTTTCCCTCCCATTGGCCCTGCAGGGCCGCAAAGCAGCCCTGGTCGTCAGTCTAAGTCTGTAGGGGGATGAAACGTGCATTTTTCTGAATCAGGATACCGGTCCCCCTGGAACCGGACGTGAACCCCGAATGGACTATCATTTTATAGCCTCGTCTATCCAAGGCCTTGGTGACCCCCCCTATCAGATGAGTTTCTTGCAATAGCGCTATGGTGGGTTTCTGCCTCTTAATTGCGGTGAGCACCAGCCCCCGTTTAACCTTGTACCCAAGTCCTCTTACATTCCAAGACATTAGACGCAATGAGGGGCAATGTGACTTAGGGTCTTCGTCACCCCTTTCAGGGATGGGAACGTTAGCCATTAGCTAGTATGGGATCCATAGTGTGTTAGCAATAAGTGTATCATGTGTGTTGGCTATGCAAATGCGCAGCAAAGGGCTGAGGGACCTCACGGTGGCATATGAGCATTGTCCATTCCACCCATCTTGTATTGACTCATGCGGGAACCTGGACATTGGCTTCGACCATGTACATACATTCCTAAAGGTAGCAGTACAACCCCCCCTCCAACCCCCCTCCCTGCTACCCTGCCTAACGGACTTTCAACTGCCCGCCCCCCCAACTGAGCAGAGTGCTTGACCCATCCCGCAACCAGAGTACTTGCGTGTAGGGGGGAGAGCGTCTCCCCGAGCAGGCGGCATCCCTGCGTGCCTTCGGGGTGTTCATGCCAGTGTCCATATGCAGCAGTTAAACAGTGTGTGAACGATCAGCGATTGCCCTGTCCTCAAAAGCCGGAGTATGGGGTTCATTCTTCACCACCTGCCCCCGCAAAACCATGGGATGGAGAGCCTTCCACCCCTTCTTGACCCGACGTCTGTGAGTCAGTCCTGCTGTCACCTCTTCGATCATGATTAGACCTGTGTTGTCTCCGCTGCCGGTCCACAGTGTGCCATCCCTCAAGCCAGTCCCGGGCTGCGTCCGGGGAGTCGAAAAACCACACTTTTTTATCCGCCACCACTCGCAGCCGAGCCGGGAAAAGCATCGAGTACGGCAGTTCCTTTTCCCTCAAGGTTTTTTTCACCTCCAGAAATGTCCTTCTTTTCCTAGAGACCTCTGCCGTGTAGTCTGGGAAGAAGGCAATTCTCGAGTTCTGAATTTGGATGGCTGGCGCAACTCTTGCGGCCTGCAAGATGGCGTCGCGGTCTCTGAAATTGAAAAGCCTCGCCAGTATTGGTCTAGGTGGCCCACCTGTCTTAGGCTTGCCCCCCGGCACCCTGTGGGCCCGCTCCACCGAGAAAAAGTTCGAGAGGCCTTTAGGCTGGAGTCTGGTTTTGATTATTTCTTCCACATAGAGGTCCATTGCACCCGTGTCTTCAGATTCCGGCACTCCTTAAATTCGTATGTTATTGCGCCGGGAGCGCCCTTCTTGGTCATCCAACTTTTCTCTGAGCAGTTTGTTATCAGTCTGTAGCCGTTCCATCGCCGTTTGTAATTCGGACACATCTTCGACCAAGGATTTGGTGACAACCTCCACTTGTTTTACCCGTTCATTCATTTGCAGGAGGTCCGCCAGTATCAGGGTGACCTCCGTGGCTCTTGCTCCCACCGTCGCCTGCACTTGAGCCAGTGCCGCCAGGACATCCTCTAGTGTGCCCTTCTTCGCCCCCTCGGTTTCGGTTGCTTTCCCCACATTCTTGCGCTGGTCTTGGGGAGGAGTTTGCCTCTCGTAGGCGAATTTGTCCAGTTTGGCCTGGGTAGTGCTATTCCTGGGGCCTCTGTTGGACATGGCCTTGTTCTTATGGTCGCCGCAGACTGGCGTAAAGGGTCCGTGGTCGAATCAAGGAGGGCTAATCCTTCGCTGTCTTGCCTCCGTCCGTGGGCCGGGCGCACTAAGTGATTCCTCCCGGGTGGTCACTGCAAGAGCCCGGGGCACGACGCGCAGCCAACGCCCAAGATGGCGGGTCTGCTTTTTCGAGCTTCGGCGTTATCCGCGGCGCTACTGGGCGTGCTCCCATGAATGCTCACTGTCGCTGGCTGCCACGGGGCCCCACTTGTGTCACCGGGCCGCCGGAGGATGCCGACAGGCTGTTCAGGCAGTGCGTCCCAGATACCGGCACATCCGGCCAATCGCCGCCGCTAAGAGTCTATTTCCGGCCGGTTCCAAGTTGTACGCAACTCCGCTGCCTCCAGGAGAACAGTAGGCCCCACCTCACACCGATCTCTGCCTTGCGATTTCGAGCTGCGCGAGGGCCTTCGCTGCTTCAAAACTGATCCGCCGGATGCTGCACGGACTCTGGGTCCGATCCACCCCTTCAAGCACCTCGAAAATCAGGATAATTATAACGGATTTCAGTGGGAAGCCGCCTCGTCACGGGAGCCTCTCTAAGCTGCGGCCGCCATCGTTGGCTGCTAGCCATGCCCCTGTACCAGTTTTTTAAATCAGGTGGAGCAACTTATAAATCAGGTGCAGCAGTAGATAACTCAAGATTTTAGAAAGCAGGGACTGGCAGATTAGTTGGAGGACGACCAAAAGAGTGGAATGGTCACTGGTGGGGATTAATAACATGCCAGTTTGCTAAGAAGTTGCTTGAAGAAGAGGAAACTTAATTGGTTACCTTGTTTGAAGAAAGTTCATGTTTCAGTTGCTTGTAAATATGAAGAAAGGAGTCCAAAACGTCACCAATTGTATTGATGTTAAATGAAGATCAGGCCACGTAGGTTCTTGTAGAAAGATGTATTTATTAATCAAGTTGACATGAGGTGGAAGTTCATATATAAGATAAGATAGAAAGAATAATCCTGAGGTAAATCCCTTATTAAAACCCCACCAGGAGCTGTCACCAGTCAGCTCAATCCTCAGCTCCTAACTGACACTAGCATCAGAACATAACATTCCAATCTGTGATAACATTCCAAATGATGACATATGTGAAACAACTAGAAAGCCAACACTACACAGAGGTTAACAGGAAGCTGAATGCTTGCCTCACTGAACTGAATATTCAGGGGCATAGTTTCCACTGGTTCAGCAGATGTGGTAGCACCAAGCCACAGAGGCCAGACGGGCCCTCTGAGTCCTGAATATTGCTGTATTTTATACGTCAAACAGCAGACAGGGGGCCCATTTACTTCTTTGCACTTGAGCACGATGCACTAGCTACGCTACTATGAATAGCCCCTATGATAAATGTGGTCTTCTGTAAGTCACCAGTTTGAATGTGGTGAGGCAGAATAATTCTTCTGAGGTCAGTAAATGAGTATCATAAATTGGGTATCAAGCATATCTGTCATTTACAGCTCTAAGAAGTGTGAATGAAGTTCTGTATAAAAATATATTTAAAAATTTACAGGACAAAGTTTGTTGGTTTATTCATATTAAAGAATCACTGTAAACCCAATTGAAATTAGATTGGTTCTGTGCATTCATGTAACACTTAATAATCACGGTAAGGCAATAAAAGTTATTTATGGACAAGTAGCATACTACTCCATCCATGGAAATCCATTACATGGCAGAGTTTGTAATTTACATCAATGCCATTTTCAATGTTCTGTGTGTGAGACACCGAAGTTCTCTTACCCCTTTGTACACTGTGACTTGGCATAACATTGAAGTAAAAAAAGGGGGTGAAGTGCAGAATGCTAAGGCATCAGAAGCTAGCTCATGGGTGGATAGATACACACGGTGCGTGTGTGTGCGCGTGCGTGCGGGTGTGTGTGTATGTGTGTGTGTGTGTATACCTATCTCAAAGTCAGCTCCTAGTTCCCCGTCTCTCCTCTCATCAGACGCTAAGACTCAAGGAATCGCACGGCTCCGTAAGAATAGCGTATTTATTTTAAATTTTTTTGGTCAGTACAGTATGAAAAAGATAGACACGTTTCAGCCGTAACCTTCCACATATATATATATATATATATATATATATATATATATATATATATATCTATATCTCTATATCTATATCTATATATATATATATATATATATATATATATATATATATATATATATATATATATACATACATATACACAAGAACCCCGAACATCCACCTGGAAGGCCAATTATTTCGGCACGGGGAGGCCTCTTGGAGCATACCTCGATATACATTGACTATTTTTTGCAAGGTTATGTTCAACAATTGGGGTCATATGTACGTGACACAGGGGATTTTCTGGTTAAAATCAAAGAAGTGCAAATTCAGGAGGGGGATTGGTTAATAGCGTTGGATGTGACAGCATTGTATACTAATAATAATAATAATACTAAAAAAAGAGTTTATAAAGCGCCTGGTGACGCCATCCCGGCGTGTCCCCGCGCTGTGGAGAAAGTAACAGGACGCAGAGGCAGAAGTTATAGGGTGTACAGGTAGGTTTTTAAGACTTTTCTAAAAATAGTTTCTGTTTCAGCTAGTCTGATGTTCATGGGAAGGGCATTCCAATTTTTAGCCGCCAGCACGCGGAAGGAGCGTCCTCCCATCCTGGCCTTCTTTATGCGAGGAATTTTAAGGAGACCAGTTCCCATAGAGCGAAGTGCTCTATTTGGCTCATAGGGTATGGCTAAGTCTTTGAGATATTCAGGGGCTTTCATGGAGTTGATCCTGTAGCATATGAGCAGTGCTTTGAAGAGGATCCTTTTTTTTATGGGAAGCCAATGAAGAGCATCCAAGGTGGGTTTAGAGGGAGCTCTTTTGGGTAACTTAAGGACTAACCGTGCTGCCGTATTTTGTAGGACTTGAAGCTTTTTCTTGTTCTTTTCAGTTGTCCCTAAAAGAAGCACATTTCCGTAATCAATACGGGAGGTGACTAGTGCTTGGGTCAGGGTGCGTCTGGCCTCTAGCGGAAGAAGGTCTAGAGTGCGATTTAAGGTTTTTAGCACCCCGAAGCACTTCCCTACCACTTTGTGGACGTGACTGTCAAAGGAGAGTTTGGGATCAACCCAAACCCCCAAGTTCTTGGCTTCCTTGGCAGGGGTAGGTAAAGGTCCTAGACAGGAGGGCCACCAATCCTGAGTCCAGCTGGTATCGCTACCACCTATCACAAGAACCTCTGTTTTGGAGCCATTAAGTTTTAGGCAATGTTGGTTCATCCAACCTGCCAGCTCCTGCATGCAGTTTTTGAAGTTGGTTGCAGCTAAAGTAGGGGCTTGGGATAGCGAGATGAGCAGTTGGGTATCGTCGGCGTAGGATACTAATTTTATGCCATACGATTGTACCACATCTGCCAGAGGGGCCATATACAGATTGAACAGGGTAGGGCTCAGGGCAGAGCCCTGAGGCACCCCCTGTTCAAGAGCAATGCTGTCTGAGAGGAATGAGCCTCTTTGGACCTGAAAGCTGCGGCCCAAAAGGAAAGCTTTAAGCCAACCTAGTGCTGTCTTGGTGACCCCAGCTTTGTTTAGACACTGTAGCAAGATGGAATGTGCTACAGTGTCAAACGCAGCGCTGAGGTCCAGCATGATGAGTGCCATTGTGTGACCCTCGTCTGCTCCTGCCCGAAGCGTTTCAGTCGCTCTTAGGAGAGCTGTCTCCGTGGAGTAGTTCGTTCTGAAACCAGATTGGGATCCATGTAGGGAGTGGTTGGATTCTAGGTGGACCATCAGTTGTTTGTTTGCAATTTTCTCGGCCACTTTCGCGAGATAGGGGAGGAGGGAGATAGGTCGGAGATTTTCTAAGGTATCCTGACTGATGTTAGGTTTCTTTTTAATGGGCAATACTATCGCTTTTTTCCAATCTTCCGGAAGACAGGCCAAGGAAAAGGATACTTGAATGACATGCCTGAAATGGGGTTCCAGTACTTGTAGGCTAGTGGTTAGAACTTTTGGTGGAGCTGGGTCCCGAGGGGAACCTGATTTAACGCTTTTACATATATTTATAAGCGTTTCCGTGGGAGGTACAGAAAAGTATTGGAGACTCTGCACCGTAGGATCAGTTTCTAAGCTTTCCTTAAAATCGTGAACAGAGGTCATCTGTTCAGAGAAGTTAGCGTAAATGTTGGTGATTTTTCCGGAGAAATACTGAGCTATTTTATTGCAGGTTTCAACCGAGTCATTACAGGATTGATTGTCGTTGGTAAGCACCGATATTTCTTTGAAAATTTTGTAAAGCTCTTTAGAGGAGTTCTCCGCCTCCCCTATGCGAGTTTTATAGTGGAGAGCTTTGGAGGAGCGGATTTTTTTGTAGTATTGTTTTTGTGCATTTTTGTACTGTGTTTTAGTTGCAGGACAGAAATTGGTGCGCCATTCACGCTCCAATTTCTTACAAGCCGATTTAATAGCCTGAAGTTCAGGCGTGTACCAAGGACTAGATTTCCTCGCATAGTTAGGGTTTTTCATTTTCCGAATGGGAGCGGTGGTGTCTAGGGCCTTTAAAATGTGATTCTGCAAGAGACTGTAGGCTGTTTCGCAGTCTGTGCCTCCCAGGGAACCTCCTGTATCAAGTATCTTATTAAAAATCTCATGAGAGAAGTTTTTCCAGTTCCGTCGTAAATAGCGATGATTGCAGGCTGGTTTAGGATCAGAATCGGATAATTGGATGATGAATGGGATAATAAAGTGATCAGTCCAAGGGACCGGAATAGGGGAATTGGCATGTACTCCGGAACCATTCATAAAGATTGGGTCTAGGAGATGGCCCAGTCTGTGAGTGGGATCACTGTTGATAAGGTCGAGCTGTAGAGATTGAAGTTCAGACCTGATGTCCTTAGCTTCGGTATCAAGGGGATCGTCAAAGTGGACGTTCATATCACCAAGCACGATCAGTCTACTTTTCCTAATTGCTAAGTGTGCTGTGGCTTCTGTCAGGCTGGTTGTAAAATCATACAGTCTGCCAGGAGGCCTGTATACAAGAATGCCTGACAGAGAAAGTTGATGGCCAATGACTATAGTAAAAGAGCCAGCTTCACAGTGGTCAATTATGATGGGGGATAGAGAGCAGACTATTGGAGATCTGATGGCTATAGCAATTCCTCCTCCCCTTCCATCCTTTCTGTCTATTCTGGAGAGGGAGTAGCCAGGAGGCATAGCCTCTATGATGTCAGGGTCAGAAAATTCACCTAACCACGTCTCGGTTAAAAACAGGATATCGAGTCCATCATCCTCAAGTAGGTGATGTATTTGAGTGCTGTGTTTGCTAAGTGAGCGGCAATTAATCAGGCCAGCCTTAATCTGCCTAGTGTTAGGATTCTTAGTAGGTAACATAGTCGGCGTAAATGTGCACGAAGGGCAGCTATGCAAGGAAAGCGCCTCCATATTGTGTTTGCATAGGAGGGGGACATCAGGGCATAAATCTAGCAGTACCTGCCTATCATATCGCAGCGGTGAGGGATGAGGGTGGCAAGGAGTCCTGGCCCCGCGCCCCTTCCTGGCGCGGACGGGCGCAGACGGGCTGGACTTAGGTTCGACTTCGGCGCGCTTCCGGCGCGCCCGCTGCACGCGTCCGCTGCGCGGACGCAGACCTACACACATTTATAGGCGACCTAGGGGCGACTAGAGCGCTGAACTAGCAAACCTTCGCCCGGAAGTGCTGGGCTCCTCCTCCACCCTCCGCAACAAACGCCCAAGCTGGACGCGGCGGACCGGGGCGGGAGTGTTAAAGTAAGCAGAGTGATTTCAGGTGAGGCGCTGTTTAAAAAACTAACACAGTATTACACAGGCATAAAATTTAGCAGCATTCGCCAAAGTTTTAAAACGCTATTGAAAGTCAGCGCTCGCAGTGTAACACACACAAGACACACAACGTGAGCGGATAGAGTTTCACATAGTGATGGTTTGGAGGCAGTTCGGTACTACCTCTCCAGAAGGGAACCAGGTAATGAGAAACATACTAAAATGCTGCTAGACATGTTAAGTTTCTGTCTAACAAACAATGTTTTCTTGTTCAACCAGCAACTGTACCGTCAGAAGCAGGGGGTAGCGATGGGGGCCAGCTTCTCCCCAAGCTACGCATGTTTGCACATGGGAGCTTGGGAGGAGCTGGTCCTCGGCTACGGATACCAACACATTATCAGAAACAATCTGGTGGCATGGTTCCGCTTCATAGACGATCTGTTCGTCGTATGGAGAGGAAGTCATGAGGAAGCACTTAAATTTGTTAAGGATATCAACGATAATCCCCTTAATCTCAGATTCACGGCGACTTTGAGTCAAAAAAAGTGTCACATTTCTTGATGCCGAACTCTACATCAAGGGGGGCCTTTTGGAGTCCAAGGTATTTAGAAAAAAGACAGCTGGCAACAGCATTCTTCATGCTGCGAGTGCCCACCCTGTACACCTTATTTCCAGTATCCCGTATGGGGAGATGCTACGCTTAAGACGTATTTGTAGCAACCCCATAGACCTGGAGCAGGCACAGAATGAAAGCAGAAATAGATTCCTTGAGAGAGGCTACTCAATGAAACTGGTTGACCGAGCGAAACAGAAGTCCATGAGTCTAACTAGAGAGGAACTCCTTATCAGGAAAGCTGACAGGGAGCTCAACACCATACAAGATATATCTAAACCTGGGAAGACGGAGCCTGAGTGTTTTAGAATAATAACGGGGTTCACCAAGCAACATCAACAAATAAGAAAAATAGTGAACAAACACTGGCCCATAGTGTTAAAAGACACCGTGATAGGCAGTGGCCTGCCTAAGCAGGTTTCGTTAACCTTCAGTAAAGCCCCTCCCTAAGGGATCATATTGTTAAAACTAATCTGGATCCCTTTACTAAAACAGAATGGTGGCAGAAAAATAAAGGCTTCTATAACTGCAAGGTTTGCAAAGCATGCACACACGGTGAAAACACCAAGACATTTAAGGATGGATTTTCTGGGAACAACCATGCGATAACCCAAGTCTTAACATGCAAGACAGAATATGCTATTTATGTTTTGCGTTGCCCCTGTGGATTACAGTATGTGGGCAGCACGAAGAATGCTGTCCACAAACGTATTTTACAACACCTTCGTGCAATAACCAATGTGGACAATACCTATCCGGTGGCGCGCCACTTCAGAGACTTCCATCAAAGCAATAATAGCAGTCTCAGGTATTGGGTTATTGATGCGGTTATTAACAACAGAAGGGGTGAAGACAGGGATGCCAGGCTCAGGAAACTTGAAACAAAGTACATTCTCCTGCTTAATACTAAGGTGCCTAATGGACTTAATGTGACAGAGGACCTCCACACTTGCTTGCTCTAATTATGCATGATTGGGTTGTGTGTTCTCCCCCCTGTGAGTGGTATCCTCATCAGTCGCCTGGCTGGGCGATGACTTGGGTGGACTTCGGGGGGGCTGCGAGCACACACCAATTATTATTAATTGATTGAAAACGTAATGCTGCTTCGATTAGATTATCAAATTTGATTATAATTTTCACTGTGCACTGGTTTTTACATGTTAGGAATACACATGAAGATATATATGATAGAGTTCCTAACATCTTTTGTTTTGTTTATTATTTAGGGTAGGGTTATGGGTCATTAAGACCAACCTCACATTTATTTACTTTTTGCACTAGAAGTCAAGGAAGGGCAATTATGGCACCCACATTTTTGAATCACAATGAGATATATATGAATTGATTACGTATCAGTATGAACAGGGAGTCCGTCCCAATATGGGGAGAGTGCAGTAGTCGAGGTCGTATATAGATATACTCCTGTTGAGGACCTCCCTGGACCATCTATCCTAAATCTGCAAAGTTGAGATATACAATTATTTGTGAAAACTGATCGTGGACCTAGGGACTGATAAGAATGCATAGTTACACAGAAACGCTAGATTTTCGCATGTTCTGATGATGCATTTTAAGTACGATATGCACTTCATAGTGTCAGCACTTAGCACTTTATATTTATATATCCGTTATCCCTTGGTCTGAGTCTCAACCCGGAAGTGTGCAGAGATATTTGGTACGGAAGCCAGGAATATAACAACGAGGTTTTTACAGAACTTTTTCAATATATGTAACTGTTTTAGGAATCGTATTTATTATTCAAACGGCGGTCCTTTTTATATCCTGACCAGACATGTACTAGGACTCATCATTTAAACCAGGAATTTTGAAAATATGTATTTTACAATGATTTTTAAATGAATGGTTAATGGACTTGAATTCGTAGTGAACATGTATTTTTAGCGAAATGTAACATATTTTAAAAATGTATTTTACATCAATTTTGAAAAATAATGTGATTTAGTTGGGTGCAACGCCAAGTATTTCTTCTATGTCTACACGTGTATTTGCACAGGTGGTTTTAATTTTATCACGTACTAGCACTTTAAAAGGTGTACCTTGAAGCTTTATCGCTGTCATGTGAACAAGGCTCCGTTGAGCCGAAACGTCTGTGACACTTTCTGCTTGAATAAAGTTTGAAGTACCTTGAGGTCCGTGTCCGGTGTCCTGTTTTGCTGGCTGGAAAAGCAGCGTGTGCTGGAGTGATACGGAGTTCACGATATATATATATATATGCACCAACAATCTTCACCACTTCCGAACACACGGCGAAATGAAGACACGGACCCCAGGCTGTCGGCAAGGTAGATTTATTGTTAACCTCTCAACGGGCGACGCGTTTCGAGCAACAAGTGCTCTTGTTCACACACCGTACACCCGGTCAGCTGACTGATTAAATACTTATTTTTTAAAGTGATGCTCCACCTCTCAAGTGAGTCACATGGTCACCCAATAAACATAAAGAAAATACTTAATAGTGCACCACATTAATACATTGTGGGAAACAAGGTACAATAATATTACAGCATGAATGCCTGATCACACAAGGACTGTACAATACACAAAGGTTGAAATATTGTGGCCGGTATAAAAGTTACAGGAAATGTAGACTGTCTTTGTATAAAAGAGATAAAGATAATATATATAAATAAATGTATATACATCTATCTACACTATTTACATAACATTTCATCTATATACATATTACTATAAACTATCAAGACCAAAGATAAGTCTATTCTTGTACACATGCTTCTTGCTATCACATTCCTTTATCCTGTATTCAAACATAGTTTTTTTTGTCAGAATAGATAACCCTATGCACTGGCTCCTTGTGTATCGCAGAAACCTTTTGTACCCATAAACATCTTGTAAAAAATATATAACAGTGATATAAACCAAACAAAATGACCTGTGCAAAATATATATATATATATATACATTAAATAAAGATGAAGAAAAAGAATACTAAACACATAATACTTATATGAACAATATTTACATAGAACAGTCTGGTTAGAAATGAATTGCGGGTGAATTGATTCAGCTTCAGTTCCTTAGTGGTTGTTTCTTATCTAACCTGTTCACCAGTAATGCACTGGATCGCCAAACAATCCTCCAGAAGATTCACTTATATATTCAAACTGGAAATCCCTAATATTGGAAACATAAGTTGAACAGTTGGTTCAAGAAAAGGGTTTACCGCGCACATGTTTGAATTCACAGCTTGGTATCTACAGAAAATGATGTAAATCTTCTGTGGTGTTGAGCTCATTTGTTGAGCCCATATATATATATATAATACACTTACTTGTGAAATATTTACTTATTTCGTGGTAATGGCATGCGTTGTTGCACCATTGGGAACGATCCTGATGCATTTCAGGTACATGTTTTAAGTTTGCATCTGGTTACCATCAAATCCAAGTCTATGGTGATAGCATTTACAAATTGCCCTTTTTCGCAATTAGGTAATGCTCTCGGCCACATGCATCAAAGTCTGTTTTTGCGATTCCTAATTTGCGATTTTTAGGGAATCGCAAATAAGGAATCGCAAAACGGGATGCATAATTGAAAGTGCACAATATTTGCGATTCGGTAAAAATCTCAATTTTTACCGAATCGCAAATATTATGCGAATTCCAATTTGCGATTTCGCAATTCCCATTGATTCCTATGGGCCAAAAGGCCCATAGGAATCAATGGGAATTGCGAATTCGCAAATTAGAATTCGCAAAATGTTGATGCATTCCATGGATGCAGGGGCAGGGGGGGTCCAAAGGACCCCTCCCTGCACCCCTGAAATGTATTTTGAAGTGCATGTTTCAAACACACATGTCCTAAGGACATGTGTGTCTGTAACATGACAGTGTTTTTAAATGCAAACTAGATCATTTTAACACATTTTTGCAAATTACCACGAGGTTCAACCTCGTGGTAATTTGCACCCCCTAATTGCGAATTTGCAATTTTAAAATTAATCATGCATTGCCTTTAAGGAATCGCAAATTTGCGATTCCTGAAAAGCAATCGCATTTTTGGAATTCGCTAAAAATAGCGATTTTACCAAAAATGCTTGATGCATCGCAAAAACCTATTTAGGAATCGCAAACGGCCGAATTTTGCAATTCGCACCGTTTGCACTTCCTAAATAGGTTGATGCATGTGGGCCTATACGTGTAGTTAGGAAATTGCAAATAGGAAATCCCTAATCGTGATTTTCTATTTTGGGAATCACAAAATGCGATTTCCACTAGTTTGGAATTGCATTTTGCGATCAGGTATAGGCCTTTCGTGCATAAGGAAAAGCTATTTTACATCTCATAACTGCCCAAAATAGCGATTCGGTCCATTAAGAAATGCAAATTCCTTTTGTACAGATGGGGTATGCGATTTTGTTTAAATTATAACGTGTTTAACATATTGGTGCCTCATAATGAGCCCACTTCAATAAATAGTGAAACAAAAGAGACTAACCAACCGTGATCAAGACCCTTGATGGTGAAAACGCGTCGTCCCCCATAAAAGAATAAGTAAAAAAACAAAAAAACAGAAAGAGATGATAAATGTAAAGCTAAATAATATAAGAACTCCCTATATGGCGCCACAGTGCCACCTACTGGAGAGAATAAAAATGGATTAATTTGGTTTTCAATATTTTTTTTAATTCAAAATCGATTTTAAATTACTAACAAAAGAAAATAGGTTCATGAAATGAATTACTGTTATGTCTTGCTCTCCGTGTATTTTCTGTGCCCCTTCACCACCATGAGTCAATGCTGCTTATAATGTTGCAATGTCACTCGGAGTGCTGGCCTGACTGACACTCACATCCCATGGAACTTGAGGTTAAAAAAAGTTCCCAGCTCCTGGTGAGGTATCTTGTACATGTTACCTGCTATTTATTATTATGTACTTAGACGTACCCTGATCTATGAATAAGGACGACACCTGTTTGTACATCAGTGCCTGGGCTGATTTCTGCACCTAAGGGACTTAATGACACTTTCTACATTGTTATTCTCCAGAGAATAATATCAAAGTAATTAATGGATCTGAAAAAAACACATGGAACGCATAAAATGACACCTAAAGCGATGCACTTAGACCTGTTCTTCAGAAGAGAAAATAACGAATTCAAAGCTACACTAGTTATCCCGCAGGAAGGGTGTCTAGAGATAAAAAATATTATGACAGGTTTAGTAAGATCAGGGCGTCAGAGTCTGCCTCTATGTCAAGAGAATCAATTAGAACTATCATTGCGAATTTAGGGGCATATTATCAAGCACGATGTTAACATTATCTCCGCTTTCGCGGCAGAAAACTGCAGCTAAAACAGCGATAATGGGCTTGATAATACGCCGTAGAGAATTCCTATAGAAGCACAACATGTGCTCCTATGGGAATCCTCTACGGCGTATTATCAAGCAAATTATCGCCGTTTTAGCTGCAGTTTTCTGCCGCTAAAGCGGCGATAATGTTAACGCCGTTTCTTGATAATATGTCCCTTAAGTACTTTTCTTGGGACTAAAGCCAACTTGAGCATCTTTAATAACGATGGTCACCTAGAAAGGTGGATAACTCAACCTCTAGAGCGCTTACCGGGATCCTAGAAAAAGCTGGGAGAAAGGGGAGGGGTCTGTAGTTAGAAATGAAATTGGGATTTAAATGAAGCTCCTTTAGGAGTGGCTTCACTAAGCCTCCTAGTTCAAGTTTCTTTTGACCTATTGCGGAGGTTAGCGAAAAATGATTAACCTGGCAAATGGTATTCACAGAGAAGCGTAAATGCAGCATCTTTACTCAGATAGGATCTAGATTTGAATTTCATACAATTATTGGCGAGTGTCTAACAGGAGATTGTGGAGTTCTTTCATTATGTGGCTGGATAAGTAGATGGTTCATCCTTGCAGATATTGGTTGATGACCTGATTGGTATGGAAGTTTAGAGTTGAATAATATTGGGGCATATTATCAAGGACCGGTGTTAAAATAATCGCCGTTTTATCGGCAGGAAACTGCCGATAAAACGGCGATAATGGGCTTGATAATACACCCTTGTTAATTCCCATAGAAGCCCATGTTAACATCAGAACATGGGCTTCTATGAGAATTAACAAGGGCGTATTATCAAGCCCATTATCGCTGTTTACAAGGGTGTATTATCAAGCCCATTATCTTTGTTTACAAGGGTGTATTATCAAGCCCATTATCGTTGTTTTATCGGCAGTTTCCTGCCGATAAAACGGCGATAATTTTAACACCGGTCCTTGATAATATGCCCCATTGTCGACAAAATAGTTCGCTAAATTGTCACAGAAAGTTCGAGATGTGGGATTCTGTGGAGCGAAATCAGAAGAATAAGAACGTTAATTTATTGCCTTGAAACATTTGTTTTGCCTGTTCCCAACTGTAGTTATATGTTTCGAAATATATTTATTGCAGGTCGCTAGTATAGTGTGTTTGCAAGTAAGTGATTTATTTTTATAATGACGTTTAAAATCTTCTGAATAATAGGAGCAACAATTGCTTCGAGGCATGGAGAGTGGAGCTAAACCAAGCGAAACCTTAAATTTGGATCTAGTGTTTTTTTTAGCTTCAAGGGCTATGGAATCTGTTATCACAGTGGCTCAAAAATTGTAGTCGAAGTAGCAAATATAGGGAGGGGTAGGGCAAAGGCATCTGCCTGGGCTTAAGAACTGAAACTATGCCATGGTTTATAGGAAATCTGCTGCTTAGAATGGGGTTTATGTTTAGTGCACATCTTAGAGTCAGAAGTGATAGAAAAATGTCCAGTCATTAAGGAGCAACACTAAATGACAGAAAAAATGTCAGGTGGAGGTAGACAGCGTCTAAATTGTCACCTGTGGAGTGGATACTTATTTCTTCGTGGAAGACAAAAAGTAAAACAGAACTAAATAAAGCAAAGAACATCGATGCTGCAAAACAGGAGAAAAGGGGATGCTATTGAGGGTGAAAAAAAGCAAAAATAGTTGCTAAAGAAATAAATAAAAGATACCTTTAAGTACAGCTTATCTGCTCGACAACTCTCCCATGGCTTTCTTTCGATAGGGTATATATGTTTCAGCCCCAGGAGATCTGCCCAGCCTCAAGTGCATTCATCAACCCCTAATGCATGTGTACAATGCCATAGGATAGTGTCTGTGGAGATTGTGAGCCACCGTATGATACAAATGAAGTTGGAACTCAAGATAATGGTTAATTTGGTTCACTGATGATAGTAGTTGGAACACCATGGACACTGAACATGTTTCACAGAGATGTCTTAGCAGCTCAAATTCACACATGGAAAAGCAGTGAAAACACTTGCTGTAGTGAGGCGGGGCTGGGTAAAAGACCAAAACTTCAACAGCAGGGAGCAGGAAAATGCATTTTACAACAGAAAGCAACTAAGCGAGACGATGTGGCCAATGGCCAGAGCTGCTGACTCCGGTGCTGAGGATCTGGGTTCAATTCTTGGTATCGGCTCAACATCCTGTAATTCTGAGCAAATCACGTAATCTCCCCATGTCCCTGTACAGTGCCAAGGTACCCTCAATGGTGATAAGCCCTATATAAATATACGTATTTAATTTAAGCCTTTAAGGGCAGTCATTTTACTTGCATAAGGTGCATTTCAGATGTACTTATTCCTCCTCCAACAATCCAAGTCTGTGTATTCCCTTCTTTTGTGTGGAATATTTATCATTTCAATTTTTTTCATTATGATTAATTTAACTAACCCATTCCTATGAAATAAGCATTCATTTGAATGACATTACACCAGTGAACGGTGTACATATACTTTTCTTGTGCTTTATTTAAACGATAATCTTCTACATATAGTATGAAAGGAATTCATGAATTATTTGTATTTAATGCTTGAGTTTACAGTTCTGAAATCACGCACACTGCAAAACTTAACTGCTTTTTTTCAGTCCTTATTCACCAATAAGTAATTTCATCTTTACGACGTATGGGTTTGAAAGTGGTCCTGAAAGGAGAGGGGCGCATCAGCATAAGATTGTCCAGCCCTTTCGATGGTCCCCCTAGAGCTAGCCTCAAGAAAACCAGGCGAGCAAAAGGGAGAGTATCGGCCTGAGATTACCTCTCTGTAGTAACTTCCAAGGAATTGAGTAGGAACGAGACTTCTTGTAGAGTTGAAGAATGTAGTATTTAATTACAGGAAAAGAAAAGTACATGCAGCTGGATCTGAGGTCAATCCAAGAATGCCCCCTCTGTATCCAGTAACCGCTATGTCATCTCCACACAGTATTCATATGATAACATTCCACATTACATAACAAGGTTCTGTCTTAAAGATACATGCCATCACTACACATCCCCCTTCTTAAACAAAAAAAACAAGAAATAAAAACTAGAAAAATACAAATACTTGTAAGCATACATAAGATACTTAAAAACGAATAAAATCCTCAAATCTTTTAGGAGCAACAATTTCCCTTCCGTGTCTGGTATATTTTCCAGATACACAATTTTTATCTACATTAACATTCTCCTGTGGGTTGGAACATTCTTCAGGTGGCTGGTCAGATAACTCAAGATGTTGTGAGTCATGCAAACCAAGAGTGTCAGGATTACCTTCACCAATAGAAACATCTGGACCTTCACAAACCAACTCACTGTGTGAGTCCACAGAAATAAGAGTTTCTGATCCATCCCGTGTTTGTGTCTGAACAGGATCGCCTAACAACAGACCTGACACCTCACCATTCCCCTTTCAAACTGAGATAAAACATCTAACCACCAATAATCTCTTTCTAAACTACTACTGTCTAATCTTTCCCTACAGATGTTCCCTGCCAAGCAATGCAACTCGTATGGTGAATCGTGCCATCATCCAATTCAACAGTATTTCTCATAACTTTAGTAATCGTTCTGGGCTCAGAGAACCTAGAGTGCAATTTCCCTGTTTTCCTGGCAGACTTAACACACACTAACTGCCCAACCTTGATATTCACTTCTTTAGTACCATGCTTTTCATCATAATACTTTTTATTCTTACTCTGCGATTTCAAAATAGATTGTCTGATTTTATCAGAGTCCCAATCCACCTTCCTACTTCTACCAATCCATCCTGGATTAATTTTGCAATGAGGAAATCTCCCCCGCATCAAACAAAAAGGACTTTCACCAACAGTGTCGTGCTCCGTAATTCTATAAGACCACACTAATTTGTATAACTCATCATCCCAGTTCTTGTTACTTTTTCTAGCTAGTTGTAATACACCTTTGAGCATTCTATTCACTCTCTCCACGACGGAATTGCTCCTGGGATGATACAGTGCAGTACATTTTTGCTCAATTCCTGTACTGGTAACAAAGCTCTTCATCAAGTCTGATCTAAACTGGACACCATTATCAGTCAGAATGGATGCCGGAAAACCCTCTCTTAAAAAGCACATTTCTAAGAATCTAATTACACTTTGTGTATCCACCTTAGTTACAACCTCCACCTCAAGGCATCTCGAAAATAAATCAACAAGAACTAAAATGTACTTAACCACATCATCTTGCCAAGTTATTGGTCCCATGATGTCCAAAGCAACACATTGCTACGGCAAACTAGGACACTCTAATGACGATGAGGGTGGATTAAGAGTTTTCTGTGTTTTATCCGAAGTTTCACACTGAATGCAATTGCGAACATGTCTCTCAATACCTAAATCAACTCCAGGCCACCAATATAACATTTTAACACTTTTCTTGGTTCTAGAGATTCCTGGATGACCTTCATGGTCCAAATCAATTATCTTCCCTCTCATGCCTAAAGGAGGTATGATTCTTCCGGATCTACACAAAAATCTCCATCCAAAGCCAATTCATCTCGGACCTCCCAAAATGGTCTAAGCTTCGGATCAAGTTTGTCATTCTTACACCATCCCTGAATGACTCTGTTAGAAACATCACGCAACACCTCGTTTTGTTTGTATTCCTGCTCCCACATACTCTTTGAAAGACTAGGAGTGGCTTCAAATACTGCAGCAACACACCAATCACTCCAGGGATCCGAAGCAACTTCTTTGAGAGGCAAAGAATGCCTACTGAGAAAATCAGCAATGAAATTTTTTGCCCCAGGCACATACTGCACATTATACACGAAATCTTGGATTCTCATTGACATCCTGGCTATTCTAGCCGATGCTCTGGAAAGACCTTCTGTAGTCAGTAATTTGGTTAAAGGTTTATGGTCTGACCTTAAGAGAAATTTCTTTCCCCAAATAAATTTTCTAAAATACTCCATTGCCCACACACACGCTAGTGTTTCCCTTTCTATGACAGAGTATTTTTCTTCTGTCGGGGACAACGAACGAGACGCAAAAGCAACCACCACTTCTTTACCTTCCTTATTTATCTGTGATAATACACCTCCCAAACCTGTACCACTTGCATCAGTAGTAACAATGGAATCAGCTACAGGATCAAAACCCTGTAATGCAGGAGCTCGTGTAATAGACTCCTTAATGGTCTCAAAAGATTTTTGACAATTATCACTCCAGTAAAAAGGAACTTTGTTTTTCATTAAGATGCGCATGTCATATGTCTTGCTTGAGAAGTTATTCACGAATTTTGCATAAAATTCTGCCAAGCCCAGAAAGGACCTCAACTCATCCTTCGACTTGTGAGAAGGAGCTTTCAAAATTGCTTCCACTAAAGAGCTTTTTGGTTTTATTTCTGACCCATCAATTTCATGGCCTAGGACGGTAAGTAACATGTTTTTCTGAGAATTTACATTTGCTGCCCTCGGCAATCAAACCATTATTTTGAGGATGGACAAAACATCCCTCAATAAAGTATCATGATGAATTTTGTCTTTGCCCATAATCAGAATGTCGTCTTGGAAGACAACTACCTCAGGAATGTGGCTGAATAGGTTCGACATCAGCCTCTGAAAAACAGCAGCGGCTGATGCCAACCCAAACGGCATACGAATAAATCTATAACATCCGAATGGAGGCACTATAGTGAACGGTGAACCCGAATCAGCAGCCAAATAAACAGTGATACCACCTAATGAGATGTGGCACAAAGGTTTTGACGATATGTCACAACTGATATTTAAGACTACCTTCTTTTTTTGAATCAAGTTCACCTAAACTTCATCATCATCATCCGACTCTGACACAGAGGTATCATCCTCGTGTTGAACATACGTGACTTTTTTTGTGGTATTTTCTTGTTCTTCCTGTTACACACTCTCGAAAAATGACCTACCAAACCACATTCCAAACACTTGGTAGATCTAGCAGGGCATTTTTCAAATGTAGCTGCATGTGAGTAGCTGCCACATCTGTAACAAATTACGTTACTAAATTTCTTTTGCTCATTACTCTCAAATTTCCTTCTATCACGAAAATCAATTTTCCCTTTCTCAAACTTGTTAGTCTTATAACTTTTATACGTTGCCTTCTTTTCAACAACCTTCCCAACTATCTGTTGAGAATCTGGAATCTTGTTATCGTGCGATAACGTAGCTTTCGCGCAACGATCAGATAGATCCGCCTTTTTAACAAGAACAATTATATCCTTAAGACATTTATCTCCCTCAACCCATAATTTTTCCTGCAAGGTTTTGTTTTTTGTAAACATAACTACTTGGTCACAGATTAAATCATCGTGCAGTTGAGCAAATTCACACTTCCTTGCTAACTTTTTCAAAGCCGAAACAAATTCCTCAACAGACTCATTTTTCCCTTGTTTCCTGTGGAAAAAAAGCATGCCTAGTAACAGCAATACACACTGAGGGAGAAAAGAGGTCATCCAAGTCTAATAAAGCACTTTTAAAAACATCTAAGTCTCCTTCAGTTCTTTCATGAGTATGCATTTCTTCAAACATGCGCAAACCCTCTGGACCAAGTGAATACAGCAACATCCTTTTCTTCCTTTCAGGAGAAAATGTGCAGTTGGCATCTTCTAAATTCGCAATGTAATTTAAAAAATATGCTTTCCAATCAAACCAAGATACAACAGGTTCTCCAGGGACTGATAAAAATTTCTTCGGTGAATTGATTTGCAAATTCAATGAACTTTTGTCCCCTGTTGGATTTGCTTGTGAGCCACTACCTTCCAAAGGCATAATTGAATGGTTATTGGAACAAAAAGCTGAAAGAAAGAATTGTTAGTTAACTGAAACAACCACTTCGTGAAAGATGTCTTCAAGAAAAACACACGTGATCTAACTCCACATTTGTTAGAAGTTCGAAAAAACAACTTCGTGAAGAGTGTCTTTTAGGAACAACAGCTGCATGTATGCCTCGAGAAAATATAATAAGAATTGTAAATACCGCCAGTCCTTTTTAAGTTTCGATCGTGGAGAAACAGGAAACTTTGCGCAAATAAATCCTCAGAGTAGTTACCATGGAAACCGGAGCTGAAAGTTTAAAGATGGCTGACGGAAACGTGACGACGTAATCACGTTAACCTTCACGTTGGGACGTAGGTACGTCACTTGAACACTACACGGAATCCTCAGCGCGCTGAGGATGAAAGCATCATGGAGCTGCACGCACTGCACAAAGGATGTTATAAAGCCACAAACGTTAAGATGCCAAGATTTGAAGGTAAACACTTGTGAGCGAAACGTACCTTTGTTTTTGAATATGCTGAAATCCCTTGTTTACAGTTAAACAATCCAGTACAGGAAGTTCACGGCAAAGTTTAAACAGACTCCACTCAAATTCTTTTAAAACCAAAATCTCTCAGTCCAACGTTCATGAATGTCAAACAAAAATGCTGAATAAATAGTATGAATTAAGTTTTCAAGGAGTACTCACGAAGAAAATTTCTCGGTTGTTTAAAGGTACTGACGAGGCAAGTTTCACAATATATATTTACAGGATGCTCGGTCCGTGTTCAAACCTTGAAGTTTCTTTGTAAATAAATCTGCTGTTGTTTTAAAAATCACCATCCATGTTGCCAAAAATTGTAGTAACTTCAAAGGGATTGGGTAGGAACGAGACTTCTTGTAGAGTTGAAGAATGTAGTATTTAATTACAGGAAAAGAAAAGTACATGCAGCTGGATCCGAGGTCAATCCAAGAATGCCCCCTCTGTGTCCAGTAACCGCTATATCATCTCCACACAGTATTCATATGATAACATTCCACATTACATAACAAGGTTCTGTCTTAAAGATACATGCCATCACTACACACTCCCAACCCGCCTTGGTATCACTCATTACATAATCATTGGACCTTAGGGTTTGTGGTAACTAAATGGTTTCTTCGGCCCACTCCTCCCAAGTGTCCCAAAATCTAGCTCTAGTTTTTCTGAACGACAACTATGATCAAGTCTGTTGACTCTTTTGGCAGAGTTAACCCTGTCCAGGAGTCCTGGGGGCAAGGGGAGACCCTTTTTAAACAGATCTCGCTTCTTGCCATTAAAATTAAAACAAATAATAATTGTAGAGGCTGTTTTGTCAATTTAACTAGTGGCCCCCTCCCCTGGCTGGATCCCAAAAAGAACTAAGGCGAGGTTTAGCTCGATCTCTCTCCCCAAAATGTCAGAAATCGCCTTACCAACCTCATCCCAGAAGACCTGGATCTGAGGACACTGTCAACACATATGTATGTTGTCAGCATTAATCGCGACACACGTGGCAACAATTAGTTCCTTCACCTCTCAGATTTGATTGCCTTTTAGGGGTCCAGTATGCTCTGTGGACTGTAAACAAATGATTTCTTCTTAAAGGAGTGGCTTTGACAACTGACCATAAAGTGAGCAGCAATACTTGCCGCAAGTGTGTGATGTCAGACGACGGCAGGTCACTCTTCCAGGACTCCACCTTTACCAGAGTCCAGTGCCACTGATAGACCTCCTTACACTGATGTAGAGTCCCTAACAGCTTACTTTCACATTCTTTATTACCTTCCCTGTCTTTATCTAGACTACGTTCCAAACTCGATAGTTGATAAAACTTGAACCTAGAAACTTTTTGAATCGTGATAGTGTCCAGGAGCTCCAAAGGGACTGATTTGTTGTCCGACAATAATTTCCCCATTTATTTATTCCTACTTCCAGCAGAGGGATAGCCAGTTTACATTTTTACCTGCTACCTGAACTTCTTCTAAGGTTATTGTCTGTTAAAGCAGCAGTTCTGAGTTTTCACAAAGCGTGGGAAGAGCTATACTAGCAATATAGTCCTTCAACTGACCCTCAGAGGCTATAAGGTCGTCTGTGTATAAGTCTTGAAAAAAAGCAACAAGCACTTGCTCAATCTCAGCATTGGCAGTGCACACCCTCATTAGGTATGATTTCTTTTGTAAAATTCCTTGTAAATACGGAGCAAGATTTCCAGTCAAGAAGCTTCTCACAGAAAAAAGTTCCACAGCGGATCAGCCAGCAAGCACCTCAAATTTCCAAAGTCCCTTAGAATATTCAGTCTTATTGTGCTGTTGACCTCCAGGACCTGCTGTGGTTCGGTCCCACTGGAATTCCAGACAGAAGATTTGAGGAAGGGTGGAGGCAGCACCAAGCTCGAAGTAAATCAACAGGACCAGAGTTTATTGTCAAAAAATATATTTTTCTTTTTATTTTCGTATTTTCAAAGTGCACAGGACAGCCAACGCGTTTCGCTCCCCAACCATGGGAGCTTCGTCAGGGCTGAAACCAACGTGAGATATACACATATATTAATGACACATACTAACATAGAAAATTACATCACAAAACACACACATTTTTAAAACAAGTGAATACAAGATTGAGAAACAAAGAAGATGACACTACACCTAAGGGGACACAATGACGATCCTACTACCTTGAGGGCATGTTGCCCCAATTCCAGATACACATTAAAATGATTGAAGCTCCACGGTAAATACAGTTACTACATTGTCAAACAGAATTTTATACAACCATAGATTACATTAAAATCGAAAAATTGGAGTCAGTGGAGAACAAGGGGAAGGGCAAGGTTGGAAAAGGTTGGGTACAAAGTGGGTGAAGATGAAAATGAGTAAAATTGAAAAGGGGTGGTTTCGAATGGGCGGGAGAGGCAGTGAAGGGTAACCCAATATGATAAATTCTCAGTTAACTAGATACTATTATCCCAGTAAATATAACATATAATTCTCACCAATTATACTAGATGATTTTTCTTACAGTTGTGCAGTCAAATTGAAGAAAGAACTGGCCAATGTAATGGTACATATACTGAAACAGGAGAGAAGAGAATATATATATATAAATGTCAAAGTACTAGAGACAAATTTATGTGAATTACGTATAGTGAGAAACACGTCAATTATGATGGTACATATATTGTAAAAGAAGAAAAAACGATGTATATCCAACACACGTCCCTAAAAGAGACTGCAATGTGAAAACCTCTTCAACGGTGAGACAATCAGTACCGCAAACTCTTCATACAGTATATGTCTAAACAATAGTAATATTGGGGAATATAGACAATATTTGCTAGCATGAGGGATAAACCTGGATCTTTTATCTCCTCACCTAGTGCAGGTATTCCAAAATAGGAATAGAAGTATCCAAAGCGTCGAGGACCATCGGGTGTTCACACAAATAACATAGCAGATTATCCCAAAGGGTAAATCTGAAAGAGTAATGAATGAAGAGGTGTCACTGGATGGAGACACACAGCTGATATAACCCAAGTTCATATTTAGGAACTTTCTTATTTCCACGGCAAGAACAAGCTCCTTGAAGGGCCCCATATTAACCCAATCAGGAGGTACATTCCATCAGTAACTATCTCCCTAGGAATACGGACAGTATAACTGGTGCTAATTCTGTTGCACCAACAGGACAATACACGTAGTGTTATGTTTTGAACCAAAATAAACATGAATGTAATCGGGAAAACAATTCTCAACAGTATTATTAGTAACTCGCATTAGTATCCAAGGTATTCTAGAGGTAAAGCGACGTATGTGCAGTCCTTGATAAGCTGCTAATACACACGTGCTGTAACAAGAAATAGAGTTAATGGATATTATGCACCCACTTCAATCAAACAGAATTAGTATATAAGCGTGTCCTTATTCTGTAAACAAATCCAGAACGGTCACCTTATTCATATAGCCCGTCTGGATTAAAGACAAGCCCCGAAAGTGCCTATTGACATTATTAAGAAATTTAGGCCAGATAGGCCACATAAGTGAGACACCCGAGCTTCCTCCTACCCCCGAAAAAAACACAGGTAGACATGAAAGCCCCCATGTTGAAGCAGCATATGATGAGCTCGCTCGTGTAATGCAGCACAAACACACATACGTGAGACACCTGAGATCCCCACTGACATTATTAAAAAATTAAGGCCAGATAGGCCACATAAGTGAGACACCTGAGCTCCCTCCTACCCCCGGATAAAACACAGGTAGACATGAGAGCCCCCATGTTCAAACCGCATATGATGAGCTCGCTCGTGTAATGCAGCACAAACACACATACGTGAGACACCTGGGCTCCCCACTACCCCCGAATATTACACAGTAAGCATGAAAATGCCCATGGCAAAAACGCACATGATGAGCTCGCTGGAGCTAGCGCAAAGTTGAACAGCATAGACACGTAAAGAGAACCGATACGAAAAAGAAAGTGACTTAACAGTTTAGAAGTTCTAGTTACAGATTCCAAGCAGCGCTTACCTTCAAGGATTTATCTCAGCGTGACGGCCCACGACGGATTTTTTCGAACAACATCAACGGGACCGGGCCAACTTTTTAAAGCCGGCGGGCCGGTCACGTGATCCAACACTCCAATGTGTGGAGAGTGGAGAAGAAGACGACAGCGTAGTAGAGTGTGGCGGCCATGATGGACTAGTGAAAACTACACTAGATGGCCATACACAGTATTATACAAAGCGTTTGAATCTATTACGAGACACCATAATAAATATCCATAGTTAAAATACGAACGTTTACGGCCCATAGCGAATTTATGCAAAAGAAAGGGGGGGGAGGAGACGATAATAGGAACAGCGAGGCTAGCTCATCAGTGCCAGTACGTTGGCCACAAATCCGGTGTATGGAAAATAATGATGGACATAACATGCAGCTGTGTATAGTGGCCATGATGGAATGTCCAGACTAAACCTATGGACAATAACTGATTATACGCAAAAGCCCAAAGAGGACTGACGAGTACACAAAGGGGGGCTTGCCAGAATAGTATTGGGATGTAATAGATGTATCCGCAAAATGAATGTGAAGAGAGATGTATATTACAGTAATGGTTTCATAATCGTAAGCACAAAAAAGGAGGAAAGGGTGAGTACACAGATGCATAAATAGGTGATGGGCAAGCTTCAAGTGGGGAGAAGGGATATAGTAAGTGGAGTAAATAAACTGAATGTACATACATTAGACTGTCTTGATTTCAACATTATAACAATTTGAATCGGTATAAAAATTGGATTTAGGTCACTCGAGAGTTGAACCATGTCAAATGAACCCAATAGTAGAGCAGAGTAAACTTAATGCACATGCATGGGGATATCTAGATTTCAGTATTATACAAGTTACAGGCAGTGTGAAGTTTGAATTACAGGTAGTGTGCTCTCCATTGATCAAGGGCACAGATCATCTCGTGCAGACCCGGGACCATTCCCAGGCTCCAACACTCATCATTTAGTGTCAGAGGACGCTCAGGCTGCTCTTTCATGGGCACCAGAATGTAGTGCCTTTTGTCAATATTGGATCCGCTGGTGCACTGCACTTCCATTGGAGCAAAGGAAAAGGGGTTGTGTGGCTAAAAGCACAGGCCAAGGGGCTCAAGGGACTGCACACTGTCAGAGGTTAACCAGCACATAACAGGCGCTCTTTTTCACTGAAATGCTGGTTATATGGCAAAACCAGCTCCTCCTTCTTTTCTGATGCTGAACGCCTTCTGATGAAGCAAGTGCGATGCTTTAAACAGTTCATTGTATAACAAGGGGACTGCAAACAGGTGGCCTGCGATCTTCAAAGGAGTGGCCACACGCCATGGGTCAATTTTGGTCTAGAATACACTGTCATTCTCAAAAAGCAATACAAACATAAAGGCAGTAGGCAAAACAGTGTCTCTAGGCTTTTCAATTGGGTTGCCGTGTGAGAGCATATCCTCCATCATCTAATGGTAGATAAGTACACGAGAATTCTATCTAAATAGATGTCTTCACATAGGGTGGCATTGTCTAATGGTGCAAACACTTTTTTCTCTCAATGATTACATTAGGTGTTCCTAAATTCCTTATCTAGAACACCTCAAAAGAGAGATCACATAATACATTTGATCAGGGACATGTAGATACCTCCCTTTAATAATTGTGCATCAGGTGGACTATACAATACAAAAGCTAATGATCAAGATGTGGAAACAAAAGACAAGAACTAGAGAGTCCTGGTATTTCCATTATTTAAAATACATCTGGTCCATCAAAAATTAAAGCAGCAGAAAAAGGAACTAAGGACCAAATTAGAATAGGCATTGAATTTGTCATATTCAAAAAAACGTAAGGTGTCTTCTATTGAGGTGGAAAACGTATCTTACTACAATATTGAGTCAGTTACCCAGTCCGTCACTACCCTAACAGTTAGACTGGGACACATCAAAGTAGGCCTAAAGAAAATTCTAAAACAAGTCTGATCATACAAGTGTGAACCTGAACAATACATCAACAATAATAAAAAAGCTGACTAGTGAAAGAAATATGGAAAAGAGAAATGGGACTAGGTCACAGGTAAAATCCCCAATAACTAGGCATGATGCGACATTGGTGAGGGGAGTAGTGACAAAAGAAAAATGTATAGAAAGAACAAGAAATTACTTGGGTGATAGTCAAGCATGTGACACAATACCAAGAGTGTGAGTGTTCTTCCTTCTCGTAGATTTGTCGAGCTTAGGTTCAATAATACTTTAAAATCACTCCCTCAAAAATGCTCTGGCAGATTTTTTAATTATTATGGCCACTCCCTTAGTACAATATGTGTGATTAGTGTGGACGGACTCTGCAATCCACTTCTGTTTACACATGGTGGCCTTCCATTCCTCCAGTGAAAGATGGGTCTCTTGAAAAATAATTACATCGGAGTAGTCCTGTTTCAAATATTATCAAATCGTTCTCCTTCTACTAGCGACTCTGAGCCCGTTAACATTCCATGTAAAAAAAAATTAAGGGGTATGATCTCTAGAATCTGGCATCTTGACATAGTTGTTTTATAAGTCCATTGCTGATTTGACTCATGCCCCTTATACCTCTGAACCCTAAGCCTGGAATCTTATAAATGAGGACTGAACTACTTTTTTTTCCCAACTGCACCCCACCCAGTGATGTCCTAAAATAACTATCTCATCAAGTGACCCCAACCCACCCCAGGGAACCCTCCCCAGAAAAAAAGGTATGATTGTTTTAATACCCTTTAGAGCTCTATACTCCCTCCGGTATAAGGCCTTTTATTCTTTATGCTTCTGCAGAGCTTTTATTTACTCCCAAAATTTACCAGCCTCCTTTGGGTCCCTAAAGCTATGCATCTTGTTGTTCCAAATGACTGTTAGCAGCGTTGGGATTCTCAGTGGGCTGTAGCGTCCAGCGACTGCAACTCATGTATGAATTTTCCCTGCTCCTGTCAATCTAGTATCATCTTAGAGATGTCTGACTGGGCACGAAATGACCATTCCACTTTGGTGAAGCTGCCAGCTTTCAGAGCTTCTGAGAGAATTCGATCTTTAAGAGTGTAGGATTTAAAATTGATCTACATTTTCCTCAGATTTTTCCTATATGGGTTCTTGGAGAAAGGGTCTCAGTGAATCCTGTGGATATCAGCCTCCACCTCCAGAGCGTCTACAAAGGGGATGAATTCTTTTAATCAGCTAATGACAAAGCTTTCGAGGCCCTCTGGGATGTTAAGTATTCTGATGTTGTTTCGCCTGGCCTTATTCTCCAAAGATTCTATTTTGTCCATTAGACCCATCTCCCCTCTCTTTAGAGTTTGAATTTCAGCCTGATTACGCTCCACCTCCCTATTAAGGGTCTCCAGGGAGGCTTCCACAGAGCATATTCTCTCTGTAATGGCAGACATTCTAGCCTCCAAAGTATCGCAGGTCTCTTGAATCTTAATTTGGTTTCTCGCTGATACGGCAAACTTGCTTCTAATCTCTGTGGATAAAGCATCTAGCATTCCTACCACACCCTGCTCCATCTGGGTGTCTTCCGTCGATCTGGGGTAGGCGCTGTATTTGTAGAAATCAAATCTTGCCCCCCCATCCAAGGGGTTAATCCCAATAACATCTAATACTTGGAATCTATTAATGGTAGGTAGACCTGTGCATAATCCCTCAGTGCTTTGTAATTTTGACTCCATAGTAGCAAAACTCTTTACTTTGTCTTCCATAGATCCAATCAAATAGCTCATGGGGGGACCGAGAGAAGAGTGTTATCGGGCCCTTTAATCTGCGACTTGGGCTGCACCTTAAAAAAAGATCTCAAAGAGAGGGTTAGTTTTACTTGCTCTAATTTTCTGCATGGCTGGGGCAAAATGGGGCTGTGCTGTACCTTTGAGTGAGGGTTGAGTAGGTTCTAAACTAGTGTTTGCTGATTTCAGGATCTTAGTTTTCCTACTTCTTTGCTTACACTCAATTTTCTCAGAGATAGGGCCTTGGAAGGGTAGGGGCGTCTGCCATACAGATACTTTTGTTTCTTAAAGCGTACCCATTTGGCTGTCTCATACAACTTCCAGCAGCCTGTGCACCCAGACATGCAGCTGAACCACCCCGGACTTAGATGAGCAGATGACTCGGGCCCCTCCTTCGCATATTTTTCCTTCTCTCCCATCTCTCCTTTCTTGCTGGCCTCCAGGAATGTAAGAGAGGCTCCAGACTCCTTGCCCCCACGTCTATAATGTCTTGGACTCAGGTGCAAGAAAAAGGAAGCAAATTCACCACTGTGGCCCAGGGGAGCAGTTTTCCACTAGTGCTTTTTAAGGGCTTCTGTGCCCCAGGCAGAGTCAGGGGCACCTGGCAGGAGCCGATCTTCCCAGGCGCGCCCGAAAGGAAACCGAGAGGCAGCGTGCCTCTCCCTGCGCACTTCAGCCACTGCCTGGAACAGCCACCCCCACCAGAAAGGAGAAAACACTAGACGGTGCGTCTCGGACGAAATCTGCCAGAAGCCGTGTGCACTGTAATGGAGCCAAGTTGGAGGAGGCCAGAGAAACAACGCTCCTGTCCGAAGAAGACGAGCCAGAAGACAAAGCTGAAATGGGACGCCAGCTGACATCAGGTAGGCGGACCCGGCATTTAAAGCACACACGGCTGGTGCCGGATAGAGAATACGGGGCTCACAGCTGGGAAGCTATCCAGCCACCATGTTCCCCAAAAACCTTACTGCTTTTGTCTGTTGATGGATGGGCTATTCATAGTTACAATGATCTGACTCCTGTTGGTTTAATGCCATGATTGGACAGTTTGTGGGTACATTGACCATATCCATTCACTATCAGCGAGTCTTAGAAGCTGACAGACATGATCAATGGGTTGAACTATTGTGATGTGGTCACTGTTGTGACAGTGGTCACAGTGCAATGTCACAGAAGATTGTGGTTACACCGAGTTAAACAAACTAGTCATAACATTGGAGGAATTTGTTGCTAGTTTACATCGAAACATGTAATTTTCATCTAACTTACACTTGAATGGATTAGGTGTAGGAGCTGAAGAAGGTATGGTAAAGTGGTCCAATATTTATTTACAGCTTTTACATTTAGTTATTAAAACCTGGGCATAGGAATAAAAAAGAAAACTTTTCAAGTGAAACATTTAGTTTAACTTATTGAAAGAATGCTGAAAGTAAAAGTCCACTTCTAATCTATGCATGTATACTGTAGATCTCCAACGAGTAGCTTGTGAGCTACTGGTAGCTCTCCAGGTAGCGATTAGTAGCTCTCCCACATGCAGCCTAGCTGAATACATTAGAAATGTGAAGAGAAGTAGGAAGGAAGCAGTAGTAGATTTCCAGTTGTGGATTTTATTGGAGGGGTACAGAGAGCCGCCCCAGCTGGCACAGCCAAGGCACAAGCAGCAACTGCCACTGACAGAACATTCAGGGCAAGATGTCTGCCAACACTCTAGGTGATATCACAGAACACTCACAGGCCTCTGCCAGCATCACATCACCACACCTCCCCCTTTTGATAAAATAATTCTAGAGTAATGGAAAGGGGAAAGGATACATAAAGGAAAAAGGGGGCTAGTGAAAGCAGAAAACAAAGTGAAGAGAAAGCAATAAAACGTAAACATAGTCTTGTAATTTTCCTGGTCTAACATGGACTCTGGTGCTCTTCCTAGCACCACCCCCCCTGAAATATTTTGGTGAATCTTGACATTTTCAGAATGAATACAAGGATCCTTGGCAACACGAGAGGTTCTCCACCAGTTTCCATTAGACAACTTAATGGCGAGTTTCTACAATTTGTTGTAAGTCTAAAAATTTAGAAAAAACTTTTCTTACTGAGATAGGATTTTTGACCCTGCCAGTCGCCAACACGGAGTCTGTGAGTTTCTTTCGTGGTGGAGAATTGATGAGGTTTGGAACAAGCTTCTGTGGAAGTTTTCTTGTCAGATTCCCACATGCACCTCATGTCTCAACCTTGATGGAAGGATTTGACCACCCAGAAGGTATTCACTTGGGAGGAGGCTTTTCTGCCCCTCATAAGTTCGAAGGGACAAAAATTGGTAGCGACATGAGGCGAGGTGCGATATGACCAGACAAGATATTTCACGGCTTGAAAAACACAGGACTTGGATCTAAGGGCTGCTTGCACACACTCCACTAAAACCCTGTTGAACGTCTCAGCTCTGCCATTACTTTGTGGATGGTAAAGTGGAATCCTGGTGCGTTTGGTGCCACAGAATTCATTTCTTGTGATATAAATTGACTACCGTTATCTGTAAGAATTTCCTCAGGATAACCCTCCCTCAGGAAGATGGCATTCAAACAGTTAATGACACTGTTGGAATTGGGTGTAGTGATGGGTTCAACCTCCACTCACCTGGGCAGATGGTCAATGAGGACTAAAAAGTATTTAGAGTTGGAAGGGAGAACATGGAACGGTTCAAGAAAATCCATGCCGATTCTTTGCCAAGCTCTGCTAGGAGGGGGTACAGGAGATTCAACTGTACCTTTGAGTACTAGGACTTTGTCGCTAGCATTGCAGCGCGAACATTGCCTTACCAATTCATCAATTTGGGTGTCCATTCTGGGCCACCAGAAGTCAGTCCTGCCTTTCCTCTTTGTAATGGTTGCCCCAAGATGGCCAGAATGTTCAGCAAGAATGATCTTTCCTCGATAGCAAGAAGGAGGAATGAGTTTGCCACTTCTGACTACTTTTCCACCTTCCACTGAAAGTTTGTCACTAACTTTCCAGAACATCTGTAGATTAGGTGAGAGACACTTCTCTTTGGGCCAGCCTTTCTTAAATAAAGATGCAACTTCTTTGAGTATGGAATCCATGTCAATCTGCACAATCCAGTCTTCTTTTGCAAAGGACAAGTTGTCTTGACCAATAAGTGCCACAAAACACTCTTCGACTTCAGTTTCCCAGTCTTTTTCATCGGTGTCGTAAATGGGGAGTCTTGACAGGCAGTCCGCTCTACAGTTTTTTCCTCCGGGAATATACTCTACAGTGAAAGTGTATTCTAGGAGTTTCGTGGATAATCATGCTTAACGAGCAGGGGTACGTTTGACGTTTTTGCCAGAGAGAATGTCAACCAGAGAACGATGGTCAGTCTTGAGGATGAAGGATCTGCCCCATACATATGGTTCGAATTTTCCAATGCTCCAGACACAGGCTAAAAGTTCTTTTTCAATAACTTAATAGTTCCATTCAACAGGATGCAGAGTCCTGGATGCAAATCCCACTGTGTGCTCTTTCCCATCAGCATATTGCGAAAGAACAGCTCCCAGACCATACTCAGAAGCATCAACAGTAAGAATGGTTTGCTTTCCTTCTACAAATGCTTGCAGAGTGGGGGCTTGAACTATGTGGTCTTTGATGGACTGGAAACCTTTTTGACACTCCTGGGACCATGTATAGGTTGCTCCTTTCTTTAGTAGCACCCTGAAACACTCTGTGGCCTTGGCATAGTCTTTCATAAACTTAGAATAGAATTCACAGAGGCCAAGAAAAGACATGAGTTGTTCCTTATCTTGGGGAAGAGGTACGTCAACTATGCTCTTTATTAGACCTGGTGTGGGTTTGATGCCGTTTTCGGAGATGACGTGGCCTAAGTACTCCATCTCCTTCACTTCAAAGGTACATTTGCTTTTTTGTAAAGTTACCCCTCTGTTTGCTAGGACGTTGAATACTTGATCAATGACAGAATCATGCTCAGCTTCAGTTTTGGTGAATATGAGAATATCGTCTTGGAAAACAACAACATGGGGATTGTGATGGAACATTTCAGTCATCAATCTTTGGAATACGGCAGCAGCCGAGGTGAGACCAAAGGGGAGACGGCAAAATGGAAATACACCATCCGGAGTAGCAAAAGCTGTGACATGCCGGGACTGAGGATGTAGTTCAACTTGATGGTAGGCAGCCTTAAAATCAAGTTTTGTGTACCATGAGGAGGAACCTACTTTGGCGATGAGATCTTCAATGCGTGGGAGGGGAAAACCATCAACCCAGATGGCTTCGTTAAGGATCCTCAAGTCGACACACATCCTCAGATCCCTAGACCTCTTCCTGGCCAAAACAATGGGTGAAAGCCAGAGTGTGGACTCAACCTTTCCGATTATGCCTTGGTCACATAATGTTTGTAAATGCTTGGAGAGATCACCTCTAATGCTCAAAGGGACGTTTCGCAGTCTATGCTTGATGGGCACAGCATTTTCTTTTATTCTAATGAAATGTTAGAAGTTTGTGATTTTGCCCAGACGGTCCTCAAAATTTTTACTGTACTTGTGTTCCCAGCACTGGCCAATTGAGTACTGGACAGAGAGCTAATGTCTCTAGTGGGAGTAAAGTGATTATGGTTGGATTGATGATCAATAAAAACTGGATTGGGTAGGCCAGGATTGATAGTTAGACCAAACTCAGCCTGAGGGATAAGACAGAAAATATTGATCCCACGTTTAGCCACATACACTTTACCATTGATGACTACTCCAAGGATACTTATTTTAGCCCAGAAGTAGCCTAGTAAATCAATCATACTGCCGTCAAAAGCTACTGTTAGTATGTCAGGGGGTAACAAACTCTTGGTAGTCCAAAATTTGAGGTACTTGTCTTGATATACAATAGTGATGTGTGCTCCCGTGTCAACAAGGAGCTGAATATGATTAGCCTCAATGGTAACATCGACTTCGGGATCAGAAATATTTTGCGTAATGCATTTATCAGAGCAGTTCTTGACTGCTACAACATACTCTTGATTCATGACATCATCGTCAAATTGGTCATCAGAATTGTTGAGTACACATCTAACACTTCTTCTTCTTCCCCCCATACAAACTTTTGCAAAGTGACCCATTTTACCACATTGCCAACACTGTTGATTAGTAGCAGGACAGTTTTTGAAAGAAGCCACATGCATAGATGACCCACACCTATAACAACTTGTTCTGTAGTTAGACTGTCTGTTAGGTGTGAAGGTTTTTCCACCTCTATTTGGTGTGAAGTTTCTCCCACCCCTAGGTGTGGTAGATCCTCTGGAGATGTTTGGGTGAGAATGGGGAGAAAAAGGGGTTTTAGTAGTGACAGTACCAGAAATACTGTAATTAGATAAAGCAGATTCAAGTTGCTTAGCATCATCCATTGGGTTTTCAATACTCTTTGCAATGTCCACTGCTTCATTTAGGGTAGGGTCTTTACAAGTGAGCAATTTTTCATGGATCTTTTTGCAGTAGCATCGTGCAACGAGTTGATCTCTTACAAGTTGAGAAGTAAAGTTGTCGAAATCGCATTTTGCAGCTAGAACTTTTAAAGCTGTAATGAAAGTGTTTATACTTTCATTTGGTTTTTGTGTTCTTGTAAAAAATGTATATCTATGAACTACAATGTTTTTAGTTTTGGTGAAGTACTTGTCCGATTGCATTATTGCTACGCCAAATTCATCGGGGCCTTTACCTTCAGGTGGTTCATAAGGAGGAAGATGGTCAAACACATTTGACCCTCAACTCCCAAATGATAATGCATAAGATTCTTCTTCCTCTCGGGTCTGATTATTTGGCCGTCAAACGTGCCTAAGTATGCTTTAAAGGATCTAATCCATAGTTTCCATTCAATTTGTGGTTCTCCGGGTTCCTGTAAAAAAGTCGCAGGAGCTGTGACATTCTGCATGTTTGTGAAGAAAAGAGAATGGAGCAAAAAGAGAAGAATGTAGAGAGAGAACCAGGAAGAAGAGAAAGAGGAAAAGAGGAGAGGGAAAATTAAGAAAGAAAAAGAAGAATGGAAGTGAAAAGGAAATGGTGTGATGAAGTACAAGTTCCCTGGTAGAGCTATGTAAAAATCAGTGTGTGTGTCACAGAAGTAACACACTGAGGAGATTCCACACAAAGAGTTGGCAGGAGGAGCAAAGTATTGATGAAGTTGATAACGCAGTTCGTAATTTGGTCATAAAGCTGTGATACCTTTGTGGAAACAAAAAACTGTTGCTAGAAATTCGTAAAGACACACTTAAAAAAAAAACTGAGTCAGTGAAATAGTGATGGTGGTCTTGTCAACATTCTTTAGACGTAATAACTGTGTGTGTCACTGCAAGCAAAGATAACAATTGGAGTATTAAGACACACAATGAAAAGTGCTGTGCGTGTCAGCGAAGCTGCAAACAATAGGTATGTTGACACGCAAAGAAAGTCGTGAGTGTCAGCGCAGAAGGAAGAAAGAAGGAGTGTGTGTCACCTTTGTCGGTAGGAACACACGCAGCAATGTTGTCACGGCAACCTTATGCGGAAACGAGAAGTCGCTTCCCGACTTTACGAAAATGGCCCCGGCATTGTGTAGAAATTGAAGCGATGGTTCCCAACCAGCTCAAATGGCCGCTCCAACGTTGCGCTGCGTGACAAGAAGAAGATGTCACGGCGTGATGAGCAGCAAACGCTGAAGTAAAGTTGGAGCCGAAGATCGTGAATGGAGTCGTTGCTTGGCAACCGGCTGAGGGCTTAAGGAAAGGCAGGTTAGCACGCCTGGCACAGCAGGACTGCCAAAGTCAGACGAGCCAGCACTCAACACCTCAGCGATGCAGCTTGAGACAATGGGAGCTGTTCACCAAAGGGCCCAAGGGTGTTATAATCTTTCCAGAAATGTCCTAAAGTCCCAAAACACCAAGCACAAAATAGCGGGTGAAAGTTTCAGTGAGCGTGGGCATAAATAAATAGAAGGAAACACCGTGCATTCCAGGCACTGGAACAAACAGAAGGGGCACGGCTCTCTGTACCGATGTGCCTTGGGGAAATAGGAAAAGAAAAAGAGTACTCACAGTAGAGTAGCTGGAACACAAGACGAGAATACCTCTGAGCTGGTGTACAGAGAACAGGGAACGAAGGTGGCAATTAGTAGGCAAAGTCGCATCGCATCTTCTGTCGCCACTAAAGAGAAGTAGGAAGGACGCAGTAGTAGATTTCCAGTTGTGAATTTTATTGGAGGGGAACAGAGAACCGTCCCAGCTGGCACAGCCAAGGCACAAGCAGCAACTGCCACTGACAGAACATTCAGGACCCGATGTCTGCCAACACTATAGGTGACATCACAGAACACTCTCAGGCCTCTGCCAGCATCACATCACCACAAAATGTTATCTTATTTGAATTCATATGAAAACCAAAATTGAAAACTGCGTAGTTGAGATGAAAATATGTGTATTTTCAGAACTCATGAACTGATGTTTGGGGAGACTTATTACTAGTATTAACTTGGTGCAATGAGCATTGCAGCTATGTGAAGTGAAGAGTCGTAGTTCAAAATTGCTTTCAGTAAATCTTCTTTAGGTTTAACTCCATCTTGCGAGATCGTGTACCCCAACTAATCAATTTCAGTCAAAAGAAATTGACATTTGTCCCTTCGCAGGGTAAGACCAGCACTAGATAAAATTTGTAAAACTTTTGACAAATTGCAATTATGTTCAAGTTCATCTATACCTGTGATCAAGATGTCATCTTGGAAAAAATGAACGTGCTTCAAATCTTTAAATAAGGAATGCATCATACGTTGAAACACGCTGGCTGCGGAAGCCAAGGCGAATGGCAACCTTTTGAACTGAAATACACCCTCAATGGTAACAAAAGCAGTAAATCTTTTCGAATCAGGGTGTAATACAACTTGATGATAAGCAGACCTTAGGTCCAACTTACTAAAGAATTTAACCTTGTCCATCAAGAGGACCATTTCGGAAATATTGGGCAAAGGAAACTTATCAACAATGATGTTCTGATTTAGAGAACGAAGGTCAACACAAAAACGAAGCTTACCATCTTTTTTTTGTGTGACCACAACGGGCGAAAGCCACTCAGAAGCTTCCACAGGTTCTATTATGTCTTGTTTTTGCATGTCATCAAGCATTTCTTTTACCTCTTTTCTAACAGCAATGGGAATTCTTCTGAGAGAGTGCCTAACTGGAGAAGCATTTTCCTTAACTTTAATCTCATGTAAATAACCTTTCAGTTTACCTAAACTGGGGCGGAAAACATCAGAAAATTTAGAAAGAACAGTCTCAACATTATTGAAATCTTCAATGACTAGTACTATATCATCAGACCTTGGGTCAAGAATGATATGCAAATCATACTGTTGTATCCAACCAAGGATAGCTGGACCCTCTTCAGAAATATAAACTTTACCAACAGCAGATCTCCCTTTAAATTGAAATCCATGTATCCATGACTCCTTTCAATTTAATAACTTTTCCTGTATAACCTTTGGGCAAAATGTCACTGTGTGAAAGTGGGATTGAAGACCAATACTTTTTATACATATTATATGGAATGATAGAAAACATTGAACCCGGATCAACCAGAAGTGTAACAGGAATACCATTGAGAATAAAAGAAGCTTTTGGTCTTTGTAAAATAAACTGAGTATTGTCCTCAGAATCACCTTCTACACAAAGGGACATTTCTTGAGGAACAAAATCATCTTCGACAAAGTTGATTCTATTAAAAGAAGGAGATTTACAAACTTTGCTGATATGACCACGCTTACCACACTTACGACAAGTATTGTCTCTTGCAAAACAACTCTGAAAGTCAGCAGCATGAGACATGTCACCACAACGAAAACATCCTACAAATTTTCCTCTCCCCCCAGTTTTGGAAGAAAAACTTTTGGTTTAGTATTAAATTTGTCCACACTAGAAGTAGGATCTTTGTCAGCTTTGTTGATAACGTTGACAGTCTCTTCTTTCTTTATTTCAAGAAGTCGCATCTCTTCCATACACTTGTCAGACTCTTCAACAACTTTTGCGATAGTAATAGCTTCCAAAAGCGTAGGATTCTTAGCTGCCCACAATTTCTGTTGCATCCTTTTATTTTTACATTGTACTATCAATTGATCTCGAATCATTTGATCAGCCATAGCTCCAAAGTCACATTTTAAAGATAACTCCCTTAAACGAGCAACCATCTGATCCACTGTCTCTTTACCCTTCTGTGGTGCAGTGTAAAATTTATGTCTTTGCATGACAATATTCACTTGTTTTCCAAAATATTTTTCCAATCTCAATTTGGCTTCATTGTAGGGGTTATCAATAAGTTCACCATCTGCATTACGAAGTTCTGGCAAGAATTTGAAAACATGTTGTCCAGCTTTCCCCAAAGAATTCAATAAAATAGCTTTCTTCCTTGTTGCAGGAAACCTAAGACCATCTATAGCTTCTAAATAATTTTCAAAGAAACCTAACCACTCCTCCCATTCAGTGGTAGGAATTTCTCCTTCAATCAGAAAGGCAGGTGGAGGAGAAATAGTATGATTAGCTGTAGTTGCCATGTAAATTATGTATTTTATGTCTTTAATTTATACTTTGAATCGCGGAATTAAGCTGAGGCAGGTAAAAGAAAAATTAATGAAGGCAGCTGAGTAGTCAGAACGCTTATTCAGAAGAAAGCTCCTTTTAATGGGAAGGTTTTAATGTCTAAAACAAGTTTGCCGGTTAAAGGATATGCGTGGTTGGCAAAAACGGCAATTTCCTATGGACTGTGGTTGGCAAAATAAAGGAGACCTAAAATGGCCGCTTGACGCTATGCGCGATGACGTCAGAGCGCATACGGCGTCAGTAAATTAAAAGACGCGACTTATGTTATGCGCGTTGTTGCTCGCGTGGGTTGCTCACGAGATGTTGCACACAGGGAGGTCTTCACGCGCCAGATAAACCGCCCAGGAAAGTCAAGGGACACTTCCAAATTAACACAAAAATGTACCTTGTGAGTCGAGTAGAAGCCGAAAGTGAAGAAACTCACAGGAACGGCGGAAATCGGCAAACTCGGCACACTGCAAACCTGGAAACGGAGAAAGGGTGCAGACGGGCGCCTCGATCAGCTGTGACTCTTCAATGATGTGGAAGGTCAAATCGTCGCCAAAATGAAGTGAAGAGTCGTAGTTCAAAATCGTGAGTTGAGTAGATTTATTAAAAGTAATACAGGACAACAAGTGAAATCTATCCTGCCTCAGCAACCGCCAGGATCAGAATAGAATACATGGAATTAATACAGGCTAGAGAACATGGAACTAATACAAGCTAACACTCTAGGGACATCAGCAATGATGATGTCAGTAGAATGAGAAGCACAACACTATGGCTGCTGTGTATTACAGATGTACAACTATTCCACATTGACAAAGCGTTTTTTACATTATTGCTGGGAACCGTTCCTTATGCAGTGATGTGATCACTGCTGGTAATCTTGCATATGGTGGCCCCTAAAGTAAGCTTGTCTGAAGTGATCAGTATTAAAACTCTACTCATATTAGGAGCTCAGGATCCTTTTGTACTGAACATAAATAGCTCTTCTTGAAGAAGGATTGGAGAGCCCTGCTGTAGAGATTGTGAGGCAATGAAAAGAGGTCCTGGGAACACAACTTGAGTACAGAGTTCTCATTTAGGTCCTGACAGGTGAGTTACTGAGCCCCTTGAAGGTGTCATCTACCTCCATAGTTTAAGCTTCCTACCACTTTGCTGTGGAAAAGTGACCTCAATTGCTCCCACCAATGTGGCAGCAAAAATACAAAGGCAGTCAGGCCACTATGTTGTGGTGGCCTGGTCAGTAGTTTTTAAGGTTGAAAAAATATTTTCTACTTGGCCTGTGGACTTTCTTGTTTTTTTGTTTGCTTTAAGAAATATCTGCATTGGGAGGCCCACTACAAATACAGCGAGTCTTCTGCCACTGAAATGTTCGTGGCCCTATGGTGGATGAGCCAGTGGTTAATAAAGGTTTCTTAGAGTTTTAATGGTTTTTGAAGGGCCCTGTTGTTGGAAACCCAGGAATGGCCTTGGCTATAAAAGAGGAGGGTAAACTGAGATATAGGTTTAACAGGACATTGGCAAATTACTGCCATTACCTCCCACTTCTAAATGAGTCCAAAGTGTACAATGTTCAATTTATTAAACTTGTATTATCTATCGCATTCTTAATTGGCATCGGGTATGTTTGTGAATCAGTTACACCATCGCAAGTATTGATATTTTTATTTATATTTATTTATAAAGTGTAATCTGTCAGCCAATGTTTCACGGTGTTAAAGGATCTAAAAAGTAAGGCAAGAGCAATTCATCTGAAAATTTGAAGGAAAGGTGGGTTTTTAGAGCACATCTAAATGCTGCAAGGTTCTAAAGATCTTTGATATTCATTGGTACTGAATTCCAGAGTATTGGGGAAAGTTAGTGAAAAGAGCATCCGCCCATCTCTTCTTTATTTGAGGAACACTGAGTAATAAAAGGTAAGTGGGTCACATGGGGCGAGCTGTTGTGTAGTAAGTCAGCAAATGTCTTAAATCAGGTTTTTCTAGATCATAGAGAGTCGTAAATTGTATATGTTGTTTAGCTGTGTAAAGAACGGAAGGCCTCCATAATATGATAACAAAAATGTAAGCTTGTATACCATACAGATGGCTAAGGGCCAGATTTAGATCTTGGCAATCTGGTCCCACCGTCAGTTTTCAAAAGTTTTTTCCGCCTGCCTACTTGGCTGTCCGCCCACTCAATTTAGATGCTGGCGGGTGTATGGACAATGGTCCATCTGAGTGCCGCCGTCTCTGTTAAAATGTTGCTCCTGCGTTGATGGCATTATTGGCAAAAGGGGCTTTCGGATTCAGTCCAGTCAATATTTCTGCTGTGCCAAAACAATGTGCTTTTCTATCTAGGAAACTGTGGCTGGTAAACCTCCTAACTTGTGTTGGTAGAATCAAAGGGATATATTGCAGTAACATACCTTTTTCCTGTTTTCCACTTCCATTTCCATCTTGAACACGATTGTCCTAGTCCTTCCTCTGCTACAGCTACTTGACCATGATGCAAATCAGCTCAGTTGTCGCCGGGATCGAAGGTAAGCTTCTTCTTTACTTGATCACCTCGTTCCCCGATGACTGGAAACACGCCGAGGTCAACCCCCTCCTGAAGAAACCTTCAGCGGACCCCACCGACCTCAAAAACTACAGACCCATCTCCCTGCTCCCGTTCCCAGCGAAAGTCATCGAGAAAGCCATCAACAGCCAACTCGCCACATTCTTGAAGAACACAACATCCTCGACTCCTCCCAATCCGGCTTCAGAAAAAACCACAGTACGGAAACCGCCCTCCTCGCCGCAACAGACGACATCCGCACCTTACTGGACAAAGGAGAAACAGTAGCCCTCATCCTCCTCGACCTATCAGCGGCATTCGACACAGTCTCCCACCGCACCCTAATACGCAGACTCTACGATGCAGGAATCCAGGACAAGGCCCTCGACTGGATCTGCTCCTTCCTCTACGGCAGGACGCAGTGGGTCAGACTCCCCCCTTTCCTCTCGGACCCCACACCTACCACCTGCGGAGACCCCCAGGGCTCCTCCCTTAGCCCGACGCTCTACAACGTCTACATGGCTCCACTTTCCCCCATCGTCAGAACCTACGGACTCAACATCGTGTCATACGCAGACGACACCCAGCTCATCCTCTCCCTATCCAACGAGCCCAACACCGCCAGACACAACTTTCGAGAAGGCATGTAAGCCGTCGCCAAATGGATGAAAAACAGCTGCCTACAACTAAACACCAACAAAACAGAAGTACTCATCATGGGCCCAAACCCCGACGCCTGGAGCGACACCTGGTGGCCCACCGCCCTCGGAAACCCGCCAACGCCCACAGACCACGCACGCAACCTGGGAATCATCCTGGACTCCGAGCTCAAAATGGACCGCCAGATCAACTCTGTCTCATCTTCCTGCTTCCACACCCTCCGCCTCCTTCGTAAGACCTTCAAATGGATCCCCCTCGAACACCGAAAGACAGTCACTCACGCCCTGGTCACCAGCAGACTCGACTTCGGCAACGCACTCTACGCCGGAATAAACAAAAACCTCATCCGCAAGCTACAGAACATCCAGAACGCCGCCGCAAGACTGGTCCTCAACCTGCCAAAACACTGCCACATCTCCCAGCACCTGCGCACACTCCACTGGCTCCCCGTCGAGGCGAGAATCACCTTTAAGATGCTCACCCACGCACACAAGGCCCTCCACAGCACCGGACCAGCATACCTGAACAGCCGACTCAAATTCCACGCACCCCAAAGGACCCTACGATCAGCCCAGCTTTCCTACGCCGTGGTCCCTCGCACCAGAAAGACCAGATCGGGAGGCCGCTCCTTCTCCTTCCTCGCAGCCAAAGCACGGAACGCCCTTCCGCTCCACCTCAGACAGACAACATCGCTCCCCATCTTCGCAAGAAACCTCAAAACCTGGCTCTTCGACAGACCCCCTCCTTGATGGAATGGAACCTGTCCCCCCCCCCGCCCCTAGCGCCTTGAGACCCTCACAGGTGAGTAGTCGCGCTTTAACAAACTCCTGATTGATTGATTGATACTTGTTTTCCTATGCACAGTGTGTTAGCATTTGCTTTGGACTAATGCATGTTTACATTGCTATTACATGCAGCTTTTTCATCATGTCTAATGCATAAGGGTTTTTTTTTTACAACGTATTAAGGTAAAATAAAGACATCTGTATTACCACTCAAGAAAAAATATTGCAATTGTAAAATAATAAAAATATGTAAAAAGAAGTGCCTTAATTCCATCATATACTTTTTTACAATTACCAAAAAAGAAGAAAAGAAAAAAAGGAGTAAGGGTATAAGGAGTAGTAGAGTAATGGCTTTTGGAGGCTTGTGGTGGCTTTTGGAGGCTAGAGTGGGTGATGTGCTTGTCTGTATGTTTGGCAGTTGCATGTGGGTCTGGTGTAAGGTATGTAGGTTTGCATGTGTGTTTTTGACTGGCGTTTGATAATATGGTTAGTGAGTGTGTGTGTCTGTTTTTGGTTGGTGTTGTTTTTTGTGCAGGTGTGCTTTTGTGTGTGTTGGTTTTGATAAGTGTGTTGTTATTTTATTCATTTTATTTTATTTTGAAGTTTTTGTATAGCGAGAACAAGACCTTGCTGGTATCAGAGTGCTTTACAGGGCAAATATAGGTGATATACATATATATAAAATATTTGAAAAAGGTCAAGGTGCACCACTTAAATGTTTTCAGAGACTGTTAACTTTGATAAGGTCAACAGAAATAATCACATCAGCTATTACTTGTGTTCTTTGAAAGTTCTTTTATTCGATTCAGTTGAAAGTGTAAGGTATATACAGGAACTACAGCCGACGCGTTTCGTCCTCTTGGGACTTCTTCAGGGCAAAAATAGTCATAAAGGTAATGTTCTTGGATCTTCTCCCGTGGTTAAGGGAAGCGTGAGTATGTCCGTCACGTTCTATTATGGTACAAGTGGCATCCTGTTTAACAAACAAATCTCCGTGGAGGATTCTGTTCTGGCAGAACCGTTCTTGTTAATAGGCGGTGTGTGTCTATTTGTAGTCAAGTTCAGCCAAAATACTCACGAAATGAGAGGTATTTCAATATTGTGCGTACAAGCCTCATCAAAGTGAAGATAATAATCCAAATAATGCTGGAACCAGGGTAGTGAACGTGGAATGGAAGTTCTGTCTGTCGTCTATTATTATTTTCTTGTTGTGGGGGAAATATATATTGATCCTCCCGCTTGGGCACTCTTAATAAAGTGAGCTATAGCATCCCCTGGTTCCTAAATCAGCGTGCAATACGACGTCCTCCTCCGTCAGGTACCTGCACGCTGATTTAGGAACCAGGGGATGCTATAGCTCACTTTATTAAGAGTGCCCAAGCGGGAGGATCAATATATATTTCCCCCACAACAAGAAAATAATAATAGACGACAGACAGAACTTCCATTCCACGTTCACTACCCTGGTTCCAGCATTATTTGGATTATTATCTTCACTTTGATGAGGCTTGTACGCACAATATTGAAATACCTCTCATTTCGTGAGTGTTTTGGCTGAACTTGACTACAAATAGACACACACCGCCTATTAACAAGAACAGTTCTGCCAGAACAGAATCCTCCACGGAGATTTGTTTGTTAAACAGGATGCCACTTGTACCATAATAGAACGTCACGGACATACTCACGCTTCCCTTAACCACGGGAGAAGATCCAAGAACATTACCTTTATGACTATTTTTGCCCTGAAGAAGTCCCAAGAGGACGAAACGCGTCGGCTGTAGTTCCTGTATATACCTTACACTTTCAACTGAATCGCATAAAAGAACTTTCAAAGAACACAAGTAATAGCTGATGTGATTATTTCTGTTGACCTTATCAAAGTTAACAGACTCTGAAAACATTGAAGTGGTGCACCTTGACCTTTTTCAAATCCTTTCACAGTTCATGTTTTGAACCAATACTGTAACGGTGGGTGTTTTTGAAGTGTGCACACAGACTGTCCCATGTACTAAAGTGTGGGCCTAAAATAATTTTTGGAGAATATTTGACTAGGTGCTGTTCTGTTGGGAATCCTCCACTGTTGTTCTTTTTTTAAACATATATATAAAAATACTATAAGTTATGTTGATACAGCAGTGGTAACTATTGCAGACTAGCAAATATCCACAAGACTGTATAAAACAGTTCAAGTGAATTTGGCCAAGAGAATCGATTTCATTTCTTTTTTGAAAGATGCCGTGGATGAGTTCTGTCTCATTTCTGGGGGCAGGACATTCCAAATCCTGGGAGCCATTCCTGAGAAGGTACGGTTATATGTTTTCTTCTTGGTAAATCGTTGTGGTTTCAGTAGAAGTTTATAGGAACTCCTAGTGGTCTGTTACCACCCGATAGTACCAATTTCTCCGCTAGGTATCTCAGGGCTTCATGATGCAATGCCTTGTGTGTCATACAGGCGATTTAGCCGGCTTCACCCGCGCCAGGAGGCGCTTTAAATTCCAGATAGCCCCGGTGGAGCGGGGGACATCATCTTTTGTGAACTCGCGCCCTGCTTGTTGTTGGGGCATTGTCTGGAGCCCGTACCCTGTGCCTGCATCGTCACCGCTGCCCGCATTGCTGTCTGAGGTCTCCTCCCGCCGCCGCAGCTCTACAACATCCGAGCGCGGCCGCAGTGGGGGGGAGCCCTGCCTGCCTGGGGACACAGGGACTACCAGTCCCAGCTTGCTTCGCGGCCGGAAGCCGCCTTCACCCGCACCAGGCGGCGCTTTAAATTCCGGATACCCCAGGTGGAGCGGGGGACATCATCTTTTGTGAACTCGCGCCCTGCTTGTTGTTGGGGCATTGTCTGGAGCCCGTACCCTGTGCCCGCATCGTCACCGCTGCCCGTATTGTTGTCTGAGGTCTCCTCCCGCCGCCGCAGCTCTACAACATACTAGCTCGGCCGCAGTGGGGGGAGACCTGCCTGCCTGGGTACACAGGGACTACCAGTCCAGCTTGCTTCGCGGCCGGAAGCCACCTTCACCCGCACCAGGAGCCGCTTTAAATTCCGGATACCCCCCGCATCGCGACATCGTGCGCGGGTCACGCCGGGCTAAGCCTGGGCAAAGGTCGGGCCGTCAGTGGCCGTCCGGTGCTTGACGGAGGCTGGACTGGGCCACCCCTTTTGTATTTTGCCTCCTGGGAACTGTGACTAAGGTGACTTTCAAAAACTTTTACCTCACATCGACCTCCACGTTAAGTATTTGGTATTTGCACTAATTGAATCGCCTAGATTCATTTCGATCGTACGATAACTTAAAATTAAGTGGGGCATAGCATACTCACAGTTGTTTACAGGGCAAAAACAAATATGAGTAAGAATTAAAGTACACCAATGGCGACTCGTTCTACTTCAAGGAAAAAAGCACAAACCACCCCCCCACTCCCAAGTCTGACTGCAATAGATAGGATGCTTCAAAAAACCATAGGAGTTGTTGTCAGTGCTATAGAGAGCACGGAGAGGCGCCTCTCATTACCCCCAAGTATGTGCCTATCCACTCAGCCCACTCAGGAAATAAATATGCACGCAAACACTTCTATAATCACGGCGTACTCACAGGACTCCATTCTAATAGAATCTTATGCAGGGTTTCCGGAAAAAGAGAATAACTGTGTAACCACACCACATCAAACTTCGCCAATTGACTTTGTCAATCGGGAAAGTAGGCTGTCATTGACCCCTAACAAGCGGATGACTGTAGAATGCCACCCACTTACCAATGTTTTAGATGGTGTAGAAGGGATGGATGTTTGTATTATTAATGATAGTAACCCATTAGACAAAGTGACCCCCTCAAAAAATAACAAAAAAGTTTGAGAGGGAAAGGGCATAAAGGAAAACTGGCATATAGTGGAATAGTGAGGCCTGTAAACAAACCCAGGGTGAAATCTAAAGATGTAAGGCAAAAACTTAGATCCGGACAGGGGAAAAATAAGAGCTATGCACCGAGGGTCACTAATAGGGCAGCACAAACCACAATACTTGTAGATCAAACACAGATAATAGCTACCCGGGGAACCATAGACCCCGACATTATTGACACAAAACTGACTAATCAGGCAAGTGACAATAATATTTGTGTTGAGACCCTCATGTTAAGAATGGAACACCTAACGAAGTTGCTTATGCTCCCCATGTATGAAAGGGTAAAAGTGATAGGGGAGAAACTGGCGAAAATAGAGGAAGCGCAACAGCAAAATAATGAAATTCTGCTGAAATATACTAAATCCTCCCAAATACAGACTCAAAATAAAACCAATGATAGGCCAGCAAACCCATCAAATAATAAGAACATCACAGACGTTGCATCAGGCACACGCAAGCCCGTCAAATGCACACAGCCACCGACATTATTAGGCAACGGGCATAAGGAGTTATCAAAGGACCCAACAGTATATTCATTTGAGAATAGAGATAAGATGACCGCTAGTGTACAGTCTAGAGAAGCAGGACCGGAAAATACAAATGGGAGGGGTGAGAGCAAGAGGGTAGCTGAGGGTCTGAATAATAATAATAATAACCAGCAGAAGCAACCCAATAGAGCAAGACCATTCAATAAGAACACACGCATTGATCTGCCACCTGAGTCTCACCCTTTTACTGTGGTCATGATAGGAGTACCAATTCTAGGAGAGGGAAAGTTAGAAAATCATCCTGAACTAAAAAACAAGGTTAGCCATTGGCTAACCAAGCACAGGCCTATCCCCCATTTCTAAATGGTCAAATACTCCATGTTAGAAGATTAAGTTGGGTGGGACAGAGGAAAAAGGACCAAGAAGGTGATTGTATTATCATAAATTTTAAAGATAGGCGTGTGATAAACTATATTAGCGGTTGGAGGGAAGGTGATTTAGAAAGTAGAATTCAAACAGTAGACCTTAGTTACTTTTACCCACCACCTCCCATGGTTCAACGCAATATGTTTCCAAACTATACACAAGGAAGTAGGTATTATGATCCCTATGACAATCAATATAGGGTACCTACCTTCAACCGATTGATGCCTTCCACTCCCAGGAAGGTCTCGAGGGAGTGGATTGACTCTGTGAGGAGATTGGGAACCCAGCAATTTATAATTTGTCTGAACTACGTAGTAGTGTAGCAAACAGGGAACAGGCGCAGGTAGATCTGCATTCAGTATCCTCCTCACGGGATAGATCAGAATTATTGTTATTAAATATCTCGGGGGAAAGGGATGAGACTGAGAAACATCCAGGGCAATTGGTGGTAGATAATGAATTACTGAATCACAATAATCTAGTTAAAGACCCACCCGTACAAACCTGTGAACCTATAAGACTGTTAATAACTGAGTGGAATAACGCCCCCGACGTAAAAATACTTAGCTGGAACGTTGCTGGCCTTGAACCCAGACTATTGGATACAGACTGGGTTGACTTAATTTCAAGGTACAATATAATAATGTTCCAAGAAACTTGGGCACCATATGACTTGCATGTTAACGGGTTCCACTGTTATAACATAGTGGCACGCAAGTCACATTATGGTCGGGCAGTCGGAGGATTGTTTGTTAGAGATTATTTTGGGTGGGGATTTTAATGTCAAGCTCCCAAAGAACACACGGCAGGCAGATTTAAGAAAGGGGGACCTAGTTAATCAAAGGGGCCAAGAACTGAGAGTCCTGCTAGATGAGCATATTTTGAGTAATATAATGGACTTTGGTCAAAAGCCCCTATCGCAGCAGGCCCCCACGCACAGAGGACTAGCCAGCACCTCAACTATTGATTTTATTTTTGTCTCTGCTGGCATGGCCGACAGTATAATAATATCTGACACAATAGAAACAGATTTTGGGGATCATAATCCTGTAACCCTAACCCTGAAACTAGCATCACGACCTGCCTTCAGTACAACGCAAGGAGCAAAGGACATAAGTGTAGCTACAGATAAATTGAGGTTGAAATGGAAAGGCATAGATAAAGCTAGAGCTATTATGTCTTTATTAAGGGAAGAGCAGTCATCAATAGATTCCTGTTTAGATTTCACAACTAGTGGTCAGGCAATTATTGCACACTTTAGTAAAATATGCTCCACGGTCAGAACTTTGTTGTCAGCGCCAGCACCCCGGGGCCCTAAAGACCCTAGGTGGTTCGACAACAGTTGTTCTGTGGCGAACAGGGATCTACGCAAGGCCCTTACAGTGACCCCTAGTGTTAGGGCGAATGTTAGTGTAGCAAGGAAAGCATACAAACTAGCTTTAGACAAACGGAGAGCTACACTCTTGGGTGAACGCTGGGAGGCCCTAGCAGAAACTGCCAAAGGGAAATCCAGTAATTTATTCTGGCCTACAGTGAAAGAACTCCGGAACATGGCCCAACAACTCACCCCAATTAGCTGTACCATTGCTAGTAGTTCCTGGGAATCACACTTCTCAAAAATCTATGCCCCCACATCAAATAACCCGACCCTTGATACACCCGAAGCGACTAGCAACTTAAAGATAAACCTGGGAGAAGTGGAGGAGGCAATCGCCCAGAGTCTTGGAAATAAGGCTCCCAGACCAGACGGGTTGCCCATAGATCTTATTAAATGGAAACCTGATCTCTGGGCTCCAATATTGGTGAATGTTTTTATTAGTTTACCTCGAGCAACAATGCCTGACACTTGGGGCACTAGTATATTAGTCCCCATATATAAGAAAGGAGACAGGTCTGACCCTACGAACTACAGACCGATCTCACTGTTAGACAACACACTAAAAATTTTGGGCCGCGTCATCTACAATAGGTTAATCACATGGACGGAGGAAAGTGGGATTTTATCACCGTGCCAATTAGGATTCAGGAGTAGGGTTGGTACAGTTGAACAATGCCTCAACCTTAAACTAATCATTGATAAATATAACATCGCTCGTTCTGCCCCTATTTATTTAGCATTTATGGACCTGTCATCCGCTTTTGATTTGGTTAACAGGTCCAAACTTTGGACTATTTTATTGGAGTATGGTTTGGATATTTCCCTGGTCCACTACAACTTTTTTACACAAAGATCTAAAGTCCAGAGTGAGAATAGGAATGGGAGGGGAACTATCTGGACCAATTAAAATTGGAAGAGGAGTTAGGCAGGGGTGCGTTTTAGCACCCCTGCTCTTCATTATCTATATTGACGGCCTCAGCAACCATCTTGGAAAGTCCACCCCAGATGTGCCTTTAATAAATGGTAAACCCATACCCGCTCTTCTGTACGCAGACGATGCGGTATTAATGGGGCGCACACCGAACTCACTCCGTATCCTGGTTCTAAATTTCACAAAATTTATGGACGACCTAGATCTGCGGGTTAATTTAAAAAAGTCTTATATAATGTCATGTGGGCCAGTTAAACGACAGATGAACTCCATACAGGTTGGTGAAGATAAACTCACTGCAACCCATACTTTTCCGTACTTGGGAGTGACCTTTGCTGCGAATGGCTCGTGGACTGGGCATTTGGCCCAGGCCACGAGCAAATTCTCAAAAGCCACTAACTCGATTTTAAGTATCCCTAGACCAAAGAGATCAGGTGTCACCAAAGCGAATGTTAAAATTTTTAAATTACAATGCGTCCCAGTAGCAACTTATGGGGCAGAAGTATGGGGCATCGGGAATAGCACCATTATTATACAAGAAGAAAATTGGTTTTGCAGGAAATTATTAAGTGTGCCAATTTTTACATCTAATTTTATTGCACACAATGAATTAAATTTACAATTTATCTCGGACTTTGTTAGTGCCCGACCAGTGCTATTTTGGCACTCAGTTTGGATGAATCACTCAGCGACACTGACACAAGAGGTAATAACTGACTGCTTAAGCTGTGATAGGGGGATGAAGATCCCATGGCTTTCATATGTGCATACCAACCTGCGCGAAATAGGCATGGACAATATCTTTACTAACCCAAGCCATGTTAGTACAGTCAAGAAATCCAAACTAAAGGAAGCACTTTATTCATCGAGAAGATTTAGGATTGAATTGGGAAAAACTACAGTTGCTAGGTACCTGAACATAGAGGCACCCAGATATCCTCTTGCATTGTATCTAACATTACCATTGACAAACTGGGAAAGAAGTCTTTTGTTCCGACTAAGGGCTGGTTCCATTAGGTATTTGCTAAATTTTCCTTTGGGTCATCAGCCAAGTACAGCCAAAATTAGTTGCCCCTGTAATGGGGCAAAGTATCCAAAATGATCTGCATTTCCTCTTTTCTTGTAATTTCTATTTGAAATATATAAAATGGCTTTTAATACCTTTTTTTTAAAACATAGACCTATCACTTTGGACCAATCTTATCAGGTGTTGTTAACACTTGATAATGAGGAAATAATCTGTAGTACTTGCACTTTTTAAAAAATTGCTGTTCATGCACGTAAGATGATGGAAAATGCCTAAAATAATATTTTCGTCCGATTGTTTTTTACTATGGAACATAGGTTTTTATGAATTATGTATTAATATATGTGCTTTTATGAATTTCTGTAATTCGAATAAAGATTTCTGAACTGAATTGAACTGAGTCTAGCGGCTGCATTGATTGAAGCTCTTAAAGGGGCCGTCATTGATCTGGGAAGGCCGCAAAGAGCGACACTCCCATACTTCACTCTGGGGATCACTAGAGTCTGAACTGCCTGTTTAAATTCATTTGCAGGTATGAAGGGTTTCAGTCTTCTCAGGGTGTTCATCTGAAAATGTGCTCCTTTAGTTTCAGCGCTGATGTGATTCTGCATACTTAGCTTATTATCCTGAGTTATTCCTCGCGATTTTGTGGAGTCGATAATGAGAGGTTGACTGTCGAGTGCTGTTAGGTGCTTCACCCACTTGTGGATGATGGTTGTTTGGCTGGGGGGAGCGATTAAGAGGAATTCTGTTTTGAGGGTGTTTAGTTTTAAGTGATTTTTTGCCACCCAGGTCTGCATTTTTTGGAGCGTTAAATTTAGGGACTTGATGTCTTCAAGGGAGTACACTTTAATTTAGAGTTGTGTGTCATCTGTGTACATGTGGTAGTCGACATTTGAGGAGTTAAGACGCTTGGTGAGTGGTTCCATAAACTCCTAAAGTGACTGGAACGGGCTTGGATAAAGATTGATTGATCTGGAGTCTTTGTGTTCTGTTTTGGAGGAAGGAAGGGAACCAGTTTAGAACCGTTACAGATAGTCCCATTCTATGTTTCAAGAGGTCTAGTAAGTTGTCGTGTTTGACCGTGTCGAAGGCAGAGGATAGGTCAAGCAGGATTAGTAAACAGGCTTTGTTTTGGTCCAATATTTTTAATGCGTCATCTATTATGTGGGTCATGGCTGATTCTATACTGTGCCCTGTTCGAAAACCTGATTGGAATTGATCGAGCAGGTTGAAGAGGACTATGTGGTTGCTAAACTGCATGTGAACATGTTTTTCGAGTAGTTTGGCCAGGGTAGGGATGTTGGATATTGGGCGATAGTTATTCAGGTCTGACGGGTTCGCCGATGATTTCTTTAGGACGGGGGATACCTGACCAGCTTTGAGGATGTCTGGGATGGTTCCTTGCAGAAGAGAGGTGTTTATAATGCTAGTCCATAGAGGCACTAACATTGGAATGAAGTCTTTTAAGTAGGTTGCTGGTAGATGGTCTGTGAATTGATTGGAGGGATTCAAGGCTGTGAACGCTTTTAGGATAGTTTCTTCGCTGTAGAAGTTGAAGGAGGCCCAAGAGGCGTTATTTTTGAAGTCGAGCTTTGCGGAACAACTAGGCGGGGTCATAGCGGGGTCAGTGAGAAGATCATGTTTGGGTCTGTATGGAATAATAGATTGTTAATTAGGTCTGTCTTTATGTTTTCTTTCTTCGTTGTGAAAAAGGAAGGAAATTCCTCGCAATTGGGGAGTGTTTCTGGATTAACTTGGGGGGAGTGGGAGACACACTTAGATTGAGATTTGGTTATTTTGAATAATCTTTTGGGATGATTCTTGGCTTGGTCTAATTGTTTACTGATGAAGTCAGCTTTTGATCGTCTAATTTTTCTGTAATAGAAGTTTCTTGTTGTTGTTGGTGTTGTTGGGGTGCTTGTGGATGTTTTGCTTGTAGTGCCTGTAGGTGTAGATTCAATAGCGTGTGTTGGTGTGTTTGTGTTTCTTTTGTGTTTCTGTTTATGTGTGTGTGTGTGTGTGTGTGTGTGTGTGTGATGGTGGTGCTTGTGTCTGTTGGAGTTGGTGCCTGCAAAAGAAGTGAGTGTGCTTGGGTATGGGGTGGGAGTTTGGAATTGGGTTAAGAAAGGGGCCTGAGTTGGGGCAGAAGATTGGGCCGATTGGGAGGCTGGTGTGAGAGAGGAGGCTGCTATGCTATATGTAACAAAATGGGCAAAACACATTACCAACAGATAATTTAAAAGCAAACACTGCATGTATGTACACTGCATGTATGTTTAGTGACCCATTAAAAAAATATATTTACCAGCTCTAATCCACCAGGAATTCCTCTTAGGCCTTCGGGATGTGAGATCTGCAAGACCTTCTCCTCCCAGGGATTAAGTGGTAAGGTGGGGCTGTGAGTACCACAACCAGTCATCTGGGCCTCCATAAGACTCTTGAAGGTATGCAGGCAACAACAATTAGCACAACCACATCAGGATATGTGATGCTAGCATCCATCCTAAAGCCACAGAAATAGTACAATGTGTCCAGCAACTGACTCACTCCATCACGAATCGTGCTAGTACAAGGGAAGGACAGGTCTGAGTTAATCGTGACTTCAATTTTTTCTGCTCAGTAGATGGAGGATTTTCTAACTCTAGGGGCAAGAGCACCACCCCAACATGAGGGATTGTTTCCTAGAGTAAAGAATTCAATTGCTTTGTATTTCTATTTAGTTTCAGGTAATTGACTTTCATCCGCTTAAGAATGGCCGCATGGATGTAAAGCTGATAAGAGGGCTAGCTGATTTCATCTAATAATAAGATGGGTGTTGTCTGTACAAGAAATTGTCTTAGACCCATAAAACTGTATTAACGGGGATAGGGGATAGAGCGTAGATTTGGAAAAGCAGTGATGACAATGGATATCGCTGTTAAATTGAAATAAATAAACATAACTTTTTCTGTTTCACATTTTCTTTTTAAATGGGGAATCTCACGTACTCGGATTTTCTTATTTTGTGACTTCACAACCATATGTAAAGTCTATAGAAATTATTACGCTGATTTAGAGCTCCTAAGGCGGTACACCAGGAGATTGCTGGGCTGGCAGAGGCCCTGACCTTTTCCTCTACCCCATTGGATGTCTGCACACCTTCATGGATTTGAAGATCACGCCTTCCTGGTGGAGATCTCTGTGCATTCAGTGAATTAACTGGTGACGATGCATTGAACGCGGAGCAGAACTCTGAACGGGCACTATTTTTCTATTTCTGCTTTTCTGAAACAAACTTCCAAAGTGAGCGTTGCAGAAAAACAAAAAAAATGAAATAGATAAAATCCACTCGATTAATCATGTTTTACCTGCTTTTTTGTTATCAAAGTTCAACTTGATTTTTTGATCTATGTTATTTGTGTTTCATGTAAAGCACACCAATAGCAAACGGTGAAATCAATGCTGTCAAAAAACTATTTAAATCACTACCTCCGCTTTGCTGGTAACTCTCAAGGATCAGGCCCAAAGTCAAAAAGGAAAATTGTTGGAGTGGGCTAAGGTGAGAATCCTCGAGAGATGGGAATGAGCTAGTTGGGTTGAGTTGAGTTGGTTTGGGTTGAGTGGAATTTTAAAAAGCTAGATTTCATTGGGGACAGGAGATTGATGAAGAAGAGGTACTGAATGATTTTGTGGAAGAAAGGAAGTTAGGAAGCAACCAAGTAATCAGAGGACTGGAGGGGTCTAGCAGCCTTTTTCAGCAGATCAGAGACAGAATTATGGTGGATTTAGAGCATTCTGTGCCATTTACCAAGATGAAGAAGGACTTTAAAAACAGTCAGGGCTTGGTGTTTAACAATTTAGTGGGTGAAGGGTCAGAATGAGCACAGTAAGTTTTAGCATTGTAGAGTACAAGATCATTTTTGCTGGAAACGTCTTAGTGAAGTAATCGATTTGGAAAGCAGGGGTATTGAAAAAAACAGAGATTATGAGGATGGTGGAAGAACTTTAGAAAGGATGCATTACTTCTGAGCAAGATATTGCCTAATAAACAAAAGGCTATTGAAGTTGTTGTAAAGTTAGTCTGGGCTATAGTACTGTGGACAGAAGAGAGGAAGGAGTGTAAAGTACAATCAAGGGGTGGATATGAGGAGAATTTTAAATTGAGGAAGTACTCTGTTTAGCAGAATAGAGGGCTGACGGGGTTGCACAGAAGGTTGAATTACATGTGCTGTGATGCTCCTGTTGAAAGAATTACTGCTGTCTGCATTCATTGCTCTGCATTTGAGTTCTGAGGGTGTGGTCTAATCCTGTCCATAGTTCAATTGGGTGAAAGTGGTGTTGGTAAAGTGTGTCAAATTGTCATGTATACAGCAATTGAATCAGGAGAAATGTTACATCTTGGGACAGAGAAAATTACATTCTAAGGCGATTGTATATGGCCTGTTTTTTGTATTTTAGTTATTGAGGGGTTGGAGGAGATGGATTAATAGTTGGGAATCTGGGTCAGTGAACTAGAAACAAAGACGAGGTAAGAAGATGGCTGATGTGAGAAAGGGTGGGAAGCTTGTTTGTATTGTGTAGTGAGTGGTCATACAGGAGTTCATTGAAAAGCTGTTAGGCAATCCACATATTCCCAGTTATACTGGAACCTCACTTCCTGCATGAGCCTGCCTGTTCTGCCAACCAGCATTTCTTGCCTACCAGGTAGTCCCTACATTAACCTGCTTTTCCTACATCATCCTTTTCAGACATGTTTGCCTAGACTGCATATGGTGTCTGTTTGCTCTCAGCTACATGCCTGAGGAAGTTCTGGGTGTCCACTTGGAAGTATCAACATAGTTGTAGCTTGTTCAGAATTCTATGAGGGCTTGCACATCAGTTCTTAATTCACATTCTGGAAGAAACCTTTTCACCTTTTTAGCAGAGACAACTACTACCACCCGGTCTTTGTTTTTTTTGCAGTGTGTTTCTTAATGGTGAGGTTGGCGTCTAAGGTGAATCCATAAGACTTGGAATTCAGTGAAAGTTGGGGTTCTGGGACATCAAGGTTCCTGCTACTTAGCCAGATTTGTATAATTTATTTCTTGCTTGTTCTTAGTAAATAACAAGAATTCTGTTTTCATTGGGTTGAGTTTCAGGTGGGTGCCGGAAATCCAGCTCTGGATGAGATGCAATCAGTATTTGAGGCGTTGCTTGTCTGGAGAAGAGACTTTCAGGTCGAGTTGAATATTGTTGACATATTGCTAAATCCTGATGCTTTTATCGGAAGATGTCAGGAGACGGTATGAAATGCTTGGTTACTCCGCTGGTGATAGGGATCTGTATTGATCTAGAGGTGTCCATGTCAACAAACTGTTGTTGATTAGTAAGGTAGGTGAGAACCAGTAAAGAACATTGCCAGTGAGTTCCATTTATCACTCCAGTGTGTGCATGAGTATTGGTGTAATATAGTATGTGTTCCCATTCCCTGTATCTCTGAGCTTGTAACTCGAGTGCTTAGAGTTTAATGCTGAATGTGACTGATGTAATAGAATGTTGGTGTGTGCTCTGCAGTGGAAGTGTGGTGACGCATGCCTGGGAGCTCTGCTATGTCATGGAATCTGTTCAGTCAGATTCCATGACAGGCAGTTGCTCTCTGGGCCCCTGTATGATAAGACCTGTACTTGAGTCTTTTATCCTAATAAATACTCCTTGTTGGCAAGAAGACTCCGGAGGTCATTATTTCAATTTGGCGACGAGGATGGGATGAACAAAGAGGTGTAATCATCATTTTCTAAGAAGAAAGAAGGAAGAATTCCGCATCTCGCGTCAACTGGTTCACCGAGGAATTTAAAAGCGGTACAGGGGCCAGAGAATTGGTGAGACCTTTCCACTTTGCTTTGCGCAATTGAGGATACGTAAAAAAGGCTTGAATTAACATGAAGTGGAACTATTCAACAGAATTTTAGTTGAATGTATACAATCTTAAAGTGTAACATGAATGTAGAAACTGCTTTGAAAGAATTAATTTTGAGTTACAGAACAACTCCTCACAGTGTCACGACTAAAACTCCGTTTGAATTAATGCGAGGAAGAAAAGCTACTACTGATTTATGTCCTTCTTGGATGTCTTCTCGCCTTGACAAAAAAATAGGCGTTAGTAATTCATGAAATGTAGCTAAATCAAATTCTGATGTTTCAAGCGCCAGGAGAATTGTTAAAAACCCTGAAAAAATCAAATTGGAGTTAGGTGACTGGGTACGTGTCAAAAATCCTTGTCTCGTTGGAAAAGGATTTTCTAAATTTAAAGCTCCATTACAAATTATAGACTTAAGGAGAAATGCAGCAAAACTATCTGATGGAAATTGGTGGAATTTTTCTCGTTTAGCAATTGATCCCAATGCTGGTGGAAGTAATAGTGGTTTTAATACTTCCAGGTCTTCTGATAATCATTCCACTGTAAGTAATAAAGGTGTTCAAGAAGAAAATATGAGAAGAAGTATGCGCACGAAATTCACACCCAGAAAATTAGATGATTTCATTTGTGACCGATTTCACCTTGTTATTTACTATTGTTTAGACTTTCTCTTTAGTGTTTAGTACATTGTTAGCCATAGAGATGATCTATTTATTATTATTATTTGTCTATTTTTTATTTGTTTGAAAAAGGGAAGCCTGAGAGCTCTGCTATGTCATGGAATCTGTTCAGTCGGATTCCATGACAGGCAGTTGCTCTCTGGGCCTCAGTATGATAAGACCTGTGCTTGTGTCTCTTATCCTAATAAAAACTACTTGTTGCCAAGAAGACTCCGGAGGTCATTATTTCAAGAAGCTAGCCTTATGTCTAAAATGTAAATCATCCACGCCATCATTATTAAGAACCCCTCAAACTTTTTGGGTAGACAGTTCACACAAAGGTAGGTTGAAATCACCCACCCAGATAAAATCAAAAGCGACATTAAGTTCTGTAATCTGTATTACCATAGCACTGTCCCCCACCATTACATTCCCCTTTGATATACCCCCACATCTGTTAATCTCAGATCTTTCCCCCGGCTGAATAAGCTCCAGGTCTAAATGTTTGTTATTTGATTCAGTCTCCGGGCTTACAGAGGTTGCCATTGCAGATAACCCGCTGCCCTCTGTGTGTCAATCATTAGAGTCCAACGAGCTTAAAGCTTGATATCTGTTCTGCATAGGAATTTCAAAGCCAGGGTATTGTACAGGTAAATGGATCTATAGGGTCTGCTTCTATCATTATTGGGGGATACGTTAATAAATTGACTATAAAAGTAGCCTAGTGGGCGTACACAAACACTATTCTCAGCATAAACTAGTGAAACTGCCCTTAGCAAGACGGTAGCTACATGTTGAGGACGTTTAAAATTTACTATAACGCAATCACCCCTACAGGTCTTTCTAGACTGACCTATCCAATTCGCCTTCTCGTAGATAAAATTTGGTCCGAAAAATTTATCGGGAAGCCACATTGCTTATTCAGCCACAAAACTGTCTTGTTTTTAAGTAAATTGTGGGTTTCCTGATCGGGCTGGGTTGAATGACTTTCCAGGGGAAGAACGTTTGTCAAGTCAACCACATATGGGGCACAATCAGGTGGCAGGTTGGTGGAGCGATTATTCCTTCTTTCTCTTACAGTAGGAGTGCTCTCTCGAACTACAATACTCTGCAGATTCGGACAAACTAATGGTCTCGGGTCAGGAATAACAGGTTCAATTTCAGTTATTCTATTACTAGGTGGCTTAGGTACATCTTTGGAAGTGCCCTGGTTTATTTCAACTGCACCCTTGCCACCACATTTAGGTTTTTCAGTCCGGGCCAGATGTGTCTCCATAAGACCTCCTAGTCTTTTAACTTCAGCAGAAATGAAATCAAGTTTGGACACTAGAGGTTTAATGAGCTCTTCTAGCTTAGCGTCAATAATACTAGCTAGAAGATCCAATTGATCAACATTAATGTTAATTGAGCCTTTACTTCCCACCGGCTCAGAATCCCCCAATGGGCGTTTCGGTGGTGTCTCTAATCTTTTTTTACTACGATTTCCCCCTCGTTTAACTTGAATCTTCCTGCATGCCCTTACAGCCCTGGATGCTCTAGGGGGGGATGGACACTGCTCCTGGATATTGTTGCGTGCTTATCTAGGTTCCTGATCGATACTGTGACCTTATGCCCCTATTCGGCTATAAATCCCTTTATTCCCTATATTGGCATAACCGTTCAAGTGCGATTTTCTGAAAAGTCATCTCTGGCCTCACACGAACAGAGCCACATTCCAGCATGACTCTCTGCTACTTCCTTTGCGACCAATTAGTGCAATGACAGTGCAGCAGTCACTATCTGATATTCCTAGATAACACTCCGAGTTCTTCAACAAGATAAAAACTTAGCAAACCTGGAAATCCCCGCTTGCTATGTTTTGATTAGTAATGGAACTCTAATGAGCAACTGATAACTATCACTTCCTAGTGACATCTTTAAATTGACGTCTTATGTCCAGCAAACTTGCGTCAAACCCGGCACCTGTCAGGTATAAATATTACCAACGTTGCCTTAAGCGAGTTCGTTGCCTGTTGCTGATGCCAGCTGCCTGCATGACCCTGTGTTGGTAAATCTAGCACTCTGTCGCTGCAGCCTGCTATCCTGTGGTGGTGAAGCTGCTGATTACCATTATCGCCGCTACAGCGCGAACTATGGTGCAGTACGCTTAAGGAGCTGAACAGCCGTCCTCTGTGAAGACATCCAGCAGATTCCAGCTGCCCGCGGACGCTGTCCCCCCTCCTTCCTCGACGCGCTGAAGAGAAGCCGCTGCCTTTCTCGTGCAGAGAAATCCAGTCCCGGCGCTTCCGGTTTACCCTCGCGGGTGACTGGGATATCGAGAGAGACCCCTGAAGGAGATACCAATCCTCCATCATTCTATTCAGAGGTATGGTGTTGACTAAACCCTTAGACGAGAATTCTTGAAACAAACCTTGGCAAAACCAACTTAACTTAAAGCTACTTACTTTCTCCCCTTTCACGTGTTAGGCTTAGGTCAGGCACACCGGGGTAGGCTTAGTTAGAAGCACCAGTTGAGTATGTTAGCCTAATGTATATATGACTGTATATATGTTTTATTACTTTTAAACCATTGTATGGCTAAGAAACCATATCAATGCTTTTACAGTTCTATTTCGCAATACTTATCTTACTGTACGTACTTTTTATAATAACAATTATTGCAATTGTGGCAATACATTTCTCTTGTACGAGAAGAAAGACTGTTCAATAAATGTTAACCCTTTATTGATAAACGCCCGTCTCTCTATACTCTACATCTGTGAAAGTAAACTGCACTAGACTGACTGAGTGAAATCTATGTCTATTTGTTTCACACGACCCTAGAGATTGACTCTTGATCTGAGGAGCAAAGTTGTCATGTTGCACGGTTGTTGGAAAACTGAATCCCTTCTTGTCTGTGCCAAGGAAGCTGATCACTTCCTATGCAGAGAAGAAAGTTTCCAGTGACCTCTGAGCTAGTTGGTAACACAACCCAATTAAGTTTAGCATAGTCAGTGGAGGCCTGGAATATCCGCAGTTCCACGTCGATACTACTGTTTATGTTATTCCAATGCGCAGGGCCTAGTGGGAAACTAGGAACTACACTACATGGCGCCCAAACGTTTGGTAAGGCGATAAACTAACGCAAGACTTTTAGAGTAACTCAGTCGTGCATATTTCACATCCCTTTCTCCCGTAAATACTCCAATAGACGTCTGGAGTGGGTGAAAGGTTAAAATCCGCCCGACCTTAGTAGGAAGAGATTCCTATGTAAAGCTCTGGTTTATTCAACGTTGAAGGATACAGTGTTCCAAAATATTGTGCACCTAATCTTTGTCTCCTTGGAGACCTACTCTGCAAACCTTGCATTTTTTACAATACCAGGAGAAAACGGAACCACTGGGGCCGCAGTAGATGCGACTCAGCAAGGTCCCGAATACACAGACCCAGATGCTATTATCATCCCGGTCCACTTAAGAAGATCTATAACTTTAAAACTTATAGAGAACGGACTGACACCACAAGGTGGTACAGTAATTTTCGTGATAGAGGCTCACGAGTATCGGCAGACAGAGGTATTCTATTCATGGATAAACTTTCCAGCGGTAAACGCTATAACAAAAGAGTTTCACTATTACAAAATAGAGGAACCTCCGGGAGAGTACGCTCCTTTCGAGGAGATTGAAATCCCACTTAAATTTCAAGAGCACCTGCTCTGGTTTAATGGCGCCCTAAAACATACTGATCACATAACTAGGCTCGGTCCACTAGGCCGGTTCTAGCTAGCTACACACCACATCCTGACATTGTAAAAATGTCTAGAGAAGAGCTGTTAGTTCAGCTAAACACATTAATAAAAATACATAGGCAATTAGTCCAATATGTAATGCGGACTGCAACAGTCCAGCCAGCTGTTAATTCACACCAGCTGACCCCTCACCAGGGGAACACAAATAAAATTACACCACAGAACATACAGTCATGTCTTGGTAAAACACCCGTAAAACGGGAACAAATTCCTTTCTGGTTAGCCCAGAAAATCACTCAAATAGAGGCAGTATTTCCTGATACTACCCCTATTGAGAAACACAGAATCTTGACCATCTGCCTTCCTATGGGAATCGCACCACACGTGGAGGACTGTGACACTTGGGGTACAGTCTTTGCTTCCATTTACACAAAAACACACGGTGTTCCGTCTATGGCGGTAATACCAGAAGTGCTAAAACAGATTCAAAATGAATTCGGTCCAGAGCCCGCTTTAAATCTAGGTATGAAATTACTGAAAGACTTCAAGCAGGTCACGGCTATATTATTAGCCAACATAAAGGGAGAAGCAGCATCTGTGGCGATTCGCCAGAAGTTGAAGGAAACAGATATAAAAAATCCAACTAAAAAGTGAACCAACTGCCCAACGGCAGTATCCCATAAAGCAAGAAGCTAAAAAACAAGTCAGGGAGTTCTTAGATCAACTTGAGTACCAGGGGGTGATTGAAGCATGCACCTCTCAAATGAACAATCCTTTGTTTCCTGTCTCCAAGCCAGACAATTCATATCGTCTAGTTTTGGACTACAGACATCTTAATACATGTTGCAAAACTTTTGCAGTACAAAACTCGCATAGTGCAGCCCTAATGAATAACATAGTTAGGAAAAAATACAAAACGACATTAGACATATCTAATGGTTTCTTTTGTCAAAACATTGCACCAGAAAGCAGATATTTGACCGCTTTCTCCGCATTTGGGTCGCAGAAAAAATTCTGTCGACTCCCACAGGGGTTCAAGAACAGCCCAGGACTATTCTCAGCTAGGGTAACAGAGTTACTACAAATCTATGATGATGAAGCATTATCTTACGTAGATGATATTTATCTCACAGACGACGACTTGGATACTCACTTGAAAAGAGTGAACACCATTATACTTGGGTTCGCAGCAGAGGGTTACAAATTCAACTTTAAAAAGTCCAGAATTGCCCATCTGACAGTCCTATTTTTAGGGTACGAATTATCAAGTGAAGGGAAAAGCCTAGCGGACAACTTCTTAGAGAAGTGCGCTGTACTCCAAGCTCCAAAAACGCTGAAGAATTTACAATCAATACTAGGTTTTCTGAATTTTGGAAGAACTTACATCCTAAATTACGCAGAGAGGGTTAAACCTCTCTACGAACTAATAAAACCTGATTTAAAACAAATCAATTGGACTTAAAAACACACAGAAATTTTGAGATCACTGCAAACAGACATGTTAGCAAAAACTAAATTAGATACACGTGACAACACGATCGATCTTGTAATCCGAGTCATCCCAGGAAGATGCAGATTCACGTACCTAACCTCTAATGAGGGAGAAAAGGTACCAATTTTAATTATTTCTGTGAACGCAGTGCAAATCGCATTAGCAAATGAAAGAGAACTAGCACACGGTAAATGGATTAATATCCTTACAGCGGAATCCGCCTTCGAGGCGCTATTCGGCCCAGTAAACTTGCCTACAGTGTCACTGGATCCGAAATGGATACAGTGCATAGATTCTCTAGGAGCGGAAGACGTGAAATACTATTTCGCCCCGCAATTTGAAGAACTGAATGATTTAGAATATGAAGAAGAATATCCTCTGCCAATCGAAATCCTGCCTCTCCCACAATACGCCTGTATAATCTATACAGATAGCTTTGTACAGCATTTCAACGTAGAGAGAAAATCCTACGATGCAGCATGTGCGATCATTAAAGTTTGTTGGCTGTGCGGTAAATTCAGACCGAAAGTAACAAAAACTGAATCTGTAAGAAACTGTTCGGTTCAGAGAACTGAAATCAGATCTTTAAAGATGGCGCTCGAAATTGCAGAACGCGAATTCCCGACACTTATAGTGTGCGATTCTCATTTTTGCGTCAACTCTTACAACAATAAACTGCAGAGTTGGATCGAAAATGACTACAAAGATGACACAGGTGCCACAATAAAGCATAAATTGCTCTGGAAACAGGTAGCTCTTTTACACAAAGAACTACAAAAGACTCACGTGATTCACGCACAGAGTCTTCGACGTGATGGCGTTCACGTTGTAGGGAATTCATTGGCTAATACAGCCAAAGCGGAAGCAACTAAACCGGCTTCCGTAGCCACAAAAAAGCGTACAGATAAATACATAGACGGGGAAACCATGCTGGCAGTAAAAACGACCGTAAAAGGCGACTGTGCAGCACTACCCGTAAACTATCCACTCAATTATGCATACATAATCGATGCAAACTCCGTTCCTTTTGCTCGAATCCCTGAAGTGGGGGACAGAGTAATTCCAAACATGAACAGGAGAATATTTTTAATAGCAGACGCACACATGGGTTTGGGTGTAAGGCACAGAGAGATCAAGGAATCACTGACTGAATTACAATCAGTATTCTGGTGGCCGGGAATGAGTGTAGAACACCAAATATATGCAAACAACTGTGAGAACTGTAATAGGGATCGCAGTAAGGAACCTTGCTACCGGCTACCAGTCAGAAAGAGCGTAACGCTGCCTACACCCCATCCTGCGTCCTATTAACAGTTAAGACGAAAAGCACTTAAAAAAATGAGGCCACCAGCGCTCGGCTGACGCTAGAACGGTTATAAAAGATTTGCGAGTCAATATCGGCACATACGCAATTACCACGTTCCATTCTGACCAGGGTCCTGCTTTCAGCTCTCGAGCTTATAGGGAGGCCATGGCTAGCATGGGAATTGGGTTGCGGTATTCTTGTCCGTCGCACCCCGAAGGGAATAGTGTGGTAGAAAGAAAAAACCGTGACATAAAGCAATCTATAACAGCGAAGGTATTAGGTTCAGGCGCTGGGTGGGTCAAACATTTAATAAGTGTCCAGACTAGTCTTAACAACATGCCAAGAAATTCTCTAAAAGGTTTCAGCCCATACGAACTATTGTTCGGAATTAGAATGCGCGTTCAGGACCTCGATAGTCAGATGTCAGTGGTACAAGAAGAAACAACGCACTTTGATGTAAAAGACCGTTTGGCTGTTTTACAGGAACTGAATGAAACAAGAAAATCATTAAGCAACATAAAGTTAAAGCAACAGCCAAGTACCACTGACGAGGCACCACCCGCAACAGCCCCAGCAAGGCCTGTCTGGATTCCAAAGATTGGGGATCTAGTCAGAGAAAAGATCGCGGTTAAGAAGGAATTTGGGCCTTCTTACAGAAAAGCAGTACCTGTCTTAGCAGTCACCGGAACAAGATCAGTTGTGCTACCGCCCCTTGCTGATAAAAAGGAGAACAGAGTCGTGTCTATCGATCTGGTAAAACCACAAGCATGTGGCCTATAATCAACAGTAGGCCCAGTGGACTCCCAAGAAACAACAGAATACCCAAACTTGCAACAATCCAAGAGGTTCAAACTGAAAGACTAATCACATTCGATCAGCCTGCAGTGCACAATGAAGGACTATGCAATAATGCCATGGAACTCGTGCCTCTTGAAACACAGATTGAAACAGTTCGTCAAGAAACAACACCAGTCTACAATGATGTGGCATCAGAAAGTGCTACCGAGAGACAGATTGAAAGAACAATCCCATCAATTGACAGAACTGCCTCTGGTTATTTCATCAACTTCGACAACTTCTCTGAAGATTTAAGTGCCCCCGAAGTGATGCCAGAAACAAAAAAGTATTCTAAAGAAAATACAACAGGACTCCTTCAACAAATCAAAGAACTATATCTGGATTCACCGTTGATTGAGCATTGGATTATCTCAGGGGTATTCATACTCCTACTATGCCTAATTTTAGTTTTAATTTTAGGGAAGTTTATTACAATTGAATGGACACAGCAAGTCAGAACATCAACCTAGTCCTGAAACCACACAGATCATCCCACGTGAAGAAAAGAGAACTGTCAACAGTAAATGTCACAGCAATTCCAATACCTGGTGGGGTAGTATGGGAGAAAACAGACTATGAGATCTATGGTCCGGTCGAAATCCTGAAGTATCCTCATCAACTAAAGGTTTCCTTAAGTGACTTTGTGACACCAAGTACATTCTCTGATGATTGGGACTTTAACAGTATTAATGACATGATGTCTGATTTAGTAATGTCAGCTAGATTCACAGATCATGATTATTTACAAGGTTCATCTAGTTATGAGCAGTTATTCTGTTATACCCACTATGGGGATCATTGCTTGCATAAATCTGCACAGCCTAGAAATGTTTTTATGTATAATCAATGGGAACATTGTTCTACACCACCTAAAAGCAGTTCCAAAGCATTTTTTGAGAAATTCAAATACTTCTCAGGGTTTAACACAAGTAATGCAGAAACGTTTTATTATAAACTGTTAGATAAAACAGGAATGAAAACAATGCTGACAAATTCTAAATTGATATATTCAGAAGCATTTTATGACAAAATGATGACATTTGGTTTTGATTATTGGAAAAATAATATTGAAACGAAAACAATTTGGGGTACAAAAGATTGGCAGGTGCAAGGCATAGAAGCACTATTTAGAACCTGCATGATACCAGAACAAATGTTATTTTTAAATGACACAATACACCAAACATCTTGTCTTGGCCTAGCTAAGATCAAAGACCTTAAAACACCGTCTATACCAAAGCCAATACCTGAAAATACAACCGCTGATATTGAGTTAGACGTGTCACAAATTTTACATTTCAACAGAACACATCCTGATTGGAAAAAGTGGTTAATCTGGCCTACAGACACAAATAGCTGTCAAGATAGGTTCCTGAATAAAACACAGGGGTTAGAAATGACCAGATTAGACCCTAGATACTCCCAGAGACAACATCCAGGGATTATAACAACATACAGTGTAGGGAAACTCTGCCTAGAATGGCTAACTACATCCACACTGGCTGAAATTAAGCAACACTTGTCTTTATTAAAAGATGGTGCTGATTTGCGTGATTTCATTCTTGGACCACGCAAACAGCGTCAAAAGCGTTTCATAGCGACCAGTATCTATGCTGCTTACAACTAGGCTTGGAAAGTAAAGCAAATTGAAACTGCTGAAAAAATACGAGAAATTGATCGTATTAATTTGGAGAAATCACTTTCTGTGGTAGACAATGGGTTAACGACTCTGTCTTCCAGAATATATTCTTTGGACAATATTGTATCCTCTGCCTTTGATGTGATAGACAGAGATTTGCTAATGTTACAACATGGCCAGTCTCAATCACGCTCTATTATAGAATTAGGCTGGACGCTGCAAAATCTTCGTTCAGGCTATGTGCCTTGGCGTTTAATCAACACAACGTCATTATTTTCCAGTTTTAACCTTACTGATAAACAGATCAGTTTGGCACAGAAAGGAGCAGACTGTACAATCCTGAGCATCGAAAAACTCGAGAGATTATCATTGAAAATGTCAGAGAGTCCTGTCATTGAATGGATAATACACGGAATTATCACAATTCCGATTACAACTTTCCGATTTAAAAAGTGCCTTGAGTACATACCTGCTGGCCAATATGAACAATTGGGTAAAGGATATGTAAAATCCGAATGGAAATTACCATACACTCATTCTTGCTATAGTGACAGTGACAAAAATGTATTTCTTAGTGGTGACAACTGTAAACACTCACTAAGCGGTATACTTTTGTGTCAGGGTATTAATTTACACGGAGCATGTGATGGAAATTCAAACAACCTTTCATGCCACAAGCTAGTCACACCTGCAACTCAGATAGAGCCCTTCTTTATGCAACTCGCAAACGGGAGTTACATTCTTAGAACGGATCACAGATGTTGTGGCCTGACGCCAGGGAAAAGTTATCTAATACAAGTTACGTCCATGGTCAAATGCTGTATGCAAGCATTGTTTCCGAGCAGGCCTCCAGACATAGTGACTCCCATCTGGCCTCGTCTGAATCTCTATTCTATTCGAATTGATACATTAAGCAAAATGAAATCTGTACTTTTACAGACAACAGTGCCTATAACGTCATCTAAAGAGACGTATGATCTTCTAGTCGCAAGGACGGCTACTGAGGTTCATGACCTTTTATCAACAAATTGCCCCGTGCATTTCGTAGAAATGTTCAGCCAACTCCTTAACATGTCTAGTGCAACAAGCATCCCAGGCATATTTAAGACAGTCTTTACGGGACTGCTAACACCCTTCCAGGCAATTTTGGGAATCCTTCCTAATTTTGTGCACTCCATTTTTGGCGGCATACCACTATTTTTGGGACTCGTTGCAGGGATTCTATTTTTGACCCTCCTGCTACGTTATGGCAAGCCTCGGCTCAGACATAGCTCCCATGGGAATGGAAGAGACAATCCTAGCAATGCGCTACAGGGACAGGATAACTAACGTCCTCGGATTGGCCAGGCTGAGAGATCTAAACATGACCTGGTTCCTTTCATTCAGACCGATATGGCAAAATTGCATTTTACCTGTGCTACGGTGTATGCTTTGCGGCGATGAATGCGTGTTGGACATCTGTCTTTCACTTCCATCAGCAGTACCAATGGACGTCGATACTTTGCTCAGTCCAATAACGGCTCACGCATTGTGTTGTCCCCAGCGGCTACCAATCCTGATGACGGCATTTGTGGAGACTCCTGTACTACAGCCAAGCGGTAACAGTGGAGCGAGTGACAAAAGCAACACCATCCAGGTACAACGTTCTGTGAGCATTGCTGGTCCTGCCTTCGATGACAGCAATCATTCTCACACCTGTCAAGTTACAGCGCTATCTAATTTGGTTGAACTATCACCTGAATTTGTAGACCAATTCTTTGAGAGCCTGTCTGATACGATGTTCTCACCCATAGAGAAACAATAACTTTTTTAGAAGCTTTCCGACACACAGCGTTCCCATGAACTCTGAATTCGGCCTTCAGTTTTGATCAACAAAAACTGCCAAGTGCTTTGGAAAACTATTTTTCTTTGATTTGGACAATTTTTCTAATATTGACCTTTTTTGGCACGAACAATTCTTTGCTTAACGTAAAAACTATTCTTAGAGAACAGAAGCTTCACACTTCTATTTCTAAGCACATCTAGAGACATAACATCATAACACCAGCCTCTAGCACACATGCTATTACAATGCATTTTTATGTGATGATTTATCTCGCCTTTCTTCTGTCAGAGATACTTCATGTGTAATTCCTTTTGCATAATCGTTCATTGACTTCATATGCAATAATTTTTTGAATGATTACTATGCTTTAAAAAACGTACAGTACCTAAATTCCATGTATTACAAGTACGCCTATTTCGAATGCATTTATGTATTTTGGGGTGGGCAATGTTACACATGCATCTAATTGCTTTAGTTTTAGTAATTTTGATGGACATGAAAACGTGGAGTGGGTGTTGCGTGCTTATCTAGGTTCCTGATCGATACTGTGACCTTATGCCCCTATTCGGCTATAAATCCCTTTATTCCCTATATTGGCATAACCGTTCAAGTGCGATTTTCTGAAAAGTCATCTCTGGCCTCACACGAACAGAGCCACATTCCAGCATGACTCTCTGCTACTTCCTTTGCGACCAATTAGTGCAATGACAGTGCAGCAGTCACCATCTGATATTCCTAGATAACACTCCGAGTTCTTCAACAAGATAAAAACTTAGCAAACCTGGAAATCCCCGCTTGCTATGTTTTGATTAGTAATGGAACTCTAATGAGCAACTGATAACTATCACTTCCTAGTGACATCTTTAAATTGACGTCTTATGTCCAGCAAACTTGCGTCAAACCCGGCACCTGTCAGGTATAAATATTACCAACGTTGCCTTAAGCGAGTTCGTTGCCTGTTGCTGATGCCAGCTGCCTGCATGACCCTGTGTTGGTAAATCTAGCACTCTGTCGCTGCAGCCTGCTATCCTGTGGTGGTGAAGCTGCTGATTACCATTATCGCCGCTACAGCGCGAACTATGGTGCAGTACGCTTAAGGAGCTGAACAGCCGTCCTCTGTGAAGACATCCAGCAGATTCCAGCTGCCCGCGGACGCTGTCCCCCCTCCTTCCTCGACGCGCTGAAGAGAAGCCGCTGCCTTTCTCGTGCAGAGAAATCCAGTCCCGGCGCTTCCGGTTTACCCTCGCGGGTGACTGGGATATCGAGAGAGACCCCTGAAGGAGATACCAATCCTCCATCATTCTATTCAGAGGTATGGTGTTGACTAAACCCTTAGACGAGAATTCTTGAAACAAACCTTGGCAAAACCAACTTAACTTAAAGCTACTTACTTACTCCCCTTTCACGTGTTAGGCTTAGGTCAGGCACACCGGGGTAGGCTTAGTTAGAAGCACCAGTTGAGTATGTTAGCCTAATGTATATATGACTGTATATATGTTTTATTACTTTTAAACCATTGTATGGCTAAGAAACCATATCAATGCTTTTACAGTTCTATTTCGCAATACTTATCTTACTGTACGTACTTTTTATAATAACAATTATTGCAATTGTGGCAATACATTTCTCTTGTACGAGAAGAAAGACTGTTCAATAAATGTTAACCCTTTATTGATAAACGCCCGTCTCTCTATTCTCTACATCTGTGAAAGTAAACTGCACTAGACTGACTGAGTGAAATCTATGTCTATTTGTTTCACACGACCCTAGAGATTGACTCTTGATCTGAGGAGCAAAGTTGTCATGTTGCACGGTTGTTGGAAAACTGAATCCCTTCTTGTCTGTGCCAAGGAAGCTGATCACTTCCTATGCAGAGAAGAAAGTTTCCAGTGAACTCTGAGCTAGTTGGTAACACAACCCAATTAAGTTTAGCATAGTCAGTGGAGGCCTGGAATATCCGCAGTTCCACGTCGATACTACTGTTTATGTTATTCCAATGCGCAGGGCCTAGTGGGAAACTAGGAACTACACTACAATATCATTGTTTGAGGCATCATGAATATCATTATTGGATGTACCTGAAGTGTCCTGAACATTTTCTGCATGGACCAGAACATCCACGGATACAACTGCCTGGTTCCCCGGGCACAACTATCCGATAATATCGGTGCGGTCACTAGAATAGGTGAAGTTGGGGTAGTGACAGGAGAACTCCCCCACCCTAATGATGCTCTCCTATCACTATTAATTTTATTAACCACTTTCACCAAATAGCTATCTAATGTGGCTAGAGCAGTAGGAGTCTTATCTGCTTTATGTTTAGACATGATTAATACTTATGATTAAAACCACAAAATGTAAGCTTTAAAAAATAAAAGCTATCATGAATTAACAGATTCTTGAATACTATACTTAACTTACTCTCCTATTAACACAGTACTTTGAATATCTAAAGGTAAAATCAATGTCCAGAGTCAATAGATAAATGAAAAGAGAGTCTCACTTCCAGGGGATAGATTTCAGCAGCAGGATCCAAAATCTGTAGCCCAGCCCAGCCTCGTTCAGCCACGGACTGCCACAGACTGCCCGCCCTTTGCCCGGGTTTCATCTGGCGCTGCCCACGTGCGTCCCGCGGGGTGGGAGGCGTTTGCCGGTCTTAACGCACCTCCGGTTGCGTTGGGCGGGTCACTCGTGATGCGCCTGACCAGGTGGTGCTGGGAGTTGTAGTATGCCCAGCGCGGTTGCCCTCACGGCGCGGGGCTCTGTTGGTGGGAGAGATGCCGTTGCCCTCACGGCAGGGGATGTGAGATGCGGGTAAGTTGCGCCGTTCCCCTCACGGCGGTAGTGGACTCTGCGGCTCTGCCCCCAGACGCGACCGGCGCTCCCTGGTCTTAACGCACCTCTGGTCGCGTTGGGCGCGTCACTCGTGCTGCGCCTGACCAGGTGGTGCTGGGAGTTGGAGTATGCCCAGTGCGGTCGCCCTCACGGCGCGGGCTCTGCTGGTGGGAGAGCTTCCGTTGCCCTCACGGCAGGGGATGTGAGATGCGGGTAAGTTGCGCCATTCCCCTCGCGGCAGTAGTGAACTCTGCTGCTCAGTTTAATTTCCTGCATAGCCAATGGGTCTCACCTTTGGGACCTTATAAGTGTTTAGCCATGCAACACAACAGTTGATGTTGATGCACCCAGGATATTGTGCAGGATAACTAAACACTTGTAAGGTCCCAAAGACGAGACCTATTGGCTATGCCAATGCTTGTTTAAACATGTTTTTGAAGTTCTTGAAAGGGTTTGACAGCGAAGTACAGAAAAACAGAGAGAGAGCCCATTAGGAAACAGTCACAACACTTTGCTATGTTGCTGCACTCTACGCCACTGCACTCTACGCCACTGTACTCTAAGTCACTGCACTCTGCAAAACCCCACACCAGTGCACTCTACACCAGTCCACTCTACGCCACTCAACTGTATGCTACTGCACTCTACGCCACCGCACTCTACTCCACTGCACTCTACAAAACTCCACACCAGTGCACTCTACACCAGTCCACTCTACTCTATGCCACTCAACTGTATGCCACTGCACTCTACGTCACTGCACTCTATGCCACTGCACTCTACAAAACTCCACACCAGTGCTCTCTACACCAGTCCACTATACTCTACGCCACTCCACTGTATGCCACTGCACTCTACGCTGCACCACTCTACTCTATGCCTCTGCACTGTATGCCACTGGACTCTGTGCCTATGCACTGTACTCTTCATCACTGTACTCTCTGCCACTGCACTCTGTGTCACTCTGCACCACTCTACATCAATGCACTCAATGCCACTGTATACCACTGCACTGCACGACACTCCCTACCCCCTGATTTGTTACCTTTGCCTCAAATTGTAAAGCGCTGTGATATCCTTCGGGATCAAGTTTGCGCTATATAAAACTTTATAAATAAAACAAAATAAAACCATACCTATGAGACAGTGCAAAGTCACCCTGCATGGCTTTGTATTGCCTCATATGGAGTAATCAGTAAGACATAGCAGCGCAAGTCACTGCGTTGCTTTACTCTGTGTCAAGGAGGTATTCCATGGGCTTTGCTTGGGGTTCCCACGCAAAGCCCATGGATTTTGGTGCTGCCCCACATTTACACAATGATGTAAACCTGGGGCAGCTCCAAAAACTGACGCCTCTCCAGTGGAGGCGTAACGAGGAGCAATGTTCTAATTTCCCCTCATTCTTTCCTCTTTCCATGTGTGCTGCATTCTGCAGCTCTCATAGAAATAGGAAAACGCCGCTCAGGATTGTTTTGGTAAAGGAAGGTGCCTCTTCCTGTACAAAAACAATTCTGCCTCCGTTAGTGCTAGGCAGCAATTTGTGAAGGGAAAAGAACTGAAATGCACCGTATTTCATACTTACAGTTTATTCCTGCCCTTTCACATTGGCATTTGGCAGCGCCGCAAGAAGACTTGCAGCGCTGTCCTTCACTAATTTCTCATAAATAAGGCTCTTTGTTCTTAGCTACACCCCTACGCTCAATGACCTTTGGTTTGGATATGCTCATATAATGTTATAAGTAAACTCCCATTCTATCCTCTGGGACAAATAGCCTTTCCATAGTGAAAAATAAAGCACACTGTAATTCACTGCGAGAACATGTCACACACCAGTACATGTCTTACCTATAACATACACAGCACCCTGACCACAGGGGTACCTTGGGCCTAACTTAGGGATGACTTACATGCAACGCAGACACTGCAGTGGCAGGTATGATAACCCTTTTAAGGGCTGCTTGGGTGAGTGGCACATTCAGTACTGCAGGACCACCAGCACCATTTGAATTTATAGGTTCTGGCACCTTCAGTGCACTTTACTAGGAACTTACCAGTAAGTCAAACATGCCAATCATGGAAACACCAATCCATAATACAATTTATAATAAGAGCACTTGCACTTTAATACTGAACAGCAATGAGGAAGTGCGCAGAGACACTGAACCAGCAAAAAACAGAGTCAAAACTAGGTCAGAAAGGAAAATAACAGGAGAAACATGCCAAAAGATGGCAGGTATAACAGGGGCATTTATAGTTATTGATATATGTTGATGACGAGAAGAACCAGTTTCTAGAAAATGTTGTCAGAAGGGTGTCCTTACGCCTAAACAGGTTTGACAAGGGGGTCTCGACATCAAAAAGTTTGAAGACCACTGTTGTACATAGAAAGAACAATTTCCAAATGTGGTGCTTCAAAGGAAGAGAGCTGCCACTATTGCCCACATATATGGACTGAAGTCATCCAGTCCTTAAACAGTTCAACATAATTTCCTGAGCACCAACAAGTGTAAAGATGAAGTATGTCCAATTTTTCTCCTGGACGCCATCCGGAACCAGACATGGAGTACTCTCTGATCGAAGAGGCTGAATAATACGTAGTTTAATCTTCACCATTGGGAAAGAAGATAGATAATAATTGAGGAAAGATTGGTAGATTTGATATATTTTGTGGATTTTGGAAGCCCTGATGAAGTCAGTGATGTAAGAACATCGTTATCTGACGAAACACATGTTGGCTATATCTGAAGGCTATTTTTGAAGATGAGAACTTGTGAAACATGAGAACTCTAAAGAAATAAATATATTTGGAAATAAGAAAAATTGGACATATTTCATCTTTACACTGTTGGTGCTCACAATATTGTGTTGAATTGAATAATAGGGGCATTGAAATGGTGAGTAGGGGTGAGAGAGGTTCCCTGGAGAGAGCTTTGAGGAAGGACAAGGGTAAGACATCATCTTTTAGGAGGTGGCTTGAAGGAGTCGAGTACGTTGGCAAGATCTGTGATTGATAGTATTATTATTATTATATATTTATTGTTCAGTTCATTAAAACCATAACAAAAATTTCCATTATCGGTCTCAAGCATGATTAAAATATGATCATTGAATAAGGTCAGCCGCTACAACAGTTCCATTATCGTCTCAGCCTTAAATTGAAATTTTTATCATTGAATATAGTCATCTATTTAAAACCTAATTGTTATAGTTGGTCAAATAACTGAAATTAATAAAAGAGTAAAACAAAAACTAAGTATTTACATTGCGTTCGCAAGTTATTTGAAAGTCAGTAAGAACTTTACAATCTTGCAGTTTGTTTGTGGTGAGGTTGCGTCCAAGCATCCAATTACTGCAGTCCTACAAATTCGTAGTTTCCTTACCAGAAATATGTTCCTTAGAAAGAGCCTTCGCTCCGTTATCAACTGTTTGCAGATACATATTATATGAGTAAGATCTTCTTTTACATATCCGCAGAGGCGGCAAGAGACGGATTCTGTATGTTTCCAGGCTGGCTCGTCGGCCAAGGTTGGGAATTTACCGAACCTCAGTGCCATCAGCTTTCTTTTAATAAAGACAGAGTATGTTGCGTCCAGATAAGCCGCTGGGGTTAGAGATCTGTAACTATTAATCAAGGCCCAAGAATGTGAGCGGTGTGAGAAAATGTCTTTGTCCATGATTAGAGAATGACATTTTGCGGCCTTATTTAGAACTAGTTTGAATGATGAAAATGGCAAGTTTTAGTCCCAAAGATTAGCGGTGCATGTTATCTCCAATGCGCTAATCAGATATTTATTTGCTTCTGATGTTTTTTGAGTTTCTAGTTCCTGCCATAGGTATTTGTTCAAATTATTATCAGTGGCTCTCTTTTTGATCCGATACCGCATGAGATTTAACTTAGTCATCATGATTATAGTTAACCGACATAGTCTTACACGTGTATTGAGATATACCCGGGTTCTTTTCTTTACAGAACGCAGTCTGTGAACCCCGACGATACCGCGTATATTTTGACCCATATTTTGACCGGTATCAGGCGTTTGAAATACAACAGGTATGTCCGTGACTTTAATATTGGTAACACTTGTTTAAAAAGTGTAATTGGGAGGTTGTAAACAAAAAGGAACAATGACTATTTTTTAGGTGAAATTGGAGGGGACACACGCATTATGACGCATTATTCTGACATCGTTAGGTGTTTCCTAACATTCGACAGTTGTACAACTTATGAACTTTTTGTTATGGTCGAGGTACGATGTGTATCAAGAATGGGAGTTAAAAGATTTACTCGACATATGTGTATATATTTGCATATGTCAAATGAAATTACGGGTAATTGAAATGTTTTCTTAAAAATACTTTCACTATGTACCACAAAGTCTTGTGCACCACGACCTTAAGGGATATAAGGTTTTTGAAAAGACATATGTTCTTCGAATGAAGCATTGTGCCAATAGAATTAACAAATATATTACAGTTGTGTTTATTTTCCTTGACAGTTAATCAATGCCCCTGAGGAAGGGCAAAATGCCCGAAATGCATTGGGCCATGTACTAAAAACTTTGATATTTCCACAACGTTGACATTGTGAAATACAAACAATGGGAATTAATTGAATTAAACGTTTCAATAAAACTTTATTTGAAAGTACAAAATTACAAAGGAAATTTTTCATTCAGTGTGCATTTGAGGACGTCATTCCCGGCTGGAATGACGCTACCACGCTAATAATCTTTGCCTGCAAGACTCAGAAGGAGGAACTCATTTAGCACCTAACCACCGTGCTGTATTGTTTTTACACCAAAAACTACCACGAGTACGACGGTTCATTGTCAAAATCATTGTTCATTGGCTCGTCACCCACACCTTTCATTGTGGCCTCTATTATTGAAAACCAAACCGTTTTATTTGCATCAGACCAATTAATGCGCTTTTGGTTAATTGCGTCTAGTTGACCCTCAAATATATGTGATGGTTGTAATCTTTCCGTATGGAGGTTAAATTTAATGTGTTGCATCGCATGGTTACTCAAGGGCGTGTATTCAATATAGAAGGATTCTACTAAAAGAATTAGTGGTAGGCTTACAATTATGAAGTCCAACAATGATTGAGAATGCGGACCATAGTAAGTTTTTTTTCGGAGGACGATCTTCGTCGGTCCTGCCATTCAGGACACGCATGCCTAGATACTCTAGTTCTCTCACAAGGAGTAAGCCAAGCGGATCCTTACGAGCTCTCGTCACACTGCATGTTTGCTGTGGGACGCTCCAGTACATGTTGTTTGCAGTTAATATTTTGTCTTCCTCAAGGGAGTGTATCAAGTTGGAATTAAAATCGCCAGTTAGTATTATGTTCCATGAAAGCTCAGTGGAGCGAAGTCCCGTTATTGCGTTGCACAGCGCAGCATTTTTTTTCTTTTTGACTTCTGAGTTCGGTTGCGTGTAATAATTAATCAGGATTGTTGTCTTGTTGTTAGTTGCCTTTTGTCCTGATAATTTAATTAATTGAAGGCTTGGGTCAGAGGAATTGAGCTGCTCAGAATTAATGTTTAGGGCGGTTGACACGTAAACTGCTAGGCCTCCAATGGCACGTCCATGGGTTTTGGATTTTTCAGCAGCTACGGTGTAGTGAGTGAAACCAACCAATGCGATTTCTTCTTGCAGCCAGGTTTCTTGCAAGGCGATGATATCGCAATTTACCCATTCTTCTAATGCTTGTCCTTCCTCCAACAGTCTTTTTGCACCAGCGATGTTCCATGATATTACGTGTATTCCACCGTATGCATCCTGATTCGGCATGTCTTTATTTGGTCAATACCTCCGCTTTTTATTTAGCATACTGGGAAGCCACTTCCAATGATCCATTGAGTGTTGGGACTCCTCAACTTTTTCCTCTGCCATTACTCCTTGACTAAGAGTTAAGTTGCTTCTACCTTTAGCGTTGTGTAAGATTGAGTAGATTGGTTTCTGGAGAGCAAGGTCAGTAAATTTCCTGGTAGACGGTGTTCCATTTAGTTTTTTTAACGGCAACGGATAACGCGGGGCAGTGGGCTGTGATAATTGTATGCCCCATGATAGAAACCAGTCTGAGCATCCTAGTATTAATTGAACAATCCCTGGGGTTTTCCAAGTGGTCAATGTTTGCTCATTAATTATATCCTTTGACTCTCTTTGAAATTGTACCTGTTCCAAGTCTGTGGATTTTATGTTGCTTAGTTCTTTAATTTCTGCCATGAGTTTCAAGATATTACTCCTGTTTAGTGTATCATGCCTGCCCTGTGTCTTATATTCAGGAGTAAAAATTATTTGGCAGTGAACTTCAACAGGCTCGTTTGGGTCTTTCCTTATGTCCTTACTCATTTCTCCATTTGATTGTTTAATGTCCATGTTCGTTATACTTATACTTAGTTTGCCTTGATTTAAGGCAACCGGGGTTTCAAGTATCAATCTTTGAGAATCGTGGCAAACCTTAACTGCTAAATTATGTGTTCCGGTTTCTGACGTTGCTTGGAAAGTAGAAGCGAAGAAACCCTTTTCCTCTGGTTTTGTTCTGGCAACTGTTTGTACTCGATTGGTAACATCATTTACTGGCCCATTGTCTCCAGCTGGGAGGTTTACGTCATGCTGGTTAGGAAAATTGAAGTTTCCTTTTGATCCTGGAGCTTGTAGATGACCGTACTTGTTGTTATTCGCCCAAACTGAGGTGGTGACTTGCGATGTAGTGATATCTTTGTTGGTTTCTTGGTGAGGGTTCTGTTCTAAGTGGGATTCTTTGTCTTTTCCACAGTGAGATGATTTTTCAGAAACATTTTCAGTTCCTGTGGTTGGCCCATTGTTTGCTGTTTGCAGTATATTATGGTATTTTATCAGTCGTATGTTTCAAACTGGTCAGGCTGTCAGCTGGCTGTTGGCCCTTGAGAGCCTTTGTCGTCATCTGTGATGTATTGATGGACATGTCAGCGCTGACCCTTGCGTCTATGCAGGATTCCATAATGCTGTCCTCTGTTAATGCCTTTGTATTAAAGTTTGCAAAAATAGGATATATGCTGAGGCTTGATTGTGAGCCAACTTCGTTTTTTTTGTTCCTTGCTTTCCGTTCTTTTTTCCTTTGTCATTGTTAGCTTTGTAGGAACTAAGTTGGTTACATCAGTTTTAATTACTTTATGGATTTCTTCAATAATTGAAATTTTTCCGGACTTAGGAGGTTTTTCTTTACTGGCATTCCCTAAAGAGGAGTTGTCCTCATTAAGTTCGCAGCTCTCTGTATTAACTTTGCCGGACTGATCAGGCTCTTTGGCTGGATGAATGAAGTGCTTGTTTAATGTAAGAATCTGGTCTAAAACTGTAGGTAATGTACTTAGCTTATCAAGTACAGGACCACAGGTGCATGATGATTCAGGTTGGAAGGCATTAGCTTGTGCTCTAATAATCAGATTATTTAAGTTATCCAATTTTGTATTAATACCAGCTATGTAGGAAGCTATTACGTTCATTAGATCTATTTGAATGTCCAGCTTATCGGATTGCATTATTAATGTTGTTGTGGATGTTTGAAGTGCATGTAGTAGAGGCGCGGTGAAGGCCAAAGGTCCATTGTCTTTGTTAAGCTGTTTATTGGTATCTGTGTTTGCTGACTTAACATTTCTCTCGTTTGATGTAGGTACGTGGTTTTCGCTATGTCCCGGTTGCCTCGGTTGATTCTCTATACTACACAAGCGGTGAGTTTGCAGGTCCGGTTCGCTGCTTTTGATTTCAGCTGGGGTATCTTCCTCCACCTGGATACGCTTTATATTGGCCGACCGATCATTCTCTTTGCCATTGAAATCTATCTGGCTAAGTTCAGGCCATAGGTGAGAGAGCTCGTCGAGGCTCGAGTGCATAACTTGCATGTGATCCTGGCTTGCTCTTGGATCCATTGCTTTTTTGAATGGTGTTGGTTGTGTAGTGGTGGTATTGAGATCCCCGGTGGCTGAATGAACCATTGCTGATGTGGTAACTATTCTATCTGCATCGGGTGAGATTTTTTTATAATCTGTGTTGACTTGTTGATCCGGACCATTTGTGGATACTGATATGTCGCTTTGATGGAGGTGTAATTTCCCTGCAAAGGATGCATCTCTAGCGTCTGCCTCGCTTTGATCTTTCACTGCTAATATTCTGACAGGGGCTAAGGGGGACGATAGTCCTTCAACGTCCCCTGTTGATGAAAACAGTGCTGATCCTGGATCCTTTAGAAATTGAAATCGCAAGCTCATTGCTGTGTCTTTTCTTAAGGCAGATTTTTCAAATAAAGATGGGATTGGCGAGATTAATGGATTTTTCGGGGATTATTTGCCTTGTTATCATTAGTTTTATCAATCCTCCTTCGCTTTGTGATTGACAGGGCTTTGAAAGATGACCATTGTGGGATTCTACGAGACTGGGTGGCATTAGAGGAGCAGCAGGATTGGTGTTGTTGATATGCTACTGTATTTTTTTTTCACAGACGATGTTAATGGCATTGCATTTGTATGTGGATTGAGGAATAGGTGGTTCAGGTAGTGGGTTAATGTAGTACATGATTGTCTTAAAAGTGTTTTGCTTCTGTTGATGGCTGTGTTGATGGTGTTGGTGTAATGCCTTGCTTTGAATGATGTGATGAGCCATCTGCTTGTTATGCAGAGGGGCCTCAGTAGTCAAAGGTCATCAGGAGTTGTGTTTATTTCCATTCTCTTTCCTGTCTGTGGATGGAACAATTATTGTCAGTGAGATCTTCAAAGTACCAGCATGCGAAAGGTTTAGTTAGAACATGGATATCTGCATTGTTTTCCAAAAAATAGTTGGAGTCAATTATGATGGTGTTGGTATTGGACATGGAGATGGCAGTCGTGAGTGAGTTCAAGCATTAGGTTGTTGATAGAGAAGTGTTTGAAGGATCTTAATGATTGGTCTTCTGTTCCGGGTCGAACTTAGTTTGAATTTAGAATGCTGAAGAATGCGGTAGACATGGTGAGGTGGTCGGTCTAGTCCAGGAGTGTGGGTGGGTGGTTTCAATAGGATTGCTTGTGATTTTGAAAAGACAAAGTCGAGTATGTGGTCTTTGGAGTGTGTGGCCAGGTGACATGCGGTATCAGTCGAATGCATCGATGATGCTGAGGAGGTTGTCTCTTGTTGTTTGAGCCTGTGTTGACACAAGAGGTGGTGTGGGTATGTTGAATGGATGGGGTGTCAAGGAAATCCAATAATTGATTAAGTCCTTGTTCTGCACTGTAGGCCTGTATATGAGATGGAAAGTGGCAGTCTGAGCTGGAGAGAGTGGGAAGTGGGATGTCAGTAGCTTCATGGAGTTGACTGTCACTTGCATAGGGTTCCGGGCAAGAAGGACGCATTGGATGACAGCTCCCTATTTATGAGGACAGGCTGTAAGCCTGTAGAAAGAATGATGCTATGGGTATGTGGGGTTGCGGGGTTGAACAATGTTTCTGTGATGAAATGAGTGCCAAGCTTTTGTAGGTGATAAGGACTGTGATATCTGGTGCATGGAGTATTGTAGAGCTAGTGTTAATGAGAATGACTTGGAATGTATGCTCTGTAATATGAATGTGTGCAGTAGTTAGTTGGATATGCTTGCGGTTTTATCTATGTGTTGTGAGGATGATCTGTGAGTGTTACTGTCGCCTTGGCCTGGGTGTAATCGATTGGCACTATGGGGTGCCGAACGAGGCATACAGTTGTATTTTACATTGTACGTTTTAGCGAAACAGTGATTCTGGCCTTAACAACCTTAAATAGGCAGTACACGTGTCTGCCCTTTGCTGGGACACCCTCTGGAACTGACTGAAGTAAGGATGCCACTTCCTGTGTAGATGGGTGATGTGAAATGTAGTGGCATCACTTCATGTGCAGATGGGTGATGGAGAATCTCTGAATGGGGAATCACATGGTAACTGTGCATCCTTTCACCCTCTCTGAGGTGCACAAACTCCTTAAAAAGTCATCAGGTTTTATTTGCTGCAAATTATGTTGGCAAAATTACTGCGGCTGACAGTTTTTATCAGGGATGTAATCTGTTTGTGCCCAGAATCTGATAGCGACCTTAAGTATCAACTAGCATGGCAAAACCAAAAGGTCTGACTTGGTTTTTGAGTCCTGAATATTTTTTTTTAAAACACAGCTGCTGCAGTGAAATAACAAAACAAAACAAAAAACAATGACTTTATGTATACAATTCATCTATGAGTTGAAGAGTTTAGCTCATGAGGATTCTCTATACTTTGTTTTAAATTCTTTTTATTGGTTCTGGTCACTTAAACAATGCAGCCAAGAACCCCCACACCAACCATCTCCCATTTACCACTGACATCACCACTAAAAATCAGCAACACTACACATCATTGCACGGAGATACGCACGGATAACATGAGTTGGCACAACATGTAAAATCATGTCCCAGCAGCCATAGATTGGAGTAAGCCCACCACACGCCCCCTATTTTCTCTTGGTCTGAGTGCGTCCCCTTGCTTTATACACCGCTTCCTCAGCCGATTCACTGTACTTTTGAGATGTAAAATAGCCCCTCGCATATTGCTATGCAAGCACTCTATAGGAAATTGTATAAAACACCAAACAGCCAAAAGCCCCAAAAGGATAAGGTTAAACAGTTTTCCATTCAGGGTAAAGCTGGGCCCCTCACTCTAGAGCCCTGAATGGATACTGGGGCTTTCGACTACTCCTTACCCTAACGGTATTTGCTTGATGAGGACTTAAAAAAAAAAGCACCAAACAGCCAGTAGCATGAGGTGAGACAGCAATACTCATATAAAGCTGAGCCAAAGGCCACTCTGTGTATACATTGAGACAACAGCTTTTCATACTTCAAGAGTGGAGCTAAATGAGTGAACATTTCTGTAATACCCTATATTTTGAGGGACTAAAGAGTTTACATCACTTCCAAATTATGCTTAAAAACAAAAGAAAACAGTATATTCTACAAATGCAAGTTGCTGATTTATTTACCCCGTAGATTTTCAGGAGGGAGAATATTTGGTGGATATTTTATGGAAATGTCTACAAATCTATGACCTGTCAAGCTTTCCAAGACTTACTGTGTGGTATCCTATGTGAGGCACCCATTTGCTCAATAACCAAGTCCATTGTTGAGAGGGAGGAGTTGCCCACTTACACCTGAACCTCTGGTGGAAACTGCTGGTTTAGGGTTGTGCACTGGAATGAAGATCTCAGGTTTGTGTAGGTCATGGGATGCTTATGAACCCCAAGAATATAGGCATTTTACTTAAATGGTATGTGTGAGCCTGCCACTCATTTATTTATTTATTTATTTGAATTTATAATGCGCAACAGCTACCCGCAGTGGGTTTCCCGGCGCAACTCATAAAGGTAATCTTTCCTTTCTGAATCAGCCCTGGAGAGCTCGCCCAGACCCGGCTTCTGTGCTCAAGGCTTTTATGATGTAATTATATGACTACCATTGTGTGACTGCTAGAAATACAAAGAGAAACTGTTGCTTGCTTACTTGATGGATATGATACGCATATTGATGTTTTCTGCCATTTAGACAGGAGAGCGGGTCCTGGAGAGCATTAGTAGTGCTTAAGCACACACAAATAACCTTTGATGGTCGTCTTATAACGTTGCTAAGGAACACAGATTTCCTTTTATGGATTTACAAGCACAAATTGACTTTGCTCTTTTCCAAGCAGTATACAGGATGTGCAAAACCCTGTACATAATAGGGATATTAGCTACATTCTATATGTGAAGCGTGGCTCAGTAGAAATGTAATTCTCTCATTAAATAAGCCACCCTAACAACAGGTGCATCCAAAAGACTGTGGCTTTGAATGTTTTTGTGCAAGTGTTTAAAACAGGAGCAGGTGCGCTTCAGCCACTTTCAGCAGGAAAGTGGTAATTCTTTTGGAGATTACTTTAAAATAGGGAAAAATTAGAAATATAGTGTCCGAAACACCCCCTGCACTGGCCACATTGAAAACCAGCAGACAAGCCTTGTAGTGTTGTGTGAGTTAGCAGAGACGGAACCCTCTTGACTCCTGATGGACTCCGTAGAACTGTGACGTAGGTGTTAGATCGTAGTAAAGTGAATTTAGGTTTAGAATGATGGGTTCTCAGTTACACACAGACAGATAAAGACGTGTAATATCTCATGTTAGCCCCTTCGCCGCGGGGCTAATTCCCCCGCGGTGCGGGGGGGAGGGGGGCGCTCACGGCGCCGCGGTGCTGATGACGAGCCCAGGCTCGTCATGCAGCACGGTGCTCGTGTGCTCATGACGAGCCTGGGCTCGTCATGAACCCGCCCGCGCAATGGAACGCTCAGCACAGCGGGGGAATTAGACCCGCGTGTGAGCGTTCCACGGCTCATGACGAGCCCAGGCTCGTCATGAGCACACGAGCACCGTGCTGCATGACGAGCCTGGGCTCGTCATCAGCACTGAAGGGGTTAATGATGACTGGACACACAATGTCACTTCTCTTGTAGGCTTTATTCCAGTCCCAGGAACTTTCACACCGTCAGTCAGGAGGAGCAACAGTTACTACCACATTCTGGCCGACTCGGCCCAGTTCAAGTGTCCCCACGTTCCAGCCATAAGAATTCCACACCTACGCCTGTACATTCTAATAGGTGAGGTGTTGTCACGCTGTCATACAGTAGAATACTCACCCACGATAACAAACCCAACACATCCCCCTTTCCCAAATTTAGAAAAACTCACCAATGCACAATATGAAAACATACATATAGTGAAAACTACTCTAAGTACAAATGAAATGAAAAGACTAACCAAACACATATTTTAGAATCTAAATGAACAAACCAAAACCTAACCAAAAACTAAACTAAAAAATCTTCCAAAAGTTTACGCTTCATACATACTCTGCCGTATCTGGAAACAGTGCACTGGTGTACATTCATGGAGGATGATTTGTTGATGGTAGCACCAGCACCCCTATCATCCTCATCCACAACCAAACCTCTGTGTGCATTACTTGGGCCAGGGTCATTGTATGTGTTTTGACCTTGGGTGACATCCAATCCAAAATCATCCACCCAGTCATACGACTTGCGCTTGCAATCCACCATCGTCTCACTGACCCTGAACAAAGCTAACCTTCTTGCATTCCACACCTTGCCGTCACTCAATAAAGCAGCATTGCATAAAACTTTGACCACCTTTAAAGGTTCCGAAAATCTGCTTTCCCCTTTTCATACTAAACATCCTTTTTTTACCTTGACTACATCCCCTACTTTGAGGTCTACTTTTTTCACCCTATTGCCAAGTCATATCTCAGTTTGCATTTTTCCTGACCACGCACCATACGCTTCCTCACCTCATCAATTGACCAATAATTCATTTTAGTCGTTTTCAACCAACCCATGTTGTCCACAGTACGAACCGATCTTCTCCTCATCAGTTTGCACAGGGTTATGCCCTGTGCTATCATTTTTTGCAACTCTGTACGCCGCCACCGTTTTCCTCACCTCTTCCTCCCACGGCATGCTATTACTGTTAGATAATTCAATTATGCCTTTGATAACCCTTTTAAAACGTTCCACATTAGCATTTCCTTCAGGATGATAAAATGATGTGGTTCTGTGTGTCATGACTGTTTGTTTTACAAAATCTCTAAATACATCTGATATAAACTGTCCTCCATTATCTGAAACTATGGTCTCCGTTAACCCTTTCCGACTGAACATGTCCTTTAAAAAATCCACAACCATTTTAGAATTAGCTTTAGTTACAATTTGGAATTCAGGCCATTTGGAAAAGTGATCCACAGCTATCAAAACCAATTTCTGGTTGCCATCACTACCTTGTATAGGACCAAAAATACCTACTCCGATCCTCTCCCAATGCATGTCAGGAACTTTTATGGGATGAAGCGGCGGTTTAAATGTAATTAAGCTTTTGTCTGAGTTGGTACAACTCACACATTCTCTGACTACCCTCTCGATCTCCTTGTTGACCGCAGGCCATCAGTAAGACTGTTTAACCCGGCTCTTAGTTTTTACAATCCCAAGGTGTTCTTCATGACAAAGTCTAATTACACGTTCTCTCAATTTGGTGGGAGGGACAAGTTTTCCTGCACGTAACAAAAAATCCTCTTCCACTGACAGTTCTACTCTCACCTCGCAAATTAGGTACAAAATCTTTTCCCAAAGGTTTTTCCGGCCATCCCTTAATGATAAAATCTTTAACCTCGCAAAACAGTTTGTCTTGCACTGGAGAATCAATCCAATCATGTTTTCCAATACCTTGCAAATCTTCTTCAGCTACCAGAGCTACACTGTATTCATCCACTTATCCTTAACACTCTCCTCATTTGTTAAGGGCAAGCGAATAAAATAATCTGCTATTCTGTTGCGTGCACCTTTACCACTTGCATCAGTGGTGACATACGTTTTACACAAAGGATCAAACCTTGGAGAGTGGGGGCCTGCAAATGTCCTCCTTAATAATCTCAAAGCTAACTTGACACTCCTTGGACTAATTAAAACTGTTACATTTTTTTAACATCTGCCTAATAGCATATATTTTCTTTGAGAAGTTCTGAACAACATTTTTTAAAGTAAAATTCCACGAATCCTAAAAAGGAACGTACCTTATCCTTTTTCTGGGAGGCAGGTGCTTTTTTATTGCTTTGACAAGGGCGAACTTAGGACTGATGCCCCCAGCACTAATTCCGTGACCTAAGTAAGTAACCACGTTCTCCGCAAACCTGCACTTCCTCACAGTTAGATCAAATATTTCTAAGGTACTCAGTATGGTTTGTAGCTCTGTGCCATGTTCTGTCCTGTCTTTACCCATAATGAGGATGTTGTCCTGAAAAAATATAACTTTCTTTTTGTCCTTAAACAGTTTGTACTTTAGGCACTGAAACATGGCTGCAGCTGAGGCTAACCCAAAAGGAACCCTCCTCAATTGAAAACAGCCTATTGACGTGATAAAGGCCGTAACATGCTTTCTACTATCATGCAGGAGGACCTGGTGGTATGCTGATGTTAGGTCAATGGTTGAGAACCATTGCATGCCCTTGTTTGCTGCTAATAATTCCTCTATTCGGGGTAGGGGAAACATGTCAACAAAGATGTTCTTATTAAGCTCCCTCAAATCGACACATAAGTGAATCTTCCTATTGGCCTTACATGCTACAACTAAAGGGGCTTTCTAATCTGAAGATTCCACCTGTTCTATTACTTCCCTTTCAACCAGATTAGTGAGTTCTTTGATTACTTCCTCTTTCATATTCACTGGAATATTCCTTACTTTATGTATACAGGGTTTAGCGTTATTTTTAAGGGCAATTTTATGTGCAAAACCTTTTAACTCCCCTACTTTCCCTGAAAACACATTGTGAAATTTCTTCACCACATCCATCTTGTCCTTGCACTCATTCTTTATAATAAGAACAGGTTCTGGACTGTTGAGATCCAGTATTAATCCAGATCTCCTTGAACCCACATCCCATCCTCGTCGCCATACTTCTTATGTTAATAAGGACTGGACACATGATGTCACTTCTCTGGTAGGCTTTATTCCAGTCCCAGGACCTTTCACACCGACAGTCAGGAGGAGCGGCAGGTTACAACCGCCTACTCGCCGACTCGTCCCAGTTCAAGTGTCTCCACGTTCCACCAATAACAATTCCATGCCTACGCCTATTCATTACAATAGGCGAGGTGTTGTCACACAGTAGAATACTGACCCATGATAACAAACCCAACATAATACAAAGCTCAGTGTGTGACATAAACATTGGTGGGTGCCCAGGCTGGGGAGGACGCTACAACTGGCAACAAGATAGGGGACAAGTAACCTGAAGGTTGACAGTGCTCCCTAGGAGAGTTTGCCATGGTCCAGCAAACTGCTTGTGCGTGCCACATGTGCTTCAGTCGAAGTGCAGGATTGACGTTGGCATATGTGGAGTCAAAGCTCAACTTCAGCCAGTGTGAAGTATTAACAAAACCTTCACTGAGAAATCTACACATCTTTGGCCAAGAACCTACTGGGAAGTCTATAAATAAAGCTATTGCGCTACTATGCAACCCTACACCTATACGTCATATGGAGTGATAACAGTAAAGGCGGATGCAAACAGGTTTTAAAAGAGCAGCAAATAGCGACAGCAAATTGCAAGATAGTGCTGCGATCAGCAGCGCTGCGAGCCAGAGAGCAACTAGGTGTCAGACAGTACAAAGAGACAACTAGAAGCAAAGCCATTCAAATACAAGGCATAGCACTCTTCTTACCAGTACTGAGTAGAGTCATCATACCACAGCGCTGGATGGAGTGGCCCCAGAGGAAGTTCCCAAGGTTGTGCTCGTGGAGCTGTCCATGAACAAAGTGGCACACCACCAAAGCAGCAGGGTGGTGGCTCAGAACAACCCTAACGGTCTCCATAATCGTGAAGGGCTTCAAAGACCAAGAGGGAGGTCAAGGTGTCAGCCAGGCGAAATCTCAGGATTGGTTCATTCCTCAAATTGGTCCACCTCTCAATGGGCCCGATTCACAGAACTAACTTAAGACAAAATCCTAAACTTACTACTTTTGGTATTCACAGAAGTTAGGATTTTGTCTTAAGTTTGTCTTAAGACAGATTTAAGACAAAATCCTAACTTAAGTCTGTCTTAAGTCTGTCTTAAGACAAACTTAAGACAAAATCCTAACTTCTGTGAATACCAAAAGTAGTAAGTTTAGGATTTTGTCTTAAGTTAGTTCCGTGAATCGGGCCGATAAACTTAAATTCTGTATGCTGTAATAGCACAGAAGTTTGAGGGGGTCAGGCAAGGGAAGGGAAGGAAGAGAACAGCAGAGAGGGAGACCTAAAACGAAATGATCAACAGTCATCATTTTGATTCATATCTGGAACACATATACAGAATTTAATCCACAAACAGTACCTGTAAAATCAGATAATGTAGGCGTTTCTTCTCTTTTGGAGATCTCTAGGAAGGTATGTGGACTTTCCTAGTGTCCTTTATGATGCTTCTCTGTAAATATAAAATTTAGAGGATTATTATTACCTTTACTACTTGTGTCATATAATGATTTGGCATTAAGATTGTAAGCCACCCCTTCTATCAATACCTAATATTTATCATCACCCACCTTGCTTCACAGAGGAAGAGAATATTCAGGAACTCTCTCAAAAATACCCTTGTTTGAGCAGCAAACAAAGTATGAAAGAAATTAGTCCTTATTTCCAGCATTATAGCGTATTATCAACATAGCACATAAGCAGAGCTCTCAGCCAATAGTCAAGGAGGTTTTGTGACGACACCTGAACTCAATGCCTTTCACCCATCAGTATTGTAGATGAATGTAATATTCTTCATAAGCCACAGAATCTCCAAAACACATAACTGGCAATTGAATCAACATTCCAGAATGGGCTGTGTTACATCACAAAGCTTAGTTGCCTTATTGTAACGATAAGCAATGAGCACTTCAAATAATGTCACAGAATTATTCCTTTCCACACAAGCCTACCAGGAAGCGGGCCAGGCTCCCCAATGAAAAGAAATGCTCAGCAGAGCTAGCAAGAACGTAAAGGAAAAGATTTCCCTTTCCAGTTGTCGTCCAGGCTCCAAACCTCAAGGAAAAAGGAGTGCACAGCCAAGAAGCAGGCTTACTCATTCCCAACAATGCTTGAAGAAAATACAGCTTTTCCACGTTATGGGTCATTTAAATTGGATGTTTTGTATCAGTTGAGGGTAAAGATGGCTTTATTGCGACCTCCACACAGACCAACACAGTTTGAGGCTTTAGATGCATGGATAAGAGCAGCAAATGCGAGAAAAAGGGACCGAAGCCAGAAAAGAGTGAAAAAGTCAATAAGGTACAGATAGCTGTTCCCTTCATAAACACCATAAATTGTATATGTTTAATCAAAAACAATTTTAACAAATTTTAATGCTATAAAATCACACATCTGGGTGGGCTTGAGGGAATATTGCGTGTCTCGGGTCGAGAAAGGGTAGGTTTTTAGATCACATGTATTTTACATGTCCTGCTAAGCGATACACCTAATTAGTATCTCTGCTACCCGGCTCTCGCGAGAGCCAGGGAGCAGAGATACTAATTAGGTGTATCGCTGGGCAGGACATGTAAAATACATTTGATTGAAAAACCTACCCTTTCTCGACCCCGAGACACACAATATTCCCCTCAAATTGGGTGGAATTGTTCAATTGCAGAAGCAAGGAGGATAAGTATTCTCCTCACTGTGATGTGTGGTTATTTTAACATTTCATTTTTTGGTAAAATAATTTTTGATTAAACATATACAATTTATGGTGTTTATGAAGGGAACAGCTATCTGTACCTTCACAAATCAAATTATAGGCCAACATAATTTGTTTTGTAAAGAACCAGAGAGGGAACTACTACTTTTTTGAGCCCTAACGAAAGCCCCTGGACCAATTATTGGCCTTTGCCTGTGGGCTGAAACATGTTGGCTTACCTTTAGGGTCTTAGGACCATAAAACTCTGAAAAGACCCGCTTTTACCTTTTTCAATATCTACTGCATCCTCGTTAGTAAAGGGATACCTGCGGAAGTAGTAGGATTTTTATTCTTTAAACCCCCCCTGGCCTTTATCTCCTAAGAGCTCCCTGAAAAATGGTCAAGCCCACCCAGACCTTTAGGAGTCTGGGTGAATCCGATGATGAAGCATGACAACAATAGAGTGTGTGAGGGTTAAACAATAAAAGGAATGTTTTTCCTTCCGTAACAGCGGTATATACCACCAATAGGAGTTTTAGAGGCGTTAGGAGCCACTCTGGGTTTGGGTACAATTGTGGAAAGGAGTTCCCAAGGACACCTCAATACAATCTGACGCCGGAAACGGTGGGCATAGCTTAACAAAACACAACAAAACATAGCATAGCAAAACAAAACATATAAAAGCATAGCAAAACATATAAAAGCATAGCAAAACATAGCATAGCATACCAAACACAACAAAACATAGCATAGCATAAGAAAGCATAGCATAGCAAAACATAGCATAGCATAGCATAGCAAAAAAAACATAGTATAGTGTTGTATGGTTATTTCTCTATCCTCTGTCTTCCCCTGCTCTATAGTCTGTCTGTGTGGAATGTTGTGCATGTCATAGAATGTTGAATGGGTGAACAGATTCAGTTGGTGACTGAAGGCTGAGCTGCCAGGAGGACAGCTCCTGGTGGGGCGTATTTACAGAGATACTTACTGGCCTACTTTCCATCTTGGCTTCAACATCATACCTCTGCAACCTTGTATTACAATAAATACTTACTTGAAACCTACCACCTCTGGACCCTCATATCATTGTAACAGATAGCAAAACATAGCATAGCATACAGCATCACTCAGCACCACCACAGCATCACTCAGGGGCACCACAACATCACTATGCGCTACCACCGTTTCAGTGAACGCCAGAGCATCACTTGTTCGCCATCACATTACTTAGCGCTACCACAGCATCAATCTGTGCAACCATTCAACAACAACTGGTTCAAATATGTTCTCTCAATGTTACAAGCTTTATTACAAATGTATCAAAAATATGTTAATATTTCACTTCTGTCTAGATTTTTGTCACAATAAAATACACTGAACATAATCTTCACAAAAGTTATTTACAAAACTTTAAGCTATTGCCATTATACATTACAATAACTTTTATTTAAGTATCAATTATTTAAAAAAATTAGAAGCCATTGTTATTTGTAATATCAATACATGTAAGTCACGTAAATACAACACATATTGCATTACAAATGCTATAGGTGTCACATTTCCAAAAGTTATAACTATTGGCATTGTAAATGACAAAGCTATTCATTTCGCTATTTTCAAAAACAAAACATAAATAAAACATTTGTCATTTACCATACCAATAGCTCAAACTTTCCTAATGCGAGACCTATTGCATTGCAAATGCTTGTTTGTAGATGGTTCATGTCTTAGAAATAATGTGGGTCTTTTGAGAACAGCATTTGCTGTATGCACCATTTCTGAAGTTGTGGAAACTGCTTATTTACAGGGAGTATACTCAGCACAAGTGGCTGAGATCATTGCCCTGACACGTGCCGGCTTGGTTGCCGAGCAAATCTGAGTCACCATCTACACCGATAGCCAGTATGGTATCTGTGTGGTTCATGACTTCGGACAACTATGGTCACAAAGGGGATTTTTAACGTCATCACGATCTCCGATCAGGAATGGGAAATATGTGAGGAAATTGCTGGAAGTCTTGCAATGTCCAAAAGAGATTGCTGTTGGTAAATATGCCGCCCAAGGGAGGGGGGAGGACTTTGTCACCCTTGGGAATAGGTATGCGGATAAAGGTGCACGTTTCTGTGTTGAACAAGGGTGCATTTTCACAAGAGAATATACTGGAGAGAGCCCAGAAAGAACCAAGCTCAACATGATGCTAGCCATAGCGGACACTTGGGATGAGCTCAAGTGCCTGCAGGGAGAAGTGTCAGAACAGGAGGAAGCTGGTTGGATTAAAGCAGGTTGTGAGAAAAGAGATGATGGTATTTGGGTTTCATCTGATGGTTGAGCAGTGCTACCGTATGACTTATTGAGTCCTATGGCAATACAGATTCATGGAGCAGTTCATGTTGTCAGAGATGCCATGGTGCCAGGCAGACATGGTTCAGTACACAGTTCAGTGTTTTTGCTGAAGCAGTGTGTCAGAGATGTGTTATGTGTCAACAAATGAATGCTGGAAAGAATACTGTGGTTGCATTGAGTCACATTGGGAGATCAGGGGGACCCTTTAATAGGATCCAGCTTGACTTTGTAGAGATGCCTAGGTGCAATGGATTGAGGTACGTTTCGGTTGTGGTGTGTGTTTTCTCACGGTGGGTGGAAGCTTATCCAACAAGGAGGTGCGATAGTCTCACAGTAGCAAAGTTATTGCTTAGGGAGCTTATACCAATGTTGAGAATGTAACATGTATTTACTGTGTTGAAGTATGTTTTCTATGTCCTTCATTGACACGTCACATAACGTCATCTCCGAATGCTCGGAGATTACTTGACGTCACGAGGTTCGATTGCCAGATGCTGTTATCTCTGGCCGTTATTGTACCCTTATCTGTTGGCTCCCTGTGGGCCCTTATAACTTTTATAATAAACCCCTTTTACTCATACCTTGGCTTGCGTCATCTTAACTTTCCCTCAACAATTGGCGACGAGGGTCAAGGACTACGAGGGCTCACAGGCGTAAAGCGTGAAAAGATAATATTGGGACGTCGGCAGATAAAGCGAAAAACTTCAAAAGAAGAATCTGTAATTCATGGACTAATACTAAAAGGATTAAAAGTAAGTGGATTGTCTTACTGATTGTGCCGCGAACCAACAGCATAGCCGCGCGAAGGATCCTGTCAGCAGAAACGCGTGAGGCATGCTGGGAAGTGACGTAGGCACAGGCTGAGGACAATCATTGGATGAGGACAGTATACGTCAGCAGGCTCAGTGAACGCGCAGCTGCTTTGACTGAAAATCTGATCCTGACTAGAAATAAGGAGAATAATAAAAGCATTGGTGAAGGAAAAAAGTGAAAGCGAGTAAATAAAGCGGCGCAGGTGATTGTAGGACAGCATAAGCGCACGCATCGCGCTACTCGCAGGCAATGGAAGAGAAGAAATAGAGTGCTTGTAAACTGAATAAACAGCAGATATATATCAGAGAAAATTAAGCAGACAAACAAACCTTGGCAAATACAAGTAAAAGTATTGAAAGTACATTACAATAAACAACAGAAACATGGCACAGAGTAATAACATATGTGTGCATCCACTTTTTCTTGAGGAGCCAGGGAAGCCTGTCATGAAGTGGAAGAATTGGTTAAGGGCATTTGAAAATGATTTAGTGTCCATAAATGGCAAAGGATACGACGCCAAAAGGAAAACTTCGCTATTATTTGGCCTACTAGGAAAAGCAGGACAAGAAGTGTTTGACAGCATACCAGAATATGAAAGCCCACCAGAGGTTTTCATACCGTTAAATGAATATCAAGAGGCAATAAAAAGACTGGAAAAGCAGTTCGCTGAAGAAAGTAACATAATGGTGGGTAGGCATAAATTTGCGTTAAGGAAGCAAGAAGAAGGAGAGACTGTGGAGGAGTATATAGCATGTTTAAGAGTACTAGCCAAGGAGTGTGAGTTCGAGGATATGACTGATACCTACATCAGGGACCAAGTAGTATTTCACAGTTACTCTAAAAAGGTGCAGGAAAGATTGCTGGAGTGTAGGAAACCCACATTGCAGGAGTTAGTGGATATCGCGAAAGGGATAGAAAGATCTTTAATATCAACAAAAGAGTTGTGCAGCACAAGTGGTAATGCAAACGTGTTTTATTTACAGGACAAGAGAAGAGGCGATAATAAAGGACGAGAGAAGAATTGGTTCGACAAAAAGGTAGGAGTAAGAAATATAAATTGCTATAGATGTGGATCTATGGAACATCTAGCGAATTGGAGGACATGCCCAGCTCTTGGGAAAAAATGTTTAAAATGGAAGAAAATTGGCCACTACACTGCGCTGTGCAAAACAAAGAGAATAAACAAAAATGTAAAAATAAATGCTGTTGGTGAATATGAGGAAGAGATGTGTGCCAATATAATATTGCATGTAGAAATGAAGGATGGTAAGATAAAAGGACCGGTAGGTGATGGGAAAATAGGTGATGTTGAAGTACAATTCACAGCTGACTCAGGGTCCCCAATCACCATTATATCCGACAAACTATTTGATGAGAAATAGCAAAATGTGGATCTCAGTGAGACTGATGTAAACCCAAAAGCTTTTGGGGAACAAGAGATAGATATGGTTGGATACTTTCATGACACCATAACATTCAAAGGGAGAGTAATTAAAACAAAAATCTACGTTGCTAAGAAAGGAAGAATATTAATAGGATGGAAAGATCTAGCCAAAATAGGAGTGATTTTGCAACCAGGGGCGAAGGAGCCCATAATCCTCAAAGGGGATCTCATAAGCAGTATATGTACAGAGGAAAATAATAAAAGTGTGGAGCACATGCTGGAAAAGTACAAAAAAGTATTCAAAAATGAAATTCGGTCCGTGTGACGGGGTCAAGAGGAATCGGCAATAGGCAGGTCTTAGTTTAATCAGGTTTTATTGTGTTGTACAAGTGGTCAGTACACTTTTTCCTTAAAGAGGCATTCCGTCGTGGAGATCTACTTCTACTGGGCCGCCTGTGATGACGTTCAGATGGATCGAGTCGGCGAAACACCTCCGGACTCCGTCGGAGCTTTACGTCTGGGTCCGTTTTGCCTCTCAGATTAAACAGACAGATTTAGTCTTTCGTGAGATGGGTGCTTTACATATATATACGTGAAGGGGAAAGGGAGTGAGGACACAATAACCCGTGTTACACTCTTTGCGACGGACTACTGAAAGTGCAGGGTAGTGCTCGGGGAAAGGTACACCGGGTCAAGGAGGGATCAGGGTTGATTAGGCGAACCGCCCTTACGCCCCACCCAGTTCCGGATAGTTTCGCATACCTGAGTTAGCCACACACCTCCCCTGGGTGTGTGGCGGGGCGACTCATAAAGTCGTTGGCCTCCTGGCTTCTCGTCCGTTCTTGAGGTGACAGCTTCGTCGCACGCCGGTTCTTCCTTCCTTTCTGCCTCCACGTCCGTACTCCTCCGCTCCTCGTCAGCTTCACTCCGCACGTCTTCTTCTCTCCGGGTGAACAAGCACACCTGAGGTGTCTCTCCTCGTTCTCCTGCGTGCTGTCTTTGGTTTCGATGTTCTGTGAAGGATAGAAGAGGGGTGTTGAAGGTGGAACAATGTCCTGCAACGTCTCTTTAATGTATACGGGGTCATCCTGTACTGCCACTCTGTTACACACCTTCCCCCTTAGACACTCACGATCGGGGAGTGGGTGGCGTGATAGAAAATCAGCCCCGATATTGTCTGAACCTTTGCGATGATGGATAGTGAATTTATAGGGCTGCAGGGACAAAAACCACCTCAGAACCCTGGCATTGTTCGATTTGTTGCGAGCCATCCACATCAGGGGGGCATGGTCAGTATACAGAGAAAATTTGTGTCCTTCAAGATAGTATGCGAGTTTCTCTACTGCCCATTTAATGGCGAGGCATTCTTTTCTATCGTTGCATACTTTAGTTCATGGGGAAAAAGTTTTCTGCTTAAGTATAATATGGGATGTTCATGATTGTCCGACCCCATCTGAGAGAGTACCGCGCCAATGCCATAGTCTGAGGCGTCGGTGTGTAAAATAAAAGGTTTGGAGAAGTCCGCAGATGTAAGGACCGGGGTAGATGTGATAATCGACTTTAATCTATGGAAAGCGTCCTGCATCTTAGTCGTGGGCTTAATGGGAGTCGTTGTTTTCCCTTGTTGCTTCAGTGAGTCAGTGAGAGGGGCAGCCACGTGAGCAAACTGTGGTATAAAGCGTCGGTAGTATCCAACCAACCCTAGGAAGGCCCTCATTTCTCTTCTGTTTGTAGGGAATGGTGTGTCAGCTATGGCCCGTATTTTTTGTATCTGCGGCTCAATAACACCATGTCCGAGTAAATAGCCCAAGTACTTTATGAAAGGCCACTTTGGATTTTTTCGCATTGATCTTTAATCCGGCGTTCTCTAAGACTTTGAAGACAGTGTGTAAGTGTGATACATGAGTGGACCACTCTAGGCTATAGATGACAATGTCGTCAAGATATGCCGAAGTGAAGTCCGTCAAACCTTTCAAAACAGTATTCATTAGGTGCTGAAACGTGGCGGGGGCCCCGTGCAGGCCAAAGGGAAGTACTGTAAATTCGAAGTGCCCATCTTCAGTGGAAAAAGCAGTTTTTTTCATGTCATCCTCTTTGAGGGGCACTTGCCAATACCCCTTCGTGAGGTCCAGCGTGGTGATGTATTGGGCATCACCCAGTTTCTCAATAAGTTTGTCTACCCGTGGAATCGGGTATGCATCAAATGTTGAAATTTCATTGAGGGCACGAAAATCCATGCAAAAGCGTCGACTCCCGTCGGGCTTCGGAACCATGACAATGGGGCTCGACCAGTTGCTCTTGGAGGGGCGGATAACCCCCATGTCCAACATTTCGGTGATTTCCTTTCTGATGGTCGCCCGTCTTGCTTCTGGAATTCTATAAGGGCGTATCTTCACTCTCTTACTGGGAGGTGTGTCTATACAATGTTCAACCAGAGTAGTTCTACCTGGCGCGTTCCAAAACAGGGAATCATGTCTCAACAGTATGTCCTGAAGGTCTTTTTGTTGCTGATTATTAAGTTCCTCATTTAGGATCAGTTGATCACGAGTAGAGGAGCATCGTTGCGGATCTGATACCATGTGTACCCCTGCAGGCAGTGGGCCCAACCACTTCTTGAGCAAATTGATGAGGTATGTTTGCTGTTTGGTCAGGGTCAGCTGCAGTTTGCAGCTTGTTCTTCCAATCGGTTCAACAACTTTATAGGGTCCGACCCATTCAGCTCGAAATTTCTGTGTGGAGGAAGGGAGGAGAACCAGGGCCCAGTCATCCACGATAAGTTGTCTCCATTTCTTTCCTTTATCATAGGCCGTTTTCTGACGACTCTGACTCTCCTCAAGTTGAGTTGAAGCCAATTCTCTCAGTTTACCCAGTCTGGATCTCAGGTTTCTGGCATAGTCTAGTGTGGCGGCCGTTTCCTCCGGAGTCTCATTCTCCCATGCATCTTTGGTCATCTCCATGAGAGAGCGTGGAAGGCGACCATACAGGAGTTCGAAGGGGGACATTCCCATACTGCTATGTTTCTGACCCCTTATAGTATACAATGCTAGGGGCAGCATTTGGTCCCAGTCGGACCCGCTGGCTTCCATCATCTTCCTGAGGGTCGACTTCAGAGTGCGATTATAACGCTCCACCAGACAGTCCATCTGAGGGTGGTATACAGAGGTACGAATCTGGTGGATATTCAGGTTGTGGCAAATTTCTTTCATCAATTTCGACACAAACGGCGTGCCCTGATCTGTTAGGATCTCCTTGGGGAATCCCACTCGACTGAATAACTCAATCATTTTCTCACCAACTTGTTTAGACGTAGTGGTTGTTAAAGAAAAAGCCTCGGGAAATCGTGTGGCATAATCGACTATCACGAGTATGTGTTGGAAACCTTTTCTGGTCTTGGGCAAGGGTCCAATAAGATCCATTCCGACTCTCTCGGATGGTTTACCAATGATAGGCAATGGCTGCAACGGGATCGATGGTGGTTTCGTCATGTTTTTCTTCTGACATATCCCGCATTCCTTGCAGTATATAGAGGTGTCCTTATATATTCCCGGCCCAAAAAAATATTTAGGATATTTTGTGTAGTTTTCTCAGTACCTGTATGTCCGGCTATCAAATGACTGTGTCCGAAAAATAGTACTTGTTCCCGAAAAGGTACGGGTACTAGGAGTTGTAGAGGATCGACTGGTTTTCCTTGTCTATACAGTAGATCGTTTTGTATCACGAATTTGGGATATACATTGATATCTTTATCCTGATTTTCATGAGCCTGTTCCCAGGCATTGTAGAGGGTAGGATCGTTGATTTGTGCGAAACGAAAACTTTTGTCTAAGACCCATGGATCAGGGGAGAGTAATGCTGGAAATGTACCATGTTGTTTGTCTGTGGATCCAAAACCTCCTGAACCCTGTTCGGTGTCATCCAGAACTTTTAGTTCCTCCAAGGTGGGGTATGATATGCGCTCAGAAATCAGTTGTGCTACTCAATCACCTTTTTTTACTCGAAACTCTTTTTTTCCAAAGTTAAAAAGTATGATTCCCACATTTCCTCTATAGTCTTCATCAATGACTCCAGCCCCTACATCAATGAAATGTTTCGCCGCCAGTCCGGACCGTGGGGCGAGTCTTCCGTAGCTGCCTGTGGGAACAGCAATTTGAATGTCGGTTTTTATCAGTGCTTTTTCTTGTGGAGGAATTATATAATCATAGGCACTGTATAAATCATAACCGGCTGCTTTACTGGAGCCTCTTGTAGGAGTAGTGGCATTTTTAGACAATTTTGCGAAGCGTAAGAAAACAGCATTTATTTCTTTGTAGTTGATTCCTTTTGAGTCCGTTTTTTTCCGAAAAACGTCTTGGTGTTGAACGTATGAATCCTGTTCCAAAGTTTTTTTAAACATTTGTAAAAACCTTGGGTTATCTGTCCCAATAATCAAATCTTCAGGGAGAGTCAAGAGGACTCTTAGCCTAATAGTATGAGGTTTTCCCAGGGTGGGTTGGATTGGTACGTCGGCCAAAGGGTAAGGTTTAATATCCCCGTGTACACACTTGATATTTACTTTCTCTTGGGGAATATACTGATCAAGGGGTACGTGCTGAGATTGTATAACTGATTGCCGACAGCCGGAATCTAAGAGTGCTTGTACAGATGAACCATTCACTTTAATACTTACTCTGTATGAAGCTCCCATTTCTGCAGAAAATAGTACAGCTCGGGGTAGATAGCCCACCTCCATTGGTTCTTCTGAATTTCTTCTTTTTGGGCATAACCGGGCGATATGACCCAGTTACCGCAGTCGAAACATTGTGGTTCTGATGGTCCGGTATGTTCTGTTCTCCATGTGCGAGATCGCGGAGGGTCCACTGGCCGCGTTAATCGTTTTTAAGTTTTTGGATTCGGCTTGCAAGATTTTTCACAATACCAAATTGTTTTTGTATTTGGCTTATAAGATTTTTCATAATCCCAACTGGGATTCTTAGGTTGAGCTCGGGAAAATGTGGAAGCCACCTCGACGACTTGGTTGGTTGTCAGGTTATGGGGTTGTCTAAGCCATTTCTGAGTGGCATATGGGAGAGCCTCTAGGAACTGTTCAAGGTAGATACGATCTAGTATTTCTTCCTTACTACTGGTTGCTGGAGTAAGCCACTTATCAGCTGCCATATTTACTCTAACAAAAAGAGTTTTGGGATTTTCTCCAGGGTTCCCTCTCTCTTTTCGGAACCGCAGTGGATAGGCTTCTGCGTCAAGACCTAGGTGGTCTAATATTATTTTCTTTATGTCATTATAAGGAGTATCTCCGGTGGGGTTCGCTACCTGATATGCGGCCTGTGCTTCACCTCCTAGTAAGGGTGCTAGGAAGAAGGGCCACTTACTGATGGGCCACCCACATGCTCTAGCGGCTCGCTCAAAGTTCAATAAGAACGAATCGGGGTCTTCTCCAGGTTGATATTTTTGGAGGGAAACTGCTGGTGCCCCCTGTGTGACGGGTCTTTCTACATTCCCCTTTCGCTGTACTGGGTCAGTTCATAGGGGAAGAACTTCGGGTCGTTCTTTAAATGCAAATGCTTTCTTCCAGATCTCTCGATCAGCTTGTGCAGATGATAGTTGTTGTTCTACTACCCACTCAAGTCTCTCTTGACCCTTCACTAGTTGCTGAACGACTGTTTCCATCTTTTCTACACAGATGGTGTTGATGCCCGCATTCTCCACCACCGTGATGGGCTCAAGAGGAATCGGCAACAGGCGGGTCTTAGTTTTAACAGGTTTTATTGTGTTGTACAAGTGGTCAGTACACTTTTTCCTTAAAGAGGTATTCCGTCATGGAGATCTACTTCTACTGGGCCGCCTGTGATGACGTTCAGATGGATCGAGTCGGCGAAACACCTCCGGACTCCGTCGGGGCTTTACGTCTGGGTCCGTTTTGCCTCTCGGATTAAACAGACAGAAATAGTCTTTCATGAGATGGGTGCTTTACATATATATACGTGAAGGGGAAAGGGAGTGAGGACACAATAACCCGTGTTACACTCTTTGCGACGGACTATTGAAAGTGCAGGGTAGTGCTCGGGGAAAGGTACACCGGGTCAAGGAGGGAGCAGGGTTGATTAGGCGAACCGCCCTTACGTCCCACCCAGTTCCCGGTAGTTTCGCGTACCTGAGTTAGCCACACACCTCCCCTGGGTGTGTGGCGGGGCGACTCGTAAAGTCGTTGGCCTCCTGGCTTCTCGTCCGTTCTTGAGGTGACAGCTTCGTCGCACTCCGATTCTTCCTTCCTTTCTGCCTCCACTTCCGTACTCCTCCACTCCTCGTCAGCTTCACTCCGCACGTCTTCTTCTCTCCGGGTGAACAAGCATACCTGGTGCTGGCGTTCCTCCGTATAAGACGTCTCCGCCTCATCATACAGCCCCGCCCATTCCTCTGCTGTCTCCGCGTTAAAGGGCCAGTGTCTCTCCTCGTTCTCCTGCGTGCTGTCTTTGGTTTCGACGTTCTTTGAAGGGTAGAAGAGGGGTGTTGAAGATGGAACAATGTCCTGCAACGTCTCTTTAATGTATACGGGTCTTCCTGTACTGCCACTCTGTTACAGTGCGCAAAAGGGTTCACACACAGAATAAAGTTAAAGGAGGGTGCTGTGCCCACAAAACATAAGGTACGAAGTGTACTATTGTCCATCAAGGGAGAATTGAAAAAAGTACTAAATAAGTTAATTGAAGAAGGAGTAATTGAGGAAACGGATGAATCAGAATGGGTGTCAGCGATCATCGTTTCAAAGAAAAGGAAGTCAGGCGAAATAAGATTGCGTGTGGACCTCAGGTCGCTTAACAAAAATATACTGATAAATTGCCACCCACTCCCAAGGATTCAAGAGATCCTGCAGTCAGTCACTGGTTCTAGGTATTTTACTCTCATAGACTTGAAAGCTGCATACCACCAGGTGTGTTTGACAGAAGAGTCAAAAAAGATGACCACATTTGTGACACCGTATGGGGCATACATGTACATTAGGTTACCTTTTGGACTGGCTTCTTCATCGGGCGTATTCCAAAAACTAATGGACATCTTGTTCAGAGAATTGAAAGAAGTAGAGGCCTTCCAGGACGACATTCTCATACATTCCATACAGAACAGGAGCACCTGGAAACTCTGGACAAAGTGTTGAGTACACTAGAGAGTAGAGGGATGACTGTCTCAAAAGAGAAATGCAAGTTCATGGTAGACAAAATTGAATATCTGGGTCATGTCTTAACACCTGATGGCATAACACCCAAGGATGATCTGGTGGAGGCCATAAGGGAAGCTCCTGAACCCAAAGACAAAGAGACCTTAAAATCCTTCCTAGGACTCAGTGAGTATTATTCCAGATTCATCCAGGGGTATGCAAGAAAGATTGAACCATTGAGGAAATTGCTAAGGAAAAACGTAAGCTACAAATGGACGAGTGAACAAGAGCAAGCCTTTGCAATCATAAAAGAAGACATCGCAAAAGCGCCTGCACTGAAACCTTATAACCCTGAACTAGAAAACATCATCACAGTAGATGCCAGTGCAAAGGGTATTGGCGCTGTATTCTGCCAAATTCAGGGCAAAGAGGAGAATACCATAGCGTTCATATGGAGGAGGCTAAGTGTAACAGAGGAGAACTATAGCACGATTGAACGCGAGACACTCGCATGCGTGTGGGCAGTGCAAAAACTGAAAGACTATCTGTGGGGAAAAAAATTCATTATAGTAACAGATCACAAACCATTGGTCTATATGATGGATGGTAAAGGACGAGGAAATGGCAAAGCCAGTTCCCGTTTGATAAGACTGCTTTCGAAACTGCAAGAGTACACTTTCAGCGTACGGCACATAAAAGGCGGTAAAAACTGCAGAGCGGACTGCTTATCTCGTCTACCTGTAAGCAAACAGCCTGAGTGCACGCTTGATGACACGGAGTTTGTAGTTGCTTGGGTTGATGCCACTTTAATGTGTAGCGGATCTATAACGGAGGAAGAATGGCTGACAAACCAGGGAAAAGACAAAGTAATGGAGAAAGTGAAAAGCCACGTAAAAACAAAATGGCCTCCCATAAGGAATCTGGAAATGAACTAAAAAGTTACCAACAGGTAGAGAGTGATCTGACCATAGAATGTGGATTTTTGAAGAGAGGTGAGCTTTTCATTCCGCCTGAAGGGCTGAGAAGGAAAATAATACCGCTGGCTCACAAAGGACACCCAGGTAGCAGTGCGAAAAGGAATATTTTGAGATCACACTACTGGTGGCCAGCAATGGACTCTGAGGTGAAAAAATACATAGACAGTTGTGAACAATGTTTAAAAGCAGATAAACACTGGAAATTAAGAAAGGGAGAGTTACAAATGGTAGAGATTCCAAATGGTCCATGGATCAAAATCGCAATAGACTTTGCAGGGCCATTTAATGTATTGGAGGCTGGGTGTAGACATATAATTGTACTGACTGATTACTACTCGAAGTGGGTACACTATAAGCTTGTAAGTACTGTGACAACAAGCATTGTGATAAAATTCTTAAAAGAGGTGTTTGATGTAGAAGGGCAACCTAAAATCATTGTCTCTGACAATGGAACACAGATGGTGTCCAGGGAAATGATTGAATTTTTACGGCACGTTGGGATCAAGCAAGAAAAAACACCATTGTATAGTCCCAAGTGTAACGGACAGGTGGAGAGAGTGAACAAGTTCATAAAGGAAGGGATTCAGTTGGCAGTAGCATTCAACTTAAATGTGAAAGATTTTATTAGTGAAAAAATAAATACATTTAACAACACACCAAATGACACGACAGGACATACACCATTTTTCATAATGAGGGGGAGGAAGTGTAACAGCGTACTTACCCCTAAATCCAACAATTGGTTCAGAGATGAGGTCACACAAGATGTGATAAATGATAATGTGTTCAGGGTCAAAGAGCGTATTGTTGAAAAACAAATAAGAACAAAGAGATATTCTGACCTGTCCAATAAGGTGGGAGAAAAAGAAATAGAACAAGGTGACTGGGTGCTAGTCAGGAAGCCTTTTAAGGTGTCAAAGGGAGAGTCTGTATATAGCAACCCTGTTAGGGTGTGTGAAGCATCCCGGGGAGCTGTATGCATGGAAGGGAAAGGTTGCAGAAGCAAGGATGATGTAATCAAACTTAAAAAAGACCAAGAAAATATTATAATGAGAGGGAAGGATGATCAAGAGGGTAATCTTGATGATAACATACTGGAATGGGAAAATGTGTCTGAAGATCAAAGTCACCCTGACTTAAATGGTAACTCAAGCACGTCCACAGGCAATGGTGGGGGGCAAACTAAAAGTGTAATGGAGAAATCCAGTGTAGTGACAGCCTTTAGTGTGGTTAACCCTGTGGGTCCCAGCGAGGTGGAAGAACCCATAAGTGATCACAGCCCCAGAAGCAGCCACTCCTATGCAAAAACTTGGTCAGGGAGAGAAGTCAGAATGCCCAAACGTTTCAAGGATTTTGTAATTGAATGATGCTTCCCAGGACATTGTTTCCCATTTGTGTTTCGTTGGGGAAAAGGGAGATGTTGAGAATGTAACATGTATTTACTGTGTTGAAGTATGTTTTCTATGTCCTTCATTGACACGTCACATAACGTCATCTCCGAATGCTCGGAGATTACTTATGTGGCGTCACGAGGTTTGATTGCCAGATGCTGTTATCTCTGGCCGTTATCGTACCCTTATCTGTTGGCCACCTGTGGGCTCTTATAACTTTTATAATAAACCCCTTTTACTCATAACTTGGCTTGCGTCATCTTGACTTTCCCTCAACAACCACATTTCGGATTTCCAAATTCATTGGAGTCGGACAGAGGAACGTACTTCCATAGTGAGATCATGAGGATGCTTTGTGCCACTTTACAAAGTGATCAGAGACTGAATTGCAGCTACAACCGTGAGGCATCTGGAATTGTGGAGCAAATTAATCTAACTCTCAAGATGAGAATGGCAAAAGTGTGTTCATCTAAGTCTTTGAAATGGCCTGCTGCATTGCCTTTGGTGTTGATGAGTATCCGTAGTATCCCCGACAGGAGGACAGGTCTCTCGCCTCATGGGATCTTAATGGGGAGGGTGATGCGCTTCCTGGCAGTGCCGCCTACAGCCTTGATATACATCACAAACGATTCGATACTTGACTATTGTAAAGGACAGGCTGACGTAGGTCATTCTGTGTCTCACCAGGTTGAAGCTGCGACTGCCCCGACCTTGAAGGACCTCTGCCACGACTTGTGCCCAGGTGACTGCGTGCTCGTTCGCAAGCATGTGAGGAAGAGTTGCCTAGACGCCCACTGGAAGGGTCCCTATCAAGTGATCCTAGTGACAAAAACAGCTGTGAAGTGAGGAGGTTTGCTGAACTGGATATACACCTCCCACATCCACAGAGTTTTAGAGCCCTCGGAAGAATCAGCTACTCTCCAAGAAGAAAATCCAGCTGTGGTTGCGAGCCCACAGGAGAGGACAAGCCAAGCTGTGAGGGTTACTGATGGAGCTGGTTGCCCACCAGAGCAAGCTGAGGAGGGTAACGCTACACAAGGCCTAGGTATTGACTTTGAGGGAGACTGTGACGTTGCGAGAGGTATAGAATCAGACTCAACCGAAAGAACTGGTGCGCAAGGTGGTCGAGTACATAGAAGAAGGGCAGAGCTTGCAGAGGAAGCGTGGCGTGGGGTTCAAAGGAGATTAAATCTGAGATTGGCATGTGAAAGAGATCTTGTCCCTGTATCTGAAATTTCTGAATCAAATTCAAGTGATGCAGAACAGACCCAGGGGAGTCTGAGAAGGCCGAGAAGAGAGATACCTTGTCAGAGATACGCCGCCCCAGAGTGAATTTATCTGGCTACTGATGCCGGAAGTATGTTATGTTATGTTATGTTATAAACCGTTTTGTAACGCGCTCTGTTACTGGTGAGTATCCTGGCGCGGGGAAGGAATCAGAACGGCAGATAACAAGACAGCGAAGAATCCTCCTAGCCTGCACTCGTGAATAGGTGAGTTTTCAGATGTTTTTTAAAAGCAGTCACTGTCGGCATGGAGCGTAGATGGAGAGGGAGAGCATTCCAGGCCCGAGCCACCACAACCGACAGTGACTGACCACCCAGTCTGGCTCGTTTGAAACGGGGAAGAAACAATTTAAACAGAGAGGCAGATCTCAAGGTGCGTGCCGGAATGTACTTTGTGAATCTTTTTTTCAAGTACGAGGGGCCTTGGTCATGAATTGCACGAAACGCCAGCACCAAAGATTTAAACCGAATACGTTGTGCTACGGGAAGCCAGTGAAGCGAGCGCAACTCCGTGCGGACGCTCTTCCACCTGGGGATGTTAAATAATAGGCGTACAGCCGCATTCTGAATAATTTGGAGGCGTTTGACCAGGTATGCCGGAATGCCACTAAACAGTGCATTCGCGTAATCGAGGCGAGCCAGTATGAGCGCTCTGGCAACCGACTCTCTGGCCTCCCTGGGGAGCAGGGGGAAGAATTTACGGAGCATTTTCAGAGTAGCAAAGCAGGTGCCGGTGAGTTTTTTGATGTGGTGCTCAAATCTGAGATCCTCCGTAAACCAAATGCCCAAATTTTTTGCAGGTCTCCCCATCTCTGTTGGGCAAGGAATGTTAGAGGGCCAGAGTGTGCTCTTAAATGAGGGGGGGAAGGAGCCGTAAAAGAGCACCTCGGACTTGTCCTCATTGCACTTCAGCTGGGCCTGTGTTAACCAGCGAAATACTGAGGACAGACACAGGTGAACTGTAGATGTGTCCAGATTATCATCTGGCCAGGTAAACAGCAATTGGGTGTCATCAGCATACCCTAAAATTTTAGCCCCGAACTGTTCAGCTAGAAATACCAGAGGTGTAATGTACACATTGAACAGTAAGGGGCTAAGTGTGGACCCCTGCGGGACCCCTGTAAGCAAAGGTCTTTGCTCCGAAGCATGCGGAGGCATCCAGACCTGCTGGGTCCTATCAGATAAAAAAGAAGATAGCCATTCCAGCACCACTCCCCCAATACCAATGTCAGACAGCCGACCGAGAAGGAGATCATAGGGGACAGTAGAGGGGACCGGGAGGCTGAGGTCTTCACAAGTGGTCAGCAGGACTCCTGAATTGAAAATTGATATTGAGCTAATAGTTACTGGACTGGAAATAGAGGGCGTGTTGACAGTGACAGTACCAATCCCTCCAATATTGAGCAAAGTACGAGTTTTGATCCTCCAAGATTTGTCTCTCCCAACGTTTGGATATCAGCCACCAGCTCAGGAAATTGCAGCTGTTTGGCTTGAAATTTTGCAACGTGTCATAATTGAAATTGGTTTTGAGCTTATAAGAGACTGTTGACTGAACTGTGAACTGTAAATAAGCTTGCTTTGAAAGAAGATAACTTAGGCCTGAGTGAAAGACGAATACATTTAGGGAAATTTCCGTAGAAGAAAAAGTGGGCTAAGGAAGTCTTTTTGAACTGTGTAAATAAGAAGAGAAGAACAAAATGTCAATATATTTAAAGGACTCCAGAAAATTGTATTGAACTGGATTACAGCAATAAGGGGCAGAGAAAGAGACTTTGTGCTAATCCTCCTGCTGTGTCGCACCGACAGTCGAAGATGGAGTCTGGGAATTTGAATTGTTGGTCTAAGTGTGTGATGGGTACAGTCATAGTAGTTGTGATAATAGTAATAGCGGTAGTTATTATTGTCTCTGTAAAAATTTCACATGATGCAGAAGTTGAAGGGGTGGAAGTGAAGGGAACAACCACACCTGTTACTTCTAGCACAAAAGAGGGTATCATAGGAGCTGAAAAGGCTATGCTAGATCAGACTAGTTGCATGTTACACGTAGATTTGTCTAAAGGTGATTACAAGATTAATGCTTATGCCACGCTGCTTTATGAGTACGTGAATACGATGGATGTGAGAGATTGCTATGTGTGTATGCAATTGCCTGCGTCTGTGGAGGAAGGTATGTGTTATCATCATCTTCCTTTGACATATGGTATTACACGTAGTTTATTGCTTAGTATGTTTTACAGGAACGGACATTATGAATACTCTTTCTCGAATTATGACGTAGTGCTTTCAGAAGTTCTAGGTAAGCACCTGCATAAGTAAGATTATTATAAGCAAGAAGATTGAGTTGGAAAGTATTTCATACCTGCCATTACCTTAGATACAGCTTATGCACATCGTCATAATTTGACATGTATGTTAACTGACATAGAAAAGAAATGTGTAGATCAAGTAGAAGATAGACATAGACAGTCTTCAGTGAAGACTAACAGTAGAGAGGGGAAAACTGCATGGACCAAGGAGGAATTAGCTCACAAGGCGAGAGGGAGTTCTGGCCCAATAGCTTTAGATTTCGAACAGGGAAACGTTGCATTATACAGGTACAAACCTATTCTGATGATATCTATGTGGGACAGAGTGTATGTGATCACATCTTCACGATTGAAGCAACCGTGAAGAAGTTCTTGCAGGAGACAATGCAAGCGGTACCAAATGTATACTTCCTGTGTGGGGAAAATGCCTATGTGCAATTGAAATTGAATTGGTATGGTACTTGTTATGTGGCTGTGGTGTTTCCTAAGATATACCATGTTGAGAATCTAGGACCCTTGAAAGGTGGAATGCATCATAGAGAGAAAAGTGGTACAAGTACAGAATGGATAGTTGGAGATGTATTTCGAGCAATGATACCAGGTCTAGGAGTAATGCTCAATGATGTTAAAATGAGAAGGTTGTCGACTATTGTGGACAAGTTGCCAACAAATACAGTTCAGTCTTTGTTACTTGGAGATGGAGAGATGGTGTCGATAAGAGCTAGGGTAATGCAAAATCATCTTGCTTTAGATGTTTTGCTAGTGAAAGAAGGTGTAGTCTGTAAAATATTGAAGGTTCAATAGTGCTGTACTTATATATCAGACAACAGCAAAGATCTGAAGAAGTATATAAGTCACATCACTGCGATTCATAGTGAGATACATGATTTGGCAACAGAGGGTGTTTGGGACAAGGTTGGGAAGGGTTTCCAGAAGGTAGGAAGTTGGTTTGAAAACCTTGGAAAGGGAATACTTGGTTATATCTTGAAGCCCATTATCATAGTTGTAATTTGTGTGATTATATTGTTGGGATTTGTGAAGGCCTACAAATGGCATGAGGCAGGACACGTTGAGAGATCCCTTAATGAGCGAGAAAGGAGAATGAAGAGACTGCAGGACAGTCACTATGAGAATCTCGAGAGCCTAGAGAGGTTCCGACAGGGAAGACAGGCTACAACTTCTGTTTAGGTCAGTTCTTTCGCCAGCGAGTTGTGAATTGTTGTGATGACACTTGTCATCAGGGGGGGGGACTGATGGAGCGCGAGGTGTTCTGCAATTTGTTGGGGTGTATCATAATCACCTTCAGAATACTACTCAAGACCTGTATTCCTCTTCGAACAGTAGCAGCGCAGCACCCCCCCCCTCCCTCAGCGCCTTGAGACCCTCACGGGTATGTAGTGCGCTTTACAAATACGTTGATCAATTGATTGATTGATAGTCTGCACCCGCATATACTCTTATGTTGTAATAACATTTGACCATTAGAAAGTGTTTGGTAAAAACACGTGAAAGAGTAAACGGCAGGAAAGTGTTGTGCAATGTAAAAGAGACAACATAGCATTCTTGTTGTAATATTGTAATCCATAGTATTTGATGTCATTTGCCTAACAAAACTGCTTATATATGACGTGATGTGTTTGATTTAAACGTACACCATATTGAAGTTGCACATAGACGTGACTAAGTTGCATTTAACGTGTAGGATTTCATAAGTTGCTCGCGGTTCACATGAATTTGATGTGTATGCAATGTAATGAGGTACAAAGGCCTAAATGGAATGTTCACATAGGCGTGTATTTGAAAGGCCTATGTATTTCACTTTTATGTTGGCCAATTTCTGTAGGCCTGAAATGTATTTTCCCAGGGGGATCAGGATCGGGGTTGCTAGAAATTTCATGTGCACGTTGAATTTGTTCTGTTTCTGTTGCAGGTAAAGTCATCTTTGTTAGTTAGAATAAAGTCTTTTGTTTAGGAGAGTTAGTCTTGGGAGGATGTGATACAAATGTGCACTAACCACAGATAATTGGGAGCCAGTGTTCACTGAGGGAGGCTTGGAAATCAAGGTCATCAAGCCAGGAGCTGGGAGCACCGACATCGAGTGGAAAATCACTTATGGGAAGTGTCCACCGAGATGAGGTGATCTGTGGGCATGTTCTATGTTTTTGTGTTTTGTATTAGGGATAGTGTCCTGGGGTGGAGTCAGGAGAAGGGTTGAGGAGAGCGAAGAAGCATTTTAGAACAAGCTCTGTAGCTTTTGGCTACTTTACCAATACAAAGTGAGTGTACTTTTTTGGAAGTCTTCACGCGCTGACACCTTTTTTCCTGGTCTTGCCTGGGAAATGCCATCTGTGTTGATATGCCTAAAGCAAACAAGTCAGTTGAAAGAGAACAGCATCCAGGTCCGCACATTGCTGACATGATAACATAATTGAATAGTGTGAAGGTCTTCTCTTGCCTTGATTTCAATTAAAAGATATCATCAGTTGGAACTCAGGGAGAATTGCAGGTGCATTACAACCTTTTCTACACATACTGGTCGATTCATTTCTAAAAGACTATGTTTTGGTGTGTCATCAGCTGCAGAGTTTTTTCAAGATGTCATTCTTCGTATCATACATCCTGTTGTGAATGCTTTCAATTATAGTTATGACTTTTTGGTTTTCAGGGCTACACAGAAGGAGCACAATAAAGCTCTCATGCAAGTGTGTCATTTGCTTGCTGATGCAGGTTAACTTTGAATGCTGAGAAATGTGAGTTTCATAAGACAAAGCTAAAATTCCTTGGCCATATCTTTGCTGAAGTGGGTATAGCACCCGATCCAGCTAAAGTGCAAGCGTTGTCAACTGCTGTTCCCCATATGATGTTTTTTATGTTATGATTGTTTTGGGAAATGTGAAATGTGAAATTATGGCACAGCAGTAGAAAGCGTCACGCAGCTATATGTGGTGAAAGAACAGTGGAAGTAAAAATATGTGTTGATGAGAGAGAGTTGAAGAGTTCACTTGAAAGTAGAATACATGACCTACAAGGTTGTAGTTAAAGGAAAACTCATGTTTGACAAGCTTGAGGGAATGTATGGCCTTAGCACACAGGCATGTATTCTGTTGTCCTAATTAAACAAGAATGTGATTGAAGATAATTGAGGAATAGGAGCAGGAGATTGAATTACCCCAGATCACAAAGAAACTTAAGAGAGGTCTTAGGGGCACAACAATAAAGCACACACATCAATCAATATGCATTTACTATAAATATTCACAACTTCAAAAGTAGAAGAATACTTAGAAGCTCATTTCGATGTCGAACGGCATTGCCTCTGACCAACACCATTTCTGTGTGAGAACCGACTGACCATAGGTCAGTGGTTCCACACACATCATTGATGCGATCGCAAATGGTGCGGTCGCAAACTCCCATTTATCAATGGGAGCTTGTGTGGCAGGCTCCCATTGAGAAATGGGAGTTTGTGTAAATCCCTGCCCCGTGGGGCAGACACGGCACATGGTGTGGAGATTTTCAGGAGGGCACCATAGGTGCTCCCCAGGGCCACAGCCGGAGGCCGCAGTGGGAGGGGAGCCCTGCTAAGGGCCCCCAAAGCCACTTTTCGATAGCAGTTCCATGTCAGTAAGGCCGACATGGAACTGCTGTTGGAAAGTGCCATCTTAATCCCAATGGCGGAAACTCCATCTATTAGGGATTATGTGTCTCTTACAACTGGCCGAAGGGCTCCTTGAACCCGTCAGAACAGAGACAGACACCCCAGCCGGTTTGGACTCTGACTGCCGTCATTGAAATACGGCGGTTGGAGTTCAAACCTACGATGTCCGTCAGAAAGGCTGCAACATTGAAACCAGGCCCGAGGTTTGTTAAGTATTGGTAGACCTGCAATAAAGGAAATGTAGTGAATTAAGTTAAAGTTTAGGGTCATAGGCGGCATGATATTTGTTCATAACTAATGTATAATTATGTCTTAATTCATTGTTTGACATTTTGAAATAAACTACTGTCTGACTTTGTATACAAAAGCTGCCTGTGAAGCAAAGGATTGAGACCGACTATTTACTTGTGTGAACTTGCCAGTCTCCCTGACCCGACCGTAAAGAGCTGTCTTTACATACATATTAAAGTACCACATTGTTTAGTCAATGCCACAAAATATAACTCTGCACAGGCATTTTATGTATCCTTACCAATAGACAGGATATTGAGGAGGAGATTACATGAATGAAGAAGACAGGTCGTCCTACTAATGTAGGGTGGGTTCAGATGGTCTTAGATTTAGGATTTTTAGAAGTAAAACGCCCGTCCACTGAGTGTAGTAGTTATTTAGTGAATCCTTTACTCCCAGATTGTGTTCATAGGCCAGGATTCAGAGTCACTGGATAAGTTAGTGCACATCATCACTGGCATTCTGATATTGAATTTTCCTGTAGGGTCATGTCTTTATGGAATGGTACTGATGTTGTCAGGATGCAGTAAAGAAGTGTGCACGTATATGAAACAAAAATGTTGTGCATTACACTGGGATAGATAGTACAGTAAGTCCACAGACAGTCATGAGATTAACCTTTGTTTCTTTACGTTTCAAAGGAAATGTCATTTTTAATGTAAGACACAATGTTGTTTCTAGAATCACAATAGGTAACACCAACATGTAGGCGGGGGCCACCTCCAGCCTCATGAACTAGTTTTGGCAATATGGAGAACTTCTGTATGCCCAGTTACCACCAAACTGGGGAGACCTCTGTTCAATGATCACCTTGCACGACCATGTTTTGGTAATTCCTGGAATTAATTTATCAAGTCTACATGAACACCCCATGAGCCGTCCAATGACTTTGTTAGGGCATCCTCGAAGGAAAAGAACTGCAGAGTATTATGGCACTAATACTTAGATTTACATTCTCCGGGAGTATTGGGTGTTTAATGATGCACAGCTGTTCTGTGGTTGCATTTTGCTGTTTGTTCAGGCTAAGTCAACAGCCAGATGGCTGCAGATAACTCAATGGGACCTCCTCAAGTGCATCAATACTACAAAAGATGGATTTAATGCCATAAAGGAAGACCTGTGTGCTATGAGAATGATGATAATGCAGCACCGTTATGTACTTGACCTTATGACGGCCATGCAAGTAGGGGTATGTGCAAGATAGGAACTGCTTGCTGTACTTTTATCCCAGCAAATGATGCGGACAATGGAACTTTTTCAGAGGCTATACAGACTTTACAAAAGATGGCAGATGAAGGTGGTGCCCCCGATAATTGCTTCAGTGGGTTATTGTCATTGCTGCCATCCTGGATGTGAGGATTGTTGGGAGTCTTGTTGCCAACTGTTGGGGTTCTACTAACATTTTATTGTGTTGTCCGATTAACCCTAGCATGTTGCAGAAGGATAGGCACGAAGGAGGGAGGAATGTTTCCATTTAGGCCACCAACACAAGTAGTGGATTTTCAGGGCAACATATATCTTCTCGTGCCAAGTGTGGACCAGGGTTCAGATCCAGTATTTGAAATATCAACTAGAGGGGTGAAAGTTATGGGGAATGTGAAATCATGGCGCAACAGCACACAAAAAAGATGTCGTCACACAGCTATACGTGGTGATAGAACAGTGCAGCTGATGAGCGAGAGTTGAATTCTGTTTTTTTCCTTTTTGAACATTGCATTTATTGTTGTTTCTTCAAGCAACATTTATGTGAATATGTTGCTGCAATAGTGTTTGAATTAATATTTTCTCTAAGTTTATATTGTGGTCATAATCGCCACTACTTCACCATATTTGTGGGTAAATTAGTATAAGCATTTTAGGCTTCAAGTTAAATGCACTCCTGGAGAGCCCGTGTGAGGCAGCAGATATGTGTCAATCTTTACTGTTTGGGATTCTGATTAAAAAAAGAACTTGAGTATTGTGGTTAATGCTTTCAAAATATTATGTCTTATAGAGGAAAATGTGCGCATTATGGGCCATATGTATGAAGCATTATTGCATTCGCAAACGGCGAAATTCGCCGAATTTCGGCGTTTGCGAATGCAATTTAGCAAAAAGGTATGTATCGAAGCAAAATAAGGAATTTCAAAATTTGCGATTCCTTATTTTGCATTTGCTTTTAAGGAATCGCAATTTTTGCGATTCCTTAAATACAATGTAAGAAGCCAAAAAAAATGCAAATTGGCTTTAAGGAATCGCAAATTACCACCAACTTCAAGTTGGTGGTAATGTGCGAATTTCTTGGAAAATGCAAATATTTGCGTTTTTCAATGTGCCATGTGACGCACATACATGCCCTTAGGGCATGTATGTGCACCACATGTGCACCCATACTTATTTCAGGGGTGCAACAGGGTGTCCTTTGGACACCCCTGCACCCTTGGAAATATTCTCAATTTGCGATTAGCAAATTGCTAATCGCAATTTTCCCTTTCATTTCTATGGGCCAGGAGGCCCATAGTAATGAATGAGAAGTATTCCTTAATTGCGAATTCGCAATTTGTGAATTCGCAATTAAGGAATATCTAGAAATTGCAAAAAAAATGCATTTTTCTTGATACATACCATTTTGCGATTCTGAAATAGCGATTTCTTAAAAATCGCTATTACAGAATCGCAAAATGGTTCCTTGATACATATGGCCCTATGTGTGTTGTCTCAATTTTGCATTCATTTAAAACGTATATTAGGATAAAGAAAATAAAACTATTAATACATTAGGTTATATTAGCCACAAGTAGAAATAAGGTACTCACATTAAGTAAGCATAGACAATGCTAAAATCACAAGGGAGTTACCCTTCAACCGGAAAAGGGATGGGTTACAATGTGTACAAACAGCAGGTTTCCCTTTTCCTCACTTTATCAAGGATAATGATAATGATAATTGAATCCAACCATGATCAGGTGAGCCTAGTTACCAATTAAGTTCCATATATAAAGGACTAAACTCCCCTAAGTCATATATGCAGAAAGGAAGCGGACAAGGGAGGACGTCGTGCCAGATCCACCTATTCACTAGTAAGTACCCTAGGGATAGAGGAAGGATAGGATAGAGATATCTGATAGAACATCCTGTTAAAATGTTTAAAGACTAAAAATTATTCTTTAACTCCTCCACAGTTTGGAACAATTTGTTAACATTTCCAATACAGTGGGCCTTGATTGAATTGTATAAGATCAGGAAAAACTTACAGAGGAAGACAAAGAAACCTCACCAATTAATAAATATATATAACTAAGGTAAGAACTCCCCTGACTTAGCACCAATATTCAGGAAATTAATAGAACAAATAGTGATATGGAATACCCTGACTAAATTACAGATCCATATCCATGAAGCTTGGACCTTTTTAACCAAAAGACGTCCCCCTTACCCCAAAGAGGAGAAAAGAACTTCAATTGGTAAGAATATAATGCAATGAGATGAGAAGGACATAACTAATCAATCCAACTTAGAAACTAAGTTACCCTCTCTCTTTAACAGAAAACAACACCGCTTACATATACCTTACAGAGAAGAAGTAAGCAAGCCCCTCTTGTAAGGTAAATATTGGCGAATATTACAAGGAAGGTTTGATCCTGATTAAATGGGGGAGGCAAGATAAGTAACACCCACCCTTGCCCATCGGGAGAAGATAAAGACCCTGTGTTTTCAGATTTGTCCCTAGAGCGTTTGACCCTGATTAAATGGGGGAGGCAAGATAAGTAACACCCACCCGTGCCCATTGGGATAAGATAAAGACACTGTGTTTTCAGATTTGTCCCTAGAGTTTTGAAAGACAAGAAAAATAGACACTCGGATCATCAAATTTCTGGCCAGGAAAGGAAATAACCCCTAGGTAAGACCAAGCACAAAAAAGCTGAGGCTGATATAGCGGATAAGAAAGAAGGACAGAGTAGTTATTTTTTTCTTTCCTGGATTTCAGCTTGTCATATTTGGGATCTGAAGAGTTTTTTAACCATACAGAACTTTGGAGGTTCCATCTAGAACCAATAGATATACGCATAATGAAATCTCTGTGGGAGGGGGCATGCCACAGTATTAGAGGAAAAAAAACATAAGGGGCGTTGTAATAGTTGTCATGTGGGGTTAACAAATAATAGGGTGATGAATGAGAATGTATACATTTAAAGACAGCAAAGTAATGAGTACCACCATGAGCAGGGCCTAATGGAGTGTCATTATATATTTTCTAGATGTACATGTAATGAACAATGTCCTGAAGAAGGTGCAAGATTGTGTATGTCACCGAAACGCCGCGTCGACAATTTGTTTATTTTATTTTTAACTATAAAGTGACCAAAATAATTGTTTGCAATAAATTGTGTTTGTTTATGATTTTAATGGAAATGTCTTTTTAATTGTGATTACTGATTTGAAAATAATGTACACCATGACCCAAATAGAATACTGATATTTTAACCATTTTTTCAATAAATCATTGTGCTCTTGTTGAAGAATTATCCCAAAATAGTTTTGTACATTTGGTAACTCTCGCATAGACTATACTCAAGTTGGGTGGGAAGGGTGCACTAAGATCTAGTGACCCATGAGGATCATTATCCTTGATAAAGTGAGGAAAAGGGAAACCTGCTGTTTGTTAGCATAGACAATGCTGCCATCCCCCATCTGTCTATAGCCTTCTGGGCAACTTCTAAATATCAAACATAAGCCATTTGGAAATCAGAGATCCTCTAATAAATCAGTGCTGCTGGTACTATATCTAGACTCTATGGTATGATGTTAAGGAGTACTGCTTTGGTATTAAAAGAGAGTTTACCTTCTGAGACAAGACATAGTAAATAATCCCAGAAATTTAATAAACTTGGACATAACACCGATAGGATACCATATTAACAACAATTATATAACTTAAGTGGATGGGGTTTGCACAGTTTTAGAGGTGAGAAGAACAATTGTCGATGTATTGGTTGCTCATATTTGCAATGATAGCAAATGAGAGGTGTGGCTGACTTATCCTTATTCAGAAGAGTGTGTGAAAATTTACCCGATGAAGGAAGTAATTTGGAAATATTGGGGAGTAAGATGTAAGTATAATTAAATCGATGTTACATTTCTGGATTCACAAACATTTTAGGTCACAGGTACCACCTATAAAATAGTAGGAGTAAATGTATGAGGAGTAAATTTAAAACTTTAAAAATAACTTTGTGAATGGAGTCCAAAGGATATTAGTTTATTTAAAACTGTTTATTTATTTGTAGGAAACAACTTATATTAAATTCTGTTAAACTGAATAGTACAGTTCATGAACTTCTGGGCCAGAGGAAAACAAATTATTCATGAAATGTTTAGTTGTGAAAACTGAACTGGAAGCATCTCAAATCAAGATTGTTTCCATCCCCACTAGTGTGCAGAAAAAAGAATAAGATTTAAATTCTTTTGACAGGTACACATGCTGAAAATGGAAATATGCAAAGAGCAGTTATTGGCATAACTAGATTGTTGGATGGTTTATGGTTCTGTATGTTACATAGGAAGAGGCCTAGGATTGAGGTAGGAGGAGCCCATTGCAGTCGGGTGCTCCATCATTTTCTATGGCGGACAAGCCTGGGGGTCTGTCCCGGGTGGTGCTTGCCCTTCGGACTTGCAGTAGAGGTTCAAGCTGGGCCTGGCAGGCTTTCTTCTTGTCTCCTCCAGGAGTAAATAATTGCACACAACAGCGAGATAAAGTGTCCCAGGAGCTGCTGAGGCATCTCCCTTCGCTATCATGGCCAAGATGAAACCTCCAGACCCCACAGTGGGGCCACAGAGAGGCCTTTGAGGGTTGCACTGAGTGCCAGAGAGTAGAGCTTCCCTGTTGAGGACACCAGCAAATAAAGTACCAGTGCCTAGGAGCATTCTACGGTCTTCCCAACATCTTGCCAACATCTATTTTGCCAATATCTACTTGCCAATATCAATTTTGGCCATTTACATTCCACGCTGTATCCTCATGAATGAATGAATGAATGAATAAAATATTTAATAGAGCGCACGATGGCCGAGCGGCTTCCTGGCGCTAGGGACCTGATCAAGAACTCAGCAGAGGGGACCCAGGGGAGTTTAAGAGGGGAATGCCTGAAGAAAGAGGAAGGTTTTAAGGGCTTTGCGGAAGTGAGAGTAGATGGGAATGGAACGAATAGAAAGAGGAAGGCTATTCCAGAACTGGGGGGCAAGGACTGAGAATCGGGTTCCCCCCGTTCTGGATTTGCGGAAGCGAGGGGTGTGAAGAAGAGAGAGAGAGGAAGAACGAAGAGTGCGAACAGGGGCATGAGAAGAGACAAGAGTGTTGATGAACAAGGGTGCGGATCGAGAGTGAGCCAGGAATGCTAGACAGGCCAGTTTGAAGAAGGATCTGAAACGAACAGGGAGCCAGTGAAGTGATTTAAGAGCCGGCGTGATATGAGAGGATTTAGGGAGGGAGAGGATGAGACGAGCAGCTTGGTTTTGAATGGCCTGTAGGCGGCGAGATTCGTAAGCAGGTATGCCCACGTACAGGCCATTCCCATAGTCAAGGCGGGAGGTGACGAGGGCCATGACTATGGATTTAAGAGCATCAGTAGAGAAGAAACGGGAGATTTTCCGAATTAAACGGAGGGAAAGAAAACAGGAGGACACAACAGAGCTGATCTGACTGTGCATAGATAAGTCATGGCGGACTTTGATGCCGAGAGTGCGGACAGAAGAAGAGGGAACAGGGGGGGGACCAAAAGAAAGGGGCCAATGTGCGGGGGTCCAGGGGTTAGAAGGGCCACCAGTGAGAACAAGTTCCGTTTTATCTGGATTGAGCTTCAGTTGGTTAGCGCACATCCAGTCAGAAATGAAAACTAAGGTGGAACAGAACTTGGGAAGAGAATCAGGGGTAGAAGAAAGATCGAAAACGAGCTGAAGGTCATCTGCGTAATCATACACAGATACCCCCAGCTCAAGAAGAGAAGTGATGAGGGGGTGAATATAAAGATTGAAAAGGAGAGGAGAAAGAGAAGAGCCTTGGGGAACACCACAAGTGACAGGACGGGGAGGAGCGGAAAAACCGGAGAGATGAACTGCCTGGGACCTATCCTGAAGGAAGGACGCCAGCCAGGAAAAGGCCACGCCCCGAATGCCCGCTGCGCTGACTCATCCTGCTTCCACATGCTCTGTCTGCTTTAAAAGACATTCAGATGGATCCCCACAGAATCCAGAGAGACTGTCACCTGCACACTCATCACCAGCAGACTCGACTACGCCAACGCACTCTACGCTGGTGTTACCCAGAAACTCCTAAGGAAACTACAGAACGTTCAAAACGCTGCAGCCAGACTCGTCCTTGACATTCCCAGTGGCAGGAATATCATAGAACACCTTCAACATATCCACTGGCTCCCAGTCAACAAGAGAATCACCTTCAAGCTCTTCACATATGCCTACAATGCTCTCCATGATGTAGGACCAGCATATCTGAACCACCGCCTCTCATTTCACATACCCGCCAAACAACTTCACTATGCACAACTTGCCCTGGCCACCATCCCACAGATCCACAAGACCAGAACTGGAGGAAGATTCTTCTCCTACCTCACCGCCAAGACATCGAACACCCTGCCCCTCACCTGAGGCAATTTCTGTCGCCGACCCAATCCAGGATGGATCTCAGGACCTGGCTCATCGACTGAACCTCCACCCCAGATGGATCAGCAGCCCCCCCTCCCCCCAGCGCCTCTTGACCCTCAGGGGTGGGTAGCTGCACTATGCAAACTCTGTATAACCTCACCGTCGCCTCATTGAGTGGGCACCCACTGCTTGGATTCCTCAGAGACTGTTAAACAGGGGCTCCAGAAATACATCGTCCCCTCGGAGCTTGAGATTGCATAAGCAGGATAAAAAATCTGTGATAGGCGTTTACGGGGAATTCTGCCAAGCGTCATGTCTCTTGGATGTAAATGATGTCACTAGTCGCCCATTCTGCTGCTACCACAGAGAGATTCCAAACCCCAGAGTACACCACAGAGCCCTGAAGGAGAGGCTCCATTGTAACCAGCATGGTCTTAAGGGCAGAGATACCTGCAGTATGAGACACCCATACTGCTGCTGCCGCAGGGGGAGTCCAACTCTCAGAGTGCACCACAGAGTCTAGGAAGAGGGGCTCGGCCATAACCATCACGCTCTTAAGCACTGGAAGACCCATAGGCATAGGACACTCATTCTGCTGCTACTGCAAGGGGACTCCAACCCCCCCCCCCCCAACGCACCACAAAGCCCAGGAGGAGGAGCTCCTCCATAACCAGTATGCTCTTAAACGCAGGGAGACTTGTTGGCGAGTGGTCGGGTGAAGGCAGGCCAAGAGCATGCCCAACTGCATCTGTCTGAGCTCAGAGGATGCTGAACTGGCTCTAACCTCTTGGTTTTTTGTTCTCAGTTTTGCTCTGCCACTTCCTTGCCATCTTCATTAGTGTATTGTTCTATTTTCTTTTTCTCTCAACCGTGGTGAAAACAAAACTTTCCCTTGCCATGGCGAAAGCTTCGGGTAAGTCTTCCACTTCAATTGCAAACTTTCTTACTAGTGCAATGGGGCCAACTGACAAAGACATTAACACTGTTAAAGAGAGAGTGGTAATTTGCCATCTGGCCTTATCACAATTACAAAGCCATCTGGACTGTTGCGGACATTGAGGTGAATGGGTATGTGCAAGGTAGTTCTTACTCTATTACCTCCATTCCCCCATCTGATCTACTACCTCAAACACCTCTCATGCGCAAAAAGACACCAGGACCTACTTCTAAAGTATTGGGTAAACGCACACAGGGAGGTACTGTAACTGTTGAGAATTCATCCGATCGTCTAGCTGAAAGGTTAGAAGTATCAAATTCCACCCTGATAATACTTAAGATTTTGAAACCCTACTTGATTCAATGCATTCTCTAGAAGCTTTGGTTAAGTACTCTTTACACACACTATCTCTGAGGTTAACACAAGTGGAAAAATGGACAGTCAGTTGTTTAGAAATATTGAAATCTAATGTTAGCTCTAGCCCAAATTGTAATCTGAATGTCGCCAGTGCCTTGCCCCCAGCAACAAATACCAGTCCACATCAACACTTCACTAATATTCAGTCTACACAACAGGGCCCCAGGATTGTTACTATCCCAGCTTCTGCTATCCTTGAAGACAAATTGACCTTACCAACAGCTGTGCAACTAAAAAAAGCCCTGGAATCTGCCACAGTTAGTGGGGTGATGACATTTTTAGATATTTACCCAGAAGCAACGCCTGTTTTTGTGGTATTGGCGAATGTGCCAACCAGAGCTTGAGACTTGGGAGAATATGAGGAATAAATCAATACATTAGGTGGAAAAGAAAACGAGTCTGACTGAGGCCTTCTTTGACTATATTAAAATGGACAAAAGGGTAAATTGGCTTGGCAGTGGGGATTGAAGAATTACCCAGTGATTGCACATCTATATCCTTTAAGACACTCAGATTGGTATATACAATCTTGCAAAGAACCAGATCTTCAGCTAATTCACATCTTGTTACTGCTCTTCCACTCGGTTATTTTTGATCGCCCTGTGGCCTCTAATAGCTGGACAAGTCCCCCTACCAGTGCAACATCTATACAGTCATACAATATTTACCATAACGTTGCGACCCATCACCGCTTTGCACCATTGGCCTCACTGCAAGATGTAGACTTACTTACTGAGAGTATAGAGAAAGGCGGCCTAATTGCTGATTTTACGGTCCCTGGAGATGAGTCAAGTACAACATGCCACAGGAGCCCTTTATTGTGGCCTCCTAATTTGACCGTCATGGATAATCACTCCACTCTAATTTCAAGGGCAGAGGCCCCATTGTGCCAACCTCATTGTAGTGTTTTATTTTGGAATGTTGCAGGGCGACGCTCCCAGGTTCATCTATTGGTCTGGCATGATTTTATTTCTAAAATCTCCATTTTGTGTTTCCAGGAGACTTGGGCATCTGAGTGTATTTATATTAATGTTCTTTTGACATTCCATCTGCCAGCCGTACCTTCTCAGGCAGGCACCGCAAAAGGAGGTTTGTCCATTTATATTTCCCCAATTATAAGTTCCTTAGTCTTTCGCAGTGACCCGGTACATTCTATTTAATAAGGGATTATTCTCTTGCCTTTATACTGAACCAACTTTGCTTCTGATGGCCTGGATGATTGGGCTGTCTAAAGCTTAGCTTCAAGCTCGTTTTCTTTGTTTGTTGCATCTGAGATTAGGGGAAACAAACAAGCACCATTGTTCCCTCCTTTCTCTCTTCTCCTAACAACTGTATCATGTACTGTTATAAGAGCATGTAATATTCATGATAAACATCGAAAAAAGTGGGGCAGTGTCTACAATAGTAGGAAAAGTGGAAACAGAAAAAACTCAGGCATAAGCAAAACAAAATAGCGTGGCCAAAGGATAATCAAATTATTCGGCCAAACAACATATCTGGAGCACCATTGCACCTAACTAAAATAATCATTATGCAATTTGTGTGTCATGATGCTAAGGTCAAAGGCGTTTCGATCCCACAGGAAATAATGGGATCATCATCAGGACAAAAAGAATGCCTAGCCTGAGAAAATCACAATCACAATTTAGTAGATATTGCCTGCTTGCTGAAAAACAAGCAACATCTGAGGACCCTAAGGGGTCTGATGTCATCATAAACGATTCAGGTGATTCAAAGAATGCTGTCACCAACCTGGATTTGTAAACCCTCAAGATGTTCTGGTGGGGTACAGAGAGCTGGTATATCAGAGCTGCCGGGACAAATATGTGGAAGCTCGAATGGGCACCAATTTGAGCGCCCTCAGGCAGAAGCTGAGTAACATGGAGGAAGATAACGCGGTACCTCAAGCTAGTTGTTGCCTGATCTGGTTCATGGCAGCCGTTGCGTTGTGATCAGCACCAGTATTAAGGTGCGTGGTCAGCTTCAAGCAAGGCAAATACATTCGGGAAAAGGAAGCAAGGCATTTGTGCAAGGGAAGTGGAGTGAAGGTATCAGTATAGGTATAGTCCAGCTGGTTGGTGATTAGGGCTTGAGTGACGGTTTTTCTTGTTCCGATGGGGAGCTATTTGTAGATTCTTAAGAGCATGTGGAGAGTGTGGAAGCATGCTGAGGAGACTGAGCTGATATGTCATTTCATGGAGAGCTTGCTGTTCAGGATGATGCTGAGGCTGCGGGTGTCGTCTGAAGGCGCGCCAAAGGCCAGCCCGTCTGCGCCCGTCCGCGCCTGGACCGCGCCCAGCGCCAGGACCCCTGGCCCCCGTCGATGCCAGCCCACACGACGGACCTACGACGCCGCCACCCTCAACGCACTCAAACCCGACCAGAATCCCGCCTGCCACCGAGCCACCCCGAAACGCTCCCACGGACCCTTCACCTGCCAAGCCTGCAAGTTCACCTGCCTCCGGACCTGCACCGCACTCGAAAGACCAGGCACCAACAACAACCACCTCAAGTGCATCCTGCTCAACACCCGCTCCGTCCACAGATACGCCGTCGAACTCTGGAACCTCCTCGACACAACATCACCGGACGTCGCCTTCCTCACGGAAACCTGAATGAACGCCTCCTCAGCACCCGACATCGCCATAGCCATCCAGGACGGATACAAGATCACCCGGAGGGATCGCGTCAACCAGACCGGAGGAGGCATCGCTATCGTCCACAGGAACACCATCTGCATCACGACCAACACCGATGACACCTTCACCGCCGCCGAGCACCTCCACTTCCAGATACACACCGACCCCAAGACCACCCTCAGAGGTACCCTCATCTATAGACCCCTGGGACCATGCACACAATTCGGTGAAGCCATCGCAGGCATCATCAGCCCGCACGCCCTCACCTCCGCCGACTACATCCGCCTAGGGGACCTCAACTTCCACCTGGAGAACAACAAGGACAGCGACACCACCACCCTGCTGGACTAGCTCACCAACCTCGGACTCAAGCAACTGGTGAACACCCCCACCTACTACGCCGGCCACACGCTCGACCCCATCTTCTCCTCCAGCAAGCATATCTCCTTCAGCCACTCCACCAGACTTCACTGGACTGATCACAGCTGCGTCCACTTCAGCTTCAGGAGAACCACGACCCACCACCACCCGCAATAAGTTCCCCGCAGGAGCTGGAGCAAGATCACCGCCGACCAGCTCACCACCTCCCTCAGCCAGAACCCTCCCGCCAGCACCACGGACCCCAACAACGCAGCCGGCATCTTCACTCAGTGGCTCACCAACTGCACCGATGACCTCGCACCACTGAAGAACCCTCCCAGCAGACCCAGCAGCAAGAAGGCCTCGTGGTTCACCGACGAACTCAAAACATCCATTAAAAACTGCTGCACCCATGAAAAAGCCTGGCGCCACGACCAGACTACAGAAAACATGACTGACCTCAAGAACGCAACCCGCACACACCACCAGCTGATCCGCATCACCAAAAGGACAACATTGAAAGAAAGACTGGACACCAACACCCACAACAGCAAGGAACTCTTCAGCATCGCCAAAGAGCTCTCCAACCCCAGCGCCGGAATCAACGACATCACTCCCTCGCAAGACCTCTGCGACTCACACGCCTCCATCTTCCACCGCAAGATCACCGACATACACAACAGCTTCGGCGCACCAACCACGCACCCCACCACCGACCCAATGCCCCCCACCACCACCCTGCCGCCTGGACCTCAGTCAGCACCGAAGACACCACCCGCACGATGAACACCATCCACTCCGGATCCCCAACCGACCCCTGCCCCACCACGTCTTCAACCATGCCGACTCCATCATCGCACCCCAACTCCGGGACATCATCAACATCTCCTTCAACACGGCCACCTTCCCGGAGAGCTGGAAGCATGCCGAGCTCAGTGCCCTCCTGAAGAAACTAAAAGTGGACCCCACCGACCTCAAGAACGTCCGCCCCATCTCGCTCCTCCCTTTTCCTGCCATAGTCATTGAGAAGACCGTCAACAACCAGCTCGTCGCCTTCCTCGAGACGAACGAATCCCTCGACCCCTCACAGTCCGGTTTCCGAGCCAACCACAGCACTGAGATTGCCCTCATTGCAGCCGCCAACGACATCAGATCCCTGCTCGACAACGGTGAAACAGCAGCCCTCATCCACCTGGACCTCTCTGCAGCGTTCGAGACTGTCTGCCACCGCACCCTAATACAGCCCCTCAGCAACATCGGAATCCAAGAGAAGGCACTGGAGTGGATCCTCTCATTCCTCACCGGAAGAACCCAGACAGTCCGCCTCCCCCCGTTCAGATCCGAGGCCACCGAAGTCATCTGCGGCGTACAACAAGGATCCTCACTCAGCCCCACCCTCTTCAACGTCAACATGAGCCCCCTCGCAGCCATCGCACGCCAACACAACCTTAACATCATCTCCTACGCCGACGACACCCAGCTGATCCTCTCCCTCACCAACGACCCCGCCAGAGCCAGCCTACACTGAAGGAACATCGTCGAGAGATGCACCTTCAAACATAAACATGTTTGAAGGAACACTCTCTCTCGAGGATGCAGGGGATGGAACATGGGAAGCTAAGAACACATTCACAAATAGAAGCATGGGAATAGAAGAAAGAATACCTTACATTATCTCCCTTCTTATAAAAAAAACAAAAATATAAATCAAACAAGAAAACTAAGACATATAAAAATCCTTAAACCTAGAAGGAATGGAACAATTGCGATTTGGCCTAACTGGTTCATATATTCCACTTGAAGAAGAAGAAATTTGAGAAAACATAGGAAAAGATTGCAAATCCATACCTGCGATTGAATTGGAAGGAACAACAGAAGAACAAACATTGTTATGAAGATAATCAGAGGGAGTACCTACAGGAAAATGTGAACATTCAACATCATTGGAATCAGTTTTGTATACAAGAATTCTTTTAGCTTGATCATTGGAAATTTTCACAAGAGCCCTTTTACTCCACCACCCCTTTTCTTCAAGAAAGACTGACCCTTTAGAAGTTTTAACAATCTGAAAAGGAGAAGAAAATGTTGACATTCCTTTTATAGATTTCTTCGGGTTCCTAAACAAAACCCAATCACCCACCTGAAAATCTTTCATAACAAAATGGGAAGAAGCATCAAAGTACTTCTTTTGCAAAGTTTGTTTTTTAATAACATTCTCCTTAAAAATAATCTTATCATGACAAGAAATACAAGAAGAAGTGTCTTTCCTTAAATCCTTCAACCAGTTTGGACAAATCACACCATTCGGATTTCTTTTCTTCAAAAGTCTGAACGAGGAAATACCAGTTGTTGAATGTGGTGTGGTTAAATAGGACCAGATTTTCTTCTTCAAAAAATCTTTAACTGGGAAATTACTAGCAAGAGCTGTTTGCACACCCTCTTTTAAAAATCTATTAAATCTTTCAATTAGACCATTAGCAGCAGGGGAATAGAGTGCTACTTTTAATGTTTAATGTCATGTGCTTTACAGTAATCTTGCATGGCCAGGGAACAAAAATGTGAACCATTATCTGTCACAATTTCTTTTGGATAACCCTCTATGTGAAAAACTCTTTCCAAAAATTTGATAACAGAAGAAGAAGATGGAGAATCACAAAAATCTACATCCACCCACTTAGAATGGTAATCAATTAAAGCTATTATAAAGCGATCACTAGTTGGCAATAGATTAAAAGGACCAGAAAAGTCCAAGGCAACTTTAGACCAAGCCTCATCTGGAACAGACACAGGATGAAGAGGCAATTTATTGACTCTCCAGTGTTTATCCGATAAAAGACAAGAGTCACATTTATCTATAAATAAGAACATCCTTGTCTAAAGCAGGCCACCAGAAAAACTCTTTAAGTTTTCTGGAAGTGCTTCCAATGCCTAAATGACCCTCATGCGCACATTCTACCAATTTCATGCGTAAAGAAGAAGGTGGAATGCATTGATCTCCACGCATCAAAGTCCACTCACAATAGAAAGATCTTCAGAAACCTGAGCAAAAGATTTAAGGGAAGCAGGTAAAGAACGTTCCTTTGGCCAACCATTAATAACCATGTTATTCACAGCCTGTAAACCTTTATCATCACTATAGGCCTTGAACCATAAATCCTGAGTTAAAAATGGAAAAACCTCTCTTGAATCAGAAATTGATGCTACTACACATTCAACATCACTAAACCTTGTCTCTACATAATCCTCCTGGAACGGAAGTCTTGAGAGACAATCCGCTCTGACATTGAGACCACCAGACACATGACGAATTGTAAAATTAAATTCATGTAATCTGGATAGTAAACGCACCAAACGTGCTGAAGCCTTCCCAGTACCATTACCATTCAATAAATTGAGTAACGGTTTATGGTCACTTAGTAACACAAAGTGCGTGCCCCAAATATAACTCTTAAACTTTTCCACAGCCCACGAACAAGCCAATACTTCCCTCTCAATGGTGGAATCGTTTCTCTCTGCAGTGGACAGAGACCAAGAAGCAAAAGCTACTGTACGTTCAAGAGAACCTGTGTGTTGAGACAAAACTGCGCCTAGACCTAACTGGCTGGCATCAACTGAAATCGTACACTCAATTCCTGGGGTAAAAGATGTCAAAGCTGGAGAATTGAAAATTGCTTCCTTAATTGAAAGAAATTAATTATTAACAACATCAGACCACTCAAACTTACTATTTTTCTTAAGCAGATCCCGTAAAGGTTGAACAATCTGAGAGTAACTTGAAACAAATCTAGAGTAATACTCTGTCATGCCAAGAAACGACCTCAAAGAATCTTTGTTACCAGGAGCTGGGACATCTGAAATGGCCTTTGTGAGCGAGAATTTTGGTTTAATGCCGGCTGAACTAATGCAATGACCTAGGTAATCAACTTCTGATTTTAAAAATTTACATTTATCCCTTCCTAAAGTGATACCAACATTCTTAAAACATAACAGCACCTCCTTTAAAGTGTTAACATGGTCCTCAACACTTTTAGAAAAAATAAGAACATCGTCCTGATATGCCTGAACATTTCTGATTTTACCTAGCAAAGAATCCATAAACTTTTGAAAAACACTTGCGGCCGAAGCTAGGCCAAAGGGCAACCTCAAATACTTATAAGCACCAAATGGTGTAATAAATGTAGTCAAATCAGTTGACTTTGAGGATAAAGGAATTTGGTGGTAAGCACTACGCAGGTCTAAAAGCGTGAAAAATTTAAATCCATCAATACCAGTAAGGAGATCCTGAATTCTAGGAATGGGATGACAATCAATCAATATATTTTTGTTTAAAGACCGAAGGTCTGCACACAAACGGATACTAGAATCCTTTTTACGAACAATAACAATAGGACTGACCAATTGCAATGAATTTGTGGGTTCAATAATTTTGTCAGTAACCATGTTATCCAATAATTTTTTCAAATCATCCCTAACACTGAGGGGAGTTTACCTAAGTTTGTGCACAACTGGAATTGCACTAGGTTTCAACTTAATAAGGTGTTCACATTTTTCAACTTTACCCACATTTGAATTAAACACTTCTGGAGATTGTTTTATAATATCATTAATACAGGACTCATTAATTTCTTCTACCATAGAAATTACAACATCATTCAATTGAACTGGATTCTTAGATCCAGGGACAAGTTTTAAGTTCATTTTAGCTAAATCCTGCCAACCAACTATACTTTTTCCCTTAATGGCTACATAAACCTTAGTATAAGTTTTCCTACCCAAACATGTTATCTCAGACATGAAGAATTCAAGCATCTCAATATCCTTGTCTCCATATGCTTTAGGTATAATGTCAACTTTACACAAAACAGTTGAATGAGCCCATAACTTGTCAAAAATGACATCAGAAACAATTGTGACTGGAGCACCAGAATCAGCCATCATGTCAAGTGAGTGTTTACCAATAAGTACCTGACAGGTGGGATCAGGAACATGTTCACAATCAATTAAATTTCCACATGAGTCAAAAGCCAAAATTTCTTTAACCTCACTAGACATTGTTGGTAATTCTATAGTATTGATGTTTAAATGCCGCATATCAGACTCTAATGGAACAACATCAAAACCTGATAAGCTATCAATCTGATCAGGTTCATATGTTTCAACAGTTCTAACATGCACAGTACGTTTAGCTTTGCATACACTGTTAAAATGACCAAACTTATGGCAGTTTGTACACTTCTTACCAAGGGCATTACAGATTGGGCTATTACTAAGATGAGTTCTTGATCCGCACCTGAAACAAAATGTATTAGTTCGAGGCTGTTGAGGTTTGCTAAACTTATTTCTAACTGCTAAAGCATTAATTGATAAATCATTTTGAACAAAATTAACAGGCACAGAGTTTTCAGCAAGAATACTTTTTGAAGAAACTATACTTCTTTCGATGCTTTTAGCCATATCAATGACTTCAGCCAACGTAGGGTCTCTGCAACTCAAAATTCTTTCCTGAATTTTTTTATGGCAACAACCATAAACAAATTGATCTCTGATGTAAATGTCTAAATCGGCTCCAAAGTTGCATTCAGCTGACATGTTCCTTAACACAGAAATAAAATCTTCTACACTTTCCTCCATATTTTGCTTTCTTTGCCTAAAATTAAAACGTTCCAAAATAATATTTGGCTGTTCCAAAAATTTTATATTTAATCTATGAACTGCGTCTCTGTAAACATTCCATCCATCACCCCTTCCTGGAGGTGGAACAGCAGGAGGTAAGTTATCATATATTTCTCTTCCAGCTCTCCCCAAATGGCTGTAAAGAATGGCCAACTTTTTTTTAGCCGTATATTCTTCAGCATCAATTGCTACTAAATAGTTCTCGAAACTCTTAAACCATGTTTTCCAAGGTTCAACTGGTTTTCCATTAACTGGTAAAAATGTATTCAAAATAATCACTTGTTGATTATTTTCCATGTTCAAATATTTTTTTCAAGTTAAAATATATTTGTATACTTTCAAAGTATTTAAAATAGACTTGCAGTCTTCCTGTATTTGAGCAATAAAATTTCAGTCTTTGAAAATGGAAGAAAGAAATGTATCCAATTTGCTAAACAGGAATATAAATATATTCTTGAAACATTAATAAAGTGCGCATACCATTTTCAAGTAGATTTCCTTTAGATCTGAACACTTACGCAACGATTTTCAAATCGGAAATAAGCAAACCGAAATGAGCGCGTAGTGCTCTTTAAGAGATCGGGTTGAAATGAAATACCAACGTTGTGCGATGATGTAATCGCGGTCTGCTCTCACGTGATTAGATGTCAAATAGCAGCGTCGCAAACCACAGATTTGCTTTAAAATCCGAAAGTGGATGAACAAACGTCCTTGAAGATCCGTAGAAAAAGGTACGTGGTGCACACACGTTTCTTTTTAAAAACAGGCTCAGTGGAGCAAATACATTCTTGGGGAAGTAAACCAAGAAATTAGTGAAAATGACGAAAATGACTGGAATTTCACAAATCCTGTCGCCAAATGTAAAGAAGTAAATGGATATCCCGGAAGGATGATTCAAAGAAAGAGGTTTGTAATCCAATGGGTTTATTTCCAAGTAAATACGGCATACACGGGAGCGCCACCAGCTCTCAGCAAGTACAAAAGTTTAATAACATACCTGCAATAACTGTGAATCTCTAACAGAAGTTGAACTGAAGGAACATCCTCGAGAGATGCACCTTCAAACATAAACATGTTTGAAGGAACACTCTCTCTCGAGGATGCAGGGGATGGAACGTGGGAAGCTAAGAACACATTCACAAATAGAAGCATGGGAATAGAAGTAAGACTACCTTACAAAGTCCTGGGATCATCTCCCTCCGCCTGGGACGACTCCTGGTGGCCCCCTGCCCTGGGCACCACCCCAAGCCAACAGACCACGCACGTAACCTGGGCTTCATCCTGGACTCCTCCCTCTTGATGACCAGACAAGTCAACGCCGTCTCGTCATCCTGCTTCAACACCCTGCGCATGCTCCGTAAGATCTTCCGATGGCTCCCCACCAAAACCAGGAAGACGGTCACCCAGGCACTCGTCACAAGCCGACTGGACTACGGGAACACCCTCTATGCAGGAACCTCTGCCAAACTACAGAAGAGACTCCAGCGCATACAGAACGCCTCCGCACGGCTCATCCTGAACATCCCCCGCCACAACCACATCTCCGGCCACCTGAGAGACCTGCACTGGCTCCCCGTCAGCAAGAGGATCACGTTCAGACTCCTCACCCACGCACACAAGGCTCTCCACGACCTGGGCCCCAAGTACCTCAACAACCGCCTCACTTTCTACACACCCACCCGCCAGCTGCGTTCGACCAGCCTCGCCCTTCGCAGAGCCACCACCGGAGGAAGATCCTTCTCCTACCTGGCGGCCAAGACATGGATCTCCCTCCCCATCCACCTACGGTTGACCCACGACCATCTCTCCTTCAGGAAGCAACTCAAGACCTGGCTTTTCGAGCAGAAACGGACCCCTCTCTCCCAGCGCCTTGAGACCCTTCCGGGTGAGTAGTGCGCTATATAAATTGTCTGATTGATTGATTGATTGATTGGGAGTGGGCCCAAGTTTGTCTGGCCACCAAATGTCGGTCCAGGGGTAGGCATTGTTGCCAACGATCAGCACTTCATTCTTCTCACTGTTGAGTTTCAGACAGTTGGCCTTCATCCAGTCAACAACATTCTTCACGCAGTTGTGGAAGTTTGTCTTAGTGGCGGTGGGGTCTTCTGAGAGTTGATGAATGAATGAAAAAACGGAATTTGTGAAGGCGCTAAAGGTTCACATATGGCGTCACGCGAGGATGACTTAACTCTTAAACAGCCAGATTTTCAGCTGTTTCTTAAAGGTAGTCAGATCAGTGGATGCTTTAAGAATCTCCGGAAGTTTGTTCCATGCTTGAGCACCCGGAAGGCTGAAAGATTTACCACTCCTGTGCACCAAGCATACCTTAGGGATGCAGGCGAAGTCAGCAGTGGATGATCTATATACTCTAGTAGAGGTGTAGTGACAAGCACGCCTACTGAGGTATCCGTCACCCTTACCATGGAGAGCAATGAAGAAAATTACAGTGAGCTTGAATTTTATCCACTCCTTCACTGGAAGCCAGTGTAAGGCCTTGAGATGAGGGACCATATGAGCCCTAGGTTTCAGTCTGCGAATCGCCCTAGCCGCTGTGTTTTGCACTCCCTGCAGGCGCTGAAGGAGGAAGTCCGGTAGGCCAAAGTAAAGGACATTGGCAGAGTCTAATCTAGACGTAACCAGCGCCTGAATCACTGTCTTCCTGGAGTCTAGTGGGAGGAGCGGAAGGATTTTTTTCAGCATACGGAGGCAGCCAAAACAGGTTCCCACCCGGGCCTGAGCTTGGTAGCTCATAGAAAGGTTGTTATCAATGTAGATACCCAAATTTTTAACTGTGGATTGGGCAACGCTGGGGGGTATAGTTCATCCGGTCGCCATTGGCTCCAATTGCTCACAATAGGCTGACCAAAGAAAATAATCTCTGATTTTTGCACTTGAGCTGGTTCTCCTTCAGAATTTTAAAAACATTTGTGAGGCAGGATCTGATTGCGTCCCCATCGAAGTGTGTGCCGTAGTCGAATGAAAAATCAGCTGAGTGTCGTCAGCATATGAAATTATCTTGGAGCCAGTTGCCTCCACCAGGGGTGCTAGAGGTGACATATATGAATGAAAAAGAGTTGGACTTAAGGTAGAGCCCTGTGGGACTCTGTTGGACCTGCGATGGGCAAGCCCAGCACAAAGGGGGTAGCTTGGCTCAAGTGTCAAGGCAAGTGAAGGCTGTCATGTTAAGCCGGCTTTGACCCAATAATATCTCCTTGTACAACTACCAAAAAGAAGGACACCACACCACTGTTGTAGAAAAATACGATTCCTTTATGTAAAAATTTCTCTGTTGTGAATCGGGATCAATTGGGAAAGCACATTTACATTTCTTTTGGGTCACAATTTGCTGGGTTTCAATTTTGGAATAGATTCAATAAATAAGCTTAGGAGTACAGTTCATCAATAAATGGATTGAATATCAGGAATAAATATTGTCAATAAATAGAATAAATATCGAGAATAAATATCTTCAATAAATAGCATAAATATCACTTTCTGTATAGCAGAATAAATACTGGTTCAGTTACAAGAACATCTACAGGTTCATTCTGGTATCGTTGCCACCAATTAAATACTTCACGAACACTACATTTGCAGATACATTTCAGGTTGGAAAGATTACTCTTACAGTTTATGACGTTTTCACCATTAATGTACGCAGGCTTCTCTGAGCACAACAGGGAGTGCTGGGACTCTTTAAGAATCACATGGGGGTTATGCGCGTATATCTAAAAGGCAAGGAAAGACAGTGAACACTTCATTTACACTCGGCTGCCACCGGGTTGAGATCTCTGTTTGCCGGTGGGGGTCTAAGCGCGCCTAGGGGTTTCTACCACCGCTAGCACTCAGGCGGCACCAGTTCCAAGTCTTTAGACTGCCGAACGGGGCTGCCGAAGAGGTCACACAATCTTCGCGCTCAGTCAAATAAATGCCGGTTCACAGTTCTGTGGTTCTGAAATTCTGGACCCTGCTGTAATATCGGTATCAAGGTCCAACACTCGTGTCACAAAATATCGTCGTACCATGACGAATTTGGTATCGGCAGACCGGTAATGATTAGGACACTATCCCTGTGCATTTGCGTCATGATTGAGCAATGCTAGCACCCTTAAATCATGGTTTCCGTTCCGAACCCTCAGACTCCATTTTGTGAACGGCATCCATCTTATGACTTGCCCTCATATAGTCAATTGATTAAGACCGAGCTCGATCTGAAAGGACACGTCCACCTTAGCTGACTTCCCCATGACCTGGCCAAACTGACTCCACTGCCTCCAGCCAAACCTGTTCGGGCAGCCCCTCGCCCAGTGGCCGAATGAGATAGCATCAATACATAACATGCCATAAACCATACACCACCTACAGACCATGTTTTCTACACACATACACCTGTCCATATTTCTTGTTTATGGCCAGTTTTATGACAAGGAGGTGCCCTGTTTTATTGAGGTTTCATCGATATCTGATTGTAATTCCGGGCTGGGCTGGGTCATCTATCACAAACTGGGCATCTAAAATATAGGTTGGCCGTCGTGACTTCGCTCTTTGCTTTATTGTGTAAATATGTCTATGACCATATCGTAAACTCAAGAATTCTTGCCTGAAGTGCAATATTTTGTATAAAAGGAGAAGGCTGGTTCTGTAAAAACGAACAGTCTCCTGAGAACTTACAGCCCGTGCTGTTGTAATTCTAGGACGCTTGTTACTTGGTTGCAGCCAATAAAACTCGATCTCTGACTTCACCTAGAAGACTCTGTGTTTCTGTGGTCCGGAACAGGGAGAACTCAGAGGTCCCCGGGTGTTACCCCTGGCACCACCGGGTTCCTAAAAACCCGGCACCTCAGTTGGCGCCCAACTCGGGGCGGTATCAAGCGGTGACGGTCCAAGCCAGATGTTCATGAGGAGCTTCATGTGAAAATTCCAGAGGACGGCCAGCCACTTCAGCGACCCCTGTATGTCGACGTGGTTCCGAAGGTCTTTGCTGCGAGGTTCCCCGCGTCCCGACGGCTACGAAGGACTGCTGCCCTGACTATCGCCCTGTTTTGGACCCAGTCATCCTTGGTAGAGCGAAACGATAGACGAGTCTTCTAGTGACGTCATCGATCTTCAATACTTCAGTTAAGTATAAGTGGAGCGTCTCCCAGTCCTTAGTTTGGTTCTTAGTTTTGGTATCCTTGAGATACTGTTTGTTTGGTACTTGCAAGCGCCAAAACGGAGGGATTCGTGTATTCACGAAAATATCATAGTTAGATAATCCCTTGAAGTTTGAAGCTAGACTAGTGAGCGGAGATGCCTGGTCTTAGCAGACTTGGAAACTTGTTTTGTCTTGGTTGTAGTAAGGACTCCCGATTAGAGGATTTGTTTCCGGTTCCTCCGATTGGAACTCCAACATATGAGTTATATATCAAGCACGGAGTAGGCCCTATCACATATAATGAGGTATGGATAAAATACACCCGCAAGGATGGTGTTTTAAAATGGCCCCAATATGGTAGTTTTGACTCAGAAGTCTTAGACAACCTCGAGGTCAAACTGTTTAAGAAGAAAGCCCGGCCGGCGATGTTTGACTCCTTTCGCTTATGGCGCAAAGAAGCCAAACAGAAAGAAATAAAATTAGCAAAGAAAAACAAAAAAGGTATGTCAATGGTACAAGCTGCCATCGCATACAGGGATAATGAGGAAGAGCAGGAAAGTGAACAAATGCTGAGAAGCAAGAAACTAGCAGTAGATAAATGCTACCCGATGTTACCACATGAGGGACAAGATTCGAAGGGGACACCCGATAAAGATCCATTAATGTCCCATTTGTTAAATTCACCACCCCCATACACATCGAGTATTGTTGGACCCCCGAAGCGTATTTTTATACCGCGCCCCGGCGCACGAAATACAGTCCTTGCACAAGCACCAGCTCCTCTTCAGCTGGTTCCTACTTCTCCGGCGCAGCCTTCTCAAGGGCCGCCGCCTTTGCTACATACTCCGTCTACTTCTCCTACAACTTTGCCTACCGCTCCACCTGTTTATCCTGATACTACTTCTCCTACTGCTTCGACTTCTTCTGCTGTTGCTTCGACTTCCTCTTTACATCAGCCTGTCTTTTCTGGCGCATCTGCCTCTCCGCAAGCTTCTCCTTCTGTTCGACAGAGAGTGGCAAGTACTGCCACTGGTCTGTTCTCACCTTTCTTTGGGTCGCCTAAAACGACCCCTAAAATAGGACGTAGACAGTTGCGTAGTCAACTGCCTGATTACGAGGAATGAGGAGTGCTGAATGAGTTAGCACGCAAATGGATCACTGACACTGTTAGATATGATGTTCAGTCTGTTATGGAAGTTTTCCGTCAATGGGATGCACCCACTCAGAGATACGTATTTGAAGAGATGTGTGTATACCTTTGCGAAGATTTGGAGACAAATGATCCCAAACACAAAATGCAGGAATTATTTTGAATGCGATTTAGGATCTATGAAGGCATGATTGTAGGTGCCGATGTAGAAAAAGCAATAGATCTGTTATTATCCTATAGGAGTAAGGGAAATGTCTCTAGATCATTGTATGAAGATGGCGTGTCAGATAAGAAAAAGGCGCGACAGTACCCTATGAGAGAAGTTCCTCCAGTATGGAGGGAAGGTGATGCGAATGTAAATCCACCAATTCTGCCGCATTTCCAGCGTGTGTGGGTTCATGTCCCCTGGAAAAGATCTGAAGTTTTAGCACTCAAGCAGACTTTACCTGATCCCCGTAAAAATCCTGCAGGGTATTATAAGGAATTATCACAGACTGCCAGCTCATGTATAATGAATTTAGCGGATATAGACATGTTGTTTGGGAATGTTGTTCCACAGCCTTTATGGAGTAAAATTCGTCATGCAGATCATGATCGGGAACTAGGTGACACGTGGGCTAACATTACTGCTGCAGATGCTAGACAAGTTGGTGGTTCCAAACCAGAGCCTTTAATAGCTGAACTCCCTGGTAGAATTATCACGTATATGAAGACGTTAATGCCTGAACTGCGTGTTAATTGGGATAAGTTGTCTGCATGCAAGCAAAAGAAAGACGAGAATGTGTTTGACTTTTTCACGAGATTTGAAGAGACTTTCGTCGATCACAGTGGTCAGGATATGGCTACCGAGGGTGGCCAAAGATTGTTTGTAGACAAATTCGTACAAAATTTGCTCCCTGAACTGTGCAATAAATTAAAAGATTCAGAGAGTGCTTGGGCTGTTTCAACGTCCGCGCAGATTTTAGCCACAGCCCAGTACTACGAAAATAGACGCAAAGACGAGCTAGATAAGGCAGACAAAAAGACCAAAGATTTAAAAACTAAAGTTCTTCTCCAGCAAGCCTATCCGCCTCGCACGCCTAGTCAGCCCAATTATCAACAACCACAGCAGTATTCAAGGAACGCGCAAGGAAACGAGTTTTCCCATCAGCGTTTTCCGTATGGCCTGAATCAGTGTGCTTATTGCAAAGAAGAGGGTCATTTCAAAAATAATTGTCCAGCTCTAGCGCGACGTCTAAATGGTGTTTCCGGTGCAGGAAGTAGAGGTGTTCAACAGGCCACTAGAGGTAGGGGCCATGGAAATTTCCCCCAGAATACCACTTCTTTCCCGCCTCAGAATTCTATGAATAGCTTTGATCAACAGAATAATGCGTCTTCTAGGTCAGCTCAGTACTATGCTGATGACTACTACCCAGAGAACGAGAATGAGAGCAATAATTGCTAGGACAGCCATGGACAAAGAGAGGGAGTTGTTTCAGTTCCAGTAGATCAGAATGGACCCTATGTCGAGGTGATTACATCAGGAGTGTCGGAACCATTTCTGCTGGATACTGGTGCTACAAAAAGTTCGATTATGCACTCAAAACTTCCTGGCGCACCTTTGCCCGGCGAAATGAATGTTTCAGTAGGTTTTTCTGGCGCCCCGGTTAGAAACCCGATCTCTAGTCCTATGCCCCTTTCTGTTGGCCCATGCGAATTAGAAGCACCCCTTATTCTTACAACAGGTTGTGGCGAAAACTTGTTAGGTTTGGATCTGTTAAAGAGATTATATGCTACCTTGTACTGTTCTCCTTCTGGAGTACCACTTACACTTGGTAAGAAAGTGATTTCTCCAATGTATTTGGCAAGGGAGAATGTTCCAATTGAATTGTCATCTCTTCCAGATATACTTTGGGCTAGGGGTTCTAATGATGTAGGTCTTTTGGAGATAGCACCGTATGTCATAACATTGAAAGCCAATGTTAGGTTGCCACGTATTTCACAATACAAGATCTCTAGCGAATGTGAGAAAGCATTGTTGACGATTATTTACGATCTGATTGAGAGAGACGTCATTGAGGAAACAACAGGCAACATTTGTAACAGTCCTATTTTGCCTGTCTTAAAGCGTACTGATCCTTCACAGCCCCCTGTGTACAGGTTCGTGATTGATCTCAGAGAAGTCAATAAGATCGTTGTACCGCAGTTTCCAGTCGTCCCCGACATTACTGCCTTATTGACAATGGTTCCCGCTTCAGCCACTTGGTTTTCGGTGATTGACCTGAAGAACGCCTTCTTCAGCATCCCGATTGCCGAGGAGAGCAGAGACATTTTTGGCTTCAATTTAGGAGGACGAAGCTTCCGCTTCAAACGCGCTCCTCAGGGCTACTGTAAGAGTCCATCAATATTCAGTCAGGCTCTGAAAACACAACTCGATACGATTGTTCTACCTGATGGCGCGACTCTGATTCAGTAAGTAGACGATTTACTGATCGCTGCAGATACTGAAGAGATTTGCAAGCGAGCCACATTGTCATTGTTGCGTCATTTATGCGACATGAAACACAAAGTCTCTCTTTCAAAACTGCAATTTTGCCGACAAGAAGTGACCTACCTAGGTCACATCTTATCGAAGGAGGGAAGGAGACTGACCCCAGAAAGAATACAGGCAATTGCAAGATTGAGTGCCCCAAGGACACAAAGAGAAGTGCGTGCCTTCTTGGGCATTACATCGTACTGTAGGCAATGGATACCGAACTTCTCCCTATTGGCTAAACCTTTGCTGGCACTAATCCATAAAGACACACCCGATCCTATGCCTTGGTCTGAGGATTGTCAGACAAGTTTCCACGAGTTGCGTGATGCATTGTGTTCGGCTCCTGTGTTGGGCAACCCCGACTACAGTAAGCCTTTTACGTTATACGTCCATGAGAAGGAAGGTTGCGTATTATCAGTCCTAACACAATACTTTGGGAGCAAACAGTGCCCATGCGCATACTTCTCAGCAACCCTAGATCCTGTAGCTAAGGCATTACCAAGTTGCTTGAGGGCCACTGCTGCAGCAGCTGTCTGTATCCGACAGTCTGCTGGGTTAGTCATGAATAATACACTGATCGTTATGGTCCCACATGCAGTAGACATTTTACTGAACAGAACAAAGACGCAGCATTTAACTAGTGCTCGACTGTCAAGCTATGAATTGACACTATTAGCGAGTCACGTTCACATAAAAAGGTGCGATACACTCAACCCCGCCACGCTATTGCCCATTCCAACTGAGACAGATAAGGTCGAAATGCATGATTGCTGTTTTAGGGCAAAAGAAGAGACAAAAGGGAGAGTAGACTTGCAGGACACTCCCCTTCCTGAATGTAATGACACTTTATGGGTTGATGGTTCATGCTTCAAGTTGCCAAATGGTGATACGACTGCAGCATATGCCGTAACAACATTACACACCATTGTTGAGACCGCACGCATCCCCCAGAATTCCGCACAAGCAGCAGAGCTAATAGCACTTACAAGAGCATGTGTGTTGGCAGAAGGAAAGCGAGTGAATGTGTATACTGATAGCCAATACGCCTTTGGTTAGCCCATAGTTTTGGACAATTGTGGCGAGAACGTGGGTTCCTGACGTCACATGGTGCGAGAATCCAACATGGCCAGATAGTTAACGAGCTCCTCGAGTCACTGACCTTACCGCTACAAGTTGCGATTATAAAGTGCAGCGCACATAGAAAGATTCAAGATGATGTTGGTCGTGGGAATGCATTTGCCGACGAGGTTGCGAAAGAGACTGCAAGGAACACAATGAGTCGGATGTATGTTGTAGGTCCTGCTAGATGGATCCCTGATGTGGGTATGTGTGAGGACACTATTGAAAGTGTGAAGTCCATACAAGCTGATGCCACTGAAGAAGATGTGAATGAATGGAGAGAAAGCAAGGGAAGATTGGATGCGAATGGTTGTTGGGTCGAATTGTCAGAGCACCAACGATGGCTGTTACCCGACGCATATGTACTCGCAGTGGTGACAATGGCCCATGGAATGGGGCACATCAGTGTAAAAGGAATCTGTAAACTGTTGGCCCCAGTATGGCAGAATAGTGGTATCCCGAAATGCGCAGAGAATTTGGTCAGGAGTTGTATGGTGTGTTTGCAGTACAATCCCGGTAAGGGGACCCCAACTCCAGCTGGTCATTTTGCGCCTCCAACGTACCCGTTCGAGGTTTTGCAGCTCGATTTCATCCGCATGGAGAGGTGCAACAATCTGAAATATGTGCTTGTTGTTGTTTGCGCCTTCTCCAGGTGGGTGGAAGCATACCCCCTTAAGGACAACACTGCATTGTCAACTGCCAAAGCCCTTGTCAAGGAATTCTTCCCTAGATTCGGGATGCCTAGAATGATCTGGAGTGATAATTGAAGTGAATTCGTGGGACGGGTGATGATGAGAGTGTGCGAATGTCTAGGCATCCACCAGAAATTTCACGCTGCAAACCACCCCCAATCAGCAGGCCTAGTAGAGTGCTATAACGGCACCCTAAAGCTCAAACTAGCCAAGATCCAAGCCAGCAGAGGTCTTAAGTGGCCTGACGCCTTGCCTTTAGCACTCCTATCTACCAGAATGATTGTCCATTCTAGGCTGGGACTTAGCCCACACGAAATCGTGTTCGGGCGCCCAGCAAATATATGGGGGGTACCGAGGCCCAAAAAGCTCAGTGAGATAGAGCATCCTGTACTGCTTGACTATTTACACGAATTGACAACTAAATTGCGTGTTTTACACCAACAGGTTCACAGTTCCTCTCCGCCAGCCTCGGACGATCCAGGTCACTCCATTGAACCTGGCACCTGGGTGTTGGTGCGGAATTTTCAGCGCACGAACAACGATCAGCCCAGGTGGACCGGGCCATACCTCGTCCTTCTTTCCACAAGATCAGCTGTTTGGGTGGAAGGAAAGAAGAACTGGATCCACGGGACCCATTGTAAACGGGTCCGTCTTCCTCTTCCATATGACCGGTGGGTCCAGGACGGAATTGCTGACTCTGAAACTGAAACTGTACCTCGCTTTACGCTCTTCAGCAATGCATGACTGAAAGGAACTGGTACAGAAAAGGAGAGTGATCGTATTTTGCAAGAATCTGTGCCACCGTCAATGCAGTTGGACACTACAGAACCTGAAACGTTGTTTGAAGACCACACCGTGCCTGGGAAACAGCGATATAATCCGAGGTCCAGACGAAAGAACTAAATAAACATATTGAGGCATTTTTCCCTTTTCCCATGAACTATTTTTGATTTTACAGCTCTCTCGCCCAGGGAACTAGCTCATTTTTGATTTTCGAACCGCCATCCGGTTCTGCTGCTAGGCCCGCGGTTGAAGTCTGAGGAGTGCAGCTGGGGACGCCTAGGTCAACGGTTCTGGTCGGTCTGAGGGAATTACCCCGGACTGGACAGAGCGCACTGCTTGGCAGAATCAAACTCCCACCGCGGGCAGCAACTAGAGGATGGAGTTTCCGAGGGTGGAGAGACCTGCTAGACCCATGAACTTTGAAAAGAAAATATGCACTGTAATGGCAAGGAGACGATCTCTAGTATTAAGCATCTCAATGTTGTGTAGTATAATAATGTTTTTAACTGGCTATGCTCTGTCCATTTTTCGAGTTCCATTCATGCCCAACACCCAGCTCACACCTCCTCCTACTGTTCCTACACACTCCTTCCATCCACTACCTGAACACGAGTCCGCCAGAAGCCTAGAATTTGTAAATAATTCATTTGTCCTACTCCTACACCAGCACCAATCTGTCATGAACACTACGAACTGTTGGATATGCGGACTCATGCCACACACAACCGATAAGGGTATCCCTTACTTCGTCCTGCCATTGAGCTATTCCGGTTCTTTGTGGGCTTTCCAGACCATGTTCCTGTGCTCCCTTGAACCATACGTTCGAGGGGAAAACTCAAATAACAAGGCACTAGTGGCAGGAATCAAAAATATGAGTAGAGATATTGACACGGTCAGAGCAACTCCCAAGGATGAGTTTACCCAATACAGTAGGTGGAACATCACCAAGTATGGAATTTCCTTAAGTGAGAGCCAGAAATCGAAGAAATCCTCCTCAGTTTGGGTAGTACCCCACCGAGGTCACCTATGTCTGCAAGGTATTGGCAGGGATCCCAAAGCACAGTTGGGGAAGAGCGTTTGCACAGAAACGTACGTGTTTGCATCCCGAACTTCCCCTCCATTCTTGGCGGCTAAGGGTACATACTTCGTCTGCCATGACAAGGCATACACTTTGTTGCCCCCTGACTTCTCGGGCACATGTTTTATCTCGTTTCTGCTGCCACCCACCTATACGGCCGGGGCAGATTACCATCGGACAAGGACAGTTAGGGGTGTCGTGAGTCAAGACGACACTGCGGGTCAAGAATTTGGGGACTTCGCAAAGGGTTTTCTCCCCTTTTGGGGGCCTATGGTGAACAGCAGGAACATTCGCCAGCTAACAAGGATAGTTGAATCCGCCGTGACCGAAACGGCCGGTGCCCTTAGTAATTTGACAGCCGAGCTCCAGTCGGACCGGCTCATGACTCTTCAGAACCGGGTTGCCCTAGATGTCATACTTGCAGACCGTGGTGGTGTATGTAGGGTGATCCAATCCAGTTGCCGCATTTTCATCCCTGATAATGCTCCGACAGTGTACCAGGCCATCTCCAAACTACACAAAATCTCCGATTCCCTTCATGTGGATAGAGGGGATTGGTCTCTGCTAGGGTGGTTCTGTGCATTTGCGTCATGATTGAGCAATGCTAGCACCCTTAAATCATGGTTTCCGTTCCGAACCCTCAGACTCCATTTTGTGAACGGCATTCATCTTATGACTTGCCCTCATATAGTCAATTGATTAAGACCGAGCTCGATCTGAAAGGACACGTCCACCTTAGCTGACTTCCCCATGACCTGGCCAAGCTGACTCCACTGCCTCCAGCCAAACCTGTTCGGGCAGCCCCTCGCCCAGTGGCCGAATGAGATAGCATCAATACATAACATGCCATAAACCATACACCACCTACAGACCATGTTTTCTACACACATACACCTGTCCATGTTTCTTGTTTATGGCCAGTTTTATGACAAGGAGGTGCCCTGTTTTATTGAGGTTTCATCGATATCTGATTGTAATTCCGGGCTGGGCTGGGTCATCTATCACAAACTGGGCATCTAAAATATAGGTTGGCCGTCGTGACTTCGCTCTTTGCTTTATTGTGTAAATATCTCTATGACCATATCGTAAACTCAAGAATTCTTGCCTGAAGTGCAATATTTTGTATAAAAGGAGAAGGCTGGTTCTGTAAAAACGAACAGTCTCCTGAGAACTTACAGCCCGTGCTGTTGTAATACTAGGACGCTTGTTACTTGGTTGCAGCCATTAAAACTCGATCTCTGACTTCACCTAGAAGACTCTGTGTTTCTGTGGTCCGGAACACTGAGAACTCAGAGGTCCCCGGGTGTTACCCCTGGCACCACCGGGTTCCTAAAAACCCGGCACCTCAGTTCCTTTATAACAGCGCTTCCCACCTGAAGAAACGGGCCCACCTCACATCGGCTGCAATCGAAAAGCGATTCAGTCGGGTTCAGCACTTCTCTCGCCAGCGACGGGTTCTCAGGGGCTCCACGGACCTCCCTCCGACTTCCTCAAACAGGGATGGTTTCCGCCCACAGCTACAGCCGCCGATTCACTGGGGAGGGGCAGAGACAGTAGTCCCACCCAACGTAGGCCGGCCTTTCCCCGCCCCGGCGCACCACCTCACCTCAATCTGCGCAGGAAGCACTCTACGCCTGTGGAGCTCGGAGACGCCCGAGCTCCTCACTGGAGGCGTCGGTCACACAAGGGGCACAGAGGACGCTCGCGGTCGCGGGGAACTTGCTCTCGCCTCGCGACCCAAGTCGGTCGAAATTCACCACCGGGGGGGGGGTCGTTTGGGGGGGCGGGGAAGGCACACGAAAACGGCCACAGTCTTTTGGGGGTGACGAGGCACTCGCTGGGCAGGCGCTGTAGGCGCGAGGTCACCGCACACACGGCTGACTGGAACGCCAGTCAGGATCCACGCCAGTGACTCTTGTTTGCTCTACTGCCCGCGCTACCAGCTGCCTCAGGGGGGCAACAGGGCAGGTGTCAATCTGGTGTCAAGTCTGGAATCTCCTTCTTCACCTAGATCTGGAACATCATTATCCTATCTAGTCTTCAGGTCATCTAAAATGGCCGCCAGGGACTGGACCTTATATAGCCAGTGCCCTGAGGTGCTTGCTCGTGCCAGTAGGTTCTAGAACCTTCTTTGGGCTAGGCCAATGACATGGCACTTCTGGGGTATTTGGGTCTCTAACAGCCACCATACTGGGGTTTTAGAGCAGCCATTTTGTGTACCTGAGGGAAATAAAGTAATTCCTGTCAGGAATGCGCGCCAAGTAAAAGAGCGCCAAAACCTTGAAAGGTCAAGGTTCATGGAGGCTCCCAGGGGAGTCACTCACATGAGGAAAATGGATGGCCACCATTTTGAGGTCATTCATACAGGTTGCCAATCCCAGTCTATAATGTCACAGGGTCCTTGTAAATAGGTGCCAAAAACCTTGTGAACAACTGGGCATCAAGGAGCATCTAGCCCCATGAAACAGCACACAAAAGGTCCTGGTAGACAAAGAAAAGCCACAAATTTTGGGAGGTACAGGGGAACAAAAGAAATCATAGTGGTGAGGGGACTCTCAGAAGCAGACGGGTCTAACAGACTCCTACCTGCATACTGGGCATGGGGGCTGTAAAAAGGGGAGTCCATATTTCCTGTTCTCTATCCTTCAGAGAGGATGTTATCCATGCTAGTGCCCAACACCCAATGCCCATGTTCCTCAGTCTGTCGAGGAGCATCACGTGTGGCACCGTGTCGAACGCCGCTGACAGATCAAGCAATATAAAAATGGCTCTGCCCCCTGATCAAGCTTATCTTTGAGATGTTCTGTCAATTCCAGAAGAAAGGGGTGCAAGAGATTTTGACTTTCCGCATAATCCATCATCACTTTATTAACATGTTTCTCTGACACTTTGGAGAAGGCCGGGAGGAGGGAGATAGGCCTATAATTCGTGGGAACGTTCACGTCCGCACAAGGTTTTTTTAGGAGTGGGAGGATTTTTGCCTGCTTCCAAAGTGGTGGCACAATGCCCTCTGAAAGAGAGGAGTTTAGCACCTTATTGACTGGTTGATGGACTGAGCTGGGTATTGTTGGCATAGGATATGATGTTGAGTTTGTGGGTTCTGACAATGTTGCTAGAGATGTCATGTAGGTGCTTAAGAGGGTGGGGCTGTGGAATGAACCATGATGGATGCTGCAGATGGTACTCTTGAAATAAGGATAAAATAATATAGAGTACAGACTAATATTTACAACGTAAGTCTAGCCGAGTGAATACCCAAATTAAGCACTGGTCAGAAATATATCTATTACAAAATTAATTTTTTATTACTAGCCAAGACAAGCTAATTAACTGGTTCTCTCATTGTTTCTTCGTAAAAACACTTACACATATACCTCTAGACACAAAAACACATGCATGAACAGGCAATAGCACATTTAACCATTTACCATCAGTTTTCCATTCATTTGAAAATTGTGTGGCTGTATTCACAACACTTGATTTACAATCCACAGCATAGAGGTAGTCTTTCTTGGGTTAACATTTAATAAGGAATTGAGGACTGGTCAGTCCCCGTGGTTTCCATGCTGCTGCGGCGTTCATACACAGGTATTTTTCAATTTACAGCAGACTCCTTCAGTAGAAGTGTTGACACGTTTCGGCCCTATCACCTTTGGGCCTCTTCAGGACAATGGAAAAACTGAAAGGGCAGAGGCTGTGATACAATCACAATGTGTCTCAAAACTTGGCTCCAACAAAGGGAGCCTATGGCTCAATCGTGTCCAACCCAGGACCTCTGCTAGGCTGGTCTGACTAGCATGCATATTCATGTCTTTATGGTGCTCTACGCCCAGTTAGTATGAGGCTATGGTGCGATGCCAGAATATCCTATAAGTCAGTGCCAGGACAAGCTGATGTCATCACTCGGTCAGCATCGGACCGGTGCTTCGTTACGTCGTCCAGAGCCCTCTATACCATTTTTTCTATATTTCAGTTCTCTCTGCCCAGGTATAGTAGCTTCATTTGGGCCGACCTGTACGTTTGTGCCTGCAAATGGTGCTCTTGAACATTGAGGCGATGGGAGGTAGGCGTATTCACTCAGTTTGTCCCGTGAAGAACAATGCAATCCATCTGCGTACATTTCGCTTTATAATGTCAATTTCCCGACTACTCAGGAGAGAACTCACACAGAGTGTATTGTTGACAACATTGAATTTGCTCATTATAATGGGCTCTCTTTACGTTGGACCCCAGTTGATCTGGTCACCGTCTTTGAAAAACTGGTTGCTGATCAATGAGAGACCTTTGATACTTGGCTAGTCGATTCTTCCAACGACTACAATCTTAAGGAAGCTTTTCTTATTATTTCAGGTGGGATCAAAGAACGTTTAACTAGGTCTACACCTCTGGCTGGACATAAAAGATCAGGATGCTTCGATCATAATTTTTCTAAAGCCCATAGGTGACATAAATGGGCCCTTCATAAATCACCCAGGTCTACTCTCGAAGGGAAGACTTGTCAACGCGTCTATAGTCTAGCACTCGAAGAGAGGAAAAAAGAGTTAAAGAATGCTGCCTGGGAGTCATTATTGAAGCAAGTAAGATTAAAGACTACCCAGCCTTTTGCCGTGTGATTATGGCCCCCTATTAAGGGACAAAAGTGTCCCTAGGTGGCCCATTTCTCAAAGACTTATTCTGTGCCAAATCTGGTATCTCTGGGGCCAATCATGCAGTTGTTGAGGAATTACCATGCATGGAGGAGATTAATAAGGCCCGCAAGGACAGTAAGGGTGGCAAAGCACCTGGCCAGATGGTATTCCCATTGACCTTTTCAAGGTTAACATACCATTTTGGGGACCAATTCTGACCAAGGTAATAGGGGCCTGTTATAGATCAGGTATTTTGAATACATGGTTGAATTATTTGATTGTCCTCATTTTTTAAGAAGGGGGACCACTCTAATCCAGCTTGCTACCGCCTGATCTCCCTACTTGATTCCTTGGTGAAAGTCACAGGTAGAATATTTCTGAGTAAACTTAAAGAATGGAGGAAAACAATTATATTCTGTCATATCTACTGTATGGTTTTTGTAGGGGTGTGGGGATGATTAGACAGGGACTCCATTTAAGCTTTTTAGTTGGGAAGTATACTTAAATCAAAAAGGGACAACTATATCTTGCATGCGTTGATCTATCAAGTGCATCTAGAAAGTGCTTGGCAAATTGTGTAAAGTATTGTCAAGATTAGTGGTAGACCCGCTGATAATATATTTTCTTAAAGAGATGTATACAGGGAGCAGGGATAGGGTACGTTATGGGCTCAGGAGTGAGTGCACTCGGTATGCAGCGTTTAGAACGCAAGCATTACAACGGAATACCTTTATAACGCGGTCGTAACAACGAAAGTTGTTACCACGCATTGTACTGGGGGGCGCTCAAGGATAGTAAATGATTTAATTTACTATCCCAACACCTTCCCTACTATCCACGGGGACTGGTGTTGGAATAGTAAATTAAATTGTTCAATTTTGCGACCCCCCCAGCGCAATGCGTGGTAACAACTTTCGTTGTTACGAACGCGTTGTAAAGGTGCGCGTTGTAAATGTATGCGTTCTACCGTCATACATCCATGCACTCTCTCATACAGTAACAGAAACACCCTCCAATTGGCCAAGAATGCCTGTTTTAGGAAACTTCTTTCATTTCCTAAGAGCTGATTTTCTTTTGTTAGCCACACAGTGCTTGGCGTTCCATTTTAAGCTGAAACAATTAGAATTCAACCAGTTTTATTATGGCACAATATTTGGAATTGCAAACACATAGCTGTAAATTGAAAGATTAATAATAATGGTCTTAAATTGCCATTGCCTTTGCAAATCCCTTGGATGAAATTCATTAAACAGACATGCCTGGAATTAAGATGCTTAGAATATTTTGGGAACCCTGAATCACTGCACTAAATAAGTAGGAGGGAGTTAAAAAAGACATGTTTATCTCAGTTTAAGGAATGTAGGCTATCTGTAAAATGAGCTAAACCTAGCTTTATTAAAAAAAAAAACGATGGGGAGGAACCGAGCCGGCGACCAAGATGGCCGCCTGAAGATCGGCTCCGGCCGGCCTCGCTCCACCGGCTCGCCATCCTGGCATCTATCCTGTCCCCCGTCCCGCACTTCGGGCGGGGGAACTTAGGCGGAGCCCGTTGGGACTGCTCCGATCTCTCTGCATTTTCCCGGTGACCGCGCAGCGCCGCCTGCAAGTTTGAGGCCTGCGGGCTGGAAGCCGGGGCCTCGATTGCCAGCCTCCCCCGACCTTAGTTCAACAACATCTGCCACCCGGACGGCTTTGGGCCGGCCTGGTCGGGGGTCCCGGGGGTCGCTGGCGTCTTGCCTCTTGGTGCCCCGCTCGCTGCATTGGGCCCCCACCGGGCGGTTGGGGGTCCCCGAACCACGTCCTGGCTGAGGCTGTTCCCCGTATTTGGCCCAGGGAGCCAAACTGTTTGAGGTTGTCGGCCCGCACCTCTTCTGCCGGGACTGGGGCTTGGAGCTAGACGGCACTTGTCTAGGGGGGTTTCGGATCACTCACCCATCTGGATTAGTTTAGACCTTGGCGGGCGTGATGTGGTCAGAGTCGCACCTATTAGCCCTTGGCGGTTCTGAGACCCAGCGGCTAAGAAGGAGATCGTGCGTGTGGCTGATAGATATTTTCAAGAGAACGTCGACTCGGTGGACTCCAAATGTTCCCTATGGGAAGCGTATAAAACTGTCCTTAGATGGGAATTGCTATTGGTTATTTCCCGAAAGAAGAGGGAGGGGCGCGGAGATTGACAGGGTGGAATCAGAGCTGCTTGCGCTGGAGCGGGAGGTATCACTTGTCTCCACCCCGGAGGGACTGCATCGCTTGCGCCTCCTTAAGGATGAGTATCGAAGCCTGGACTGAGATAACGCAAAGACACAATTGGCAGATACCAAGAGTAGGGTGTTCGAACATGGGGATAAGGCTGGGAAGCTGATTGCCTGGTTGGAGAAAGGGGAATGGGCATCGCGGTTGGTACCAGTGCTGCAGCCCGTTGATTCAGATAAAATAACAAACCCGCCGGAGATTGTGGACGCATTTGCTGGCTACTATAAGAGGTTGTATGCGGCCGAATGTAAATACTCGGAGTTCGAAAATTCGGACTTGATTCAAGACATTCCGATGTCCACTCTATCGGATGAGGATAGGAAATTCCTGGACTCTCCATTTACAAACGACGAAGTGGCGCAGGCGATTAGTGGGGTTCATTCTGGCAGGGCTTCTGGCCCTAATGGGCTCCCCGTTGAGCTCTACAAAGTGAAGGCGAATAAGTTGGCTCCCTTCGTCAGAGCTATATTTGTAGAGAGTAGGGAGAGGGGTCAGCTTCCGTACGATCAGCGTGTTGCAAATATCATAGTCCTGCACAAGGAAGGCAAGCCGAAGACGGAATGTTCTTCATACCGGCCGATCTCCCTGTTGAATGCCGAGCCAAAAGTTTTAGCAAAACTGCTGGCGACCCGACTAGTTAAGGTCATCATGACACTGATTCACCCGGATCAGACAGGTTTTATGCCCCGTCGGAATACGGCTCTTAACCTACGCAGGTTGCATGGGGTTCTGGGAGGGGCATCACAAATACACGAGCCGACGATTTTGTTATCCTTGGGTGCCACCATGGCATTTGACAAAGTGGAATGGCCATATCTTGTTGCCGTCTTGGGCAAGATGGGCATTGGCCCGGAGTTTGTTTCTTGGGTCCGTCTTTTATACTCCGATCCACTGGCCCGAGTAGATGTCAATAACCATAGATCGGCTGATTTTGCGTTGGGGAGGGGCACCAGACAGGGATGTCCTCTTTCTCCGCTGTTATTTGCTTTGGCACTCGAGCCGCTCGCGGCTTGGGTCCGTTGGGACAGATCGATTAGGGGGATTAGGTGGACGCTCGAGTGGGAGGATAAAATATCGCTTTATGCTAATGACATCTTGTTGTATTTGGCCTACCCCCGAACTGCGCTCATAGCATTTTTAGACGTCCTGGAGGTGTTTGGAGGATATTCCGGCTTTGCCATTAACTGGGCAAAATCGGTTCTTTTTGTCTTGAGTGGCGATCCCCCGGAGGTTCCTACAGGTTGTCCGGTTAAACTGGAAACGGAGGGATTCAAATATCTTGGCATTTATATACCCTCGGACCCTCAGAGTAGGTACTCCAATAACCTGTTGCCGCCCCTGGTCCGGCTCAGGCGAGAGGTGGTCCGATGGAAATCGCTTCTGCTCTCCCTTCTCGGTCGAGCTGTTCAGTTTAAGATGATGGCCCTTCCTCGTTTCTTATACGCGCTTCAAAACTCAATGGACCCGGTTCCCTCGTCGTACTTCAAGGAGGTTGAGTCTCTCCAGAGACAGCTTCTTTGGGATGGTAGGCCCCGTATCGCATTTACGAAATTGATGTTGCCGTGGTATAATGGGGGGATTGGCCTGCCCAACATCCGTAAGTATTATTGGGCGTCACAACTGGCGGCGGTTAATCATGCCATCTATGGCGCGCCACTGGATCCCGGCTATGCTATGGACCAGGGTCAGGTTCCGGGGGGGGGGGGGGGGGGGGGGGGGAGGGAGTTTTCCAGGGCATTGTATGCCAGATGCGGGCGTTTTCCCCTGGTGGGGCTGACGGCCTTTGCTGTTCAGGTTTGGCATGAGGCTACCCGCTCCCTTAAATGGGATGGGAAGATTACTCTGGCTACGCCTCTCTGGAACGCTGAAGGCTTGGAAAGTTTATGGAAGGCTAAAGGTTTTGACAAATGGGACCTCATAGGGATTTCCCGAGTAGGAGATCTCTGGGGTAAAGATGGAATCCTCCCATTTGAAACTTTGCAGGAACGGTATCAACTGCAAGGGAGTGAGAGGTTTCGCTACCTCCAGATTAGACATGCTCTGCTAGCCGGTATGCCCCAGGAAGTGACGCTCCCGGAGGCTTCCCCACTGGAGGATCGAGTGTTTGATGGTCATCTTCCAACAAAGACGATCTCCTTGATTTATAAAAAGCTAGTCAACCACACGGAGGATCCCCTAGTGGTTTTTAGAGACCAATGGACAGCTCATGGACTGCTCCTTGATGATGAAGACTGGAGGGAGGCTGTGGCCTCTCCAAGGGTCGTTGTAATTCGAATGAGGCTCCGGTTGGTTCAATTAAAGATCCTTCATCGCTGCTATGTTACCGACCCACGACTGGTGCGAATGGGTTTGGCTGCGAGCGATGTGTGCAGGAGAGGATGTGGCGAGGCTGGAACGTTTTTCCATATGCTATGGGACTGTGCTTTCATTCGGGGGTATTGGTCCGCAGTTCATGTCAAGGTACGTGAGGTGTGGGGAGTGAGCTTTGAGTTGGAGATGCGACGTTGTCTCCTGAATGTCTGGGATCCAACTGACCTCACGTCCCACGGAAAGGTGTGGGCCACGTTGGCATGCGGTATTGCCAACACGTTGGCATGCGGTATTGCCAAGCTTAATATCGCTCAATTACAGGGGGTGAATCAGCCGCCTACTATTTGGAAATGGATGGAAGACCTGGACTGGTGTATGTTTAGAGAACGGGCGGTGTATGTGGCCAGGGGGAGACCCAAGAAACGGGGTAAAATCTGGGGGCCCTGGAATGTGTATAGGGGTAATATTTGCGCTCCTCCTGCCGTACTGGACTTTCCAGCATTGTCGGATAATCCCTGAACCTGTATGCTGATATTTCTGTTGTATTTCTTTGATCAGGAGGACGTACCTTTATGTAATGCCTGTTAAGATGCAACCCAGTGTTTTTATTGTATGTGTTTATGATTTCATTTTGTGTGCATTAATAAAAAATAATTTAAAAAACAGAAAAAACAAACGATGCTTGTTACTGCTGGTATGCAACCTTTACAATCATCAGCATAGATTCACTTTGACACAATTTCGACTTGATAATTTCCATCGACTTGTAACTTTTCCTTAAACCAGTGATTGGTCTGTCATTCTAACTAAAGTCCATGTGATGGCTTATCCGATGAAAGTACTTTGAGAAAATATATATTGACAAATAAAATTCCTTGTTTATTTCCTTGGGATTATGGCGAAGGTTAGGGACGACATAATCTCAGTGTACATTGTTTGAGATTGTTTAAATCGTCAAGTGTCACTTAATTGACAACTAGATAAACAATGAAAAGGGTTTTCTAGATGAGAAACTATCAGCTTGATGGTGTACTGTAGAGGGTATCTATCTGAGATAAAGCAGGTACACTAGTAGCACTTAATTTACAGGCCCTGGGTACATGTTGTACCACTTTACTAGGGAGTTATAAGTAATTTAAATGTGCCAATCAGGTGTAGGCGTATGTAACCCTGTTTTAAAGAGAGAGCACAAGCACTTTAGCACTCGTAAAGTGCAGAGTCTTAAAGGCCAACAAACGTGGGTTCAGAAAACAGGAGGGCTGAACCCAAAATGTTTGGGGGTGACCGTGCAGAGAGGGCCAAGTCCAAAATGTAGGTACTCCATCCTTAATATTCATAAAGCTTTTGCTTTTATCACTGCCACTGTCTCAGGTCTGAGCATGTAAGTTTAGTGTAACCTTTCTGCTGTCTGATCCTGTAGGTTGCTAGTAATGTAGTGGAAGCACAGGTTTATGGGCCTGTAATATTTGTTTAGCTTTGTTGTTTACAACCTGTAATTGGATAGATTTGTATAACTTTTAATTGTTCCACCCTGCGCCTTCCAGGTAGATTTTCAATCATAAACATTTGACTGGCAATCTACTTTGTAGGGGTAGGGTGAAAAAATGATAAGAAGTGGATTGTACAAGGGAAGAAAGAAGTCATATTCAGTTTTTGAATTCATAGCCTATTTGAAACTGCATATACAGATTTAATAACTACCTGTAATACCTTAACTCTGGAGACTTTTTGGGGGGTAATTGTGCTAGAATTGCGCAGTTTTGCTACAATTTATTGATAGTTTTCTTTGTGGGGAAGAAGGTGAATCAACAAAAAACCCTTGAAAGCTTATGGCTGACTGTCACATTTAAACATATCGGAATAATTGAATTTGTGCCATTTCAGAATCTCGAAATTTTGCACCATTTGATCATCCAGTTTTCTTCATCTGAGGAAGTGGGGCTCGCTTTCTATGCTTCATCGCTTGGTACGTTTTGGGATAGATATTTATGTTCCACCACTTTCCAAGTTCACCCGCCACCAATAACAACAATATTATGCATAGGACTCCCCAGCAAAGTGTGAGTTTTGAGGCTGCCTGGGCAAGAGTTATTGTGGTATCTACTGTTCTGGAATCCTGCAGTCACAGAGGAGTGGACATGTAGAGCCAAAGAGTAATTATCAACCTTTAAAAGTGTGCACCTGCAATCTATGTAGATACAAATGTGGGCTTAAAGTGTTCTTGGCACGTGATGGGCAATAGTGTGCTCAGCAACAAATGGGGCTTTTTGAGAGACAGTGGGCTCATGAGCAATAGGGTATATCTCGCCTAGAAAACAAAAGTTGAGATCTGTGGATTTTGCAGAGTAGGGACAGTTGGAAATTGTTGATCAGTGCAGTATTTAATCTTCAGGTGTGAGATAATGTCAGGGTTGTGACAGTTCGGGCAACAGGTAATTTGAGAACTGGCGTAGGACTTTGCTCCACTGGTATAAGGCTATCCCATCAGAGATGTCATTGGTGGTTAAAACAAAAAAGAAGAGTCCCAAAGTTTTTGTTAGAAGCCTTAGGAGTTTTTCTTAGCAGGTGATGCTGTTTAATGCCAGGGCTACCAAATACCGGGTCTGCCTGCTTTTGATTCGACGTCATACCCCTTTCACAATCTGCTACACCCTGCGCAAACTAAGCACTTTTAATTATACATTTGATGTCATCCATGATAAAATATGAGACATCTTTGCCAGTGCATTTGGAAGAAGTTCGTTTTGCACAGCTACATTGACTGATAAGTATGCGACTTTTAAAAGTTTGAAATTGTTGCCTATGGTATTTGTCTGTTTAGTAATATATAGCTCAACACTTACTTACACCTGGAATTTCGGCTCATTCTCCATGAAAGGTGCATGTTTGTAGACTACACTGTGTGTGTGTGAGAAAGTGTATAGAGTCCACAAACCCCAGAGGTACAACAGAGGTTAAAGTCAGGACCGACCTTACTCTCAAAAGGGGTAGCTTGGTTGAGCCGTAAGGCAGTACCAGAGGACAGCGTAAAGAATTTGTTGTACACACTCAGTCAGCAAAGGATTTCACACACTCAAGGACTGAAGTCCAGGCCAATTGTTTTTATATAAAAAAGATATAGTTATTTGATTTTTAGAACCAACAGGCATAAAAATATACTTTTCTCGATATGAGTACTCTCATGTAATTACTTTGCAAAGAGGCAATCAACTTTGTGAACACAATAGGTACAGGGGTTGTAGTAGGCAACACAATTCTAAACACACTTTAGCATTGAATTCAATGGGTTTTTTCAACACATAAATACAGCTGATTACTTTGTTGATTACTTTGGTAGTTCCAGGACTTGAGTCTAGATTCAGTCCTGGTGTCTAAGCTGAAACCAATTTAGTAAAGACGTTTAAGGTATTGCAGTGATTTTTCAGAATTATAAAACTGTTTTAAAAGTTCAGACTTAGAAACTTTTCAATGAAAATCTGGCAATGTTATCCAATGGGAGAAAATTCAGGTTCCAGGTAAATTACGAACTCGTTACTTTTGTAATCCATTACTGGGTTCCTAGGTCCAGCACTGGGGTCTCAACTTAAAACAGGTAGTTAATTGCGTTTCAGTATTTCGTATAATTTTAAAGAATATTTCAAGTTTTCAAAAGTAGACATTTAGAAGAAATTTCATAGAAAAACAGACAATGGATTTCATTACAAGACCGGGGGCTACATTATGCATTATCCTTTAATGCAACTCACAAGCAGCCGCACTACATGATAAAGGATAAAAGTTCTAGAATAGACATAACACAGGATAAAGGCTATAACCAGGAAACAGTCTGCCTCTTTTAAAAGCGGCTCGCAAGCAGATAAGTCACCGTCTTTTTTTGCTCTCTATTTACCTTTCTTTGCATCTAACTTATAGTATTTTATCCATGTTTGTCTAGTTATACTTTATAAAATGCCTTTATATTTAATCACTTTCTAGAATGCCTATATACTTAATCCCCTTCAAGATTACTCTCTCTCTCGTGGTGGCGCTGGCTTTCTACCCTCCAGCCCCCCCTCTTCCTTGACTTCCAATATATGGTCATCTCACCCCCCCCCCCCCGCTCGAGCCACCTTCGATGGCCTTACTTCTTTCCTGATTCCTTGGTAGGCGCTCTGAGCTTGCGGCCCGCAATCGCCCGAACACCCGGGGATACTTTGACACGGAGAATTGCTCCCTACCTCTCCCCGCTTTCATTGTTGTCTTCGAGCGCTCCTCGCCGATCTCCGCTCCTCCGCATTACGCGTTGTGCCAAAATGCGAGAAAAGGCCCTTAGCAACACCTTCGTTGCGTGCCCCTGTCCCTAACTACACTCCTCTAACTCCGGCGCCGGGAAAGCTATCTTCAGTTCAACCCCGGAATTCATCCTGGAGTCGGATGCCAGTCTCCATGGCTGGGGTGCTCACCTGCTCGACCAAAACACTGGCAGGGTTTGGACCCCTCTCATCATATAAACTTTCTGGAGCTCACTGCCGGTTTATGCGCACTTATGAGCTTCATACACTCCCTTCAGGGGAGGTCCGTTGTTCTGAAAATGGATAACATTTCTGCTGTGGCTTATATCAATCGCCTTGGCAGGACGAGGTCTGCAGACCTTTCCAACCTAGCCAAAAAAACCTTGGATGTTCTGCCTAGAACACAAAATCTCTTTGAAGGCCGAATACCTTCCCGGAAAATCCAATTTGTCTGCGGATTGGAACTCAAGATTCCTCCTAGACTTCACCGACTGGAAGCTCAATGTCAGCGTATTCAACGCCCTCTTTCAGTTTTGGGGTCCTCTAGACGTAGACTTATTTGCCAGCAGACTGACATTCCAATTACCGAGCTACTTCAGCTGGATGCCAGACCCGGGTGCTCTCGCTGTGAACGCCTTTCTCCAACCCTGGTCTCACCTGCTCGGTTATGCCTTCCCTCCCTTTGCCATGATTCAGAGGGTCCTTCAAAAAGTCAGGACGGAGGAATGCTTTCTAATCTTAATAACTCCCTTTTGGCCGTCCCAAGCCTGGTTCCCGACAGTACTGGAACTCGCTTGCAACATTCCCTTCCGATCCCAGCAGTCAGAGGTCTAGTTTCAAACGCAGACGGGGAAAATCATCATCTGATCCTCTCAGGGAATTTGAACCTTCTTGCCTGGAAAGTGTCAGGCAATCTAACGAAGTGTCTGGACTTTCGTCGTCAGCTTTCTCTCTCCTCAGGGAATCGTGGGCCCCGGGAACACACCTTAGATACAACAGTATTTGGAGAAAATGGTTTTGTTGGTGCTTGGAAAGAAGTCTGGATCCCGTGGAGACTCCTGTCGTCAATATCGTGAACTTTCTTGTGGAGCAATTTGATAGAGGACTTTCCTATCATTCTATTAATTGCTTTAGGTCCGCAATCTCTGCCGGTCATTCACCCATCAATGGTAAATCGGTAGGTAAAAACACTATCATTTGCAGGGTCATGAAAAGTATTAGATTAAGGAGACCCCCTAAACCTAAGTACCAAACTCTCTGGGACGTTAAAGCTATTCTAGACCTTTTTTCCTCCTGGCCGGATAACTCTTCCCTTAACAGGAAATTTCTCTCCTTCAAACTTGCTACACTCTTATGTTTAATCACTTGTAGAAGAGTCTCTGACATTAAAAGCTTAGATATTTCCAATAGATATTATGATATATTTGGTGTTAAGTTTGAAATGCTAAGAAGGACTAAAACCATGTCAGATTTTATCTCTTACCCTCGTTTTGACTTTTTCCTAAGCTTTGCGTGGTGGCCTGTATGAAAGAGTATGACTCTAGGATGAGTGTCCTTCGCCCTAGTGATGCTAATCAACTCCTGGTTTCCTTTGTTAAGCCCTTTAAACCTGTTACTTCTTCCACCATAGCTAGATGGGTTAAATCAACTATGAGTCTAGCTGGTATTGATCTTTCTAGATTTCAAGCCCATTCTATCAGGGGAGCTATGGCCAGTAAGTCCTTTTGGTCTGGTGGTAAGTTGGACGATATCCTTAAAGCTGCAGACTGGTCAAACGCTAACACCTTTGCTCGTCATTATTGCAAGCCTATCGAGCACATGTCTGATGTTGTCCTTCGGGGCTACCAACATGCATAATGTAGCCTCTGGTCTTGTAATGAAATTGTGATTCTCCTATTAACATGACCAGAGAATCTGGATTTCATTAAAGACATAGAGGTTGACATTATCCCACCCTCTCCTCCCTTTGACTCTGGTTTGAATTCTTTATTTGCAGGTTAATTTATTGTTTTTATCAAGCTGTGAAGTTTACTGTTATCATCTATGCTGTATTTGTTCACCAATAGTGTATGTGAATTTTTCTCTAGGCTTGTTTTCTTTTTGACTTTACTTCCATAAATGGCTTCCTAACCTGTTTTATCTCCTTTGCAGGTAATTCTGTTTAATGGTCTGGGCTGGTTCTATCTCCTTTCAAGGATCCTTGCTCCGCTGCTTACATCTTGAGTTTCGTCTCCATTTGCAAGTTCAAGTTGGATCTCACCCTTTGCTGATGTCTTTTCCTGCTACGATTGTTTTAAAAGAGGCAGACTGTTTCCTGGTTATAGCCTTTATCCTGTGTTATGTCTATTCTAGAACCTTTATCCTTTATGATGTAGTGTGGCTGCTTGTGAGTTGCATTAAAGGATAATGCATAATGTCAGCCTCCGTGTCTTTAATGAAATCCAGATTCTCTGGTCATGTTAATAGGAGAATCGCAATTCCTAAGGAGAAAATACAGATTGCTAGTAAACCCGGCAAGGATTACTTTTACGATTCAGTACTGGGCTACAAGGTACAGTACTGGCTTCTCTCCTGATCACAGGTGAGTACTTCGGAATTCGGAATTCAGGTGATTTTATATGAATATTGTTAGTTTCCAAAACGTCACACTTAGAAGATTTTTCGAGTCAAGCCAGTCAATGTTATTCAATGCAGGTAAGTGAGTTACTGGTTTCCAGGTGAGTACTCGACTGGTGAAGTTATGGTTCTAGGCATAGACACAGGGGTCTCCTAGGGTCAGGTAGGTACAGTTGGTTCACCCGCAGCGGCACAGGGGCGGCCAGGTGCAGAGGTAGTTAGGCACAATGTTATCGAATGTGGGTCAGGGGGCCTCCGGTTGGTGGCTGCTGGCTAGCAGGCCACGCGGCTGTGGGAGCTGGGCTCCTGGTCACTTGCTCAGGGCAAAGGGGGAAGTAGGATAGGGCAAAGGTGGCACAGCCAGTGACTCTCGGGCGGCTGGGTGCAGGGTGCTTTAGAGCCGTTGGGCGCTCAATGTTATCCAAAGGAAAAAGACCAAAAAAAGGAACAAAGGTTGCAGGCTCGGGGACGGAGACTCTCCAGGGGCATCCAGCACTTCGAAAGGTAAGTTGGGATCTTGGAGCACAGGTAGGTACCCCAAAGGTAGGCACAGGGAGCTGTAGGGCGCCGGGTTCAGGGGTGTCTTTGGGTGTCGGAAAAGCTTATCCTCTGCTGGTCGTGGTTGGGGTGGCCACTGGTTCTGAGTCTGCAGGCGTCATCTGGTTTGTTGAGGAGGGTTTTTGGGCTCTGGACTTCGGGTCCCAGTCGCAGGGGGGACGTCCTTGTGGTCTTGGTTCACTCTGGGTTTGGCCGGGCTCCGCATGTGCAGATTGGGCTGGTTCGGAGCTTCCTGGCTGGCACCAGGGGGTTTGTTGCAGCAGAGCCTCTGCTGATGGGAGTCCCAATCTTGAGGAGGGTCAAGGCAGGCAGGTCCTCAGGGTGTTTCAAGGTTGCTGTCCGCAGGAGTTGCTGGGGATAGGCAGGAGCAGGTTCCATGGTCGACAGGCCAGTAGGGCTGGGGCCAAGTCAGTTGTTGTCATCCTGTTGTTAGAAGCTGCGTGGCGGGTCCTCTTCCTCTTGATCTTTCTTCTTTTCTTATCAGGATCTGAGGAAGGAAGGTTCAGGGAGCCCCTAAATACTGAATTTAGGGGCGTTACAGGTAGGGGAAGGGCAGGGACCAATAGGTCCCTGTCCTGGGGTGGGTACACCCCCTAGCCTGCTCCTCTTCTGTGGGAGGGGGGCAGGAGCCTAGCTGTGATTGGGCAGGGCTCCCCCCATCTTCAAGATGGCTGGAGCCCGGGGTTATGCTACATCTAATCTCCCGCACCTGAGGGGTGGGGTTGGCACAGGCTGGCACACCCTCCTTCCTGACATAGTTTTTCCCGTCAGTCTTCCCGACAGAGTGGGGGTCAGAACTGGTGGGGGCCAGTTGCTGGGTACATCAAATGGTCTGGAGAAGCTCACAGAGGTAGCATGCCTTTGAAGCTTCCCCCTGCCCATCCTGGGGGAGGAGACCTAGCACCTCGCCCAGTATGTGCATTGTTGCAGGCCCAGGAGAGTGGGGGCTCTCCACCCATGGGTCCAGCAGCATGTCTGCTGTGTGGCAGCCTCTGCAGCCACTCAGCCCAGACGTGGGTTGTAGGTTAGGTTTTCAGGGGGTAGCTCTAAGATGCCCTCTGGTGCATTTTACATTAAATCCCACACTGGCATCAGTGCAGGTTTAATGTGCTGAGAGGTTTGGTACCAAACTTGTCAGTCTTCAGTGTAGCCATTATGGTGCTGTGGAGTTTGTAATGACAACCTCCCAGCACAATAAACTCTTAATGGCATCACTGCACTTACAGTGCCCAGGAATGGCCCTGGGTACTGTAGGTACACAGGGCTCATGCACTTGTGCCCACACCTCTGGCATAGGGCATCCAGCTAGAGGGGTGACTGAAGTATGCCAGGGCAGTGGGTTTTGAGGGCATGGCACACAGGGATGTGTGCCATGTCGACTCCTTGTTTAGTTCTGTACTTAGACACTCAGCCTGCAAAGGCAGTGTGTGGGTGTCAGGGTACAGGGCCTCTGAGGGTGGCACAATCAGTGCTGCAGTCCTCAGGGTTCTTCTCGGGTTACCATGCCCTGGGTACTGTTAGACCTGGCACCATTGGAGTGGGTCTCCATTCCATTTTTGCTGTTACCTCATGTATTTTTGCCGGTGTTAGATGCTTTGGGCCCTGTGCCACTGCTATTCAGTGCCACAGTGCAAGCGCCCCCTATTGTAAATTGATGCATGGATTAGTGATTCCATGTTTGGCTATTTTGGTTTACTTGTCAGACCCTAGTCTGGTGCACTGAGTGTGCCAGGGCATGTAATCCAAATGCTGCTGCTGGGCCTGCAGCACTGGTTGTGCCACCCACAGAAGCAGCCTTGTAAAATGTGTCTAAGGTCTGCCATTGTAGAGCCTGCGTGCAGTCTGGTACTGTCATGCTGATTGGGAAAGTGCACCCACTTCCCAGTCCCTAAACCTTCCCTTTTCTTCATATCAGTCACCCCTATGGTAGGCCCAAAGGCAGGGTGCATTGTAGGTATAAGGTAGGACAAGCCCTGATGTGTGTGGCATGACCTAATAGTGAATTACAGCCATTTTCGTTTTTCACTATTGCAAGGCTACCTGTTCTCCATAGGCCAGAATGGGCTGTTAGAATTGTTACATTTTATAATCCTAACAGGCTCAGAGAACATGGTAGAAATTCGAGTTCAGTATGCCTGAATTCAGAATAATAAAATACATCTTTTAGTGAAGTTTATTTTAATATTCTGTGTTTGCAAATACCACTTTTAGAAAGTAGGTATTTGCTTGTCTAACCATTCAAACCTGCCTCTGCTAGGTTGTGTATTCCTATGTCTGGTTTCTGTGAGTGACAGGGCTGGGGAATTCCAGGAGACAGGCTGAGCCACCCAGTGGCGAATAGAGAGATCTGCATCTAGATGGGAGGGAGGAGTGCACCTGAACTATGAATAGGGCTGTGCCTGCCTTCCACAATGCTGGCTTCACCCCCTGGGGAGCGGCTGATGTCTTTGCCCTGCACACTGAAAGAAGAGAAGGAGTCCTGTCAACAAAGTGCTCCAGGACTGTACTTGCCTTCCACAATGCTGGCTCCACCTCCTGTGGGGCGTCTGATGTTTCTGCCCTGCACTGTGAAAGGGAAGGAGAAGTCTGGTAAACTGTCGTGATCGTCAGCAGCGCAAGAAAGTATGTACGCCACTAACCTGTTTCAGGTGACCAGCGGAGAAGATGGCAGACGATTATCCCCCCAACTCCCCCTGACACAACTCCCTGCAGTGAAAGAAGACTCACTGCTTAAAATTGTACCCAAGGGAAAAGGGAAGTGGATAAAACAATAAACTGGCTGTAATTCCTGTACTCCCCTAAAGGTCTGGTCTGGGGTGTAGCAAGGTCGTCGTGAGGAGGTGGGTACTGCAGAACAGGGAGACAAGGAGACGAGCATTAGATACCACTCTCTATCCCTGTCTACTCTCTTTGCGCTTATCCACCTATTCCCCCCCACTCACTTACCAGAGTTCTCAACAGCGTAGTGCAGAAACAACAGTCGAGAAACGATTCTGGGTTTAAGAGTAGTTTCTCAAAAGAACAATACTGTTCCTGGTACTGTTAATGTCACAGCACCCGAGATCCAGATAAGATAAGTATTCAGGAAGTTTTGTACCCCAAAACAAATGTGTTCCTTTCAGACACGCGTTTTCCAACAATTACAGCATTGTCAGACTCATGGAATCCAGCCTTGGAATCTCAGCGCACAACAGCAAATGCAAATGCATTCCTTAATCCAGCGCTCACAGTTTTCCGTGCCAGAAATGTTTGAAAATGAAACAAAAGTAAAAGCGCAATCGCGCTCCGAGGTTTCTACGGAACAAACAATAAAAAGAAGGAAAAGGGGGGCGTGTCCAAGATGGCGACGGAGTGAGATGTGTTTGAAGGTCCCTCCGGCGCCACGAGCCTTCTTAGCTTTGTTTTAGCTTCCCCTGGGTGCTCCTGCTCATCGCTGCCCGTGCAGCCGGGGCTCTGAAGCTGATCGGAGGGGTCCGGAGCTCCCATCCGTCTGCGGCCTATCAGGAGTGGAGCGCGAGCGAGGCCCACCGGCACCTGGAGACAGAGCGGCCCGGATCGGGGAGCGGAGCCGGGAGAGACTGCGGTGCCCGGAGCGCGGCGGACTGCCCCAGGCTGCCTCGTGAGCTGTGTCCCGAAAGCTGTCCCAACCCAGGACAACCCAGGACGCATTGCCGCTCCCCAGACCGCCGAAGCGCGGCGAGTATAGAGGGCGGGCGCCCGGACCTGCTGCCTGCAGTTCGGCCGTGGACTCCACGGGAGCTCGGGGTCTGAGGCCTAGTCGAGGCCTAGTGAAGGCCTAGCTTTGACTTTTCGCGCCTGATGTAGGGAGTGCCGGGGAGGGAGCTGCCCCCGCGCCCTGAGTGCCCGGGACCTACCTGGAGGTAACTTGGCTGAGCGGTAGGCCACGACTGGACAGTGCAACGAGGTAGGGCGGCCTACAAGGGAAGTGTACAGCTGCACCTGACAGCAGAGGGCCTGGCTTGGGGCCCGTGCTGCCCCTGGAGTGCGACCACGGCGGGCGGGGCTGGCGCTCTATGCCCCTAAGAAGGTGCTGAATACAGGGACCCATGCCACAGTAGATCAGGACGGTGACGGAGGAACCCCGACCTGGGGAGAGCGGATCGCAGAGGCCCTAGCACTGGATTGTTGGCCGTGGATCCCCATCCTATTGCCGCGCTGCATACTACCTTGTGGAGGCGTCGTCACAGTCACAGTCGTTGAAGACGAGTGCCCCCCCGAAGAACGTGAACACGCTTTGGGACCACCCGAGGGGTGCTTACAGGGATCCCTCTTGCCCTTGGCCGAGCCTGTCCCCTGGCGCGGCACACCCGGCCGCAACGGGCATCACCAGCGGGAACTTTGAGGTGCGGTGTGGGCCCCGCTGGTGCGATCCCCCAGTTTGGCGACCTGAGAGCGGCGACCCAGAGTCACTCGATCACAATCCGTGGAGGCCAGAAACGAGGAGGTGTCCCTGCCCTACAGGCCCGGGCCACAGGAGACATGGCAGGCAGGGCCCAAAAAGATAAACCAGGCAAGGATGGCCTGCCCAAAGGCACATCGCCTACTACGCCGCCAGGAACGAGCAAGTCGCCCCCCGGAGGAGACGAAGACGCCCCAGCAACAAAGGCCTTCATGAAAGAACTGTTTTCTGCCATCAAAGACGACATTTCGGAAGTGCGCGCACAACTAGCGTCAGATCTTCGTGAGGTGCGGAGGGATGTGGACGACATGGGCGAAAGGGTGGCGACACTGGAGGAACACGACTTGGGGATGGCAGAGGATGTCCACCGACTCCAGCAGGATGTGCTTAGCCTCTCGGAGCAGAACCTGGACCTCCATGCGCATGCCGAAGTCCTGGAAAACCGCTCCCGCCGGAATAACATCCGTATTCGACAGTGCCCTGGTCCGGAGAAGGCGCCGATCTGCGGGAATATGTAGAAAAGCCTCTTTAAACACGTCTTGGGCGAAGAAGATCATTAGACTATACGCATGGACAGGCGCCACCGGGTAGGCCAACCTAGGGGCCCAAAATCGCCACCCCCGACATATTTGTCTGTATCCACGACTTTCAACTCAAGGAACGCATACTCCGGAGGGCCCGGGAGGGTGGACCCCTGCAGTTCCGTGAGCACCATCCCCAATTATTCCAAAATCTGGCAGCGTCAACATTGCAGAAGCGCAGGGAGTTCCGTCCAGTCACTAACTTCCTACGGGACCAGAAGGTGGCCTACTCGTGGGGTCACCCCTTTCGTCTCATCTTTCGCAGGAAGAACAAGCTTGTCCAAGTCAGATCTCTCACAGTAGCCATGGAATTGCTGGAGTTGGAGGACTCCGCGACGGCCCCCGGAGACAGCAGTCCCCCTGTGCGACGTCCTCAGCGCTCCCCGGCCTGGCAGAGGGTTGGCCGGGCCGTGCCCAGGGGGAAACCAGACACGTCAGTTAGCCTCCAGGAGCGGGGGCGGCAGTCGCCTCTGTGGCGCTGGTGACGGAGGCTGCCCCACAAGTCGATCCCTCAGCCGAGTGAGACCCTGGGCAATGGTGAAGCCGGCGTCGGAGGGACGAGGAACGCTCTGTTCCACAAGGTTCTTTATGTCTTTTCCAGGTACACGACGCCGTAGTGCCTTCGGACCTATGGTTAGCGGTGTCCGAGAGACTCGACCCCTATGGTCCACTTTAGGGGCCTCTATGGAAGGGGCCCGCTGGTCAGAACTGTTGGGTTTTTGGGGCTGGGAGAGGGGAGGGGGGCTGTTGGGGTTTGGGGGGGAGGGGAGGGAATGGGGGGAAGTGGTGGTAGCTGGGGGGAGTTTCGCTATGCTTCTTGCTATTGAAATACGGATTGTGTGGCTGCTCAGAATGGTTGACAGAGGTGGAATGGCTTGCGGTTTATTCTTGGCTCGGGGATGGGGAGCTAGCCGAGCCCATAGACCCCATGGCGTGCAAAAGGTACCCCCGCTTCTAAGATGCCACTCACCTTAGGGACTTGGAACGTGAAGGGGTTGAACTCCCCACAAAAGCGCCAGAATGTCTGGAAGTACATTATGGACCATCACTTAGATGTGGTGGGGCTTAAGCATGGGCGAATTTTGCGAATCTGGCGTTCGCGAATTTGCGAAATCGCAATCCGCAAAATCCGCGAATTCTCGCGAATTTTTTTTTTTTTGTGTTCGCAAGGGTTTCTGCCAGTTCGCGAGGGTTTGGTACTAGTTCGCAATTGCAAGCTTACTTGTCGGCTCGCAACGGTCGCGACTATGTTGTTTCTACGTCTGGTTTATCATCACAGCCTCCCAGCACCCTCTGTTTCATCACTGCCACCCTCTCTTTCACCCATGCCACCCTCTGTTACATCAATGCCACCCTCTGGTTCATCATCACTGTAGATTATGGGGGGGGGAAAGCAAGCACACCTGCCCTGCTTCAACTGACATGAATTAATTTGGGGTTAGTTTATTAATGTGTCACTGTTTTAAAATTCCAGGTCTGACACCTGCTTCCTTATCAGTAATTTGCTTTCTGTTGCAGTGCAATTTTTTTTTCCAGGACCTTTGTGGCCTACTTCTAGCTATTCTATGAGCCTGCTGTGAGGGTCAGAGCAGGGTCATACAATTGTTGCAACTAGCAACTGAACTCTGGAGGGGCCCCAGTCAGGAAGCACTACAGGGAATGGTTACTAATGATGAGTTTGAACTCTTGCACCTGCCGAGTGCTTTCAGTTTTGCAAAACTCGTTTTTTCTGCAATTTCGCGGGTTTCGCGGGGCGCGAACACACGCGAGATCGGATTCGGAAGCCGCGAATTTGTGCGAATATGCGATTTCTTTTTTTGCGGCGTGTTAGTTTGCAAGGTTTTGTGCGTTTTCGCGAGCCGCTTGTAGCGCAAGGCGCGAAGTTACCCTCGCGGTCGTTCAAGGGCGCGGCCATCTTGTTTGCATGACGTATTTCCGTTTCCGGGCGCGAAGTGTAATCTCGCAAAGTGTGCGGCTCGCCAGTACAATTTCGCGAGTGTTCGCGAGGAACATCTCGCGCGAACTTACCCGCGCGGTCGTGAACGGGCGCGGACATCTTGTTTCTCATTCATTGCTATGGTTCTGGGCATGCTTCTTGTATCCTCTCTAAATCTCTGCCATCCTTTGCTTGTTTGAAGTTTTTTTTAATCTATTTTACTTATTATCTATCCCTCTATTTTTCTAGCCCTATATTTTTGTGTTTACTGCTACTTTTTGTTAATTTTAAACTACTTTTTTAAACTCTTTTCTTTTCTTCTCTTCCCTATTCTATTTTCTTCATTCCTTTCCGCCCAGACCATGGTGAAGGGAGCCGGGAAGCATCCCGAGAAGGGGAAGGGTCCCGCACCCCGTGCCCGGCTCCCGTGCGGGCGTTTGAGGGGGGAGACAGTCGCACCCCGGGAGATTTTCAGCCCGGAGGAGGTGGGCGCACTACTGTTCTATGTACAGCGCCACCTCCCCAGGACCAGAATGGCAGGCGGCAAGATCGGAGGCGGGTACGGGATGCGGGATCGCCGGAATCGGTGGGATAAGGTGTGCCGGGCCATGTACCACCACTCTCGGGTCCGGCGCACCTACAACCAGGCCACCCACCGCTGGACGGATGTCCTGACCCGTGAACGAGATCTGCTCGACCTGCTTGGCCTCGAGATCCCCGGGCTTGGTGAGTAGTAGTAGTAGCTATTTCTTTACTACTCTGTTTTCTCCTGCTGTGTTATTATATTGCATTTTTTTTATTTTTACCAAGAGCAATAATGCTGCTCATTACATTGTAGGTATATTATATTTCAAAATCTTCTGTGCATTTCAGGTGCACTGCTCTCCTTCTCAGTAGTGTTGCTACTATGCTTATTTGTTTTCGATTTTGTGTTCATTTCATTGGCCTGTGAAATTATGTATGAGTGTAGTTTAAAGAACTGCGTAATGCTACACACTAAGGTTCAGATGTTTAATTACCTGCGCATCCCTGCAAAGTAGCAGGGATGCGCCAGTAATTGTGCGCCACACCACTATCACCCATGGTGCGCCGTATTTACAATGCGGCACACCATGGGCCCAAAACGTCACCAAAGCGTTACGCATCTGTGCCGTAAGGGCGGCGCATTGCTGGAGTTGCGTCGCAACGATGGTGCAGCTCCATCAATGCTCTGGGGTGCCCTATCTCCCCAAAGCTGTGTCAAGCCGTACGTCTGCTTCAAGCAGGCGCAGGGTTTGAGTCACGCATCATTGTCGTTAAAGTGAGTGATTGAAATCTTGTAGATTTCCCTCAGCCACTTTTAGGATGCGTTCCTGCGCAGGAACGCCCTCCCTTGCGCCGGAACGCCCCCTGATGGCGCAGGGCTTTACAACGTGATGCATCTCCCATATGCGTCACATTGTTAATATACGCCGCACCATTGCGCCGCTTTTGAGCTGCCGCTGCGTCACAAAAGTCACGCAACAATGGAGCAAAAGAGCCGCAAGGGGCTTCTAAATCAGCCCCTACAGACTCAAGTCCAGTCCTTTCTTTGTACACATGGCGATAAGAAGAAATAGTGGTGGTGGATTGATAGTTTGAGTATTTTAATGACTGGTTAATGTAGTAGGAAACTTTAGTGTTGTCGCTGATCTGCAATCACGATGGACTTTGGCTGTCACTTCGCGTGCTGCGGACTGCTGCCTGCCAATCCTAGGCAAACCTTTTTAGTACTTTGTGTAGTGAGTTACATAAGAAGTTTACAATTCGACGGTCCGCAAATCAAGCAATACTAATAACGTAGTAGACCACATGAGATTGGTCAATAATATATCCCGTTGAATAGTTGTCTATTTGCTATTTCGCCAAAATATTTTGTTAGTTCTTTTGAAATGTTTGATTTGGTTGACAAATATCATCCATGTTTTCTGTTTTTCTTTCTTTCATGTTGTACATCAGCTTCCCCCAGGGGCAAGAGGAGGACAAAGGAGGAGGAGGAGGAGGAGGGTGCTGTTGAGGATGCAGGCCAGGATCGGACAGGCGAGGGCTCCTTTGCTGGCCCCAGTAAGTTTTAGTTTTAATATAGAATACTTATTTTTTCCCAGCGTTCCTCATTCGATTTTTTCTAAATCGTCTTTGATATTCTTGTAGACTGGATCTAAATTCTTATCCTGCCTCGACTATGACTCCATGTGGTATTACTAGATTATTCTTATTAGTCTGTCTGTGTAGCTAACTAAGATTGCACATTTGGCAATTCCATTGGACTCCCATTCTAGTCAGCAATAGCTCTATGCACAGAGTGCAGTCCTCTGGGATTGTCCATAATGTCTTTTCAAGTCTTCTAAATGTTTATGCTTTGACAATTGCCAACAATAAAAAGGTGAATGACCACCAAGAAAGAATAAGATACTACTTTACTTTTGGTTTGGATAGGAGGACAATCCATTCTACTACTGTTGCAGGGACAAATTTGCACAAACCGAACTATGGACACTAAATAATGCATTGCTTAGCTTATCAATTATAATAGGTGCTGTTAGACTTTCCACATACCTCAGTGATAACAGACTTTGTAGTTGAACCCCCAATCTCCTTACTGACTTGATAGTGTGGCAGAGTCATTTAGCTCCCAAAGTCACCGATGATTATGATTATTCCCCAATGATGTCAGAGGCACGGACTCATGCTTGCAAAAATTGCAAAACCTTTAGCTCATCCACTCTAGTCTGGAGGACCAAAAACCACAGAGTCTATTTAAGTTTAAAAGCTTTATTAAAAGTAAACACATTTATTAAAATCAAGTTTGTCATAAAAGTAAACGTTTAACTGAAAATGGAAAAGTGCTTAGTGCTGACGATTAATTGGACACATTTCTTGTGGTCGAGCCGAGCTCTCACCTGGTTTGAACTTGATCCTGCTCGTGTTCTTAGAAGTCAAGCTTCTGTCTGTTAGGAGAAAAAGTGGTGCGTGTTAAAAATAAAAAGCAAGCATTCATCAGTTGTGCCAAAAAGTGCAGCAAGACAACAGCCTTCCCTGGAAAAAGGGACATTTTTACTTTAGAGTAGACAGTCACAAATTATTACATTGTATACTGTTTTTTTTCACATTTCTTTCTTCCTCCTAGACCAAATATTATATAGTAGTGAGTGGTGTTTTCTAACATTATTAAATGTACTTTGTAGGTGGAACATCTGGAGGCGGGGCCAGCGCGGAGGTGGTGGTGGCATTGGACGAGGACAACTCTGGGGAGGAGGCAGTGGAAGTGCCGGACCATTCTGTGTGGGATGACACGGTGGTGGCGGGCAGAGGTAAGCTATATATTCCTTACTTATTGAGATTGAAGACTGCAGAGTGTGCTTTTTGCACGGGTGTATTAAAAATAAACCAGGTAGTAGCCTCCTCTAAATGTACTTCGACTTAGCTGTGAAGTTTTTGGCGAGAAGAATCCCAATCAGATCTGAGATGAACTTGATGGATGGGATGAACGAAAAGCGAAAGAAGGGTGTAAGTAAGTGTGGAAGGACGAGAAATGTAATGATGACTGGCAAAGAAGAATGATATGTGTTTGCTTGGTCCCCGAGGTGGCTGGGAAGGAAAGAATATGGTATGGTGCATGGCTTGGTGAATGATGAAGCAAGGATGGGTGGAAGGAGAACAGCCTGGGTGGGTGAAACAGAAACTGTATGTGTGCATATACTTTGAATGGATGGATGCCTGGATCATTCATGGTACTATCTGACTCTTAGATAGCATATGTGTATCTAGAGAGAGTAGACGGTCACTGGATGAACTAAGTGTTACTTTGAAGAGCATGTAACACCGCAACCGCACGTCCGTTCCAGTGTAGGAAAGGTAAGGAAAAGAAGTTGTAATTTTGTCCAAATACTACCATGATAGTTTGTATTGCAACTGCAAGCACAGCATATATCCGGTTATTACGGTGGACACTCCCTACCTCTCCTAATAACTTTAGTTTAGTAGTAGTACGTCATTCATGTGTGGGTGTATCACTGTTCACTCAATAATAAGCAAATCACCTAAAGTCATCCCATATGTCATCAAATACATCCCATGTGAAGTGATAGATAATCAGATTATTTAGCTTCTTCATTTTCTTTTTCTAATACTCATTTGCACTGTAGGGTGAAAGCTAAATTAATTAAGCAGTAGCCCTTTTAACAGAGTATTCTCAGTGCCACCCGTAATAGAAAAGTAAGAGCTTTACCACCTGCATGTACTGGACCGGTACAGTAACGCAAGTCTGTCTCACTCACCATGGTGTGCGTCTGTTTTTCTCGGGTGCAAGTTCACTGCGCTGGCATTATGCCGGCTTGCATAAGATAACGTACCAATTTTCCTAAACAAGAGAGAAGAAGAAGAAGAAGACTGGTGTACTGTCATAGTCGACTGTAATGGAAGTCCATAGTGCTCGTAGAATTTGTTCCTTAAACTCCCACTAATGTTAGAGCAAGGATGAAGAAGTCGGAGGTTACATAGATACTGTCCTCAATAGTTATGTACTGTGCTTTCAATTTGCTACTTGTACTGTGACAACTTTCTGCTCAATCATTTTGTGTTAATCTTAAGGAGCATTGGTTACATACTATGTCTTTCTTTCTTCATGTAGTTGCTCCTTCCAAATCCAAGAGACCATCACGGAGGAAGGAGCTGGCTCGAATGGCCCGGCAACGGAGGCTGGATGCCACTGTCGCTGAATATCGGCGGCTGGTGGCCCTGGAGGAGGAGGAGACGCAGTCTGGTACAACAACAACGTCCACTGGGACAGCTGCATCCTCCTCCGTGCGGGCTGCCAGCCAGCGCAGTGCTCCAGCGGTACGGAGCCGGGCTACCAAAGCCAAACGCCACCGCCGAGCAGCAAAGACAGCAGCTGCCCCCCACAGGATTTGCAAGGCACGCCAACGCTGCTTATCCCTCAGACTGTCCTACCTGGAGCAGGAGGTCCTGAACTATAAGAACTTGGTGGAGGGCCTACGCTTCGAACATGCCACCCTCCGCAAGGAGCATGATGCCCTGGCTCCTAAAGTCAACAGCACCCTGCCATAGTGTCCCTTGCCCCTTTTTTAGAGACTTTTGGGGGGTGGGAATTGGGAGTTGGGTTTTTTGGGGACTTTTGAAGGACAATAGTTGGGGTTAGGGAGGGTCTTGCGGGAGATTATTTTGTTAGGGCTATAAAAATATACTTTTTGAAACTTTATCTGACCATACCTGTTTTTTACTGCTTTTGAGTCTGGTGGGTGGGGGTTTAACAGTAATTTTGTTTTCCTGAATAGTCCTAGGACTTTAGTAGTACTACCGTCAATCTCTCGTCTCTCCTAATACTCCATTATAATACCTCCAACCAAACGCTTATCTTACCTGTAATTTCTGTTTGCAAGTAGGGCTAGGCCCAGGGCTGGCTCCACAGGAAATGGCGATTAAGGTTGCAATCCAGGGCGGCTGAAATTTCCTCCTCATTGTGGTGATACTAGTGGTGTGACACAGTGGCAGTTGCATGGCTATGGAAAAAAAGAAAATGAAACCTGGTTTGTCCTTACTGTAGCATTACAACGGTACGATAGAGAATATAGCAGGTGACAGTACACTAGACTACAACAGTGCCACAATGTAGCCTAACAAATGGTAAAGTATTTATAGTATAACTTGTACTTGTTTCTTTGACATTGGCTAATACTACAAGAAATAGTACTGAAGCTGAGTAAGTCTAGAATATATCCTCTTATTAGCGTCACTCCTCCATTCCAGCTGACGCTTCGTCCATCAATGTTGGTGACCAGAAGACACCATGTCCACTGCCTGCCTGGCGGATGCTGAATTGCGGCTCGCTAATGTGAAGCCTGACTCCATCCTTTTTTCCCCATTGCAGACTGAAACCCGGCCTGTAATTATTGAACGAAAAACAGCACTGATAAATAAATATAAGGTATGTACGCTGTGTAGTGCAAAAAGTCACACTTTGATTTTCCTAATAGACAGTACAACATTTTTTAAAGTGCGTACTCTGTCTGAGTCACCTTTTCAAGGATAAATAAGTATGGGCAAATTAATTTAGCGGATCTTTCCCCTCAAGCTAGGTGTACTGTAAACTGTGTTTTAGAACAAAATTAGACCTTCCCAGCAGTGCTTCCACCCAGACCCTTACTAAAGCCAGTTGCAAAAATGTAGAAGACCCCCAATCAGATCTCAAAAAACGAGGCCTAGCAGAAAACTGGTGACAAAACGTACTTCGAAAGTAAAAGTAGGCCCAAATACCCCCTTACCCACCGTGGATTGTATTCAAACCACTTGCAAGCAAGCAAAAGTATCCATAGCCAGCATCGCTCCAAGACTCGAAAACCCCCCCACCCAAACACATGCAATAGAAATACTGCTAACCCTAACGAGCCCTAAGTTAAGAATAGTGGCAGAGGCTTTCTTTAACTATGCCAAATCCCCCCTTTCCTACCATGGATTTTCTTCAAATGACTTGCAACCAAAATTACACATTCTCACGAGTGCTCTAAGACCCCAGAACTCAGTTGCAAAAATCTAGAACACCCCAAAACACATGCAATCCTGCTGCTAGGGCTAACCCTAACGAACCCTAAGTTACAAAAAGTGCCAAAAGGCTTTTCCTTATGGATTTTGTCCCAACTACTTCTATCCGGTATTAGACCTTCCCAGGAATGCCCCAAGACCCGCCAAAAAGCACATGACAACACCCCCAAACAGCCAAAAAGCAAAATCTCATACTTACAATATTTCTCGGCCTTCGGTCCAAACGTGCTGTGTAGCTAGGCCATAACTCCAGTTTACCACCATGGATTTCCTGAAAAGCAAATGCAATCAAGATTAGAGTGTCCCAGCAGTGCTCCCAGACCCCGAAACTCACCCACAAACAGCCGGAACCCCCCCTAAAGTGCTCCTCAAAGGCAAGCAAGTCAGCAAAAACACAAAAAAAATTCCGCCTCCGATTTGGTCCAAACCACTTTTATCCGGTATTAGTGCTTCCCAGCAATGGCCCCAGAGCCGTCAACCCAGGAGAAAACGAGTAGAAGACCCCCAAACAGCCAAAGAGCAAAAGTACAAAAATGGGGACTTAGTCATTTTTTTGGAAATTTCCCAAATCACTCCGCGCGCGCTCAGCAGCTAGGCCCTAACTCCCCTCTGCCACCATGGATTTGCTTCAAACCTCTTGCAAAGTAAAGTATCCATAGCCAGCAGTGCTTCCAGACCCCGAAACCCACCCACAAACACCAGGAAGCCCCCCAAACAGGCCCCCGAAAACGCTACATTGAGCAAAATGTCAGAAATAGCACAAAAAAAATCAGCATGGATCTTGTCCCAACCACTTTTATCCGGTATTAGACCTTCCCAGGAATGCCCCAAGACCCGCCAACCCACCCGCCAAAAATCACACCACCCCCAAACAGCCCAAAAGCAAAATCTCATACTTACAATATTTCTCGGCCTTCGGTCCAAACGCGCTGTGTAGCTAGGCCATAACTCCAGTTTACCACCACGGATTTCCTGAAAAGCAAATGCAATCAAGGTTAGAGTGTCCCAGCAGTGCTCCCAGACCCCGAAACCTACCCAAAAACACCAGGAAGCCCCCCAAACAGGCCCCCGAAAACGCTACATTGAGCAAAATGTCAGAAATAGCAACAAAAAAAATCAGCGTGGATTTTGTCCCAACCACTTCTATCCGGTATTAGACCTTCCCAGGAATGCCCCAAGACCCGCCAACCCACCCGCCAAAAAGCACAACACCCCCAAACAGCCCAAAAGCAAAATCTCATACTTACAATATTTCTCGGCCTTCGGTCCAAACGCGCTGTGTAGCTAGGCCATAACTCCAGTTTACCACCACGGATTTCCTGAAAAGCAAATGCAATCAAGATTAGAGTGTCCCAGCAGTGCTCCCAGACCCCGAAACTCACCCACAAACAGCCGGAACCCCCCCAAAGAGCTCCTCAAAGGCAAGCAAGTCAGCAAAAACACAAAACAATTTCCGCCTCCGATTTGGTCCAAACCACTTTTATCCGGTATTAGAGCTTCCCAGCAATGGCCCCAGAGCCGTCAACCCAGGAGAAAATGAGTAGAAGACCCCCAAACAGCCAAAGAGCAAAAGTACAAAAATGGGGACTTAGTCATTTTTTGCCAATTTCCCAAATCACTCCGCGCGCGCTCTGCAGCTAGGCCCTAACTCCCCTCTGCCACCATGGATTTGCTTCAAACCTCTTGCAAAGTAAAGTATCCGTAGCCAGCAGTGCTCCCAGACCCCGAAACCCACCCACAAACACCAGGAAGCCCCCCAAACAGGCCCCCGAAAACGCTACATTGAGCAAAATGTCAGAAATAGCAAAAAAAAAATCAGCGTGGATTTTGTCCCAACCACTTCTATCCGGTATTAGACCTTCCCAGGAATGCCCCTAGACCCGCCAACCCACCCGCCAAAAAGCACAACACCCCCAAACAGCCCAAAAGCAAAATCTCATACTTACAATATTTCTCGGCCTTCGGTCCAAACGCGCTGTGTAGCTAGGCCATAACTCCAGTTTACCACCACGGATTTCATGAAAAGCAAATGCAATCAAGATTAGAGTGTCCCAGCAGTGCTCCCAGACCCCGAAACCTACCCAAAAACACCAGGAAGCCCCCAAACAGGCCCCCGAAAAATCTACATTGAGCAAAATGTCAGAAATAGCAACAAAAAAAATCAGCGTGGATTTTGTCCCAACCACTTCTATCCGGTATTAGACCTTGCCAGGAATGCCCCAAGACCCGCCAACCCACCCGCCAAAAAGCACAACACCCCCAAACAGCCCAAAAGCAAAATCTCATACTTACAATATTTCTCGGCCTTCGGTCCAAACGCGCTGTGTAGCTAGGCCATAACTCCAGTTTACCACCACAGATTTCCTGAAAAGCAAATGCAATCAAGATTAGAGTGTCCCAGCAGTGCTCCCAGACCCCGAAACCCACCCACAAACACCAGGAAGCCCCCCAAACAGGCCCCCGAAAACGCTACATTGAGCAAAATGTCAGAAATAGCAACAAAAAAAATCAGCGTGGATTTTGTCCCAACCACTTCTATCCGGTATTAGACCTTCCCGGGAATGCCCCAAGACCCGCCAACCCACCCGCCAAAAAGCACAACACCCCCAAACAGCCCAAAAGCAAAATCTCATACTTACAATATTGCTCGGCCTTCGGTCCAAACGCACTGTGTAGCTAGGCCATAACTCCAGTTTACCACCACGGATTTCCTGAAAAGCAAATGCAATCAAGATTAGAGTGTCCCAGCAGTGCTCCCAGACCCCGAAACTCACCCACAAACAGCCGGAACCCCCCCCAAAGAGCTCCTCAAAGGCAAGCAAGTCAGCAAAAACACAAAACAATTTCCGCCTCCGATTTGGTCCAAACCACTTTTATCCGGTATTAGAGCTTCCCAGCAATGGCCCCAGAGCCGTCAACCCAGGAGAAAATGAGTAGAAGACCCCCAAACAGCCAAAGAGCAAAAGTACAAAAATGGGGACTTAGTCATTTTTTGCCAATTTCCCAAATCACTCCGCGCGCGCTCTGCAGCTAGGCCCTAACTCCCCTCTGCCACCATGGATTTGCTTCAAACCTCTTGCAAAGTAAAGTATCCATAGCCAGCAGTGCTCCCAGACCCCGAAACCCACCCACAAACACCAGGAAGCCCCCCAAACAGGCCCCCGAAAACGCTACATTGAGCAAAATGTCAGAAATAGCAACAAAAAAATCAGCGTGGATTTTGTCCCAACCACTTCTATCCGGTATTAGACCTTCCCAGGAATGCCCCAAGACCCGCCAACCCACCCGCCAAAAAGCACAACACCCCCAAACAGCCCAAAAGCAAAATCTCATACTTACAATATTTCTTGGCCTTCGGTCCAAACGCGCTGTGTAGCTAGGCCATAACTCCAGTTTACCACCACGGATTTCCTGAAAAGCAAATGCAATCAAGATTAGAGTGTCCCAGCAGTGCTCCCAAACCCCGAAACTCACCCACAAGCAGCCAGAACCCCCCCAAAGAGCTCCTCAAAGGCAAGCAAGTCAGCAAAAACACAAAAATAATTCCGCCTCCGATTTGGTCCAAACCACTTTTATCCGGTATTAGAGCTTCCCAGCAATGGCCCCAGAGCCGTCTACCCAGGAGAAAACGAGTAGAAGACCCCCAAACAGCCAAAGAGCAAAAGTACAAAAATGGGGACTTAGTCATTTTTTTGCCAATTTCCCAAATCACTCCGCGCGCGCTCTGCAGCTAGGCCCTAACCCCCCTATGACACCATGGATTTGCTTCAAACCTCTTGCAAAGTAAAGTATCCATAGTCAGCAGTGCTCCCAGACCCCGAAACCCACCCACAAACACCAGGAAGCCCCCCAAACAGGCCCCCGAAAACGCTACATTGAGCAAAATGTCAGAAATAGCAACAACAAAAAATCAGCGTGGATTTTGTCCCAACCACTTCTATCCGGTATTAGACCTTCCCAGGAATGCCCCAAGACCTGCCAACCCACCCGCCAAAAAGCACAACACCCCCAAACAGCCCAAAAGCAAAATCTCATACTTACAATATTTCTCGGCCTTCGGTCCAAACGCGCTGTGTAGCTAGGCCATAACTCCGGTTTACCACCACGGATTTCCTGAAAAGCAAATGCAATCAAGATTAGAGTGTCCCAGCAGTGCTCCCAGACCCCAAAACTCACCCACAAACAGCCGGAACCCCCCAAAGAGCACCTCAAAGGCAAGCAAGTCAGCAAAAACACAAAACAATTTCCGCCTCCGATTTGGTCCAAACCACTTTTATCCGGTATTGGAGCTTCCCAGCAATGGCCCCAGAGCCGTCAACTCACCCGCAAAGAAGTAGAACACCCCCACAAGTGCTGAGTCTTTCTTCATTGGGCGTAATCCAGCCCTCTGCTTTAATGGAAATAGGAGTCTGGAGGAGGAGGATAGAGGAGCATGTTCTTCTGAACTTGTGAACCTGAGGAATGCAGACTGCGGCACCTTCAAATCAATAAGCAAACAAGTGAAGACAGATCTGCTGATGGGCTTGTTTTTGTGATTAGGTGATTAAAGTTTGAATTATATTAACTGTGCACAACAAAGAAAGACAGACACACAGGAATGAAAGTGAATGAGGACGAAAAAGAAAGTTATTGATTCATTGTCTCATTTTCAGGCCTTGGTGTTAAGGTCCAGGAATAAGAATAAGGCTTCGTCATCATACTCTGCGAATTCAGGCAGGGTGAGCTCAGTGTCACCTGACAGAGTAGAAATTCCCTCATCTACGTTGCTGTCCACCTCGTCTTCATCCGGTGCGCTTTCACGTACTCTGTAATCTGGTGGTATGAGGTGCTGATTCATCTTGATCATTGTTAACCTCTCCACATTTTTGGGCGAGAGGCGGCTCCGTTTGGGAGTTACAATGGCACCAGCAGCACTGAAAACACGTTCAGAAGACACGCTTGCGAGTGGGCAAGACAATTAGTTTAAAGCCAGGTTGGAGAGCAGTGGCCACAATTCTTTTTTCCCATGCCAATACGCCAATGGGTCAGCATTAACATAGACCTCTGTTGAGTCATTCAGATAGTCCTTCACCATCGACTCAAGGTCCTCCTCCAAGGTTCCTCCACTTTGCTTAGCTGTTGCTGTGACCTTTTGAGAACCAAACCCAAGCCGAGCTAGCCAATCCTCTTCAGCCTCCAATGTTTCTGTTGTGTCTGGTGCAGATGATCCGGTTTCCGGTGTCTTTAACGGCTGAGAGGTCACTTGTGCCACAGCCACAGGTGCAGAAGTGCAGACTGGGGATGGCCTGCTGATGCTGATGTACTGCCTTTTCCTTCAATTTTCTGCCGTTCTCTTTCAAACCTCTTGGCTGACAAGGCTAGCCAACGTTTGTACTTTGGAACATGTTCATCATCAAAAGGAAAGAATGCTCGGCCTGCCAGCGCCTTTTTGTAGTGTGGATCCAGAATAGTAGCACAAATGTAATGCTGGTTTGAGTGGATCATTTTAAAACGTTCATCACCTTGTAGGCGCTCTAATAATTTCTCCGCCAAAACAAAAGGGTCTTTGTTTTTTTCATCTTTTTGAAACACAGAACACACCTCCTTCAGTTGGTGCTCCAGCATGTACAACAATGGGATAGCTTTTCCCAAATTACAGTCCTCCTTGCTGACTGCACGCGTGAAGACCTCAAAAGGACGAAGCATGCGTGTCAGGCTTTTAACTATGTCCCATTGCGCCGCACCCATCCTCAGGTCCTTCTGAGCTGTACCCTGTGTTAAGAAATAGTGATCGAGTACCGTATACTGCTCATACAGACGCTCAAGCATGTAGAAGGTTGAGTTCCAACGTGTTGCCACCTCCTGGATGAGTGCTTTCACTGGCATTCGACGTTGATGTAGCAGGCTCCTCAGATGCTTCCGGGCCTTAAAAGAATGGCTGAAATGGTTGCACATTTTTCGGCAGGTCTCCACTACCTCGTACGCTGGACTGTCTTTATCACTCAAGAATTTTTTGACAACCAGGTTTATACAGTGCGCCAAACACGGCACTCTGAAATACTGACCCAGCTCCATGGCCTTAACTACATTGGCGCCATTATCCATGGAAACATAACCAATCTGGCGTTTTTTTGGGGACAGCCAGTCAAGGACCTTTGTGTTAAACTCATCCAAAATGTTTTGTGCTGTGTGACGTTTCTCCAAACCAAACATGGCTAGTGTTGCATGTTTCCGAGCAACTTTAAAAACTTGGTCCGGGTCAACACCTGCGTTTAGCTTTGCTTTAACCCCTGAAAAAGAGACCCAGTGTGCAGTGATGCACATGTAATCAGCGCCTGCGCCACTGGTCCACATGTCTGTTGTCAGATGTATAGTGTGAACAGCACTCTTCTGCAAAGCTGCCCCAATCACCTCCAGAACATCTTCATGTAGTGCTGGAACCGCAACTCGGGCAAAATAGAACCGGCTAGGAACCTTCCATTTAGGGCAGAGCGCTGCCACTAATTCTAGAAAACCAACCCCTTCTACAAAAGAAAAAGGGAGAAGGTCCAGAGCTAGCATTTTAGCCAGCTTAGTGTTATACAGACGCGACAGTGGGTGGTTGCGTTCATATTGCGCTTCTGTAAACAACATCTTTTTAATGTTGCCCTGGACCAAGCATTTACGGGATAATGATGATGATGATATCTTCGACCCAGTTACGCTCGCTGATGAACTTTTTCTTATTGGTGTCTCACTCCCTCCCACACTCTTAGTGTGGCTCACATGGGGTGTGCTGCTGACAGGGGTACTGGGTGTAAGTGAAGTGTTTGACACGTCTTCTTCCTCCTCGTCATCATCAGATGAAAAATCAACATTTTCATTACGTGCAATTAGGGCTTCCTTGATCGCCTGTAGGTGCGCAAACCATTGGACAGGGTGCTGTCTCTTAAGATGACCTCTCTGGCCTCCGGTACCATAGTTGGTACCAAACTTACCACGACTAACTGCAACCTTACAAATGCTACAAATAGTGAAGTTTTCCCTTTTTGGGCAAACACTAAAGAAGTCCCAAGCTGGGGACTTGAATTGTCTGTGGGGGCCGGAGGAGGCGGCGATACTGGTGGTGGTGGTCTTGCTGCTAATGCCAGATGAAGTGGAGGATGTGGATTGCCGAACTTTAGTACGTTGTGCACTTTCACCACCACTAATTGAGGTCGAGGTGGATGGAGGTCCCTTCTTGCGAGGAAGAAATATGGAAGCGGTAGGTGTTGGTGTACTAGTTAACTCCAATGATTGTTGTGTTTCCATTGCCTCCTCGTCGACATCATCATCACGCTAAGCAGCTTCTCGGGCTAGGGTCAAAATGTCTCTTTGCTGCATGCCCGCTGGGGCTGCAGTGACCTTTATGATGACTGGCTCGTCGTCTTGAGAGGCTTCATCAGCAGCAGTATCTGCCACTTCTTGTTGAGCCTCATCACACTCCATAACTATGAGTTTTTCGACGACCTTCCTTTTACGCTTAAGTACCTTTGTCAGATCATGGTGTGCCTCACTCTCAGACGGCCGTGATGGTTCCCAATCTTCATCCAGATCATCAGAAGGAGGTGGGCTTGAAGAAGATGTAGACACCCCCCTTGATCTTTTCCTTGCTAGGGATGTTGAAGACAATGAATGATCATCAGGAGGAGTGGCTTCCTCAAATGATACCTCGGCTTGATTGTCGATTTCCTGATGTGCCCCTACTTCGGGAGGAACAACTATTGTGGGCACTTGTGACCCTCCATGCACCTCTGCTTGCGCATCTCCTTGCGCTGCCTCTCCTTCCACATGTACTTGGGCTTGTACTTGCACATGTGGTTGTTGTTGCGGCTGTGGTTGTTCAACACTTGTCAGATGAGTTACAACAACCTGTGTTGATTCAGGGACATTGCTGCTACTTTCTTGCGATGAGCCAACATCACTGGTCGATGGTGATTGAAGAAGTACACTGACTGCCTCTGCAGCACTCAAGGGCTTGGACTTAAGTTGGCGTGGTGGTGGTGGTGGTGGAGGCACTGAGCCCAATGGAGCGGGGATGCTGCTCCCAGCTTGGTCCCCAGCAGATCCCGCTGCTGCTGCAGGCGTACTTTTTTTTTTACTCCCAAAAAACGCGGCGGCCGGCACACCAGCCTCCTTGGTAACTTGCTTCTTCTGCTCCTTACTGGCAACTTTCTTGCTAGAGGAGCTACAGAGAACTTTTTTTGGGGCCATCTTCTTCAGAGCAGGTCAGAACAGCAGGCCGCAGCTGCACGAGTTGCAGAGTTGTCTGTGGCCAGACATGAAGTCGCGTGACGTTATGCTGCACACAAACACCGCTGCAGGACTTCTTCCTGGCACTGGTGGTTCTCTTGAGTCTTGTGCACCTAAAAGCAATGGAAGACAGAGGAACATCAGTTCAGTTATACACCCCAAAAAAATCGAAAAAAAACTGAAAAATCAGCACAATCCCATGCCCTCCATGATGTTTAAATTCAAGACACCCCACAGAACGACTAGGCCCATGCAACACTCACTAGTCACTACCCCTGGTGAAAAGGCCACAACAACAGGCCAAAAAAACAAAAATCACAGAAAAATCAGCACAATCCCAAGCCATCCAGCCCCTCCATGATGTTTAAATTCAAGACAACCCACAGAAAGACTAAGCCCATGCACCACTCACTACCCCTGGGCATAATGGATGAAAGCTAGGCAAAATGGGTGCAGGCCTGAGAACACTGCCTGCATTCAAAATGGCCCCCTCCCTCCCAGCACATGGCCAGGGCCTGTAGCAGCACTCAAAATGGCCCCCACCCACATGGGCTGTCCCCATGAACACCCCAAAAAAACGAAAATCACAGAAAAATCAGCACAATCCCAAGCCATCCAGCCCCTCCATGATGTTTAAATTCAAGACAACCCACAGAAAGACTAAGCCCATGCACCACTCACTACCCCTGGGCATAATGGATGAAAGCTAGGCAAAATGGGTGCAGGCCTGAGAACACTGCCTGCATTCAAAATGGCCCCCTCCCTCCCAGCACATGGCCAGGGCCTGTAGCAGCACTCAAAATGGCCCCCACCCACATGACCTGTCCCCATGAACACCCCAAAAAATCGTAAAACACAGAAGAATCAGCACAATCCCAAGCCATCCAGCCCCTCCATGATGTTTAAATTCAAGACAACCCACAGAAAGACTAGACCCATGCACCACTCACTACCCCTGGTGAAAAGGCCACAACAGGCTACAAAACGAAAATCACAGAAAATCAGCACAATCCCAAGCCATCCAACCCCTCCATGATGTTTAAATTCAAGACAACCCACAGAAAGACTAGGCCCATGCACCACTCACTACCCCTGGGCATAATGGATGAAAGCTAGGCAAAATGGGTGCAGGCCTGAGAACACTGCCTGCATTCAAAATGGCCCCCTCCCTCCCAGCACATGGCCAGGGCCTGTAGCAGCACTCAAAATGGCCCCCACCCACATGGCCTGTCCCCATGAACACCACAAAAAATCGAAAAACACAGAAAAATCAGCACAATCCCAAGCCATCCAGCCCCTCCATGATGTTTAAATTCAAGACAACCCACAGAAAGACTAGTCCCATGCACCACTCACTACCCCTGGTGAAAAGGCCACAACAGGCCAAAAAAACGAAAATCACAGAAAAATCAGCACAATCCCAATCCATCCAGCCCCTCCATGATGTTTAAATTCAAGACAACCCACAGAAAGACTAGGCCCATGCACCACTCACTACCCCTGGGCATAATGGATGAAAGCTAGGCAAAATGGGTGCAGGCCTGAGAACACTGCCTGCATTCAAAATGGCCCCCTCCCTCCCAGCACATGGCCAGGGCCTGTAGCAGCACTCAAAATGGCCCCCACCCACATGGCCTGTCCCCATGAACACCCCAAAAAATCGAAAAACACAGAAAAATCAGCACAATCCCAAGCCATCCAGTCCCTCCATGATGTTTAAATTCAAGACAACCCACAGAAAGACTAGGCCCATGCACCACTCACTACCCCTGCTGAAAAGGCCACAACAGGCCAAAAAAACGAAAATCACAGAAAAATCAGCACAATCCCAAGCCATCCAGCCCCTCCATGATGTTTAAATTCAAGACAACCCACAGAAAGACTAGGCCCATCCACCACTCACTACCCCTGGTGAAAAGGCCACAACAGGCCAAAAAAACGAAAATCACAGAAAAATCAGCACAATCTCAAGCCATCCAGCCCCTCCATGATGTTTAAATTCAAAACACCCCACAGAAAGACTCAGTGCACCCACCACTGAGTACCCCTGGGCAAAAGGCCCCAAAACAGCCCAAAAATCGAAAATTCCAAAATTGTAGTTGCAGCAACTGTAATGCCCCAAACAAACTTACTTGTGAAATTTCTAATCCAAAAGTGATCCAAAGAAAGTCAAAAAGGCCTCAAATCCAAATATCCAGCAGCATCCACAAAAAGTAATCCTTCCAGCTCCAGATCCAAATGAAAAGTGACCAGGAGATGGACAAAGCACTGGGAGGAGCCTGCTGGACAGGAACAGGAAGTTGAAGACTGTGGGGCACTTCCTTCCTCCCACCCCCCCCCCTCCCCAAATGGACTCCTCGCAAAAAAAGTGCAGGCAAATGTCAACCTGAGGAGTTATTCAGATAAAAATCATCATTTCCAGAAGGTTTATGCTGCTTGCTGGTGGATTTCTTGTGCAGAATTGCAAATTTTGTATTTTCGCGAGTGCGAGATTGTTGCTGCTCGCCGCATCTACAAGCTCGCAATTGCGAAGTACCGCGATACGTGATCACGGCGTACTCGCGTTGACAAACTCTCGCTGTGCAAGTTGGCAAGCCGCGATTACATAATCGCGCTCGCCAAATTCCCGCGGGATCCCGCAGCAAGATCCAAAATGGCGCAGCACTCGCAAAATATCAAGAAAAACAACTCGGCAAACGCTGAATGACGGTAAGTAAACGCCGCGTGCCGCAAAATTGTATCACCAAGAAAAAAAATCCGCTGCGTGCGAATTTGCGGATTTTCGGTAAATTCGCGAGCATTCGCGGATTGCGAATTTACAGAAAATCCGCAAAATCCGCGAGCGTAACGGATTTTCCGCCCATGCTTAGTGGAGTTACAAGAAACCCATTTGTCTCGGAAGGACGCCTCCCGCCTCAAACATAAACAGTTCCCCCTCATATATAGGTCCTCTGCCCCTACGAAGCACAGGGGGTGGCTCTTATGTTCCGGGCGAGCCTGCACTTCCAGCCCACGGGAGTGCTTAATGACAAGGAGGGGCGCCGGCTGGGGGTCAAGGGAATGCTTTGGGGTAGACTTTGTACATTCCTGGTCCTCTATGCCCCCAATGTAGGTCAGAACGGGTTTGTACAGAACCAGCTGAAGACAGTGCTAGATTTTGTGGAGGGTCCTCTAGTAATAATGGGGGATTTTAACCTCGTTTGGCAGAGGGATATGGAAAGCACTCGTCACCAGAGATCTTCTCGCACGTCCACCGCTCATACTCACGCCTGGACCACTTCTTCCTTAGCCAATCTCTCTGGGGGGACCTGCGCGACGCCAAGATCTTCCTATTGTCCGTCTCAGATCATAGCCTGGTAGCTATCTGCCTACATTGGGAAGCCTTGGATGCCACCTACCGTAGATGGTACTTCCCTGCCTCTCTGACTCACGATGTAACCTCCTGCCAAGAGCTGAGAAAAGCTATAACCACTTTCTTTGAACTTAACGCTATAGGCGACACGTCGATTTACACCACGTGGGACGCCTTTAACGCCTCTATCCGTGGCAGCTGTATTGCCCTCCACACTGCCCTTAACAAATTACGAAAGAAAGAGCGGGAACAACTAGAGGAGGATCTTTCCTCGCTTGAACTCGCCCACAAGAAGAACCCATCCCGGCGGGCAGAGCGGCGGTTAGGGGGAAGCTTAGGGCCCACTATAATAACAGGGCTGAGCTCACGTTACTGAATCTGCGACAATTCTCATATTCCCAAGGTAATAAGGTGGGGAAACACCTGGCCCGCCAACTCCGAGACAAGCGGGAGAAGGAGTATATTGGGGGCATACGTGATGGGCAGGGCTCCGTCATTCATCACGATAGTACCAAGGCAGGACTCTTCGGAGACTTTTACGAGGCTCTCTACACCGGGGATTCCCCCGACATCGGGGCACAGGAGACATACTTGAAGACGCTTCCACTCCCTCAGGTGTCTGCGGAATGGAATGACCATCTAGTTGCCCCTTTCACCAGAGAGGAGATCCTAGCGGCCATAAAAACCCTGAAACCTCATAAGTCCCCAGGGTCTGACGGACTTATCGCGACCTTTTACAAAACTTTTGCCTCTGAACTGTGCGATTTTCTGGTCCAATTGTTCAATTGCATAGCTGCCGAAGGTGTTTCCCCCGGACCTATGGCTGAAGCGTTAAACTCAGTTATCCCCAAACCTGGGAAGGACCCGTCGCTGTGCGCATCCTATAGACCGATAGCCCTACTCAACCTGGACCCCAAGCTTTACTCGTCCATACTGGCAGGGAGATTACAAGACCTGCTCCCAGCCCTTATCCACCTGTACCGTCTGGCTTCATCAAGGGCAGACAAACCCACGACAACACCCGACGGGTGGTACATCTCATCGAAAAAGCTAATAAGTTTAGGATCCCTGCTGTGGTGGTGGGTTTGGATGCTGAAAAAGCATTTGACAGGGTAGATTGGAGCTTCCTGTTCCTTACCCTGACATCCTTTGGCTTCTCTCCCAAATTTTTAACGATGCTTAAGGCCAACTACAGCGCCCCCCGCTCTAGAGTAGTAGTCAATGGCCATGTCTCCACGCCCTTCCTCCACTTCCGAGGCACGCGCCAGGGTTGCCCCCTCTCCCCCCTGCTTTTTGCCCTGAGTATAGAACCACTGGCGGTGGCAGTGAGGGAGGATCCTGATATCCGAGGCCTTCCTTTTACTGGAGAATCACACAAGATCACCCTGTTTGCGGATGATGTCCTACTCTCTCTTTCAGACCCCGCCCACTCCTTACCCTACGCTCAGGGCGCCTTGCTTTGCTTTGAAGAGGTGGCAGACTTTAAGGTAAATTATGGGAAGTCCCAGGTCCTTAACCTCACTTTGCCCCCAGCGGAGGCAGTACGCCTTCAATCTACCACAGCTCTATCGTGGACTCACACCTCTATACAGTATCGGGGGATCCAACTGACTCCCACAGTTGAGAAGCTCTACTCCGCTAATTTCCCACCACTACTTGCATCCATCCAGAAGACCCTAGCCCGGTGGAAACCGATGTTTATCTCCTGGCTTGGGAGCATACAAGATGACCCTTCTCCCTAAATTCCTACACCTTTTTCAAGCTTTTCCCATCACCCCTGATGGGGACTTCTTTAGACGAGTCAAAACGTAGATACTCCGCTTTATCTGGCAGGGGGGTAGAGCCCGCTTATCCTACGCTACTCTCCGTCGCCCAAAGAGGGAGGGTGGAACAGGCCTTCCTAACATGCACTTGTACTTTAAGGCAGCACAACTCCGCGTCTTGGTAGAATGGTCCCAAAGAGAATCGGAAAAGCATTGGCTGCATATGGACAGAAGTGTAGCAGGACGGTCAATATGGGACCTGGTGTGGAAACCCAAAACAGATAGGCCCAGGACTGCCTACGTTAGCACCCCCACTAGCACTACCCTTAAGGTATGGGACTCGATCTCTGGTGATGACCGATGGACGACTTTTCCCTCTCCATTTACTCCTATACACTTTATTCCAGCCTTCCCCCCCAGCGGCACATGAGGGACCCTTTGACAAGTGGAGGGTGGAGGTAGGGAGGATGTTTTGCCCTGACACACCTATTCCATGGCCACGCACCTCTCACATTTGACAATTGCATGCGGGACTATGGTATGCAACAATCCGAAAAGTATCACCACACTCAGCTACTGCACTGGGCCCTCTCCCCCCTGTGAGGGATGCAGCCACCAGACCGCCTACAACTTTTGAGTCCTTCCTTTTGAGGACCTCCACCATGCGAGGGACAATCTCCTTCTTGTACAGCCTTCTTCTGTCCACTACCATGTCCCCCAGACCTCGGTACATGTCCATGTGGGAGGGAGTGATTGGATGTGATATCACTGAGGTGGAGTGGTCCCGTCTATGGTCCGACGTAGCGAAACACAACCATTCGATAGACCTCCGGGAGTCTCACCTCAAAGCGATCATGGACTGGTATCTCTACCCGGCCAAGTTGAGACGGATCTTCCCGAACTCCTCAGACAGATGTTGGCGAGGTTGTGGGCTGCTGGGAGACTTTAGCCATATTTGGTGAGATTGCCCCATCATCCGGCCTTACATTAAAGAGATACTAGGCTATCCGGCCTACACATTAAAGAGATACTAGGCTATCCCATCGAGGACTCCATAGCTCATATTCTGCTAGGCCTTCGAGACCCAGAGCTTGAGCATCAAACGAAAGCTGATAAGAGGATAATGTGGCTATGCGTGGGGGCAGCCAAACTAACCCTCGCGGCGGCCTGGAAGCAGAAAGAGGCCCACTCTGGCATGCAAGGCTGTGGAAGTTGCTGAGTGTGGTGAGAATGGCTGACATTTTCCGAGACGATTTTAAAAACTTTATATATTGTTGGGGCCCCTTGGTTCAGTTTCTCGCCAAAGGTCTTCCCTCCGCGGTCTGTCCGTCTAGTGTGCGGGCACTTCACTTGTTCCAACTATGATTGTCACCATCCTTTTGGTTTTCTCCTTTTAAGACTACATGCTACCACCACTGGGGAGGGGGGCGGGAGGAATAGGGGGGATTTACATTGATGTTTATGCGAAGTCCCAGTCACAGGGGCCTTACGGAGCTCTCCCTCACGAGGAGCCCACATCTTTCTACATGCTTCAGCACTTAGAATTTCTTTTCGGCCTCTTCCATGAAGTAACTATTACCCTTCATTAGCAGTCGGCCTGGACGTGCCGCTCCTGCGTATAGACTGAAACAATTTTAGTTGAGATGGCTGTAGCACTGCTCGGAATAGAGGTCCTCTTTTCATCCTGCTTTCATTTCTTGCCCCTGCGTGGAAAGTTTGCAGGACTGTCGCATGTTTTTTCTTTTGTCTTTATCAATCAATAAAAACACCTTTGACAAAAAAAAAAAGAAGGCAAAGGAAGGCACTCCTTTTCATTTACCTGCGAAATATCCAGGCAGTTCTCCGGACTGAAAGGCAACACTGAACACGCAGGCTCTTGATCGGCAGAGAGGCTTGCAGTGGGAAGGAACTGATCACGCAGGCTCTTGATCGGCGTTGAACCTCTTCCTGCTGAGATCCGGCGGGGACACACCATCCGCCATTCCTGATTCAGAATAAGGATTGTCAAGCACCTTTCCCATGCGGGGGAGGTGCTAATATAGGAACCGCCCTACATCTTGCTCCCATGCGCCCGATGGCCTTCTGGTAGTAGTAGTTTCTCCACCCTTTCCTCAGGGAGAAAAAGGGAACTACTGCAATGCATTTCCTCTGTCTGCAGGCAATCGCTACAGTACCCCCTCTCGAGGACAGCCGACTCGGCGGTCGACCCGGCTTACCGGGATGCGCCTCATGAAAGCAATCAACTGAGACAGGGCAATGGAGATGGTCCCTAGGTTCCCAGGTCCGCTCCTCAGGACCAAACCCTTTCCCGTCCACCATGTACTGAATCCTGCCTCTCAACATGCGAGAGTCTAGGTTAGCCTGAACTTCATATTCTTCCTGTCCTTCCACCTCCACAGCCTGAGGTCTATCCTGTAATCGCATGCTATGAGGACAGGGCCGAAGCAAGGATACATGGAACACTGGATGGATCTTCCATGACACGGGCAGGGACAGTTTCATAGTTACAGGGTTGATAACCTCACTGATACCATATGGTCCCATATACTTAGGTTTTAGCTTGCTAACCCCTTTTAGATGTAAATTTTGTGTGGAGAGCCATACCTTATCCCCTACCTTGTACTCGGGTTCAGGGGATATCTTCCTGTCAGCAAACTGTTTTTGGGAAGCTTGAGCTGCAGCCAGACTACGCTGTGCTTCATATATTATAGCCTTAAGATGGGCGTAGTGTTCGTGTATACTGGGTACCAGGGATTCGGTGGGCCATTCAAAAGGAAGCATATTCGAATGAAACCCATAGAGGCAACAAAAAGGCGAACAACCCAGGGTAGTATGAACAGAGTTGTTGTAGGCGAATTCTGCCAACCACAAAAGAGTAGTCCATTCAGAGGTGTTCTGTGAGGTGAAACAACGGAGATACTGTTCCAATGTTTGGTTCAGATGTTCTGTCTTTCCATCAGTTTGCGGATGATAGCTGGAGGAGAGTCGCGCGTCAATCTTCAAGACTGTACAAAGAGCCTTCCAGAAACGTGATGTGAATCGCCTCCCCCTATCCGTTATCAAAACTCTCGGTAATCCATGGGAACGTACAATGTGTTGCAGAAACACCTTAGCTAAATCAGATGAAGTAGGCAGGCCAGGTAAGGAAATTAAATGTCCCATTTTTGTGAGGTGATCGACTACCACCAATATGACAGTCTGATTCGCACAGGGAGGCATCTCAACAATAAAATCCATAGATAAGGTATGCCATGGTCGAGGAGGGATTGGCAATGACCGAAGCAATCCTGACGGTTTAGCATGAACAGTTTTTCCTTGTGCACAAATCGCACAGTTCTTCACGTATTCCTTTACTTCCGCGCGTAATCCAGGCCACCAAAAGGAATGTTCCACATTAGCAGTGGTCTTGTAGATAGCCACATGTCCACTGAGCACCGAATCATGTGCCCAATGCATGGAAATGATAGGCCAGATCATCTTTTACACAGCGATATTCTGGTTCTTCCTGGATCCGGGCTTGAAAGTCCACTCCCGCTACGGCGATTTTTACATCCTCCAAAAAGTCTTGTGAGGCAATTAAGGCTAATGACATTTCCGGATGCTCTACTTCTGTTAAGATGAGAGGTGGTTCAGGTTGTATGATTCCATCTTCTTCTCCCAGCCGGGGCAGGGCGTCTGCTTTTCCGCTGTGTGATCTAGGTCTAAACTTGATCACAAAATCAAAATCAGAGAAGAGTGTCCACCTCTGTTGCCGTGGAGTTAAGGCTTTAGCCGTCTTCAGGAACAACACATTTTGGTGGTCCGTGTATATCTCCACAGTGTGCAAGGCCCCTAGAAGATAGTGCCGCCACTCCTCACACGCCCTCTTTATAGCCAGGAGTTCTTTGTCAGTTATAGTATAATTGGCTTCGCAGGGAGTGAGCTTCCGTGAATAATAGGCTACAGTGTGTAGCTGTCCGGTGGTGGGATGGCGTTGGGATAACACCCCGCCGAGGGCGTACTGGGAGGCATCTGTTTCTAGAACAAAAGGCATTTGTGGGTCTGGGTGCCGCAGAATGGGGGCCTGAGTAAACCTCTTTTTCAGAAGTTGAAAGGACTTCTCTGCTTCTTCTCCCCATGTAAAAGGAGCGTTCTTCCGTAATAGGTTAGTGATGGGGTGAATGATTTTGGAAAAGTCTTGGATGAATCGTCGGTAATAATTGGCAAAGCCAAGGAAGCTTTGCACTGACTTGACGTTCTGGGGGGTCTTCCAAGTGATGATTGCGTTCACCTTACTCATGTCCATCTGAAAACCCTGGGCATTGATAACATACCCCAAAAAGGCCACTTCTTGTACATGAAAGAGACACTTCTCAAGCTTGGCATACAATGAGTTTTGTTGTAACTTTCCCAGTACTGTTTTCACATGGGTTATGTGTTCCAGTAGTGTCGTTGAATATATCAAAATGTTGTCAATGCAGACAACACTAAAGGACTCCAGACATCCCCTCAAAACCTCATCCATAAAGAACTGGAAGGTGGCGGGGCGTTGCAGAGACCAAATGGCATCACCCGGTATTCAAAGAGGCCGAATTTGGTCCTGAACGCCGTCTTCCACTCGTCTCCTTTCTGCACCCGTACAAGATGGTAGGCTCCACGTAGTGAAGTAACGAGCGCCCTTTAGTTGGTCTAGCAACACTGGGATCAAAGGAAGAGGGTAGCGGTTTTTGATGGTCACCTTGTTTATCGCTCTGTAGTCGATGCATGGCCTTAACTCGTCACAGTCTTTTTTCGGTATGAAGAACAGAGGAGAAGATGCAGGGGAGGTGGAGTGTTTTATGAATCCAGAGGCTAAATTGTCCTCAATAAACGTGTTCAAATATTGTGTCTCCTTCTCAGTCAATGCATAGACTCTACTGCAAGGAATATCCGCTCCAGGTATCAAGTCAATTCGACAGTCATAAACCCGATGGGTTGGTAACTGTGTGGACTTCCGTTTGTTGAACAGAGCGTGATATTTACGGTATTCTGTAGGTAAGACAGTGGCACAGCAGTAGCGGTCTTGGGTGCAAGCGGACGCTAGATACGTGGCGGGTGATGGTTCTGACGTTGCTGACAAGGATAATTTGTTTCGGCAATACTCACTGCAATACTCTGATGTCATGCTTAGTGTGCGCGAATTCCAACTTACCATGAGGTCATGTAAGGTAAGCGAAGGCATCCCTAAAATGAGGCGGAACTGGGGTGCATCGATGAGGTCGAATTGGATGTATTCGTGGTGATCCCCTCCAAATTCCATCAATAGAGAATGAGTATGATAGACCACTGGACCAGAATAAAGTACTGTCCCATCCACCGCCTTCACTGTTTCCGGTGTCTCCTTCTTTTCACAGGGAATCCCCATCTTCATGGCAAAATCCTGATCGATATAGTTCCCTGTGGCACCAGAATCCAGTAAAGCGTCCACCTGCAATTTACTCTGAGACGAGACCCAGAGAGAAACACCGACCTTCATGTGAGCTACTGCAGGGTGGAGAGTGTTTGCAAGAACAGGGGAGACCATATTTAATGGGTGTCCCAAATCAGAGATCTCCTTCTGATTCGGGATCATCCGTTTTCCAACGGTTCACTGGATCTCATGGTTGCTTGTAATCGTGGAACGGGGTTTCTTCCTGGAACGAAATTTCTGGCTCGGCATTCTTTAATGAAATGACCCCCTTTACCGCAATACAAACAGAGTTTTAGCCTTCGTCTCTTGTCCTTCTCTTCCATAGTAAGAGGCCCTCTTATGCCTCCGATTTGCATCGGTTCAGGTCCTTCAGGCAGTTTAGGATGCTCTTCCACTCCTGCTCTTGGTCTAGGATAGAAGAACCTATTTTCGCCTTTGTTTCTATCCACTTTCCTTTCTAGTAAACGATGGTCCAATTGAACTGTTAAGTCTATCAGTTCTTCACAGGTAGATGGTAATTGTACCACCTGAGCTAGCACATCTTTTAGTTCTCCTCTTAGCCCCTGATAGAATAATGAAATCCTCTTTTCAGCAGGCCAGTCCGTTTCAACCACTAAGCGATTGAACATAGTGATGTAAGCACGCAGATCTTGTGACCCTTGCCGTAAGGTAAGCAATTCTCGATCAAGTGTCATCATGTGGGATTTCCGATCGAACAACTTCCGTAATTCTAGACAGAAATCAGAAAAGTGGTGCAATACCGGATCATTTCTTTCCATCAACGGGATTGTCCAACTTGCTGCATTGCCACCCATATAGGACATCATAAAAGCGGTTTTTGCAGCCTCATCCTGGAAAACAGCAGGCTTACATAAAAAGTGCAGACGGCATTGATTCAAGAACGTCTCGAACTTTTTCGGGTCCCCATAAAACCTCTTGGGGGTGCCAAAGGTATTCCTGTATTTTGTATGATCTGGACTGTGGGAACTGCATCTGTTTGGGCAGTGGAAGCAGGAGGCGCTACAAAAAAGCCACCCCCTTGAGTGCCTGAGGAGGAAGCCTGTGTAAGAGGAGGAGGCAGTGTGGCAGATTTGATGTAAGAAGCTTGTCTAGGACCTCTGTGTGTAAGGCCTGCTACCTCCCTACGCAAGGTGGCCATTTCCTTATGTATGGCTTGTTCTCAAGGCGCGAAGTCTGGACCTCCTGCTGTAATGCTGTAAAGCTGTCCAGCAGCGAGGTCAGCACCGCATTTGTATCCATCGTCTGGGCTGGGCGTTACTCTTGGGCTTGACAATCTGTCGTGATCGTCAGCAGCGCAAAAAAGTATGTACGCCACTAACCTGTTTCTGGTGACCAGCGGAGACGATGGCAGACGATTATCCCCCCAACTCCCCCTGACACAACTGCATTGGTATGCTTTGGGGTCCATAGGGCCCACTTTCCCCCCCACCAGAGTGCTGTCATCAGTGCTGGGGCGCGCAGTACTCTCAGGCCCGTTCTGTAATACGAACCCTGCTGTGAGAGAACATATAGTAGCAGTAACAGCAACAAAGGAGAGCCAATATTCCTACTTAAAGAAACCCTGTCTAAGTGTCTCAGGCAAATACTATTCTATGTACACCAAAACTAAGCCATTTGCAACCTCACACTATTTGAATCAGATTTACTAATTGTAGTAAATGTCCTCTCCACTGTTCTTCACTAGATAGACTGTACTATGTCATCTGTGACATCATAGAATGCCTGGGTGTCTCTCTGGCTCACAGTGTCTATCTCTACCTGACTGTGGCAGTTGGTCGACTCAGGCTGAGCTGCTAAAGAACAGCAGAGAAGCAGTTTACTACACTAATCATGTGCCAATGGTGCTGTGCTCGGAAATACAGTGCAGTGGCTCAATGGCTTTGGTCATTCTGTCCATGACTGAGTCAGGGCAGCAATGTCTTCTGTCCCTGGCAGCTGGCATGCTTCCAATCACTGCCAGTCCCTTTCCATACAATCAAAGTACCTGCCAATTAAAGCTGCCTAAGCTTGGTTTTAATGACTTTAATAAGTCAACAAACAGACAACCGTATCAGCTCTTATCTGGAAAACTGGAGGTTGGTTTACCTGGTAGAGGCCAACATTATTCAGATACATCAGTCCACGAGCTGAACACGCACAGGTGCACGTGGGGCGCTGGATTCTGGCTGTAATCAGCTTTTATTCTTAATAATAACATACAATAGGGGAGAATTTTTCAGCCGGTTCCTAATAAAAGGCAGCAGGGCTTCATCCATCAACCAGTCTAAGGATTTAGCTTTAGGTGATAGGAAGACAAAAATGATCTGCACATTTTTGTTCAACAGAAGAAGCACAAAGAGCTCTCTACAAATGTAAGAGGTGTCAGAGCGCGGATTGAGGCTGGCCTTTATTTACTGTCACTGAAGCTAAAAGGCAGATAAGAACAACTTCCTCCCGCAAATCCACGTCCCTTCGTGGGGCATCAAAATGGTGTTGGGAGGGAGGGGTGAGGGGGGGTGAGCAGACACCAGACCAAATTGAGAGTGTGCAAAAGGCCGCTTTTATTGAAACAGGTGCATATTTACAACAATACAAACCTGGCAACCGCCTCACAAAACTAGTCCTCACTAAATAAGATGTTACCTTACAACCCCAAACGTCAGGCCCGCCCCTAACACGTCACAAACCCCGCCCCCACCCAGCACAACATAATTACAATTCAAACAATACCAAAACCTGATAATCATTTAAATATCATCCCAACCCACCGCAAAACATCACATTGCAAAAATTACCCACCAACAACTTACATTACCCAAAACCTTGTAACCACCCCACGAAACAACTATTTAAACTTTTCCAGCCATAGCCCAACTTTAGCAAAAACCCAACAACCTTCATGTCCCTGCTGACCAAGAACGCCCAATTCCCGCCACCCAGAAAAGAGGGGAAAAGGAATTACCCCTCTCTTTCTGCCCCCCAAAACGAACCAACCAAGGAACCAGAACACCTCAACCCAAAAAATTCTGAATCTTCAAACACCTGGAGAGCACCTCTCGCAATTCCAATAAATATAAATCCATCCCTATACGAGATAAATGTACACCATCGCTGCGAAAGAATTCCATAGTGTCATAACGGATGTCCTTATGGGACACCCGCCCAAAACCCAGATCTCTACAAAAACGGGAAACCTCCAAATTCAACTTCCTACGCGCCTTATCAACCGCCCTAGGCTTGATCGCACCCCTCCAGGTTCTTCTAGGGACCAACTCTGTCCATAAAACATGGCAGCCCGCCCATTGTTGGCGAATAAGGGAAAGATCCTTCTTCATCGCTCTCAATAAAACCACTCCCTTTACCCCACAAAGGTCATTCTCACCAAGGTGCAAGAGCAATACATCAGGGCAAACACCTCCCACCAACCACGAGTTCAAGGCCGGGATAAGCTCCCTCCAGATCATACCTCCCTTCCCCTTCCATACAACATTAAAAAGACGAGAATTAAAACCAAGAGTGGGACCAAAATAGCTCCTTATAGCTTGATCTTCCGCGCGCCTAATGAAGGAATGTCCCACTATCCAGATGGTCATGACAGTAGAACGGGGGCCAGCCACTGAACCTGAAAAAGAAAAGCAGCATCAAACTTCAAGAAAAATTATCATCCGCAGGCGCCATAACAGGATCAGTACGCACATAGCGCCGAAAACAGTTGGAGGACCAACGCCCTAAGGACATAATGTCTTGCTGCGACCAACCCCTGTTATGAGCTTCTGTTGCTGCCCCAATCCTGAAAGAATGCGTACCATACTGTGTCTCATCCAAGCCCATGAAACGCAGCGCTTTACGCAAAACCATGCGCAGTTGGTACTCAGTCACCCTAGAACCATCCATATGTTGAAAAACAGGGCCCTCAAAGGCGGCCCCCGAACAGTCCCGCAAACGCCTGGCCCACCTCAAAGGACACGTCTCAGAAGGGGAAGAAGCTTCCAGCCAAATGCCCCTCCCTTTGCTGTGTTGATCAGTTTTCGCCCGAGCCAACCAGACGTGCAACCCCGTTTCCAAAAATCGAACATTCTCCCACCCCACCCCAAAAGTAACTTTCGACCCCAGTAACTCAGAAACTCTGAAAGCACCAAAAAACATCCAAACCATAAGGGTAGAAAACAGACAAACCTCAAACTCATTCAAACAAACTGAGGGCAAAACCTGCAAAACTCGGGCTAACGTCTGCCAAGACAAAGGTTGTCGAACCATATGTACCCTACCCCTCTCCCTAGACCAACCTTCCAGCATGCGCTTACCCACCTCCCCCGCTGAAGGAGAATAGCCCCACAGTAATTTGCCCATGAACGCAATACCAGCCAATTTTCCAGCAATCGTCACACGTGTCAGACCCCTGTCTATCAAGTGAAGAATGAACTGTACCACATCTTCAGATCGTCTCCAGCCCGGAGCGCGCCAACCGGCCCCAGATTCTAAAAACTCTTTCCAGGCCAATTCATACGCTGCCCTAGTGGAAACTGCGAGCGAACCTACCACCAACTGCAAAACCCTGTCTCGCCTACAGTCCACAGATGTTCTGGCATGCGGGTCGGCGTCCTGTCCGCCTCCGAGGCTAGCCCATGGAATCTCTCCCACTGTGAACGAGACAAAGCATCCGCAATGTCATTGTCCACCCCAGGAATGTGTAAGGCCTTAAAACTGATGTCATACGTCAAGCACCCCAACACAAAGACTCGCAAGAGCTTCAAGATGTGAGCATCCCTGGCCGACTGCCGATTGATAATGTCCACTACAGCCTTATTATCAATTCGAAACAGCACTTTTTTGTGAGCAAGCTCCTGACCCCACAGAGTCAACGCCACCACCACAGGGAAAAGCTCAAGGAAGGCAATACTCCTGCCTCCGTTCTTCCACGCAGCAGGCCATTGTTCAGCACACCATCTGCCCTGCCAGTAAAGACCGAAACCATCACTGCCTGCAGCATCTGAAAAAATTTGGACGTCCCAAATCCAATTCTCTTCTCTGTACAGAGGAATGCCATTGAAAGAGTGTAAAAAGGCTACCCACATCCGCAGATCCTCCTTAACACCTGCTGACAAGCGGACGTGATGGTGAGGTAAAAACTGACCAGACAGAGCTCTACCCAAACGCCTGCAAAAAGTTCTACCTGCCCTGACCACCCTACAAGCAAAATTAAGATGGCCCAGCAGCACCTGAACTTCCTTCACTGTCACCTTTGCCTTGTTCAACATCACATGTAAGAGGTCCAACATTTTTGCTTTTTTATCCACTGGTAAGCGTGCCTCCATAACAGTAGAATCAATTTCGATCCCCAAAAAAGACATGGTCGCGCAGGGGCCCATTGTCTTTTCGGGTGCCAAGGGCACACCTAAAAATTCCATCAGAGTTTGGAATGTTCGCAAAGCATTCTGGCACGCTGAGGAATTGGGAGCACCTACAAAAAAGAAATCATCCAGGTAGTGAGTCACAAGCTGGTGTCCTGACGTGTCGGTGAAAAACCATTGGAGAAATGTGCTAAAGGTCTCAAATAACGCACAGGATATGGAACAACCCATTGGAAGAGCCTTATCAACATACCACTTTCCTTGAAATTGAATCCCCAAAAGATCCCAATCCCCAGGATGTACTGGCAATAAACGAAATGCTGATTTGATGTCACACTTTGCCATTGCCGCACCAGTGCCGGCAGATACAACCAGGGCCATGGCCACATCCACTGAAGAATAAGACACGGAAGCAGCCTCACCATCAATGAAATCGTTAACTGATGAGCCCTCCGGCCATGACAAATGTTGAATCAAACGAAATTGCCCAGGCTCTTTTTTAGGTACCACACCAATTGGGGAGACAATAAGATTTTCCAAGGGCCAATCATCAAAAGGACCCGCCATCCTTCCCTCACGCACTTCCTTATCCAATTTGTCTTTTACCACCTCTGGATGTTCATTGGCTGACAAAAGATTCTTTGACCACCGCCGCAACCGCGGCCCTGTGTAACCAAGACGAAAACCCTCCTGAAAACCATCCAACAATAACTTAGCAGCTTCGACATTCCCATAACCCTTCAGAGCCACAGCCAAGTGAAAAGGATTAACTGGCGTATGAGCCTTTGGGCCAAGGTCCAGAAGTGTTTCCCCCCCCCCTGTTAGGTTGAGGCTGCTGTGCAGGAGCAGGGGCATTGGCTGACTGCTGTGACCACTGCCTGCCCCTTGTAACCCGAGGCCCCCAACACCTGGACAGTGGGTGCGTTCTACCACATTGGGAGCATTCGTGTCTAAATTTGCAATACTCTCTCGGGCAGTATCCTCTGTTAAAATCCCAACAGGTCCCATCGGCAGGTTGAACTGACGCAGCTGCACCCACCCCTCCCCGAGTGGGCTTACCCTGAAAGGGCCGTGAAGGTAATGGATACCCACTAGCTGTGAAAATCGTCTTACCACCCGCTGATGCTCCCATAGTGTGTTGCCACAGGTCATTATCTAACTCCCCCCATTTCGCTTCAGGATCCCAAGCCATCCGAGCCCGGAATACCTCATCGTACTGTGACCAGGCATAACCACTGCCAGTAATCTGCGCCTTTCTGATCACATCCATATACTTAAACAGGGCCACACAACGCTCAGGGAATTTCTCACAGTACACGCTAGCATATATAAGAAATGCCGCAGTCCAATTTTCGATGGTCAAAGGAACCTTAGGGCGCTTGGCCAACTCGTACTCTTCCTCCTTAGACCCCTCCTTAGACCTAACTTCCCTATGTAAGAGCTTCAATAATTCCACGTACTCCCCTTTCCAAATCCTTTCCTTAGTGGACAGCATTAAATGGGCGCCCAACGGTTTTGTGACGCCCATGTAAGGCAATTTCTTTATTTTAAGCTCCTTGCTGTGTGGGGGATCCTTACCTACCTCCATGGGCTCTGTAACAGTCCCAGAATCCACCTTAGAACCCACACCCCCGTCACCCGTGCCCACTCCCTGATCCTTAACATAACGACCTTTATGGAGCTTAAGATCCACACCCTCTGCAGGCGGATCCCCCCCCGTTCCAACAGAAACCATCAACGGCTTGTCCCGTGGACCAGCAAGCTCACCTGGATTCAATAAAGGCAGTTGGGCCGGCCTCGCTCTCCATGCCATCTGTTCAACCTCATCGCCTGACCGAGGAACCCTCACCGCGGGGCCGCTCTCCCGAGTTGGTCTGGAGACTGTAGTTCTCTGACGCACCACCACCGGTGCCTGTAAAACATCATCAGAAGCGTGAAAAAGCCCCCCCCTTGCACCCTCAGTACGTATCTCGCCCTCCTCAGGGCTCTCCTCATCGTAATCTAAAACCAAAGATTCCTCCAACCTAGGAGGGGCCAACACCATTGACGGACTTCTGAAACCAACCTGGGCCTTACCAGCCCGTACTGACACCTGAGGCGGGGGAGCCGACTGGACCCGTCTGTACTCCCCCGAACGTTGACCAGTTTTGTACCTCTTAACCAACGATGAATCCCTTTGTTGATGAGAAGAAACATTTGGGGCCAGCGAGGACGCGCCTGCCCTGCTTCTGCCAACCCCGCCGATATCCAAGGACCCTGACAATGGGGCCAGCGAGGACGCGCCTGGTGCGCTTCTGCCAACCCCGCCGATACCTGTAGAAAGAGAAGTTGGGGCCAGCGAGGACGCGCCCGACCTGCTTCTGCTGACCGCGCCGAGATCCTGTAAGGAAGACGTTGGGGCCAACGAGGTCGCGCCTGACCTGCTTACGTTGACCGCGCCGGGGTCCCTCGCCGGTACGGGGTATGCCGCGCCAGGCTCCACCCTCCCTTCTCCTCGGTGCAACTGGGCCGCACTCCACCCTACCAAGTCTGCCTCTCCACGACGCTCTCCGACCTGCAAAGAAAAAGGCTGAACTGATGTGCCGGGACCCTTACTACCAGAACGGCCAAAACTACCAACACCGCTAGCCATACAAAAACTAGAATCCTGGAACTGCACCCGACCAACCTCCCGAGAAACAGACCCCTTAGATAAAACCGACAACCCCCGCCGAGGAGGGGAAGGCTCCACGTCCTCACCACCACTACTCCAGTTCAACAACTCCTGAACAATCCTAGACGCCGGTCCCGATGCCAGACCACCCTGCCCTTTCTGCTGGACATCAGAACGGGGCTGCTCCATCCTCCCAAGCGATCTGCCCCCAACAGGCAAACCTGGAAAACACAAATTGCCCCCAAAACCACTCCGCATATCAGTCCCTTGGATGGGTGTAGCCCTGCCCGCATCACGGACCCCCTCTGACCAGGAAGGAAAAACATCCAAACCCTCCCAAGATCTAACACCCACCTGCCTATCACCACTCTCCTGCAAAAGAACATTAACAGTACCACCCCCAGAAGGCCCAACAAGCCCCTCGCCAGCCTCCTGTGCATCACCCAACACAACACGACCAGACTGTTCACCTAACAAACCTGCCCCTGCCCTCCTTTCCATTTGCGCCCACTCCCCCTCCCCCACAGAACCACTGAGCACAGAAAAAACCTCCCCCCGGGTTGAAGCAGGGGGGGAAAACAACAGGGGGCTATAAGGCACAAAAGCCGTCTGTACTGTACTACCATCCGCATCACCGACATGCACAACCTCCCCAGAGAAACGGACCGGCGTAGAGAAGCGATCACCACCAGCCCCTGCGCATACAAGCGGGGTCACAGCCTGTCCATCCCCTCGAGCCCCCAAATCCGCAAGGCCTACAAACTGTCCACCAGGCCCAACAGCCGGCAACACACCCTCACCGCCAGCGCGAGGCCCGGGTATAACAGCGTGCGCATGCGCGTCAACCGCCAACTCCCCCCTCAGTATGTCCGCGTCATGCGACACGGAGGCAGAAGCCGAGCGCTTCCTGCCTCCGCGCTTACCGGCTCGCTTGCCTCTGGCAGCGGGGACCGAAAGCGACCTCACCGGCAGCCCCACAGACACCAGGGGAGCCGGCACCACACCCTCCTCCAATGCCGCCTCGCGCAGCGCAACCGTCTCCACCCCGCATGCGTCACGGTACCAGGGGCCGCTCTCCTAGAGCGCGGGCGGCCCCTCTCACTCACCGCCTCCCTCCGTGACTTCTTCGGCGATCCACACGCTGCGACCACCGCCGCCACACGCGCCGAGGCCTGCCGCCGAGGACGCGCCGCGCCAGGCACGTCACCTAAAACCAGGTCCAGGCGTCCAGCCTCACTGAGAAGGCGGATCGCCTCAAAAACTCGGTAATCCTCCCCAGACATGTCGAAGAATAACACCACAAAAATTGTACAATTATCTAATAAAATCTTCAAATTAACTAATGAGCTCCCGGCCACCAGGTCATTCAACCTAAAATGGTGGCCGGGAGGAGGGGCCAGAGGATTATATAGCTGGGCTCCCTCAGTAGGAACCGAGGGAGCCCAAAAACAGCCCAAAACCAGCCCAAAGCTGGCGCTCTGATGCAACCCCCCCCCCACTAGCCCCTCCCAATCAGCCCGGGGGTGGGGACCTCCCTGCGGTCGGCTGCCCCCCCCCAAGCCCCCCGTCTGAAAAGTTCCCTAAAGCGCTAAGCTGTTGGTGTAGAGACCACAAGTGCAATAAAAGCACACCTCCGCTGTAGCCCTAGCAGACAGAAAGTTCTGTGACGATAACTGCTGTCCTAATCCACTTCTCAGCTGGTCTACGATCTTTGTGGCTACTATTTACTGCTTCTTTACCTCACCTCAGGAGGCGATAAGAAGACAAAGGAGAGGCCGAGAGACCGTTTGGGTTGGAAACCAGAGGAAATTATCTCAAATAATTTTGCTCAGTTGTAACACCTTCCTTCTTTAGCTTAATTGTTTTCGGAGATTTCGTTTTTTTTTTGTCTTTGACAGGTGGCAAGAAGTTGTGCAACAATCCCTTTGCTGGAAGGGTGAGGTAATTAAAAGACTGACGCAATTACTCTCCATGGTAACTATTTGTTTTGCATTGATCGAGATTGTTTAGGCACACATGGAATCCAAAGAAGCCGTGATGGTTTTGGCAGGAAAGACAATGTTATTTTGGAAGGTTCGGGCGAGGATGCCCAGGAAATGCTTATGCCACAACCGGCAGGTACAACCATTCAGCGTGACAAAATTACTTAGAAGGAAACAAAATGGTCGAGGGTCTCGATAAGGAATTGGAGGATTACGTTTTAAAATGTAAATATATTTCAAGGCACTTTGACCTATTTCATCACGACGGATACACCTTTTTTTGGAACTTTTCAACACGAACATACTAGCAAAGCTGCCAAGCAGGGCAGTAGCTGTCGGTGGAGCAACAAGTGCTGTGTGCTCACTGTGCCACAATGCTGGGCTTGAGTCGGGGTACCACACGGGTGGACGGCGTCCCCCCACTTATTTTACCAGGAGCTCGATTACTGGAGCAACTGGAGCCACACATTCACTCTTTGGCCTCTCTGGGGCGAGATTGGAGCTCATTCGGAACGCTGCTCACGCACTGGCATCTCCGATGCAATCGCATCTAAGGGGTGAGCGAGGGGAGGTAATGAGTCTGATGGTGCAAGCCACCTTTTGTGACGTCACTTCCTGTCGTGACGTCAGCGTCCCTCCACTTTTTTTTTTTAGGACTTGTGCCCTGTTTGCACTACTGAAACCGTGGATGCGGAACAATTTTCCACTTTTGCATCAGGGGTCATTGCGCCTTGCCGGGGGCGACTAGGTCTTAACTTGGGAGGGGGGCTAAGAAGGAAAAGGGGTGTGGCTAACATGTTAATAAGTGGGGGCGGGGCTAAAATGACAGACAATCAGGATCGGGTAATGCTCAGGCCAAGCTGAGAAAAAGAAGAAGCACATTCTGCATTTGAAACTGGCAAACAATTAGTTTTATGAGAATTAAATTGGAGAACAGAGGGTCATGTCAACCGTATGTAATAACGACAAGGGATTTGTTCAACTTGCTGTAAAGTGTCACTCAAATGCATTACATTGTCAAACAACAATATTATGTAAATGTTTAACATTGCACCCTTTTTAGGTCGAGGACTGCGTCGTACTGCGTAGCAGTGTGAGGAGCTCCGAGATTTAATGTTTCTTAGTAGGGGCTTGAACCCGCCCTTCTTCTCCATTGGCTGGCTTCCTAAACGGAGGCCAGCCATTAGAGGAGAAGGGCATCACTCCGTTCAAGCCCCGTGTTTTTCGGATTGAGGGGTGTGTTTTTTTCGTTTCTTTCTATTTACTTTCTCTCCTCTTCCCATTGGCTGGAATTTTACCTTCCACCCAATGGGAAGAGGAGAGAACGAAAACACACCCCTCAATCCGAAAAATGGCCGTGCTTTCTCCGAGGCATTTCTGCCTCGCCTCGGAGAAAGATGGTGGTGATCAGCAGGAGATCGCATGTTTAGGTAAGTCTACTAGCTTGCTTTTTGACCCCCCCCACCCCCCTGTTCCTCGTCCCGCTAGCTTGCTTTTCGGCCCCCCTACCCCCCTGTTCCTCGTCCCGCTCGCTTTTTCGGCCCCCCACCCCTGTTCCTCGTCCCGCTAGCTTGCTAAGCCAACAATGGCGGATGCGTGAGCCCGTTGCTTCGTGCCAGCCCAACCAATATCCTGAAATTTAGCAACAGTGAAGCCACGGCATCTCTGAAATTCTGTACACCGTACTAGGGAACTCTTCCCCTACAAAGCGGTGTAGCCGTTGCTGCAACAACGCTGAGCTGCGAGAACTGTTCCGGATGGTGGTTATGGTATTGATCTAAGTAGAAGTGTTGTAACGCGTAGTAGAGTGCACAGAGGGGAGTTTTCTTGGCATTGTGCATTGGCTGCATGCATGCTGTATGGTCAGCCTTGAATATGCAGAGTAAAGTACACAACACTGTTTACTCTGCAAAGATACTCTTCAAAGATGTCCACCGTCAGTTTGTAGTTTTAGGAGTCCGTCATTAATGTCTAGTTCCCAGCTTTTTTAGAAGTACAGAAAATGGACACGGTCTTAACTGTTACTGTGGTTTTAAATTATTTAAAAAGTGTTTTTAAATTTAGGAAACAAATGCTAACTGAAATAGCCTAGACCTCCTACTGATCTACCTCACTGCACCAATAATCATGAGATGTAATTATTGTAATCATTGTAATTTGTTTTATGTCTGTTACTTTTATGGTTATTTGTTTTTAACCGAATAAAGTTTATTGAACTTGAACTAGTTCTCAGCAATGATACTTGAGCAAGCAGCTGTAATGAATTGCGTTGTGAAGCTTGGCGTCATGAAGCTGGGTGTATGGAGGGTATGAACGCACGTGTTTCATCACAGAGGTATGTGGTAGTGACCGCGAGAATGGTAGCGGGTGATGATATCGATGCTTTGAATAACGGCAATCTTTTGGTGATGTGTTCAAAGGCGAAGAATTGATAGAGGCAGTATTTTACAGCGAGAGAAGCTGCTACGTGGGAGGGCGGTTTTTCTTTAAGGTAATGAGTGTTTTTTTACATGAAGAGTAGTGGAACTAGGGAGTATTTGTGGCGGTTGTTTAATGTAGACATATATTCTCATTTTCTGCTTGAAAGGAAACTGCTTTACAACTAAGTGTTTATTGAGAAGCGTGACCATTTTTTACAAGAACGGGGTGATTTGGAAAAAGCAAAGTTGCGGAGGAGAGCGGAGCTGCAATAGGTAAAGAACGTCCCATTTATTAGGTTCTCAGTTTCACATGAGTAAACAAGGAAGTTAACCAGACGGGTACTTCTTGTTACAGAAACTGAAGTATTGACAGGAGAGAACTGTATCAATCACAGTTCAGCGATCTTGAGACGAGTTACAACTCAGAGTCTGACTACACCAGCAGGTATATAAGGGGAATGGCCAGTTGAGCATTGATGTAGTCTTAGCAGTTGTTTAAGATCAATGTTTTGAAATTGGTAGTAATGGGGTTTACCTGATGGTCAGCTGGCAAAGGGTAGAATGATGGATTGCGGGGATTACAAGCACAGTACAGTTTGAGCATCTTGTAGGATGTTATGGCAAACTGTAGATTAATACCGTTATAATTTTACAGACATTCGTTTCCACCAGTGGAACCAGCAGAAATACTTGTTGATTGCAAGTTAGTTGGTGAGTAGTATCTGAAGATGAGTAGATTTGGCTTGTTTTGGTTTCGTTTTTTCTATGATTTTGTTAGCACTTCTTCATTTTATGCACGTGGTGATGGGTTCATGGTTCTCAACTATAAGGTGAAAGCGAAATGTGACTTGTTCTGCAAATTTAATGTGCCGTGAATAGTAATTATAAAATACATATTTTTGTTTATGTACATTTTTTTACAGTTCCCCTGAAGAAGGGATTAGAGTTCCCCTGAAGAAGGGATTAATTCCGGAAATGCATTGGTACCAGAAAAAAATTGATTTCTAAGCAACAACTATATTGTTTTAATACGTGTATTTTTGGTTATCTTTTGTTATTGTGTACATAGATAGGAGTGTCGATGTCTAGTTGAGGGCATTGGATAAAATTCATGATGCTTGTGAAAGCATAGTGAGAAAAAAAGTGGTTATAATTTGGTATTGATGCATTGAATATATCAGAATACATTTCGAAAAATTGATAACTGTGTGTGTGGGGCTCTGTGTGTGTGGGGGGCTCTATGTGTGTGTGTGTGGGGCTCTGTGTGTGTGTGTGGGGCTCTGTGTGTGGGGGGGGGGCTCTGTGTGTGTGGGGGGGCTATGTGTGTGTGGGGGGCTCTGTGTGTGGGGGGCTCTGTGTGTGGGGGGCTCTCTGTGTGTGTGGGGGATCTCTGTGTGTGGGGGGGGCTCTCTGTCTGTGTGTGTGTGTGGCTCTGTGTGTGCGTGTGGCTCTGTGTGGGTGGCTCTGTCCGTGTGTGTGGCTCTGTCTGTATGTGTGGCTCTATCTGTGTGTGTGGCTCTGTCTGTGCGTGTGGCTCTGTCTGTGTGTGTGGCTCTGTCTGTGTGTGTGGCTCTCTATGTGTGTGGCTCTGTCTGTGTGTGTGGCTCTGTCTGTGTGTGTGGCTGGGTCTGTGTGTGTGTGGCTCTGTGTGTGTGTGTGTGGCTCTGTGTGTGTGTGTGGCTCTTTGTGTGTGTGTGTGTGTCTCTGTGTGTGTGTGTGTGTGTGTGTGTGTGTGTGTGTAGCTCTGTGTGTGTGTATGGTTCTGTGTGTGTGTGTGGCTCAGTGTGTGTGTGTGGCTCTGTGTGTATGTGTGTGTGTTGCTCTGTGTGTGTATGTGTGTGGCTCTGTGTGGGTGTGTGTGTAAATCTGTGTGTGTTTGGCTCTGTGTAGATAGCTTTTTTTGTAGGTGGCTCTATGTGTGGGTGGCTCTGTCTGTGTGAGGGTGGCTCTGTGTAGGTGCCTCTGTGTCTGTGTGGGTGGCTCTATGTGAATGACTCTGTGTGGGTGGCACAGTATGTGTGTGTGGCTCTGTGTGGGTGTAAATGCAATAGGTCATGCATATGCGAGCGATTAAGCTATTGGCATTGTAAATGACAATGCCATTTATTTAACGATTAGGCTATTGGCAATGTAAATGACAATGCTATTTATTTATGAAATTTAAAAAAGTCATAAGCAATGCCAATAGCTCTACCCTTAATAATGCAGAGACCATTGCATTGTAAATGCTTGTTTTCTAATGAAATACTCATGAAACTGGTTCGAAAGAGCCCAGAACAACATGCTACTGTTTGAAAAACCACGACTGGTCAAAGATATTATTCGCACAAAAAGGGGACTCTGGACACGTGTCCACCCCCCAAAGACACAGAAGAAATTCCAGATTTTGTAATGTGCCCATTTGCAGTGTTGTTACAAACTATAGCACTAACAAACATTAATTTATTGGCACTAAAGCCATTAAAGCAAGGTGCTTTAATATGTAGGCAGTGGAAGTAGGGGTGAGGGGGTGCTGTGCAGCAGCCCCCCCAAAATACCCATGCTGGAATTCAGAGGGTGAATGATACATAATAAAGCATTTACATTTTGATAATATCATGTTACATTTGCTGTTCTTCAAAAGACAGGTCAAATAACAGGCTATGCATACTTCGAAAAACACAAAACTTGGTAAATATATCCCTGTCACAAAGTTCCAATCCTCACCTCTTCAGCTGGTGCAGCTCCTAATGTAATTGCATTTATAAAACACTTACTACCCCTGAAAATTCATCAAAGCTCTTTTTTGGTGAGTAGCACACTACTCTGGAACCCATAGAGGATTAGTGCTGAATAAGTTAAGTGGAATATGAAATTAATTTGAGGGGTGGATAGTTTAGTCTGTTTTTGTATTGAAAAGGAATAGTGGAGTCATAGAAGAAGGAAGGGTGTAGAATTTATTTTTGGGGTGTTCTTAGCAGTTTGAGGGATTTGGGATGAGTAAAGGGGAGGTGGAGGGGGAAGAGTCAGAGGGAAGGGTTTAGAAAGTATTGTATCGGAGATCTGAATAGTAAAAGAGGTATGAGACGATGCAAGGAGGGGTAGAGGAGTGAAGAGTATAGGGCTTGGGATGAATGGAAGCGTGGAGGTAGAGGATATATTGATAGAGGTATAGGGTTAGGAATAGGGAAGTGATTCAGAGAGAGTTGTACAGTGAGGTCTGAGATGAGTCAGAGTGGAGGTAGAGGATATATTGCTAGAGATATAGGTTGAGCTCTAGGGTGGTGCATTGAATATGCACAATTAAAAGCAAAGTAATAAATATAAAGAAACATAAGTACATGGAACATATATATATGCACAAGGAAGGTAATATATGTAGAATAAAGTTGCATGTAATAAACTCAGACTTTCAAGTGTTTTTGTATTTGTGTGTTTATGTTAGGTGTTAGATCATTCCGTACCATTACGGACCCCAGACCACTATCCCACCTGAAATAACGGAAATAGCTAAAAACCTGTATTTTCACACTGTAATTCCTTCCATTAAGCTGAATCTGTTATCAGTTTCATATCTATAGTGGCAAGCAGCTCTTAGCGAGTGAACGTCCATGTTTAATAAATAGTCAAAAATTACTAAAGAATGAAGAAAATAACAAAATGAGACCACACACAAGCCAATTTGCATAGTAAACAAATAATGAAATGAAACAAAGAAAAAGTAGTTATCCCATGGCCTGGGAACAGGCCAGGTGTTGTAAATCAGCTTAACACATTGGGGCCTGGCTTCAGATGTAGGAAATTCTTACAAAGAACTGCCGATTACTTCCAGGAGGGATTTTAAAATGTGTATTATGATGGTGTAACAAATAAATTACAGCACAGTGAATGTTTAAGATTGGCAGACTTTATCGGTTGTTAGCAATGGGGGTCTCTAGTTCAATCAATCATTTGTAAAGCGCACTATATACCCGCAAGGGTCTCAAGGCGCTGAGGGGGTGCTACTGATCGAACAGCCAGGTCTTGAGTATCCTCCTGAAGGTCAGCAGTTCTTGGGTCTGTCGTAGGCTCAGTGGGAGGGTGTTCCATATCTTGGTGGCGGGGTGAGAGAAGGATCTCCCACCGGTGGTTGTTCTTCGGATGCGCGGGACGGTGGCGAGTGAGAGGTCGGCCGAGCATAGCTGGCGGGTGGGGATGTAGAAGGAGAACCATCTGTTGAGGTAGGCTGGGCCGGTCTTGTGGAATGCCTTGTGTGCGTGGGTGAGGAGCTTGAAGGATATCCTCTTGTTGATGGGGAGCCAGTGCAGGTTTCTCAGGTGGGGGGTGATGTGGCCGTGGTGTGGTACTTCGAGGATCAGTCGTGCAGAGGCATTTTGGATGCGTTGTAGTCGTTTGATGAGCTTGGTCGGGGCTCCCACGTAGAGGGCGTTTCCGTAGTTGAGTCTTCTGCTGACGAGGGCCTGGGTGACCGTCTTTCTTGTATCTGTCGGGATCCATCTTTAGATCTTGTGGAGCATGCGGAGGGTGTTGAAGCAGGAGGAGGAGACGGCGTTGACTTGCTTGGTCATTGAGAGCGTTGAGTCGAGGATGATTCCCAGGTTGCGTGCATGGTCGGTGGGTGTCGGGGCTGCCCCCAGTGCCATCGGCAACCAGGAGTCATCCCAGGCTGAGGGGTTGTTTCTGAGGATGAGAACCTCCGTCTGGTCCGAGTTCAGCTTCAGATGGCTAGTCTTCATCCAGTCGGCGACGGCCTTCATTACTTTGTGGAGGTTGGCTTTGGCAGTGATGGGGTCCTTGGTGAGGGAGAGGATCAGCTGAGTGTCGTCGGCATAAAAGATTATGTTGAGGTCGTGCTGTCGGGCTACATGTGGTAGCGGGCCATCTAAATGTTGAACAGCGTTGGGCTGAGGGAGGATCCCTGGGGTACGCCGCAGATGATCTCGGAGGCTTTGGAACGGAATGGGGGGAGGCGGGCGCTCTGGGTTCTGCCGGAGAGGAAGGAGGTGGTCCAATCCAGAGCCTTGTCTCGGGTCCCTGCGGAGTGGAGGCGTGCGCATAGTGTGCGGTGGCAGATGGTGTCAAAGGCGGCAGAGAGGTCTAGGAGGATGAGTGCTGCGGTCTCGCCGTTGTCCAGCAGGGTCCTGATGTCATCGGTTGCGGTGATGAGGGCAGTCTCGGTGCTGTTGTTGCTGCGGAACCCTAACTGGGAAGGGTCCAGGATTCTGTTTTCTTCGAGGCATCGGGTTAGCTGTCTTTTGACGGTTTTCTCAATGACCTTGGAAGGGGAACAGAGAGATGGGCTGGAAGTTCTTGAGGTCTCTTGTGGCTGCCTTAGGTTTTTTGAGTAGGGCATTGATCTCAGCGTGTTTCCATATCTCTGGAATGGTTGCGGTCTCGAGGGAGAGATTGATGATGTTGCGCAGGTGGGGTGCGATGGAGCTGATTGCACTGTTGAAGACGTGGTGCAGGAATGGGTCTGGCAGACAGCCGGAGTAGATTGTGCGCATAGTCTTGCTGGTGTTATCGATGCTCACGCTGGCCCAGGCTAGCAGGGGGTCGTGGTCGATGGTGTGAGGAGGGTCTGTTGTGTTGCTGTCCGTTGGGGCTGTCTGGGTGTTGAAGCTGTTGTGGATATCTGCTATCCTGCGGTGGAAGAAGGTGGCGAGGGAGTCGCACAGGGCTTGCGACGGCGGGATGTCGTTGGTGTTGGAGCTGGGGTTGGAGAGTTCCTTCACAATGTTGAAGAGCTCCTTGCTATTGTGTGCGTTGTTGTCGAGGCGGTCTTTGAAGGAGGTCCTCTTGGCCACCCTGATGAGGAGGTGGTGGTTGCGGATGGCGTCCTTGTGTGCTGGGTGGCTGTCCGGAGTTTGTTCACTGTGCCATTTCTTCTCTAATTACCGGCAGGCTTGCTTGGAGGCTAGGAGTTCTGGGGTGAACCAGCTGGTCCTCTTGCTGGTGTCTCTGTGGGGCGAGGGTGTTGACGCAGTCCTCGATCCAGCGTCTGAGGCTGTGGGCAGCGTTGTCGGTGTTGGAGGTTTCAGTGGGTGGGCTGAGAGCGAGGTTTGCGTGTAGTTGGTCTTCAGTGATTTTGCTCCAGCAGCGGCGGGGGATCTGTTGGCGCGGTGGTGTGTGGTGGGCTTCTGTAAGGCGAAGTGGATGCAGCGGTGGTCGGTCCAGAGGAGTTCGGTGGTGTCGCTGACGGAGACGTGCAGGTTTGAGGAGAAGACGGGGTCGAGCTTGTGGCCGGCGGAGTGGGTGGGCATTGTGATAAGTTCTTCAGTCCGAGGTTGGTGAGGTTATCGATCAGGGTTGTGGAGTTGTTGTTCTTCTTCTTCTTAAGGTGAAAGTTCAGGTCTCTGAGGAGGATGTAGTCGGTGGAGGTCAGGGCGTGCGTGCTGATCAAGTCAGCGATGGAGTCGCTGAACTGGGGGCGGGGTCCGGGAGGTCGGTAGACGAGGGTGCTTCTGAGGGTGGAGTTAGTGTCTGTGTGGATCTGGAAATGCATGTGTTCGGCGGTGCTTAGCGCATCGTCGGTGCTAGTCAAGAACCTGATGCTGTTCTTGTGGACGATGGCGATACCTCCTCCGACTCCGTTCGTGCGGTCTCTGCGGGTGATCTTGTAGCCGTCTGGGATGGCTATGGCGATGTCGGGTGCGGAGGAGTCATTAAACCAGGTCTCTGTCAGGAAAGCGACATCCAGGGATGTTCTGTCGAGCAAGTCCCAGAGCTCGACGGCATGCTTGCGTGTGAGCGGGTGTTCAGTAGTATACATCGGAGGTGGTTGGGGTCTTTCTTGGTGGGTGGTTTGTCGGCTCTGAGGCTGGTGTAGCTGCAGTTCCGGCAGGTGAAGGGGCCGTGTGTGCGTTTCGGAGCGGCCTTAAAGCAGGTGTGGCTCCGTCCGGAGTTGAGAGCGTGCAGAGTGCTGGCATTGCAGTGGCAGCGGTCATCGTGGCGGGTGCAGGGGACAGGGGTTCTGGCGCTGGGCACGGTCTAGGCACGGATGGGCGTAGACGGGCATGCCTTAGAGCGGCCGGCATATATGGGAGGTGGGAGGGAGGAGCAGCTGGGAGGCGGGGCAGGGATTGGGCAGTGGGCCGTCAGGGGGTGGGGCGGCAGCTGCGAGGGCGGTGAGGGACAACAAAGGTAACAGAAGGAAAAATGGGCACAAAATCGAGGGAAAAACAAGTGGCATAGAAGGCAAAAGAGCACAAAAATAAGTGGAACAGAAGACAAAAGGGGCACAGAAATGAGGGGAAAAACGAGTGGCACTGAGGGCAGAAGGGCACAAAAAATTGAGTGGAACAGAGGGCAGAAGAGCACAAAAAACGAGTGGAACAGAAGGCAAAAGGGGGACAAAAACAAGGGAAAAACGAGTGGCACAGAGGGCAGAAGGGCACAAAAAGCAAGGGGAAAACGAGTGGCACAGAGGATAGAAGGACACTAAAAAATGTGTGGAACAGAGGGCAGAAGAGCACAAAAAACGAGTGGAACAGAAGGCAAAAGGGGGACAGAAACAAGGGAAAAACAAGTGGCACAGAGGGCATAAGGGCACAAAAAGCAAGGGGAAAACGAGTGGCACAGAGGATAGAAGGACACAAAAAATGTGTGAAACAGAGGCAGAAGGGCACAAAAAAAGAGTGGAACAGAAGGCAAAAGGGGCACAAAAACGAGGGAAAAGCGAGTGGCAAAGAAGGCAAAAGGGCACAGAAATACAGGAAAAATGAGTGGCACGGAGGCAAAATTCAGAACACAGAAATACAGGGGCAGCTAAGAACAGAAGGCAGAACCAGCAGAGAGGCACGGGGGCAGCGAGGGGAACAGAAGGGAAAACCGGGCAGACACAAAGGGGCAGTGAGGGGTACAGAAGGAAAGACCGGGCAGAGAGAGCACGGGGACAGCGAGGGGAACAGAGGGAAAAAAAGGGGCACGGGCCACGTACAGGCAGCGGGGGAAGACAGACAACAGCAGTCACAGACACAGCAATGAAAATACAGGCAATACAATAAAAACAATACAGCGGAGGATGAACAAACCAACCTACGGCCTATCACTGGCCACCAGGGATGAGGAGCAGGTGGTAACCTGCGGGTGGTGGAAGGCCTCGAACTTCTTCAGCAGGGACAGCTGGGGCAGGGAGACACAGGCGGTGCTGTGCGGAGGGGGAGCGACCTACCTGGTGGGGTCAAGGGCCACTCTCTTGCACCTTTGTCCAAGGAGGGACCCTTCTTGCTAGTCAGGATAAGGGAGTTACACTCCTTAAATAACCCCTAGTCACCCCCTTGGTAGCTTGGCACGAGCAGTCAGGCTTATCTTAGAGGCAGTGTGTATAGCATTTGCACATAACCAACAGTAATACAGTATAAGCACTACAGAAGGACACCACACCAGTTTAGAAAACTGTCCAATATTTTTATATACTTAAAACAAGATCAAATACGATAAAAATCCACAATACAGTACTTTAAAAATAGTTAATTTGAAGATGTCTTTAAATTGCAAAAATACGTTGAAAACACAGTTTGTATGAGTCAGAAGCTCAGTCCGGGCATACCGCGATGCTGAAAACAACAGAGTCTCGCAGTTCCAGCTGACCACGTTGGTACGGGCCAGCAACAGCGTGAACAGACTTGTTAACAGTACCTTTCTTAGTGCGGCTCACACAGTGGTGCGAGTCGGTCTTGGCATCCATCACGGTTGCAATGCAAAGTGGAAGCATTGCAGGGAGCGGTGTCCTCTCCATGCAGTGCAGGCAGCGGCTCAGTGACGATCGTGCAGACGGCGTAGGTGAGACCAAGGCGTGCGGTGCAGGGTGAGACGGCGCTCGATGCGGTGATGGCAGGTTGCGATGCAAGCGACAAAGCCGGTTGGTGGGAATTTGCGCTGGCGGAGCCGGACAGCTGTGTGGGACGAGGCGGTCACGGGTGTGTCGAGCCAGCTGCGATCGTGTCGGTAAGACCAGGCCAGCGAAGTGAAGCGAGGCGGTGCGGATTGCGGTGCCTCTCAATGTGGTGCAGGCAGCGGCTCAGTGACGATCGTGCAGACGGCATTGGTGAGACCAAGGCGTGCAGTGCAGGGCGAGACTGTGCGGCCTGCGGTGCCTTCAGGACACAAGGCCAGCGACGGAGTCGGATGACGGAGTCGGTCGCGGTTTCCTCTTCTCTGTGGCAACTGAAACCGCGGTTCCAGGAGCGGTACCCAGAGGTTGGTGATGTCTTTGCAGTCCCTGAGACTTCTTAACAGGAGGCCAGCTCAGTTTCAGGCCCTTGGAGATACTCAGCACAAGTAGAGAAAGTTCAGTCCAGTCCTTTCACTGCCCAAGGCAGAAGCAGCAGCTGCAGGCCAACCCAACAAAGCAACAACAAATGCAAAGGGGCAGCACTCCTCCTGGCAGCTCTTCCAGCTCTTCTTCTTGGCAGGTTCCTTGATTCCAGCTAGTTCTCTGAAGTCTTTTCTATCCCTGAGACTTCCAACAGGAGGCAAGCTCTACTTCAAGCTCTTGGAGAAAACTTTAACAGCAGGATGATGAAAGCACAGTCCAATCCTTTCCCTACCCAAGACAGACGCAACCACTGCAGGCCAACCCCTCAACTCGCAGCATAGGGGCAGTACTCCTCCTTCAACTTTCCCAGTCCTTCTTCCTGGCAGGTTCCTTAGTTCAGAAGTAATCTAAATCTCTGGGGTCTGGGCCCCAATATTTATACCAGCAAATAAGTTCTGGGTGCATTCTGCCAGTGTGCTCCTTCTTCCTTTGTCAGTGTAGGCCAGGGTCATCAGACGCTCCACAGGAGGTGGAGCCACCAATGTGGAAGGCAAGCCCAGCCCTATTCAGACCCAGGTGCTACTCCTCCCACCCATATATGTGTAGATGTGTCTATTCAGCACTGTGCTGACTCACCCTTCTCATGGAGTCTCCCCCAGCCCGTCACTCACAAACCAGACAGACAATACACAAGCTAGCAGAGGCAGGCTGGATGGTTAGGTAAGAAAATACCTATTTTCTAAAAGTGGTATTTTCAAACACAGAATGTTGAAACCACCTTCACTAAAAGATGTATTTGATCATTCTGAGTTTAGGCACACTAAACTCGAATTTCTACCATGTTCCCTGGGTCAGTTAGGATTATAGGTTGTTACAATCAAACTGCCCACTCTGACCTATGGGGAACAGGTAGCCTTGCAATAGTGAAAAAACAAAGTAGGCTGTAATTCACTATCAGGACATGCCACACACACCAGAGCATGTCCTACCTTTCACATACAATGTACGCTGCCCATGGTGGTACCTTGTGCCTACCTTAGGGGCACCTCACATGTAGAAAAGGGAAGTTTCAGGGGCTTGCAAGAGTGTGCACTTGCCAAGTTGACATGGCAGCCCCAATGAAACTGGGGAAGAACAGTTTGCATACTTTCAGTATTGTAGTGCATGTAACTCAGCAGCCCGGGCTAAAGACGATGATGGGGGGGGGGGGGGGTCGGAGCTGAAGCCCGTTTAGCCCAATGGGCGTTGCACACCTGGCGCCTTGCCTTGCTACAACACCGTCATCAAGTGATGCTTGCTTCATTTCAGGGGACCGGCCACCTCTGAATTTTTATGTATAGCCAGGGCCACTGGAATTATGCAATTGTGCTACAGCAGTGATTTTTTCATAATTATATTATTATTGTGTTTTTGCCATATAATCCATCATCTGCCGCATAATTTGTAGATTTTAACAAAAAACAAAAATGTGTTTGGCCCACTTCTGACGCATAATTCTAGTAGCCCTGAGTTTAACCAAAAAAAAGTTTACTATACACTGCAATTCTAATGCATGTACAAGGAGAGTCACCGTGGGCAAATACATAGGTGGGTGGCTGCACGAGAAAGTAGCTTTGTGTCTCTAACTGCTGTTCATAGATTAAATATCTGGTCGAAAATAGGTTTAGCCATTGCTGCTAGGCTAATGCGTGAGCAACGATATAAGTTCTAAAAATGCAACTTTATTATGTAGGCCTGCAGCTAACAAGCAACACTTCACTGCACTGCATCTGAGGGAAACTAACCAATCACACTCTAAATTACAATAGTAACTTTAACCTACTGCTTTGCACTGTATTCCCACCAGCAACCCACAGGAGCAATGCTAGGATTAAGCCATCAAAATGTACTGATAACTTTCAGTTATACCTTAATTTTAAGACAAATGACAAAGAAACACACTGTTTGGTATCGTGAAAGATTGCGTCTCACCTCCTGCATGTAAACAACTATCCCTTGAAACACAGGAGCTCTGCGACTCTTTAGTGACCTTTTTTCAAAATAAAATCTCATTAATCTATGATAGTTTCTCGACTAGCTGTTCTGATAATTCCAGATCTACTGGGGACACTGATAGCTCCATGCCAGTGCATGGCTGTCATCTTAGGCATTTTTAAACGATATCACTGGAGGACCTAAAACATCTACTTCACACAGCAAAATCGAGATCTCCAAGCGACATCTGCTCACCTAGCACATTGGCCCTTCTCTCCCCTATCTGTGCTCTGCCAATCCAGGAAATCCTAAATTCCTCCATCGAAACGGGCTCTATTCCGACAGTCTGGAAGGAAGCTTATGTTCGACCAATTCTAAAAAAATGGATGGCTGATCCGCAGATCTTGAACAACTATAGACCAATATCCCTGCTACCCTTGCTAGGGAAGATACTGGAAACACACATCAACAAACAACTGAGCAATTATCTAGAGATAAATAACATTCTGGACCCTTTCGCAGTCAGGCTTCCTGCCGGGCTTTAGCACCGAGACCGCCATACTGGCTGTCACGGACTCAATAAGACAAACCCTGGATGAAGAGGGATCCGCAATTCTTATCCTCTTAGACCTCTCCGCAGCATTTGACACTGTCTCCCATCGATTGCTGTTGGAGAGGCTACGGGATTGCGGAGTGGAGGACATCGCCCTGAAGTGGCTGATAAGCTTTTTGACAGATAGAGGGCAAACGGTTATGTTGGGCCCCTATAGGTCCAAAAAGTTCCGATTAGACAAGGGGGTACCACAGGGCTCCTGCTTGAGCCCCACGCTTTTCAACGTATATGTGGCTCCTCTGGCCAAAATTGTTCGTCCCTTTGGGTTTGAGATTATATCATATGCTGACGACACCCAGCTGATTTTCCCTATAGGATCAAACCTGAATGAGGAGAGACTGCGTTTTTCGGCTGGTATGATGGCCATCATAAGATGGATGACAGAAAAGTTTCTCCAGCACAACCCAGGTAAGACGGAGCTTATGCTTCTGGGAAGAACGAATAACATCAATATGGCCGACTGGTGGCCTGATCAGCTGGGGCAGGCTCCCACACCCTCACCTTCAGTGAGGAGTCTGGGAATACAATTGGATGACAAACTAACCATGAAGGATAATGTTAAAAACATCATTGGCTCCTACTATTATAGTCTTCGCCTCCTTCTCAGAACTATCCCATATCTACCAATGAAACTTTACAGAACTGTGGTATAGGCGATGGTGGTGAGTCGCATGGACTACAGGAACGCCCTATTGGCAGAGGTGGGTAAAACTCTGATAGCAAAATTTCAAGTCATCCAAAACACTGTGGCAAGGATGGTTTTAAACCATCCGCCAGGATCTCCATCTCTCCCACTGCTCAGAGACCTCCACTGGATGTCAGTGAAAAAGAGATTATTCTTTAAGACCTGCTGTTTCACTTTCAAAGCCATCAATGGTGCAGGCCCTGTCTACCTACAATAGAAACTCTTTATGCAGTCCTCCTGCCACAATCTAAGATCAAATGCTATGGCTTTATTAAAGATCCCTCGCATTCGACGCACTCGCTCGGGAGCAGAGCTTTTTTACATATTGCTCTTAAATACGGGAACTCATTACCAGAGCCCCTACGTAAATGTCCGTCCTACTTGACCTTCAGAAATCAACTCAAAGCCTTTTTATTTTAACCTCTTTGGTCTTTTGACACCCCTCTTCCTCTCTGGTTTCCTTTACCTTAGTAAGCGCTGAGATGCCCCTGGGTAAGTCATGCGCTATACAAAAGGACCATAACATAACATAACATAACATAACATAACATAACATAACATAACATAACATAACATAACATAACATAACATATGACCTGTAACAGACAAGAACTGCAAAACATGCAAACTGGCACTCGTCTGCCCAATCAAGACTCACAAGCAGTGACGCAGCTGTCATTTGTGCACATCCGTGGCCGGTGGAGGTAAGAGCAGTGGGGGTGTGGGGTGTGGGGTGTGGGAGACGACAGACGACAACAAGGAAAAAGAAAAGAAAACCACTTACCTTGCGCTCACCACATCGCTGACTAGGTGATACGGCTAGCAAAAGGTAGGTGGATTTCTTTTTTTTAAATTTAATTTTTCCTCGTTGTCATCTGTTGACTCCTCCCCCTGCTCTTACCTGCACTGACCGCAGCTCTTCGAGCAACAGGTGCATTGGACCGGGACGCAGAGGCATGAGGGCCCGACTAAGCCCTGATTAGAGGTGGATGAGCCCCTAAAAGCTATAGCCTGGCTCTAGCTCAGCTCAAGGTCCTGTTGGAACTTTCAAGCCCATAACGAGCCGAGCTCTGCCTGCCTATCTTTTCCTACCTAGGATGTTCCCTTATGGCTAGAATTGTTGACTTTGAAACTGAGAAATCAAGTTCGATTTTCCATGTTGGCTTAACATCCTGTGGCTCTGGGCACATCACTTAGGACCATATGTACAAAACTTTAAAATTGCGATTTCCTGAAATCACAATTAGGAAATTGCTATTTCAAATGTATGGAACTCGAGGAGGCACTAGGGGGCGCACAGCGGAATGGCTGCTTAGACGTGCAGCTCCGCCGGGCGGATCATATTATTGCCGATAATGTGCACTTAAACGAACCGGAGCAGGGAGAAAAACATATCGTCTTGAGGGGGAGAGCGCAGGGCACCTGCCGGTGGAAATGAAACGAGACTAGCTGCGCTGCTGCTCCGGTGCGGACGGAAATTCTGCTGTGTTCGTGACGGCGGGAAATGGCGGCCGGTGTCCGGACGGCAGCCAGCGAGGAGAGATCTGAAGGCACGGGCTACCGGCACTGAAAGTGGCAGTGGCGGAGTAATCGGACCGGAATGCAGAGAAGCAAGGTGGGACTCCTCCAACGCTGGAAATAAGAAGACACTCACAGCGCCGGGTCGGCTTTATGAAGTAAGTGCGCCCGATGGTAAAATGGCGGCACTGTAAGCCTGCAGGTGGCTAGCCCACTCGGAACTGATCTGCGCGGGGGCACCAGTGCTTGCATGCTCGCTGGTGCTATCATACACCCGAAAGACACTGGTTTGTTCGAGTGTGGCGCACTCAGCGCGATTCCCGACGCTACGGTGGCAGTAATTTCATTCATCGGGCACCGCAGACAAAATGGCGGCGCCCATGTACTGGACGAACCAGCGCGAAACGCACGGTACTTAAGTGCCGACACAGTGTGATGGTCCCGGCCCCGTGGCTTGCTCAGATCAGCCAGACAAGAACTTCTTCTGCACCAAGGTTGGGCGCTATGACACATACAACAGCTCTGTTCTGCAACTCGAACTCCAGGACAAGTGCAAACAGTAAACGAGGCGCGGGGTTCCGGGCTGCTTCCCGCCACGAGGATGAGATTCCCCTGAGCACCTGAAATACTCCACCACGTTCAGGCACATATAAGATTGCCGGCAAGATCAGCGTTGGACTTCAGAGCCGACACTAACACCGCCTTCAGTAACTGCAACATGGGGATATAACAGCATCTCCTTCATCCTACAGGTAAAACGAAGCGGCTTCAAATGGCCTGAGCTCATTTCCACTATAGACCGCGACGGGGCTATAGGACAGGCGGCAGATCCGACTATACCGAACCACTCATGCGACAACTACGAGAACGTAGTTTATAGCAGGAACCGTTGTTGCATGGCAAACCTCCTACTCCAGACTGCCGAATACACACATAAGAACTCTATGACGAACTGATTGTTACGCCCGCGCAGCCACCTAAACTTGCATTATCACTCCTGGACATTGCACAATGGGGAAGCCAGAAAAACAACAAACCAAACTTACATTTGAGACGAGGAAGACGAATAAGAGCCAGAATGAGCAAGTAGAAGAGGAACAGGACACAGACTCCCCAGAAGGCAATGTTATGAATAACATTCTCAAGGCTGTACAGGCATCGAGGCAGGAAATAAATGCAAAACTGGACCTCTTGACGGGCAGAATGGACAACATGGCGGCGAAGCTAGACAAGCAAGGCGAAAGACTAGACACGGCTGAAAACAGGATTTCCACTGTTGAAGACGATTCGCGCGCCATGAAAGCCAAATGCAAGGGTATGGAGAAAGTCCTGGAAGTTATTACGGCCAAGTCGGAGGAGTTGGAAGTGAGATCAAGAAGGAACAACATACGAATAGCGGGTCTGCCGGAATTCACAAACACAGGACAAATGGAGCCGTATGTGGAAAACCTATGCAAGGAAATATTTGGCGCCGACAACCTGTCGCCCATTTTCATAGTGGAGCGAGCCTACCGTTCTCTGGCCCCAAGGCCAAAGCCAGGTGCCACACCTAGACCGATAATAGCAAGAGTCCTCAATTACCGCGACAGGGACATTATTTTACGACTGGCAAGAGAGAAGGGTGAGATTCAACATCAAGGTAATAAGCTGGAATTCTACCCGGATTTCACGTTAGCAGTACAGCAAGCGTGCAAGGAATTCAACGATGTCAAGGCCAAACTACGTGATCTGCAAATACCGTACGCCATGTTGTATCCAGCACGTTTAAAGATTACCTGGGATGACAAGCCAGTCTTTTTGGCGACGCCCAAAGCTGGAATGGAGTTCATAAAATCGACGGCCGGTAAAGGTAAAAGTACTAACCGCAAGGATAAACGTCTGGACTCAGAATGAAGGTAAGACTGTCTGATACCACAGGTATTGAGCCTGAACGAGTGCATGCATTGACTGTTCTGACTACAAGAGTATTTGTCCCGGAGGGAATGGCCCTCCAACCTCAAAAATTGAACTCTTGCAGGCAGCTAGAGACGTACTGATTTGAAACTCCCCTATATGCACGAACTATGGGCATAAAACACTAATGGCCCCTCTGCTTAATGACAAGGGGAATACTTGAACAGATGGCAATGTCGTAGCCACTCAGATGAACGCTGTCAACAGTCTCAGGTAGACACTAACTGCGCTATTGTAAACAATTACATATTCCGCCAAGGGATATCCAGCTCTTTCTTGGGTACTGCCTGGTGCTGGAACTGGATCAGAAGAGGACACTCATGTGTGGAACTGTGGGGTCTGTTTATAACCTATAGATCCGCCCCCATCTTTCTGTAAGGATGGCATGTTGTACCTTCGGCGACCTCTACTAGGGCGGTCCCCAAACGGTTATGTTACTCATTGAAGTTTTACGGGTAAAATGGCTTCGGCAGGATTGGGTTGCTGAAGTGGGTGGGAAATGGGGTAGTTGGGGTTTGTTGTTTTTTGGGCCAAAGGAGCAATTAAGATGCACTGCTGAATGCCATATTGAAATATACAGCAAATGTGAGGAAACTAGTAATGTAAGGTTGCTTGATATTGTGCTGGGATCGAATGGATTGCAATGTACTACACTGTGCACTGATACAGGCCTCAACTATGTTGATGATAACTGGTTGGGAACGTGGGCTGTGATGTCAAGCTGTGATGTTCTGGGAAGACAAGGGTTGGGCAGGATACACCATTCACTAGGATGGAAGAGCGAGAATGATGACTAGCCATTGCCTGAATCTGATAACGTGGAATGTACGAGGATTTACTAATCCTAAGAAAGTTAGACAAATCTTTGCCAGTCTCGACAGACATCACATAGATATTACACTAATTCAGGAAACACATATAGACCCTACTACACGAAGGTCTATTGGCACACGCTGGGCGGAATCCACTTATTCAGCAACCTATTCTTCCTACTCTAGGGGGGTCATGACACTGGTTAAAAAAGGGACCAACGGGGGGCATGGCCAAGATGGCCGGGTGAGCGGACGCTTCTTCCCGCAGCTCCTCCGACCCGACTAGGCCCGAGCCCTTTTTCGTCAGCTTCTCTCCCCCCGTTGAAGCTCAGCGGCTGAGAGACAGGCGGCGGAGACCTTGGGGCACGCATTGATGCTACTTTGGCCCCGATCGCTCCGGTAAAAGCACCCTAAAAGACCGATTGCGGGACGGCGGAGCGCCTTGGAGGCGGAGCAGATCGGGGCGCTGTCCGGATGCCTCGGCTGGGGCCTGGTGCTGATGTCTAGCGATCTGGTGTGGAGCTCGCCCCGGTGCTCGACGGGGATCGCCAGAGGGATATCGGCTGTGTGACTTCACTGCACGAGGAACCTGCCGTGTGAGCGTGGTGGTGCTTGGACTTGCGGTGGTGGCCTCTCAAGTGGTGCGAGCCCCGGCCCCATGGCCGGTTGGCGACAAGGCTTGGGATCGGAGCCAGATCTACTGTTTCTCCTTTCTAGCCAGACGGCCCTGGTTAGAACTTTCCTCCGTAGGCCTGGCTTCTAGAGTGCCCCCGGTGACATCGCCGGGCTTGGACGATCTTCCCGGCCCCGCCCAACCGCCAACTTGTCTTCACGGCGACGGTGACGCAGCCCTCCTTCAGTGTCGCTTGAAGTCGTCTCCTGCACCTCTGCTTTTGCACGGCTCTCCCTTCCTGCGGGACGCACCAGCCGGGGTTCCCCCAGCGGGGGTCCCTGTTGAAAACTTGGCTGGGCACCGAACGGCTCTTTGTGACTAGACTGGCCCGCCATTTTATCATCTGTGGCGCAGGTCCCCTATCTGGCCGGGAGTTCCTTCTTGAGAGACTCTGCTGAACGTTGGAAACTCCTCGAGGTGGCCGAAGCCTGTGTCCCTGCTTCAGTTGAGTGCGACAGGGTACGGGACACGAATGTCCGGAAAAGGAGGATCGAGGAAGGGGGATCGTATCCTGCCGGACATGCTTAGCAGGGCCCAGCAACAGCGGGACAGGGCGCAACCGTCTCCGGGCTCTTCCCGGGCCACTGCGGACACGACCGGGGGTGAGCCCCCCGTCACGAGATCCTTCATGGAGGACCTGTTCAGCTCGCTTAAAGCAGACTTCCAGACGCTGAAGCAGGAGGTGGCCAGTGAGGTACGCGAGGTCCGCAGGGAGGTGGAGGGCCTTGGTGAGCGGATAGAGACGGTGGAGACAGCGGCCCAACGCCGGGACGACGAGATTGTCCATTTGCAACAGGACGTTCTCCGTCTCAGGGAGCAATGTGTTGAACTCCAGGCCCACACTGAGGACCTGGAGAACAGGTCGAGGCGGAATAATATACGGGTACGGGGTGTACCGTCTGCAGATGAGGGGACAGACCTGGTGGGCTATTTGCAGGACCTGTTCCGGGAGATTCTAGGAGAGGTTGCGGACTTCCCGATTCGCATTGATAGGGCCCACAGCATCGGCCGACAGCGACAGTCGGCGGCACCTCCGCCAGACATCTTAGCCTACCTTCCTGACTTTCCGATGAAGGAGCGCATCATGTCCGAGGCCCGCAGGAAACAACCACTGACGTTCAGAGAGCGACCTGTGGCGCTGTATCAGGACCTGTCTGCCATCACATTGCAGAAACGCAGGTCCTTCAAGATTGCGACCGATTTCCTGCGTGAGCACGAGACGCTGTACTCCTGGGGGCATCCCTTTCGTTTGATATTTCGTTGGAACGGGGTGCTGCACCAGCTGCGCTCCTTGCAGGATATTTGTGGAGTCTTGGGGCTCACGGCTACGGAAGAGGATGGAGCGACGCCGACTTGGAGGCGCTCGGATAGAGGAGGACGACGGAGGTCGGCGAGAAGGAGATCGGCGGCGAGCGCTGGGCGGCCTGACTCGCCTACCATCAGAGCGGACATGGCCAGTGCCCTGAGAGAAGCGGCCAGGGACTCGGCCGCCTCGAACGGTGTGGCCTTGACGGCCTACACTCACTCAGGGGGGAGATGGACACAGCTTCTTCGTGCCAGGTTCGGTGGTCGGAGGGAGGGTCGGGGGGGAGCGGGGGAAAGCGAGTGGCCGGACGTCCACTTTTGGTACTTTCTGCAGACTTGTCCGTTTTGGGACATGACTGGGACAATGGGTTGTTTGAGTTGGTATTTGGCTAGTTGCCATCGGTTCGTTTGGGGTGGGGTTGGGTGTTGTTCAGGGGTTGGGAAAGAACCGTCCGATGTTTCCTGTGTACACGCTTGGCCTAATTTTGCTTGTCCTGAGCTGCTGCCCTGCGCCCCTCCCCCTCCGGTTGCCTGCCCGCGACATAGCGTCTCCGGCCTCTGGGAGATATGTCGTCCCTGAAGGTGGTGACCCTTAATGTTAAGGGCCTGAATAACCCTGTAAAGCGTAGGGCGATTTTGTCCCTGCTGGAGGGGACGCAAGCTGATATATGCCTCCTGCAAGAAACCCACTTGCTGTCCCGTGACTGCCATAGAATGCGCTCTGCCAGGTTTCCCACCCAGTTTTTCCCCTCTGCTGCGTCCAAAACTGCGGGGGTGGCTATTCTGCTAGCGAGCTCCTTTAAGGGGGAGGTGTTGTATAAATTTGCTGAACAGAAGGGGAGGCTTTTGGCATACCGCCTCCGCCTGGGAGGCATATCGTTTACTATTGCCTCCTTATATAGCCCGAATGACCATCAGGAACGCTTTTTGGATTCGGTGCTGGTGGATGTAACTGCTTCCCCCGATCGTCATGTCATACTAGGGGGTGACTTAAATATAGTCTTCGATTCTGCATTAGACAGGTCGGCGCAGCGGTTCCTGCAGACTGGGGAACTTTCCCAGGCCGGAAGGCCCGAATCACCGACATGGATTTGCATGACCTTTGGCGCACCCTCCACCCTACAGATAGGGATTACTCCTATTATTCGCATGCGCACCGGACCTACGCACGGTTGGACTACTTTTTGGTTAGTGGACCGATGCGTGCCCCTGCTACGGCGGCGGACATTGGGGTCCTGACACTGTCTGATCATGCGCCGGTCGTGGGTGCGTTTGCGTGGCCGGCGACCTCCCCCTCTCGGGGGGTGTGGCGCCTTAGGGACACCCTTCTGCACAGGAAAACAGTTGTAAAACATATTGAGGAGGCAATACGGGACTACCAGGCACACAACAGTAACTCAGACACCTCCTTGGCGACACAGTGGGCGGCGCTGAAGGCAGTCCTCAGGGGGGAATTCATCTCCATCTCCTCGGCAGAAAACAGGGAGCGGCAGCGGAAGAGGGAGGAGCTGACTTCCCAGGTCCGGGAGCTCGAACAGGTCCACCGCCGTACGGGTGCTCCAAGGGTTTGGAGGCAGTTGAAGGCTGACAGGAAGCTACTGTCGGCGCTGGACATGGACAGGGAGGAATACGCAGCGTTACGTTTGAAGCATGCCTTTTACACAGGGGGGGATAGGTGTGGCAAACTCTTGACGCATAGGCTCCGAGTCGCGCAACAGCGGAACGTAGTGAAGGAACTCTTGGGTGCGGACGGGGTGGCCGTCTCGGGTGATGCGGAGGTGGCGGAAACCTTCTGTGGTTTCTATGAGGCGCTGTACACCGGGGAGCCCTCCTCACCGCGGGAAGCTGCAGACTATCTGGAATCTGTGACCCTTCCGGCGCTAGACGCCGCTCAGGCGGAATATCTTGAGCGCGATATCCACGTTGAGGAGGTGATTTCCGCGATAGCCAGACTTAAGCACGGGAAAGCCCCAGGCCCGGACGGTTACACGTCCCTGTTTTACAAAACCTTTTGCCCGGTTGTGGCCCCTATCCTCGCCCGGCTGTTTAACTCCTTCTCCGAATCGGGAGCCATCCCACCGGATCTCCTGAGAGCGACGGTTTCGGTGATCCCGAAGCCTGGGAAGGATCGGGCCTTATGTGGCTCATATAGGCCCATCTCGCTCCTGAATGTCGACCTCAAGTTGTACACGGGGATTCTGGTGTCCAGGCTGGCCCTGCACCTCCCGGGTCTGGTTGAGGCCGACCAGGCTGGCTTTGTGCCCGGCAGACAAACTGTCGACAATACTAAGCGAGTGACGCACATTCTGGAGAAGGCTTCACGGATCCCGGGCGAGCGGATGCTGCTGGCGGTGGATGCCGAGAAAGCCTTCAACAGGGTTCACTGGCCTTACCTCGAGCAGGTGCTCAAGAAACTGGGCATCGGTGATAAATTCTGCTCGATGGTTTTCAACTGTTACAGGCACCTTTCCGCGACGGTGAGGGTCAATGGGTGCAGCTCCCGTAGTTTTGCAATCGAGCGCGGCACGAGGCAGGGGTGCCCCCTTTCCCCACTCCTCTTTGCTCTTTACATGGAGCTGTTTGCCCAGAGGATCCGCCAAAACCCGGACGCAATTGGGATCAAGATGGGGCAGTATGTACACGGTCAGCCTCTATGCGGATGATGTCTTGCTGACCCTGGATGACCCCAGGAGATCCCTTCCCGCCTGCATCCACGAGTTGGATGCTTTTTCACGTGTGGCCGGTTTCAAAATGAACATGGGCAAGTCGGTGGCTTTAGATGTGTCTCTGGCTGCGGACACTAGACGGGACCTTCAGCGGCTTTTCCCCATGCAGTGGTCATCGTCCCTGGTGCCATACTTGGGGATTCTGCTGGCGCCGACGTTGCCAGCGATGGTAACGGCTAATTATGCCTCTCTCAGTAAGAAGATCAAGGAGGAGCTTGGCCGCTGGGGCAAGAGCCTGTTGTCTTGGCTTGGCAGGATTGCGGCGGTCAAGATGACGGTTCTGCCCCAGATCCTATATCTTTTCCGAGCCTTGCCACTCCAGCCTCCAGTGGGTTGGATCAGGCAGACGCAAGCTGACATCGCACGCTTTGTCTGGCAAGGCCGCAAGCCGCGGATGAAGAGAGTTCTCTCCACGCTTGCCCCGGAGGCGGGGGGCCTTGGTATTCCGGACCTCCGGAAATACTTTCAGGCGGCGCAGCTGCGATACCTTGTGGAGTGGAGCAGGTGGGAATCTGATAAGCACTGGCTCTTTCAGGACCAGGCGGTGGCAGGGCACACCCTCCAGGAAGTTCCATTCTTGCGCCGAGTTTACCGCCCCCCAACCTTTATGCTTCCTTTGTCACGAGGGTTCCCCTGAGGGTGTGGGACACGGTTTGCGAGGTCCGGGACCTCACCACGTTCCCCTCGCCGTTTACGCCCATAGTGGATAATCCCGATTTCTCCCCAGGGATGGAGCCGGGCGCTTTCTCCCATTGGCGGTTGGCGGGCTGTCGAGCGCTCTTTCAGATTTATGGGTGGGAGGGAGTGGTCCCCTTACAGCAACTTCAACAGTAGTTCCGCCTGACGGAGTCGGATAGACTGCGATATATGCAGGTCCGGCACTGGGCGCTTCAACTCCAGGTGCGGGACACCGCTGATTGTCAGATAACACCATATGAGCGGTGGCTGGTGACCCGCGCCTCTGATGCTAAACTGATCACTGATCTTTACAAGTTCTTACAGCCCCCTCCGTTTCACTATTATAATCCGGGCAGGGAACGATGGCACAGGGAATTGGGTAGGACACTTAGCCACAAGGAGTGGGACCAGATTGCACACCGGGCGAGACATTCAGCGTATCACACTGGCCTCACTGAGACATTCACCAAGGTATCCACGTACTGGTATTACACCCCAGAGAGACTGCACGAGATGAACAGGCATATCGAGAAGGAGTGCTGGAGAGGTTGTGGTCAGGTGGGGACCCTTTCGCATATTCTTTGGGATTGCCCCTTATTGGCCGCGTATTGGAAGGAGGTTCTTGATGAGGTGGATACGCATTTTGAAATTGAGTTACCGCGCTTTCCGGCGTATATATTGCTGCGCCTTCCTAATGGTCTGATGTATCCGCTGAAGTCCCTTAGGGGCAGGCAAATCGCGATTGCGCTGGGCTCAGCGGTTCAGAACATCCTCATCCACTGGCGCACCACCACGGTCCCCTCCATCACTGGCTGGTTGCACAGGCTTTGGCATGTGCTAGGTATGGAAAAATTGTCACTCACGGTAGCGGGGGAGATAGACCAATTTGATGAGTTGTGGCAACCCTTTCGGGCACTATTAACTACTGAATTTAGGGAACTCACCTGTCCGAGGTACCTCAGGCTCCTAAGGTTGACGCCACCGGTGATTCCAGCAGACTAGGAGGGGTAGAGGGGCTGAGTTCCTGGAGGGGGGGGGTGCGGTGGGGGGGCAGGTAGTGTTCCTAGCGGTACGTTGGACGGGGGTGGTGGGGGGAGTTGGGGTGTTTGGGGAGGGGGTTCTAGGGGATGGTGGGTTGGGTTTCTTTGTGTTATTGCTTATTATTTTCAATGCTCAGCCTGATGGTGTTGACTATGCTCAGAATGGAGGTATTGCTTATATTTAGCCTTTTTCATTTGCTGTTGCTTCCTTTTCCACAGCGGACTAGTCCACCGTCCCACTCGTAATGTCATGCTCATTTTCTTCGCTTTAATGTATGTAACCCTAACCTCCTGTTCCCTCTCCCTATGTTTTTGTCTTAATAAAATGCTTTAAACCTAAAAAAGGGACCAACTACAAGATTACACGCACGATTACAGATACCAATGGCAGATATGTTATTGTGTCGGGGGTTCTGAGAGGGCAAGGTATAACAATAGTAAATGTATATGGCCCAAATGTTGACGCTCCAGACTTTTTTCAGGAACTATGGGATCATTTGTTGGAATTCACTGACACAACTTTGATTTGGAGAGGTGACTTCAATGTAGCTTTGTGCAACGCAGTAGATCGATCCACATCTTCCATAGAACCACACAAGAAGGCCGGGGAGAAACTAAGGGATATGATGGTAGAAATGGCACTTAAAGACATTTGGAGGGAACGGCATCCGACAGCGCCTGGCGCAACCCACATAAACATGGCGCATGGAAGTTGGTCGAGAAAAGATTATTAGTTGGGGACCGACAATGCTGTCTTATGGGCCACAAAAATTGACCCGCTCCCGCGCACACTATCTGATCACAACCCAGTGGCACTATCACTTCAGGTACCTCATTACACGCCCCCACCTTTTAGCTGGCGGTTTAATCCGCAGGCGCTGTTGGACCCGTTATATCTCACAGCCATAACTGCGGCTATTAAGGACTACTTTCAATTGAATAAAGATTCAGCAGAAGATCCCTGTGTTTTATGGGAAGCATTCAAGGCAACGCTTAGAGGGGTATGTATTAGCACGACATCAGGCATACTTAAGGACATAAGGGCGCAGATAACCAGGCTGGAACGAGATATGTGGACCCTGGAACAGGAATACGCCAATACAGGGAATGTAGATTTACTGGGGGAAATCAAGTTAAAATTTACTGACCATCAGAAATTTGCGGAGGACGAACTGAGATATGTCACTAAGCGACCCATAGCCAGACAATTCGGCGAAGGTGGACGACCTGGCAGAGTATTAGCGGGGAAAATATGCAAAGGGAGAGACTCGCAGTTAATAACTCAGATAAGCGACAAGAATGGGACACTGCACTCGCACCCCGAGGGGATACTTAACAGTTTTGTTGATAACTATGCAGATCTATACGCTTCTCGAAAGCCAGCCGAACCACAAGAAACGTTTCGATACCTACAAGATATAGCTCTAGCGTGGTTGTCGGACAACCAACGGGAATACCTGGCACAACCCATTACAGTAGAGGAGGTTACTGCAATTATACATGCACTCCCCAACGGGAAAGCACCGGGACCTGATGGTTACTCTTGTGAATTCTATAAACAATTTGCTGACATACTTGCCCCTCATCTGGTCGAGATGTATGGAGCTGCATTCGACCAGTCGATACTGCCACCGACACGGCGTGAGGCGGTGATAGTCACCCTCCTAAATCCGGGCAAACAACCGGATCTCTGTGACTCTTATCGTCCATTGTCACTCTTGAACGTGGACTCAAAAATCTTAGCCAAAATATTAGCGGAACGACTACAACCCCTGATGACAAACTTGATACTGCCTGACCAGGCTGGATTCATCCCCACAAGAGCCACATCGCACAATACCAGAACGTTATTCGCACTATCTCACTATCTTAAGCCGCAGACCAAAGCAGCAGCCATAATGTTGGACGCTGCTAAAGCCTTCGACTCCATTGAGTGGTCCTTCATCCGCACGATTCTGCAGAGAATGGGCTTCCCGGTGCGATTTATAACGTGGATTACACTGCTGTACACGAGGCCTATGGCAAGGGTAAGAGTAAATGGGTACATTTCGGAACCTTTTGAAATAGCAAGGGGGACGAGACAAGGGTGCCCGCTGCCGCCTCTGATCTTCGCCCTGGCGTTGGAGCCACTCGCGTGTATAATCAGGCAGACACACAATCATTCGGCCTTGCATTTCCCTGGGAGACCTCTGCACATCTCGCTATATACGGATGATATGCTTTTATACGTACGAGACCCAGAACAGAACCTAAGCCCATTGCTACGGGAATATGTGCGATTTGGGCGTCACTCTGGGTTACAAATTAATTGGGAAAAATCGTCAATAATTCCACTTACTGACTCAACCGCTCCTTTTATACCTGATTTCCCTTTAGAATGGCAGACAGAACCTACAAGATATCTAGGAGTCTGGAATAGTCGAGATCCAGAAGAGGTCATTAGAACTAACTATGGAAGGGTGTTCACGGAACTGGAGGGCAGAGTAGCCAGATGGATGCAGCTACCGCTAACGTTGGCTGACCGAATAGCAATAGTCAAAATGAATATCCTACCTAAATTTCTATATTTATTCAATAACATACCGATTACACCTCCGAAATCGATTTTCACAAACATAACGTTCCTAGTTTTAAAACTCATCTGGGCAGGTAAACAAGCTCTCATTGATCTACACACCTTAACATTACCCTACGAGAAAGGGGGGTTTTGTGTACCAGACTTTAAGCTCTACTATCTATGTGCACAGGCCCAATACGCATCACACTGGTACCACCCCACACCATACCTCACGCACACAGCGGTTGAAGAGGGTGACGCCTCACCAATTCCATTGACCTCGATAGTGACACATAAAAGACCCCCACTTCACTCGAAGGATATAAACACGATAGACACCACTGCCCGTGCGTGGAGGACACTGGGGAGGTTGGCTCACAAGTTACTGTTATATGCACCAGCGCTTCCGCTACACTTTCATCCGGAGGTGTCAGTGACAAACGAAAAAGTGGGTATGGACATGCTGAGGAATATAGGTATAGCCACATTCGGGGACCTGTATCACGATGGAACTTTCCGCAAGACGGATTATCTGACATATATAAGCAACCCAACACTACTCTACAGATTCACACACTATAGGTTACAAAGGGCGATCCAAGACCTATACCCAGACTACCCGAAAGAACCGCCGACTTTACAATCACTACAATTCATTATAACGTCTTCAAACACATCACACCTGGTGTCCAGACTATACAAGGTAGCTCAAAGCGAAATCCCACATACTTCCGAGAAAGCAATGCAGAGGTGGAATGATTCTTTGCCTGAAGCATTGACAGAGAAGGACTGGTCCATCGCTTGCACACTTCTTAGACTACTCACCCCAAATGGGAATCTGCGCATCACGCACCTGAAATATCTACATCAAACATATCACACGCCAAAAAAATACATAAATATGGGTTACGAGACAATGCCAGGTGTAAAAGATGTAGATGCGATGAGGCGGATTTTGTTCACCTAGCCTGGTATTGCCCGAAGATACATGAGTATTGGAAGATGGTAACTGTCAGACTGGGCAAAATGGTGGGAATTGACATAGAATGCACTATGGAAGTATGCCGATTGGGCCTTCTATCCAAGGTCAGAGCGGGGAAGGGTAAGTTCTGTGCGGTGGCTCTACTGATTGCTAAAAGGCAGATATCCAAGTGCTGGGAAGGGAAAAATGTACCTAACATTAAGATGTGGCTCAAGGACATGACGTACTGCAGAGATAAATTACTTACTTATGAAGAGGAATTGCCCAGTAGATCACGCCCAAAAGACTTCTGGTCTTATTTGTCGGATTACTTATTAACTGTTGAGGGAGACGAGGAGTCACTGTAGATTTGCATGGTCTGATAGAGTGGCTTGGGTTACAGTGTAATGTGAGAGTAATCAGCACAACCAGGAACATTATGTCTCATTATGGTACACCAAGGTTATGATGCACACAAATGGCAACAGAGTGTAGAATTGCCCTACGGTTCTTAATTTCACTGTTCGGAATGTTATGTTTATGTAATTCAAAAAATCAAAAAAACTGAAGATTCATGTAATAACTAGACGAGGTGTGTCCGAGCTGAACGTTGAATAAACATGGACTGGTTCACAATATGCCGCTGGACCTGTGGGTTGCCAGCTGAATGGCTGTGTACAAATGAATCATAAACTGCTGCCACATACGGCCGGCCTCTGGGTTGTAGGCCATTGGCAGTGATAACTGTGATAACTTTATGCCAATAAAGATTTTGTTGTACTTCAAAAAAAAAAAAATGTATGGAACTCCCTTGAGTTTCATTTGCGATTCCCAGTAGGTCGTAAATAAACCTACCACATGAATATTAATGAGGTAGGTCCCGATTTGCGACCCATTGGAAATTGTTAAAATCCCAGGGATAGTGGCTTGCTGTGATCAGCAGACCACCATGTCTGTGATTGCTTTTAAATAAAGCAATTTTTTTTCAAATGCAGCCTGTGTTCTTTAACAGCAAATGGGATGCATTTCAAAACTAAAAATGAGAAGTATTCTTTTTATTTTTTAAGAGGGACCCCTGCCTTCTCTTAAAAAATGCTTTTGCAAACATTCACAAAAGGGAAGGGGTCCCTTGGGACCCCTTCCTATTTTGCGATTGGGTTGCCACCAATTTGAAATTGGCGGTATATTGCAAATGTTTTGTGACCGCATTTTTGGTCTCAAAACATTCACACATACCACTGCGATTCAGTATTAGGAAGGGGCACAGTAAACACGCCCCTTCCAAATACCGAATCTCAAACCCAATTTGCGATTCTGTAATAGGTTATCGAATCACAAATAGGGCTTTGTACATTCCAAAAATCCTTTTTGCGTTCACAAACGGGTTGATTCTGTGAATCGGCCAATTTGCGACCAGCAAAAAGGTTGGTACATGTGGCCCTTAAATTTCCCATGCATATAAACAATGAACGTGACATTGTGTAATTTAGCCCCTTCCCTGCTGCCGTCGGCCATTGGCCATCGCGAGCCCTACCTTGCTGGTGCTGCGAACGTCCAACGGCCGACGCGGCCCCGCCCATTTTGCGGAAGTGCCGCACTGCCGCGAAATCGCGGGTGCGGCAAAGGGGTTAACTGGTGCTCATGTAAAGTCCTCAAAAGTTCATGCTATATAAATACTGCAATAAAAATGCACAGAGGTAAAAACAAAGCCTTAACATTAGGAATGTCAAATAGATATCCATTGACTAACTGTTTTGGACAAAGTGAAACCAGAAAACCTGGATAAATTGTGACTTCCTCGAATAACTTGTGTGATCTTAGGCAAATATTTTATTTCATCAAAACTCTTGTCTTCATTATCTATGTGAAAACACTTTCAAATATGTGATTCCAGAATACCAGTTGTACAAAAACGTATTGTGATTGACTTAATACGCCATAAAGATGCTCTGTAATAGTCCAGGGCAGGGTCAGGGTTCACATGACAATTGTCTTACCTCTTATTCACTAATGGTTCATGTTTAGAAACTATCACTTTCAAAAACTACTTTTTAGTGCACTGCTATATCTATACCAAGGCGTATTAATGTCAAAGCTTCCAAATGGGGGAGGATGTGGCCTTTCGGCTAGGGCGGTCGACCTCAAAGCTGAGGAACTGGGTTTGAGTCTCGGCAGGGACGCTCAACATGCTCTGATTCTGGGTAAATCACTTGGGGCCAGATGTATGATCCTATTTTGCAAGCGCAAATGGGTTTGTGACCCGTTTGCGCATGCAAAATACAACTGGGCCATGTACTAACCCTATTTTACGAGTCGCAAATTATTTGCGACACAGTAAATAGGATTAGCGACTCAATATTAGGAAGGGCTGTCCCCCCCCAATAGCGAGTCTGAGCCCTATGTATGACTGTTTTGCAACCGCAATTGTGGTCGCAAAACAGTCGCAGTTTACCACCCTTCTCAGAAGAGTGATAAAGCACTCATAAATGGGAAGGGGTCCCCAGGGGCACTACCTGCCCCTAAAAAATTTAACGAAAACGTTTCCTTTTTTTTTTGTTTTAAATGCATCAAGTTTTTCTATAAGGAAACGGGCTGCATTAAAAAAAACCTGCTTTATTTAAAAGCAGTCCCAGACATGGAGGTCTGCTGAGTCCAGCAGATCATCATACCCGGGAGGGCCAGCCATTCCCAATGGGGTCACAAATTGTGAGTACCTCATTAATATTCATGAGGCATGCAATTTGCGACCCTATTGGGAATCGCAAACAGTGTCTCACTGTTGTACAAAGCATTTTGCGACTCGCAAATTGTGACTTGCAATTGAGCGCAATTTGCGAGTCGCAAAAAGCTATGGTTGTACATCTGACCCTTAATCTCCCTGTGCCTAATCAAAAAATGAATGTGTCCATCTGTAACCTAACTGGTGCTCATGTAAAGTGCTCTGATACCCTCGGGTCTAGTTTGCGCTGTATGAAACTCCCCCACACCCCCAAAAAAAGAATGTTAAAGAAATGTTGAATTTTGAAGATTCTTTATCCTTACTTTAGGTGACATGTAGTATATGATTTACATAGGAAACATTTTAAGGAAATGGCTCGGCTCTGGCTTGGCTCTCCCTGTTAAATTGTTGGCTCGCCCATCTCTAGTCCTGATTATTTTTTATTTTTTTTATTTTTTAAAACCTTTATTGAAAAAATGCACACAGCTATTCAGCCTGACATCCCGGAGGTAAGGCAGCATCGTGAATCAGAAGAGCAATAGTGCAAGAGCGTTGAACACAGTACTGTGAAGGTTGTTTTGTATTTTATATAATAGAAGGAACATTAGAACAAAGAAAGGAAAAGACGCCAAGGGCGCCGAAAAGTGGCAATGGAGCAGGGAGAGCCTACGAGGTGCCGGAGCGGGGCAGGGAGCAGCGTACACTGAAGCACGAGTACAGAAGAATAAAGCAGGATAAAGGGGGGGAAAAGGAGGAAACAGGATTCAACAGCGTATCTGATAACAGTTGGTGTCACAGGTTATGGGGACAAGTGTTCCTCCAAAGAAACAGGTTCAGGGGGCAAGCAAATATCTCCCCTGTAAGCATTCCAAGCCCCCCACACTTTCGACCACTTTCTGGGCTTACCCCTGGCAACGTAGACTGTCTTTTCCCTAAACATACGCCAATCCATGTTGGCTTTCCATTGTACCACCAGGGGAGCCGTCGCAGCCCCCCATTTCTGCACAATGTCGCGTTTAGCCACCATGTTGCCAAGGGTCACCCACTGCGTCTGAGCCACATTATGATTGGACGGCTCCCAGATGTTAAGGAGACATCTCCTAGCTTCCGCAGTCGCCGCTACCCCAGTCACCTCTTCCATAACCCGATGCACCCGTCTCCAGTAGGAAGCTATGACGGGGCATTCCCAGAGTATGTGTAGAAAAGTAGCAGAGGCGCCACAGCCACGGCGACAGAGCCCATCAGCCGAGTAGCCCATATGTACAAGCCGGGGGCCAGTCACGTACACTCTGTGCAAGATCTTGAACTGCACCAGTCGGAGACGAGAGGAAATGGCGACCTCCTTAGGGGAGGACACAGCGCTTTGCCAATCCTCATCGTCGATTTCCAGGCCATCGCGCGCCCATTGCTCCCGCACACCGAGGAGGAGGTCAGTGCAAACGTTAATCAGTTTCTTGTACGACAGTGAGATGGCACTGTCAGGCATATGACCGTCCAACACCCTGTCCTCCAGCGGGGAGCTTTCTGGGATCGCTCCCTCTGTCGGCTTAGCAGATAGCAGCGCGTGTTGCAGCTGGGCATAACGGAAGAACTCCGTGCCGCCCAGCTGGTACTCGGCCTGTAGCTGGGAGAAGGTCTTAATCTCGCCCTTAGAGATCATATCGTCCACTCTGGAAATTCCTATGAGGTCCCATTTATCAAAGCCCTTGGTGTGCCATAACCTGCCCAGAATGTCGGAATCGTACAAAGGGGTAAATCTAGTCAGCCTGCCCTGCCAACCCTGCGCCTTGGTGATCGTGCACCAGATGTGGACCGCAGTCCTCGTTGGACCCGACAACCGCCCGTCCAGAGACCTCGAATACAGCGCCCTGTAGTAGTTGCCGCCCCCTAAGAGCCACCTGTCCATGGCATAGCCGGGGTTGTGTTCCGGGCCGTAAAAACCATGGTTGATAGCCACCAACTGGGAGGCCCAGTAGTATCTACGCACATCCGGCAATGCAATACCCCCGTCGTACCACGGGAGCGTGAGCTTCGTGGTGGCAACGCGGTGACGGCCATCCCAGAGCAAGGCACGTTGAAGGCTCTCAATTTCTCGAAAATAGCGAGCGGGAACCGGATCCTGAGTGTTCTGCAGGGCATACAAAAACCTGGGCAAAGACATCATCTTGAATAATGCCGCGCGACCAAGTAAAGAGAGTGGAAGCTTGCACCAACCCTCCACGTCACGCCGAAGGCGCTGAAGAGGGGGAAGCAAGTTGTGGTCGTATCTCACCCTCGCATTACCGGAGATATAAATCCCCAAATACTTAAAGCCCTGGCTGGCCACCTGAATGTTGCAGCCTCTAGGGAGGCGCAGTGTATCCCCCTTCAGCACGTACAGGAAGGACTTGGCCCAGTTGATAATGAGGCCAGAGTACCTGCCAAAAAGTCTGAGTATATCGCATGCCACAATGAGCGACTTGCAAGGGGAAGTGAGGTAGAGCAGAATGTCGTCAGCATAGAGCGAGATTCTGTCCTCGAAGTCAGGAGCCCAGCTTATGCCATGCAGATCCGGGTGAGTGCGCATCATGGCCGCAAGTGGTTCAAGAGCGAGCGCAAACAAGAGAGGTGACAAGGGGCAGCCCTGTCTGGTGCCTCTATGAAGGGCAAAAGACGCCGAAATGCGGCCATTGACGGCAACGTTAGCCAGCGGGTCAGCATAAAGGAGCTTTACCCAGGCAATAAACACAGGGCCAAAACCGAACTTCGACAAGACCGCCCAGAGGTAGCTCCATTCGAGAGAATCGAAAGCCATTGTGGCGTCTAAAGAGGCAAGGACCGCCGGCTTCTCCAGGGTGTGATCCCTGGCCATGGCGCCGTGGAGTCTACGCAGGTTAAGGGCAGTATTGCGATGAGGAATAAAGCCCGACTGGTCCGGGTGGACTAAGTCGCCAATAAGCCCAACCAGACGATTGGCGAGTAGCTTGGCGAGGATCTTAGGCTCGGCATTGAGGAGGGAGATGGGCCGATAAGAGCGACACAAGTCTCTCGGCTTCCCCTCCTTATGGATGACCACGATGGTGGCCAATCTCTGGTCCAAGGGAAGTAGGCCGGTGTCCCGCGCTTCCAAAAACATGTTACGAAGGTGCGGGGAAACCACATCCGGCCTGATCTTATATAGCTCAACCGGGATGCCATTAGGGCCCGACGCCTTGCCCGATCGAAGTGAGCGAATCGCAAGGGCGATTTCGTCGACCGAGATGTCTTTGTCCAAGTCGTCGCGTTCCTCATCCGAGAGACAGGGAAGCTCGACTGTCGAAAGAAGCTCTGTCGAATCGATCTCAGACCGGTCCGAAACAGAAGTGTAAACATCTCGGAAATAGTCGGCAAAGGACTCGGCAATGGCGCCGGGATCAGAGACGACAACTCCGTCATCCCCCAAAATCTCGGGTACGACACGGCTAGCCATCTCCCTCCTATCCAACCAGGCTAGCAACTTCCCAGCCTTATCGCGGACGTCGTATATGCGGCCCTGCTGTTCCTTAGCTATAGTAAGGGCAGCGTTCGTGGCAAGGTCACGGTATTCCGACTGTTTGAGGGAAAGGTCGTGCAGGAGAGTGGGATCGGGGTCTGTCTCCAGTTGGGAGTCTAACTCCGCGAGTTCCTCCTCGATATGCACCAAGTCGGCATCCCTGGCTCTACGGGCCTCCGCTATAAGAGCGAAAGCCGCACCCCTCAAAACAGTTTTAAACGCCTCCCATAGAGTCGCAGCCGAGCGAACCGAACCCTCATTCTCAGAAAAGTAGAGGTCGATGGCCTTGGCCAGTAGACTACGAGTCTTGGGGTTGCGGAAATACCATGGATTAACAGCCACCGGCCGGTCTGACAAAACAATGTCAAAGTCGAAAGAGACCCACAATGGTCGGAGATGCCCCGTGCCAAAAACCGGGCTTCAGAGACAGCGGGCGCACATGCAGCCAACGTGAGGACATAGTCTATCCGGGATAGACTGCCATGGGCGCCGGAGTGGAAGGAGAAATGACGGAGCGTGGGATGTAACAGCCGCCAGCTATCCACTAACCCCATAGTCTCAAGGAAAGAGGGCAACCACAATTGGGAGCCCCGAAGGTCTCTAGGCGGTTGGCGATCCAAAGAGCCGGAGCAGACCGAGTTGAGATCACCCCCCAATATCAGCAAACCAACAGGCAAATTCAAAATGGCGCCACCAAGGTCTTGGAAAGTGCTAGCTTGCAGGCCCGGGGGAACGTAAACTGAAAGTAAAGTCAGGGCACGCCCCTCCCACCGCCCCGTGACTGCGGCGTAGCGCCCCCTCTCATCTATCAGAGTGACGTCAATCTCAAAAGGAAGGGACGTGCGAACAAGAACCCCCGCCCCTCGAGAGCCCGAGGAGAACCCGGAGTGGGCAACCATTTTGTATCCCTTACGGTTAAGCGCCTTACACGTATTACCAACCAGGTGCGTCTCTTGAAGGAGAACGACATCAGGCACGTGGCGTTTAATCAATTGAATCACAACCCCCCTCTTGATGCGGTCACCCAACCTGTTAACATTCTAACTGAGTACACGTAGTTTCCTACCCCCATCATCGTGTCGCCAGCCCCACCCAACCCCAGCAAACCTCAACAGCAATCGAAACTGAACAGTGTATACAACCCATTGCCTAAGAGATAGAGAGAGAAAAAAAGAAGCAAACAAACGAACTGTCCCAAAACCACCCCCCACCCTGCACCCCTGCAGCAGACTAAAAAGCCCCCCCAACCAGCAGTGTGCCTGTCGCCCCATGAACTAGTCTACAGAAAGTCCCCAGAGGAGTAAGGAATCTCCGCAGACCCCTCCCGCCACCCTCCTTGTAAACGACAGGAGAGTCATCAACATCGAAGTAACGTTGGTATTATCAGTCACAGACCACAGGGGCACCAACCGCAAAGTTCTGCACAGTAGAAACAAGTCCTAGAGATCGGAGCCACCAGTTGCGCCTCCGGAATGCTCGTCCTGTTCTTCCCGGCGTTGTGGCAAGGTGTCCAGCCAGTCGCTCGCATTGTCCGGCACATCAAAGAACAGGGCACGGCTATCATACTCTATCCGAAGTTTGGCAGGGAACAGCATCGAGTACTTGAGGCCCATTTCTCTCAGGCGCCGCTTCACACCTGCGAAACTCTGGCGCTGCCTCTGCACGGCCCTAGTGAAATCCGGATAAAAGTGCACCTCAGAAATCTGGTACTTGAGCGGTCCATGCCGTCTGGACGCCTGAAGGATAACATCCCGGTCCCTAAAATTAAAGAGCCGGGCAATGATGGGTCTGTGCGCCACGCCCGACTTCGGCGGGCCGCCCGGGACCCGATGGGCACGCTCCACCGAGAAAAAGTTGCTCAAGCCCGAAGGTGCGAGATGCGTCTGCACCAAGTCCTCCACAAAAAGGTCCACTGCCGCCTCCTCCGCTCCCTCCGGAACACCAATAATACGGACATTCTGCCGCCTGGCACGTCCTTCAAAGTCCTCCAGTCTTCTGGAAAATTGGTCGTTAGCCAGTCTCAGGGTCCGGACCTCCGTCTGCAGGTCCGATACGTCGGTGGTTAGACTGGAGGTCTTGAGATCTAGGGACTTCACTCGGTCGTTAGTTTTCCCCAAGTCAGCCCTGATAAAAGTAAGGTCCACAGCCAGAGTGTCCACCTTGTGAGTCAGGGCCTCATGTTGTTTTTGCATTTCTGAGCGAATACCCGCGATGGCCCCCATAATGTCACTCAGAGTAGGCTCCGAGCCCTCAGGCGAGCCCGCTCGATGAAGGTCTTTAGAGGAGGCCACCACAGTGGGTGAGGTCCGTTGCTGAGCATAGCGGTCGATTATATTGAGCTGCGTTTGGGTCGTCTTACGAACACCTCTGTTCGACGACCTGTCGGGGTCCCCTCTGCCAGCCATCTTGGGTCCCAGAAGAACAAAGGGCTACTTCGCCAGAGCAAGGGACACTCGGACAGCGTTGAGGCAGTGTCAGTAATCACACCAAGCCGGCAGTAGGCAACTCCGCAGCCACAAGCACTCCGTCAGCAGGGACCTCAAACAACCGCTACGCATTCCAATCGTGCGGAGCGTCGGTGAAGGCAGCAGCCACCCAGGAGACAATGGCGCATCCCTGGCACGGAGTTCAGCTCGACGTAGTTTCGTCTAGGAACCACCGATTTAGAAGCGGAAAGCTGCTCCCGTGTCTGCGACCGCCCACCGGGTAGAATCCACTAACGTGGATCAGGATTTCCAACAGGATATTTGCGGAGGGTCGGAGGGTCCGCGGAGCTCCGAGCTTACGCGGCCATCTTGGTTGCCCGCGAAGCTCCTCCTCTCTAGTCCTGATTATTGATGTATTTTACAAATCAAATAGTAGCCAGGGGGGCCATTTCCTTTCTTGTGCTAGGGTCTGTTAGATTTGGGGGTCTGAGTTGGCAGCGGTAAGTACCTTTGACCAAATAGGGTCCCTTGCGTCTAGTCAGGGTAAGGGGGTACACTCCTAAAATAACCCCTGCTCATCCCCTTGGTAGATTGGGAAGAGCAGACAGGCTTATTGCAGAGGCAGTGTGTAAAACACTTGTGAACACATTCAGTGACCCAGTAACAACACTACAGATGGACACCACACAAGTTGTAGTACTAAAATAAGTATTTTTATATAGACTTAACACAAGACCACAAACGACAAAAATCCACAATACTGTACTTCAAAAATGGTAGAAATAGCTTAGTTCTCTTTAGATGCAAAATGCGACACTTTGAGTTCAATGTACCTTTGGATGCGTAACGCTATACAACGAAAGTGTTGCAGGGAAGGTGATGCATCGGTTCCTTACACGCAAGAACGGTGATGCGTCGGGTCCCTACTGCTGCATAGGGGATGCGTCGGTTCTTCTCCGCATGGGGAGGTGGTGGGTCGGTTTCTTACTGCGCTTCCGTGGCGATTCGACCAGCAGCGCCGTGATGCGATAACGATCTGGTACAATGAAACAAAATGGCGTCTTCTTCTTGATGCGACAATGATGCCTGCATGCCCTACGGCCGTGCGGCCACTCAACGTTTCTTCTGAGCCGTGACAGGCCCTGCGACACGCTTCTCCGGTGGTGTGACGGTATCTGCTGGGACGGCGACACTCTTCTCCGGTGATACAAGGTGCTTTGGGTAATGCGATGGCGACAGCAGCAGTGGCGGTACGTTCCTCCGGTGATGTGACAGCGTCTGCTGCGACTGCGACACTCTTCTCCAGTGATTCGACGACAACTGCTGCGTCGGCGACATGCTTCTTTGTCTTGAATCGCGCTTCCAGCAACACACAGTCTCTCAGAAGGCCCAGCTCAACAGCAGGCACTTCAATTCCCAGCAAGGAAAGGCCGGGGAGTTGGTTGGTGAAGTCTGTTGTCACTGAGACTTCAGCAGGAGGCAAGCTCTATGTCAAGCCCTTAGAGATCCTTTACAAGTTGCTTTGAAAGTAGCACAAAGTCCTTTCTCCTTTCTTTGGCAGTCAGGCAACCACTGGAGGCCAATCCCCCAAACAGCACTCAGCTTAGGGGTAGTCTCCTTCTCAGTTTCTCTGGTTCCTCTCCTCAGCAAAGGTTCTTCTCGTTTACCAAACGTGATCTAAAGTTCTGGGTTCTGGGTCCCCATATTTATACCAGCACATCCTTTGTCCTCTGAAGACAGAGGGTCTTGTACCCAGTCCAACCCAGTTCTGTTCAGTCCTGGAGCCCTTTGTTGACAAGACTCCTTCTTTCCTTTGACAGTGTGGGCCAGAAACATCAGACACACCACAGGAGGTGGGGCCAGCATTGTGGAAGGCAGGCACAGCCCATTCGGGTCCCAGTTGCAACTCCTCCCACCCATCTACATACAGATAGCTCTATTCAGCCCTGTGCTGACTCACCCGGTCTCCTGGAATCCCCCAGCCCCTGCCACTCAAACTCCAGACAAGGAAGATACAACCTAGCAGAGGCATACTTAGACAGTTAGGCAAGAAAATACCTACTTTCTAAAAGTGGTATTTTTCAGCACAGAATGTTAAAACCAACTTCACTAAAAGATGTATTTTATCATTCAGAGTTCAGGCATACTAGTCAGTTAGGATTATAAAATGTTATAATCCAACTGCCCATTCTGGCCTATGGGGAACAGGGAGCCTTGCAATAGTGAAAATTCACTATTAGGACATGCCACACACACACCAGGGCATGTCCTACCTTTTACCTACAATGCACCCTGCCCTTGGGCCTACCATAGGGTTGACTAATATGCATAAAACGGAAGGTTTAGGGACTGGCAAGTGGGTGTAAAAGACTGTACTCCGGCTCTGCAATGGCAGACCTGAGACACATTTTAGAGGCTGCTTCTGTGGGTGGCACAACCAGTGCTGCAAGCCCACCAGCAGCATTTGATTTACAATCCCTGGGCACACTGAGTGCACTGTACTACACGTAAACCAAACCAGCCAATCATGGAGTTACTAATCCATACATCAATTTACAATAGGGAGGGCATATGCACTTTAGCACTGATCAGCAGTGGTAGAGTGCCCAGAGTAATAAAACAGCCAACAACAGGTCAGAAAAAATACAGGAGGCAAAAAGTTCAGGGGTGACCCTGGTAAAAGGGCCAAGTCCAACAGGGCCCATGACACTCTGGCATTGCCATTGCACACAAGCTATGAGTTCTAAAACCCTTAAAGGAAAGACTGTGATTCTCATCTTCAGAAAATGTGAAATATTTCATGAATAGTATTTGAAAAGTGGAGGCCAATTTCCAGAATGTTTTATAATTCCCTTTTGCAAGATCTGGTCGTAGCAAAAACACAAAAGAGGAAGAATGTGGGTCATTGGCCTGCAAGTATACTCTCGTCCAATTGCAACGCAGGGTGTTTATAAAAACCAATAACCCAATCACAACTAATATAAAACTTTAAGTATTGATATGGTAAACAAAGTTTGTTCAAGAAAACACTGTCACGAAGGCAGCTCTATTCTGAAAGGGCACATAAACTGTTTGTTGGAGACTTTGAAGTCCATTAGAGCAGCCTTTTGGATTTTTCCCACTGGTTTCGTCTGAGGGGAGAGAGATACAGGGTACAGAAACACGCACTTAACTTTAGCATTTTACTGCTAGCGTTAATGGCGTTGAGAATGAAAACAGGCAGCTTTTTTATTGCTGCTTCTGTTCAAAGAAACGGGGAGAACACAAGCAAATGACATTTAAGATTATGTAATGATATATGAAGTGATATTTACTGAAAAGATAAATGGTAGTCACCAGATTAAAACATTGCACATTGTTTTTTGGATCATAACCATGTCCAGTTACTTGAAGTTTTTTAATGTGAGTTTCAATGTTTTTTTAAATTGTGTAGGTTTTTTTCACTGAAGTAAAAATCCATAAATTACCCTTTGGTCTTAATGTGTTTTATTTGTTTTTGTTATGGTATACTTTGGCTTGTGGCTAAAGTTACAATCTGATTGCATGGCTTTCAACCACACTCAATGCACCAATGTATGTATGCCTGATGTTCCCAGAACTGTACAAACTGTGACATGGAGATATAAATGTACTTAACTCAAAACCTTTTTAGGTCTCGCCTGGCTTTAGCAGCGCACATGCGCGGCTCTCGCCATGCGAGCGCCTCTTGGAATCTATACGGATTTGTGTCTCGTGTCTCTGCTCCGCCTGTACTTTTGATTGGCGAGCGGCATTTCTCATCACTGTTTTTGTTAAAGCCAGTTTGTTGATAGCACCATAGTGTCGTTGGCCCCTCCTGGTTGCTATCCTGTCCACTTTAGGCCACGTCCACCTGGACTGGATGTTTTACTTGCGACGTGATACTCTCTCATTAATTAGTGGGAGAGAACTTTTTTTCGTCATTCCGGCTATGAAGCGCAATGTTTTAAGTTGTATGTTTACACTGCGGTTCATTTATTTAGTTTTTTTTTGCTTTTATTCGGAGCGTGGCGCCCAAATTAGTGGGTAAGCCCTTTTTTGGGTTATTATTATTCACCTAACTCTTCATGGGGTGCATTCTATATGCATTTAGTAACCGCAACGCAAAGATTTACACACCGCGCTTTCACTGCCGTAAACATTTGCAAACATTAATTCGTACTTTTCAGCAGCGTACACACTGCTCTTTCACTGCCGTGACGTTTGCGCTGTTAAAAAGTGAGAATTCATGTTTGCAAACGTCTCAGCAGTCAATGCGCGGTGTGTGAACTGTTGAAAAGTAAGAACCAATGTTTGCAAACGTCTTTTTTTAAGACCCACCCTTTCCTCCTCATGCCGTGCCTTTTTAAAACATTAATTCTTACTTTTCAACAGCGCACACATCGCGCTTTCACTGCTGTGACGTTTGCCCTGTTGAAAAGTAAGAATTATTGTTTGAAAACGTCCCGGCAGTGAAAGCGCGGTGTGTGCAGTGTTGAAAAGTAAGAATCAGTGTTTGCACACACCGCGTTTTCACTTTATTAAAGGGCTGCAGGGGAGGGATGCAGGGGGCAAGGCGGACTGATTCTCATCCCTGCTACGCGTAGTTTGGTAGCTGGCAGCCCTGTGTTGTGGGTGTGACCCTTTGGGGTGTATGTGTGTGTGTGTAGTTGTTGTCCCTGCCTCTTGCAGAGACGTGCCTTGTCTGTGCAGCTCCTGTTTGTGTATGTTTTGTTCTGGTTGGTTTTATTTCAAAAGGAAGGAAGATCGGGGTCGGTGACTGCACACAACAGCAGTATGGTGTCTCCCAGCGCCTGCGTCAACAGAATTCTCTCCTTTGTTCCCTTCCTGCTTGTGTTGTTCGACTTGCAGTATGAAGGTAAGAATGCTGGGGGAGCCATGTGTATCGCAGGACACTGTGAAATGCACATATTTAGTTCTACAGAGTAAAATAAGCATTAAATGCAATAGGTCTCGAATTTCATTAAGTTACAGCCATTTGCTTTGCTATATAATACCACTAGCAAAGCAAATGGCTTTAACCTAATCAAAGGCGAGACCTTTTGCATTTTCAGTGCTTGTTTTGGTTTGGTGTAACCAAAAGACAAGGAAGAGGGCAGGGTGGGTGGACAAGAAAACGTTGCCGTTTGCGGAGCTACGATCGGCTGTCCGCTTGGCGAAATACAGCGACGAAGGAAAAGGCCGAGCCCCGATCTCACCCACCTTTGTGAAGCTGCACCGCGTGGGCCTGTCCATTGCCCCGCCTCAACCATGAGACATACGATGTACCAAGGGTCGTGATACTTCAACATGGCGGGACACACCTTAAAACACAGGGGAGGTCTCCTTGTGCTCTGCCGTATTCTAGTGGTGTCTGGTCCTGCCGTGGCCCCTTCATGGGGAAAACCTTGTGTCATATTTGGTGGGACACGCCGAGTCCCTTCCCCACAACTGCACTAATGCATCTCTCATTCTCCCCTTCTACCTGGTGATTGGTACCTTGCCCTAGTGAAGCAGCCCGAGACCCAACTTTAGGTTTTAATACAGATTCCAAACATCTTGGGCCGCATTTTAGGTACATTTTTATACAGCCAAAAAAAATCAATAACAATTTGGAATTTTTACATGATTTTACAGTGCTTCCAATGTGTAACAGATTCAGCTATATTTCGAGTCCTCTACAACCCCAGCAAATAGCTTATGTGAGCTCATGGTTTGCCTGTACCTGGTCAGCCCTGCCCATCTCTGTGTTATCGCTCTTTCGATAAAATCCCCATGCTCCTCTTATGAACACTGTTTACATGAAGTACATGATCTTAGCTCAGTGTGGAAGGTCTGCTCCCCCAGAGAGTTCATGCCTTGTGCTGCCCCCAGACTCATCAGAGAGCCAGCCTGTGCAATCAGGTTATGCCTTGTTCCCCTGGCACTGACTGCATCCTCCAGACCCCAAAGACCCACTGTACCAAAGTGCCAATGCGCATGTGTTAGTTATGGCTAGGGGCAGTGGAAGCGACCATCCCAAAGCCCCTGATTACAGTTTCTCTACCGAATGCTGCAAGCACACACCTTTGAGGTCCCACCGACACTGATCTTGTGAGTGTGTTACTTAGTGACTTGCAAGGGTCACCTGAAAAGTGCATGCCAATCATGAACTTACTCCGCCACAGGCCAGCACGGTTCACTGACTATCTGGACCCCCACCGCCCACGAAACATATTGACTTGCAAGGATTACTCGAAAAGTCCCTGCCATCCATGAATTCACCCCGCCACAGGCCAGCATGGTTCATTGACAATCTGGACCCCCCACCGCCCACTAAACATATTCACACACAAAAGGAAAAAGATTGTTTACAAACATGGTTTTACCTTCAGGAGACAAAGGCACCCCATCATGGAAAAAAAGCCTTTCCCACCTGATACAACTGTAGGGTATGCAATCCAACCTAGAAGATCTCAACAACCTTGGGAGCATCCTTTTGCCCAAGACACAGAGCACCACACAGGCATACACCTGTCAAAGAAGAAAGTACCCTTGAATTGAAACCCCAGAAAATGCAACAATCTGCTTTAGGCAATAGCACTCCTGTACCCAATTGTTGCAATATAGAGACAGCTTGGTCAAACAAGTATACTTCACTGAGCATAGTGTCAATTCAATAGCCTCATTCACTGAGCGCCCCTTTGGGGCTGACAGATTAGGTATTAGGTGGAACTGGCCCAGTTCTTTCTTATGCACCACCCCAAAGGAGTGCAGACAGAATCATCATAAGAATCAAAGTGACCAGCAACCCTACCCAGGGCCCATTCTTTGGCAATCTTTTGACTGGCCTCCTCTCTATTAGCAAGCAAGCACTGCCGATTCTTACAAAAGGGAAATTCTGCCACCCCTCACAGTAGGGATCCTAAAAACCATGAGTGAAGTCATTCAAGAGTGTTTCTGCTGTCCTCAGGGTATGGTAACTGTTAAGCCATGGGGTCAAAGCCTGAATGTTAACTGGTGAGTGAGCCTTCAGAAAAACGCTCCTTCTGCTGACCATTCTCTCTCCATTTATTGAAGCATTTGAACTCATAGTGTGCTGGCATGCCACAGAAGGAGGACTTGTGCTTGAATTTACAAGTTCCAGGCAGTCTTATGCAAGTTTTCCTGTTATAGGCCCAGCAAACGCCCTCTTCTCATCAGCACCTTGGCTACACCCTGCCCAAAAGGGCTTCTTTATGTTAGACTTTGTCTTCCTGACCATATTGTGGCAAAATTATGCATTGAGATCGGCCTGATCCCAGTAAAAAGTCTTGCAAGTCCCATTCTTCTTCCTAAATACCCTGTCATAATCCATTTCTTGATGTGCCCCCAAATTCATTGTATGTACAGACGATCTTGTTCTGACAGCAAGATAGTTGGGTCCCTAACTCTGGAATTTGTCCACCATTACCACATGGAAAATAGTAGACCCCCTTTACCCAGTTCAGCAATGCTTCCACAACCATCTGCCTACAGGGGGTATGAGAGCAATCCCTAGAGTGCCAACACTGCTGTCAATGCCTAGCTTCCTCCCTCACTGGGGTCTCAATGATCAAATCAAATTTCTCTACAAACATCCCACTACAAATCTTTTTCTTTACCTATGTGGGAAGATGACCCCCCCAATTGATCATGAACAGACCACAGCTCGCTGAAACCTAAAACAGAGGCTGCTGTTACAGTACCTGCTGTGGTCACTTCCTTGCATTTGCCCAGTTGCACCACTATGGATGGCGCACCCCATGCTGCAGGCCTGTGGCCGTAGTTCCCCACAGAGGCACTTTCCCCAGCCGGCTGGGGAACCACCACACTACCTCCCTGGGTTGTCTGTTGCATGGACTGGGATTGCCCCTGATCCCCAACCCGAACATAGCCACTGGACCCCTCTCTCTCTCCAAGTTGCTCCCCTCTGGGATCCTGACTGCAGCCCCCCCCAAACACAGCACTGGCGAGACTGCCTATACTTGAAAGCCAATGCAACACACTCTAGAGGGAAACAGCCATAACAACGCGGGCTGAGCCACTTGTGCCGTTTGCCCGCAAGCCGTATCATGCTTGCCATAACCATGCATATGCCTTTACCATGCATATGCGTGGTTAAGGCAATGCGCTGTCTAGTTGACGAGCAGGAGGCTCATGAAGTGTAAGAGAGGAAGAGGAAGGACTATCGGGAGAGGACACAGTGAGGTAAGTGGGGCTGGGGCTTGGTCTTGGGGGATGGATGGAGAAGTTTTTCGGGGTGGGGGTAGGTTTTGGGACTCAGGGTAGTTTCTAGGGAGGGGGACAGTTTTTAGGGCTAAAGATGGGGTAAACAGGGGCAGTTTACACGGCAGAGAGCAGGGTCGGGTAGTTTAGGGATGTAGGGGAAAGTTTTTAGGGCTCACGGCAGGGGGCTGGGGTCAGGGTAGTTTTTGGGGCGTGGACTACATTTTTAGGGCTTCGGGAAGGGGGGAGAAGAGACAGTTTGCAGGGCTGTGGGTTTAGGGATTCAGGGGATAGTTTAGGGCTCAGAGCAGGGGGAGCTGGGGTCAGGGTAGTTTTTTGGATGTTGGTTTCTTTTTTAGGGGCAGTGCAAGGGGAAAAGGGACAGTTTACAGGGTAGTGGTATAATCTTTAACCCCTGTCTTTACCACAAATTTGCACAGTAAAGGCATGTGTGCAAAAGACGCAGTTGTGGTAGAGACCGCATGCTACAGGCATGCGTTGTTCAGGCATGCATTGTACCATCATACAACCGACTCTTGGGGTTGGTTATCATGTCCAATTACACCCCACAAGAAGCAGATGCTTGCTCCCCCTCTGTGCTAGGACCTGGATTGGGGCGCTATTACAAAGGGTCCAAGAGCTATCAAAAATTGTCTCATCTGCACATAAAGTGGTGCCCTACGGGAGATGGAATTCAGGACTATACCATGACACAAACTAATGCTCTGCCCCCCACTATTATAGGGCCAAGTAGAACTGTGTAGCACTACAGATTACAGGACTAAGGTGGCAAATGTTCCTCTAATAGGATAATGTAGGACACCCCATTGTATATACTCAATAAGTAATGTCATGTAACATTTGTCGTTTTTGATTTGTTTAAGTTTTGTCTTTTGTCAGTTTGTCTATAATTGTAAGTATTATATGTATAATGTTTTCTTGTAGGATTTTGAAAAAAAAGCAATGAAAAAAGCCATAACTTAGGAAAGGAAGACTGTTAATTCATTTCACTATGAAGTCCATGAATGTTTTCAGTTTAGCGTGATATATTTAAGTGTACTTATCAGCTGAAAGTAATAAAAAAATTACTGGCTTAGCCAGTAATTTTTTTATTACTTTCAGCTGATAAGTACACTTAAATATATCACGCTAAACTGAAAACATTCATGGACTTCATGGTGAAATTAGAAGAAACAACACTTTGGCTTCTTCCACTAAAGAATGTTTTGATTGATGGTCTTGGAGGCATCTCTTGTTGAAAAATTAGGACCTGGAATGGTGGCTGCCCCTCCTCACAGCTACACAATTGTTTCCCTCTGCTCTATGCTTGTGCCACCTGTCAACCCACTCGCTTGTACCCTTGGCCCGGGTCCCCCACTACTTCTCGTGTGTGTCAGCCCGGGATGAGACAGCTTCCCGGGCACACACACAGGCGCACCGAGTACTTCACAGGTCTTTAAAAGACCATTTATGTGCTAATGTGGCTTTGTTGTTTTTTTCACCCCTTCTTACAGCCCCTGCATATTGCTGGAAGAACCAGTTCCACTCCGAAATTGTTGGTAGCCGCCCACCACCAAAATGTGTCTCTTGTTGTGCCCCTGGTGGGGGGGAGGGTTATTTGCCATGTTTTGTCCTTGATCAGCAAGGATCCATTCCTATCTTCCACTTAAACCTCCGCAACTCTCCAGTGACAGGAAGTCGTGCATGTGCAATGCCTGGTCTCCCAACGATTTATGTCAGGCTTTGCTGAAGTGAGGTATTCTACCATTTTAGATTTAATGCCAAATCGATGTTATCGGGCACATTCCGCGCTCATCCAGGCAAACTGGATGCAGCAGAAATTCCTCTGTTGTTTAAAATGCTGAGGGAGTTATTTACCCACATTCGGTAAGGACATTTTCCTCGTATTCAGAATACATGCCATCCATCCCCGGCCACTCGGCAGTGAGCACAAAGTGGTCACATACTCCTGTTGTAATTGTGATTCTGTTGAAATGGGTGTGATGGGACCCTTTTAATGGGGCTACACAGTTTTCAAAATAATAAAGCTAAAGTAGAGTAAAAGAAAATGCAGTGCTCGCTTGCTACTTAAGTCACCCCTAACTTTACGCCTTACCACTTTCAAATGTCACTAGCCGCCACTGGCAGCGACATTAAGAAGGCCAACAGAAACTGGCCACTGAAATTTAAAACGTTCCTCTGAATGTTATTTTTCTTCTTCTAGGAGTTGCGTGATTGGGTGTAGCCTCTTTCTCACAGCCCCCCCCCCAATCACGCATCTCGTTTTAGAATGGTGGGCTGTGCCCCCGCCCACTCGTGCAGGTAGAATAGGGGCATGGCGAAGGGGACAAATTCTTTCTTTGACACGAATGCAAGACAACAGTAAAAATGTCCAGATAACTCAGGTGATTAATCATCCTGCTGGAGAGCAATCCTTTGTCTGTTGGTAGTTTTGAAATTCAGATAAACTGTAGTTTATGTGGACAGCTCAGTGGGTTACTGCCTTGCATACAGAGATCCGTTTGTTACTTGCAGTTCAGAAGTTACAATCCTAACACGACAGTGACCCATGAACTATCATCAAAGAGCTGCATACAAACCTGAAAGGTATAAATAGAACTTTTTTTAGTGTAGTTACTATTTCCCCAGTCTTTCATTATTCTAATGTTTTTATAAAGAGTTTGTTAGGACAGATATACATTTTAATCAGTAAAGCCCCCACCCACCACCATTACAGGGGTATGCTTTAAATCCTGTGTTTGTGCTCCTCCAGACCAAAACTCTCTTAAAACATGCCCACCAGTATGGATGCCATGTGATTCCTACTCCTGGTAATCCTCATTGGTTTATGCGATATTCCCTATAGTCTGATTTACATACTTGTATGATTCATTGTTTCTGCATAATGTGGGCACGATGTAAAGTACTGTAAAACCCTACACTATGAGTAGCGCCATACAACCAATAAAGTGCATATGAAAGACGGGCTAAGGAGATATGAGGGGCCCTGGTGGAGGGTGGAAGTGAGGGAGTATGAGAAGGAGGTCATGACAGGGAGAGCCTACGGAGAGATGAGGGGCACTAGTGGAGCGTGGCAGTGAGGGCATCCGAGGAGGGGTTAATAGGGGGAGGGGCTATGGAGCAATAAGGAGCACTGGTGGAGGCTGGCAATGACAGAATCCAAGGAGGTGGTCATGTGGTGTAGGGGGCTACAGAGAGATATGGGGCACTGGTGGAGGGTGGTAATGAGGAAGTCTGAGGAGGAGGTCATGAGGGGGAGAGGCTACATAGAGATGTGGGGCACTATTGGATGGTGGCAGTGAGGACATCCGAGGAAGAGGGCATGAGGGGGAGGGGCTCTGGAGAGATGAAGGGCACTGTTAGAGGGTGGTAGTAAAGGTATCCACGGAGAAAGAGGTCAGTGGTGGGGCACTAATAAAGATTTTAGCACCAGCGCTAAGGCTGGTCCTGTCATGGTCTTTCTGTTTTTGTTTATTTAATTAGCAGTCGGGTCATTAGGACCACTGTGGAATATATTTTAAAGTGTGTGCTAATTTTTTTACTGTTATATTCAATGATTTAAGTTTGAGGGTAATTTTCCTATTTTTTTTTATCGGGAATAATGAAAATGGAGTCGGATGGTGGCTGGGGCCCAAGGTCAGCTGTGAGCTAGGGTGCACGTGAGATAAATGGTAGAAAATGGATAATCAGGCCGGGAAGGGAGTGTGCTGCAGAGTACGGGGTTACTGCAGGTAGTATTGAAGAGAGACTCTGAAGACTGACCATGAGGGAGGCTGAGTTGTGTTACTTTCATTATACTCCCACCTCAGAAACCACCTCTTCCCATCAAAGGGACCTAAAATGGGATACATTTCAAAAAGAAAAATGAAACATTTGTTTAATTTTTTAAGAGCAGGCAGTGGTCTGTGGGACCACTGCCTGCTCCTAAAAATATTTTCGTATCCATTCACAAAGAGGAAGGGATTCCCTGGTGACTCCTTCCTCTTTCCGAGTGGGTTACCGCCTACTTGAAGTAGGTGGCCATCTGCAAGTGTTTTGCAACTGCAATTGCTGTTGCAAAACCATGATTCATACAAATTATTAGTGAGGGACGCTCTTGGAACGCCCCTTCCTAACACAGTCTTGCACAATAGCGTTTCTACATGGCAAGACCTTTTTTTGCAGTCACAAACGGGCCAATTGCCTGTTTGCGACTGCAAAAATGGTTGTACATCTGGCCCTTAGTAAGCTAAAAGGCAGGTCTGTTGTTAAGTGCACCTTACTTGTGGCTTAGATTCTTAGTGCAGATGAAACACTATTATAGTAGACTAAATCAAACAGAAAATATGTTTTTAAATAAACTCTGTGTTGGGTGATAGGGCCCTGTGTGGTCTTGGTGCTCACTCTTACCGGTATTATCCTAATTCGTAAATAGTTGCTATGGTGCTCAAGGGAGGGGGAAATCACTCACACCCCCGGTATGTGACCCCTAGGGATCTACCTTACAAGTGAGAACAAGTGCGAGCACTCATACATCAAATGATGTATGAGTGCTCGGGCTTGTTCTTGCAGAAAATGTGTTTTGTACAGTGCACATCTAGAACACATGTATTTGAAGGTGCCCTCTTATGTGATGATGAATAAAAGAGGCTCCGGAAAATAAAGGTTTGGCTAGAACTCTCAATTTGATCAAGCATGGAAGCCAGGATTGATCCCAGGATTTCTAGTTTCACATTGTGCAATTCAGCAACTAGATGGGTTTCTCATTCTCCTGCATTGCATTACATATTAATGCTTTATCTTTCATAATTTGACTGTTTTAGCACACAAGAAAGGAGCTCACGGAAACCTATGTATGGATGAGTTTATAAGGGAGTTTCCAAAGAATAATAGAAGTTTACCTCTATGACTGGACTGCTAGTTTTGAAATGGTTGGTGTGAAAACTGCTGGCAGTTCTCAAAAATATTCCTTTCTCTTTCGTCAAATGCGGTACTATTTTTCAAGAATTTGTATCTTTGAAAGTACATCACAAAAGAATGTCAAGAAAGTAAAATATTTCAAGTAACATTTGTGCAGAGAAATAAGTATTGGACAAATTGCAACAAGTAAATAGCCAGCCTTTCTAATACAGTGATGTCAAGGCTTTCGTGTGGTAATAGGGACTTTCTTAATCTTGAACTATTATAATGTGCTTGGTATTCAAGTACCTGATTTGAAGCCTGGCCTGCTGGAATTCGAGGGTTTGCAGTTAGGTACAGACATCGCTCTTACTTTCAAATAACTCTCCATATGCTCTGTATAGACTCAGAAGCAATCTGTTGTATCATGGTGACTGTTTGCAAATATATGGGATGTAATCTAGGGCTTGTAGGCTACCTCCAGAAGCAGCAAATTGGGCCCGCAGTGCAGAAACATAAAATGGTGATAACTTTCAGTTATTACCATTTTATGTGTGACCACTGCGCCTTTCAGTAGGCCGGGTCACCCCCCTCGTTCCTGCCGCTACCTGCCGATCCTGCTGAGACTCCCGCCCGCCTGCTCCTGCCGCCGCCCTCCCTGCACCGAGCGACCCAGCCACAGCTGAGCCGCCCCGCCGCCAGTTTTTCCCGCCGCTGACCCCCTGCGGCCCCGCCCACCACCAGTCCATTGGCCGCCCCACTCCCGCCAACCCAGCTGACCCGCCCTCACGTCCCCCTGCTTAAGGGGATCGCCGGGTGTGCTCGGGAGTGACCACTGCGCCTTTCAGTAGGCCGGGTCACCCCCCTCGTTCCTGCCGCTACCTGCCGATCCTGCTGAGACTCCCGCCCACCTGCTCCTGCCGCCGCTGCCCTCCCTGCACCCGAGCGACCCAGCCACAGCTGAGCCGCCCGGTCGCCAGTTTTTCCCGCCGCTGACCCCCTGCGGACCGCCCACCACCAGCCCATTGGCCGCCCCGCTCCCGCCAACCCAGCTGACCCGCGCTCCCGTCCCCCTACTTAAGGGGATCGCCGGGTGTGCTTGGGAGTGACCACTGCGCCTTTCAGTAGGCCGGGTCACCCCCCTCGTTCCTGCCGCTACCTGCCGATCCTGCTGAGACTCCCGCCCGCCTACTCCTGCCGCCGCTGCCCTCCCTGCACCCGAGCGACCCAGCCACAGCTGAGCCGCCCGGCCGCCAGTTTTTCCCGCCGCTGACCCCCTGCGGCCCCGCCCACCACCAGCCCATTGGCCGCCCCGCTCCCGCCAACCCAGCTGACCCGCCCTCCCATCCCCCTACTTATGACGCCCCCAGAGCGACCGCGCAGCGGACGCGCGCAGCAGGAGAGCCGACTGAGCGCCGAAGGTGCGCCAAAGGTAAGTCCGTCTGCGCCCGTCCGCGCCTGGACAGCGCCTAGTGCCAGGACCCCTGGCTCCCGCAGACACCAGCCCACCCGCCGGACCTACGACGCCACCGAACTCTACGCACTCAACGCCGGTCAAATCCCGGGCTGCTATCGAGCCACCCCGAGACGCACCCACGGACCCTTCTGCTGCCCCTCCTGCAAGTTAACCTGCATCCGGACCTGCACTACACCAGCACCGACCAAGCCGAGCACCAGCAGCAACCACCTCAAGTGCATCCTGCTCAACACCCGCTCCATCCACAGACACGCCGTTGAGCTCTGGAACCTGCTCAACACCACAGGCCCAGACGTCGCCTTCCTCATGGAAACCTGGATGAACGCCTCCTCTGCGCCCGACATCGCCATCACCATCCCCGACGGCTACAAGATCATCCGGAGGGACTGCGTCAACCAGATAGGAGGAGGCATAGCCATCATCCACAGGAACACCATCCGCATCACGACCAACACCGACGACACCCTCACACCCGCCGAACACCTGCACTTCCAGATCCACATCAACCCCAAGACCACCCTCAGAGGCACCCTCATCTACAGACCCCCGGGACCACGCACACAATTCAGCGAAGACATCGACGACTTCATCAGCCCGCACGCCCTCCTCTCCGCTGACTACATCCTCCTCGGGGACCTCAACTTCCACCTCGAGAACAACAACGACCGCAACACCACCACCCTGCTGGACAACCTCGCCAACCTCGATCTCAAGCAGCTGGTGACCACCCCCACCCACTACGCCGGACACACACTCGACCCCGTGTTCTCATCCAGCAAGGATATCACCTTCAGCCACGCCACAGGACTCCACTGGACGGACCACAGCTGCGTCCACTTCAGCTTCAGAAGGACCACGATCCACCACCACCAGCAACAGGTTGCACGCAGAAGCTGGAACAAGATCACAGCCGACCAGCTCGCGACTTCCCTGAGCATGAACCCTCCCACCGGCGCAACGAACCCAAGCCAGGCGGCCACCAACCTCGCAAAGTGGATCAGCAACTGTGCAGACGACCTCGCCCCTCTGAAGACCCCGCCTAGCAGACCCGGCAGCAAGAAAGCCCCATGGTTCACCGACGAGCTCAAGAGCTCCAAGAAGAACTGCCGAGCACTCGAGAAAGCCTGGCGCAGAGACCCAACACCGAACAACATGACTGCCCTCAAGCTCGCCACCCGAAAACACCACCAACTGATCCACGCCACCAAGAAAACTGCATTCAAGGAACGACTGGACAACAACGCACACAACAGCAAGGAACTCTTCAACATCATTAAAGAGCTCTCCAACCACAACGCCGGAAACAACGACATCACCCCTTCGCAAGACCTCTGCAACTCCCTCGCCTCCTACTTCCACAACAAGATTGCGGACATACACAACAGCTTCAGCACTCAACCGACGCACACCACAACTGAACCACCGCCCCCCACCACCACCCTCCGCGCCTGGACCCCGATCAGCACCAAAGACACCATCCGCACGATGAACTCCATCCACTCCGGATCTCCGACCGACCCCTGCCCTCACCACGTCTTCAACAAGGCCGACGCTGTCATCGCACCCCACCTGCGGGACATCATCAACACCTCCTTCGACACCGCTACCTTCCCGGAGAGCTGGAAGCACGCCGAACTCAGCGCTCTAATTAGGAAGCTATCAGCCGACCCCACCGACCTCAAGAACTACCGCCCAATCTCGCTGCTCCCGTTTCCTGCAAAAGTCATCGAGAAGACCGTCAACAAGCAGCTGGCCGCCTTCCTCGAGACGAACGGATCCCTCGACCTCTCGCAGTCTGGCTTCCGGGCCAACCACAGCACCGAGACCGCCCTGATCGCAGCCACCGATGACATCCGAGCCCTGCTCGACAACGGAGAAACAGCGGCCCTCATCCTCCTAGACCTCTCCGCGGCCTTCGACACTGTCTGCCACCGTACCCTAGTGCGGCGCCTCAGCAACGTCGGAATCCAGGAGAAGGCACTGGAATGGATCATCTCGTTCCTCGCCGGAAGGACACAGAGAGTCCGTCTCCCCCCGTTCAGATCAGAAGCCACCGAAGTCAACTGCGGCGTTCCTCAAGGCTCCTCGCTCAGCCCAACCCTCTTCAACGTCTACATGAGCCCCCTCGCAGCCATCGCACGCCAACACAACCTCAACATCATCTCCTACGCCGACAACACCCAGCTGATCTTCTCCCTCACCAACGACCCCGCCACCGCCAGAGCCAACCTACACGAAGGGATGACAGAAGTAGCCAAGTGGATGATGAACAGCCACCTGAAACTGAACTCGGACAAGACGGAAGTCCTCATCCTGGGATCTTCACCCTCCGCCTGGGACGACTCCTGGTGGCCCCCCGCCCTGGGCACCGCACCCAAATCAACAGACCACGCACGCAACCTGGGCTTCATCCTGGACTCCTCCCTCTCCATGACCAGACAAGTCAACGCTGTCTCCTCGTCGTGCTTCAACATCCTGCGCATGCTACGTAAGATCTTCCGGTGGATCCCCACCGAGACCAGGAAGACGGTCACCCAGGCCCTCGTCACCAGCCGTCTGGACTACGGCAACTCCCTCTACGCCGGAACCACCGCCAAACTCCAGAAGAGACTCCAGCGGATTCAGAACGCCTCAGCACGACTCATCCTGGACATCCCCCGTCGCAGCCACATCTCCGAACACCTGAGAGATCTGCACTGGCTCCCGGTCAACAAGAGAATCACCTTCCGTCTCCTCACCCATGCATACAAAGCCCTACACAACCAAGGCCCAGGATACCTCAACAGCCGCCTCAACTTCTACGCTCCCACACGCCAACTTCGATCGACCGGCCACGCACTCGCCGCCGTCCCCCGCATCCGAAGAGCCACCACAGGAGGAAGGTCCTTCTCCTACCTGGCTGCCAAGACTTGGAACTCCCTCCCGACCCACCTCCGCCTGACCCAGGACCACCTTGCCTTCAGGAAGCAGCTCAAGACCTGGCTGTTCGAGCAGTAGCGGACCCCCCTCCTCTAGCGCCTTGAGACCCTCCGGGTAAGTAGTGCGCTATATAAATGCTTTGATTGATTGATTGATTGATGTGTGATTGCGGGTGGGCAGGGCTGCTCTGCGAGCAGGGCAGTGGAGGAGTGGTGTGCCCACTCCTGAATGCGTAAAGACTGTTTGGTAGGCCCTCTGGGGTTGCCCAAACCAGTCATGCACACTCTGTCCTTCTCCTTGCTGATTAATCAAAATTAATATTATTAAATTAAATCGCAGTGTGACACCCCCCTCAGCTCCCCCCCCCACAGTCATGCTGGCCATGACTGTTGCAGTGGCCCACCTGAAAGGACCCTTGGTCCACCCAAATAAAAATTCCTAGAGCTGGGCCTGCTTGTACCTGTGCTGGTTGCCCTTCGGCAACCCTGACCCACGCATCAGGTGCCTTGCGAGGGTGCCCTTGACGCGCCCGACCCTTCAATTGCCCTCTTCGGCAAGGGGGGAACGCAGCCCTCAGTGGACCCCAGGCCTTCTAGGCCCCTCAAGCACCTCAGCTTGAGACTGTACCGCTGGCATTCTCACCTCATTCTTTCCTATCTGTGTCCCTCCCACTACTTGCCGTCCTCTCGGCAGCCTTGAGCAGCATGACACCACAATGTGACCCACCCAAAGACAAAAATACAAAACACAAGAAAAAATGCAAAATGCCACACAAAAGACACCTCTCTATGTTTCTGCTCCTTACCTCTTTGTCCTGGCGCCTGGTGCGGATGGAGGTATGGAGAGGAGGTAGGTAAATAAAGGGACTATATGCTCAAGGCAAAAATATCTCAGTGATAAAATGGGGGGGGGGGGGGCTCTCAAGGATTAAACTCTTTTTCCTTCATGCGGCACTGGCCAAATGACCAAAACACCAGTCAAAGGTGTATCTAGGCTGCACAGATAGGCTATAAGGAAAACCCTGCACCTAGTTTAGCTGAAAGCTAGTACAGGAAAAGAAGTGTAGGAAAGAAATGGGGGCTGAGTGCTCTCAGTTAATTATGCTGATCAACCCCTCCCAGTGTTTAATTTGAGCAGGTGCTTTCAGATGCTCAGCACAATTTCTGACCCTGCAGGTGGTGGTCTCAAAGTTAATTGTTCAAATTCAAAATGAAAAGAATAACATACATTGCATGGTGACTGGCTGGTAAAAGTTCGGTGTAGAGTCAAAATATCGAGTTTTTAATATTGATTGGACATAATATCGAGTAAAAAATATAGAATGGACATAATATTGACTAGACATAATATAGACTACCAAAATATCGACTAGAAAAATTTAATATCGAATAGAATGGACATAATATCAAATCAAAAATATAGAATGGACATAATATCGACTAGACATAATATAGACAACACAAATATCGAATTTAAGGTAAGTTAATATACATTTTTAATTTTTGTGTAATATAATTCTGTAGCGGGTTGTGGGTTTATAGGGGAATAGGGTGGGAAGTAATTTAAATATAATTAATTAAATATGTTAATTTATTTATTGGTATTTATTTAGAATTAATTGTTAATTAATTATTAATTGGTAATCAATTAAAATATAATTGGTAATACATTTTAATTGATTAATTTATAAATATTTTAATTTTAGTTACTTATTTTCTGTAGCGGGTTGTGGGTTTATAGAGGAATAGGGTGCGAAGTAATTTAATAATAATTAATTAAATATGTTAATGTATTTATTGGTATTTATTTAGAATTGATTGTTAATTAATTATTAATTGGTAATTAATTAAAATATAATTGGTAATTTATTGTAATTGATAAATTGATAAATATGTTAATTTTAGTAATTTATTTTGTGTAGCGGGTTGTGGGTTTATAGGGGAATAGGGTGGGAAGTAATTTAATTATAATTAATTAAATATGTAAAATTAATTATTGGTAAATATTTAGAAATAATTGTTAATTTATTATTAATTGTTAATTAATCAAAATATAATTGGTAATTTTTTGTAATTGATGAAATGATAAATATGTTAATTTTATTACATTACTTTCTGTAGTGTGTTGTGTGCTTATAGGTGAATAGCTTGGGAAGTAATTTAATTGTAAGTAATTATTTTTTTTAAATATTTATTTTGGGTCTAATTTTTATATATTTTTATATTGTAAATTAATTTATTGGTAATTTGTAAATAGTTAGTATTAGTAGGTAATTTTAATTTATATTTAATATTTATTTGTAATTTTAATTGATTAATTAATATGTTTTATAAAATTGTAAAATATTTTAATTATTTTGTATTTGGTATTAATATTTATGTGATTTATATTTATATATGAAGTATTTACTTTCCCTACTATTGCTCTCACTGGAGTGGGAATAGTAATTTTTACCCCTACGCTATCTAACGCTTTCCCTACTGTCGCACTCTCTGGAGTTGGAATAGCAATTTTTACCCCTACGCTATCCAACGCTTTCTCTACTGTTGCACTCTCTGGAGTTGGAATAGCAATTTTTACCCCTACGCTATCCAACGCTTTCTCTACTGTTGCACTCTCTGGAGTTGGAATAGTAATTTTTACCCCTATGCTATCCAACGCTTTCCCTACTGTTGCACTCTCTGGAGTTAAAATAGTAATTTTTACCCCTACGCTATCCAACGCTTTCCCTACTGTTGCACTCTCTGGAGTTGGAATAGTAATTTTTACCCCTACGCTATCCAACGCTTTCCCTACTGTTGCACTCTCTGGAGTTGGAATAGTAATTTTTACCCCTACGCTATCCAACTCTTTCCCTACTGTTGCACTCACTGGAGTGGGAATAGTAATTTTTACCCCTACACTATCCAACGCTTTCCCTACTGTTGCACTCTTTGGATTTGGAATAGTAATTTTACCCCTACGCTATCCAACGCTTTCCCTACTGTTGCACTCACTGGAGTGGGAATAGTAATTTTTACCTCTACGCTATCCAACGCTTTCCCTACTGTTGCACTCTCTGGAGTTGGAATAGTAATTTTTACCCCTATGCTGTCCAATGCTTTCCCTACTGTTGCACTCTCTGGAGTTGGAATAGTAATTGTTACCCCTACGCTATCCAACGCTTTCCCTACTGTTGCACTCTCTGGAGTTGGAATAGTAATTTTTACCCCTACGCTATCCAACGCTTTCCCTACTGTTGCACTCACTGGAGTGGGAATAGTAATTTTTCCCCCTACACTATCCAATGCTTTCCCTACTGTTGCACTCTTTGGAGTTGGAATAGTAATTTTACCCCTATGCTATCCAACACTTTCCCTACTGTTGCACTCTCTGCAGTAGGAATAGTATTTTTTACCACTAAGCTATCCAACGCTTTCCCTACTGTTGCACTCACTGGAGTGGGAATAGTAATTTTTACCTCTACGCTATCCAACGCTTTCCCTACTGTTGCACTCACTGGAGTGGGAATAGTAATTTTTACTCCTACGCTATCCAACGCTTTCCCTACTGTTGCACTCTCTGGAGTGGGAATAGTTATTTTTACTCCTACGCTATCCAATGCTTTCCCTACTGTTGCGCTCTCTGGAGTGGGAATAGTAATTTTTATTCCTACACTATCCAGCGCTTTCCCTACAGTTGCACTCACTGGAGTGGGAATAGTAATTTTTACCCCTACGCTATCCAACGCTTTCCCTACTGTTGCACTCTCTGGAGTTGGAATAGTAATTTTTACCCCTACGCTATCCAACACTTTCCCTACTGTTGCACTCTCTGGAGTAGGAATAGTAATTTTTACCCCTACGCTATCCAACGCTTTCCCTACTGTTGCACTCACTGGAGTGGGAATAGTAATTTTTACCTCTACGCTATCCAATGTTTTCCCTTCTGTTGCACTCACTGGATTGGGAAAAGTAATTTTTACTCCTACGCTATCCAACGCTTTCTGTACTGTTGCACTCTCTGGAGTGGTAATAGTAATTTTTACCCTCTCACTAGCCAACGCTTGCCCTACTGTTGCACTCTCTGGAGTTGGAATAGTAATTTTTACCCCTACGCTATCCAACGCTTTTCCTACTGTTACACTCTCTGGAGTGTGAATAGTAAATTTAACTCTCTCGCTATTCTACTTAAAAAATATTGTATATGTTTGGTTAATAATATGTATATATATATATATAGGCTGGCTCATGACGGAGTAGAGGCAAGGAAGCTGCGAGAGCGCATTTTGAACTTGGGAGTGAGGGCTCTTGAGGAAGAATAAACAAAAGTAAGTGTGGACTTTCCACTTGCTGCATAGCCAGAGTAGCATATCATGCAGCCCTGCATTGCTGCTATCCTCAGCTGGCTCGATGTGGCTGTGAACCAACACAACTTTTGTGCGTCATGCCATCACCCGTAGAATCTGTGCGCTGCACCACAGCATGTCAATTGCTGAGCGTGTGTGAGTCCAGTAGGCACCACAGCCATACTTGCCAGCATTGGCAGCATTACGGCTGGGGGCAATGCCTGTGTTGTAGCAGGCAGGGTCCCAACAAGCTGAGCAGTGGATACCGATGCCGTCGCCATCCCTGGACCTACTAATTACAGGCAGCACTAGCAGTGACATCGCCTGCTGTGCTCGAGCAGCCGTCTGTTCCGCAATAAACCCAGTCATACTGCACTGATTAATATATGCAAGAAAAGAATTTTAATTTGGTGTACATTTTGTTTTTGCACTCGGTGTAGGTAAGAAAGTAAAACACGCCATCTTCCACTTCTTTAAGAATGACAACAGGAAAACGCAAAGTTCAAAATAGCAGGGACATGTACAGGCTGACGACAGGGGTCACAGGCAGCAGCAGTGTTATAGATGAGAGAGAGAGCAGGAGTAAAGAGGAGAAAGAAACAACAGGAGCAGAGAGAGATAAGACAGAGCTAAGTAGAAGAAAAGGAGAGCAAATCAGATACAAAGAGAAAGCAGCCATGATGTGAAGAAGAGAGCATTAAGAAGAGAGAAGATAGAATGAAAGGATGTAGAGGACGGGAGAGAGGAAAAAAAGCAGACAAATGATAAAACGGAGGGAGACACAGCTAATCACTGCTAGAAGAGTGATAGTAAAGAGCCAAGACCGAGGGGACAGAGAGCAGAGCATGAATAAAAGTGAAGAGGAAAAAAAGGCAGGGCTAGAATGAATAGAGGGCAAATCAGAAATACATGGAATAAGGTAACACATCAAGTGTGACAAAGATGATAGAAAACAATTAAAGAGGTAAGAGAATAGACTCTTAGAACAAAGACTTAGGGGACAGGCAACAGATCAAGTTTAGAAGATAGAGACTGAGGCAGTGAGAGTATTTAAAGTGGGGCTCATCGGAGGAAGAAGTGAGCTGTGGCCTCCTTGGCAAAATTTTCAGCACCTGCACTTCTTTTTTTTTACAAATTAAGCACTGGCCCCTCCAATAATAAGAGGAGGAAAGGATGCCCAAGGGAGAAAAGAGGGGAAGGTGATCACCCAACACTCTTGAGAATGGTACAAGGAGCACCGCAGACTGCGCAAGGCACATAGTACACGCTTCTCAAGGAGTAGAGCAGCAAGGGAGCCTGCTACCTAGTCTGGTGCCAAAGTACAATTGGAAATGCTTCCTTAAAGTCCAGAGCGGGCTGCAGCCCAAAGTTATGGACCAGAGCACCCGAAGCACTCCAAGAAAGGTAGCAGATTGTGGCGTGCCGATGGTCGGACCTCTGGGCGCAATGCAGGAGCCAAGCAAAAGGAGTACACAGACGTAGTGATTGGGGCAGGGGTTCGCTCAAGGAGGGGGAGAGGGAGAGGGAGTGGGAGGAAATGAAACAAAAGAAAAAAGGGAGATTACACATCTGGGTGGTGGGCATTAACACCAGTGGAGAGTGTAGTGGTATGGGTCAGGGCCAGACCTCTGGTGTGGTGAAGGAGAAGCCGGTGGGGGAGGGAGGAAGGGGCAAGCTCCGGTACTCATGGGCCCACAGGGGCACGAAAGGCCGGAGGTGAGAGTAATCAATCAGGTATCCGAGGAGAAGGGAGAATGAACTCCAAAACCAAAAGAACTAGGGGCATCCATCATGCATAGTATGAGACGCTGATAAACAAACAACAACATAACATTGTTTCAAGCTACTATATAGAACAAGTAACAGTAATCAGAAAGGAACAATGACATGCAAGGATGAATACAATGGTCAAAGTGGCTACAAGAGTGAAAATCCGGTACTCAGCCATCTGGAGGTGCAGAGTGTCACGGAGGGGCTCTGTGGTCATCATCAGCCTTGTAGAAGTCCCCGTTGTTTTCAGCAGCAAACAGGACTTGTCCCGCCCCGTTTCCTGTGTAAGTTCCACCACTGCCCTGTAGACCCTGTCCTTCCCACTTTCTGATTGATGTGGTGGTGCCCTCCAGTGCAGCCTGCCCAAGTGGCAGGAACCTCAGTAATTCTTATGGGAAGGGCCAAGAGGGGCTCCCGCGGGAATAGGGGTAGATGACGGGTCCATAGCAGAATGTGCATTAAAGCCCGTAGGTCCTCCGGTTCAAGAAAATCCCTGGACTTACCATCCATCATAATCCACATGTGGGCAGAGTCCAACAGGCCATATGTAATGCCCCATTTACGTAGTGTAGTTCAGATGAATAAAACAGCCCTCGGTTTGTCGTATGTCACTTTCTAAAAGTCTGCTGAAATGCGTATTTTATGGCCATCATAGTTGTATGGCGTATAGTTACGGGCAGCAATCAAGATTTGCCAGACCTGATGATGTCTCAAGAAGCAGGGTATGAGCGGGAGGGGTTTTTCGCCAGTAGCGGGCTCATGAGTGTGTATTTGATGTGCACCTTGGATCTCCAATGGTGGAGTGCCATTGACAGCTATCATAGACAGTGACGGAAGGGTCAGTGAAGAGATGGAGGCAACAGTGTCCCAAATGGAATGGAGTGCTGTACCTTGATCTGAGGCTCCTCTAGACCCTCCTCAAATGTCGGACCATGGTTAGAAGGGCTGGCAGAAACTTGGGTCATGAGCATCCAGAAGATGAATAGGAGGCCATGCTCTACTGGGTTAGATGGATGCTGATGGAAGGTCCCAGGAAGGGGTAGGATGAAGGGGCCTTGTCTGGGCAGACAATGGCATGGATGGAATCCATCAGCTTGGCACGCTCTGCAGGCAGTGGAGGGAACGTTCTAAACCCAGCAGAAGGGGGGTGGTCTACCCCTCAGGCAAAGTGGACAGCTGCCTCACCCCCAGCAAGGTGCAGTGTGCAGGGCTAGTGAAAAAATGAACCAAAATGGCGCACAGGTCATTCTCTCAAAGGTGGGGTAGTGAAAAAGCGTGACTCACACCCTTCTTCAGTAGTTATCCCCCATGCGATGCACCATGGGGCTTTTCCTGCTGCATAGGCCCAGCAATTATATTAGAGCGTAGTGTGAGTGGTGAACTGCTGCAACGGAGCAGAGCAGTCCAAAAAATCCAGGGTCCAATCCAATGCAGCCAGCTGAAACAGGCCGGCAGAGCCACCCCCACAGGAATGAAGGGGCCACTTTTAGACTGGAGCCAAGAGAAAGAGAGGGTTCCATTGGCCCAGAAACCTCCCTCGGTCTCTGGTTAAGGGGCTCCTCCATTGGAAGCCCAATATGCCCTGGCTGAGCTGAAAGCGTCATGTGTGGCAAGGGGAGGAAGGGAGAAGGTAAGAGAGCAGGCCGCATTTGTGGTGCCTTACTGCACCAGGGTGTGGCCGTGCAATCCAAAGTGGGGAGTTGTCCATGGAGTCGCGGTGTGAATATTCAGCCCCAAGTGCGGAGCCTCTGCATTCTTAACTTTACTATACATATGTACCTTTGTGAATCAGGCCCAGTGAGTCAATTGACGTAGTCACATTCATCATATTTACTTGCTCCGTGTGCTTTCTTAAATTTGTTGCAGAATTAAAGAGTGCAGAGGTAACGTGGGTGGGGGGCATTCAAGATGTAGTAAAAATACCTACTGTCTTACAAGCCTTGCAGGCCCCTCGTTTTCGACTGCATGTAGCACCCACTACTAGCAGCCAGTGGCATTGCAAGGATGCCATGGGTTCTAATGGAAACAAGGAAAAAGAACCATCATGCTAGTAAGAAGACAGCAATAATTCGGGTGTGTAGGCCCTTAATGTTATGTTAGTTATGTTATGTTATCCAGTGTCTTGTAAAGCGCTCAGCTACTCAGGCAGAGTGTCCCGGCACTATCAGACCCAACAAGGCACAGAACGAGGAACCAGATGGACTTTATTGACAAAACAGACAGGTTTTGAGCTTTTTTCTAAATGACAGCAGGTTGTCGATCTTCCTTAGTGACAGTGGCAGAGCATTCCAAGCCTTGAGCGCAAGGTATCTAAAGGAGCGACCTCCAATGCGAGCACGCCTGATAGCCGGGATCGTGGCCAGCGACAGTGAAGCTGAGTGCAAGGCTCTGGCCGGATGGTGAAAGCTGATCCTGTGCCTTAAATAGCGGGCACCCTTGCCATGCAAGGCCTTGAACGCAATTGTAAGGGTCTTAAAAGCAACGCGTTTTCGCATGGGCAGCCAGTGAAGAGATTTCAGAAGCCCTGCGGCGTGGGATCTCCGGTTAAGACCGAAAATTGCCCGCGCCGCAGAATTTTGCACCACCAGCAAGCGAGACAGAAGATAGTCAGGGAGGCCGAGAAATAGCACATTCGCATAATCCAACCTGGATCCAATCAAGGCTTGAACAATCGTCCTCCTATAGGCAATAGATAGAAGTGAGAGGAATTTTCTCATCATTTTTAAGAGGCCAAAGCACTGACCCACCAGGCTCAGAATCTGCGGTTTAGAAATGAGACCATTGTCCATCTTCACTTCGAGATTCTTAGCAACTGCAGTATCTGTGGCAGGTGGAAACATGGCTGCCGGTCACCAGGACTTCCAGCCAGGATCAGGAGGACAGCCAAAGAAGAGGACCTCCGATTTATCTGATTTGCACTTCAATTGATTTAGTTGAAACCATGCAAAGACGGCATCCAGGCAACTTTTGATCCGCTCTCCATTAAAGTCCGTGTTCTTTCCGCAGGTGAAGAGGAGCTGTGTATCATCGGCATAAGAGACAATCTGGGCACCGCAAGACTCAGCCAGCGCCGCCAGAGGGGACATATAGAGGTTAAAGAGAGTGGGGCTCAGGATAGAACCCTGGGGAACTCCCACCTCTAGAGGCAGCACAGCGGCTGAGTACGGAGGGGCCCAGACTGTCTGTTGGCAGTCCGAAAGGAAGGACTCAAACCATCTGAGCAGCGTCACCTCTACCCGGATCTCCGAGAGTCTTGCAAGGAGACGGTTGTGGGGGACGGTGTCAAACGCCGCCGAGAGATCTAACATTACTAGCAGTGCTTTACCCCCCTCGTCCAGGACCTCTTTGATGGCCTCCGATACCTCCAGCAGAGCCGTTTCCGTGCTCATATTTGCTCTAAATCCAGACTGGGTGTGATGGAGGACACCCTGTTTCTCAACAAAGTCCGACAGAGCTGCCTGAACGTGTTTTTCCACGATCTTAGCCAGGACCGGGAGCAAAGAGATAGGCCGATAGTTGGCATGAATGCTCGGGTCAAGCATCGGCTTTTTCAAGAGAAGAAGAACCATCACCTGTTTCCAGGCCGGCGATACCACCCCCAACTCAAGTGAGCAATTTAAACTAGGATTGATGATGGAGTTGATGGCATGTGCAATTTTGGCTAAGAATTTAGCGGGGCAAGGGTCCAGCGGGGAACCTGATTTCATTTTGGAAAGAAGTTCCAACGAGGTTTTGGGGCCGAGAGGCAGAAACTCAGACAGTGTGGGTCTCTCCCCAGCAGATGGAGAACAACAGTGACCGACATTGGCGACAGACCCTAAAACAGCTGGCGAAAAAGTCGTCTGAATGCTACGGATCTTATTGGCAAAGAAATCAGCCAATTCCGAGACCTATGGATCAGAGAAGGAGCACTTGGTAGTAGTGGAGGCAGGTGATGTGAATTTCTTCACAATCATAAAAGTTTCTTTACTGGTGTTGGAAGCCTCATCAATCCTCCTGGCAAAGTAGGTTTTTTTTGCCAGGTAGATTTCTTTGTGATAGTCCTTAACACCCTGCCTATAAGCTGCCTTAAGTGGCTCTTCGTAATTCAATCGCCAAGCTCTTTCGGCCTTCTTGCAGTGCCTCCGGCTGACGTTAAGTGCCGGCATAAACCACGGTGCCGAGGCACAAGACGAGTTCTTATCCACCGATTGGGGAGGTGTTATATCATCCAGGCAATGCGTAAGCCATGTCTGAAAAAGCTCTAGATCATCCTCTAGGTTGCCCGAGAGCCCGCACGGGTGTGCCGTTAGGTACTGCGCCACCATATCTACTGACACCCGATGAAGAGCACACGGGGGCTGGGATTGATGATCAGGGCCCCTAAAAGTAGACCTGGATTTACCCAAAATGTCAAAATTCACCAGCATATGGTCGTACCACAGCACCGGTTTAGGTACGGCTGCTACAATCGGGACAGTTGAGAAAATTTGATCCAGGGTGTGGCCTTTGTTGTGGGTAGGGGACGCAAGGTACGGCAGTAGGCCCCATGGCTTAGTGGTCTCAAGTAGCTTCATGGGATCAACTGCATCTGCCTGATCCATATGGATGTTGAAGTCGCCTAACAATAGGCAATGTTTGAACTTCACACCCAGAGAGGATATCACAGCATGCAGCGCCTCATGAAAGGTCCCGATAGGACCAGGGGGTCTATAGACAAGCAATCCAGCACAGGAATGGGAAGGTGCAAGAGTTAGGCAGAAGCCCAGAGCCTCTGCCCCGTGGATATCATCCGTCGGGACAATGGAGCACTCAAAGCGATTTTCTATCACCAAAGCTACCCCTCCACCTTTGCCAATTGCCCGGTCTTTCCTAATTATAAAATAGTTAAGGGAAAGAGCGTTGGCAATGTCTGGGCCGGAGCACTCGCCAAGCCAAGTCTCCGTCAAAAAGAGGCAAGTAGGTTTGAAATCTGATAATAGATTAAAAAGATCCAAAGTATGCCTGCTCATGGACCGAGTATTCAACAGAGCGCATGTGAATTTACTTTCAGAAGATTTCCTGCCGAGCCTCAGAGCACGCTGATTCTCCCTTTCCATGGGGGCTCTCTTAACTAAGCCCTTATTTAATGTCCACCCACAGCTAGGACAGTGAAAATTTCTCTTAAAGCAATAGTGCCTGCCTACACAACCGCCATTGATGTCTTCTCTTAAACTTAGAAGGTGTGCTGAGGAGTACCTAAGTAAATTTCCTGGTAAATGTGACAGGGAAGCACCAGCCCGTCCGCCACCGGCTGCCTCCGGGACGCTGACGGGCGCAGACGGGCTTTCCTTAGGTGCTCCTTCGCCGCGGGGTAGGCGCGGCCGCTGTTCGCGTCCGCTACGCAGAGACATCCCCATCTGGATTTATAGTGCCCGCCCGTGAGGCAGCAAGCCTAGTCCACCGACTGGCAAGCCTGCCTCTCTCAAGATGGCCGCCAAACTAGTGCACTGCCTCCCAGTCCCACAATGCCCCTCAGCTCCTAGTCAGCTGAGAGGGGGCAAGGAGGAAAAATGCGGCAGCATGGTGGCAGGAAAGAGCGGCGCGGCAATCAGGTAGGTGATAGAATGCCCCAAGGAAAGTTATTACAAAATCCCAGTATCAGTTATTAAAACAGCTCAGAGAGAGATCTCCCGACTTTCCACCTCAGGAGAGAAATGATAGGACAAAGAGCGGTGCGGAATAAGATAACGGAACGAGGGCAAAGAAAACAGTGCAATTTAAAAGCAAGGAAGCAGGAATAACAGTGCAATGTCAATATTAAAAACTCAATTCAGTCAATAATAAAAGCTCAGTTCGTGCGGCTTGCTCCTCCCGGCATCAGCCTCAGGAGTAGCGATGTAATAGTAGGTCTGACCAGAACCCCGAATGGATGCTGGATTTATAGTGCCCGCCCGTGAGGCAGCAAACCTAGTCCGCCGACTAGCAAGCCTGCCTCTCTCAAGATGGCCGCCAAACTAGTGCACTGCCTCCCAGTCCCACAATGCCCCTCAGCTCCTAGTCGGCTGAGAGGGGGCAACAAGGAAAAATGCGGCAGCATGGTGGCAGGAAAGAGCGGCGCGGCAATCAGGTAGGTGATAGAATGCCCCAAGGAAAGTTATTACAAAATCCCAGTATCAGTTATTAAAACAGCACAGAGAGAGATCTCCCGGCTTTCCGCCTCAGGAGAGAAATGATAGGACAAAGAGCGGTGCGGAATGAGAAAACGGAGCGAGGACAGAGAAAACAGTGCAATTTAAAAGCAAGGAAGCAAGAATAACAGTGCGATGTCAATATTAAAAACTCAATTCAATCAATATTAAAAGCTCAGTTCGTGCGGCTCGCTCCTCCCAGCATCCGCCTCAGGAGTAGCAATGTAATAGCAGGTCTTGCACAGTGATGCTAGTGCACCTGTTGCACTAATAATAAATAGGCCCTGCAAAAACAACACTTAATCTACTACAACACTACTACAGCAGCACTAAAATACCAGAACACTACAGTCTCACTATCATTCCAACTCTATTACTACAACAGCAGAACTGCAAAACGATTGCACATCACAGCCCTTTGGATCTATGCTGTACCATAGGACATTGCAGTAATGTATGGCGTGTGCAGTACCTTTAACCCCTTCGATGCTCATGATGAGCTCAGCTCGTCATGCAGTACACTGGTCGTGTGCTCATGACGAGCTGAGCTCGTCATGAACAATGAGAATAAATCAGAAGTAGCACAGAGGGGGAATTGCTGCAGCACTGATGGTGTTAAGAACGTGTTATGAGCGAGCGAGCTCCTGCTTTGAGGAGCAAACTCACTTGTCCTAAGTAAATGCATTCCGGTTGCTATGTTTCCTTTTAAGTTACTGCTTTATGGCCCGCTCAGCTGTCGTAAATCAGTTGCTCAGTCTTCGTTGGGCATCTGATGCAAGAGGACAGGCTACGTGTGGGCACCTTATTTATTACATTGTACTTCACGAAATAAAGGCTGTACTTATCTCCGCTTGGCTCCCAAAGTCTCTGTAACATTTGGAGACGATTTATCAAGAAATTTGAGACATTTGAGAATTTGGAGCCTACAGTGTACTCCAGATAACCCACGCTATCATTTGTATCATTTCACTCGGCAAAGTCGTTACCTGGTGAGTGCTTCTCCTGTATTCCCTGGAGCCCACACATCCCAAGGCTATTTTTGGGATATTTTAGGTGCAGCTCCCCCCACTTCATCATTTAAGCTCTGTGTGCGTCACTTCTTCCTCAACATGGGTGAGCCACCGAGCCAGCATGCTCATGTATGCACTTGATATAATTTCTTCAGTTTACATGCCTGTCCTACAAGTAAATACTTAGCTGCCCTATGTGCATATGTCCTTCTGGTACTAACTTTACATTTTTTATTTTTTTCCACTTTAATTATCAACATTGTGCCAATTGCTTATATTTCAATGCTACTGCTACATTGCTTTTGATATTTTAAGTTTAAGCAACGTTTCATTAAAACTTGAGAGCTTTTTGTTTGAATTGGCTCAAGTGAACTTGGAAATACTTATTGACTTCTCAGAACTGTGGCATTACCTGTATTAACTCTTCATTTGATGGTGGCATATTACATCATTGTTTTCAATGGCTTCTAACAATTTAGCTCAGATCTCACCATTTCTTCAACTTCCTAATAAGCCTTTGATGAAGTGGAATGCTTGAAAACTATGTAATCACATTTGGAGCAGATGGCTTTGAACCTAAAGGAAAGGCTGCTATTTTGTTTAGTCATTTGGGAAATGAAGGGCAGCAAGTGTTTGATAATTTGCCTCCAGTTGCTGCCACATTTGGACAATCCGGAGATTCTAATGGGAACTCAGAAGTGATTACAAGGCTTAGAGTCAAGAGAACAACCTAGCCTTCTCTTGGAGAGATTTCCTTTTTTCAAGAAGAAACAAACAACTGATGAAATTGTTGAATAATTCATATTGGCATTAGGGGCATTAGCTGCTACATGCAATTTTGGAGCGTCCATTGACATATACATTTGAGATCAGATTGTGTATAGCTGCTTTTCAAAAAAGATACAAGAAAGGCTTCTCATTTCAGAGACCCTCCATTGTCAGAGGTTGTTGATCTGGCCAAAAGCATTAGACATTCACTCAACGATGATAGATTCAACCCAGATCTGTGACTGGGGGTAAGTGTCTGAAATGTTTCAGCTCTCCGTCCATTATCTCTTTGTGTTTGCTTTGTTCGCCCTAAGTTGACAGGGTATGTCCAGACGTGGTCCCTTGCTCACTTTGCCACTGGATTCAAGCTAGCCTAACTGATTATTATTATTATTATTATTATTATTAATTTTCTACGGCGCACAGCTACCCGGAGGTTTCCCGGCAACATCGGACCCACGCGAGAAGAGAGAGAAACATTATTGGTTGAATAACCAAGTTTTTAAGTCTTTGCGGAAGTTGTTATAGATGGTTTTGTGCCGGGGTTGTAAGGGGAGTGTATTCCATAGTGAAGGAGCCAGGTAAGGGAAAGACCGGCCACCCATACGCGATCGTTTGATCCAGGGGACTTGAAATTTTGCCTGAATAGAGGATTGAAGATGACACGTAGGGAGGTAAGGGTGTACCAAGGCGCTCAGATACTGTTGCACTGAACCCAATTTAATCGTATGCATATAGCATAGCGCCTTGAATTTGATGCGATTCTCCATCCTAAGCCAGTGGATGTAACTGAGAGAACCTGAGATAGAGGTCTTTCTAGGTAACTGGCAAAGCAGTCTGGCCGCAGAATTCTGAACTACCTGCAGTTTTCGAACCACCTCCTTATAGGCTCCTAAATAGAGGGCGTTGACATAGTCCAGACTGGAAGTAATCAAGGCCTGGATCACTGTTCTTTGTGTGGGACTAGACAACATCCAGAGTATTGTCTCGAGCCATCTTAGGACGGTGAAGCCGATTGAGGTGACCTTGACTGCTTGCTGCCTCATAGATAGCTGGTCATCTATGATTATGCCTAGATTGCGGCCTGATTGTGACGGTTGTGAGAGATCTCCATTTGAGGCAGCCAATGTTGGGGGCCCCTGAGATATTTATTTCTCCCATGGATTAAAACTTCAGTTAACTCCCCTTTTAATTTTAACCTGTTGGTATGCATCCAACTAGCTATCTTTTGCAGCCCTACCTGGAGAGAGGACATATTAGATGCCTCACTGGTGGACAGAGAGAAGATTAGCTGAGTGTCATCAGCATACGAGAATATGGATAACCCAGCCTCTTCAGCTATTGTGGCCAGGGCACTAACATAGATATTAAAAAGTAATGGGCTGAGGATAGAACCCTGCGACACTCCATAAGGAGAGGCATGGACCTTACAGCTTGCAGACGGAGAAAAGACCTGGAAAATCTGGTCAGACAGAAAGCTCGTCAGCCACTTGAGTGCTGATCCGACAATGCCCCAAGAGTGTAAAACTTGTAGAAGGGCAGTGAGTGTCGAAAGCAGCACTCAAGTCAAGCAATACGAGTGCCATAGTTTCTCCCATGTCAAGACATTGGTGCAGAGTTTCTGTAACTCACAAGAGCGTAGCTTCTGTGGAGAAGCCAGCTCTAAATCTAGATTGTGATGGATTTAGGATTGTGTCAGTTGCTGGTTGATATGTTTTTCTAAAATTTTGGAAAAAGCTGGAAATAATGAAATTGGCAGGAAGTTAGATGGTTCCGCCGGATCAGCATTAACTTTTTCAAAAGGGGGAGAACCATGGCATGTTTCCATGCCACTGGTACTATTGCTTCATGTAGTGATGCATTAAGCAGCTCCATAATGAATTTGAGTAGTGATGGTTCCAATTTTTGAAGAATGGAAATGGGGAGAGGGTCTTTGGGTGAGCCAGATTTAAGGCTATTTAGGATACGGCTGAAGGAAGGAGTATCTAGAGGCAATCCGTTTTCAAGCGTATTGGAAGGCACGTGATCTGCGACACTGGTGGAGTGACACAGCCTGAAGTAGATGGAGTGATCTTTATTTGCTACTCCCCATTAGTTGCTGTAGTATTAAATTCTCTGTAGATCTTTTCTATTTTGCCAATAAAAAACTTTGCAAAGTCCTCTCATTGAGCTTCATTGAGCACAGGTGGCGCTGGTTGGCAGGTTGCTCCTGACAGATCTTTCACTAATTTAAACAAGACTTTGGGGCTACTATGTGCCAGTGAAATGGTGTTATTATTGTACTCAGCTGGAGCAGCATTACACAGGGCATGGTAGTCACTTTTTGCCAGTTTATAAATACGTCTAGATTCAGGCGCAGTCAATCAATCAATCAATCAAAATAAGCTTTATTCGAAGTCACAAAGTGAATCATAAAAGCTACATAATACATCGGTAACAATGATTAAAAACTACCAAGAATACAATTCAAAACAAAATACAAAATTCTTTCTTATAAAAAGTGAGCAAATTCAGAGTATTTAGAAAAAGACTGTCATCACGACACAATGATATGATGAATATTTACAGTAGCTTCCTATAGTTCATGACAGCCAACAGGAAACGGGACATTACAAAACAAGTAAAAATGTCTGGTAAAGTTTACAAATGGGTAGACGCCGGGCAGCAGTGTCTAAAACCCAGCTGTAATACCAAGGGTTTTATGAGTTTCTGTCTCAACCATGAGAAGCGTTTACAGGAAAGTATGATACTCATGGTGTTCTGAGATGAAATATCATCATACTCACAGTTCCCCAAGTCAGGTGACCAATTATTAGCATTAGGGAAGCTAATTAAATGATGGAAAATATCCAACCGAAAACGGGTAAGCACAAACCTGTGACGAGAATTATAAACGTTAGCTAGGTATGGTTGCATATAAACACTAGTCAAGATCAATTGGTTCCTCAGCACAGACGGTTTACAGATTTACGATGAAAATCTGATTTCTTCCAATAAAGAAATACATTTTAATTTCAAGGCTTTCCTATGCATGTTGGCCAAGCTCTCAGGTAGGGTACAATATTCAGGATGGCCGAGGTTTACCAAGAAATTGTACACATACTTGAGCCACGGAATTTTAAAAACCTCAGGTTATTTTTGCCAGTCGGCAATTATGGCTCGATTTAAGATGGTGTGTTCAGATGACCATATTTTGTGCCATAATAGCACTGGTTGGATCCTAATCAGGTCTGCTAGATAGGGGGCACCTAGTTCAGAATGGCACACAAATGTTGGGCTACTTTTCGTTAGTGCAAAGAGAGACCTGGGAAAAGCGTTTTCTTCAAGCTATAATACATCAATCTTTCCATGCCCCCACATCTCAGCCCCATACATAGCCAAGGATCTACACTTTACATTATAAATTGTCATCATCTCCTTAGGGTGTTTCAAGCCACACTGACTGGCAAAACTCAGTAGGCCCATTTTAGTTTTCATAAAATGGAGACGCCTTGATTTAATAGCGACTTGCCAATACCCTGATTGATTAAAAACAATGCCCAAATATGAAAAAGACTCTGTAAACTGAATGGTCAGACCCTCAATAAAATGTTGCGACAGCGGGTGGCCTTCTTCTCAATCTTCATGGCGAAGGTTTTACCTATGTTGATTTTTAACCCCAGGTTGCGCATATACTGCGCAAATCCGTCCACCAGACACTGCAGGGCAATGAGAGTGCAGGCCATTAGCACTGCATCATCGGCATAAAATAATGCTGGAATAGGCCGTTTTCCCACCTGGGGTAGATCTGCACAATTACTTGCCAGTATGTCTCCTATTCTGTTGATAAAGAGGTTAAATAGGAAGGGGGCCATTACGCATCCCTGGCGCACTCCTCTTTCTATACTAAATGGCTCGGTACAGGTGCCATTAAGGCCATAACGTACTCTGCCTCTGCCTTGGGTGTACAAATCTCTCAGGAAGTTCACAATTTTAACATCCACGCCCATATCGATCATTGTTGCCCATAACTTATCATGAGATATCAAATCAAAAGCAGAAGATAAATCAACAAAGACTAAAGAAAGATTGCCACCTTTTGTATGAACATACTTGCCAATTAATAAATCTAAATGTATAGCCTGCTCTCTGGTTCCCAGCCCAGCCCTAAACCCGTACTCTAGGTCTGAGAAGATATTATTTGATTCCGCCCAATCCTATAAACGTCCCAAAATCATATGACCAGCAACCTTAACCAGGCAATCCAAGAGGGAAATTGGCCCGTATTGCGCTGGGTTGTTACGGTCGCCCTTCTTGAAAATTTGGACGATAAGTGACTCAGGCCAGGTAGATAAAAAAACCTGGGTTTGGAAAGCCTAAAAAGCAAAGTAAGGATATGGCCCCAGAGCTCAATGTTACATTTAAACAGATCAATAGGGATCCCATCGCCCCCCCCCCTGCTTTCTTTCAGCGCCGGTACAACTTCGTCCAAGGAAAATTCTCGATATCTACACATATTTGACGGGCGAGAGCATTAACAACAGGCGTGAGCTCATTATGAGGCAAGGTGCTAGCAGTGGGAGCGACAATCTCGTCATTAGCGGAGTATAGTTTGGGAAAGTGAGATATCCAGGCTTTCTCAGTGATTGCTATTTCTACATGTGGGAAGTCTGAAACATAGTGGGAATGAGAATTAATGATGTGCCAAAATGAGGTGTTGTCTTAAGATAGACTAGCCTCCAATAACTTAGTCCAACTATCCTCTTTCAAAGTTCTTTTCCGTAGTTTAATGGCTGTTTTACAGGACAATCTACACTCCTGGACTTTCCTTACAGTTCTAGGTTGTTCAGCTAGTGCTAATTTCAAGTTTCTATGGGCTTTAATATAGGCTGGATCAATCCGACCACACACACCCGCCTTTCGTATTATCTGTTTTACAGATAGGCCATCACCCACACCCTTTTATGTTTGATTAAATGCTAAGAAAAAATTGTTCGCCTCTATGGTTTCATCCAAGCAGACTTCAAAAACCTCCCTTTCTTTTTGAATCAGTTTTTCAAGAAAGTTAAGAGGATCCACTAAGGACCACTTTAGCGCGTACCCATTACGGCAAGAGATCACAATTTCCTCTTGTGCAAGGACTGTGGGTTTGCTGCGTAGTTCTCCGGTAAGATCAAGCTTCAGCGCAACACTTTTGGGGTAATGATGGGGACAGCGCCAGGATGCCATCAGGTGGTAGATCGCTTTATAAATGAAATAAATAAATAAAATAATAAATAAATAAGTGCTATATCATGCACAATAAACTCCAAGACCAGTGTTGAATGACGCTGGGGGAACAGTAAAAAGTCTACCACACTATTGTCCCCCCTTCCATTGTAAGTACACCTCAATGTAGTCGGTGAAACAGCTAAATTGTTACAAAACCCCAAATTGTGTTTGAAAATTAGCTCTTTTAGAATATCCCCATATTCCGAGTGGAAGAAGTGAGAGAGAGAGAGAGAGAAAATTCTTTATTGTATAGTTAATTAAAACCATTACAATATTCCAAAGCATAAAATATATTTCTTTCACGTGCTATAATAGATTGGATTTAAACAATGATTATCACATTTAAAATTTGAGTTCAATTTACAAAATATGTACCTTTTTAAAAAAAACAAGCATGAATTGCTGAATTATAATTATAACCTATATTATTCTTTCAATAAATTCTCAAAATAGGTTAAAAATGTAATTCATTGACAAATTAATTGTGGGTCCTCTGAGTCCAGATTTTTTAGTATTGCTGATCGGCAGGTGCGGATACCTCTTTCATTGAACTTCCTCCTAAATAAATTCCGGCGACGGCACTCTAACACTGGGCAAATGCATATCAGGTGTATAAAGTCCTGCACTAATGCTCCACATAGGTTACAATCCTTTGGGCCAGGGGTCCTCCAATTAGGTTGATCAGCATTGGAAGGTAATTTCTCCATGCCCTGCTCCAAATACTTTGTTTTTAGGTGAGGGGGGAAAGCGAGGCCTAGGTATGCCGCTGGCTCAAACCTTGTATAGGATTGTAAAACCATCCATGCGTGCGCACGTCCACTTAAGGTTGCTTTATCTTCAATTAGTGAGTGTGATTTTGCCGCTTTTTTCATGATCAGCTAGAATGATGTCAATGGTAGTTTACGTTGCCAGAGATCTGCCATCTTGGTTATTTTTAAAGAGGCATTTAGGTACTTCACGTAATGTGATTTTGGGTCATTTTGCAAGGCTTCCCAGAGTAACGAGTTGATTTCTAGGTCACGATTGAGCCATATTTTGTACCAGAATTTAATTGTCTCGTACCTTTTATGGAGTATTTGGTGCTGTAATCCGAACTCTAGACGTACCTGAGCTGGTGAGGCATCTCATGGCAAGAGAAATACTCTTTTGTACACTCGCGTTTGAATTTTATCTAGAATTGGTACACTGTTTCCATGATGCAACACGCTTCCATAGGCAATAGTTGGAAGTAGTTTTGCTTTGATAACTGCCAGAAGTGGAGAAAACAATGGGCCTTTTAGCTGTTTTGATATACTGCAGAATGCAAACAGTGGAGCGGTTCCCTTTTTTTAAATTGTTTCATAATGCGTGGCGAATGAAAACCTTCGGTCCAAGTATATCCTCAAGTATTTGCAGCTGTCGACTACTTCCAACTTAGTGTTGTGAAGTGGGTTATCTCACAGAGGTCAGGGCAAGTCATGCCACACGCCTTGTTCGCTATCACGGGGCATGTGCGTAAATTAAGCTCACCGCCCAATAGAATGATGGGTTCATGACATAGGTGCATAGTCCTTCCTCCAACGTTTTTCCAGGGCTTTGCATTTGGTTTTTACTACTTTTAACTTATCCAAAAACCAAAGAGCAGGAAGGCGATGATTATTCATTTTTTTATTCGAAGTTGGAAAACATGCATCTATAGATGTCGTAATCCAAGTTTGAATGGTGTCCGCATCTGCTATATTAATTGAGGTGATGGCAGGAATATTATTCGTGAGATGTTGATTAAATAGATCTAGATCTAGATTCTTCCAGTTTCTAGACCTCGGCTTGGTAGTAGAGATAAAAGAGTTCTCACACCGCAGCTCCAGTTTCACCTTAAAACCGACCAAAAAATTATCTGACCAGAGTATAGCTGCCTGGCATGAGATACTGGCTAGATTGGAAAAAATGTGGTCCAATAAATATCCCGCCTCATGGGTGCGGCCTGAGTTGCAGAGTTGAACATTCATGGCTGCCAAATCAGCCACCAAAGCGGTGCTAATAGTACATGTGGGGTCGTTAAAATGAATATTTAAGTCTCCCAAGATAGTGAAGTTTGCCACCTCTAAAAAACAGAGGGGCGATGAGTTCTGGAAACGTCGATGCCCATGAACCTGAAGGTTCCGGTGGTGGATAAATCAAGATCCCACAAAGAGTGAATTGAGATGTGAGACAAAGTTTTAAAAAACTGGCTTCATAGCCTTTAAAGGGTAGGTCCTCCCATTTGCAAGTATAAGCATTGTTAAAAATTACTGCAATACCACCTCCAATTTTATGCATGCGATCCTTTCTAATGATCATATAGTTGGGTGGTAAGGCAGTCGCAAAATCGGGTCCCGACCTCTCTTGTAGCCATGTTTCCGTAAGGAAAATGGCATCTGGTTGTATATTCAATAAGAGGTCAAAAATATCCTCCTTTTGTTTGGGAAGTGACCTACAATTTACATTAAAAAAGGTGAATTCCTTTGAGAGAGCTGCCTTATTTTTAGCAGAGAAGGGCATCTGTGTGATATGATACGTGGGGGTAGTGGTAATAGCAGTATGTTCCCTGCTGGGTAGTGTGGTGAAGGAAAAACCACAGCAGGGGCAATCAGACATAGGACTTCCTGGTGTAAAAGACTAGCATTTCAGTTTTGGCTTAGGCCGAAGTTCAAGTAGCAGTTTTTGGGAGTAGGTCCTTGTGTCTGTAAGAAAAGGGGCAGGGTTTGTGGCCACTGGTCCCGGCGGGCGTGGGCAAACGGGCTTGGCTTTGGCATGCTCACTGCGCACATCCGCTGTGCAAAGTGTTGGCCATTCGATTTTATACTAATTCAGCTGCTGATCTGCTGACAGCCTCACCTCGCCTCCTGCCCGGAAGTAGATGTGCCCACAGCTCCCTCTATAGCAAATGGGGAATCCCGTGGTGGACCGGGGAGCAAAGCGGAAAAACAACGTTCAGAAGCGTACAGGTAGGTGCAGTGGTGCAACAAGTTTCTAGTGCAGTTTAAAATTCAAGTGCAGTTAAAACATTTAAAGAATGAGCTGAATCACCCTCAAACTGTTAAGGTCTCGCTTCCTGCGCGCGTCCGCTGTGCATAGCATCGGCCATTCGATTTTATACTAATTCAGCTGCTGATCTGCTGACATCTTATCCCCACCTCCCCGCGCCTCCTGCTCGGAAGTAGATGTGCCTGCAGCTCCCTCCACAGCAAACGGCAAATCCTGTGGTGGACCGGGGAGCAAAGTGGGAAAACAACGTTCAAAAGCATACAGGTAGGCGCAGTAGTGAAACAAGCTCCTAGTGCAGTTTAAAATTTGTTAGACGGACCGGGAGGGTCGGCCGAGTATAAGGGGAGAGGTCTCCAGGGAGAGCCGTCTCCAGCGATCGTACAGACAAGTAACTTCCCCCCCACAGACGGACACCACACAAGGATAGGGTTAAACGATACTTTATCAGCAATTCTTTGAGTACGGTCAAATGGTACAAGGAGGTCTGGACTCAGGGGTCCCCTCGGTTCGGGTCTCTGGTGGGGAAAGGGGTAGCGGGACAGTCTTGTTACCAAATGGGTGGATGGATAGCTCTCAATCCTCGAGCTCGGCGTTCTAGATGACCGGGCCGCGGCGGAGCCAGCAGGTCCCGAGATGGTTGAAGGTGGCGACGGTCCGCGGCGGAGCCAGCAGGTCCCGATGAAGATGGAGGTACAAACGGTCCGCGGCCACGCCAGCAGGTCCCGACGACGATGAAGGTTTACGGAGGTTGCGGCAGCGCCAGCAGGCAGTACGATAGTTCGCAAGGTAGGGCTACGGCAGCGCCAGTAGTCCGTCAAGGATGAGTTCTTCTCTGCGTCTCTCGACTCCAAGATACAACTGCCTTCCCGCTCTGGAGCTGCCTCAGTTATAGGGCTGTGGCCCTTTGATGTCCGGACCCTCGCACTTGGAGGTCGGTGGGTCCAGGATGAGGGAGTCCAGACACCCAGCAGGGGGGTGGAGCCAGCGCCCGGGGAGGCTGGGGGCGAGCGGTACCTGGCGGGGGAGAGCCATCGACACCTCTTTCTCCCATTGACCTGCCAAGTAGTCCACTCACCTCCTGGGTGGATGTTGGTGCCGGGATGTCTGAGGCCTGGCCAGGCCCAGGGTTAGGGTCGGTCGGAGGCCACGCGGCCTCGTGGTGCAGTGCCCAAGATGGCGCCCAGGTCGGGCGCGCGGCCCAGTAATGGATCGGGCCCAAGGGGTTGAGATGTTCAGAGGCAGGGGTCCCGGAGGGGACGGAAAACGTGAAGTGGTGGTGTGTAACACTTGAGGGACCGGGCTCGGGCCTGGTCGGGCAGAGGGGGAGCGGGTCCTTCATGTGGCCTGTCCAACATGCGTCCCCCCCAGCTGAAGGCGGGGAGAGTCACCCATCCTCTTGGGGACTCTCCTCGTCGAGGCGGAAAAAGCGTGACAGGCCATCCGCGTTGGCGTGGTCTTGCCCAGGTCGATGTTCCACAGTGAAGTCCATCCCCTGTAGGGAGATGGACCAACGTAGTAGTTTTGGGTTCTCCCCCCGCATCTGCATCAGCCACTGCAGGGGTCGATGATCGGTCTGGACCCGAAAGTGTGTGCCAAAGAGATAGGGCCGGAGCTTTTTGAGGGCCCATACCACGGCGAAGGCCTCCCTCTCGATGGTGCTCCAGCGTTGTTCTCGAGGCAAGAGTCGCCTGCTGATGAAGGCCACTGGCTGATCAAGGCCTTCGGTGTTCAATTGAGACAGGACCGCCCCAATGCCGTGGTCAGAGGCATCCGTCTGGACGACGAATTCCCGGCTGTAGTCGGGGGCCTGAAGCACAGGGGCGGAGCACATGGCGGCCTTCAGTTGTTCGAAGGCTGTTTGACAATCTGGGGTCCAGTTGACCTTCTTTGGTTGATTTTTGGACGTGAGTTCTGTGAGGGGCCCCACTATGCTACCATAGTCCTTCACGAACCGTCGGTAATAGCCCGTGAGTCCCAGGAAGGCGCGTACCTCGGTCTGGGTGATGGGGGGCTGCCAGGACTGGATGGCGGCGATCTTGAGCTGCAGAGGGGCCACCAGGCCGCTTCCCACCTGGTGTCCGAGGTAGGTCACGGACCCCTGACCAATCTGGCATTTGCTGGCCTTGATCGTGAGGCCAGCTCGCTGAAGGGCCTTTAGCACCTCTCGGAGGTGGTGGAGGTGGTCGGACCAGTGGTGGCTGTATACAGCGATGTCGTCTAGGTAGGCGGCACTGAATCCTTCGAGTCCGGCCAAGACTTGATTAACGAGTCGCTGAAACGTTGCTGGGGCATTCTTCATGCCGAAGGGCATGACCTTGAAATGATAATGGCCGTCAGGAGTGGAAAACGCAGATCGTTCTTGGGCCCGGGGTGTGAGGCCGATCTGCCAGTAGCCCGCCGTCAGGTCGAAAATGCTGAGGTAGCGGGCAGCTCCCATGCGGTCGATTAGTTCATCTGCCCGGGGGATGGGATGTGCGTCTGTTCTGGTGACTGCATTCAAGCCCCGGTAGTCGACGCAGAACCGGAGTTCCGGTGTGGTGCCGGGGGTGGCTGCTTTGGGGACCAGTACTACTGGGCTGGCCCAGGGGCTGTCTGAGGGCTCAATGACCCCGAGCGTGAGCATCTTGGTTACTTCTTCCTGGATGCAGGCCCGTACCCGATCTGGTACGCGGTAGGCCCGGTGGCGGATAGGGGGGCTGTCCCCCGTGTCCACGTCGTGCACACACCAGGAGGTGACCCCTGGGGTGAGGGAGAACAGGCTGGCGAACTGCAACAGAAGGTCTCGGCATTCTTGGCGTTGTTCCAGGGTGAGGGCCTCCGAGAGTCGGACCCCGTCCACGGAGCCGTCTTTCTCCCGAGTCCGTAGGAGGTCAGGGAGGGGTTCGGAGTCTTCTTCGGCTCCATTGTCGGTGGCCATTAGGAGGCTGAGTTCTGAACGCACGAAATGGGGTTTCAGTCTATTAGCGTGGAGGACCCGGAGGGGGTTCCGTGAGGTTTCCAGGTCGATGAGATAGGTGACAGGGCCCTTGCGCTCGACTACTTTGAAGGGCCCCGTCCACTTGTCTTGCAGGGCGCATGGTTCGGTGGGGGACATCACCCATACTTGTTGGCCGGGTTCAAATTCGATGGAGGAGGCATTTTGGTCATACCACTTTTTCATGTCCTCTTGACTGGCCTCCAAGTTTGCTTTTGCCAGCTCTCTGAACCGTCGGGTCTGGTTGCGGAGGGTTAGGAGGTATTTGAAGACATCTGGAGGGTTCTTTAGAGGGGGCATTTCCCAGCCTTCCTTGACCAGGCTGAGCGGTCCCCGTACGGGGTGTCCATACAACAGTTCAAACGGGCTGAAGCCGAGGGACTTCTGGGGGACCTCTCGATATGCGAAGAGGAGGCACGGTAGTAGCACATCCCACTGGCGACGGAGGGGCTCTTCCAACCCCCCAATCATCCCTTTGAGCGTGCGGTTGAACCGCTCAACGAGTCCGTTTCCTTGAGGGTGATAGGGGGTCGTGAATCGGTAGGTGACCCCACACTGTTGCCAGAGGGACTTCATATATTTTGAAATAAAGTTCGTGCCTCTGTCGCTGATGACTTCTCGGGGGCAGCCCACACGGGAGAAGATCCCCATCAGAGCCCGGCCGACTACCGGGGCTGTCACAGTTCGCAGGGGAACAGCCTCGGGGTAGCGGGTGGCGTGGTCCACCAGTACCAGGATGAACCGATGTCCTTGTGCTGTACGGGGGTCCAGGGGCCCCACAATGTCTATCCCGACCCTCTCGAACGGGGTGGTAACCACTGGGAATGGTTGCAGGGGGGCTTTTAGTTTGCGGCCGCTCTTCCCACTGGCTTGGCACGTGGGGCAAGATCGGCAATGCTGGAATACATCATTCCTCATTTTAGGCCAGAAGAAGTGGGTCACTAGGCGGCTGTAAGTTTTATCCTGGCCCAGGTGTCCAGCCAGGGGGACATCGTGGGCCAGATTTAGCAAGAAGTCTCTAAAACGGAGGGGCACCACTAGCACTCGACTGGCCCCCAACTCCGCGATCCTTTGTTCACTGTATAGCAGCTCATTGTCCCAATAGACCCAATGTGTTCCGGAGGTATCCCCTGCGCTCTGGGCGAGGGCTTGTTGGCGGAGTCCCTCGAGGGAGGGACAGGTCTTCTGCTCTTGGCGAAACTGCTCCTGTGTGGGCCCCCCCTCTTGATGCCACTGGTCGAGGCCAGAGAGGTCCGGAGGTTGAGCTGGTTCTGGGGGAACGGCACGGTCGGCGTCTTCGACTGGAGCGACCGGGGGAGGAGGCGCCGGCCATTCAGGTTCCTCGGGTCGGGGATTGGTCCGGGCGGCCATGGACCGGGTGGTGACGCACGCCCAGTCCGGGATGCCTAACATCCCCAGGTGTTCTCTTCGTTCTACGGCTGCCCACGGGGAGCTTTCAAGGTCATTCCCCAGGAGGCAGTCTACGGGGGCATCATCTCGGACCGTCACCTTCAACATGCCGGAGACTCCCCCCCATTCGAAAGGGACGCAGGCCATCCGACACAGACTTTCCGAGTTATCGGCTGAACGGACAGGGCAGAGAATATTTGGTAGGAACTGTTCTGGGGTCACCAGGTGACAGCGGACGGCTGTTACACTGGCCCCGGTGTCACGGAGGGCTTCGGCCCGGCGTCCATTGATGCTCACCCATTGGCTGTACTTCCGGGTGTTAGCGGGTAGGGGGACTCGCGGGACCATGTCTTTCCCCCCTAAGCAGGCTAGAGCCATGGCGGCTGGCTCCCATTCTTGATGTTCTTGCTCATATTCTTCTTGTTCCTCGGAGATCTGTTCTTCCCCCAGGGCAGCGGCAGCCACCTGGCGGGGTCTCGGGCTCTGTGGGCAATTTGGGTCGTTTGCGTAGTGGCCGACTCGCTGGCATCGGTGACACGTGACATTGGCCCTATATCCCGGTCGTGCCGGGGTGCTGCCCCGGTTGGCCGGGGGAGTGGTGCTGGCAGCGGGGGCGGCCGGAGTGCTGTCTCTTCCTCTTCCTTGGCCCCCCCCTCCTCCTCCTCGGGGACGGTGCTGACCGTGGTGGTTTCGGTTCTGTTCATAGGACCCATTTCGGCCCACTCTGGTGATTTCCCACCGGTCAGCTTCGGCTGCGAGCTGCCGTGGATCAGTCAATTTGCTATCGAGGAGGTGCTGCCGGAGCTCGATGAAGCAATTGTTCGACAGATGCTCCCACACCATTAGATTGAAGAGTTGTTCGTAAGTTGTGACATTGCTTCCTTTGATCCAACCCTCGAAGGCTCTGCTGAAATAGTTAACGTACTCCACCCAAGTTGTACCCGGGATGCGGGTGCAGTCTCTGAACCTCTGGCGGTACATCTCGGGTGTGAGCCCATAGCGGGTGAGGAGGGCCGCTTTCATGTGGTCATAGGAGGTCATCAGATGGTCCGGGAGCTGTAGCAGGGCATCGCGGCCCTCATTGAGGAATCTCCCCCATAGACCGGCTCCCCAGTCGCTTCGATCGATCCGGTGGGAGGTCATAGCTATTTCGTAGGCCTTGAACCATTGTTGGATGTCGTCTTCTCAGAAGTATTCTCGGACGACATCCTTGGGGATGTGTACCTTCTTATCTGTTGCTCCCGGAGTGCGGGGTTGCTCGGTCGCCCCTGATTCCTTGTTCTGCTTGCGTAAGTCTATCTCAGCTAATTTGCGCTCATGTTCATATGCCAGTCTTTTTTCCTCGAGCTCTCTTTGTCTCTGTTTTTCCTCTCTTTCTTCTCGGAGCCTCAGATGTTCTAAGTTCAGTTTCTGTTCGGCCAACTTGAGTTCACCATCCATTTTGAGCCGGGCCATTTCTAGTTCATGTAGTCTTGTTCTTTCTCGTTCCTGGATCTCGTTTTGCGAGAGACCCGTTCTTCGCTCCTCGGGAGCCGCGGTGTCTTTTTCTACTGCTGCGATATTTTGGTCCGGGGGTCTGACGGCCCCGGTTTCTGCCCAGGACTCCAGGGCCTGTTTGAAATCATCTTTGGTGCTTAGACCGGTGGTAGCGATACCTAGTTCGATGCAGAATTGTTTTAATTCACGATGGCTGTATTCTTCCACTTTCTCCATCTGAAATTTCTCGGTGGATCCGCTTTCTTTGGTAGTCATCGTGATTTCGTCGTGGGGTGAGCTACTCTCTGTACGATTATGCGGTGATTCGGATCGCGCCGCTGGCCACCAATGTTAGACGGACCGGGAGGGTCGGCCGAGTATAAGGGGAGAGGTCTCCAGGGAGAGCCGTCTCCAGCGATCGTACAGACAAGTAACTTCCCCCCCACAGACGGACACCACACAAGGATAGGGTTAAACGATACTTTATCAGCAATTCTTTGAGTACGGTCAAATGGTACAAGGAGGTCTGGACTCAGGGGTCCCCTCGGTTCGGGTCTCTGGTGGGGAAAGGGGTAGCGGGACAGTCTTGTTACCAAATGGGTGGATGGATAGCTCTCAATCCTCGAGCTCGGCGTTCTAGATGACCGGGCCGCGGCGGAGCCAGCAGGTCCCGAGATGGTTGAAGGTGGCGACGGTCCGCGGCGGAGCCAGCAGGTCCCGAGATGGTTGAAGGTGGCGACGGTCCGCGGCGGAGCCAGCAGGTCCCGATGAAGATGGAGGTACAAACGGTCCGCGGCCACGCCAGCAGGTCCCGACGACGATGAAGGTTTACGGAGGTTGCGGCAGCGCCAGCAGGCAGTACGATAGTTCACAAGGTAGGGCTACGGCAGCGCCAGTAGTCCGTCAAGGATGAGTTCCTCTCTGCGTCTCTCGACTCCAAGATACAACTGCCTTCCCGCTCTGGAGCTGCCTCAGTTATAGGGCTGTGGCCCTTTGATGTCCGGACCCTCGCACTTGGAGGTCGGTGGGTCCAGGATGAGGGAGTCCAGACACCCAGCAGGGGGGTGGAGCCAGCGCCCGGGGAGGCTGGGGGCGAGCGGTACCTGGCGGGGGAGAGCCATCGACACCTCTTTCTCCCATTGACCTGCCAAGTAGTCCACTCACCTCCTGGGTGGATGTTGGTGCCGGGATGTCTGAGGCCTGGCCAGGCCCAGGGTTAGGGTCGGTCGGAGGCCACGCGGCCTCGTGGTGCAGTGCCCAAGATGGCGCCCAGGTCGGGCGCGCGGCCCAGTAATGGATCGGGCCCAAGGGGTTGAGATGTTCAGAGGCAGGGGTCCCGGAGGGGACGGAAAACGTGAAGTGGTGGTGTGTAACACTTGAGGGACCGGGCTCGGGCCTGGTCGGGCAGAGGGGGAGCGGGTCCTTCATGTGGCCTGTCCAACAAAATTCAAGTGCCGTTAAAACATAGCTAAATCAGCTTCAAACTGTTAAGTTCTCGCTTCCAGCGTGTGTGACTGATGAGGGGTATTACCCCAAAATCGGTCCCAGGATGTTTGTTTCCGGTTCAGGGTAGACATGGCTTGGCAGTTAAGGCTGGACTGTTCCCATGAGGCACAGGGTCAAGACTGATTTGCATGTAGCTGGGTCTGAACTGAGATGGCGAAGTGAGCTAAAGAGCGAAGATGGATTCAACCCAGATCTGTGACTGGGGGTGAGTGTCTGAAGAGTTTCAGCTCTCCGTCCATTATCTCTTTGTTTTTGCTTTGCTCGCCCTAAGTTGGCAGGGTATGCCCAGATGTCGGTCTCTTGCTCACTTTGCCACTGGATTTAAGCTAGCCTGGCTGATGAGGGGTGTTACCCTGAAACCGGTCCCAGGATTGCTGACGCTAGATCCATAAAAAGAACTTTCCTTATAACCCAACTCTTTTCCCTAGCAGCTGGGCTACAGGCGAATGTGGAGAAAACACACTGCATGACGGTGGGACAGTGGGACAAACTGTCTCAGCTGCCAGTGAAACCTTCCAAAGACCCAGTAAAAATACTGGGGATTCTTTTTTCACAGGACATGAAGGGAGAAATAAACTGGGAGAAGATCCAGACAAAGCTCAAGCAGAAAATGGCGCTCTGGACGACAAGAACACTTTCCATGGAAGGGAAAGTCTTGGTGCTGAAAGCAATATGTCTACCAATCCTGATGTTTATTGCCATGATTTTCCCTCCATCATACAGGTGGACAAAAGTGACACAAAGACTTTTTGCAAACTTCTTTTGGGGGTCAAAAATTGAAAAACTAAAAAGAGAGACAGTTTTCACCCACAAAAGGAGGGAAAGACCTGCCAAACCTCCATGACTTCCTGATGTCACATTTTGTTAAAAATGTACTGGGGAATGCAAAGAAAGACTCACATGTGGCTGCCTACACACTGTTTGCTACAAGCTTCATCTTATCAAGAGAGGGCATATGTAAACTGGACAATACAAAGCCTTTTTTTACTAGAACCACCCCCTGCGTACAAAGGCATCAAACCTTTCTTCAAGAAGCTGGAAGAGAGGCAAATTCAAGCGAAGAACATCACACCCCAGATGGCCTTAAGCAAAGAACTGAAAGAAACTGACTCAGTGACAATGGTAAACAACTTATCAGAGAAGCAATCAGGGAAGGTTTGGGAGATGGTGAACCACAAAGACTTGACAAACTCCCAGAAAGACTTGGCATGGATGATGGTATCCAAATGCCTACCAGTGAAGCAATTCCAACATGCAAGGAAACTGGCAAAAACAGCAAGATGCCCAACACCAGGCTGTGCAGCAGATGAATCCCTGATGCACTTCATTTGGAACTGCGGCGGAGCACAAAGCATGTGGAAGGCAATGGGACAGCTCATTAAAGAATTAACAGGACAGGCATCCCTGTCCTATGAACTGGTTCTATATGGGTTGGGCATGAATTGCAATGCAAATAAAGAAAGGACACTATGGAGAATAATGTAAATGTAAATGTAAATGTAAATGAATTTATATAGCGCAAATCACCACTGGTTTCTAAGCGCTTGCTTAGGGAACCCGTCCTGGTATTCCCCTGTGAGATAACCCCAGAAGGGTATCCGCAAGGTGAAAGCCAGGCATCCCGCCGCGAGAGGCCATTGTGGAGATTAAGCAAGCTATTGCCCAGAGTCGCAGAGTGTGAACCCATGAATCGAGTAGGCACCGGAGCGAGAATTGTCGAGTCCATGGACATAGTAGGACTCAAGACCCCGCTGAGCCGGGAATTGAACCCTGGTCCCGGGCTGACCTCTGCTTCCAGGTCTGCCTCCTCTAACCAGTGAGCCGCACTTCTCCATAATAAACTGTGTGAAAGAGGCGATGTGGGAAAACAGGAACCTTTCCTTGTACAAACACCAAGCAATCACGGAAAAAGAATGCCAAAAACTTGTTTTCACTAAAATGTTCTCTTAAATGTGCATAGACACCCATAGATTTGGACAAGAGTGGGCAAAGGAAACCTGGAAAATCAGGAGTTGGTCTGGATGGGTAAAATTAGAAATCTTGATGGAAAACCACCAAAGATAGCCTAATGCGCTTCTTTGAGAATGGTTAAATGTATAGGACCCAAATATAAGGGACTGCTTAAAATGTAAACCTGACAAATAATTTTAAATAAAGTATATTTTTACACAAAAAAAAAAACGGTCCCAGGATTATTGTTTCCGGTTCAGGGAAAACCTGGCTTGGCAGTTCGGGTTGGGTCCCAATGAGGCACAGGGTCATGACTGATTTGCATATAGATGGGTCTGAACTGAACAAGCAGACCACCATGCCTAATTTTGCTTTTCAATAAAGCATTTTTTGTAATGCATCCCATTTTCCTTGAAGGAAAACGAGATGTGTTTTAAAAAGTAAAATGAAACATTTTCTTTTCATTTTTTAAGAATAGGCAGTAGTCTGTGGGACCACCGCTTACTCTTAAAAAATGTTTATACAAACATTCACAAAGGAGAAGGGGTCCCTCGGGGACCACTTCCCATTTGTGAATGGGTTACCACCTACATGAAGTAGGAGATAAAAGGTGAATGTTTTGCGACCCCATTTCAGTCGCAAAACATTCACATATACCACTGCAATTCTGTATTAGGCAGGGACGCCCTCAACACGCCCCTTCCTAATATCGAATCACAAATCAAATTTGAGATTCCGTAATAGATTTCCAAATTGGAAACTGGGCCGTTCTGCATTAAAAAAATGCCTTTTTGCTATCGCAAACGACCCAATTCTGCGAATCTGTGCGAGTTGCAAATGAAAAAAAAACTTTGTACAAATGGCCCTTAGTAACAGCCTAGAAGTGATGCAACACTTGAAACAACTTGATGGGGTGTACTTAGAACCATGGCATTTTATGTTTTGGGTACTTGCAATCTCACTAAATTCAAATAGGGCAAGAAAAGGTTGACGAGCATCGGACGGAACAGTTTTGTTCTCCTGTAAACCATAGTTGACTGCTTCCCCGCAGACACTTCCTCAGCAGTAACCCTGCCGCGAGGCCGTCGGTGCACGCGCGTCTCCTAGGCACCATGTCCCGAGGGTGACGGTGTAAGCAGAGTGCCGGCAACAGGCCTCCGGAAGGGCTGGGCCGGGTAGGTGTGCGCGAGGCATTAGCCCGGCTCAGCCAGCCCTGGGCCGCGGGCTACTCACAGTTTGGGACGCAGTGCCACTGTGTCTGTTCACAGCTAGCCGCCCCCGCCCTCTTTACCATACAAAAGGGCTGTGTCACATAACTCCACATAACAAGCAGCAGCCCCGCCCGTGAAGGGACCACCGGACGCCCCCCGCCCAGTGTGAATGAGAGGGCCCGCGGGGCGCCGGTGAGAGCCTCCCCGGAGCAGCGCGCGCGGATGGCTTCACTCTCCCCGGGAGAAGTGAAAGGCATCCCCGCGGTGGCTGCCGGGGCGCTCGGGTGACACGGCCCCGGGCAGGGCTCTCAGGTGACAGGTGTAACGATGACTTCATGGGGGTGGAGCCCTCGGCCTGCCCAGGTGGCAGCAGCCCGGTGACAGGTGCAGCCTGGCCAGCCGCAGGACAGCGGATCAGCTGTGAGTCGCGGCTCGAGCCTCCCGGGTCAGGGGTCACCGGGCATGGAGGCCGCAGGGAAGGAGCCCCCCGGGGGCAAGAAGAGGACCCTGCCCTTCCTGAAGAGTCGACTCTACATGCTGGAGAGGAGGAAGACGGACACCATTGTGGAGAGCCCGGCGTCGGCGGACCCGGGCAGCCTGGGCACCCTGAGGCGGAGCCAGTCTGACAGGACAGAGTACAACCAGAAGTTAAAAGGTACGACTCATGGAAGCCTGCGCTGCAGGGCTGCCCGCACTATGAGCTTTATATTTATACGAATATACATTGAAAGCAGGTCTGCAAACGTATGGGCTTTCTAGTGTCACATATGGTGTCAATCGACATATACATGCAACATATGGCAAATGCACATTGGAGCAAGACATGACAGATCATAATTAGTTCATATAAACTGATTAACTGTAACAGTAACCTTTGACCTGCAGATTGCAAAATGATCCTTTCAGCAGGCGCATTAACCAAACGCGCATTGCCTGACCTCAAGTTTATCCACTGTTCTGTGGGGCGACTGCCCAAGTCCCTGAACTGTATAGAAAACTCTCCATATACATCAGACCCGAGATTCTGTCTAGATGCAGCAGCTGGACGCTGGCTTGATTTTTTAGGTTTATTTGGTAAAATGTAGATATAGCTCCCCTTAAGCCGAATCAGTCTTAGATAAGTAGTGCTAGTGGTAGCGGTTCCGAAGTAACATTCCTGTCGCTTCAATCGAATTGACAACACTAAAGCGGTTTGCGAAAAAATAGACATAATTATTGTTACTTGTGGAACACTGTAACGCCATTACACTTCTGTGGATGTTCTAAAGAACTGCACGTTTGAAATATGAAATGTGCACCAGCTGTTTGAGGTGTACACTGCAAACCCGTGTGCTTCCTATGTTACTCCGCCCTCGTGGAATGGCTTGTTGTTAGTGCTCACTGGCAGAATTTGCTCAGCATTTTAACTTTCCGAATTAATAAGGAACAATGAATATACATTATAAGGGTGTTTTACTTAATTTCTTTACAAGGTAGATCTTTAACAGCTTCAAACCCCACAACAGGAAACAACTACTATGTCAATGTATGCTATCGGCATACGTCATACCTGGTAAGTTATAATAACAATGTAAGTAGGTGCACCACAAACTTAGTCGTCTCCTCATGTTTAAAACATGTGGCAATATTAGTAAAGTCGGTGGTGATTATTTTCTAAACCTCTGAAGGATGAAAGGCTGAGTTAGCATGCACGTTATACACAGATCTTTACAGCTGGCGCTCAACCAATCTATTTTACCATTTTGTGTGTGGTTTATTATTGGAATGTGCACTTTCAGAGTATCCGTTTGCCACCAGCCCTGCAATTGTCTTTAATTTGGAAGCCGGATGTATGTGGCTGGTATTCTTACAAATGTCTATTTTTACTCCATATTCATACTGCATTCAGAATATGGAGTTGCTCCCGGCCTCATTGACATACACGGCGACCTAGGCTGTGGTAGCAGGCTGTCGGAAATCTTGCTGCTGACCAAATAGCACGCATTTTATTGCATCTTTTAAATTGTATATTTGCACTTTGACTCTGTTGCTGATTTGAATAGCACGCGGAGTTCATTTTAACAATTGTATTTTGCACATTGTATTTGTAGCCTGCCACAGTCACTCTTACCTGTTTCCTTCTCCCCTCGTGGCCCCGTTCCGCCCCGGCTTGTGCCGTTTGCGCGGAGGGTCAGTCCGAGGAGCAGTCACTTTGTGTTCGTGACACCACTTCCGCCCTGCACTGAAGCCCCGCAGGTTAGCGGTCTAGTACTCCCTCCCCCTTCAGTACTTAATGACGGCATGGAGGAAGCGCAGCGGACGAGCGCAGCGGGAGCGCCGACTTCGCGCCGAAGTCGCGCTTAAGTCAAGCCCGTCTGCGCCCGTCCGCGGCCGACCGGGCCTAGGGCCTCGTCGTAATGCCCATTGTTATTCTTATTCCTCGGACGATCTCATGAGACTCAATTCTTTTGGACCCATTCCTGCCCGTGCCGTTAAAGCGGCTCTGGCATGCGATATCTTGGCTCCATCAGATTCTCTGCAACAGATCTGCTCCCTTGACCTTTCCCCCCTGGCTCCCCAGACATCCTCGTCCCTATCGATTTATTACCTCAACACCCGCTCCCTTATCCGTCATCAGCTTGAGCTCTTTCAATTGCTGCATCAGAGTTCAATTGATGTCCTTCTGTTAACTGAAACTTGGATTAATGAAGATTCCGCCCCCGACATCTTGGCAGCTATCCCCATGGGATATTACATCATTCACGCTAACCGACCTGCTGGGAAGACAGGTGGCGGCGTAGCGGCAATAATCCGCTCTGAATATACCTTCTCCGAGATTACGGTAATTCCCATCCCCAAAATTGATTATTTGGCAATAAAATGTATTTCCCCTAAATCGTCCTTCATTTGTGTTCTTGTTTATAGGCCCCCCCATCATATGCCTCTGTTCCCCCAACTCTTTAGCGACGCTATCGCTCCGCTTGTAATTAACCATGCCAATATTTTGGTAATCGGTGATTTCAATTATTGGCCTTCTGATGCCCATGAAAGTAACACGTCAGTTGAATTCTCCGAACTTCTAAAAACCATGAACCTCTCTCAACACATCAATACCCCCACTCATCGGTTGGGTCATATCCTTGACCAAGTTTGGACCTCTAACTTAGACATCTCCCCTCCTTCAGTTGTTCCTTGTTCCTGGTCAGACCATTATTTCATTTCGTTTCAGCTACCCCTTCACACTTTGTGCCCTCCACTTCGCATTAAAAATCTGTCCGCTCGCAACTGGAAAAGGGCCAACATGCTTGACTTTCACGATTCGCTGGTCTCTACTGCTCCGGAGTTGTATACTTCACTTGAGAATCAGGCTGATAATCTCAATGATTGGCTACGCCAGGCCAGCGATAAAGTAGCCCCTTTTAAGAAAATAAAAACCAAGCGCCCCCATGATGCTCAATGCTGGTTTTCTGACCAACTTAAAGCAGCCAAACTTGCGCTCAGGCAATCGGAGCGCCGATGGCGGCGCCACTACGATCCCCAGCTTAAGCTCGCTTACAGGGAGACCTTAAAAACCTATAAATTATCCATCCTAGCAGCCAAGACGGCATTTTTCTCTCAAAAAGTTTTGAAGTCTAATAACAAATCGAAGGATATTTTCTCAATCGTGAATGAGCTGTCCCGCCCAGACAGAGTCACCCCTCAACCTTTACCTACCCAAACACTCTGTGACTCGCTCAACACCTATTTTTCAGAGAAAATAACAATAATTAAAAACAACATACCGGCTCCGGCCTCTTCCATTTCTCCCCCTCTCCCCCCTACTAACACTAGTACCCTGACGGAGTTTCCACCCATTTCGCATCAAGAGTTTGTCTCTCTCCTCCACAAAGTCAGCTCTGGCGCCCCCAGTGACTGCTGTCCTCCGCAAGTCTTGAAAGAGGCTTTTCTAGCGTGCCCAGGTCCCCCATTAGCATTGCTAAACAACTCTCTTGCCTCTGGGGAGGTTCCATCCTCCTTCAAGCAAGCTGCAGTCCTACCGATCCTAAAAAAACCAAATGCTGACCCTACCCTACTTAGTAATTACAGACCCATCTCCCTCCTTCCATATTTAGGAAAGATCCTGGAGACTTATGTCACCCGCTGCTTGAGCTCGTTTGTAGAGAAATCCTCTTTCTTGGATCCTCAACAAGCAGGCTTCAGACCCCTCCACTCCACCGAGGCGGTCATAGTAGCAGTCATGGACACTCTCAGGAAGGGTGCTGATAACAACATCTCTCAAGCCCTTGTCCTACTGGATCTTTCAGCAGCATTCGACACGGTCGATCATACTATTTTGATCGACCGTGTCCATAACGCTGGCATTCAGGGAGTGGCCCTTGATTGGCTCAGATCTTTCCTTCATCAGCGTTCTCAATCTGTTCATCTTTCCACTTTTTCCGCTCCTTACACTTCCCTTCCTTGTGGTGTACCCCAGGGTTCTGCACTTTCCCCTCTCCTGTTTAATTTGTATCTCCAGCCACTTTTAGCCTCCCTTCGAAACGCCCCAGTCACAATCCTTAATTATGCTGATGACCTTCAGTTAATTTTTCCCATCACTTCTCATCCGTCTTCCCGCATCGATTTTCAGTCCACTATGCTGTCCATTGCGGAGTGGATGTATCATAGTCATTTAAAGTTAAATCCTACAAAAACAGAGCTTGTCCTGGTAGGAGGACCCTCGCATCCTTGGAATGCCACCTTCTGGCCCACCACTTTGGGGTCAGCACCCACCCCGGTGAGCTCTGTCAAAAGCCTGGGGGTGATCATCTCCAATGATCTCTCCATGAAGCCGCACATTAACGCGGTGACATCTGCCTGTTTTTTTCACCTCAGGCGAATTCGCAAGATCAGTCGTTTCCTTACTAAAGAAGCACTAATTCAAGTTGTCATCGCGCTCATAACTTCCAGGCTTGACTATGCTAATAGTTTGTATGCTGGAATCCCCGCCTGTCACCTCCACCGACTTCAGCTGGTGCAGAATCAGGCTGCCCGGCTGATCTTTCGTCTGCCCAAATATGAACATGTCACCCCCCTTCTCCGTTCTCTTCACTGGCTCCCCATTTCGAAGCGTTCCACTTTCAAACTGGCATGCACTACCTTTAAGGCACTTTCGAACGCAGCCCCTCTGTTTATATCCTCAACTCTGTCTCGTCACATCCCTTCTCGAGCTCTCCGCTCTGCGTCACTCAACCTTCTGGATGTCCCCCGATTTAAAAGGAAAAAACACGGTGGTCTGAGTTTTTCGGTCCTGGCCCCATCGACCTGGAATTCCTTGCCGCCTTTTCTCCGCTTTTGCCCTAAATATGAGCTGTTTCGAAAATCTTTAAAAACTTTGCTTTTTCAAGCTGCTTTCGACTAACTCCCCTCCCTAGGTCACTGGTTACTGTTTTAAGCGCCAAGAAACCTATGGTGATAGCGTGCGGTACAAATAATTTTAATAGAATAGAATAATAGAGAAGTATTTACATTGCTCTGGTTTCACTCACAAAGGTTCACTTATATGAAAACAAAGTGAAAGTTCCATGCACTTTTTCCATACTCGACAATTGCATAGACAGTGGCCCCATGATGTCTTCTTGAGCCTATCTTGACTGTTCTCTTAATAATGCCATCTGGCGAATTGAATTTCTATCAACTTACAAAAATCAGATTGAGTAAACAAATTAAACTCTGGAATTCACAGGTGAGGGATGCTCTAAACTCGCCACAGGCTCTAAGGAAGACGTTTAATCATCATTCAGTGTTTGTGCATTCCTGCTCTTATCTCAAAAAAGACAGCCAGGTGATAAAAGACAGCAGACCAATATTTGTATAAGAGCATGTTTGTTGGTAAACAAAAAGACACCAACACATGGGCAGATCCACCCCCCACCAACCTACCGCAAGTGACTCCAAGCCAACTACAGACCCAGAGTGGAATGCCACGACTGACAGCAAAGCTGTACTAACAAATTAACTCCATTACGATAATTCACCAGAGGACCTTACAAATCTCTTTAGTAAGAGTAGGGGCAGGAAATTTCAGGCTGGAAAAATACCAGCTATGTTGTAATTGAATTTTAGCATCCACACTACGTTACCACGCCTGTCGGCTTTCCTATTGGTGGAATGTCAATTTGCATTTTGCTGTCTTGGATAAGTGCTATTTTTTAAAGCATTTAGCAGATTTAAAGGAAACGGACGCAATAGGTGCAACTGAATTAAGGGCAGTGGGAATATTAGATGACAGAGTATTAAGCTCGAAAAAGAATCTGGTAGTATATCTACAGGGGATTCATAGGTCCGAAGTAAGGGGCATGAGTGAGTCAACCATCACAGGCACCCACATTTATCAGTGACAGGGTGCTCTACTTTAGGACAAGGTGGAATGTGATCAGACAAAGTAAAGGGTACCCACAAATGGTCAGGACAGAGGATCGGTAGCTGGGAGCCACAGGTATTACATTCAGTGGCACAAAAAATATAAATGAAGCATATTGGATTATATGGTGGGAAACACCAATTGAGCACTGCAGAAGAATGAAATGTGTAATTAAAGATTTTATCATGTGGGTCTGATACACTAAATTTAAATCTGTCTCCAGCACAAATTGTGATTGGGAGATTATAAAATGGGACATTTTGGCCTCCTAGAAATCCACCGTAGGCATAATTGGCATTAGGCGATCGCTACAAAAGATAGAAATGGAAGAGAACAAAAGGTTGGTTAACAAGGATTCAGTATCTATTATGATATGGACCAACACTGCTTTTAGTATTGAGAGAATCATAAAATATAAGGTTGACTTTCCAACAACGTTTGTAAATCAATCTCAGACCTAAATTTTATAATGTGATGGGACACTGCCATTTAAGTGTGGAATGCCAACAGAAATGAAGCAGGATACCATGAAGAATACGATATCTAGATGATGTCAAGGATGGGACCGTGCAAAGCTTGGTGGTGTTTCACTGTTGAGCAAGTACTGAGCTGGGAATGATGGGGCGAAGGAGTGAGGGAGGAGTGTGACAGATTCTGAAGATGATGTACTAAGTCTAGAGTCTGTCTGAACGTTCTCAGAGACGTATCTTCAAGGGGGGGAGGTTAGATTGTTACCCCCCCCTAATAAATGTATTTTATGATACATAGTTGGGTACAGCTGCTTTCAGTCCTGTATGGTGAGATGACTGTCTGATTTCACCAGGAATTTTCAAATACACACAGACAAAAACGTAAACACACTCTCTCCCTCTCGGTATTGATAGTCCTAACATGTTTTGATTATTTTACAAATTACTGTGTTTTCTCACACTCAGTACCCCTATCAATCCGCATTCCTCTCCCCTTTCACTGTCTCTTAAGCCCCCTTCATGCATCCTCCTTTTCCTATAATGTATTTTAACATTATACGCCAGCGAGATTGTTGGACATGAACAAACATGGTCAGTGGAAAAATAACTTCCGTCTGCGTTGCAGCCAGTTTGCCGCTCTGGAAAAGCGCAGTAGTAACATTATTTCTAGTAGACAGTTGATAATAGGAAGGCAGGCAAAGGCGTTTCCCCGTGAGGAGAAATATTTTGCAGTAAGAATAAAGCTAAATCTGTAAATGTGCATTTGCATCACATATCCACATTAGAAAGTTTCCACCAGTTTGAACTTTCACGCGTGTAAATGTTAGGCCTGTGACTGCTGATTGCAAATCTACAACTGGCTTAGATTTCCAGGAGCACCTTTGGGTTTTATTGGGAATACTATAAAAGTTAGGAATTTGCTCCAAACCTGGGTGTAACACCGAGGTAGAAAATATCCAGCTTTACCTCACCAGGCTTGACGAACTGGGCCATGAGAGAACACATGTGACATTGCACTCCACCGTCACCCATATATTATTTGTATCATGTGGTAACTAACCCCTTAATCGTGGAGCGAATATTCACATGTAAATATTGATGAAGAGTAGCAGCCCAGCACATATGAGAAAAGTTTTTAATGGGAAGGTGTCACCTCAACGCGGAGCTTTCTTGCGTAAGACACTGGGATTGTGTCTGGATTAAAGTCCACCTCGCATGGCTTTCACACACACCTTGTGCTCTGCACCGTCTAGTGAATTCATTTGCTTGACCTACCCTGCCTGTGTTGAGGCAGCATACAAAAATCGAGTATATGCAATGAAAACGAGCCATTTCCATTTTCCCCAGAGTTCTAAGGTTGCTGATGTCAGGTGTAGCCTTGCTTCATAGTTCATATCAGTTTGCATTCTGCACATGGTGGTCTGAATGACAGCTGAAAGGAACGCCAGGATTGCAGCTTTTGAACTGCAAAAAGCACACTGCTCTGCATTAGGGTCATAAACCATCTGAGTTATTTTCTTAGTATCGGAAGCGAGGGTTACTTGATAACCACAGGTCACCACTGCAGGTGTCTTAGCCTTTTGACATACCGTATCCGATAATACACCTGGACAGCAAAGCTAGCTGTTAAGATAGGCCTTAAGGTTAAAGTTTGTAGAACGGAAATCTGCAACCAACTCGAAGGTCACAGGTCCAAATGTTGTTGTGTTGTGACTGACTCAGGATTTCGTTCTTTTAAGGTTGATAAAAGGAGTACTACCGAGCTGAGTAACAATATCTGTTATTTACAGTGTTGCTAAGACAGTGGCGAAAAAGAAATAGTTACAAGTGTTTGTTTGTGCCTGTACATTAATGTAGTGTACTGTTTGTGGAAAGCAGTATGTGACTTTCTCACAGGCAGAGTTTACAGTCCAGATTCTACTTTAAATATGGTGGTTCCCCTAAAACAGGCCAGGCCAGGCTTGCAGCTCCCACCTGCACCCAGGTTTAGCCTCAGCTTTGGTCATTAAAGGGAAAGAGTGGGCAGGCGGAGGAGTCTGCCGCATTATGTGATAGGTGGGCTAGGGAAGCGTGGCCTACCTTGTCACGCGGTCGCTCCGCCTCCTCCTTGTCAGCCATCATTTGTAGCATCCAATCAGCATTTTACACTTCTTTTAAAAGAGAACCACAGATGGGCGGGCCGAGTAGTATTCACCAATTTTTTCAACTGAGTGAGCTGAAGGGGACACTTTATGTTATTTTTTTAAAATAAAGAAAATACAATTTTCATGCTACAATAGTCCAGATGTCTTTGGAACAAACATTTCAATTCAGAGTTCAAGTAGATCCATCCCCCGTATGCCACAGGAGAGATACTCGTTAGACCTCATTAGACCTTTGAATGGTTACCAGAATGGTTACCAGTTTTTCGGTAGGAAGATTCCCCTTGGAGGTGGGGCAATGAGTTTGGTGATATCAGTGATGCAGGGATGGCTGAGGGGCATGGTGTATGGGCCTGGGCAGGATTTTAATTACACCGCAGTAATCAGAGTAACTTCAGTAATTCTGTGTTACTCTTTGCTGCAGAATTACTGATAATAACGTGATTAGGCCTGCTCACATAATTAGAAGTAATTTGGGGGTAAAATTCTACCACCAGAGCACATTCAGCGAGTGCGAGTGGCTATTCGTGCTGATGTTTATGTTTTGTTGCACTATTTTCTTAGCTCAAAATGCATCCTCTCATCCATTTTGGACACAAAGGAGATGGGTCCAGCATATCTAATGAAGAAATTAAAACCATATATGCCCGCACGCCAATTGAGATCGAGCAACCAACACCTGCTCTGTGTCCTGAGAATCAAGAGAGCAAGAGTGGGCGGACGCACATTCTCTCTCCTTGCCCTGTCCACTGGATCGGACTGCCATATGACATACGAACCTGCTCCAATTTTGGATAGTTCAAGAAACTGCTTAAAACCTGGCTGTTCTGTCACTAACTAGCACTCTTCAATCTGCTGTTTGCTAATCTGGTGCCGAGAGATCCCTCACCAGGGATGATTTGATTGCGCTATACAAATTCAAAATATTATTATTAATAATAATTTTGAGCTCAGAAACTAGAGCTAAATCCTGGTAGTAAGTTAGGGGGAAATCGTACCCCAAATGCAAATATAGCGAATGCGAGAAAAAAAGAAAATAGCATGTAATTCTGTGAAATCTCGCAGAATGTTTTTGTAATTCCACGTGATTATGCAACACCGAATTATGCAACATACGTCCACTCCTAATAGTGTAGTGGCTGTACCTTGTTCTGAGATTCGCTCACTTGTAAAGAGTTGTATGTCCTTCTTGTACCTTGGCATTTTATATCATTGTTAAAGCCCTAGTTAGGCGTGCAATAAATATGGTTAATAAGTAACTTGGTGCTTTGCCAATTTAAGTTGTACCCTATTGACCAGAGGGTTAAATTTTTATCAGGTTTAAAAAAAAATATATATGTGCCTGGCACTTATAGACGACTATTAGACCTCTATCTTAACTGGTCAGACCGTTTGTAATGGTTACTTAGTTACTTAAGCTTTTTAGGTGAAACCCAACACTTCTTGGGTCAGACCTCCAAATATTGTTTTGTGGTACAGTAGGGCCGATTACTGTAGTACATTTTTCTTTTAGCTTGGCCAAAATGCAAAGTACAGTGAGCACAGAAACTTTGCCATAATGCACCAGGCATGGAACTGCTTGAGACCCCGAGAATACTGTGGCTTGGACTGTAAGTCGCTTGTGTCATTAGCAACACAAAAACACAGCTGCGCATAAGCTGTGGTATCATGTCAGGAAGACGTTTACTATGGCAAACATTTCACAACCATAAGAAACTGCAGAGAAATATTTCCATTTTATGTTCATGACATAATGTTGATTAAAATCAAGAACGTTCACATTTTGTTAAGTATGGACGTTGTTATAAATGGGATCTCTGGTTGGCTAAGGCTTGCGCCAAAGCCAGGCAGAGACCACCACTCTAGCCAGGGCTTGGTAGTTACACGCCAAAGATAACTCCTGCTCACCTCCATGGTAGGTTGGCACGAGCAGTCAGGCTTATCCTGGAGGCCATGTGTAAAGCAATTGCGCACGTGCACAGCAACAACATCCCAGGCACACTACAAAAGGAACTCCACACAAGGTTATATCAAAAATACCCTTTTTATTCTCCAAACACATTAGAATATTAAACACATAATATACATGGTGCCACCTGGCACTAGGTTATCTCTACAAGGGGATTATCTACACTTGACAGGGCCCACTGGACCACTCTTGGAACCATCACACAGGGAACTTAATAAAAGTAAAACAGATCATAAATGTACAACCAGTAAACACTGGTAATCACTGTACTCAGCATCAGTCTGTAACATAAACGACATTACGCACAGTATCACATCAGGCGCAAATTACATTCTGCGCCAACCTCTGCAGCATAAACACATTATGCAATCATCTCAAAAGTCTAAACACTTTAGACCATAACCTCCTAAGCATAACTCAAATTAGGGGCGTAAATCACAAAGTGAAACATAACCTCACTAGCATAAACCATGATATGCAAAAACAACCTCATAATCATAAACCACAGTTTAGAGGTATAAAACAGGGTGCGTAAAACATACTACACACATTACATTTCCTAGCACCACATCACATTAGGGCCTGGCGCCCTACAATTCTAACAGCCCCCCTGGCCAACTGGCCATCTCAGACAGGGGCTCAAATGCCCTATGTCCAAAGAGTCAGGGCTGCTGCCTAGGCAGCGAAAGTCAAGGGTGCGCCACTGCGCAAACCTAAAAGTTGCAGCTGCCCACTACTTGCTGGGCAGCTGTGAAGAAAAGTATGGGGCAAAGGAGTGCATCTCCCTCCTTATTCAAAACATGCCCCCAAAGAACTGTGCGCCTAAACGGTGCAGCTGCCCACTACTTGCTGGGCAGCTGGGAACATTCCAATGAGGCCTGGCACCACTGTGCCGCTTCTATCCCTCTCAGAGACTCTCTTAATAACTGCAAAAACGTAGGCACCACTGTGCCACACCACAGGGGAAAACATGGGTCTCTCTGGGCCCTCTAGGAAATAATTATGCCCATCGTTGGAGCCCGCAGGCTCAGAAACAAAACATGCCCCACGCTGGAGCGGGCCGCTGCTAGACGGGGCCACTCTGACTACTACGGGGCCTCGGGACCCCCCGGGGGCCCCTTAAAAAAAATATTGCCATGTTGGAGTGCCCCACTGCACACACGGGTCCGCTCTGACTCTGTGCCCCACGGGCACTACAATATCCAAGAGCCGTCGCCCCCACGGAGCCCTACTCACCGGCTCTGGTTGGGGGAGGCTCTCCCTTCCTGGGACCGGGACTTCACTGTGGAGCCTGGAGGCTCCGTCACTCCTCCCTTTAACCGGGCCCCCTCCTGGGACCCGGGGCTCCGCAGGAATTCTCCGGCACCGGGGCTCCCAGCCGCTCACGGGAGCCCCGCGAGCCATGCTCAGTCTCTGCAGCAGTGCAGGCGGGGCTCTCTCCACTCACAGGAGCCCCGCTCTTCCGCCCACCATGGCTTCCTCAGGACTGCTTTCAGGCCTCACAAGGCCTATGTCCCAACAAGGTTGCCTGACTTCCGGGTCGCTGCAAATGCGACCCGGCAACGTTTCAAAAGCAGCTCGGTCTGCGGCGGTGATTCGTATTTTATCGGCAAAATGGGGGGTGGGCTCGGGCTCCCTCGTAATTAAAAACGTACAGAGGGGTGGGCACCCGCTTAATTAAGGGCAAAGTTTTCTTCACAGCTGCCCAGCAAGTAGTGCCCACTAGTCAATAAAAATGAAGGATATTGAAGACGCAAGGTGGGCACCTGCGAGGCATGAACGGAATGCGGGGTAGACACCCGCTAGGAGACCATAAAATGCCGTGATGCGGGGGGGAATCCCAATGCCGAGGATTCCCTCCAGGATAATGGTAGTGCTCCTTCTTGGCTGCAGGGAGCACAGCGCCAGGTGAAAGTGCTTCCAGGACAATAGAAGCAAAGCGCTCGCAGGGCGCTAGAGATCAAAGCCAAAGGTCTCGAAGAAGAGTCCTTGAAGTATCCAGGGGAAATGCAGGGCCCAGGGAGGCAAGCCCTCCTGGAAGCCCCCCTGGGCCCTCGCAAGGTCAGGATCCAAGAGCAGAACATCTTCGTGGGGTCACAGCCCTTTCTTTTATACACCATTTATTTTGTCTAAAAGGTCCAGGGTCTGGTGGAACCAGATACAACTGGTTCAGGGGAGCTGTTGTGCATTTTGTTTTGCTCAGCTCCTCTCTTCTATTCACAGGACAGGCCAAGGACATCAGACGCACCACAGGAGGTGGACCCAGCACTGTGGAGGGAAGGCACAGCCCTATTCAGGTCCCAGGTGCAACTCCTCCCTCCCATCTACATGCAGATCTCCGTATTCACCACCGGGCAGACCCATCCTGGCTCCTGGAGCCACCCACATCATCCAGCATCTGTCAATCACAAGCCAGACAGGCAATTCACATCAGGCAGGCAGACGCAATGCGCACAGAAATGCCAACTTCTAAAAGTGGCACTTCCCCACCAGTCACAATAAATCTGTGCACACCATTGCGCAGCATTTATTCTCACGAGTTCGCACATACCAAACTCGCCCCTGTACTCCTCTCATTTCAGGAATTACCATGGACACACATATTCCCCATGCATTCATATGGGAGGGCAGGCCATTCTCACCGCACGCACTTTACACTGGACCACAGTGCTAAAGTGCGCAGAGGCCTAAAATCACCAACACTAGTTTACAGAAAAAGGCTAGGAGAACGCAAAAAAGTTTTGGGGTGAACCTGCCAAAAGGGCCAAGTCCAACAGACGTCAATTAGGGATAGCCGGGGGTAGCAGCAGCCCTGTTCAACCTCTAGCACTACATTTGCAACCCCTAGTTTCTTGTGCATGAAAAGAGCAACATAAACCGAAAGTAACAGGACTCTTGCACCATTTGTTTTTCTTTATGTATTTCTACTTCTTGCCATCTAGTCAACTGCCCAACAGCAAATGTAATGCTTTTGATGGACTTATGGTAGTGGAGTGGTAGTGGTAGTGGTCAACCATATGATGTCATCGGAGGGTGAAAGAGTATGTGATGTCACTTCCTCCTTCCCTAGCATTTTGGTGCATCAACATCCTTATTGTTATGACCCGCAATGACTTTAATTGGTCGATATTGTCTTATTCCTTATTGTTTGTGACCAATATGTCATTTTGTTTGGACGCTATAAAAAGACGAGGCGCCTGAGAAGTTATTTTAATGTACAATGGGCATGATCATCCACCATTCCCAAGTTCTTACATAAAGTAATGTGGGACGCCATGTAGCTCCGAAGTTCTGTGGCATTCAAGGAGCGAGTGCTGGCTGTACGTCAACTGTTACCTAGAAAAATAGGTTAGGGATTGTACTGCAAATCTTTTGCAATTCAGTACTAAGCAGTAGACATTGTAGGTTTTATGTAATACAGGTGTTGAATGCCCATCCGACTGGTCTCTTGTGATGCTCTTTACGGAGCCCGCGCCACCATAAATAAGGCCCCTATGCTAACACTAAGTTACTGTCCCCTTTGAAGGAGGTGTAACTGCACCTACAATCTGTCCAGTTCGCGCTCATCCTCGGGCGTCGAGGTTTCTGCCGCCCGGACGTTTAGTCAACATGGAGGCTGTGGTGAGTGTAAACAGCGGGCGGACGCGTGCGCGCGCACCCAGCAGGAGAAAGAAGGAAAGGACTGATAATGCGTGGCATGATGTGTGGAATGCTCCACAAAGAATGAGAACCCCCAAATAAGCTGCGAGCGTTTTATTTGCACCGAAAAATACTTCGCTGAAGTACATTAATACTTTTATAAAAAAGACCTTAAACTAACCGAAAATATTTCTTTAAAAGGACGTGTTTGGAAAAAATATACGAGTTTGATAAAACTATTATTTTTCCTGCCCCCGGGCTCCTGGCATTCATTATATCACTGGCACAATTGGGGCATTGTGCGAGGCTGTAAACCAGGCCAAGGTGAATACTGTATTCCTGTCTCAGCTCCGTAAACCGATAGCACGAGGAATGCATTCACAAAAGGACCCCCACCCCAACGGTATTTTCTAACAGGATCTATTTTTTTTTATTTCTAAAGAGAAATTGAATCCCTCTAGACAGAGCCATGCTTTCTTCAAAAGCTGGCCTCACTTAGTCACTTGTAAGTGCATCTTTCATCACACTCACTTCTCTCCGGGAAAATGTTGTGGCTCTTTCAAATAGCAACAAAGGGTTATGAAAAATGTGTCTGAGCCAGAGTGGCATGTCTGCTCTCATGTGCCCCCTCTTTCCTTCCAGAATACTACTCAGGTCGAAGATCTGCGTCAGTGGCCAAGTTGTTGACTGCAAAACCATCTGATCACCATTCCCACAAGACTCAATTATGTGGACGCTGGCAAATCACTACTTTTCCTTACACCTTAAGTGCTATATTAAAATGTGGTCATTTACAGCTTGGCAGCGTGGGAAGCCACCCATGACTCTGCAGAAGGATGAAGTTAATGTGAACAGACACGACCCACACGTCCTAATAAAAAGTGTCAAAATTCAAGGCCATCAAAATTACCCTGCATTTTGAAGGGTGCCTGCCAGAATGATGGCTGTATCCCATCCTCATTTCAGAAAATATCAGCGTTCAATGTTGCTGTTGTAGCTAAAGTGTAGCTATCAACAGCAACATTGCAGCAGGTGCAGTGACACCAAGGCACCAAAGGTTGAGAGGCCCACTGCACCGCAATTAAGGCAGTCTTTTAGTATTAAACCGGAACCGGAAGAAACACATTTTACTTCTATACATTAGGGTTGATGGCAGTGGTGGTTGGTGCCCGGCAAAAATGGCGGGGCAACTGTTGTATACAGTTCACACACAAGACGCTAATCAACACATTACATTCATACTTTCATGCATACAATCATTCGTACCGCGTCATAAACAGAATACAAAAATAAATACAAATAAAGAAACACTTAAAAAAATAAAAATAATAAACTAACCTTGCCCTTCAGCACGTCCAGTACCCGGCTCCAGAGTCCTCTGAACGCAAGGTCCCAGAGCTCCCATAGACCCTCATCCAATCCAGTCCAATCCAATCCAATCTCATGCTGTTAAGCAACATGAGTGAAGCGTCTGGTTTGGCTGGAGCAAGCAGTCTCAGCACTCTGAAGAGCACTGAAGGCCTGTGCCTGCTCTCCAAACCAGCAGTCTGAGACAACTGGGTTGGAGAGTATGAATTGTGCATTTCAGTTTGGCCATAGCAAGGTAGCCAGCCAAACCGACATGCGCAATTCATACTGATGGGGCCACTATTCATTGCTGCCAATCAGTAGCAATGACGCACTGGCCCGCCCTGCCCTTTCCGTTTAGCAGGGAGCTGAAAAAAGAAAATGTGAACAAAATCCTTTCATTACCATTTTATTTTTCCAGCTTTCTGCGCAGCAGTGGGGGGTGGGGGTACTCCTCTGCTCATATGGAGGAAGTGCCATGGGTTGATGGTGACTTTGCTACTCCAGTGGAACATGGTGGCTTTTGTGAGGAACAAAGAGTTATCCTGATTTTTATAGAATTAAAGCAAACACAGAGGCCACCAGTGATCATCCCCGGCTGCCACATCCTGCAGCTGTTTCACAGTGAATAATGTAGGGGTATGTGCACGGGGCAAATGCCCAGCAAGCAAAGCACAGCTCCAAACCATCAGCACCTACAACCTGTGGGGATGCCTCTTCATTCAGTTAATGTTCTTGGTGCCAAAGGATAATCAATTCATGTGGAATAGGTTTCTTAGATCTCCGCCCTCATAGTTCTTAAAACCTTCAGTGATTGAATGCAGAAAAGGAAGAAATACATTTTGAAGTAAACCAACAGGAAGGTTGATCTCCTCAAGCAAACAAACTGCATAAACTCCCATTTACAAAGTAAACAGGGATACACTCTTCCTGATGGATGGATGGGAAGCCAGCACCTGCAAGTGAAAAAGCTGAGAAGCAGAAAGAGGCAGAGTAAGGCTCTCCTGGGCCTCCAACGTTGCAACCTGTTGTTCTGAGGGTGACCAGATTTCCCCAATTTCCCCAGACAATCCCAGTTTTCAGGAGTGTTCCGACATCCCAAATTTCTTCTTATGGCCCGATTTTTGGGACAAAGGCCACAGGCACCTCTACAGCCTGAAGGAATCTATGAAATCTATTAAATGTATCTGTTTCATTCATTCAGTGCAGGGGGGGGGGGGTTGGCTGCATGCTCACAGCAGAAGGGAGACAGAGTGTGCAGAAGAGGGCATGGGGGCCCAGGTTGGAAGTCCTGTCATAGGTAATGTTATGTGAAAGAATCCTTGTAAATGTATGTCTCTATATAGGCTCAGGACCTTCACCCTCCTCCCCGATATATATTGCCAGTAGGTAGTTATAGTTAGGACCTAGTTTCTATAGGAAAAGCGTTTTTTGTTTTGCCTATCACTTTGACGACGTTTGGTGGATCCTCCTGAAATTTTCAAAACTAGTTTGCCACTCTTTTCAGCTTCTGTTTGGAAAGTTTTGGGGTGATTCGTCAAGGGGTGGCTGAAAAAAGGGGGTCCCAGAATTGGTTATCCCCATGCAATTTCCCATAGAGATTATAGACACGACTATAGCCCAATCGGCTGAACGGAATTACACTAAATTTGGCAGAAAGCTAGAGCTTGGTTCAGATTTGGTGTAAATCTGTTCAGCAGTTTTTGGGTTATTAAAGAAAAAAGATTTATCTACATCTAGAGACGTGCATTCTCTACGGATCCGACAGATCTCAAAATGATGTCAGATTGGCTGCCACCATTTCAGCCTGCAAGTGGTGGCAGCTATCTCAGGACTCACCCCTAGTCCTAAGAAAAAAGGCACAAAAAACCCCCACCAGGAGGCAGGGTAGGAATACCATTAACCCCCATGCCTAGTGGTTGGTTCCCACAGGGACCCTGCTTGGAGACAAAGATTTTGTTGCTGCAAATCCAATAAGGATGCGCAGCAGAAAAAAAACAAAAACAAATGTGGTCTCCTGCACTTATTTTCGTATGTTCCCCTTGGGTGGGCCAGGTGCTGGAAGGACAATATATATATTTGGGGGGATCACGAGGCCCCTCCCCATGCTAATTTTTGCCCTGGGAACCCATCACCTGGGGTCCAACCTAGTTTGAGAAAGAGGAGGGGGCTACGGGGCTACGCTCCCTGGGCTTATTTCGGCCAGGGGGGGCGCATCCTCCAGGGCCCAGCCTTTTAAAAAGTGGCAGAGGGGCACATGGCCCCCTCCCAGGACGATCTCGACCCCAGGGACTCCATCCCCTAGGCCCCAGCCAGATTCAAACAGGGGGAGGGGACCATGTGGGCCCCCTCCCGGGCCAATTTCGGCCCTGGGGACCCCATTCCCTGGGGCCTGGCTGCAACTACAAAGGGGAGGGGGATCATGCGGGCTTCCTCCCTGAGCCATTAATGGTCCTGGGGACCCTATCCCCCAGAGCCGGCTCAGGCTATGTCCCAGGGAGCCCACTCCTGGGACATACTTAGCTTGGGGGGAGCAATTTCAAAACTGCCGCCTAGCGGGAGAAAACACCAGGTCCAAACCCAGCGTGTGGGAGCATGAAAAAAGATCCCGCCCGCTGGGAGCTGACTTTTCATCTGTTTGCCTGCCTGCACTGAAGCGGGCAAGAAAACAGATGAAAAGATTGCTCCTGTTAGCATGGGACCAGCATTTTTAGCTGCTCCCTGCGGGCCGAAGCAATTCCGGCTCCCGCTGGAGGCGGGGAGCCAGCTGGGGCCATGGGGGCCTTGGGGCTCCCTCCGTGATGCCCAATTATAGTGTGGTTGGTGCTCTAGGTGGGCACCCATCTTTTGTTGGCCGGGCCCCGGGTGATGGGGTCCATGGACTCGAAATCTGCTCAGGGAGGGGGGCTTTGTCCCCCCTTCCCACTTTTTGCAATATGGCGGGGAATGGGCGCCCCCGGCCAAAAGCAGCCCAGGGAGGTGGCCGCATGCCCTTCTCCCTGTAAATATAGTGGTGGGCCCCAGGAATGGGGTCCCTGGTGCAAAAATTGGCCCAAGAGGGGGCCATGTACCCTCCTTCCCCCACAAAATGCGCCAGGACCTGGGGAATGGGGTCCCTGGGCTGCCCCAGCCCCTTTGAATATGGTGCCGGTCCCCGGGGGATTGGGTCCCCGGAGCTAAAATCGACCTGGGGAGGAGAGGCTGTGTGCCCTGCTCCCCTGAAATATGTTGCATGGCCCCGGGGGATGGGACCCCCATGGCCAAAAGCGGCATGAGGTAGGGGGACATTTGCCCTACTCCCCTTAAAAAATGCATTGGGCCCCTTACATTAAAAAAACTATTGAAATTCACTGAAAATGTGGTATGGAGTGGCTTATGATACCATAGAGTGGAATGGAGTAGCGTACAGTAGGGTGGAGCTAAGTGGAGTGGTGCAGAATGAAGTGGTGAAGAGTAGAATGGCATAGAGTAGAGTGGAGTAGCATTGAGTGGAGTGGCGTATGGTAGAGTGAAGTGCGAAGAGTGGCAAAAAGTGAAGTGGCATGGAGTAGAGTAGTGCATAGTAGGCTGGTGTGGAGTGCTGTGGAGTGACGTGACGTACAGTAGAGTGCCATGGAGTGGCATTGCATAGAGTAGATTGGTTTAGAGTGTAGTGGCTTAGAGTGGAGTGGCCTAGAGTGGAGTGGCATAGGGTAGTGTAGAATGGTGAGTGCCGTGAAGTGGCGTGGAGTGGCATAGAGCAGAGTGACATTGACTTCTGTGGAGTGGCGTTGAGTAGAGTGGTGCAGAGTAGAGTGATGTAGATTGGAGAGGTGTAGAGGAGAGTGACATGGATTGGCATACAGTGGAGTGAACTAGAGTGGCATAGGGTAGAGTGGCATCGAGTGAATGTGGACTGGTGTAGAATGGAAGGGAGTGGTGTAGAGTAGAGTGGAGTGGCGTAGAATAGAGTGGAGTACCATAGACTGGAGTGACATAGAATGGCATTGAGTAAAGTGGTATAGAGTAGAGTGATGTAGAGTACAGAGGCATACAGTGGCGTGTAGTGGCACAGAGGGGCGTTGAGTAGAATTGTGTAGAGAGGAGTGGCATAGGGTGAAGTGGGGTAGAGTAGAATGCAGTGGAGTAGAGTGGCATGGAGTGGTTTAGAGTAGAGTGGCATGGAGTGGAGTGAAGTGGTGCAGAGTGGAGAGGCCTAGAGTGGAATGGAGTTGTGTAGAGTGGCATAGAATAGAGTAGAGTTGCATAGAGTAGAGCAGTGTACAGTAGAGTGGAGTGGAATGGCTTCGAGTAGATTTCTGTAGAGTTACCTGGAGTGGCATGGAGTAGAGGACGTGAAGTGGAGTAGGTTCATGTAGAGTGACATGGAGTAGAGGGGCGTGGAGTAGCATATAGTGGCTTAGAGTTGATTGGAGTGGTGTAGAGTAGAGTGGCATAGAATAAAGTGAAGTGGTGTAGAGTGGAGTGACGTGGAGTACAGTGGCGTAGAGTGGAGTAGGGTAGAGTGGCATAAAGTACTGTGAAGTGACTTAGAGTTGAGAGGCGTAGAGTGGAGTGGCATAGACCAGAGTGGCATAGAGTTGAGTGGCAGAGAATAGAGTTGAGTGGCAGAGAATAGAGTTGAGTGGCTTAGAATAGAGTGGAGTGGTGTAGAGTAGCATGGAGTAATATAAATTGAGTGGAGTGGAGTAAAGTGGCATAGAGTGGAGTGGAGTAGGCTTCTGTAGAGTAGAGTGGCATGGATTAGCATAGAATGACTAAAGTGGAATATAGTGGTGTAGAGTGGAGTGGCGCAAAGTGGAGTGGAGTGGCGCAGAGTGAAGTGGTGTAGAGTGGAGTGGCATAAAGTAGAGTGGAGTGGCATAGAGTAGTGTGGCACAGAGTAAAATTGAACTGTGTAAAGTGGAGTTATGTGGAGTACACTGGTGTAGAGTGGAGTGGAATGGAGAAGAGTAGAGTGCCATAGAATGCTGTGGAGTGGTGTAGATTAGAGTGGTGTAGATTAGAGTGGTGTAGAGTAGAGTGGTGTAGAGAAGAGTTGAGTAGCATAGAGTGGAGTGGCGCAAAGTAGCGTGGAGTGGTGTAGAGTAGAGTGGCATAGAGTAGAGTGGAGTAGACTGACGTGAAGTAGAGTGGTGTAGAGTGGAATATAATGACATAGAGCCCGATTCACAAAAGTAATCTGAGACAACATTTTAACTTTACTACTACTAAAGGATTCCTAACTTTACTACTACCAAATGCCTTTTGTGTATACCGAAAGTTGTAAATTCAGGATTTTTCTCAGTTTAGTAGTAGTAAAGTTAGGGATCCTAACTTTACTACTACTAAATGCCTTTTGTGAATACAGAAAGTCATAAAGTTAGGATTTTGTCTCAGATTACTTTTGTGAATCGGGCCCATAAAGTGGAATGGAGTGGCGCAGGGTAGAGAGGTGCAAAGAGCAGTGGAGTGGCATAGAGTGAAGTGGTGCAGAAGAGAGTGGCATAAAGTAGAGTGGAGGGGCATAGAGTGGAGTGGCATAGAGTGGCACAGAGTAAAGTGGCATGGACTGGAGTGACATAAAGTAGAGTTCCAATGAGTGACCTAGAGTAGAGTGGAGTGGCATGGAGTGAAGTGGCATAGAGTGCTGTGGAGTGGCATGCAGCAGTGCAGAGCGGCATGGCATAGAGTAGAGTGGCATAGAGTGACATAGAGTGGCTTAGAGTGGAGTGGCCTAGAGTGGAGGGGCATAGAGTGGCATAGGGAGGTGTGGAGTGGTGAAGATTAGAGTGTCATAGAGTGCAGTGTAGTGGCGTAGAGTGGGGTTGACTCCCATGGAGTGCCATAGAGTAGAATGGCATAGAGTAGAGTGACATAGATTTGAGATCTGTAGAAGAGAGTGTCATGGAGAGACATTGATTGCATAGAGTGGAGTGCCGTTTAATGGCATAGAGTGGACATGGAGTAGTATGGAATGGAGTGGCACAGAGTAGAGTTAAGTGGAGTAGAATAGAGTGGAGTGACGTGGCATAAAATGGTGTAGAGCGGAGTGGTGTAGAGTACAGTGGTGTAGAGAACAGAGTCATAGATTGGCATGTAGTTATATAGAGTGGCACAGAGTAGAATTGCATAGAGTGGAGTGTTATAGGGTGAAGTGGCATAGAGTAGAGTGCAGTGGAGTAGAGTGGCATGGCGTAGTGTGGAGTGCCACTGAGTATATTGGCATAAAGTGGAGTGACGTGGCATAGAGTTGCATAGAGTAGTGAAGAGTAGAGTGGTGTAGAATAACATGGAGTGGCATGGAGTAGAGGGGCATGGAGTTGAGGAGACTCGCATAGAGTGGCGTAGAGTAGAGTGACATGTAGTGGCATTGAGTGGAATGAAGTGGCATAGTAATAGAGTAAAGTGGAATGGCATAGAGTGGAATGAAATGGAGTACAGTGGCATAGATTGGTATAGAGTGAAGTAGAGTAGAGTGGAGTAGAGTAGAGTTGCGTGGAGTGGAGTTAAGTGGCATACTGTGGAGTGGAATGGACTTCTTTAGAGTAGCATGGAGTAGCATATAATGGCATAGAATGTAGAGTAGAGTGGTGCAAAGCGGAGTGGATTGGCGTAGAGTGAAGCGGTGTCTGGAGTGGTGTAGAGTGGAGTGGCGTAGAGTAGAGTGGCAGAGAGCAGAGTGGCTTAGAGTAAAGTGGAATGCTGGAGAGTGGAGTTGTGTAGAGTGGAGTGTTGTGGAGTAGAGTAGCATAGAGTGGTGTAGAGTGTAGTGGTGTGGAGTGGCATAGAATAGAGTGGCGCAGAGTGGAGGTGAGCTGCATACAGTACAGTAGAGTGGCACATAGAGTGTAGTAAACACATGAAGTAAAGTGGCTTGGAGTGGCATATAATAACATAGAGGGGAATGGAGTAGAGTAGAGTGTTGCAAAGTGAAGTGGTGTAGAGTGAAGTGGTGTAGACTGGAGTGGCATAGAGTAGAGTGACATACAGTGGAGTGGCATAGGGTGGTGTGGCATAGAGCTGTGTAAGGTGGCAAGGAGTAGAGTGGCATAGAGTAGAGTGACATAGAGTGCTGTGGAGTGATGTAGAGTAGAGTGTCATAAAGTAGAGTAGCGTAGAGGACTGTGGAGTGACAGAGTAGAGTTGCATGGAGAAGGGTGCTGTGGAGTGACCTAGAGAAGAGTGGAGTGCCATGAAGTGGCGCAGAGTGGTATGGAGTGTTGTAGAGGGCCATGGAGTGGAGTGGAGTGCAGTGGTGCAGAGCGGAATTGCAGAGTGAATTGCCGTTGAGTTGGGTGTTGTGGCTTAGCGTGGAGTGGCGCAAAGGTGGAGTGGCATAGGGTGGTGTAAAGTGGCAAAGATTAGAGTGGCGTTGAGTACATTGGAGAGGTGTACAGCAGAGTGGCTTAGAGTCTCGTGGAGTTACATAGAGGAGAATGGCATAGTTTAGAGTGGTGTAGACTCGAGAGGTGCAGAGGAGAGTGATGTAGAGTGGCAGGGATTGGCATAGAGTGGAGTAGACTAGAGGGCATATAGTAGATTAGCGTAGAGTGGACATGGAGTGGTGTAGAATGAAATGGAGTGACTAGGAGCAAAGTGGCATAGAATAGAGTGGCGTAGAGTAAAATGCAGTGGAGTAGAGAGGCATGATGTAGAGTGGAGTGGCATTGAGTGGAGTGAAGTGGCGTAGAGTGGAGTAGCATAGAGAGGAATGGAGTGATGTAGAGTGGTGTAGACTTGTATAGAATGGAATGTCTTAGAGTGGAGTGGAGTGGCATAGAGTACCACAGAGTTGCAAAGAGTAGGTTAGAGTAGAGTGGAGTGGAATGGCTTAAAGTAGAGTGGTGTAGAGTGGCATGGAGCAGCGGAGCGTGGAGTGGAATAGAGTTGCGTAGAATGACGATTTAACGTAGAACGGTGTGGAGTAGCATAGAGTTGAATGGAGTGGCGTAGACATACAGTAAAGTGGAATGTCATAGATTGGAGTGGCAGACAGTGGAATGACGTGGAATAGAGTGGCATAGAGTAGCGTAGGGTGAAGCAGAGTGGAGTGGATTTGAGTTGCAAAGAGTAGAGTGTCATAAAGTAGAGTAAGAGTTGAGTGGCGTAGAAAAGATTGGAGTGGTGTAGAGTAGCATGAAGTAGAGTAGAGTGGCGTGGAATAAAGTGGCAGAGAGTGGAGTGGTGTAGACATCCGTAGAGTAGAGTGGCATGATGTAGCATAAAATGGCGTTGAGTGGAATGAGGTGGGGTAGAGTAGAGTGGCGCAAAGTGGAGTTGTCTGACTTCGAGTGATGTGCTGTAGACTGGAGTAGCTCCGAGTATAAAGTAGAGTGGCATAGTGTAAAGTCAAATGGCATAAAGTGGAGTGGCGTAGAGTGGCGTAGAGAGGTGTGAAGTCGAGTAGAGACGAGTGGCGTAGAGTGCTGTGGAGTGGCATAGAGTGGAGTGGCATAGAGTAGAGAGTAGAGTAGCATAGAGTAGATTTGAGTTGTGTAGAGTGTAGTGGCATAGAGAAGAGTGGCATAGAGTGGAGAGGAGTAGACTGCCGTGGAGTAGAGTGGCTTGGAGTGGCATATAATGGCATAGAGTGGAAGGAGTGGCGTAGAGCGGAGTGTGGCAAAGTGGAGTGGAGCGGCATAGACTGAAGTGGTGTAGAGTGGGTGGAGTGGTGTAGAGTAGAGTGGAGTGATATACAGTGGAGTGGCATAGGGTGGAGTGGTGTGGAATGGTGTGAAGTCATGTAGAGTACAGGGGCATAGAGTAGAAAGCTGTGGAGTGACCTAGCGTTGAGTGGAGTGTCGTGGAGTGCTGTCGAGTGCAATGGAGTGGCACGCAGTGGCACAGAGTGGCATGGCGTAGAATGGTGTAGAGTGAAGAGGAGTGGAGTGGTGTGGCTTAGAATAGAGTGGCATAGAATGGAGTGGCATAGGGTGGCTCAGAGGGGTGTAAAGTGGTGAAGATTAGATTGGCATAGAGTGCAGTGGAGTGGTGTAGAGTAGAGTGGAGTAGAGTCCTGTGGAGTGGCATAGAGTAGAATGGCTCTGAGTAGAGTGGGGAGGTGTACAGGAGAGTGGCATAGAGTGCAGTGTAGTGGTGTAAAGCAGAGTGGCATTGAGTCCTGTGGTGTGGTATAGAGTAGAATGCCATTGAGTAGAGTGGGGAGGTGTAGAAGAGAGTGGCATGGATTGGCCTAGATTGAAGTGGCCTTGAGCATAGTGGACTAGAGTAGATTAGCATAGAGTGGACGTGGAGTGGTTTAGAATGGAATGCAGTAGCGGCCGGTGGTGGGAGTGCTGCGGGGCGGGGCGGTGTAGGAGCAGGGTGGGTGGTAGTAAACTACTGCATACGGCCGAACAGAGGTAAGGAAACAAATAAATAAATAAAAAGGAATTTCATTGCGCGTGCTGCATTGCCAAATGCGATGCAGCGCACTCAACAAAATTTGTTTTATTTATTTATTTGTTTACTTACCTCCGTTGGGCCCTATTCCATAGTTTACTACCCCCCACTCTGCTCTACCCCTGCCCCGCCTCACCGCCCGCAGCACTCCCACCACCGGCCGCTACTGGATGAATCATAAAATCTTTGGATCACATGCATAAGAAGTTCCTGGAGACGGTGCTTCATTGCCCATTGTTGGTTGAGTTCCATAAATCCAAGAATGACTTAACTTGGTTTATCAAAAATAATAAGTTCATTGTCCACATCCTTATAAATCCACCATCACATCTCTATGTGACCCAGTGAAAGAAGCTCATCAATTTAATTGACGCAAATTTGAAGGAGCATAAATGGAATTTTATATGAATTGAAATTAGTAAAGCAGTGTAAGCAACTTGAGGGCGTGAGAAAATATGTTGTGTTTCGGCCTGTGTTTTAGTGTCTTTACATGCAACTTCGTATTTGTTTCTTATTAGATATTGTAGATCTGGTCTTGTTTACTGAGCACTTTTGTAAACAATTTTCTGCTGCTCTGTAAAACTTAAAATTGAATTGTAGATTGCTTTTTGTCATGAAGGGAGATTAAGCCGATCAGGCCAAATCCTGGCCGCGGCACTTGATCATTCAAAGTAGATATTTGTAAGAAAGTCCCAAAAACTACCACATGGCACATGCGCACCACCAAGAGATCTTGATTCCATGGTAATACCTTATTGAAAAATGTCAGCCGGAGCTAATTTTGTTTATTTAAATTACAACCCAATGTTTTTGTGAATCATATTGATCAGCAACGATGCAGAATAAGAAATCCATATGCTGCATATGTGCCCTAATCAGTATTTCAAAAGCTTCCAGCACATATTTTACTGCACTATTCCATGAATGCTTGTCCTCACCCTTTCATCAGGAGCTTACAACCCACAAGCAATGAGTGCGAAAACGAATTTAACATATTAGTTATTGGAACAATGGAAGACCTCCCCTTGAGAGGGATGTACAGTTGCCTTCAATTCATATACAAATGCTTGATTAGGGTAGTGACATGCCATGGTAAGGCTGTTTCATTCCTTGGTGGCCTTTCACCTAGTTGACCACAAAAGTTTCTTACGCGCACTGAATGGACAACTCCTGCCTCCTGTCTGGTTCACATTTCATCAGAGACCTTTTATTTATCTCAATTGTTGTATTATTCTGATGTCCTAAAAGTCCACTGTGTTAGTACTGCTCTGTAACACACTTGTTAATCCTGTGATAAAAACAACAGAACCACCCTTTTACAGGCTGCCTGTTTGCTGTTGACACACAGCTGTGCCATTCGAGGCCACCATGCCATTGTTCTACCCAGACAACTTCAGAAATGTCAAGATCAGAGGAGTTCTGACATTCACCTTGGCTCTCTCATGCATAACAAAGCTGTTTGCTTGCACACTGTGTGTAGCTGGCTCTTGCGTGTTTCTTCTCCTGCCGTCTGTGAAATCAGAGGTGCAGGCGCCATTAAAGGCACCGGTGTGGTCTGCCACAAATTCAAGAGTGGTAGCAGAGCCAGGTTTGATTTGATGAATGTAGATGAAAGCAGACCAGCAGCCAGAGATACAACTGTGTTCTTGTCTCCTTGATAAACTGCGTGGGTCTGTCTATGTTGGCACATACTTCTGTTGTATGTGTAAACTGCGAAGCCGTCGCTGACTCATCTCCTAGTTTGGCTCCTTCTGTGCTATGGAATGAAGCCAAACCTCTGACTTGGCTCTGCCTAAGACTATTCTGGCTCTCCCACCTCTGTGTGACATCATCTTATGCTTCAGAACTACACGCACATAAACCAATAATGAACAAAGCTGAGGCTGTGCAGTCTATGAAATTATCTTTCTTTAACAGGATAATTTGAGAAGGTTGAATGGGTATTTTTATCAGAACAAAGCATCTAAGGATTTCTTCTCCAACCCAAGGACAGTGACTGACTGAAAGCCTGATTGACGCTTGGGGCGGTGGATGTTTCGTCTACCACTGTGTCAGCAATTTCTATTCCTTGCCAACACGGAGGGAAAAAATCTGCCATATTTATTGTGTAGTCAGCTCTTCGGTCTTATCGTGTAGTCAGCTCGTCTGGGTTATCGGCTTGAAAAATGCAGCGCCTGGATGCTCCCTGTGAGTGGCAGTGCACTTTATAAATGTACAATTCATTTTTGAAAAAGTATATACCCAGGCAGACTTATACTACAAGGAACTGGCTAATTCTTAACACATCATGATCACAACATATAATAACCACATAAATGGTAAAAAACAATTAGTACAACAGACTGTTAAGATATAAAAAATATATTTTTAATCTCGATACGTATTTTTTAAAAAATTAGCATAGTAAAACAATTCAGAAAATGTTGCTATGTAAATATGATGAATATGATACAATGATTATAAAATGACAAATCTGATACATTTTTTTTAAAAAATGACAGAAAAATATAAAGAAATATAATTTCCAGATTATTTCTTCAGATTTTGTTAGACTTGGGCTGTGTCAACGCGTTTCGACAATCTTTTGTCTTCATCAGGACTTTAAAATATGCAGCCACTTTTTTTCTAAATAAAATAAAACAGATTTTAGATAGATGTAAAGTTAACACTTTCTAGGTAGTATGTAGCAACTTTTGTTTCAGACTGACCAAACTTGGCCAACAACTCATAACATTTCATGACATTTTATAACAGTCTGTTGACAGTTTTCTTAAAAAATATATTTATAATAAACACATGTTGAGCATTTGCTCTAAAAAAGGAATTGATGGTTTCGAATAAGTTTCCTTAGCCAGACTTCTATATACATGGGAGTGATAATACAGAATCGTAGAGACTACAGAATGCAAGACACATTAGTAGTAACCATTTGTAATTAAACCAGGAGAGGAGAGGAGGTAATCTTTCGTAAGTCGTGTAAGGGAGAAAACCTATTGGCAAAGCTAAATGAAAGCTTTGTTCATATTGGGCAAACCTAGGTAAGACACTATCTGATGACATTATTAAAATAAGATAGAGCATAGACATATAATTAAAATTGAATAGCAGTTACGATAATAGCGTATTAGACAATGAGCTTGTTCTAAAATGAAGGATCTAGCAGGATAACCTTCGTTATAACACCCAGGTTTGCCCAATATGAACAAAGCTTTCATTTAGCTTTGCCAATAGGTTTTCTCCCTTACACGACTTACGAAAGATTACCTCCTCTCCTCTCCTGGTTTAATTACAAATGGTTACTACTAATGTGTCTTGCATTCTGTAGTCTCTACGATTCTGTATTATCACTCCCATGTATATAGAAGTCTGGCTAAGGAAACTTATTCGAAACCATCAATTCCTTTTTTAGAGCAAATGCTCAACATGTGTTTATTATAAATATATTTTTTAAGAAAACTGTCAACAGACTGTTATAAAATGTCATGAAATGTTATGAGTTGTTGGCCAAGTTTGGTCAGTCTGAAACAAAAGTTGCTACATACTACCTAGAAAGTGTTAACTTTACATCTATCTAAAATCTGTTTTATTTTATTTAGAAAAAAAGTGGCTGCATATTTTAAAGTCCTGATGAAGACAAAAGATTGTCGAAACGCGTTGACACAGCCCAAGTCTAACAAAATCTGAAGAAATAATCTGGAAATTATATTTCTTTATATTTTTCTGTCATTTTTTAAAAAAAATGTATCAGATTTGTCATTTTATAATCATTGTATCATATTCATCATATTTACATAGCAACATTTTCTGAATTGTTTTACTATGCTAATTTTTTAAAAAATACGTATCGAGATTAAAAATATATTTTTTATATCTTAACAGTCTGTTGTACTAATTGTTTTTTACCATTTATGTGGTTATTATATGTTGTGATCATGATGTGTTAAGAATTAGCCAGTTCCTTGTAGTATAAGTCTGCCTGGGTATATACTTTTTCAAAAATTATTGTTTCCCTGACCCAGGAGCTAGATCCTAACAGGGGGTCCCTGATACTTACCCTAAATGTACAATTCATTCATTACTACAGAAGCTGTAACCAACAAGGGAAAAGTCGCGTTGTGGAGTAACCATCTGTGGAGAATCCACTGCCTACCATCTTTGCTGGTGGGATAAATCTTTCATCCAGTGTGGATTTCCACAAACTAATGGTACAATGTCAATGCCAGCATATTTATACTTCCTAACATGTTTTGGTCTCAAAGTGTGACAAACACTGTACTTAACTATTCCATGGTGGTCTTTCAGAGAGTTTACTCCTCCAGACATGGAGGAGGAATAGCCACCCTGAGGCTCATTCATCAGCACAATGGCAGAGATAACCCTTCAGCTGGGCGAAGCCTATGATGGATTCGGAGGAGTCTCTGCCAGAAGCATGTCTGCCCCTCAAGCTACAATGAATAGAGCAGCCTGAAGTGTGGACAAGGGCACTACGGTTTTTGGTGGATTCCCAGTCACCACTGCCTCTAAATTTATGCCATTTAAATGTTCCTATATGTAACAAACCGGGTCTGGCGTATGGCACAGTAAGGCTGCGCCCGTTCAAGAAACAAACAAAACAATTTGCCAGTACTGTGCAATTTTTTGATATATTAGCAGAAGAGCTACTAATTACTCCTCTACAAAGACCAATCTTTCAGTCCAAACAGTTTATGAAAACATCAGTGTTTATTTTATCATTTTATCTGAACTGTCTTTCAATTGAAGTTCATATATTTCACCATATTTTGTTCTGCAATATTTACAAACACATGTATATACCGTCTGTCAATATACAGGACACAGGGGAGGAACAGGGAACTACACGCAGGAACAGATGAATCAATGTGTTATTAGACGATTAGACAATCGACACAAGACATAGACACTGAACAACAATAAACATTCAAAGCTATCTACAGGGAGTTGGGGCGGTAGGAGTTGGTGGCGTTCCTTTCAGGTTGTTTATTATAGAGACACAGGATGTACCCTAATTATATGAGCAATTCGACCTGGTTACATTTAAATCATATTTAAATTCTACTGGATATATGCTTCCATCCACTATAAAACAAAACACACAATTCCAGGCCACCTAACAAATAGCGCCTCAAATGGTCGACGCGTTTCGAATCCTAAACTTTTTATTAGGATTCTCTTCAGGACCGTGCAAAATCAATCTGTGAAAAAATCATAAAAAAGCACTGTCAGTGAAACAAAGAGGGACTCTCAACTCACATTCAGTATCCAACCACATTCAGACCGTTACCTGTCAGTGAAATGACTTGGGCACGATGATTTAGCTGAAAAATCAAAGGACATTTATATTCAGAATCTATCTTGATCTCTAGGATCACCTACACTCAAATGTACGGAAAAAGTTAATGAACTCACTGGATTAAAGAGGTGAAGGGAGCCTCATGGGAGCAGCCTCGCTGTTGGAAAGTCCATCGCCACTTTTCATTCTTAATTCATTTGGGATCGCACCTCAAACCAAGTTCTAAAAATGAGAGAGGAGAAAAGCAGCTTAAAATGTGCTGTTTCAGGCTCCTTCTGTTGTTCAGTGTCTATGTCTTGTGTCGATTGTCTAATCGTCTAATAACACATTGATTCATCTGTTCCTGCGTGTAGTTCCCTGTTCCTCCCCTGTGTCCTGTATATTGACAGACGGTATATACATGTGTTTGTAAATATTGCAGAACAAAATATGGTGAAATATATGAACTTCAATTGAAAGACAGTTCAGATAAAATGATAAAATAAACACTGATGTTTTCATAGACTGTTTGGACTGAAAGATTGGTCTTTGTAGAGGAGTAATTAGTAGCTCTTCTGCTAATATATCAAAAAATTGCACAGTACTGGCAAATTGTTTTATTTAAATGTTCCTGGTAAAAGACATTCTGGCATGGGCAGACATTCTTACAAACATGCATCTCCTTCTCCCAGCTCTGCAGCTAGTTTCAAGTGGTGCTTCTTGCAATCTTCAAAGCGATGATCTTAATGCACAGGTATTTCCTAATCTTACCCATTTTGTTTCCAGACCATTAGTCCCCTCAACAAAGTTTGGTTCTCTTTCCCATGTAACGAGAAACAGAAACTATGAACAGAAAGGAAATTCTCATTTTAACACTGAAAGGCCTTAGTACATAAACTGACTCTTATTCTTCAGTTCATCAAAGTCATCCGTGCATTGGTTTGTGTTTCCAACACAGACAACAGCCCTGTGCGCCCAAAATGTTTACAGTTCCTAAAATGGCCTCCTATGGTAGTACGCTGATATCCAATTGAAGATGGCTGCACTAAAAGGCAGAGGACACATACAATTATGAAATCTTAAGTTATGAATGAAAACTTAATTCCACGTTGGTAAAATGCCACCCTCTTGGGTTGCCCCAGAGGGTTTGAGACCTCCGGTACAATACATATATTCCTGAGGTACAGTTGTGTTCAGAGGATTTATTGTTATTCATTTGCTGTTCAAAAGGACATATAAATATTATTCTAACACTGCGTACATTTTAGAGTTTTATGCAAGAAAGTACTAAGATCTTTGCAATAGGGGTGCTGAAGGCACGTTATGTACCAAATGTGTTGTGTCAGGAAATATTTATAGCTGACCTGCAAAGCCAGGTAAAATAAGGCCCTCCCCCTCAGCCTTCCAGCAACAATGTATCACAGCTTGCCAGGAAAGCCTCCCCCATATTGACAGGCATGGCTGCACTCAGTGGAGTGGTGTGGCTCACTGGTTAGAGGCGGCAGACCCAGAAGCAGAAAACGGCCCGGGACCAGGGTTCAATTCCCGACGCGGCAGGGTCGTGGACCAGGGTCAGCGGACTCGATAATTCTCACTTCGGTGCCTACTCTAACTAGGGATCACACTCGGCAACTCTGGGCATTAGCTTGCCTCATCTCTACAACGGCCCCCCACATTCGCCGGGGATGCCTGGTTTCACCTTGGAGAAACCCAGTAGGGACCATCTCACAGGGATAGCCAGAACGGGTTCCCCAGCGGTCTACAGCGCCACGACGCCTCAGGGCAGCAGTGCGCTTTACAAGACACATACACATACTTCAAACATGAAAAACAAGCAAAATAAATATAAAATTAAACAAATACAATTTAGAAAACGATATAAAATGCGTATGCTTTATAATCATCAATTAAAAAAAGATATTTAAAATTTTCTGCACCAAACATTTCATTATCTTGAACTTAAACATGGCAGGAAGACTTAACAACATCTCATTCATGTTATCCAAACCTAAAAATAAAATACAGTCGCTGTTAAAATATCTTTAAGAATCGGAAATTAAGTGCTTAACACCCAGATTTCGGGTCTTGGGTTAAGACTGACCATTAAAAACCACTTTCTGGTTTAAAGGCCAGCTAATAAAGTGGAGTGTCTGCCATCTGTTGATGGATACGTTGGTCCTCATTCTGATCGATCACATAATCCTGATTTAGGCGCATAGAGGATTTGCATAAAAATCGAGGTTACAACTTTACCTCAAAATTATCTCACATAGCTGGCTGTTCAATGCACACATTTCATCAGGTAAAGCATGGCAAAATGTGTACAAAAAAAGACAGTATTCCTGATTAGCCACAATTCCAACCTGACAACCCATAATTATGCAGTAATACAGCCCCTAAGAAAACCCGAACCCTCTGCTATTTCTAAATTCCCATGTGGTATTACTGTACCATTGTCCTGGGACACTCGGAATCAGCGCCTATATGGTGCAGGCTCTGACTGCCTGTTTTTTCGACTTGGCATTTCCCCGGTAGGCTGGAGCCGTTGGAATCCGTTTTTACTGTCAAACCTGCAAGTGCATGCGCTAATACATCCATCTCGCATGCAAGCCTCTATTGTTTACAAAAAAGGGGATGCAACAAGGATGGCAGAGGGGGAAGCAACACGGAGGGTGGGGGGATGGAAGTAACAGCAGGATGGCAGACGCAACATTTAGGATGGGGGAGAAGTACACGACACAGGTGAGAGAGAGCAGTGTGGAGCGCAGTCGGGAGAGAAGCACACTGGAGACAGAGTAATGTTGAGTGGGTGGGGGAGAAGCATATGGATGAGAAAGCAATATGAGGGAGAAGCACATGAGGAGGAGGGCAACACAGAGGGTTGGAGAGAAACACGCAGTTCAGAGAGATCAACACAGAATGTGGCGTAAGGGGGAAGAGAAGTACACAAATTAGACAGCTGTAAAGCACATGCACTCTAATGAAGTGCTCAAGCAAAAAAAATGGCAATGCCTGATAAGTAAGCAGTGGAAGGACAAAAATAATAAGTGCATGCTTCAGGGGAGAGGCACACACAACAAGAGGTAGGAAAGCCCACACAAGCTAACATATAGAAAGCAAGGAAATGAGAGTGACAATAAGCCAACCAATGGCAACCAATTGGCAGGCTATAATGTAATGTAATGTAATGTAAGTGAACATTTATATCGCGCAGCAATCGCTCCAAGGAGCATCTAGGCGCCAGATACTGATCCAGAGATGTAGGAAACAGGTTGGTGGTAGGTGAAAACTCATCCAACTGTTACACTAGGGCTCTAGCGCAAGTGTCCTGTAGCTTAAAGACCCAGGTTTTCAGTCCCTTTCTGAAGTCTTTTTCCTTGTCTAATGCACGTAGAGAAGGGGGGAGAGTATTCCAAGCTTTAGCTCCAAGTACTGGGAGTGATTTGCCGCCTCTCGTGCTAAGCCTGAAAATGGGGACCGACAACAAGTTCGCACTAGACGATCGAAGAGTGCGTGTAGGGTGGTATCTGGCAAATCTCCGCTGTAAGTATTTTGGTCCTAGGGCATGGATGGCTCTAAAGGTAATTATCAATATTTTGAAAAGGACCCTCTTGGTTATTGGTAACCAATGCAGTGTATTTAGTGCCGATGTTGCAGATGATTTCTTCGGCCATTTAAGAATTAGCCTGGCTGCTGCATTTTGCACCATTTGAAGTTTATGGGTGATAGTTTTGGTGGTCCCTGCATATAGACTGTTGCAATAGTCTATCCTCGATGTCACTAAGGCAACTGTTACCGTTTTTCTGGCCTCCAGTGGAAGTAGATCAAAAAACTTCCTGAGTCCTTTGATGATGGCAAAGCAGGTCCCTGCGACCTTCAGGGCTTGCTGCTTAAAAGACAGATTGCTGTCGAACGTGATCCCTAGATTCCGTGCCGACTCAGTTGTGTGGGGCGGGATTTCTGCCTTTTCCGGCCACCAAGTTTTGGGAACGAAGTTGTTATTTAGGCCCATAGGCACAATCTCCGTCTTGCCCGTGTTGCATTTTAGATGATTAGACTTCATCCAATTGAATGTAGCAGTAAGGCAACATTTGAGCTTTTCTTCCCATTCCTGTGTATCTTTGTCCAGGACCAGTATCAGTTGAGTGTCGTCGGCATATGCCACTACATCAATTCCAAATGTCGATATTAACTTAATTAGAGGAGCAGTGTAAACATTAAACAGTGTCGGGCTAAGGCTCGACCCTTGCGGCACTCCCATCTTTATTTGCTTCTCCTTAGATCGAAATTCGCCCAGGGTGACTACTTGTCTCCTGCCACTCAGGAAGTTCTTAATCCATTCTAACACTGTGCCAGAAATGCCAGATGTTTCCAACCTATTAATCAGGATGGCATGCGAAACCGTGTCGAAGGCCGCCGACAGTTCTAATCAAATCAGGACGGCCTTCTTACCCTGGTCCAGTGCCATACGAATGGTGTCCGTGGTGAGCAGGAGGGCAGATTCCGTGGAATGTTGTGCCCTGAAACCAGATTGATTAGGATGCCATGCTTCATTATCTTCCAGGAACTTGGTAATCTGTTTGTTTAAGCCCACTATAAGCTGATACTAGAACTTTTCATAAACAATTTGGGCTGTCTGGTGGACGAAACCGAAAAAAGAAAACCTGGTCTGGATGAGTTATCATTTTTCATCTGCAGATTGCCCAAAACTTAAGATACAGGGGGTTTCTTGTTCTACAAGGGGAAAAAACAAGTGCGCTATCAACTTGCTCCTCTAGCTATAACACCGCCTCCTTGTGTTTTTAAATTGCACACACATCAGATCATGTCTCCAGTACACTTTTAACAGCATAAACTCCAGAGAGTAGTACTCCAGTGTTTTATGTACAAAAGGATACTTAGTACAAATGATTAGCACACACTGACAAGGGAATTGATCATGTCCTACAAAAAAGAAAGAACTCTGCATACCAAGTAATGGTGCACTTACGTTTCTCTGTTCTTGGGCTGTATTTTTCCCCATGACCAGAATCAACGACGATGAAGGGCAAATAAGTAGTTTGAAAGCATGTTGAATGAACCCATGTAGGCTGAAAAGCTCACAACCCACTATCATTTATTGAGATACGGAAAAGAATCTTCGGAAGTGGAATACAGGTGAAACAAAATATTACAGAAAGGAGTACAAAAACTGCACAATCTTCAGCACCTACCAGTCCAATTTTTGAAGCAGCTAGTCATATACCGTTCAGATAGCTCTCTGTCCAGGGTGCGCTGACTACTTTTTCCTCCAGAATTTTATACAGCGCGAACTCGACCCAAAGGTATCGGAGCGCTTTACATGAGCACCAGTTGTATTACAGACGGACATATTCATTTTTGTTAGGCACAGTGAGATTAAGTGATTTGCCCAGAATCACAGGATGTTGGCCATCGTTGCCGAGACTCGGACCTGGTTCCCCAGATTCGAGGACAACGGCCCTAGCCGTTAGGCCACTCAATGGGCAAATGTTTGGTTAGGTAGCTACACCTAAGCCTTCAAGGCTGGCCCCAGTGGCTATTGGGATGACTCACACCATGTGATCAAAACCCTTCCCTTCTTCCTTTTCAGCTCCCTCCATCATCTATTTAAATAATGGGATGAGAAAAACCCTGTATCAGACAACCCGAGCACAGTGTCAAATCCTCTCACTCGTGCCTCCCAGGCTCAACCAACATCACACTCAACAACCCGACTCTAGGAGTCCCTTCTGTTGGATATACCAGGCCACAGTTTATCAAACAATAACAAACACACAAAGCTGGCGGCAGAAATCTATTGGCCCAATCAACAATCATGAGCAGTGGCGGCTCCACTGCTAAGCGGAGGAACGCCTCCTCCACTGGGCCCCGCCACCCGGGTACGGTAGCAGCCGCTACTGATCATGAGAAGTCGACCTGCTACCATGGGCACTGATTGACGGACTGCTTCCTTTTCAACCTCAGAGACCTGATTTGGAACCTGTGACAGTCCGGCTTAACATGATCCCCTCCAGGCTCCTGTCCTCGACATTAAACCTTTTTGGCTCACTAAAGTCAGAACAGAATTTCTTGAGTATTCAGACTACCCTGAACAGATCCTGCAATAAATTTTTTTGACTGCCTTGAAGAAGCCCAAGCAAGGCCTGAGCGCCTCTACGGGGGGGGGGAAACATATTGGTTGTACTCAATATGCTACCTCCATTGCAACAAGAAAAAAGAAAATACAAGCATGAAAATAAAGGAGTACCTCAGACTTTGTTTATTCAAGAAACTGTATAAATATGTTTATGGTTATTCTTATTTAAACTCACAAACATTATCTATGTAAGAACATATTTCCTGAATTGCTTAACAAAGAATTACAAATTTGTTGTGCCCTAAAGGATTTACCCATGTCAGAGAAACATCAAAACACAGTTCATTTAATTAGAGCCTTGTTTAAGAGGTGTAGGATTCAGGGGGTCCCAAAACAATAACGTTTTATATTGAATGTACTGACTCCAGGAGTTGCGCATTTACAGCCTCTATGCTTCCCTTGCTACAGTAAGTCTGCCTTCGTAAGGCCATCTAGGCCATAGCTGACCCGAAAGTGTCACGTCTACTTTATGGCTACCCCTTTTATCTTTCTTACGAGGGGAGGCACACCTAGACTCCAGTACATAATTTTTAACTCTCTAGGTATTTCAGCTGACCTGCTGGTGAAATCTTGTTCCCCATTATTTCTGTTTTCTCCGCAATGCTGTACCCTAGTGACTGTGGCAACTGCTGTTGTCGCAATATTGGGGTGTAGGTGGGAGGGTCGGGTCTCCTACACACCTCAGCCATTTGGACTCTCACCCGTGAAAGCCCCCAAATCGCCACTGGTCATTGTCCCATTTGAAGGGTGAAGACAATTCCGTGTGCTTGCCTTCCCTCCACAGTGTTGCCTCGCCCCTAGCAATGTCCATGCAGATTCCCAGCAAGTGTTCCGTATCCTCTGTATATTAACTCAATACCTGTAGGTTGAGCAGCACATGCCTAGTAAAATTTCAACCCATGCTTTTGCAGAACTTGACTATCACAACATTTAATTTCACCCTGGAAGCCCTTTCTCGCCACCATGACCCCTGGACTGTTGTGGCGAATACTGCCAAACTTTATATCCCTCAGAGCCTTCAGTGCCCCTGGAACTCATACCACAGTACGGGTCCACCAAGGAGACCTGGACCATTGATGCCAGCTACACGTACAAGAAAATGGAGACTGTGGCGAGTGATCAACCATTCCTTAGCATTCAACCCGCTATCCCTGGCACATTGTGCATCCCCATTTTAACCATCGGATAGGTAAGAGGGAATGAAATGTGCGAAAATTGCAACAACGGAATGTGGGAGAAGCAAGCTCATATGGCACCAGTAGGTATAGCCCACTGCTGCTCAGCTGAATTTCATTGAGTTCCTACAATTCCACACTTCAAATAATATTAATATTTTGGCAGCAGTATGGTTTGCCCAGAGTAGCACTCATTGTTCTATTTTGGGGTATTTCTGTGAAATTAAACAAAACTGGCAACCCTGGTAAGAATAGAACTAGCAGTATCATGCAATTTTCACCACTGTAAATTAATAGCACCATATGCGAATTGGTTTGTAGAGCTGATGAACAGCAAAGAAAAAGCCTTTAAACAAGTGGTTCCACAAACCTGCATGTAACATGGTAACCTTTGAGAATAGATAAGTTGGATGTGATGTAATTAATTGAGCACGTGAATAGACAGTGGGAGTTCACCCGTGTGTCGGTGCTCTAAGGTGCTGTTACCTTTGGTGTGAATTTATGGAGTTTCGGTTTCCAAAAATAACTTCCTTGCATTTATCTCAGCGTCCGCATAACTCCAATAAATTATCCCATTTCCTACACTCGGTTGTAATAAAGTAGAATCAATGAATCTCCAAGTAATACGAGAGAAATCGTATGTATACATTGTTTTCGCACTCTCAAAAGGTCTGAAATTGCAAAGTTTGATAAAGGTGATGCACACACTGAAAGGATTATCTAAAAAACAAAAAACGGAATAATTTGAACGTGATGGTTGTACTGTGTATGTAACCAAAGTGCAACTCTCTTCCCTACGTTAAACACGGCTATCTAGCAGTGCCCGCCTCGGAAAACAAAGCAGCCCTGGGAAAGTGAGTGAGCACAGTGAGCAAACCTGACAATAAAAGGGACGTTTGGGGGAGGGGTTCTCTCCCAATGAAAATGTAGGTAAAAATTGCAAGAATGGTGCATTCTACAACACATTTTTCATTATATATTCAATTGTATTTGCGTTTGAAGCATAGTAAATAATGACCTTACCATACCCAGTCTCTTTAACAATTATAATTAGGCTTTATTTCATGAGTCCAGGTTGTACATCCAATTGGAAAGTCCGCATATCAAACGTCTAAGTGTTGTTAAGAATCCTTTTCAGTGAGTCATGCTATCATTGTGCATAAAAAGTATTGTAGGCATGTCAAAAAGCAAATTCTGTATTGATGTATTAACAAGGAAGACAAAGTTTGTTTATCATGTCATCCTCAGATCATACCGTAATTTGTAATGTCGTGGTTTACAATACATATATTCCTCATTTATGGAATTATTAGGTGATTAATACAGGAAAGGCTGAACTGGCATTTTAGTCTTTCACACTGCCCATTTATTACCCCCAGAGCCTCTGAAATCTGATCTCAAAGACAAGGTCACTTCGCGACAATTTGTGGGCAGGGGGCTTCTCGCTGAGGGAAGGCTAGGGCTTCGGCTCTGATGGCTGAAAGTGCGACCATCTCTGTTAGGGCTCTTCAATGATTCCCTCAATATCACCCTCCAACAGTGCCCCTCATATCTCCATAGCCCCTCTCACATGTATTTAATTTTTTTTATAGCGCCTCTCATATCAAAGAAGCTGTTGGAGCAGTTTACATCACACAGACATACAGAGACAATGAATCATACATGTGTAAATCAGTGTACTGAAAAAGTACATACGACAAAGGGGAACTATAAGGTGTAGGAGTCACTTGTCATCCGCACTGGTAGGCATTTTTAAAGAGTGCTTTGACTGGAGAAGCACAAGCTCAGGATTTAAAACTCACCAACGTGGTTGGAGTTGGCTTTACAAATAATAATTTATTTCTACCCAAACAAATCCTTTTTAGCAATTTAGCATAATGAAATACTGGGAAAAACATTACTTTCTAACCTGTTTGATGCAGTAAGCGTTCAGCTATTTGATGGCAGTTTATAGCTTACTGCGGTATTTTAAGATTAACTTATTAACTGCAAGTAACAAAAGAATCTCTATGACAAATGCATTAACCCACTGAGCTATGCACATAAAATACAGTTCTGTGATCTGCATGGTACACATTCGTTGCAGTAGACATATTAACCCTCTTCTTTACTTAAAATGAGTCAAAACAGCCACTAGGCAAAACTCAAATGTCTCTCCAGCAGGAATAATAATCACCACAGATATCTTGACATTTTTATTGTTGCTTTGATAACTGATGGTTATACAATGAATTGTGCAGCGGATGCTTTTAAAACCATGACAAATTTCAAAGCACAGATTCCCCGTGAGGCTGGAAAGGTGTGGGGTAGTTAAATTGCAGCATTGCTTCAAAACTGGCCTCCAGTAACAAAACTGCCCCTAATACACAAAACTGCCCCCCCCCCCCCCCCCCCACCCTTTCAGCCTCCCAGGGGAACTTCCGATGTTTGGTACGGCCAGTCTGGCCTTGCTATACAGTCTTTCCAGCAATTGGTGGGAATCGCATGCATGTTGCCTACAAGTGCATGGGTATGTGCAATCTGTTATAACTGAGGTGCTTTCCATCCACTGTGTCATTTGGTCTTCGTTGTGCTGTTGACATGTTTTACATGGGTGTATCTGATAGTAAAACTGAGATCAGGATTAATAGTGAGCTGTTTATTATTGTTTGTGGATGGCGATCTCTTGCCCCACCATCCCCGCACCCCGATTGATGTGACAGTCTGTACTTTGTCTCTATTTCCCTGCTGCCTTGAAACTTAAAGGATACCCGGTGGATTAGGGGAAGCTACATTAGCACCCTGCCCAACCACAGTTTCTGCCTGCCACTAAATCTGCGCCACTTCCACTTTCCTGTGCCAGCAGCTCTTAAGACCTTGGCTTAGCATTAAAGCATCAATCAGAGGAAATACATACAAAAGACTTAATATCACTTGCTCCCCTTTCTTTACCCCAAACTGCAAAAGCCCATTTAAATGCAGAGAGTTAAAACAATTAAAGTACATATTTAATTGGCCCAAGCTCAACACCATTTTCTTCAAAGATGGATGAATTCTGTTCTCATTCAGCCAGTAGTTGTACTTCATCTAGACTTTGTGTTTGTGGTGATGTGCATCAGCCCGGAGAGACATTTTCTTTAACAGTTGACAATAAAGTCTAGACTTTGTAAGAGCCCTGCCGCTGTGATCTGAAGTAGAGGGAGCTTCATTGCTAGGTGTGGAGAGAGGAGGTGGCTCCAGATCCGGAAGACCAGTTTAAGGCTCTGATAACTAAAGGTACATGGAGGATGCTACCAGGAATGAGTTACACAAATGCTATAAGACCTTTTAACCTAGCCGTTCGAAATCACCCAAGAAGCAACCGGGAGACCATAGTTCAGGAAACTGCACAGATGTCCCGTTGACTGCGGCTAATCACCCTGATTTCAAAATGTAATGTATGTTTGTAAAAAAGTATGCTTTTATTGTTATTTATACAGCTCAAACCTACCAGGAGAGCAACAGATCATTGCACGTTAATATGGAGAGTTGAGAGAAAACAGAAAATAGTTTTAGAAACATTTTACATATTTACAATTTTAGGCACAGGAGATTCGTTGATTTACCCAGAATCACGTGATTTCCAGTTAAATGCCAAAGGATTAGAAACTGTTTGCCAGGGATTGCAGTGTCAGCAGATTAGTCACTAGACCACATCTTCCCCTAAATCGTTTATGGAGAACTCACTGATCCATAATTTATTCCTTGAGAAGTGATTGGCTACTTGTGAGAAGGTGGCCTGATATGCAGTGCTCACTATTCTAGTGATCACTATGTATCAGTCCAACAACCCTATTGATGATTGGTTGTAAGTCAACCTTATAGACCAGCTATCCTAGTAGCGTGGATACGAGCAGTCTTCGGGCTAAACTCTAGAGGGTGTGTTAAGCCAGCTGTTATACCATCACATATACCCCTTGAATACCAAGTGAAAGGACACCACACAAGTGTTATGAAAATAAACAGTGTATTTATTAGAATCACAACAGCCCTGTACTCTTTATGAGGACAGGGTACTAAGCACACAACAAAACTCTTACGAAAATACTTAAGTTAGCACAATTTACACAAGTGCCCAAGGGGCACGACAAACCATATACTATGGAAGTGGAATGCGAAATTACTAGCAGGTAAGTACTGTACTAATAGGCTTTGGAATCGCTAGGACTACGTTACTGAACCTTCAGATTACTAGTAGGAGGCCTAGGGCACTCGGGTGCAGAGTGTGCACTCTCACACGGGATGCGGGACAAAGTCTATGGTAGCTAGCTTTCACAAAGTTAGTGTTCTCGGGCGAACCCGACCTGGTAGGAAGAAAACGACAGTGGATCCTGACCCTTGGATAGTGAGGCTATGCTGGGGCACCGAAATGCCGAAGTTACCTAGCCCAGGGGCTGCAGCTGCATATGTCTCAAAAGACGTCGGGAATCCTCGTTGACGAACCGGGAGCCTGAAGAAAAGATGCTGGCAGGCGACCAGTGAAGAGAGTTCGAGTTGATCCAAGCCTGGATCTTGAAGATAGATGACACCTGAAAGCAGAGGGGACCAAGTTCGTGACTACTAGCCAGTAGCCATGTGGCACCAGGAGGGCACCGAATGGTAGTCACCTCGACTAGGTGAGTGGGCGACGCTGTGCTCTGCAGATCTCACGGACCAGGAGGCGTTGTCGGCGACCAGGATGGAGGTGCGAGCTGTCCCACGATGGATGAAGCTGTCGACGTCGCTGGACCCAGGATTGGGGCAACAAGTCTTGGCTAATTCAAGCCCACGCGGTGGACTCAAAATGGCGTCTGGAGTGGACCAGGAGGGTCTGGGGTGCTCCTCGATTGGGAGGGAGCAAGGGCCAGTCTGGAGCAACCAGACTAGCAGCAGTGATGTCGTCGGGCGTCGTTAAGAAGGCCACAAGCCAGCGGGCTAGTAGCTAAACAACGCGGTGAGCAGCAAAAAGCAGAAGGGCCCCACGCAGATCGTGGAGATGCTGGGGGGCTGAACTTCGGTGCTGGAGCTGCTCAGGGTCGGGGCTTCTAGGACCCCAAAGCACTCACCAGAGGATCCCTCGGTGGTCGTGCTGGAAGGAAGTCGTGCAGTCTTGAAGATGGCCGGTCCCTCGAGGTCTCGTCGCACCCACGGTTCTCTGCTTAGCTGTAGAGGTGGGTAGAGGTCAGAGGTGCCAGGGAAGCCGGTTCTCGTCGAGCTGGGCAGTCGGATTCCGGAGGAAGGACTTGCAGCAGACCGCAGTGTTCTTAAGATGGTGCCTGCGGATGCAGGGTGACTACTCCTTAGTCACAAGGGAGAATCTTGAAGAAGAAATCTTGAAGTCCTTTCGTAGAAAGTCGTGTCTTGATTCCAAAGATTATCTAATTTGGAAGGGTCCCCGCTCCTGCCTTTATCCTAAAGAAAGGGTGGGTACGCGACTAGGTCCTGCCCTAGGGGTGGGACCAGGAAGGGGGGTGGTTACACCCCTCTCCCATGCCGGACTTTCCCCAGGCCAGGGGCTGGTGTGCCCCTGGAACTGGTTCTAGCCGGCAGATGCGTAGTGAGCACCGGGGTGCCACTCAGCAGTCACCTTCCTGTAAAGCCCTGCCTACCCAGGATACACAAAACCCTGTCTGGGATGGTGCAAGCACCGCCCCTGACAGGAAACCCTTTGTCCAAGCTCTCCTCGCTGGAAGGACTCCCAGCAGCAGGAGGTCAGACTCGTGTCTGTGGTGGCATCATCCATTTTGTGGAGCTGAGGTTTCGTTTAACTTTAACCGGGGTTCACAGTTACATACATGTCGTGTCCCTCTAGAAGGGTGGAATGCTAACCCCGTCGCCAGAATTGGCGAGGGGTTAGTATTCCAATTCGTATGACACCTTACTCAACATGTTTTGATAAAGCAATACCAAAGATAGCATTTAACCGCGAGGATTATAATGCACTTAAGAGTATATGGTATGCGTTATCATGGAACAGCTATTAGGACTTGGTTCCGCAAGCTGCAAACGGGCTCAGCTCATGCCAGAGCACCATTTCACACGATTCCAAGCACTCTGCCTTCAGGATTGTCAAGGCCTGCCATAGGAGTGACTGATAGGAATCTGTGTGTCCATTTTTAGGGTTAGATATAGGTATACTATATCTAAAGCAAAGGGTGATTACACCACCTTGCCCCAGCTGTCGTGCAGCCAGTTGTGTCAGATTTAGATGGCCCTCCAGGGGTGGCATAATACATGCTTCAGCCCCTGGTAGGCCCTGGGTACACCTATGCCCTGAGTTACAGGGTCTGATAAGGTGGCCCAGTACCAATTGGAAATGTACCTAAGGTACATGGAATCCATTTTTAGAGAGAGAGCAGTAGGCCTGGGGTCCTGATTGGCAGGGCCCCAGGCCAACTAAGTCGGAAAACCAGCAAAACACCAGGAAAAAAGTTGGGGGTAACCATAGTCAGGTATCTACCTTCCTACACAAGGCTCAAATGCCCACTAGCCAAGTCTTTAGGTCCAATGAGCATCCCTGTCCAATGGGTTTCTCCCTCCAACTGAAAATCATGGCCGCAAACTGCCAGTTTAAAGATCTGGAGCACTGGTGTTTGTTACCCCTTAGGAACATGGTGATTGGTGCCATTTCAAGTCCCCATGCATTTTTTGCAACACCAGTTGGTTTCTCAAATAGCTTTATAGCTCAACTGTACCTAATGCACTGTCCCGCTTTCCCAAACTACAGAGCCTTTTGTAGCCCCATTATGTGTAGGAGTGACATGGCTGGACTGGCCTTTGGTATTTAAGAGATCTTTTTGAAATTGTTGTTTTGGGTAGTGCATTTGTGGTTGCTACTGTTTTATAGACTGTTTTTGATGACAACCCAGACAGAAAGTCTCACACCAATTGAGTTTATCTGCCTTGCATCAAGGAGCTCCTACAAACAAGGGCAGAGGAAAAATGTATCATAGTAGATGTGCTACACTGTTGTATTCTGTATATCCCAAAACCAAATGGGGGAGGTAGAGGAGAAAGAAGTGTACTCGTCCTCCAGACTAAATGTAAAAAACCAAAAGGAGTCCATCCAGGGAGAGAATAACAAAAACAAAAGACAACAACCTCATCATAGAAATGAAACAAGTTTTCCCTTCAAGTAACCCTCACACACCATGGTGGCATGTTTCATCATAAGGTTCATACCTATCCTGCTAAGGAAAGAAGCATGCTACACCAGCAAAGATGTAGGAGCACTAATTGTTTGATGTTCCTGTACAACTATGCTGGTTGAAATAGTATTGGAGTGGGTTTTTCATAAAAAGAGGATGAAAAATATCTCACTCCCCTAGCTGATATGATTAAAATATGAGGATGTTGGGAAATTCTAAGGGTATATGACCCACCGTTTCCCTGGTCAACTAGTTTCAATCCCTACGCCAGGGCTTTTCCTCAGGACCTACGGGGAGCCCAGAACTAACTAATGATTGGTCTGGACAAAGAAAGCCTCTGCACCAGCCTCCCACAAAAAGAGACTTTAGATATTCTAAAAGAGGACTTGTTCACAGCAGAGTGGAAGGATCAGACCCCACGTAACCTAGTGATGGAGCGTTGCAAACTAACCCTGACTGAGAACTTCTTCAGGTTTGACTACACCCTATACTTACACAAGCATGGTACCAGCATGGGAAGCACTTTCACTCCTAGTTTGGCTGGACTATATATACACCACCTCGAAAAGCAAAAGATCCTGACAGTACAAAACCCCTACCTTACCAACATCAGTCTTTCGAAAAGATACATAGACGACATTCTGGTCATATGGAATGGGGATGAAGGCACAGCCAATGATTTTTTTACAATGGCTGAATAGGCAGAATGAGTTCCTACAATGTACATACAACATTTCCAGAATGAACATGGTCTTCCTGGATCTGAACATTTTCTCAAACTAAGGGGACCTAAACACCACTACATATTTCAAACCCACAGCCAAAAATTAGTTACTCAGCTTTGACTCTAGACACCTGAGAGAAAACGCACCTTTCGGACAATTTTTAAGACTGAGGCGCAACTGTTCGGAACTCAGTGATTACAAACCACAAGCTACAGATACGGCTTCCAAGTTAAGAGCACGCAAATATCCGCACAGCATCATGACAAAAGCGATGAAGCGGGCTAAGAATAACAACTGGGAAGCCACCTACACTTAAAGAAAAGGAGGTACAGCCAATTTGTATTACCACGTACAATTGCTCATCCAATGCAGTGAACAAGATCATCAACAAACATTGGCGGATTCTAGATGGCAGTGGCACACTGTTACCTAAACCAATGTTTTCCCACAGAGCAGGTCGTAACCTCAGAGACATGCTGGTACATACACGACCACACGTCCCTAGAGACAGGTTGACATGCCAGAGTTTCATTAGCCCCATCTGCGGACACCACCCATGTGGTAACTACAGCGTGTGTCAGCTGACACAAACCAGAAAAACTATCACCTTTAACAACAACACAACATGGGAAATGAGAAGATTCAGCAACTGTGACACTGAACGGGTGATCTATATAATCACCTGCCCTTGGAACCTACATTACATAGGTGTGACGTCAAGTAAAATCAAGACCAGAATCTGTAAGCATCGGCGCAATCTCATATGCCAAAGAGCAACTACTAAAATGGCCACCACTACATAGAACAACATCAATAAACTTATGATCTATGGTGGACAGTACTGGAGCAAGTGAACAATGAATCCCAATTGTTCAAAAAATGAAAAGGGGTTGAACGCGAATATCCCATGGGGCCAATTTGTATGATCTCCTAGGGATAAAACCCAAAACTTGCATTATTGTGATTTTCGCAGTCGTTTTTGAAGAGCCACCCTGACTTACTATATAGCCTCTGTGATCTACCCTAGTGTTTTTTCAGCACTTATGGGACTTGCCAACCTGTACCCTCATCATTAAGAAGACATCTCGGCCCTGTCCGGCGCGTGGACCAGTGTGCAATACTAACTGTTTTATGAGAATATTCCGATTTCTCTTGACACCATGCGGGAAGCTCTTTTCCCAACAGTTTTCTCTGTATCTTTAAAAATATACATTGTGCTTTTTTGAGCCTGTGCACTGCTGCCAAGTACACAGCCCGTTGTGTCTTTCACATTTTTTACTTTTCTCTGAGTAATGACTACCTTTGGCATGCGCTGTAATGATTGTATAGCTAAAACGCATACCCAGGCCCTTTGGGCGCACCTCTAATAACAGGAAGTGAGTATCGCTCTCTCCGAGTAGTTTAGCGACTTTAACAACAACCGCCACAAGTAAAACCAGGAATTGAGTATTGCTCTTCCAGAGCATGTTATCGGTCTTCTCGGCAAACACTTGAGGATGCTGACGGCAGCACGCCCTGCTTGTATATGTAGCTACCCGCATGCCCCTCCGACATCTCTGGAGCCACGGGGAATGGGTCTCTTCCCAGTGAGGGAGTAGCCTTGATGAAGTAAGTGTTAGTGATCTTACCCGGTTTTCTTGAACCACCCATGACGATGCAGGAATTTCGTCTGGTGCATCTAACTTCTCGGAAAAAAATATTCCTTAACTCACAGGGTCTGGCTACAGGCATCCCTCCTTCCTCGTTTTAATTTAATTTTAATGTAATTGCATTTATGAGGCGCTAATCACCAAAGGTCTCTAAGCGCTACATCGTAGAACGACAGTTCCGAATTCCGTTGTGCCACTGAACCTGACTTCAATCCTAATAAGCCTGATCGAACGCCTCTATGAACAGTAACATCTTGAGCCTTTTCCGAAATGGGAGCAATCTCTCTTCCTTGCGCATGTCGTCTGGTAACTTATTCCACATCTGGGGAACACAAACCGAAAAGGCCCTGCCTCCAAATGTCACCAAGCTGACATGAGGGCAGGCAAGGAGACTAGCCTGTGATGAATGAAGCTGGTGGACCGGTGCATATGGCTGCAAACGGTCCTTGATTTATTTTGGGGGCTTCACCAAACACAAGGATTTATGTGCAATGCACAAGCCCTTGAAGCTTACCCGTTGCTTAATAGGCAACCAGTGCAATTGACGCAGCAAGGGGGTAGCATGTGTTCTACGGGGCAGTTTAAATATTACTCATACCTGGAGTTTCCTCAAAAGAGTACCAGGAAGGCCAAAGTAGACTGCATTGCCATAGTCTTAACGAGATAGTATTAAGACAGTCACTACCGCCTGCATAGTCGTGGAAGACACCAGGGTTGATATATTCCGGAGTTGGCGTAGCACCCCAATACAGCTCCCCATGAGGCCTAATAGGGCCTTAATCATGTATGCAATAACATCTTTTCATTGGACCCACTCGGGCAGTGTGTGTATACAGTGTGTGCATTTTCTTTGTTCTGTGTATTGTGGCCACCTTTTCATGCATTATACTTCACAGTGTGCTCACGGGTTTTGAGAAATATATCACTACTCATTATTTAATGCATGAAGAACAATCCTTTATGAGGCCCATGGGCCGTGCATATTTTTAATGACTCTCTTTATCTTCCCCAACCTCTGTAGAGTTTTGGAAAAATTACAACAGACCAACTGGGTGCTGTATACTTTATTTTCACTATTTTCATTCTTTATTTGTTATTACCTAGATATCGTTCGACTTTAGGAGTGGGAGTAATCCCCGTAGGTCCTGAAGAAAAGCCTTGGGGTAGGGCTTGAAACTAGTTGACCAGGGAAACGGCCCTTAGAATTTCCCTTAGAATACCCTTAGAATTTCCCAACATCCCATATATTAATCATATCAGCTAGGAGAGTGAATAAACTAATCTTATCCCACTCTTTAGCTATTTTTAATCCTCTTTTTATGAAAATCCCTCCAATACTATTTCAACCAGCATAGGTGTACAGGAACATCAAACAATTAGAGCTCCAGCATCTTCGCGGGTGGTAGTGCTAGAGCGCGCAGTTCCCCCGGGTCACCCGAGTTGCCAATTCTTTACACGCACTGGGCCCTTGGCGTGCAAAAAAACCTTTTATTACCACACTAATTTGTTTGGGGTGAACTGGGTGAGGATTTCTCCTCCTGCACGCTGCTAAGAGTAATCAAAGTTTGGATTTACCTCTGCTTACCATGTACCCGACTTACCACAGGCACAATTCTTACGACGGACCTAGAGCTATCAGGGAAAATAGTAGACAGGCCTAACATCAAATACTCTTTATAATCAGTAAACTACTTTCCACAATTCTGTAAAATGACCACAGACACCTGATGAAGTTTAAAACTTTATATAAGAATTCAAAGAGAAGATGCCAAGATAATAAGCGATACACAGAGTAATATATCAAACATTAAAATCAACACCAATAGGTAACTTTGCACCAAAAATATGACCATTAGGATATATGGGAAGACTAAAGGTAGGGTTTTTAGAACAAAACTAGTCACTGCACTTTTATACTAGAACATAGGATGTGGATGAGACCTAGAACATGTACTTAATCTAAGTGTTTAAACTATTCTTGCTAAGTTCACTGCAATCCACTAAAGGAAGGGGAAAAACGGGAACATGCTATTACCTTTATAAAATCAATGAACTCCTAAAGGAGAGGGGGAGAGAAGGAACCAACTAAAATCAGACACATATATTTGATATTTCAACGGCAATAGAGCAATATCACAGGTAAGAATGCTTTAATAGATCAGACAAGAAAGAGGGAGAAAGAGAGAGATAGAGATACGCAAACCGACAATCAATAATTACCTAGTTCAGATTGAAGACCAACCCTGGCCACGGGTCAGTTGGGAAGACGGGGACAGGGACCCTCAGAAAAGGAATGCCAGAATGCGAGCAGGTACAGCTCACGGACAGTAAGGACAGGATACCCCTCAGGTTCAGGTCAAAGGACTGGGCCTCCCAGGGTACGACCAACACCCACAGCTTCGGACAGCAACGCCTGCGTTACCCCCTCCTGCAAGTAATCCGCCAGAAACCCCGATTGGTTTTTCGAATTCCCCAGCAAAGTGCTTCGCCAGCACTTAGGATTTTCCACCCCTTAGGAGATTGTGGAAAGTATGGACAAAGTGCTCCGCAGCACTTTCAGAATGAGCACCTATTGAGATCGTAGGGTCAGTGACAGGTCTGCTACTCGGACAAGTCGGACAATTTTCCTAAGCTAAACTAGGGCAATTATACTGTTTTGGGGACCCTTAGACCACCCACCAATGTTGCAAGTGACAGTTTCCCACATGGTGATTGGTCAGGAGAGGTGGTGCGGTCATTACCACCTCCTAGAATTCAACTTTCCCATCAAGAAATTTAAATTTTCTTGTCCGCCCCTCAGGTTCACATTCCCATCCATAGAATACAATAGAAAATATGAGCGCACAAGACATCGCAACAAAGTCTGTTATTTTCAAGGTGATTGTCCACATCTTGTGCTGGGTTCTCAGGCGCATTTGGCTTCAGGAGCCAGCTGGCTGGTTTCAGCTTCTGCGCAGTTAGGACTTTCCCTGGTCAGCTGACAGGGTTCAGAGGAGCTTCAGCATGGCGTCGCTCATGTATGCCCCAGCCCACAAAGACGCGGTACATGAAAAGTAAGCGAGAACAAATTAAAATCATACATAAAAATGATCGCACTGTATACCATGATAACATTCTAACCAACCCTTACTTTATAATGACTATAGCATTATGGATTAGTGCGAAAAGACAGATAGGCTAAAGCAGCAGTAGCAAGCGGAGAGCGTGGTGAGAGACAAGCGGCCATGTTTGCATCAGTGCGCATGAGCACAGAATCCCTCCAGAATGCGAGTGCGTCACATCACATGGGTATGACCGACGCATGCGCAGACTGAATTTCGGCAAAGCAGCCATTTTAGTGCAAGCTTCGTTTAGTACGAGAAGAGACAAACAAGCAAGCATCCTGGGGACACCCGCGTGTTGGGAAAAACACTTTATAAATGACGAATAATGAGGTTAATATTATTATGCAGTTTAGACAAGGGTTTTGCATACGAGCAAGGCGCTTTACGTGCGAATCCTTGCTCCATCAATCCCCTCTTTGATGATATTTACTATCATCACTACATGAAGGAAACAGATGCCAACTTTTCTCATTCATCCACATCGTCCATTTCAATTTCAATAAACTTATTGTTTAGTTTTCTTTCAGCTTCCCTATGAGAGTGGTGATTTTTCGCCTTTTTGTAAATTGCACTCTTTAACTCTTCTAGTTCTAGTTCATCAATGTTTCTTTTCACCCCCCTCTGATTTACTGTATATTTCTTTTTGCACTTTTGGCATTTGCAGCAGATAAAAATGATCAACACAATTACACCTATTATAACTATTGGCATCAGTATTTTCCACAAAAGATTTTTACCTAAGTTAGTAAACCAACTACCTATAGAGGAGAGACCTCCAGTCAGTCTCGTCCAGGCACTGTCAACCTCCAATGGTTTGAGTTCTTTTTCCAAATTAGTTATGTTCTTTACATATTGTTTTAATTCGATACTTTTATCAGGAATGTAAGTGCAGCAATGTTGTGCTTTCAGCATTCTACAGACTCCGCCCTCTTTTGCTAATAGGGTGTCAAGGGCAAGACGGTTTTGTAAAACCATTGATCTGATCGCAACCATTTCAGTATTGACCAGCAGGAAACCAGCAGCAGTGTCCGTTGATAGCCGGTCCACTACTGTAGACAGTTTGCAGATTCTATGGGTGTTCAGAACTACCCCCATTCCAGGTATCAGTGCACTAAAAATATCACCTATAATTTCACCTACACTTTCACGTCTACTACGCACTAAGCCATTAGTTTCTTCATCGCTTCCAGCTGCATTATTCACATGGTATATTTTCGGGAAAACAATGCCAAAGTAGCAGCTTCCATACCAGTGATCCGGCAATTTGAAATAAGCCTTGTTCCCACATATATAATATATTCCGGGAAACACAGGTTCTGACCCATTTTTGAAACCCCAACCTCCAATTACCTTGTAATTATGTTCACACTCGCTGGAACCGATGAATACATTGTTATAGTACTCTGTCTTTTCCCTATGGATACAAAGTTTCCCCTTTCTTTCAAAATCCAGCAACAAGGCAGGACTGGCTTCGCCTTCCGAGGTGTTATCCATGTGCTCAGCCCACCTAGGGATTCTATCCTTCTCGTCATTTGCCTTCTTCTGAAACTTTTCTCTCCTTCTGTCTGCCATCTTTATAAACATCTTTTCCTGCTCTTGCAGTGAACAGGTCAGATTATCTTCTCTTGCTTGATCTAAATCTATGTTACCTATAGTCAGGAAATATTCTCCCATATAGCGGGTCACGTCACTTGTAGTATGTACACGGTTCAAGTGTCCTCTAACAGGAAGTTCAGAAAATACTACGTCATCATTTGAATAATAGTACTGCAAGGTGCTTCTATAGAACAAGCTAGCTAATATACTACAGGAGATTCCATAGGTCAAAGGTAGATGGTGGTATGGCACGCCTTCAGCCACTGAGGTTGGTAACTTCATGCAGACATAACAGTCCTCTATTTCCATTGCTTCTACATAATGCACTAACAAGTTAGCAAAAACATTTAGATGCGTCCTGTTTTTCATTTTGTGAAAATGGAGTCCATCCTCATCTGGTGCTTCTAATTTAGGTCGTGTGTGTGTCAGTCCTACTCGTTTGTCGCGTCTTTCTAGGCTTCGTGGTGTTTCTGCAGTCTGTACAACCCCTACGTCTACTGCTTCGGGTTCAGTAGGGGACAAGTTAGGATTTTTACTTATCATAAAAGGTAGAAAAACTGTTAGTCCTATCCACATTACTATTAACATGGCTACACTACACAAGCATATTTTACAACAGGTTTTGAGACACCCACACCGGGATCTCCCAGAGACATTCGGATCAGACATATTTAGCTTACAGGTGGCTTTTGCTACCCCTCTTCGTTTCTTTGCACCAAAGGCTCACTTCAGGGCTCTCTCAAGGAGGGTCTTCGTCCGAACTCCGATCAGCAATGGACTCGTCGTCACTGTTGCCACTGTGGTGTGGCTCGTCAATTTCCTCCAACACAAAGTACGTCCACTCAGGGCTCCGATACAGTCGGTTCTGTTTCTTTATTCTGTCGCTCTTTCTTAGCGATTTGCCTTGGGCTGCATTTCTTTCACTTTGAGCCCTTTTTCTGTCTTTCTGGTTTTCTTCGACTGTTTTTAGTCTAAGCCTCAGTCTCTTGACGTATCGGGGTGCACTTCTGCCTCCGTGCCTCCCAGTTGTTGAGGAAACTTGGCCTTCTTCGTGCACTCTTTTTACTCTTTGATGTGGCACTTCTGTTTCCCTGCCTGTCTGACTTGTTCCAGGTCTTTCATCTACTTCTTCTGCCTGGTCACTAATCTGTCCCTGCTCAGATTCAAATCGCACTTTCTTTTTATTTCTGGTTACTGTTGTTTCCGTTGTCTGAGCACTTTGATCTAGTTCTATCTGTTCCTGTTCATGCTCTTCGATCTCTTCGTTTTCTTCTGCATGAACGTCAGCTCTAATTTCTAACTGTCCCTCTCCACTCTCAGGAGTTGCAGGAGGAGTTTCGATGTCCTGATCTGACCCTACTTGGCCTACGTCCTGATCAGGTGTGTTGTGGCTTTCGTTGACCTGACCTTCTTCTTCTATTTCTGACTCACCTGGACTATCCCACTCACTGTCTAAGTAAGAATATTTCCGGGTTCGTATTGGATCATGAACCGGTTCGTCGGCGGGATACCATTCAACGTCTCGACTTGTGCTCGGCAGTTCGATGTCAGCTAGCTCCGGACTCTCTTCCTCGGAAGCCTCTTCAGCTGTGCTGCCTTCAGCTCCAGTCGCGTTTTCTCCAGATACCCGCTTTGTGTGGCTGGCGTGGATCCACTTCGGTACACCAGCGCACTTCACAGCAGTGGTAGTGACGAGGATCACTTGTCGTGGCTTTCCCCACCTTGGCTTCAGGCAACTGCTCCGGGTGTGTTTCTTTAACACCACCCAGTCTCCTGGTTGCAGATTATGCGCTGGAGTCTTTGGCCACTCGTCTTCTGTCTCTCCAATCTGCTGAGAGAGAGAACGCACTTGGTCACCCAGCTGCTTGCAGTATTCTAGCACCATATCATCAGAAATGCTTAGCAGTTTGTTTCCGGGTACCCATGCCTGGCGCATCACTCTTCCCATCAACACTTCATGGGGACTCAGGCCAGTCTTTCGGTTCGGGATACTTCTCAAACTCATCAGCACAAGGGGTAAAGCCTCTATCCAGTTCATTTTTGTGGAATCACACATCTTTCCCAATCTGGACTTCAGGGTGCCATTTATTTGTTCCACTACCCCAGAAGCCTCTGGATGGTAGGCACAGTGCAATCTTTGCTTCATTTTGAATGCTTTACAGAGTTCTTCCAATACATCGTTGGCAAAATGCCCACCTTGGTCCGTTTCGATTGTCTCTGGGATCCCATACCTAGGTATCAACTCCCTGAGCAATAGTTTGGCTGTGGTGATAGCGTCATTTTTCTTAGCTGGATATGCTTCCACCCACCTGGAGAATAGACAAACTATGACTAAGATATATCTATATCCTTTGCATTTGGGCATGGTTATGAAGTCTGCCTGCATTCTAACGAAGGGACCTACTGCCTTTCCAATAGTACTCTGCTCCACTACAGTCTTCTTTCCTGCATTGAATTGCTGACACACTAGGCACCTCTGGCAAAGCCTTTCCGCCTGGTTCCTGAACTTTGAATTACAGAACACCTGTTCAAACACCCGACACATCGCGTCTCTTCCCATATGTGTTGGCTCATGTATCATTCTGATCATGGGGTCGATCAAGCTATCAGGCAGTACAGGCACCCCATTCGGATTTACCACCACACCATCTTCTCGCAACTCGCATCCATTTGCGGCCCACCTGCCCTTTTCTTGCCTGTCTGTGGCTTGTTGCAACTCCTTTAATTCTTCCCACGTTGACACATTCTCAAACAACATAAGTTGGCAGCTGGTTCCATCCCATAGTGCAATTTGTAGGGACATATGGTGTCGGGCACAAAACTGTGCAATTTGGTCAGCGTACCTATTACCGGCAGTCACATCATCATTTCCAGATCTGTGAGCCGCACACTTGACCACAGCCAATTCTTTGGGTAATTGGATAGCTTCCAGTAAGTCATGCACCACCTTCCCATTTCTGATAGGTGTGCCTGAGGAAGTCATGAATTCTCTTTGTAGCCACAATTGGCCGAAGTCATGAACGACCCCGAAACAATACTGGCTGTCTGTATAAACAGTTATTCTCTTGTTCTTACCCCTCTTACAGGCTCTGGTTAACGCAATGAGCTCTGCCACTTGTGCAGATTTCACCTCGCGCATGTAAGATGCTTCGATGGTTCCTGTCAGTGTAACCACAGCATAGGCAGCACTCAGACTCCCACTCTCATGTCTCAAACACGAGCCATCCACGAACATTGTTTTATCCCCGTCAAGTAGCGCTATTTCACGGATGTCTGGACGGGGTTTTGTGCTATATTCAGTTAGATCGATGCAATTATGTTCCCCGTCCTCATCCGATTCTACATCCAGAGGGATAGGTAACAGTGTCGCAGGGTTTAGGACATTGCACCGGGAAATAGTTACATTTTCAGCACCAATCAAAATTCTCTCATACTTAGTCAGCCGACTAGGTGTGAGGTACTGGGTCTTAGTTCTAGTCAGTAGGATGACAACAGAATGAGGAACATAGACAGTGACGGGATGTCCCATGACAATGTTCTCACTCTGTTCCAGACTGACGCAAGTAGCAGCAACGGCTTTTAAGCATCCAGGCAATCCAGCAGCCACCGGATCTAGGGTGGCCGAAAAGTAGGCTACTGGTCTTCTGACTAATCCGTGCTCCTGGGTCAGGACTGAAAGAGCACAATTCTCTCTCGTGTCACAGAACAGCTCAAATGGCTTAGTGTACTCAGGCATACCCAATGCAGGTGCGGTACATAGACAGTTTCTTAGAGTTACCCAAGCATTCATGCTTACACTGTCCCAGTGGACGGGGTCTTCTACTCCTTTCTTTGTCATATTTATCAGGGGTCGGGCTAGAGCCGCAAATCCTACAATCCATTGTCTGCAGTAACCCACAACTCCCAAGAACATTCTCACTTCTTTCTGTGTTCTGGGCAGTTCCATTGCTTTAATTATTTTGATCCTTTCGGTAGTGACTTTCCTGATTCCTTTTTCTATCTGGTGCCCCAGATACTTTACTGAGTTTTTGCAGAATTGTAACTTGTCAGGCGACACTTTATGTCCTCCTTTTCCTAAGTGATTCAGCAAGGCAATTGTGTCAGTGACACAGTCAGTCTGGGTTTTAGATGCCACTAACAGGTCATCTATGTACTGTACCAAAACAGACTCTTTTGGCAGCACTAGGGATTCAAGGCACTTTTTCAGTATCTGGTTGAAAATTGATGGACTTTCGGTGTACCCCTGGGGGACACGATTCCAGACATAGATATGGCTGTCAAATTCAAAACTGAAAAGGAATTTGCTTTCTGGATGCAATGGGATGGAAAAGAAAGCGTGGCATAGGTCAATGACAGTGAACCATTCTGCATTCCAGGGAATCTGATATAGAATTACTGCAGGGTTGGGCACAATAGGACAGCAAGGCACAACAATTTGGTTTACCTTGCGCAAATCTTGCACCACCCGGTACTTTCCACTAGGCTTTTTGATCCCAATGATAGGCGAATTACAGGGGCTGCTCATCACTTCTTCTATTATTTCTGCTTCGAGCAGCCTGGTAATTTCGGTCGCCACTCCTGCTTTTACTTCTGCACTCATTTTGTACTGTCTGGTTTTGGGGTATACAGCATTTGTTTTTATTGCTATTTTCACTGGGTCCACATTTGCCATCAGGCCTACATCTTTTCCTGTGAAATCCCACACTTCTGGTACTACTCTTAACTGGAGTTCTTCAGGTAAATCCTCAATTGTCAAAGGCTTTATATCAGCATCTTGTCTGACCAACATCAGTTTGTACAGGCCATCTTCATCGGGGGTCTGAATTTCTACGCCATTTGGTGTGCAGAAAATGGTACAACGCATCTTGCACAGCAAATCACGTCCTAGCAGGTTTACGGGACTGGAATCACAGACCACAAATCTATGCATTTCCTTGAAATTTCCTATAGAAATTTCCATTGGTTCAGTTACAGGGGTACTTATTATTTGATTTGAGACGCCCACTACTTGGATTGCTTCTCCCGAGAGGGGTAGGTTAGGAACATCCACTGTTCTTACAGTAGATCTGGTAGCACCAGTGTCCAACAGAAAGGTGACGTCTTTTCCCTCAACCTTTCCTTCAATGTATGGTCCAGTCTGGTCTACCGGTAAGGAGGCGCCAAGTACGCACTCCTCATCCTCCCCTCTCAGGCCCCGTCAATCTTGATCCTCACAAAGGAAGGTATCATTTAGCAAGTACTGCGGAATGACTGCGTTTCTTTCACTCTCAACCTCCCATACTTCCGCCCTCTCATTCTGCTGACCCTGACTCTTAAAATTCTGTCTAGGAGCGCGGGGTACTGGAGGTAATTTTACCTGTTGCTGGGTTTTTCTTGTCCCCTCTTTCGGCACCTGTGGATTTAAACCATTTACAGGGGCATTACCGGCCTGTAGGTGTGGACACTCGTCTCGCCAATGCCCCATCTGGCCGCACCCATGGCACGGAAACTTTTTCATGGCTTCTTCCCGACTCATTTTAGGTCTGGGCTTTCCTCCCCCCCCAGTAGTGGCTTTCTGAACATCATTATCAGAAGTCAATTTACTTAACTGTTTTTCTTGTTGTTCAGCTAATTTCACCTGTGCCCACATGACTTTCTCCTTGAGGGCCTTCTTTTTATTTTCGATTTCATCTTCGCAGTATTTTGCATATTTCAGGACATCATCTATGGGCTTTCCCTGCCAACTGATTTTGTTATCTCGAATCCATTGTGAGATTTCAGGCCTCAATCCTAGCACAAATCTGTAGCTGAAATGGGTCGTGTCTTTCATGTCTACATTATCGATACCACTGTAAGTTTTAAATACCTGCAGTAACCTCTCATAAAATGAATGCACCGTTTCATCACGTTCTTGGGTGGTTCTATCTATTCGGGTCCAATCTGTCTCTTTTGCTGGCACTTTTTTCTTAAGGTACTGTATGACCTGGTCATATTTCCTCATTACATCCGGTGAAGGGGCTCCCGTTTTCTCATCTCTGGGATATTCATCATTAGGCCAATCAATTTCTATCTTACATTCCGTCCACAGATCTACAGGGACCACAATGTCGAAAAACCCATCCAGGTCTTTCAGCAGACATTTCTGAACTTTTATGAAACGTTCTACCTGTCTGTACCAGTCAACTGGTTTCTCACGCAATTTCGGGAAGTCGTTTGTAAACGACACAATGTCTTGTCTGGACCAAGGGACATGGACATATTTTCCTCCCGGGACCTCTCTCATGGGGCACAATTTTTCTGTTGGGGTTACTTCCTTTAATACGAATTCTGAGGTTATGGACCCAGCCCTGCTGCCTTCCTTTTTCTTTGCCCACCTGGTTCTCCATTTCCCCACTTCGCCCCATTTCTGCAGGAGTTTTAACAATTCCTTTACTTGGATCTGTTTTCCCATCACATTCAGGCTTTCTAAATCCTTGTCTGAAAAATCCACTCTGTAGGGTTTCTGAAGAATTTTGGAGCGACTAACATCAATTCCCATCTCTGTGGCGGTATCCATTATCTTTTCATGGAGCACCCTAGCACTCCGGGTAAGACTTTTACTGATGAACAGTAACTCGTCTTCATTATACGAGCTTAGGCGCTCAACTTCTACGTTCCCAGCCATCATTTCTTCTATTTCTATTCTTAATTTATATATTTCCAATGCTTTAGGTTGGGGAGGGGTCTCCTTCTCTAGCTCCTTTGTTCATCTGTCCAATTCTTCAGGGGAAACTAAAGTGGCACTCCTAACCCCAGTTGCAATTTCAATCACCACCTCCTTTTGTCTGGGCTGGCTTCTTGTCCCTGCTATACTAGCCCTCGATTCCCTAATGGGCAGATCCATCAGAACCACAGAATCACACTCACTTTCCTGATCCTCATCTATGAATACTTCCTTCCTCGGGGTCGGGATGCTAGGAGTAGGCAGTATTGGGGTGATAACAGGAGGATGGGGACTAGTCAGGTCATTTCTATACAGTGGAATAGCAGGACCAATAGTTACTGGAATAGTCAAGGAATCAGGATGGGGATGCATCTGGGCAATGGTTCGAACTAAATCCTCTCGCTGTTTAGTCAGGGCTTCTTTCTCTTTTTCCTGCAACCCCCTTTCAGCAGAATTGCCATGCAATACCTGAGGTACTAAGGACGGATAAATACTCGGGGCAGTCGGAGCAACCAATCGAGGTGGACTTTCTCCGAATGGCTGATAATTTGGGACTGTGGATTTAGGTCTGCAAAACCCATCCCTTTCACTGGTTTTACTGCCTGTAGCTGTTCCGTCTGTATCACTGTCCCTCCTGTTTCTGGGATAATTTGTAAAGGGATTTTGAGAATGCACCGGTTCTAATTCTTCAACATAGGGAGGTGGATTCTTCATTAACAAATCTTCCAGGTGTTCATCTTCTATGTCCCCCATAGGTGCTAGGTGATGGGTCTTTTCTTTACATTTTCCTCTCTTCTCTTCTAATACCCCCATCATAGGGAACAGCCCTTCAGTCAACATAGATTGCCTCCACTGTTTCATTTTCTGCTCTTTGGTTGGCGTTGGAAGCCTGGGATACCATTTACTCACTCCCTTATCCATCCGGGGTTTATCCCGCTCTGCAGCCTCAATTTCCCATTCCTCCAAAGCTTCGTACTGGGTCAACCTAGGCCTAGGGTGTAATTCATTCATGCGGGTCCTTAGGTTAAACAGGATCCGACCATTAAATGTACCTTCAACAGGGAATGCTAGGACTCCGTCATCTACAGTATACTTCGCCCAATTTTCTAACCAGACACAAGTGTGATACCCTTTATCGAACAACATGAACGAAGCAGGGGTATTTGGCGGGGGAATGAGTACGCCTTCCCTCGTTCTAATGGGCTTGTCAGTTTTGAAAAAATTCTTTACTTTATCGGAGAATGACAGTTTTCTCTTTATTCCATACATCATGTGCGGTCTACCTCGTAAAATCTGCTCCTTATGAAATCCTAAGTATTTTGGATTTGGTATGAAATCTGGATACCACATACAACTCTCCAGACTCGCTTCTAGCTCGGCTGGATTAATTTTGTTTACCTTTGTGCTTTCAATGCTAGCGCGACTTTTATTTCGCACCACCCAATCAGGTCAGAGAATACAAATACTGTTAACCAATGGGTGCGCGGCCTTTTCGCAAGACAGAGTCTCACGCTTCGGTACTCACCCCTCCTTTACAAATTCAGCTCCACTACCCACCCGCTGTTTTGACTAATACCAGCGCGGCACGGAGTGACGTCAGAGCAGTTCTCCGACTGACTCCCTCCTTCACAAGGTAACGGAAACTTTTTACTCTCTCTAAAGTGCGAGTGCAAGTTTTAGTTAATAACACGCAACGTTTGCCACTATGTCTGAGTGTTCTAAAAAGAGAAAAGACTTTTCTTTCGCTACTAGTAAACCACTTCTGTCTACTTTTCATTCACTCTGGATAGACTTCTTTGCCTGTCCCTTCACACTAGTAACATAGAACCCGTTATTCTTCTGGCTCATCCACCTTAGTCGGGGATATGTACTGAGCCAGGATTTCACCAGCGAACTATTTTACTTACCAGACAAGCCTCGGAGACCCTACTACTCCCTCCGTATGCGACCCTTACTAGGTGATATCGCAATGAAAGTTTTATAAAGGACTCGTAGCTATCATTCACTCTAAAACAAAAGGACCTAATTAGTGCTTCCAGTTATTCTTTTAACCCTGCACTAATGATTCAAACCCTAGTGACTTCAACAGCTAACCGGATTCTACTCACCGTTAGCTAAAATACTTCCCCGGGGATTCGGACTACACTGAACACTTACAAACAATTCTGGGTTAATTCAACATGCAATATTTATAGCAGCAATACAAAATCATGTACATTTATATATAAAAAAAAACACATTTCATAAATTTTGAGAGAGAAAAAAAACAGTAGAAATCAGCAGCACGTTTTATATTCAAGGTTTGTTTATGACTATCCTGTCTACCTAATCTAACTAGTCCAAACCATCCTCTGGCTGCCAGAAAATTACTGCTAGAGCGCGCAGTTCCCCCGGGTCACCCGAGTTGCCAATTCTTTACACGCACTGGGCCCTTGGCGTGCAAAAAAACCTTTTATTACCACACTAATTTGTTTGGGGTGAACTGGGTGAGGATTTCTCCTCCTGCACGCTGCTAAGAGTAATCAAAGTTTGGATTTACCTCTGCTTACCATGTACCCGACTTACCACAGGCACAATTCTTACGACGGACCTAGAGCTATCAGGGAAAATAGTAGACAGGCCTAACATCAAATACTCTTTATAATCAGTAAAATACTTTCCACAATTCTGTAAAATGACCACAGACACCTGATGAAGTTTAAAACTTTATATAAGAATTCAAAGAGAAGATGCCAAGATAATAAGCGATACACAGAGTAATATATCAAACATTAAAATCAACACCAATAGGTAACTTTGCACCAAAAATATGACCATTAGGATATATGGGAAGACTAAAGGTAGGGTTTTTAGAACAAAACTAGTCACTGCACTTTTATACTAGAACATAGGATGTGGATGAGACCTAGAACATGTACTTAATCTAAGTGTTTAAACTATTCTTGCTAAGTTCACTGCAATCCACTAAAGGAAGGGGAAAAACGGGAACATGCTATTACCTTTATAAAATCAATGAACTCCTAAAGGAGAGGGGGAGAGAAGGAACCAACTAAAATCAGACACATATATTTGATATTTCAACGGCAATAGAGCAATATCACAGGTAAGAATGCTTTAATAGATCAGACAAGAAAGAGGGAGAAAGAGAGAGATAGAGATACGCAAACCCACAATCAATAATTACCTAGTTCAGATTGAAGACCAACCCTGGCCACGGGTCAGTTGGGAAGACGGGGACAGGGACCCTCAGAAAAGGAATGCCAGAATGCGAGCAGGTACAGCTCACGGACAGTAAGGACAGGATACCCCTCAGGTTCAGGTCAAAGGACTGGGCCTCCCAGGGTACGACCAACACCCACAGCTTCGGACAGCAACGCCTGCGTTACCCCCTCCTGCAAGTAATCCGCCAGAAACCCCGATTGGTTTTTCGAATTCCCCAGCAAAGTGCTTCGCCAGCACTTAGGATTTTCCACCCCTTAGGAGATTGTGGAAAGTATGGACAAAGTGCTCCGCAGCACTTTCAGAATGAGCACCTATTGAGATCGTAGGGTCAGTGACAGGTCTGCTACTCGGACAAGTCGGACAATTTTCCTAAGCTAAACTAGGGCAATTATACTGTTTTGGGGACCCTTAGACCACCCACCAATGTTGCAAGTGACAGTTTCCCACATGGTGATTGGTCAGGAGAGGTGGTGCGGTCATTACCACCTCCTAGAATTCAACTTTCCCATCAAGAAATTTAAATTTTCTTGTCCGCCCCTCAGGTTCACGTTCCCATCCATAGAATACAATAGAAAATATGAGCGCACAAGACATCGCAACAAAGTCTGTTATTTTCAAGGTGATTGTCCACATCTTGTGCTGGGTTCTCAGGCGCATTTGGCTTCAGGAGCCAGCTGGCTGGTTTCAGCTTCTGCGCAGTTAGGACTTTCCCTGGTCAGCTGACAGGGTTCAGAGGAGCTTCAGCATGGCGTCGCTCATGTATGCCCCAGCCCACAAAGACGCGGTACATGAAAAGTAAGCGAGAACAAATTAAAATCATACATAAAAATGATCGCACTGTATACCATGATAACATTCTAACCAACCCTTACTTTATAATGACTATAGCATTATGGATTAGTGCGAAAAGACAGATAGGCTAAAGCAGCAGTAGCAAGCGGAGAGCGTGGTGAGAGACAAGCGGCCATGTTTGCATCAGTGCGCATGAGCACAGAATCCCTCCAGAATGCGAGTGCGTCACATCACATGGGTATGACCGACGCATGCGCAGACTGAATTTCGGCAAAGCAGCCATTTTAGTGCAAGCTTCGTTTAGTACGAGAAGAGACAAACAAGCAAGCATCCTGGGGACACCCGCGTGTTGGGAAAAACACTTTATAAATGACGAATAATGAGGTTAATATTATTATGCAGTTTAGACAAGGGTTTTGCATACGAGCAAGGCGCTTTACGTGCGAATCCTTGCTCCATCAGTAGCACGCCCCTTTCCGCAGCAGGTTGGGGATAAATCCTATTATGAAGCATGCCGCCAAGGTGTAACCCTGGTGAGGTTGTTGTCTTTTCTTTTTGTTGTTGTTCTTCTCTCCCTGGAGGGACTACTTTTGGTTATTTACATTTGTAATCTGTATATCGCCACTGCCACATTTACTGGTTGGGTTATACAAATATTTAATACTCACAAAGGCTACCTGGAGCATCCAATCATGTTCCCATAGGTTAACATTAGCCATATCTGCATGAGGCATGTATTGCAGTCATTACTGCCTGTTGGACAGTGACAAATGCAATTTGGCGGATTGTAACATTAACTTAAGAGACACTTATATGGACTGGTACAGATTTGGAACAGTGGTGGCTTTAAAGTGATTTGGAGTGTGTGATCTTATTGGAATCTCAAAGGTTGTGGCCTATGTGGGAGTGAAACTCTTCTCTGACTTACAAAATTATTTTGATCTGGCCGACAGATGTTTTTTAGATATTCACAGATAAGACAGGCCTTGAGTACACAGGGACTTGCGGATCACTTTACAGGACCACTCGTTTTTAGAAGCTAAGATAATGATGGACAAAGCAGACTGTCTCCAAAATATACAGAACTGTAACTCAGAGTTTACCTGATGAACTTTGACAACTTATAGACAAATGGACCACAGGCAAATTTAGGATTAAGCCCTATTGTAGTTCGGATAGGTGGCTATTCAGTCCACCATTTAGCTAACTAAGCTGCAAACTTAACCTAGGATTATTACCACTAATTGAACCTTTCACACCGTTTAGAGATGCCCTGCAATCCAAGGCTTTTGAATAAAGGTCTACGTGGATTTAACAAATTTATCGGGTATATCATTTTATCTAATCCTTTAAATGGCACTATTAAGTATAAAGGATGAATCGGAGATGCCCACAATGATGTTCTGCTGCTTGGGTCTAATGACTTCACACAGAAATATAGCTAAGGAATGGGGTAATGTTAACATACCACATATGTTCACCTGGATCAGGGGGAATAGATTGGTGTATGGCCATAAAAAATATATATACAAAGGGCGGGGATGACCCAGTAAATGGTAAAAAAAAATGTAGTATCTGGAATGTTAAACTAACACCCAACAGTTTTCCTGTGATTATATTTACCTGGAAATTTTAAATGGGAAAGATGTTAATAATGTGAGGTGGTACTCCATGAGCTTTATATGCCAAATGTACCTACTACATAAACATACACTTATTACAGATGGATGACAAACGTTTGGGTTGTGTTTCTTTTATTTAAGATGGCTTGGATGTGTATGCAAATTTGTCTTTGAATTATACAATAACATATTTTGCCAAAAGAAATATACATAGTGTCTATAATCTCCAAAAAGGTAGCATTTATCTCGTTGACAGTATAATACAATTAGCCCCACAAGATGAAGGTCCTGCTGAGGTATTGCATGAATCCTTATTTTGTCTGCCCTAGCTTACCAACGAGTAGACATAGTCCTATTTATTTTATGAGTTATAATTTTGAGTGGATATTGAGATTATTATAAGCTATTTACTATGTAATGCTGTATCTGTGTTTTTAGCCCAGTACCTCACCCTACAGTAAGCCATGACTTGTTCGCTTTTCTTATCCTTGAGAGCCAAGTTCCTAAAAGGAGAAACACTTTTAAACAATTGGAGTGCAATCAACCCTGGAGCTCTCACACGGTGGGTTCCCAGAATATCAAGGTTACACTATTGTCTGAAAAAAATATTGTGTCCTAAATACTGTCTGCGAAACTATTGCCTTACTGAAGTTAATAACAGCCAATGCACACCCAATTGGACAATGTGTTTGTAAAAGATATTTAGGATATAACATTTTTGTCATAAATTATTTCTTTATACAATTTTCTGACATTTAACCGTCTGAGACACCAGTGATAAACAACCGAATAATTCATGAATATTGTCAAGTAACCAAAGAGGGCCCCAGGAGCCCGAGATAATATTCCTAATGCACTCTACACATTTCCGCAATGAGGTAAAATAAACAGCATAATTCAGGCAATACAAATACGACAGCAAATAAGAATGTGCATATTTGGCCTGTACACAGGACAGTAGTCATCTTTGTGAAGATATTTATGGAACATGGCAGAGTATAAGGGCCACCTGGCATGTCTTTGTCTGGACAGTTATTAAAATTATTAACTAAAAGTTAATATTCTACCTTTTGCTCATTGTTAGAGAGATGCCCTGTTAAAACATCCTGAGCACCCTTCATATCACAAAAATATCTAATACTATTTATTTATTTAGTTAGTTATTTATTGTGCATCTTGCAGCCATTTCAGATCACTCACTTATACATAAGGTAATCATAATAATAATAATAATTATCTCCTCAGTTCAAGCAGAGCACCCCTAGTCAGTAACTTAGGTGTCACAGTGCCAGGATGCCCGTAGGGTTACAGCGCGCTTTAGAAATGCTCTTACATACTTATATAAGGAACCACGGTCAGGTATGTAGTTTCCTGTCAGGTTTTTATAGGGGTAAGTTATATATTCTTCTGTCCAATCGGCTTCTCGTTTAAACTGGTGACATTGATCAAGGAAGCTGTGTGTTAGCAGCGGGGATCAAGGTTCAACGTCAGTAGATGAGGCTTACACCATGTTTGAGTCGGACACCATAACATTACTCACTCATGGAGCTGTCTGTCATTTGCATACATCAAAAACTATAAGTGGTGTTCTACAGTTATCTCCTTATGTCTGCCCTTCTATGTATTGATGAGTGAAAGTAATGATCCCTGTACTCCTATGCATGTGAATGGGACTAACCAAGGGTCTGATTCTTATCAGGTGTCTTTGCTTAAGAATGTCTGGATCCCATGCAGTGCCCTGTGATTTCCAGTCACTCCTCAAGTTTGTTTAGTTTGCTGCCACCATGGTCCACCGTGTAATACAAAGAAAGAGGTCCAGTAGAATGAAGGCTGCCTTCGCATTGGGTGATGAGAATGATTTCTCCGCCCCGTTTCTCACGGTCTTACTGTTGTGAGAGGTGAAAAGTACAGATATTATAATACTGAACATATTTAACACATCAAGGAGCGAATTCTGTCTTTGAAGTTAAGTAACATAAGTGGAGATAGAGGAATGCCAAAGAAAAATATAAACATAGAAATCCCTTTTGTATCTCAAAATCTGGTTGTTTTTTCTTGACAGCGTTTTCACAAACGTCATTGACTGAATGGACCAAGTAATGCTAGGAAACTTTGCACTCCAGCTAATGCAAAGTGTACATTCAGCTAGTGCAAACTTTGCCCCTGTCTTCATAACAGATAAATGTACATAGCTTATTTCCCTGTGATGATGGAAAGGATTTCTGTTTGTATTAAGTGATACGTTTCGGTTCACCTAATCTGCGACCTGGTTTCCATCGAGGTGTTTTCGCCTCCTGTAATCCCCTCCTTTTGTTTTGTGTGACCTGGCTCATGTCAGACAATAAACGGATCTTACTTCCTGGATATCTGATTTCCTCATGTGTTCTTGCTAAGTTCAAAAGTGCATGTTTGTCCACAAGCCCAATAAACGCTACCCCAGCAGAGCTGCTTAAGAAAGAACAAGTTGGCAGTCTGTGTACTGTGTCTGACAAAGAGAACTCACAGTGCAAATTTAGTCAGGTGATCTCTCATGCAAATACAAGAGCTAGCCCTTGATCCAACCCGTGGATACAACACAACTTCAACGCTCAGCGATTGGACAGTTGAATCCAACACAGAGGGAGGAATACCTTGGATCTTCCCTCATCAAGCTCGGCAGAAGCCAATTGGAAGCATATAATACTTACCCTTTACAGTGATGCATTGTGTAATTTATTTATTTATTTATAAAGTTTATATAGCGCAAACTTGATCCCGAAGGATAGCAGAGCGCTTTACAATTTGAGGCAAAGGTAACAAATCAGAACATCAGTCCAACATGGAAAAATGTTAACAAAATTAGGTATATGGGACTCACCTGGCAGATGCTTCTATTAATTGCCACTCTTCCCTCCAAGCTGGAGTTGACGGATAGCGGATAGCTTGGCCTGTGCACCAATATATAGATTTGCAAGCATTGATATAAATTGTGGAGGGAGCCCAAATTTATGGGCACTAGAATGAACTTATCAAACAAAATATGTTTTCCTTTCCTGCTTTTAGTACCTAAATAGGTCCGGAAACAGGGTGAAACCTGCATGCATGGCTACCTCCTTGCACTCATTGGAGTGGGTGGCTTGGTGGTCTCCCTAGAAGGTTTCTGAGGAATAGCTAATGGCCTTTGAGAGTTAAGTTGGGTCTCTCTGGGTGAGGTAGGGGCGTCTTTGGTCCCCAGAGGGCCGACAGTATGTAGTCTATAGACTGGTAGTGCATTTTGTGAGTGTTTTCTGGAAAGACAGATAACCAATAAAGGTGATTACCAGACTGAGTGCTAGTAGAGTAGGTCAGAGTACTGGCAAAGTAGGCATCAATTGATGGCTGGGGGCTAATGACCTATCTGAGTGCCAGCTCAGGAGTGTTCGCCATAAATTGGTGGGAAGCTGGTACTTTCTGAGAGCAGTATGAGGGTTTCAGGCTGGCTAAAGTCTAGCTTGGGATCTCTTAGCATTGCCTTACGGTCTGTAAGTGTAAAGGAGCATTTGCAAGGGCTAGTTAAGGGGGTCTGTTACCTGTAGCCATTCTGTGATGCCAAGCTGAAGGCCTTCTAAAGCAGCCCCATCAAAAACTGATCAAGCAGCGCCTCTCCCATCTGCTCCTCGCTCTAACTCTCTCTTTCCATCAGTCCATTTTCTCTCTCTTTCTTTCTCTCCTCTCCTCTCCCTCCCTCTCTCTTTCTCTCTTTCACTCTCTTTGAAGCCCCCAGTTCCTGCTGGAGCTAATTTCTGGGAGCTGGTGAAAGTGAATGAGACACCAGCATTGATCCCTGGGCTTTCAAAACCGGCCTTCAATGGCCGATAGACTGAAAGGCCAGTCCAGCCCTGCCCAAACCTGCCTGCACACATGAGGCTGGGATTAGTTGGCCTCCACAGTATGCACTTGTCCCCACCCCTGGCATTCTCTTACACATTATATCTGTTCTGTCTGTGATTTAAGTTTGCAGTTCTGTTTCTGGTGTTGTACCTGTTTTTTGTGTAAGGGATGTTCACTGCTGCTACCTCTGCTGTGCCACTTCTGTGCATAAGAAAAGATTTGCACTGTTGATGCCCCTACTGTGGTTGTTTGTGTCATATTATGTAGTAAATATTTTGTAAGTGGTTTTTGACCAAGGTATATTGGCCCCAATATATATCTTACTTGTAAGAGGAGAGAGATGGAGTGAATAAATGCTTTAAAACCCAAATTAGCAAATATAACGTCATCAATATACTATCATGGTATAAATACCTGTAGACCATATGAATAAATAACATCACAAAATCAGCTAAGTTATAAAATGCCAACCCAATAAATACTCATTATGCAATTTCGAATTGAATATCTCAGTGTGCAAATGGAGCAATGTTTGACTAGTTCAAAAGTTTTCCTGCAGCTATTTCAAAATCTATTTTTCTTTTTTCTTTTATGTATAGTTTCCATATTGGTTTTTATTAAAACCCTTGCAAGGACTGCTATGTTGTGTTGGGCTAAATAAAAGTGCAGTGCTGATTTTATATACCAGTGCCAGTGCTGGAGAAACCTCCTGGTGCAAAGAATAAGTGTTAAAAAAAAGGTTCAAAACTGATCAATGTGAATAAGAACAATAATTGTTTTATTGTGGTGATCTTGGGGCTTTGCTGTTTATGTCCTAGATTGTATGACCATTCCTCAGTTGTCAGTCCGGGTCAAGATACCCTTTTAGGTGACTGGATCATTGTACTTCTTGCCTTCTATGTCTTAGAGACATGTATGGAGGTCATCAGTCATGTTGAGCCCCCAAGGGTGCTTGGAGTCTAGCTCCAGGATATGCTTAGTTTGCAGCCTGCATAGCGCCTTTTCCCTGTCGTCACCCCTATTGGTATTGGGTACAGCATCAGTCAGATAATATTTCAGATTTTTGGGATCTGACTGATGATTTTCCCTGAAATTGCGGGCCACTGGATATGTTTGATCCACAATTTTTATGTATATAGATAACAGTTTAGCACACACTGCCTCAGTTAAATTGAAGGAAACTGCCAGGTGTTACGCAACCTTCTAACCTTCACCAACAATGCCCCCTATCAAAGATGACTGATCAAATGAATCTGCGCTCACACCAGCTTTGCAGATATGTGGTCGCTCTCTCTGGTGTGTGAATGCTAAACTTTGCTGCCAGGAATACTCATATTTGGTGTGGACACTGGTCAAGGCTTTGAATTTGACTATTTTGTGCATGTGCAACCAGTAGAAAGAGTTGGGGTTGACTGGAGATATGGTCCCATTTCATTAGCCCACAGGTGGGCTGCAGCTCTTTTAATCAAGAGCAATTGGTTTTAAACAGCGGGAATGAGGGGGAACAGACAGAGCCCTGTGGAGCAACCCATTCAAGTTCCAGAGCCATGGATGAAAAAGAGGGAAGTACCACTCTCAGGGATATGTCTACAAGGAGAGACCTTAACTACAACCCGCCTACAACTAATGATATCAGAGTGTCTCAGCACGAGATAATGGTTGTGGGGGTAGAAAGCTTCTGCCGAGCCTAATACTATGGATGCTCCTTTAACACCACCACTATCAACATCATTCTGCTGTGGGTCATCCGAGTGGTTTCACCCAGTCTAAATCCAGCTTGTAAAAGTTTAAGAAGGCCCCCATTCCCCAAAATGCCCACCAGATTAACCATACTGTCTCTTCCCAGCAGTTAGGCTGTATAAATGTAGAGTGAAATCACTGGAAAATTATTTAGATTATTGGAATGTTGTCTCTTGCCTTCGAGTGTATGAGTATGTATGTTTAACACATTGTAAATGCAGTTATATTTTCTCAGGGCCGCTATATAACCTATCCCAGTACTCTGGCACACATTTAGTTTGAATAGTAAGTACACACTCCATTACGACTAATGGTCAGTCCTCATATATATATATATATATATATATGAGGAATGACCATTAGTCGTAATGGAGTGTGTACTTACTATATATATATATATATATATATATATATATATATATATATATATATATATATATATATATATATATTGTTGTGTGTGTGTGTGTGTGTTTATGGGCTGTGTGTGCAGAGCTTGCACTACTGCTCCTGCTTGTGCTCTATGCACTGTTGGGCACTGAAGTGTAATGTTTGGAGTGTGGGGGCGGGCACTGATGATTATCATGTTGGCTCTGCTGACTTTGAATTTAACCCAAATACTCCTCAAATTCCAATGTGTTATTCCAGCAACATTCAAAGTTTACCATTACACATTTGAGTATATGGTATATAACTTGGGGAAGAGATGTGGAATTTTAGTTTTTTACTCAAAGGCGATTGGCTTAAAAAAGTTTGAAGACCCATGTGCTAGATGGAGTAAATTGCAAAAAACAGAATCATAACACGCACCAGATTGGACTGCCTAACAATCTACCACCTGACTAATCCGAGCATCCAAACCTAAATTTGATGACATCCATATATAATTCTACTAGCAGACCGTCCCGACGTTGTCCGGGTATTAATTGCTGCCGGCCAGTAGTATATTGTTTTGTAGGATTTCGTTTTGATAGCATTTCTTCTCTGTGACAGGCCTGTGAAATGCTCCGATTCACAGTGCACTGCTGAGGCACTTAAGAGTGCGCGTTCAATAGTGTGTGAACTCGAGTTTCCCTACTTTATTTTTCCTTGCAATATTATATAGCGCGAACTCGACAACATGGCGTGAGCACAATTTGCATTACAGAAGAATACATTCATTTGTGGTAGGCACGGGGAGCCAAAGCGATTTGCCTGGAATCACAGGATGTTGAGCTGATGCCGAGATTCGAACGTAGCTCCCCAGCTCTAAAGTTCGCAATTCTAGAACTTGTGGCGGGAGGTGTGTCTAAAAGTGTATGTCGGTCCTGGCCATCAATGAGAGAGACCTGTGCATTTTTCAAATGGGTGGTGAAAAAATATGAGTATGTTGCTGGAGATGTGGGCCACCGTGCCACCAATGTACTTACCGGGGGAGGGTAAACACCCATTATTCCGCAACTTTCTTTCCGCAAACCATCATTCGCATACTTTCATTACAAAAGTACCATGACTCCGCAATGCCATTATAACGCATGGCATTACATTTTATATGCTTTTACCACGCATACATTTACAACGAAATTCGTTGTAAATGCATGAATGGTAAAAGCATGTTTTTTTTATGTTTGGATAAGGTAAGTATGGGTATAGGGGTATATGTTTTGGGGTACTGAGGTATATGTTTTGGGGTGTTTGGGTATTTTGAGGGTTCAGATATAGTTTTGGGTTATGGGGCGCAGGGGTAGTTTTAGGGTTTAGGGATATGTATGGGTTTTGGGGTACAGGGGTATTTTTAGGGTTCAGGGCTAGGTTTGGGTTTTGGGGTATAGGGGTATTTTTAGGGTTCAGGGGTAGGTTTGGGTTTTGGGGTACAGGGGTATTTTGAGGGTTCAGGGCTAGGTTTGGGTTTTGGGGTACAGGGGTACAGGGGTATTTTTAGGGTTCAGGGCTAGGTTTGGGTTTCGGGGTACAGGGGTATTTTTAGGGTTCAGGGGTAGGTTTGGGTTTTGGGGTACAGGGTTATTTTTAGGGTTCAGGGCTAGGTTTGGGTTTTGGGTACAGGGGTACTTTTAGGGTTCAGGGGTAGGTTTGGGTTTTGAGGTACAGGAGTATTTTAAGGGTTCAGGGCTAGGTTTGGGTTTTTGGGTACAGGGGTGTTTTAGGGTTCAGGGGTAGGTTTGGGTTTTGGGGTACAGTGGTATTTTTAGGGTTCAGGGCTAGGTTTGGGTTTTGGGGTACAGGGGTATTTTTAGGGTTATGGGGTAGGTTTGGGTTTTGAGGTACAGGGGTATTTATAGGGTTCAGGCTAGGTTTGGGTTTTGGGGCACAGGGGTATTTTTAGGGTTTAGGGATAGGTTTGGGTTTTGGGGTACAGGGTATATTTATAGGGTTAAGATGGGTTAGTGTTTAAGGGTGTTGGGGTATTTAAGGAGTAAGGGTGGGTATGATTATGGGGTGCAGGGGTATTTAAAGGGAGCAGGGTGGGATTAGCACACGATATGAGACATGGCATGAAGGGTGGAACGTACCACACACCCCCAGCGTTTGTCACGCCCCCAGCACACGCCCACAGCACAACGCAGACACTCCCGCAAGGGACTACTTTGCTGCCACGGTTCTTTTACCTTTTAAATGTATATTGTGGGCGTCTGCATAGCCTATGTTATTCTGCTGCAACTGACCTTTCCAACGCTGTATTGGGTGTTGTGATTGGTGCTTTGGTTCCTGAGATTACCCGCCTCAAAGGTTTGGGCTCTCTCTTTATTACATTAGTATGGATTTCATCCACATTTTAGGTTTTATTGTAACTGCCTTGGCACTGTGTGAATTTTGGTTGTAGAAGATTTATGTTTTTAACAACACTGTAATAATTTATTATAATATTTTGTGCTCTTATGACAATATGCGCCAAATAAAGCCTTTCTGGCTGACAGTGTGCAGGAATATCCTGTGTGCACTACTGCGTGCTTCTCAGGGCGAGTCTTAGATGGTTGTACAGTGTTATGAGCCACGGTCTCAATGCAAGTTCCTGCTCTCCTCTCCCCTATCATGCCCGAACAATGTATGTCAATTAACATCTGCTTTTACAGATTTCATCATACACACTAATCAGCAGACTTTGCTCATAAACAGCACTTATCAGACTTTGATCGATTAAACCATCTGAAAAAGTATGAGTCACGTGGACTTCCTGGACCCTTCGTATAGCATCTTTGAAACAGTAGTTGCATCACATATTGTGAGAAAAAACTATGGCAGAAATGTAGAGAAGGCTGTTTGTGAAACAATATGCACTACTGCGCACGCGCCCTGGAAGGAGCCAGAGGGCAGAATATCTAGCATGTGGAGTAGTTTTACATGTGAAAGTATTATATGTGACCTACCTGTTATTGGTTCAAGGGGACATGCCCTTTTTCTAGAAGGCCTCTACCATTGTACTATTTAACCTGTGCCTTTGTTTAATGACATCCTCCGATAGTTAGGACAATGTGACCCTCAGTCTGTGCACTTTATCTCCATGCTGCCTTCTCCTGGATTTATATGTTGTCAATTGCAGCAGTGTGTGTCTATGTCAACACATTACCACTGTGGTCTTCGGTGGGCACCAGGGCCATTGGGGTCTGGGGATGTTCTTTCAGCGTAGATTTTATGTGCTCCCCACCATTTGCCAACGTTTACACCAGTTTTGGGCGGCACAGAACTTGCCCATGCAATATGTATAGCAGATCGTTTGCAACTCGCTATTTCTGTTACAGTTGGTAGCAGTTGATGGAGAAGTGTGGCTTAATGGTTAGCGCGTCAGACCCTGATGCAGAGGTCTAGCCCGGGACCAGGGTTCAATTCCCCGCCTCGGCGGGTCTTGGGCTCAAAATTCCACGGACTTGATATTTCTCGCCTCGGTGCCTATTCCAATCATGGAGTCCCACTCTGCAACTCTGGGCAATAGCTTGCTTAATCTACACAACGGCCCCCACAACGTTAAGGATGCCTGGTCTCCACCTTGGGGGTGCCCAGGAGTGGACGCCTCACAGGGAAAGCCAGGATGGGTTCCACAGTGGTATTCGTACAAGCGCCTTGAGACCCTTGCGGGTGAGTAGTGGGCTATACAAGTACCAATTTACTATTTAGTTGTTCTGCTAGTCCTCCTAGTTCTGCCTTCTTTACATACTATGCTTTTAATATAAAGCTAAACAAATTGTCTTGGTTGCAGATATGTGCTTGTGCAGGCTTGTGCACACATTAATGTGTTCATTGTCATCCGCTAGCTTTCTGCCAGTGCTATCTGTTGTTGGTTCTTGCCCACCAGCATTCCCACCCGCATGTCTTCAAATCCCAATAAGGATTACATGCATTTTCTTAAAGTTGCGCTGTGAGCCATAACAATGTTCCCAAAGAGGTGTGCCTCATTTTCCTGTGACTAATACTGTAGTGGTGCGTCTTTGTTTATGTATTGTTCCATTTGTGGCCAACCATGCAAATAGAAGTTGGGCAGTTTGTGTTTATATTCACATGCTTCACATTGGTGGCTGCGTTTCTTTGTAGTATGGGTCTACATTTTGTCTGGTTATAGTGTGTGTCATGTTTCTCACAATTTGTGGTGGGGGCTGTGTGTCCCATGTTCTGCTGTTTGCTTTCTGTGTCTGAAGTTGACAATCACTTGTTTCGAATTAGTATGTGTGTGCGGAAAGCTACTATCAGGTTTGCACCCTCTTGAAAATGAATCTGAGGTTGCTAGCATTGTGCAGTACTCAGTCGTGGACGGCAAGTGACCAACAACTGCACTGTCCTCTTTCTGTTTCAATTACAGAGGTGTGTTTGAAGGTATCATGGTGGCTCTTGGACATGGTTATCCACCATCCTAGGGTTTACAAACTCCTATTCAGGGCATGGGTCTCTTGGTCAATATCTGCCTTATCAGAGCACATCTGGTTATAATTTATTTCCGAGTTAGAGATGGTGGCATTTTGGGTGTTTTCAAAGTGGAAGCTTACAAGCCCCTAAGAAGCTTTACTGGTCTTTGTGTTTGTTGAATATTAATGTCTGTTCGTTATGCTCCTGGTGCCTTTAAATAGTGATTCTATCAATTACATGCATGTATTATGGTAACAACGGTACTCCCATGACCTTTTAGAAGGCAGAACAGCATTAAAGATAACAAAGCATAACAGAACCTGCCACACAAGGAAATAATCTGTGGAACCCATTTGCTCAGTTCGATAAATAAAATAACCTTGAAAGAAAAGTTGTGCTAAAATAGTCTGCACTGACTCGGACTGCATCTTGCATGGCTACCTGCAAACCAACATTATGTTGAAAGACATTTTCGTTCTACCCTACTCTCTTTTGTTCATCTCTTTCGTGTATTGTTTCCCGCGGTTTCTCTGTATGTGGCTGTCATTGGGTGTGGCTGAAGAGCATTTTAGCTCTCTGATGTTGGAGCCTATTTAACTTTAGCCTTCTGATGTCAGAGGGTTATAATAATTAAAATAATATAATTACTCCTACAACTACATTGTCCTTTGTATGTGGTCTGTTCCTCGTCTAGATGAAAGGGCATTGTTTAGCACGCAAGCTTTGAAAGAGAAAGTAAAAGAAAAAGGTGCAGACATGTATTTTCTGCCTCGAACCCCAACCTGTTACGTTTACATGCCTGGCAACGGTTACCAAGGTGCCCCTTCCTTCCATCAGTCACTTGTGGGAAGAGAAGACAATGGGCAAAGCCAGGGATGGGCTGAATGTTGCATTTCTTTTTATTAGCAATGGTTTTAAGCTTTAAGAATGCAGCCCAAAATGCAATTCGAATGTTCTCGCTTTAAAGTGCAGCCGCCCTATATGCAGTTCTCTATCCCCTTATATGTAAAAAACATAAGGACCGACAATGTACAAATAGCAGCCCTGGAAAGAACTTGTATACCACTCTCACTCTTCAGGGATGCCGGGGCAGGAGCTCTTTCAAGGAAACTGAAGCCAAACATTTAATTTTACAACCTAATTTTTTCAGATATATTGGCGAGAAAGACAGGTTTTGGAGGCTGTCTGAATGGCAATTCAGTTTTTTTAGGTCAGGCCTAGAGACAGCTTTAGTTGTGCTGCTAGCCTCATTTGCTCAACAAAATTATTTTTAAAAATTCATAATTTATACATAGAGGGGCTGTAGGTCAGCCCTAGTCTTCGTCAATTCATCTGTTCAACTGCCACTCACATTTTTGCTTCCTCCCACCACAGCATTCACCATGGCCGGTGGGTCAGCCATCTTCAGCCAATGGTCTTCAGTGCTTAATTTGTAAAAGAATAAGTGGCGGGGCCCGCAATTTTTTTAGAAGCCCACTGCTTCTGAATGCCTGGGTTACAGATTACCAAGGGTATCTGGTCTTGATTCAACTGCATGCCTCTTTTCTACCTCCACCATACTCTCATGCTCTGCATATTTTTAAACGTTCAGTGCCAGTTAAGGCTATACTCAAGCTTGCGAGTTAAGGGCCCTGACGCTCAACGAGATGTGTGATGTGTTTAGGATTACACAGTTTTGCCAAAGTGAGGAAGCCGAGATTTGCATGCTGATTCCTGCTTAGGCCACTAATAAGCCAGCAGCCTTGACCCCCACGTGGAACAGATCATCTTAATCACACGACAAGGGTGAACATCAGTAAGATTCCAAAAGTTCCATTGAAATGCAATATTGTGTGTTTTCATATAGTGTTTGCCTCCACTGTTTGATAAGTAACAGCAATGTAAACATCAGGGGGCAGACGACACGGAAAGCAAAAGCAGTACAATTTTCCATTTACCGTAATAACGGCCACCAGTGCAAAAACAGCACTTTACTGACATAAACCAGTAACTAAAGATGCGGCTTCCGCGCCACCCAGCCAGCGGAAATGTTTGTACCAGTCAGGTAATTGTATACCACTTACTCAGTTCGAGAAGAGTGAAAGTTACAGTGGCTGCAGCCGCCTCAAGTACGTCGAGGGTAGTTTACACCAGAACTGGTTTGGCATCAAGTGCAAAGTCCTTTTTTCCGGTTGTTTAAATTATTGCATAAGCCGTAATCGCTATTCGCCAAATTCGTCCCACTCTTTCCAAAACTGCCTCCGTCTAACGCAGCCATGACCCTAGCCCTCAGCCACAATTATCTAATGGGAGGCTACAACAAAGGGAGGGACAGGGTGAACCAGGCACAGTGACGAATGCGTGAGAATAGACTTGTGAGATGAGAACAGGAATTCCTCGGGTCACCGTGACCGGCGTGATTACATCATCATACGCATTGCCTAGTTCCTGGATCAACTGTGGGCCAGCCTGAAGATAATATACCAAGCAGTTCATCCTGCGAGATACAGCTTTCCTTTCATTTTGAATTTAGAACCACCACTAATTGGAGAAAAAAATCTGTAGACCTGGCCTTGTAAAATAAGTGACGGTGCTGAGCACCGATAACCACTAGCTCAAATTAAGCACTGGTTATGTCTTTCAGTGTGAGTCACAGCATTTTGTCTGGCCATTTGTGCACATCTGCCTTCAAAGAAGTGTACTTCAGTGCCAGGGATGCTGGTCAACACTTTACTTTGCAATGTTTTTTCTCTTGTACTTTTTATTTTTTTAATCATCCTTACGTATTTAAAATGTGTTTTCAAGATCCTGTAATTCAAAGCAATAGTTAATTTCTTTGGGAAAGCAAATAGCCTATAATCTTGTGATATGCATTGAAACAAAAATGATCTCAATACCTGTACTAGGTACACCTGCCTGCAAGGAAGAACCCTATTTCTACTGAAATTATGTTTGATGGTTAATTTAGTTTCGTTTAACATTTTAATGCAAGCAAATGGCTAACACATTTAGGTGGTAGCATTTGTTTTCTTTGAAGTTTTTTTGGCATTTGCTTGCAGTAAAGAATAAATATAACAATCACACTAGCACGACAAAGTCAGATCAATGGTTTTACTAATGGTTCTAGACTAGGTGCAGGTTACTTATTAGCCACAGGTTACTGTTTTTACCGGCACACTGCCGCAGTGTGTAAAGTATCTAAGACACTTTCCATATTGCCCTTGGCCCTTGCCCTTGATTTCCTTGGCATAAAGATATTACAAACTCAGACAGCAAACCTCAGAGCTGCCACAGAGATTGTGAACAATGAACATGCTCAGAATTCACACAGCTATGGCGGCTGGCATAGCTCGCGGATGGCAGCGGGCAGATAGGAGCGGGGGTAGGGGTGTCGCAGCACAATGTAAAATAAAATAAAAAAGTACACTTACCAACACCGCCAGGTCCCGCATCTCCGCTCATGCTCTCCTCCGTCTGGTACTCCAGAAAGCACAGCCAGACTTCCCCGACCAATCCCAACGCTACAATGCAGCGTTGTGATTGACAAGCACCCAGGCTCCCCTGACCATTCACAACGCTGCTGTTGGAAATGGGATCCCTGGCTGGCCAGGGCTTGCGCCAAAGTCAGTCAGCGACCCCCACTCCTAAGTCAGGGGAAGGGAGTTACACGCCAAGATAACCCCTGCTCACCCTCTAAGTAACGTCAGTCAGTCAGTCAAATTATCTTTATTCGACTTAGTTAAAAGTCATACAAAGAAATTAAAAAACATTTCATGCGGGAATTTTTAGGAACATTTCATACATATTAAAATATGACAATAAAAACAGTTACATTTCATACATATTAAAATATAACAGTAACATCGATTACATTAAAGCAAATGAAGGCATACAATAGTTAAAAGAAAAGGGAATAACAATGGTTCTAATGGGTATGTTTTTTCTTCCTAGCTGCAGCTACCAAGAAGTTAGCTAAACAAAAGGTAATGCGTGGGTTAGCCAATGATTGTAAAAAGAGCAAGACCGGTCTCGCTTGTGTGAAGCCCGCCTCCTTCAAAACTGGTACCAAATATTTTTTCCTTGGCTCTAAATAAAACCCGCAAAACATAACAAAATGCATAGTATCTTGGGGTGAGAAATGATCACAGCTGCAGGGTGGAGCTAGGTCTGGTTTTTCCCATGTTTTAAAAGTGCCTAAATAAAAATGTAACAAATTAAACCTAAACTTAATTAAAAGAAACCTATGAAATGGGTTTTTGACAAAATCAAGATAAGGAGCTAGCGAAAATGAATTGACAAGTAGATAATGGCCCCTAACTGCTGGTTTCACTAACTCCCTTTCCTCACGGGATGCTCGTGCCCTCCCCATAAAATGCTTTTTAACCTGATCAATATCTTGGGCCTTAATGTCTTGGGGGGAGGTAAAAAGCTCTGGTCGCCCAGATCAGAAAATGCCTTCAACAGATAGGCCAGCCAGGGAATCTTTTTGAAATGATCTAGGGACAGGACGTCGGACATGATCTTATGGTTCAGCGGAAGGTCTTCGTTGAGCCACGTCTTTAACCAAAAGATTAGGGGAGCCATGTTCAGCCCATCAGTTAGAAAATCTAGGCCCACCTCCATGTGTATAGAATAGGTTGGTGTTGACTGCGGCACAGAGAGAAGTGTTCGTATAAATCTATTCTCCGCTCTCTGGATCGATTCCACATTTACATAGCCCCAGAGAGGAGAACCATATGAGGCAAGGGCGACCGATTTGCTCTTATAGATTTTTAACAGCGCTTCCATTGGTCTAGCCCCCAACCTGCCCGCAAAGCCCATAAGGGCAGACGATGATCTAATAACCGCCAACCTCTTCGCACTTACTTGAGGACCCCAGGTACCTCTCTGGTCGAAGAGGACTCCCAAGTAGGGGAACGTGGGGACTCTAGACACCATATCTCCTCTGCACGTGAAGGTTTTTAATCTCCTTTTGAGGCTTTCTCGTCCTACCACCATGGTATGTGACTTGCTAGCGTTTATTTTTAGGTCAAGCTGTTCCATGAATGTGCCGAAGGCATTCAAGAGGCGTTGAAGGCCGACGCCTGTGCGCGCGATTAGCACGGCATCGTCCGCGTACAGGAGCGCTGGGATCTTAACTGCTCCTGCACGCGGAACGTCTACTTCCTCCTTCTCCAAATATGCGCCCAAGCCGTTAATGTAGATGGTAAAGAGCAAGGGGGCCAAGATACAGCCCTGCCTTACCCCCTTCAGGGATTTGAAAAGGGCCGTGCACCTACCCTCATTTGTGACCCGTACAGCCGCAAAAATCTCCTGATGTAGGGAAGCCATGAACCTTACCAGTGCCTCGTCGATCCCCCTCCTCAGCAAGGCCATCCATAACTTGGCCCTGTTCACCAAGTCGAAGGCCGTGGAGAGGTCCATAAATGCTAGAAATAAGGACCCCTCCTTGGCCACCGTATACTTGGATATGAGCAGGTGCAAGTTAGAGCATTGTTCAATTCCTTTCTCTAAACCCATACTGGATCTCTACCAACCCTCCACAACTTTCCACATTGTCCCTTAACCTGGACAGAAGGACTCTCCCTAGGATCTTTACTGACGAGTCCAAGAGGGATATGGGCCTATAACACCCAGGATCGTCCCGCTGGCCCTTTTTAAAGATGGGGACGATGGTTGAGATATCCCATGAGGATGGTGTGGGGTTGCTATTAACGGCAGTAAAAACATTGGCCAATACCTCTGCCCACAGCTTTGGGGAATGTAAGAAAAAGTCGGCTGGCACCCCATCGGGGCCCGGGGCCTTATGCTTGGTTGTGGCCAAGATAGCTTTCTCCACTTCTGTGCTCGGGAAATGTATTGGAGTGGCGTCTAAGATGGTCAGCGAGGTATCTTGGGTTGCCTGATCATTATCCCCATATACATTTTTAAAGTGGGACAACCACTTGTCGTCTGAGATGACACAGTCCATGGCCTCATTACTTTGATCGGAAAAGAATGGTTGTTTAATTATCTCCCAGAATTTCCGACTGTCCTTCAAGACTGCAGTAGAGAGGAGATTTTCCCAAGCTTCCCGTTTGATGCTATCTTTTCTTGTTTTAATAGCTGACTTGTAGATTTTCCTCAGTCTGGCAATCTCACCCTTTACCCTTGGTACTTTTTTCAAGGCTACCATCAGGGACCTATGAGCGTTGGAACATATGGTGTCAAACCAGCGCTTCTTATTCGGTACTCCTTTAAATGGCTTCGCCAAGAGATCCGACGCCACCTGGCCACAAATCGACTCAAAGGCCCCTATGGTTTCACGGCCCGGGGCGCAAGGGTTCTGGCACACCTCGACCTGCTCCTTAATTTTTGGAAAAACCTCCGCATAGAAGTTTTCTGGGACCACTTTGGCCCACTTAACTCTCCTGCCCTGATCAGTAGTACGCAGAGGATGCTCCAATCTTGCTTTCCCCGGGATTGGCCCCATATAATCTCCCCAAGCCACTTCAAGTAGGACAGGGTTGTGATCGCTATGGTGGGATGGGACGGTACAATAGGAGATCACCTGATTTAGGATACCTTGCGTGGTGAAGATGTAATCTATTATGGTTCCTGGGTTAGTGCCAGTAAATGTAGCTATTCTTAGTCCACCCTCTGGTTCATACAAATTAAAATTTGCCAGAAGATCTTCTAACTCCTCTCCTTCTGTGGTGTGTTCAAAGTGAGGTCCCTCGAGGCCTTCGCCACTTTCCTTGTAGTTAGAACTGCATGCTAACATGCAGGGATGAATGTTAAAATCTCCTAATAAAATATACTCTGTATCCAGCTGTGTATTCTGGCTGCCTGACCTTAGTGTGATGTCTAAGGTGGCAATATTGCTACCATTATTGTCCCTATTCCCTGAATTATAAAAATTTATGTATAAAGTCCTCCTAGTGGGGTTGATCTCTCTCTCCACTATGAGGATGTTGTTCGAGTCTGTGCTAATCTCTTTTAGGGAGCCCTTCAATTCTAGAGAGAATAACATTAGCAGACCCCCCCTTGGCTCTGCCAGTGCGACTAGGAATAGCTGCCTTAGTGAAGCTAGAGAACCCATCCCACCACAGATTAGTAGCTGTATCCCAGGTTTCCTGGAGGGCGATGATATTGTGTTTTACAACAAAACTTGACCACTCCTTGTCGTTACGTTTGGAGTTGAGACCCGCTATGTTCCAACTTTGTATTTTACAAGTTTCTACGGTTTTCTCCGGCACAGAATCGGTCAAGGGTGCCCCCTCTACTGCATTTAGATCAGGGGTTCCATTAGCCGATACGTTGTCCACTATCTTTACTAAACTTAACTGATCATGAGGAATATCATTCTCATTATTGCTAACATTCTTGTTAAGGGGGTCGCCAACATACTTGGCCAGTGTTTGGTCAGGAGCGATTTCCCTATCTAGGGCAACTTGCGCTTTACAGCCTCCCAAATTTATATCCTCATTCCCTTTTACTCCATTTCTAAAACCTCTACCCCTATCTTTGGAGTTACTTATTGTGCATTGGACCCTTGTTCCATTTGTGATTGTACTTGGACCCCCCTTGCGTCAGTCGCAATCATTTAAGTTTGCCAAGACCCCAAACCTGTTCGCTGTGCCAAACCCCCAATCATAGGTTGGGGCCCCCAATCCCCAACAATTTGTTACTGCATTCCACCCAGGTAGTGGTGTATTGGGACACATTGGGAACTGCTCATCAACCAACCAGGCTCGGGGCCCATTTCCGCAGCTCCCACAGTCGTTTATCTGGGCACCCAACCCCCACCTATTTATTGTGTTCCAGTGTGGTCTAGGAGTCCTGGCAAATAACACATTCTGTTGGTCACCTCGCCCTGTACCAAATCTATTTACTGGGCCAATACTGTAATCATTATGTATAGGTCTGAGGCCCCCACCCCATCTGTTACTTCTTGTGGGCCACCCTGATCTTGGGATATTTGGCTGAATCGCGTTTTGCTGTTCACTGTAGAAGAATTTTAGGGTAAGAGGGATTATAGAACCACTCCTTCGTTGGGGGGGAAATATATTTGACAGGATATTTGGGAGCACGGCTGCGTTTGAAAAATTTAACACTACGCAGTCCCCCTTGAACTTTTTATGCCTGTTTCCTATCCATGTCATCCTCCTTGCCATTACAATTTCCCCTGCCAACTGCTCTTTCCCATGGTGTATCATCTTCATATTACTTGTCAACCAGTGTAACGCCTTACTTGTCAGGGATGAAATAGATTCTGTCTGGCCAGGGGGTAAAGTGGGTACATTAGCTAGTACCAATACCAGTGGTGAGGCTTCCATTATAAATTGTGAGGGGTCATCCCCTAGGGGTGGCGGTGTAGGTACAGTAGGTGGAAGTATGGGGGCCTCATTCACTACTTCCTGGCTAAGTACAACTGGTGGTACCTGACCGGGCGGTAGGGTCTCTAACAATCCTTCCTCTACAACAATATCGCCCCCAATGTTACCCTTCATGGTATCTACTGGTTTAGAGACAATGGTTACTACGTGCTCTATTTCTTCTGCAACCTTACTTTGCAACCCTCCCATCCTTTTCACCTCTGCAGTAAGCTTGTCTATTTTCCCAATCAATGGCTTGATGATGGTCTTAATCTTTTGATCTATCATGTCTGCTATCCTGTTGAATAGGTCATCGTCTATAATTTGTCTGAGGTTATCTTCCTCATGGTCCGGATTTTTTCCCTTAGTTTTTGGTGGGGAAACAGTCCTTTTCCTCCTTGATTGTGGCTCCCCTCGTTTAGGCTGAGTTTTTCTACAGTTTCTCATCGCCCTGGTCACTGGCGCTGTGAGTAGGGACTCCTCTGCTATAAATTCCACCTGAGGCTCGGGGTCAGATTCTTCATTTGTCTCTACGTCTACCAACAAATCTACACTTTGGTCATGATTTCCAATGTCAAGGAGGTTGGTATCTGGAGTATTCGTGCAAAGGTCTTGCAATGGTAAATCCGACGTTTGGGCGCTAATGGAGGGGCTTGCTGGATGAAGGACAGGGGATTGGCTCAAGCCCAGCGATTGCCTTCTTTCGTTATTTATTTTATTTACTACCTGAACCATGTAGTTGTCCATGGTATTAAGCGTCTCTGAGGCACCATTTGCATTTTTCTTTGGCATATTTCCCGAGCATTAAACATAGAAATAAATAAAGTAATACGGGGGCAATATTTATCATTTAGTCAGGAAGCCAAACAGAAATTAGCACTTTTAAAAAGAAGGAGATCCAGGCTTAAGGCCCGTTTACAACGAAATAAGGAGGATTCAGTATGGATTCAACTTAGGGAAGCTTAGGGAAGCTTCATATAACGGCCAAGCCAGGACATTCTGGTCATTAATTGGCAAAGGCTGTGGTACTAGAGTCAGTCCTACGCCTATTGCCATTGATGAACAGATCTATGTCCAATATATTGAGAATTTGTACAGTAATAATAATTTACAATTAAATAATGATGCAACTTATGTTGACTCTCGTGTATACGATTCTCCCTCTGAAAAGGATATTGAATTTGCTATTAAGAACATGCGCTCCTCCAGTGCGATGGGACCCGATGAAGTTCCCATCTCTGTATTAAAACAACAGAGTGAGCTATGGAGCAAAATTCTTTTTCCCGTGTTTAAATCTTGCTTTTTCAGCGGAATAGTTCCTCCTTCCTGGAAAGGGAGTATCCTTGTTCCTTTATATAAAAAAAGGGGCAAAAGACCTTCCTCAAAATTATCGTCAAATTGCTTTACTTGACGCCATCGGTAAGGTTTTCGCAAAATGTATTCTCACTTTAATTAATGATTGGGTAGCTGAGTTCAAAATTCTGCCTTTTGAACAAACTGGTTTCAGGCAAAAGCATGGAACGTTAGACAACTTGACTGCACTTCAGGTTATTACGGAAAAATATGTGAAAGTTCGTGGAGGGCATGTATATGGTGCATTTATTGACTTCTCCACGGCATTTGATAAAGTGGACAGAACACTGCTGTGGAGAAAGCTATTTGATTTAGGGATGCCCCCTTTCCTTATTAAATTAATCTGTGCCCTTTATTCAGACACCTGGTGCAGAGTGCTGCTTGGCGGTGAAAGAGGTTTATCTAGAATAATACCCACATCCAACGGGTTAAAGCAAGGTTGCCTTTTGGCTCCTTTGCTTTTCTCACTCTACACAGTTGATCTACCTCTAGCGCTCTCAGCATGCTCCGGGATTGCCCCGACCTTGGGGGGCGTTCCGATTGTATGCCTCATGTATGCAGATGATATTTTGATTCTCGATCTTACTCCGAAGGGCCTGAATAATCGCCTGCAAGCTCTTTATGAATACGCTGGAAACCATTATCTGCTGATAAATATTGCAAAAAGCAAAGTGATGTGTATGGCTGGAAGGAAGAAACCTAAATTTTCTAACTTTCCATGGGCAGTAGGGGGTCAAAAATTGGAAACCGTGAGTTCTTATGCCTTCCTTGGTAAAATTGTCATGAGTAATTTAAGCGAGAAAGCTCATATGGCCAATAATTCCCGGAAGGCTATCTCGCAGGGAAAGAGTTTGGTTTCCTTGTATAAAGCCACAGGTAGAAGGCATTTTTCTATACTACTGGATGTATTTAGAGCAAAAGTTCCTGCCTCTCTATTATACGGAATAGAGTTAATTGACCATAAAAATTGGAGCTTTTTAAATTCCTCGAAAGGAAAAATCTTACGTAGTTTATTATCCGTTAGCACAGCAAATTCAACTGCTTCCTTAAGACAGGAACTCGGCTTACGCAGCAGCTGGGTCCAAGGTCTGGCTGGTATCATACGCTGGGTTGTAAGTCTTGCAAAGAGTGAGCCCAATACCTTAAGACATCTCATAAAAAATGAATTGCTGGGAAACTTTAATAACTATTCTTCGATTGTAAAAAATTTCAGATATGCTGTGGGTCAATTGCAATTAGATAAAGATGTTTTATTTTCTTTATCTTCCTATCAATTAAAAACCCTTTTGAAGTCCTCCACGTGGGAACTTGGGTTTTGTCTGGATAGAGATTTCCGCATGTTGAAAAAAGGTTGCACTCCTGTTATTGAGTCCTGTCTATTGAGGAAAGCTCAACCGTATACTCAATGGAACATTTCGCACGGCGTTAGACGCCTAGTGCTTTTAGTAAGACAGGATTTGCTTCCGTTGAAATCTCTTTATTCCAGATGGTATGGTCACTCTGCGATCTGTGATTTTTGTCAGATGTATGACCAAGATTTGGCTCATGTCATTTTCGTTTGTCCAGCTCTGATGACTTTCAGGCGAAGATGGTTAAGACCAATCTGCCTTCAACTCAACATTTTGTCAGCCTCTGCTTTCCGGGCGGCTATGATTATCCCGCCAAATGAAATGTTTTGTTTTAAACTGTACAAGTTCTTCAAATGTTTTTTAGATCTGTATTAAGTCGGTAAATTTTTTAAACTGTTGTGTATTTGATGCTATATGCTAGTTCGAAATTTTACGCTTAATGCTTTCTTGTATGCATATTTTATGTCTTTTTATGTGGACCTCGTAAAGAGTTCCGTTATCATAATAAACTTGAGAAACTTGAAAACTTCCAGGTGTAAATAAGCGCTGCAATACGAGACAAACAAGTATCAACCAAATAAGTGCGCGCTAAGTGCAATCTCAGGGTAGCAGTTATTATATCCTAGATGGTATGGTCTTACTTCAAACAGTTTGCCTTGGTGGTAGCACGGACAGAGTGGCCGGCCCAGTCCAGTCCCGGCCAGTCTAGGACTGTCTAAGACTGTCCCGCCCTTGTCCCGGGCTTCTCCCGGTGCCGACCGCGCGCGTACCACGATGCGCGGTGCAGGTCTTGGCTTTATCCCACCTGTGGGGGGCGTGGCGGGGAGGCGGCTTCAGGCCCAGGTGTGTTGTGGGCGTTGAAGTTCTATGCCCCCTCACTATCCGCGGCACCCCAGCTGCGAGCGTTTCCCGCGACGCGGGAAACGCGAGAGGTGTCTGTGCAGGCGGGCGCTGAAAGCAGGCAGGCAGCAAAGGTCAAAACGGGCCGTGGAACTCCTTTAATCGAGATGCCCAGCAGTCCGGTTTCAAAAAGACAACAGGAAGGTCTCCCACAGTACGCGGTGCAGGTCTTGGCTTTATCCCACCTGTGGGGGGCGTGGCGGGGAGGCGGCTTCAGGCCCAGGTGTGTTGTGGGCGTTGAAGTTCTATGCCCCCTCACTATCCGCGGCACCCCAGCTGCGAGCGTTTCCCGCAAAGCGGGAAACGCGAGAGGTGTCTGTACAGGCGGGCGCTGAAAGCAGGCAGGCAGCAAAGGTCAAAACGGGCCGTGGAACTCCTTTAATCGAGATGCCCAGCAGTCCGGTTTCAAAAAGACAACAGGAAGGTCTCTAGTAACGTGACACGAGCAGCAAGGCTAAACTTGGAGGCTATGTGAGTTAAGTGTTTGCACGCACACCCAGCAACAACACCCAAGGCCCACCACAAAGGAAACTCCACACAAGGTTATATATAAAAATAGCCTTTGTATTATACCAAAACACATTAGATAAAAAACACACGCTTTACAATGTGCCAACAGGCACGGGCAGAATTTACAGGGGATATGTACAAGACAGGGCCACATGGACCACTGACAGGAATATGCACTTTCAGAACTTAGCACTTGGTAGAATTAGCACTTGTAGGAATAATATTTAGCACATAGCACATATAGTAATAAAAAAATAGAACATAAAGCACACAACCAGTAAACACTGGTTAGAGATAAGTACCACCTACGCAACTCTAACCACCTTAGGAGAATGTCACGCACGGAACCAGGACCTCACTAGCAACACCTGACTAGGAGAAAAACAACCACCTAAGTATCACAATACCTGTAGGGGCATAAGCAAGGACACATTACACATGATGCATCACCACATTCAGAGGTGTAGGGAAGGAAAACACACGATGCATCAAAACACATTCAGAAGTGTAAGAACAAGCAATTGCGCAAAAATTACAATAGTCACTACCTGTGAATGTCCCTAGGCCCTCCGGCCTTGTTGGGGCTAGGACGCCCTGTGTCCCAATGTCAAGGCCTAAATGTAGCAGCTACCCACGAAGTGCTGGGCAGCTGTGAAGGCAATGATGGGCCAACGCTGGAGCCTCGCAGGCTCTGGCCAAAGCAAATGCCCCTGAGCCTCTTGTGGCTCTGAATAACAAATGTGCCCCCCTTGAGCCTCGGGGGCTCAGTAACAAACTGTGGGGCAAGTGGAAGCCTTGCGGGCTCTAACCAAAACACTGTGGGCTTCCACTGAGCCTCTCTGGGCTCTACACCAGTGGGGGGCAAGGTGGGAGCGGCCCGCTGCCTTCCGGGGCCGCTCTACCAATCATGAAAAATGCCCCCTGAGCTTCGTGGGCTCGCCAAGCAAAGAAATGCCCCCGGAGCCTCTCAGGGCTTGAATTATAAAAACTGCGCCCGAGCCTCACAGGCTCTAAAGAACAATGCGGCCCGTCTTTGGATCCTTGGCAGACTCTGCGGCCAAATACTGCCCTGTCAGTGGAGTCCCCCCTCCTGTGGAGAACTCGGGATTCAAAAATGCCAACAAGAGCCTCTGTGGCTCTAAACCAATATCCACGCACTGGAGGGGAGGGCCGGGCACCGGCAATGTGCCCCAACTTCTCCCTTTCCTCCAAGCAGCACCGGGGCCCCACTCACCGGTTTGTAGGACTCCTCGGGCTGCTCCTCTGCTGGGTCTCCCGGCGGCCAGGACGTCCTCCTTGCCGCTGGCTCTCCCTTCCAGTCCGCAGGCAGTCCGGGGCTCTCCCTTGCACTCGGGAGCCCCGGGGCAGGACACGGCAGGCTGCTTCTCACGGCGAGGTCCTCTCTAGGCTGCCGGGGCGTGCGCGGGACTTCTGTCTCCCTGCAGGGCCCCCCCACGTTGTCCCAGGCAGGATTGCCTGACTTCCTCTTTGGCAGCCAATGGCAGCGCGCCCCCTTGGACAAGCCTCCAGGCTCCCGGGCGCGCTACTGAGGTTAGCGCGGTGATTTCTCTCTTCAATACGGGGTGGGCTCCCGTAAACTAAATAAATAAGGGCGAATATGCGGCGTGGTCAGCCGCCGGGCCCATAAGTGCTTCCAAGCGCTAGGGGCTAGTTACAGCGCTCCCAAGTCCTACAAGCAAAGTAAAGCGCTCTTAAGCGCTAGGAGCAAAACAAAGCGCTCCCAGGGGCAAGGCAAAGCGCTCCCAAGCGCTAGGGGCAAGAACAAAGCTCCAGCAAAGTTCTGGGGGCAGGCAGGGGGGAAAGGCTGGGCCCAGAGCCAGCTCACTGGGCCTCCAAGTGGCGGTCCTCCTGGCGCCCAACAGCAACAGCCCCCCTCAGCAAAAGAGATCCTGGAAGAGAACATTTTCCATGGGGACACAGCCCCCCCATTTTATACAGATAAATCCTTTGTCTTAGTTCAGGATGAGGGGAAAAACCAGTTGCAGCTGGTTGGTGAGCACTCTTGATGTCCTCAGCCCCTCACTCTATTCACTGGCAGGGCTAGGGTCATTAGACGCACCACAGGGGGCGGAGCCAGCATTGTGTGGGGAAAGCTTAGCCCTATTCAGGACCCAGGTGCACTCCTCCCCAGCCATCAGCATGTTAATCTCCAACCTGTAATGCAGCCTGCATGGAGAACATGGAAAGTGCACATGACTGTTGTGGGTAGCCAAACAGTCATTGCACATTTAGAAGGTTTCTACCTCTCCTCCCCTGCTCTGCAGCCCCACCCCCACCGTCACACAGAGCTGCCCCAGCAGGAGGACAAAATAAAATGATAATAACATTACTTTATTATCTTTTTTTATTTTTTTCCTGCTTCAAGGCAGTGGGGCGACACTCCTCCATCTTAGCGGAGGAGATGTAACTGCACAGAGCAGGACAATCCCTCATTTTACACAGATTTCACCAGTTCAGATTTCAGAACCACCATTTAAGTTACACATTTTATAGTTTGTGGCAGCAAACACAGCTCTCTCTCTCAATATATGGAGATCTTACAAGGCAATAAGGTTCACCCTCATGTTACAGAGACCGGACTGCTCTGGTATCTACCAGCAACGCTATCATGCAGGGTACAGCGATCTTACAGGCTCTATTGACAGTAAAGCTACCTCTCGGGTTACATAGATTTCACAGACTCAGGCACCTGACAGAAAAGCAAATCCTCGAGTGATAAATATCTTATTGGGCCAGGCATCTGACAATAGGTTTCTTTTTTGCAACATTTCTATATTGGGGTTTCAACATACAAACAGCGAGTAAACCACATGCATATAGACAGTAGAACTATTCATCTTGGGAAGCTGCTGGGCGTATGAACCCTGAGGTGATTAAACCGCCCCCTCAAGACACCCAGAGAAGGAAGAGTGGGAGCCGAAGCCCAGGAGTGTGAAGGCCTGCCCCGCCATTACAGAGTGCCATTACAGAGTGGGTCAGCAGCACAGAACACCCAGAGCCAGCGGTCTGGGGGTGTAGACAAAACCGGGCTACTGACTCAGGGTAAAGGGAGGGCATGCAGGTACCACAAGGGGCTGGAGGTACCACAAGGGGCTGGAGGTACTGTGAGGCCCTCTGGGCATCGTCCATGTGAAGGAGGGGGTGCGGACAGAAAGGGCCAGTGCCTAACCTCCGCAGGAGCAGAGGAGGGTGCAACTGGGATGTGGGGGACTCCATGGAGCAGGTCCCAGAGGACATTTCAGGACAGAGTTGAACCGTCAACAGCAAGGCTGACAATAGGTTTCTAATATTTAAGAAATCTCTAGCACCCTTGGAGAAAGATGTTTCATGTGTCATCAAGGTATCACCAAATGTAAAGTGAAAAGGTGTGATGTTAATAAAAAGTCCCAAGACTGCCATTAAGCAACACAAGGGAGATATAATTTTGATGACACAGACTAAACAGAAGTCCCATAACCTGAGTGCTCAGGCATGTGTGAGCGCTAAAGGTCCCTCTACATGCCACCCACCAACCTAACATTAAAAACGGAATCAGTTTTCCCACAACCATTTTTCACATTGAAGTGCCATAAAAATGCATAGGCTACAGCAAGAATGAAATCTAGAGGTTATCCCAATTCATTGTTCACGCTGACACTAGATGGTGTCTCTAGAGAACTGGCTAGACCTGCAGCTGAGGGCAGGGGGAAGATAAGTGGATGGGTAGCAGTGCATAACATGTGCTAGCCAGGGAATGTATTCTCCACAGGCCAGCCAGACCACTGACGTCACTGCACAACGTGATCTCAGGGACTGCACTACTTAATATTATTAAACAATTCTCCTAGGACTCCATATCCCAGGCCTTAATAGTTCTCGGTTTACTTGCTAACAACTCCAGATAGTTACACCGTGTGGAGATCAAACGTCTAGTCTTGAAGGATCCTCAGACTGGAAGCTACAATCCATCACCCTACAAGGACTTTTATTCTACTCTTATGAGGAGCCCAGAATCAATTAATTCGCTTATTTTAGAATTTCACCATTGCTGCATTAAATGTATTGGATGCCTGTGGGCAATGGCTTACAACCTCATTTTCATAACCACTCTCAGCCCATCCAGACTAATCTGTGTGTGTATGTGTTGGTAGACAGGAGCTGGGCGGTCGGTGAGAGAAAGTTCCTGTAGAGGGTGCGAAGGGAGTTAGGGGGGCAGGCGCCACGTGCAGCACCCCCGATGACCATGTGGTCAGGGGTTCAGATCGAGATAAGGAACACCCGACAAGTTGTACCTTGAAAGAAATAAAAGAAGTTCAAATCCCTTTATGTTCCGTTATTGCTGCAAAAGTCTTTTTCAAGTTCTCGGGCAGTGTTAAGGGAAAGAAACAGGAAATCATACCAGGAAGAACACAAATGCACACTTCTAAGCAGGAGGCAAGAATGCGCAAGAAATATATGTGAAAAGTTCAAGTGTGCAGGCTACCATAAGGGAGAACATTTCAAACAAAGTAATAGAGGAAATGTGTTACTCAGAATATCAAGATGAAAGACATAACTGCAAAGAAAACAACTCTTCTTGATGCTGAAGTTTTTCAAGGTCCTGATCAAATCACAGAGAAGTCAGAGCAAGCATATCCTTAAGCGCAAGCACAGGTGTAAAACAAGCAAAGACGCCCTAACAAGTGCAGGTATTAATTACCGTAAATATAGGGGTCAGAGCAAGCACATGTGTAAGAACAAGCACAGGAGTCAAAGCAAGCACAGCGGTAAGAACAAGCACAGAAGTCAGAGCAAGCATATGTATAAGAGCGACCGCAGCTGTAAACCAAGCAAAGACGCCAGAACAAGTGCAGGTATTAGCGTAAATATAGGGGTCAGAGCAAGCCCAGGTGTTAGAACAAGCACAGGAGTCAGCGCAAGCACAGGGGCAAGAACGAGCACAGGAGTCAAAGCAAGCACAGGGGTAAGAACAAGCACAGGAGTCAGAGCAAACCCAGGTGTTAGAACAAGCACAGGAGTCAACGCAAGCACAGGGGTAAGAACAAGCACAGGAGTCAAAGCAAGCTCAAGGGTAAGAACAAACACAAAAGTCAGAGCAAGCACAGGTTTCAGGACAGGCACAGGAGTCAAAGCAAGCACAGGGGTAAGAACAAGCACGGGAGTCAAAACACACACAGGGGTAAGAACAAGCACAGGAGTCAAATCAAGCTCAGGGGTAAGAACAAACACACAAGTCAGAGCAAGCACAGTTGTTAGAACAAGCACAGGAGCCCAAGCAAGCACAGGGGTAAGAACAAGCACAAGAGTCAAAGCAAGCAAAGGGGTAAGAACAAGCACAGGAGTCAAAGCAAGCACAGGGCTAAGAACAAGCACAGAAGTCAGAGCAAGCACAGGTATTAGAAAAGGCACAGGAGTCCAAGCAAGCACATGTGTTAGAACAAGCACAGGAGCCAAAACAAGCACAGGGTTAAGAACAAGCACAGAAGTCAGAGCAAGCCCATGTGTTAGAACAGGCACAGGAGTCAAAGCAAGCACAGGGGTAAGAACAAGCACAGGAGTCAAAACAAGCACAGGAGTCAAAGCAAGCTCAGGGGTAAGAACAAGCGCAGGAGTCAAAGCAAGTACAGGTGTTAGAACAAGAACTTGAGTCAGAGCACACACAGGTGTTAGAACAAGCACAGGAGTCAAAGCAAGCACGGGGATAAGAACAAGCACAGGAGTCAGAGCAAGCCCAGGTGTTAGAACAAGCACAGGAGTCAAAGCAAGCTCAGGAGTAAGAACAAACACAAAAGTCAGAGCAAGCATAGTTGTTAGAACAGGCACAGGAGTCAAAGCAAGCACAGGGGTAAAAACACGCACAGGAGTCAAAGCAAGTTCAGGGGTAAGAACAAACACAAACGTCAGGACAGCAAGCACAGGTGATAAAACAGGCACAGGAGTCAGAGCAAGCACTGGGGTAAGAACAAGCACAGGAGTCAAAGCAAGCACAGGTGTTAGAACAAGCACAGGAGCCAAAGCAAGCACAGGGTTAAGAACAAGCACAGAAGTCAGAGCAAGCCCATGTGTTAGAACATATTTACAAAAAGGGGTGGTGAGGGACAGAGTCTCTGAATTAAGCAGAAAGCTCTCACCCAGTCAAGAGATCAGGGCTAGATCCAACACCGTTTTTTAGCTCACTGCACCATCCCAGTTTCAGAACCTGGCTGTATGCAAATTAGTCTGTTCCTGTCCCAGTGCATGATGGGAACAGGGCAAACCAAACTACAAAAGCCAATTCTTTCACTGGGAAGGAAACAAGCTCCCGGGGACCGGTTTCTGGCATTACAGCCGTCTTCGGCCCGGTTTGCTTGAATCCTGATGGTGCAATGAGCAAGGGTCTCACATCTGAGAAATAACGGTGATGGATCAAGCCCTGATCTTTGGACTGGGTAAGAGTGGTCTGCTCAATTCAGACACTCTGTTCATCACCACCCCCTTTTGTAAATCGATTTTGGCCACTATAGGTGTGGCAGGGTATACTCAGACATGAGTCCCTTTCTCACTGCTCCATCAGGATTCAAGCAAGCCGGGCCGAAGAGGCTGAAATGCCAGAAACCGGTCCCCGGTAGCTTGTCTCCTTTCTGGTAAAGAATTGGCTTGGTAGTTTAGTCTGCCCTGTTCCCATGATGCACTGGGCCAGGGACAGACTGATTTGCATATAGCCAGATTCTGAGCTGGGATGGGGCAGTGAGATAAATAACGGTGATGGATCAAGCCCTGATCTTTGGACTGGGTAAGAGTGGTCTGCTCAATTCAGACACTCTGTTCATCACCACCCCCTTTTGTAAATCGATTTTGGCCACTATAGGTGTGGCAGGGTATACTCAGACATGAGTCCCTTTCTCACTGCTCCATCAGGATTCAAGCAAGCCGGGCCGAAGAGGCTGAAATGCCAGAAACCGGTCCCCGGTAGCTTGTCTCCTTTCTGGTAAAGAATTGGCTTGGTAGTTTAGTCTGCCCTGTTCCCATGATGCACTGGGCCAGGGACAGACTGATTTGCATATAGCCAGATTCTGAGCTGGGATGGGGCAGTGAGATAAATAACGGTGATGGATCAAGCCCTGATCTTTGGACTGGGTAAGAGTGGTCTGCTCAATTCAGACACTCTGTTCATCACCACCCCCTTTTGTAAATCATGTGTTAGAACAGGCACAGGAGCCAAAGCAAGCACAGGGTAAGAACAAGCACAGGAGTCAAAGCAAGTTCAGGGGTAAGAACAAACACAAACATCAGAGCAAGCACAGGTGATAAAACAGGCACAGGAGTCAGAGCAAGCACTGGGGTAAGAACAAGCACAGGAGTCAAAGCAAGCACAGGGGTAAGAACAAGCACAGGAGTCAAAGCAAGCACAGGGATAAGAACAAGCACAGAAGCCATCGCAAGCACAGGCGTTAGAACAAGAACTGGAGTCAGAGCATACACAGGCCTTAGAACAAGAACAGGAGTGAAAGCAAGCACAGGGGTAAAACAAGTACAGGAGTCAAAGAAAGCACAGGGGTAAGAACAAGTCATGATGTCGAAGCAAGCTCAGGTGTAGGAACAAGTAATGATGTTGAAGCAAGCTCAGATGTAGGTACAAGCACAGATGTCAGATGAAGCACAGGTTTAAGGACAGCCACAGATGCCAGAGCAAGAGCAGGTATTTGAAGAAGCACACAAGTCACACCAAGTGCGAATATAAAGACAAGCACTTGTCAGCACGAGCAGAGAAGTCAGAGCAAGTACAGAAGACAGAACACCCTCAAGAGTAAAAACAATTACCACAGTTAGGGCCACCTCATGTTTAAGAACAAGGTAAAAAGCAAGTAGCAAAAGCAAGCACAGGTGCTGGAACAAGTGATGGTGCATGCAGAGCCGCCCTTTGCTAAGATAGCACTCTGGGCGTGGGCAGATAGTAATTTGGCGCCCCAGCTGATGGTAGTGAATTAAGTGAGGCAGCAGGGGGAACTTTAGTGTTCACTGGTCAGTACCTGGATGAGCAGGGACTGACCCCTGAACACGAACATCCTCAGACCCCCCCAACTCACCGAAGGCACCGATAGCTTAGCTGCCTCACACAGATGATGGTTTTGTTGATGTGTGTCAGCAGGGGGTGAAGGGAGGGCAAGGAGGGGGGCTAAAGGGTGTTAAAATATCTCCCGCTATATGATAATTGATAATGAAGCCCTAAAACCACTTTAAACCGGCAAATTAGACAGAAATGAACAGGCAGGGACAAGGCTGGAGCAAGATGAGAAGGGCGCTGCTGTTGGCATAACCTTAACGCACCAAAAAATAGAGAGTGGTCCTCCTCACCAAAGGGACAGGACTCAACAATGACACTATGTCAAAAACTCCTTTTGGGACACCACAATTGCATACTCGGACAGTCAGTTCTCAATCACGCCTCATTCATATAGAAACTATAGCAATCGCCAAAGGACAGTATATAAATGCTTTATTCACCAGGTGAATGCAAAGGTGAAAAACTTTTTTTATATATAAATAAATGAATTAAATACATCAAACAAGGAATAATAGAAAACCATCAGATGAAATACATTCTGACATGTAAAAAATGTTCCTACACTGCACATTAAGCTAGTTAATGTCTCAAAATGTACAAAATTTAATTAGTCAACATTAATATTTGATTCACAATTAAAACCATATTGTATGCATAAAAAACATTCTTACAAATAACATCACAGAGAGATATACATCGATCTGATACACAAGACGACCAAAGGCAATGTGTTTTGGTGGCAGTAACAGGTCCAAACCACCTTCTTCAGGCTTTCTATAAAAACGTGTACAAGAATTCTAACATCCTGATATTAACCTGTGGACATCAAAACAACAGAGGGAAGTTACGGGCGCATGCAACAACCTATTTAGGAAGTGCAAACGGTGCGAATCGGTAAATTCGGCCGTTTGCGCTTCCTAAATCTAGATGCGCGGCGAGCTGAGCGAGCCTGGAGGAGAGCTTATTGCCCTACACTGAAAATCGCATACCTTTCTGTCCTCCAGACCTATAAAAAAGCCATTCTCGAGGCCAAGACAGTTTTTTATTCTAACAGGATACTAGCGGCCGAGTCCCAGTCCAAAGAAATTTTTGCCACGGTACACGAATTAGCCTTATCCAACAGAGCCACGGCCACGATTCCCCCTTCCCAACATCTATGCAACTCGCTCAATGATTTCTTCCTTGAGAAGGTTGCAAAAATTAAAATTAACATACCCCCTCCCTCACCTACATTTGTCAACCCCTCTCCCCCTCCCACTGCCTCTAAACTGACCATCATTCCTCCACTGACCACGGATTCCCTTCCCCCGCTGCTCCAACGGGTAAAATCGGGCTCTCCTCTGGACTTCGGCCCTGCTCACGTCCTTAGAGAGATATACCTAACTTGTCCTGTCCCCCCCTCACACTCCTTAACGACTCGCTCAGCAACGGTGTTGTCCCCAACTTTCACAAAGCAGCGGTCGTTATTCCAATCCTGAAAAAACCTGGTGTTGATCCCTCATCCCCTTCCAATTACCGCCCCATTTCCCTGCTGCCCTATCTGGGAAAGGTTTTGGAAACTCATGTCACCACCACTCTGAGCGCTCACGTGGAAGCAAATCACTGTCTCTCCCCCCGCCAGGCGGGCTTCCGACCGCTACACTCCACGGAGAAGGTAGTGTTTTCGGTAATGGATGGACTTCGCGAGGGCATTGACACCAATCTCTCGCAGGCCCTTATCCTCCTGGACTTGTCCGCCGCCTTTGACACGGTGGACCACTCCATCCTCCTCACCCGTGTCAAGGCGGCGGGCATAGAGGGCTTAGCCCTTTCATGGCTTGAGTCCTTCCTATGCGACAGGGCTCAAGCGGTCCACCTTGCTGGCTTCACTGCCGCCTCCCGTAAGGTGGAGTGTGGCGTCCCCCAGGGCTCATCACTTTCCCCCCTTTTGTTTAATCTATACAGTTACCCCCTCATTTTTATGTTGCAGCAGCTGGAGGTCATGGTGTTCAACTACGCCGACGACCTCCAGCTAATTTTCAATCTTTCCCATTCCCCCTCGTCCGCTCAGAATGTTCAAACTGTTATGCTATTCATCCAGGACTGGATGAACTGCAACCACCTCAAGCTCAATCCAGACAAGACTGAGTTAGTCTTGACTGGAGGTGGTTGCAGTCCGTGGTCCGCGTTATTTTGGCCCCCTTCACTTGCTGCTCCCCCACTCCCGGTCCCTAAAGTCAAGACCCTTGGGATTCTGCTCAACTCACAACTCTCTGTGCACTCCCAAGTTAGTTCGGTGGTATCCTCCTGCTTCTTTTCTCTCAGGACAATTAGGAAAATCTCTCGCTTTTTCTCCATCCAGGCGTTAAAGGTCATTGTAATGGCTATGGTGCTTTCGCGCCTCGACTATGGAAACATAATCTACAACGGCGCGCCGGCCTACGCCATACATCGCTTGCAGTTAGTGCAGAATCAGGCTGCCCGCCTGATTCATGGATTGCCCAAATACCATCGAGCCACTCCATTGCTAAAGGCACTGCACTGGCTGCCCGTGAGAGAGCGATCCCTATTCAAACTAGGCTGCCTCACTTTCCAGGCCAGGATGGGCACTGCCCCCGAGTTCATCAGTTCAGCCATCAGTCCCTACTTACCGGGCAGAGAACTCCGTTCAACCCACATGGCACTTCTGACCATACCCCGCTTCAAGAAAAAGAAAGCCGGCGGGGCGAAATTTGCGGCCCTTGCACCAGTGTTCTGGAACTCCCTCCCCTTGGCGCTTCGTACTTCATCCTCCTATTTAGAGTTCCGGAAAAATCTGAAAACTTTTCTCTTATCTAGCGCCTTTGCCACTTAGTATGCCCTTTCCTACTGCTGTCTGCTGGTCGCAATCCTTAAAGCGCCATGAAACCGCTGGGTATAAGTGCGCTCAACAAATGTTTTTAAATTCAAATTCAAAATTCTAAATACGTTTTTGGGATGCATGAAACAATTTTTCAAAATTTGCTTTTTTTTGCATTTCCTAAAAATGCGAATGCATTTAAGGAATCGCATTTGTGCGATTCCTTAAATGCAATGCATCCATTTTTTAAAAAATGCGAATTTTGAAATAGGAAGTGCAAATTAACACGAGGTTGACCCTCGTGTTAATTTGCAAAATTCTTTAAAAAAGCACAAAAATGCATTTTGGAAAGTGTCATGTTACACACACACATGTCCTTAGGACATGTGTGTGTGAAACATGCACTTTAAAAAACATTTCAGGGGTGCGGGGGGGGGTCCTTTGGACCCCCCTCTGCACCCTTGCAATGCATCAACAAATTGCGAATTCCAAAAAAAAGAAATGCAAAACAGCATTGATTCCTATGGGCCTCTAGGCCCATAGGAATCAATGTAATGCCATTCCTTAATTGCGATTCGCAATTAAGGAATCGCAAATTCCGAAAATTAAGAAATCCTAAAAAAATTTAGGATTTCTTGATGCATAGGATTTTGCAATTCCTAAATTGCGATTCCTTAATTTTTGCAATTTTGGAAATGCAAATTCCTACAATGATGCATGTGCCCGTAAATCTCTTTCTCCTCCTTCTTGTTCAAAACCGACCAACCGGTCACAGTTTAAATTCAGATAAGAGCTCCTCACAAACTAGATATTCGGGTTTAGGCAATTCGTGATCACTAAATGATCCAAATAAAATGCCCTCACGAAATAGATATTCGGGTTAAGGCAATTCGTGGTCAGTAATTGATCCAAAGAACATGCTTGTTTCTTCATCCCACTTAGCAGTCATCATGATTGTTAGGCTCGCAATTCGGAATAACGTGCAGGTTCCTGGATTACCGGATTCATAATCGCTTTTTCTGTCTATTTTTCACACACATTGTGCACCTACCTTTCACAGATGAAACATGTGTTCAGAAAAGCACTCGGTTTTACCAGGTGTCTTCCGCTGTCAGGGAAAAACCGCAATTGTGTGAGATGAAGCCAAACATATGCAACTCCCACTCCGCACAACTCTGTCTGATGGTCAAGGTTGCCTTTTTATTTCATTGAAACACATCACACTTTATCTTTCAGGCGCGTTGTCCCCCCCCCCTTCTTTTTCCTCCACTTCCGACAATAATACACCTCTTATAGCCCCGTCTTGCGTTATGTTCAAGTTTCTATAAACATACGCATTATGTTTGTAAAATTGCAGGGAAATAATCAGGGCTTGAGTCGGGGTACCACGTGGGTGGACGGAGGTCCCCCAACTTATTTTACCGGGAGCTCGATAACTGGAGCAAATGGAGTCACACATTCACTCTTTGGCCTCTCTGGGGCGAGATCGGAGCCCATTCAGAACGCTGCTCAAGCGCTGCCTTCTCTGATGCAATCACATCTAAGGGGTGAGCGAGGGGAGGCAATGAGTGATGGTCAAGCCACTTTTCATGACGTCACTTCCTGTCGTGACGTCAGCGTCCCCCCACTTCTTTTTTTAGGACTTGTGCCCTAGAAATAATGCTATAAACCATAGTCCAATTCGTGCTGTTGGACGTATCCCAGTTCTGACGTGTAGCCCTGGGGCCCAGCCAGTGGTACCTGCCTCTGAGTATAGTTGCTATTGGTGACTCTCAGGAGCACGTGACACACTGTAGCATCCCCACTGCACCAAGAGGCTTACTGCACCTCCCTGAGCTTCTCACATGTGTGAAAATTATCCAGCCTCGGCTCAGCTGCTCGAGCCAGTCACGTGACCCCGTTGACATGACTGTCATTCACGAAGGGATCCCCAGAGCACATTATCTTTGTGCACATGGGAAACCCGTACTCCAAGCCGCCATTAAAGACTACTCAAACATTGCATAAAAAAAGGTATCAGCTACTAAAACTGCACATACGACAAATAAACTGTGATGAAGTTTCATTTCTTTTCAATAACACGTCATATGAGGACCTGCTCATTAAATGTTGTGTCTTTTAAAGTTTTACAATGGCTCGGCCGCCAGCAGCAGGGCATCAAATCCAGACTCTGCTCCATGTATAAAAGTTCATCGAGGAAATCGTGCTCTCACTCACACTGCAAAGAGCTCGGGTGTATCTTTCCCTTTATTAAAAAAAAGGCAAGTCCTCGAATATTTGCAGTGCCTGCACTGTCTTGTGTCTCTCGGCTGCTCACTCTGCCGAGTATTTCCCCACGAGTGTCTTTTTGTGAGAGGTTTCCTTGTCTTGCGACTCTGGATTTTGTTTAAAGAAAAGAGGAGCCCCTTATACCAAGAAGGGAGTAGGGTACTTACTCAGTGAAACAAGCATTGGAAATGCAATAGGTCTCGCACCATTAGAGTTAGTGCTTTTAGAATTGTTTATGGGTTTTTTTTGTAAATGTTTAGCATTTTTGTTTCCTGTAGCCAATGCTAAAGAATTACAAATAAAAAAAGCCATAAACATTTCTAAAAGCTCTAACTGAAATGGTCTGAGACCTATTGCACTGTGTGAGGGTGAGGGGTTGAGGGTGAGTGAGGGTGAGGGTGAGGGTGGGTGAGGGTGAGTGAGGGTGAGGGTGAGGGTGGGTGAGGGTGAGTGAGGGTGAGGGGTTGAGGGTGAGTGAGGGTGAGTGAGGGTGAGGGGTTGAGGGTGAGTGAGAGTGAGGGTGAGTGAGGGTGAGGGTGAGTGAGTGAGGGTGAGGGTGAGTGAGGGTGAGGGGTTGAGGGTGAGGTGTTGAGGGTGAGTGAGGGTGAGGGTGAGTGAGGGGTTGAGGGTGAGTGAGGGTGAGGGTGAGTTAGGGTGAGGCGTTGAGGGTGAGTGAGGGTGAGGTGTTGAGGGTGAGTGAGGATGAGTGAGAGTGAGGGTGAGTGAGGGGTTGAGGGTGAGGGGTTTAGGGTGAGTGAGGGTGAGGGTGAGTGAGGGTTTGAGGTTGAGTGAGGGTGAGGGTGAGTGAGGGTTGAGGGTGAGGGGGTGAGGGTGAGGGTGAGTGAGGTGTTGAGGTTGAGTGATGGTGAGGGTGAGTTAGGGTGAGGGGTTGAGGGTGAGTGAGGGTGAGGGGTTGAGGGTGAGTGAGGATGAGTGAGAGTGAGGGTGAGTGAGGGGTTGAGGGTGAGGGGTTGAGGGTGGGTGAGGGTGAGGGGTTGAGGGTGAGTGAGGGTGAGGGTGAGTGAGGGTGAGGGTGAGTGAGGGTGAGGGGTTGAGGGTGAGTGAGGGTGAGTGAGGGTGAGGGTGAGTGAGGGTGAGGGTGAGTGAGGGTGAGGGTGAGGGGTTGAGGGTGGTGAGGGTGAGGGTGAGTGAGGGTGAGTGAGGGTGAGGTGTTGAGGGTGAGTGAGGGTGAGGAGTTGAGGGTCCCAACACATTTACATGCATTGTATTGCGTACTCACTTTTGAATTTAATCTATGTGTAATACATTTTGTGATTTCAATAAAATCCTCTTTAAACTAAAAAAATATATATTTTGTGCACAATGGGGACAGAAACTTTCCAAACCCTCGTCTTCTGATCTGCCCCATACTGTGAAAGATCTTAGCTTCATGGTCCATGAACTAATCTCAGTATTAGTCGAGGGGCCATAAGAAGATGCGCTCGAGCTGCAGTTCATTCATGGGAGTCAGAGCTGTATCTGCAGTCCTGGTGCTAGCAAGTTTTACAGGTGCAGTTTAGCTACATTACGAGTCGCTAAAATCATTCAAGCTAAAGTGCCAAAGAACGGCTTTTAGCAGCAGCGTCTTGCCTAGCGCCACCAACGTAATTCATCATTATTTAAAGCATTAGGACCATACAGTGTGAGATGCATTAAAAAGATAAAGCTGTGTGCGCAATGATGACGGTATTAACAGCGTTGTGGTGGACCGGGCGTCACCTCGCTATTAGTCTCAGTGCCACGAAAAACATGCTTTTTTTATAACGAACTTTATTGAAGATTTCTGCGGCAAATCATATAGAGTCAATTGGAGCAGGCCAACTGAAACATATTTTCAATTTTAGACCATGACGAGCAGCAGCTCATCTGAGGCAGCCTCAAAACACCTGCTGCTTCGCTGACCACACACCAGCGTCACTCTCTCCCTCATCCCAACTGCGGGAAGAAGAGAAAACAGAGCCGGGACACAGGCAGGCAATCACAAAAGAAAATAAGTCGGAGCACGCGGACCATTAGATAACTGCATACAGCGCAGGAAAGCCTGCCATCTTTGGGCCCCGGTGCCACTGCACCCGCTTCACTGATAGCTACATGTATGCGCGCCTTTTTTTGTACAGCTTGTGAAAATGGAAAATACGTCATTCTATTTTGTTTTTTGTTTTATGTGCCAAAGTCGTACCAAATTATACCCACACTAATTTATGTAAAAACATAGGTCTGCTCCTATGTGTGGCTGGCAACAGGTGTGTGGGCTAATGTCATTTGTATCCTAAATATTCATTCCCTCGTGCAAGTCTACTTTTCAGTGCGCCGCTTAACAGAAGCAACACAGAGCAGATGCAGCGTCTCATGTCTTAATCAGTAGTGCCTGGAAGGAGTCCGCACCAATGTTTCATTAGATTGGGTGAGAAAGCTAAGCTAACAAGTAATTGATCCTTTCCAATTAATTTGAAAGCTGCGAGTCAGTTACACGTAAAATAGATAATTAGCCAAATCACTCTAGCTTTGGGCAGCAATTATGTCCAGGAATCCCAGTTTGAGATGGATGCGTGTTGCTAATTATATTTTAAAAGCGTATTAGTCACAGTTGAGCATGTTTTGCTAATGAAGGACTGGGGGGCTGTGGAGGGTCTGTGGCAAGAGAGAGAGCAGGCGTGGTATGCGAGATAATGAATGGACAAGTTTGGGCACCGACATATGGGCCAATTTCACTTAATTATCCTTCTTCAGACAGCCTCACGAGAGTGGAGCGAACGGGATTTCGCACAGCTTGTCCCGTGTAAATGATGTCCAAATCGTACAACGGGAATAGTCGTTAATTTATTTATTTTTTAGGCGTATCTGTCTACCGCAAACAAAGCCACATGGGCAACAGAGCACTTCACATGAAACAAGAACAAGTCTAAGAATCGCCACATATTAATAAAAAGACGAAACCGTGTTAATGGCTGTAGGGTGGGGGAAAGGAGAGAAGAGAGAGAAGGGGAGGGGGGAGGAGAAATGCGACACGGCGGGCAGGGGAGGGGGCGGAGCGGGGAGAGGGAACAGACGGAGGGAAGGCAGATAAGGGGAGGGGGGAGGAGAAATGCGGAGGGAAGAGAGAGAAGGGGAGGGGGAGGAGAAATGCGACACGGCGGGCAGGGGAGGGGGCGGAGCGGGTAAAAAAACAAGACGGAGTGAAGAGAGATAAGGGGAGGGAGGGAACTGATGTGCACGCGCTTTTAAGCTCAATGCGCATGCGCATTGAGCTTAAAAGACACGGGCACTGCAAGGAATCGCCACGATTCCTTGCAAGTTGGATAAAGAATGGATAAGCCACCATAGACTCGCAAGCTCGATGCGCATGCGCATCGACAGGCGAGACCTAAAAAGGAAATTCCCTTTGGGTAGAAAATATTCTGGAGTAGACTCAGAGTTCACACATCACACATCCCTATATATTTTGTCTCCTTTTGCACACATACTACAATTGGACCATATATAACAGGGAAAGCACCATAAACGAAGATATTTACTTGCAAACTGCCCTCTTATAATCAGGGTCCAATGTCGGCAGTGTCCACGCACTCGGACCAGCCCGAGAGTGCGGACGGCTGGTCCGAGTGCGTGGAGACTGCAGACATTGGACCCCAATTATAAGAGGGCTGTTTGCGAGTAAATATCTTCGCAAAATTTATTACAAAATGCCATATAGGGATCTATCGAGATTCGAGGCTGCTATTGAATGACAAGTACATTCTCTCAGCTAAAGATAGACTGTCTTAAAACGGATAAAGCTATCTCCTATACAAGATTGGATTTTACTTTCCGTGTTTTCCGTCATATTAAATTGCAAGTTTTTATACACAGGTCTTTGACTATAGTGTACCCCGCAACGCACAGATGATTAAGGGTGCTAGCAGGGAGGTCTAGCTGACTTAAGCAGGTGTCTGCATGAAACATTGAATAAAAAAACAGAGTGTATATTATACATGTCTTGATAAAGATGGACTTATAAGATAAAATCCCATCGAAACGCGTCAATGCTATATTTTGGTACACAATCCAGTCATCGGGCACTGATGAAAAAAGGCTAACTTTATATGGCATATTTCCGTGCTTGTAATACTATGTCATGACGGATGTGTAAAGTGTTAAGACCAATTCTTTCTGTCTAGCTTTTGATTTTCACTCTCTTAATGTTTTCATGTTTATGGAGGTTAATTCTTTTTATTGTGTTTTATTGAAATCTTTGTGCTATTAATTGTATGGATTTATGCACTTTTTTGTATACAAACAGATAATAAATATATGTGATATCTTTTTTATATTTAGTGTTTATGGTGCTTTCCCTGTTATATATGGTCCAATTGTAGTATATGTGGAAAAAGAGACAAAATATATAGGGATGTGTGAACTCTGAGTCTACTCCAGAATATTTTCTACCCAAAGGGAATTTCCTTTTTTCACTGACTCTGGATTTTCGTCATAGTCACTTGGGAGGGAGGGGCGGGGGGGGGGAGCAGACCACAAACCATGAATGTGTGTAAAAGGCTGCTTTATTGAAACAGGTGCACATAACATTATAATTCCTCGCCTCCCAAAACTAAACCTCTCTAATCAGACGACATACCTGACCCCGCCCCTAAAATTTTCTTGAGCCCGCCCCACCCGTACATTACAACCTTACAAACAATACGAAGCAATGCATCAAAGTATAACCTCATAAATTCAACCTATCCGTTAAACAACCTCCCCTGCCTGCCTCTTTACAACTGTCAATCACCCAACATGTGTAACCGAACTAAAAGTTAACCTGCCTACCCTTTTCCTGTCGATAACCCAACTTCAACCCTGACCCAAAAACCTCTACCAACCCTGGCAAACTTCCAATAACCCATGCACAGCACCTGTTCCAAGCGACAATACATAGCCAACACCCCTGCTCACCTGTCCCATCTAAAGCCGCCTAAATCCAGAAAAAAGAAAAAAACAAAACCCCAACTTGCAAGAAAAAGAGGGAGGGAGGGAGGGTAAAAATGACACTACGCTAAAGCTCCCAGCCACTAAGTAACCAAACTCAAAATGGTGGCTGGGAGCAGAAGCCCAAAGAATGTATACTTGGGCTCCAATTGGGCTATAAATGAAAAAAAAACAAATCAAAATGGCTGGCTTGAAGCCTGCCCCCCCCGCCCCTCCCAAACTGCCCGGGGGGACCTCCCTGCGGTCGGCTACCCCCCAAGCCCACCTTGGCAGTTTACCTGTGTTTCTTAGCTAGGAATATGCTTAGAAGAAATTCAAAGAACAGAAAAAACAAATTAAAAGTAAAAATCTGTTTTTATCAATAAGAATGCAATTGAGGCGTAAGAGTTTCATGTTTTTAGCTCAGTCCCTCACAGTGCACTCTAAAGAAAATGAGCATCAGTGCTTTTTCGCCCACTTCATACAGGAGGACCTTTCTTGCGTCAATCAGACAAATGCCCAAAGCCTAAATAGGTGTTGGCACTACCTTTGAAAGTGAAACAACGTGAACATATACGGACTCTTCAAAATGAATGTTGTAATCATGCTTGGATAAAAACGGCTTTAAAGGGTTGTTGAGGAGATGATTTAATTGGAATGTGAAAATAGAGCAGTATTGGGATTTTAACCTGAAAACAAAACAGAACCACTGTGGAGTACACAGTTTTTGTTGACGCTGTCCGTTGAATAGGAACTACATACTTATAGTGCATAGAGTTAAACAGACTTGAAGGGATTGATGTACCATAATCTTGAAGAAATTGGGGTATTGTACCTTTAGACCTTGCTCTGAAGAAGTCTGTGAGGTTGGGACGAAACGCGTAGGCTGTGCCTTGTCATGTAATATGTACTGTTACGAAGAATCATGAATAAAAGAAAAGAATAAGGATATAAACTTTTCAAAAGAAGAAAGTTGTTGTGTTGTCTTTGGTTTAAAGGATACTTCTATTTTGTCTTTCTGAATATGCATTGTGCCACATGAGATATAAGGCATATGATAAATATTGTTATTAAGTATAGAAACTGTGCTCCTCTACCCTTGCTGCAGTGCTTGAGCACAGTACCTCACAGTGTAGGGCGCAGAAAATTGGCTTCAATGCTTGAGCACAGTATCTCACATTGCACGCAAAGAAAATGAGCTTCAGTGTTTGAGCACAGTACGGGCAGTGGCGTAGCTTCACTGGGGGTTGTGGTGTCACACCCCCTAACGATTTTATTTCTGGATAATAGTTGAGTACAAGTGCTTTCAGTTGAGTATGGTGAGATGTCTGTCGGATTTCACAAGGAATATTTACATACAAACGCACACACACTCTCTCCCTCTTTGGTTTGAATGTCAACATTTTTTACATATTTTACAAAATATTGTTTTCTCTCATTTAGTACACCTACCAGTTTACATGCCTCTCCCTTTCCACTGGTCCTTTATCCCCACTCGTGTGCCCTGCTTGTCGTATAATTTATTTTGACATTATATGCGAGCGTGATTGAAAATCTGAAACTCTCGCCGCCCCCCCCCAATCCCCTTCCTCCCCCACCAATCTTACTGACCAGGCTTCACCCCGGAGTACGGTACCTCACAATGCACTCCAAAGAAAAAGAGCGTCGGGTTTTTTAGTATGACACCTCGAAGTGCAGTCGAAACAAAAGAGCTTTCGTTTCATTTACAATCTTTAGTAAGGAAAGAGCTACTAGAGAGTGAGTTCGGGAGTCTGGGGACGTCAGTAGATCTTTCACAAAAGTGGGTCGGCATCTGAGGCCAGAAGGCTGTTTAGGTAAGGTGACCTATCTTGAATTAAAAGTAGCACTTCTAAGGAGACGCCATTGTACCGCCAGCAGCACCGGGGAATTCAAACGAAAAGGTCCACTGGTCTCGGATCCTGGCTAACTGGACACTGCCTCCATCAAAGACGGAATAACTTCACAAAATGTGAGGAAAGGAAAGAATTGTTTGATCTCCCCCAGCAAGGAGAGTTGAAACAGTTTTGTCTGACATTGCTTTGCAAAAATGATTATGAATATCGGAGTGGAAGATGAAGAGGATCACGGCACAGGAATGCCAGGTGTGTTAAGAGCAGACAATAATAACTAACGTAAGAAAACACGTCATCGTTTGAAGAAAAAGGTAGGAATAAGGTTTTCTGAGGATTAAGTTTCAGAAAAACTCAAGAACGGGCACGCCAGAAAAGTTAAAGTGGTGAACTGTATTTAACAAAATGCAACCAATGTCAGTTCTGCAGTCTAAGCCAGGAACACAAGGGGAGTGCAATGACAACTTTCTAGACAGAAAATGCATTTGAGAGTACAGAACCAATACAGGGGCAGATTCCTAAGGAAGGAAGATACCCCACTTTCAAATCCTATATGCCCAGAGGTATCCCTCCAAAGGATGCAGATCTCGAGATTCAGATCTTACAGTGGCTTCTTGTACAGATGGAAAAAAGCTTGTTTGCCAAAAATATCGTCGCACAGAAATATTATGGCCCAATTTTTTTTTATTGTCACATTGGGTGTAAATTTTCTATCATTAGCTCCAGTGGGGCGGTTTTGATAAACTATTATTAGGACTCAAACTTTTGGTTTAAATATTCTGGAACCATTCAACTGAAAATCACGGCTGAAAGATCCACCTGAATGGACAGAACACAGCATTGCCAGAGGCGTCTAACTAGGTGAGTCCATCTGTGCAAACAAATGGCCTAGGTTTAGAGTTTGGTGGACAGGGTACTCCACCACAAATGTAGTAAAGTGTCCTGTTCATCAGACTGATGGTCTGCCAGCTCTTATTAGAGTCAGGTGGACAATATTGTTTCCAAATGCAGTGCCCACACTGACTCTGCAGCGAAAGCTTTACACTCGCAGCTCACTGGACTTGAAGCTATCGGTGCAAGTACCTCAGTCCAGCTCTCCTTTTTAGAGCAGATGTTCTGATGTACTTTTTTTCAATAAAACCAAACTTCTGCTCTGAAGTTTGTTATTCTAAAATAAAAAGTTTGCTGAGCGGCCACATGAAACATAGCCTTACATCAAACTTTCTGTACCATCAGACGTGCTTCCGTGGCTCCTCTGAACGCATAGAGAACTACAAGCAAACCGATATCTCTAAATATGGTGAGCTGTTTGCCCACAACAGTAGCAGAGAATGTCCATGTTCTTCCCTGGCGGAATGGAGTAAGCCCACCAGGATCTAAATGACGCCCTTAGCACAAACGAACAAAAAAAGAAGAAAAATAAATCTGGATTAGAAGTCCCAGGACCATGCAAGAAGAGAAGGTGAAAAGCAATGCCACAAATTAAATGTTGCCATTGATATAGAAGCACGGGCAAAGAGACACCTCCCTCATCTATAACATGGAGGATGTGGTTCATAACTTTAAAATTGGTTGCCTCATTGCTTCCATGGGTAAAAACCCTTATTGATAAACCTGAAGGTGGCTACTGTCAATATGGGATTGAAGTTTCACAGGTGCCGGTTAGCAGGAGGATTTGTGGTTGGACAGAAGTTGCCAAGGTCATTGGTATCCAAATATGTTTTAAAGAGTGGCACAACTTGAATAATTTTGAGGTAGGAGGGTAAAGCACCCAGCATTAAAAGTCTCAATGGAGACTTGGGCAAATGTCCTTAAATAACTCACGATGGGGAACAGTCTCAAAACGAAATTCTTACCTTGTGCAGTTTGGACTTTATTAATATTATCATTTGGCGGATGCAACCGTGCTTTTTTAGATTTGCATGCACGTTTAAGAGTAGTAAAATCATTATGACGTTCAGATTTTACAGCGTGCTTCTCTGGGGCACTGTTTTTACGGGCCAAACACGGGACGACGACCTCGAATGAATGGCAAAAGTGAAATGGAACTGCGTGGCCATCTGATAACATGCAGACCCCTGCAATAGATGTAGTAACACCCTGTGTTACATTGCATAACCAGCTGCATGTTGCCTCACAAATTAATAATTTAAAAGCTTCAAAGCATGGAAGCTCGCTGTTTCTGACGAGTACAATTTATTCGAACAGCCATTAATTTAAAACGAGCGCGTGAAGTTCGCTCAGGCGTGCCAGGGAGGTCAGTCACAACACTGATCTGTATTTGAAGCCGTCGTTGCGTTCCATGGCACTCGCTGTTCGAACTCAGCTGCGTCATTAGCCGACGCTGAAGGCGCGAGCCAAGGTCGTCCTGCGGCCTTGGCTGGCAGGTAAAATGATAATATTACGTTAGGAACCACCACAGCGAGGGGGGGGGGGGGGAAGGAGAACTGAGATTAGATAAGAGATTGAAATTGCCCTTGTGAATAGTTTTAAGAGATATGACAAAAGGCGTGCATATTGGAAAACAAAGACGGGGGAAATGCTCCGTCAGCGGTATTTTTATTTAGGTAATGTCACAGTAAAGAAACCGGACCCCCCTCTCTGATCTCAGCGAGATAAAGAAATCCTTTCTCTCAGTGGTTAATTTGTTAAAAAAAAAAAGAAAAAGAGAAAGCGTCTGTGCTCTCGCCCTCTGCGACTAGGGGTCCGCCCTCCTGATGGCCACTGCGTGGCCTCGGGCAAGCACAGAACCAAAAGCTAGCCATGAAAGTGGGGCGAGGATGTGGCGTAATGGCCAGAGATGCAGACTTCGGTCGGCTCAACATCATTGTGATTCTCACAAATCACTTAATCTCCCCCCTAAAAGAAGTGTCCTTAACTGCTGCTCATGAAAACGCCGGTGTTGATGATTAAGTGCCGGTGCTGAGCACTGGAAACCACAGTCACAGTATTACAGCTTTGGATTGGTAAAATAACATGCAAGTCAAAATGTAATAAATAAAAGCAACTCTTGGCACATATGTTTTACTCTAATTAGAGCTCACCAGAAAGGTATAGCTGGGGCTTAAGTGGGATGAAAAAACAGTGGGGGTGGGTCTCTCAAAGGGGCTTGACGATACAATTATGGGCATGGCTTAACCCCTTCCGTGCGGGGCGTATTTTCTGCCTGTGCTGACTCTGCCTTGCGCGGGCGGAGTCATGGCGGAACGGTTCCGTCATCATCACAGCTCAGCCGATGCTGATGACGGAACCGTTCTGTCATCAGCATGGAAGGGGTTAAAAAATGTAAGCAAAAAATCTGGGTTTAGCATAGTGTGCCACCCAACTGATATTTTGCTGTTTCTGTCATTGCATCCATACATACAATGCAACAAGTGATATTATTCCTACTCCAAGCCAAGACTATTGGCTTTGTCAATGGTTGTTAGTTGCGTAAGATAAATAAGCAACAACTATGGCTTTGTTGTGTATAATATTGAAAAGGCTTCAGTTCTGACATGATGAGACTGTAAAAGAACTACAACTAGTCTCTCTGATGAAGTTACTTCAAGGGCAGTGAAGGGTGGCACTGCTGCAGAGTTTACGTTTTTTTCACCCTAATGGTGAGGGCAAAATGGAGGGCCCCATAGCGACCCATCTCAGCATCTACTTTTTAGAACTACTGGTGCTCAGCACCATCAGGACCCGGCCCACTTAAAGCCCTGGGTATAGCTTTGTCCATATAACAGGGGTCACCCAGTTTAAGTCAAGACAATACCCTTTTAGGCTTAGAATGCCATATAAATTATGTAAAAAAGGAAGTAGGCAACTCTCGGGGTTGTATGTCGGAACCATGCAGGCATTTACCACTCCTGCTGTAACAACGTGGTCCGAACCATCAATAGGACACGTTACAAAGCAAACATTTACAACGCATGCCTTTACAATGTGGTTTTTAGATCGCAACATCAATTACAACGCATGATTTTACAACGCATGCAATCACAATGCATTTCTAGAAACTACATTTACAACGCATTCCATTACAATGCATACCATTACAACGCATACCATTACAACACATAATACTTTTAGGGAAACAGTAGGGTAATTGTTGGATAGTGTAGGGGTAAAAATTACTATTCCCACTCCAGTGAGTGCAACAGTAGGGTAAGTGTTGGATAGTGTAGGGGTAAAAATTACTATTCCCAGCCCAATGAGTGCAACAGTAGGGTAAGTGTTGGATAGTGTAGGGTTAAAAATTACTATTCCCCATTACTTACCTTATAATGAGTTTTAATGGCATGCTTTGTAGGGACATGCGTTGTAATGGCATGCGTTATAGTGACATGCGTTGTAATGGCTGCGTTGTAATGGCATGCAATGTAAAGGCTGTTGCATTGTAATTACTGCGTTGTAAATGTAGTGCATTGTAATGACTGCATTGAAATGGTTGTTTCCCCCGCATTACAAATGCGTCTTTACAATGCATTCCTTTACCACGGAAGCCATTACAACAACTTGCCTTAGGGAAAGGGCTAGACTTTGGATTAGTATAATTTACTATTCCAACTCCAGTCTGTGCAAAAGTAGAGAAAGTGTTGGACTTAAAGTCCAACGTCAGACCAACAACGTTTTCCTTCCGGCAAGTTGTTGTAACGACTTGCGTGATATAGGAATGAATTGTAAAGACGCATTTATGGTTCAGACCGCATTTTTCAGGCACAGTGTGGACCGAGTTGCAATGTAAAAGCTGTTTCCCAACTCTGGGTAATTCCCAAGTTTAGGTGGAAAGCAGCTCCTTTATACAGAGCACCCTACAACACCATAAACACTCTGATCTGCTCACCTCAAATGCCTGTTTATCTTGCAGAGTTTTTAAGCATATAATTAGCATAGTGCCATCTATACAGAGCCAGAAAGTGACAAAGCCTTTTGCCATGTTTACAGCAAAGTTTTTAGGCATAGTATTAGCACAGTGCCATCCATACCAAGCTGAACATTTTCAAAAGCCTTTTACCACTCCAGGTACAGCAATACAGGTGAGCAGATTCATAGTGTTAGTGGCATTAAATCCATGACCCCAGGAAAGCTTAACACATCTTTTTAAAACACTCTGAGCTGGAGCTATATGCTCTTCAGCTGGAGTGCAGGGACACCTTGTTGTTGATTCTATAAATGCACAATTGATGCAAATTGCAAGGGATGGGATACCTTGACCCCATAGCCCTTGTTGGAGGGACACTCCCTGAAAGACCCACTCCCCAGCATCCAAAAATTGTAAAAAAATACTTTTTGGTTTGTCATGCTCCAACAGGACTCCCACTGGAGTCATCACAGTCCTCTTAAGTTGCCACTGTAGTCTTGTGGGAGTCCTGCTGGCTCTGAAATAAAAGAAAAGAAAATGTGGTAGCGGGGTCTGTGGGTGTTTGGCCACTTGTGGTGGTGTTGATGACTGCGGGCAGCCATGTGCAGGGCCTGGCCCGGCCAGCAGCCTACCCAAACAATCAGCTTCATAGCGTGGCTCACGACTCGGGATGGCGAGGATTCCCGCCTCTGTGCCCCGGCCTGCTGGCTGCACAGGGACCTCCGGGCAACACATCGCGGCAGTCCCTGGGGGGCGTTGTCCCTCGCCGGGGCAGTGTGAAGCGGCCCGAAGCGGCCTGGAGTGGCGGATCCGCTCGACGAGTGGCCGGTGAGGATTAGCAGGGGAGCTGGAGAGGGCATCTTACCTACCACTGTCCACCACACAGCCCTGCCAGACCATGGGGGAATACACCGTCTCACGGACTTTGTGCATGCGATGGGTTTGGTGGACCTATGGAGGGCGCATAACCCCCACCTTAGACAGTACAGGCATATCTCCACGGCGCATGGCTCGGGGTCCAGGATAGATTACTTCCTTGCACAGGTGGGTCATATGGGCCTCTTTCACAATAGCTGTCATAAAGCAAGAGGTATATCTTACCATTCCCCGGTGGAGGTGCAGTTAAGGGGTCCCGAGAGTGACTGGTCTACACCCCCCAGACAGGATGTATTCCTGTTTAAGGACCAGGAGTTTCAGGACCAATTTAGGAAGCAAGTGGAATAATATTTCGAGGATAATGTGGGCTTTGTTAGATCTCATTGTACCCTCTGGGAGGCCTACAAAACAGTTGCTAGGGACTTTGTACAGGCAGAGATGGGTAAACGCCGAAAAGAAAAGCACGCACAAATTGATAAACTGGAAAGAGAGTTCCACAATTTAGAGTGCGCTAGGGGTGAGACGCAGGAGCAGGAACAGGAACTACATCATCAGCTGCTACTTAAAGAGAAAGAGCTGAAGGACGTGATGTCCGACCAAGCGAAACTGCGTGCTATTGCCACACAGAGGCGTGTTTATGACCTGGGGGATAAGGCTAATAAGGTGATAGCCTGGCTCGAGAAGCGAGACAGGGACCGTAATTGGGTGCCTGGGATTCAAACACAATATGGGAGTATGCGAGACACAGGAAAAGGCATAGCAGAGGCATTTGTGCAATACTAGGAGGTTATCTATCAGACGCACACTGAGAGACGAGAATGGGAGTGTGATGAATTCTTGCACGACATCCGCCTACCTACTCTAGATCCTGCCGACCGGGATATCCTAGACTCTGATATCACAGTGGACGAGGTGGAGGCTGCTATGGGAGATTTACAGGCAGTGAAAGCGCCAGGCCCCAATGGGTTTCCATCGGAGGCATTCAGGTGTGTGTCGGGATGGGTAGCACCCCACATGTTAAAAATGTTTAATGAGGCTAAACAGAAAGGGTTGCTCCCGAAGGATCTTAGATCTGCAACTATTGTGGTGATACATAAGCCTGGAAAACTATAGGATTTATGCAGCTCCTACAGGCCCATCTCGCTCCTCAATTATGAAACCAAGGTCCTTGGCAAAATCCTGGCCACCAGACTGGGGGCAGTTATTCAATCCCTGATCCACCCTGATCAATCGGGCTTCATGCCGCACAGAAACACCATGCTTAACTTGCGACGTCTGTTTGGGGTTCTTCAAACGGTGTCTAAGCGCCCGACTAAACCAGCAGCCCTACTGTCACTGGATGCACATATAGACAGTATTGAATGGCAGTATATCTATGCAGTCTTGGCCAAACTGGGATTCGGTGACAACTTTTGAGCATGGGTGAGGCTGTTGTACACTGCACCACTTGCGAGGGTCCGCGTCAACGGTACCCTTTCCAGGGAGTTCCAACTACGGCGAGGCACGAGACAGGGCTGTCCGCTCTCCCTGACGCTGTACGCCTTGGCCTTGGATCCATTGGCAGCCTGGGTACGGACGGACCCCATGATATGGGGTATTGATCTGGGGGGCAGCTGGGAAGAGCATATATCCTTATACGCTGATGACGTCCTACTCTATGTCCAAAGACCAGCCAACTCTATCCGATGAAATCATGCAGATCCTGCGCACGTTTGGCGACTACTCCAGCTATCGCGGTAACTGGGACAAGTCCCTAGGTCATTTGATGGCAGGACCTCTGCCGAACGTATCCAAGGAGTGTCAGGGACTGGTCTGGAAAGAGATCTTTCAATACTTAGGAATCTGGATCACGAAATCGGAGGAGGAGTTCATACGATTGAATGTATACGCTCAACTGGAGAGGCTATGAGGAGATGTCGAGAATTGGAGGACTCTCCCGGTCTCCTTGATGGGACGCACCGTCCTCTTTAAAATGATGGCCCTTCCTCGATTGCTCTACATTCTGCAGAACGTTCCCTTCTCAGTTCCGGAGAAGATCTTCCAGGCGATCGAATCGGAGCAAAGCACACTTCTATGGGGAGGGGGGTGTCCGAGAATTGCTCTGAGGAAGAGGACGTACGAAGGGGGGCTAGCCGTCCCAGACATTAGACTCTACTATTGGGCGACACAGTTAGTCAACATCAACGGGTGGGTGTTCGCTCCGATGGATCAGGCAGCATATAGAGTGGATTGCATGGTCTTTGGGGGGGTACCTACCTTGCCGCCCTTTATCACAGGGGTAGGCGCAGGCTGCCTCTGCCACCTCAAACGGCCACAGTTGTGGAGACGTGGAGGAAGGCGACTAAACTGCTGGGTTGGGAAGCGAAGCTTACGGCACAAACCCCACTATGGGCTGGGAATTATTTGCATGAAGTTGCTAAATTGAAGGGCCTTCGCAAGTGGACCCTGATTGGTATCTATGTATTGGGTGATGTCTGGAAGAGAGGGGACATGCTAGAGTTTACTACCCTGCAGACAGAATTCCAAATGGGAAAGGGGATGTTCCTTCACTACCAGCAGCTCAGACATGCCCTGTACCAACATTTGCACCACGGGGACCAACTACCAGAATATGCCCCACTGGAAGATAGATTATTACTCGATCCTATGATAGATAAAGCCATTTCCCTCACATACAAAAAGCTAATTAACAACATAGCTGATCCCCTGGGACCCCTACCCGAAAAATGGAAGTCCGAGGTTGGGTTGTTGGAGGAAGACGATTGGAGGGAGGCCCTACAGAGTCCCCAGGAAGTGGCAATCCGCGCCAGGTTTAGACTTGTCCAACTTGGCATCCTGCACCGCTCCTACACTCCACACACGACACAATACCGCATAGGATATGTTGACTCGGAGTACTGCCTGAGGGGCTGTAGAGAGGTGGGAACCTTTTTCCATATTTTGTGGGACTGCGCCAGAATCCGGACATACTGGTCCAGACTGGCGGACATTATGTCTGAAGTGGTCGGCACTGGGGTTCCAGTGGAGGCCCGATGGCACATCTTAGGAGTTACGAGCGACATCACATGGCCCAAGTGGTAAAAGATCTGGCTGACATTAGCAAGCATGGTTTCCAAAAGAAATATAGTGAGACTATGGGGTAGTAATGTGTTACCATCAGTGGAAGACTGGGAGAATGATCTGTACTGGTGCCAAAGGGCTGAAAAAGTGATATATAAAAGTAGAGGGTGTCCCAAGAAGTGGGAGAAAATATGGGCGGCATAGAGATTGTACAGGGGGGATTTACTGGAAAACCAGTCGGACTCCGTAACCTCCTAGGCCTATGTATGTATCTTTGTATTTATATGCAAACCGAAATGTTTGGAACTGTATTGTACACGACCTTACCTTCTGTGTGTCCACATACTATCCTTATCTTTACAGTATGCAACTGTTTTTGGAGCCTGTTCTTTTAATAAAAAGAATAAAAATAAAAAAAACGCACTCCTCTGTAGTCCATACTCTATGCCACAGAAGAACCAGTGCTACCTTAATGATGTCTTCTATATATGGTTGACCAAGTTCTGAGTGGCAAACATACGTGGAGACACTATCCGGGACTGCTAAAAGATATCTCATAAAAATGTTTTCCACCACCTGCAATGATTTCACGTTTGCATATCCCCATATTCCTGCACCATATATGGCAGTTGCTACACAGGTTGCTCTATAAATGGTTAAAAGTTCCCCTATAGGTTTTTTGCCCATCTTTTTACTAACATTTTTCAGGGCCATTATAGATTTACAAACCAGCAGCTTCCTTGTCTTTATTGCACTATTCCACAGGCCAGATTGATCAAACAATACACCTAGATATGGGAAAGTTGGGGTAAAATCCAATGGTTTCGAATTAATGTACAATACTTTTTATCTGCCCAGGATCCACAGTTCATGCAGAATGTTTTAGTTCAATTAATTCTCAAATCCAAATTAGTCATAAAATGGGAGAAAGATGTAACCATCCTTTGCATTGCCAAGGGCGTCCGGGCCATCAGGACCGTATCATCAGCATATAGGAGTGCAGGGACAGATCTATTAGCTATCATAGGCATGTCCATGCACTCCTGCAGCAATGTTCTTTCCAGATCATTGATATTGATTGTAAATAAAAAAAGGGGCAAGTACACATCTTTGCTGCACTCCTCTTGCAATGCTGAATGACTTTGTACAGTCTCTGTTCTTACCAAATCTAACTGTGGCTAAAGCTCCAGAATAAAGCTCCCTGAGAAAAATAATTATATTTTTCTCAACCCCAAGTTTCTCCAGGATCAACCAAAGCTTACTGTGAGTGACGCATTTGAAAGCTGATGTTAAGTCAACAAAGGTTAAAAATATGCGACCTCCCTTGGCTTTTGCATATTTTTCTGAAAGAATGTGCAAATTAAGGCCCTGGTCAATAGTGCCAAGGCCCTTCCTAAATCCGTATTGTAGGTCACTAATTATTGAGTGTTCCTCAGCCCATATTTGCAGTCTATTTAAAATCACACGGCCTAAAATCTTAATGGATGATTCTAATAATGATATAGGGCGATAGCACGAGCAACTTGTTCTATCTCCCTTTTTAAATACAGGTACAATAATAGACTCAAACCATGATGGTAGCAAACCATTGGAACAGGATGCATTAAACAGTTGCGTGAGAAGTGGACCCCATATATCGATGTTATTTTTATACAGGTCAACCGGCACCCCGTCGGAGCCCGGGGCCTTTCCTCCCAAGCTAGCTTTTATACTTAAACTTAATTCATTCAGGGTAATACCCAGATCCAGCTCCATGTTAATATGTGGGGTCTCCTCAACCACCGTGTTCTCAGTTGGTATTTGCTCCGATGGAATCGGAGCACTATATAAATCTGCGTAATGCATTTCCCATTCACTCACAGAAATAGCTATTTCTACCCTGGCCTTAGTTTTATCATTTAAAAACGGGGCATTAACTGCTTTCCAAAAAGCTGCAGTGTCTCTGTTCAATGATGCCTCACACAAAGAATCCCAGGCTTCCTTTTTCAGAGAGTCCTTTCTCTTTTTCAGAGTCTTCTTGTAGGCCTTTCGCAACTCCCTGATTAAAAACTGATCTTTGGCGGGGGCATTTAAGGCATGTTTGAGATTAGAATAAGCCTTAGTGCAAGCTGTGTCAAACCAACTCGCTGTTTTTTCCTTAGGGTTTTTCATTTCTACCCAAAGGCTATTTTTGATATTTGAGGCAATAATTAAAAAGTTTTTAATAATTACAGAGTTATCTGAATTTTCATCCAGGCAGGCATCAACACTGGATTCATATTTCCTAATTCAATTATAAAGAAAATCCTCTGGAACTACTTTAGTCCACTTTAGGGAGTAACCATTTTGCCTATTCAAAACAATGTTACCTATAGGCTGCCTTGGCGTACTATCTCTAACATGATCATTGTGTGGATTTAAAATTTCCACGCTTAGAGGGAAATGATCGCTTAATGCGAAATCTAAAGTGTTAAACTTTTTGACATGTCCTCGGTATCTAGCCGATATCAATATAAAATCAATTATTGAGAAGGCACCTCTGCCATTAAAGGTGGGGTAAAAAGGGACCTCTGTTTGACAAATTCTATTCGCAAAGCCCATATCACAGGAAAAAATAATTTCATTCAAGAGTTCCCCGCATGCAGTGTGTTCAAAATGCGTTAAACTGGTCTCATTGTTCAGCATTATACCACATGTCACGTGTTCTCCTCTTTAACATAGAGAGCAGTTAAAATCCCCTCCCCAAATAACAAAACCTTCTTTAGATCTCTCTCCTAACAAGTGATTGACATCTGTGCCCAATGCTTTCAGCATTTCTTCCATTGCCTCCACTGGAGCTTTATTGTAAAAATTAACAATAATCAAGCAAACCACTTTATCAATACGTATCCTAACCATATGATAATATCTGTTGTTAAAAACGATCTCAATTTTCTCACACTTAAACAGGTTCGATATATAAGTACACATCCCCTCTTTTACCCTACCATATACTGAACTTATTGCCGGTGAAAATAAAGTTTTAAAACCGCACAAATGGTGTGCCTCTGTAACCCAGGTTTCTTGTAAGCTCACTATGTCATACTCATTTACAAGATTAACCCAGATTTGATTGGACACTTTTGTTTTTAAGCCTGCTACGTTCCAGTACATTATCGACCAGCTACCTGTATTAGCTAAAATGTCCACTGAACCAATGGAACCCGAATTATCATTAATATTTTATGACGGATATTCACAACTATGCCACTTTCCTTCAATGTGCCAGTCTCTTCAAAATTAGTTATCCCAGATCTTGCCCTAGAGTCCTCTCGTGAGAAATTTACTCCTTCATGGGCATTAGCTCAAATATCCACTAGACCAATGAAACCAGAATTATCATTAATATTTTCTGACAGAATATTCACAACTATGCCACTTCAACGCGCCAGTCTCTTCAAAGTTAATTATCCCAGATCTTGCCCTAGAGTCCACCCGTGAGCAATTTACTCATTCATGGGCATCCCCAATCAAAGGTATCACATTTGCGAGATTAGACACCGTTTTGACAATAAAGTTCCCAGTTCCAAGTCAATCTATCCCCTCAAGCCCAGAGGGCATATCAAAGCGATTTAATGTAAGGATATTACATGTATTTTTATGTACAGCCATAGAACCTCCACACTGTATCTCAAAGGCATGCATATTTAGTGGAGCAGAAAAATAGGGGGGATAAAAATAGCTTAGGTCAAAAGTTTGTATACCACCATCTCCTCTTTGGTGGTACCAATCGCAAATATGACGAACCACCCGTCTATACCTAAAGTTAGCAATTATCCAATCACCAGCTATGTCCTTTGGTCTGTGACCCACCAAACGTACTTTTCGCACATAGAGAATTTCACCATGTATGTTAGACGGGAGGGGTCTAGTCTTATTTAGCCAAAAGGTTACCTTGTTTTTTAATTCAGGGTAGGTTTCTATTTTATCCACAGTATATGGAGAAGAATCTGGCGGTAAATCAATGCGTGGATGAATACTCTTTTGATTTCCAACATTTGAGGTTTCCTTAGCTGTATATATGGCTTTTTTAGCCTGTCCCGCAGCCCCGGAGTCCTTTACCGCTTCCCCCCTCCCCCCCCTTGTCGTCCCTCCCTTTCGGGAATCGGTATCCTTTTTCCCGTGGTTTTATCAACTTGACTAATTCCATTTGGTGACAAGGAGGGTGTGTTAGATATTGTCGGAGTTGGCAGTGGGGCGGTAGTACTTGTGGGTTCACTTGTTGTGTTGTATCCTACTACACATTGATTGTGTTTGCTATCAGCTAGTTATTTCAATATATCAGAACTAGCTGTGGTTACATGTTCGAGCATCCCTAATTTTTCACTAATCAGTTTAATCCTCTCTAACAAAGGTAACATTAAGGACTTTATTAAGTGCTCAACTTTCTCCATAAAGCTCTCGGCGATTTTGAAACGGGGGCAACGGAGGCTCGGCTGACTTTGCAGACGATACCTTTGGCGAAGGGATAAGTGTTGGTGAGGATATAATAGTTGATAAAGGCTGCATCAACGTTACAGGGTTCTTAACTATTTTAGACGTTTTAGTTATCTTTGGGCACCTTCCCTTCTGAGAACCCCCACCATGTTTCCTCTTAACTGTAGGTCCTGGTCCTAAAAGTTGTTTTTGAGTCTGAGGATTAAAATTATTTTTGGGTGTAGACCTTATAGGGAAACGCGGGGTAGTTTCATTAGATGTGTTGTCCGAAGGAGAATCATTAATCGAGACAGTAAGACTAGCTTCTGTTGTCGCGGGTAAATTAATCAGCACCTGTGACAGAGGATAGTTACTATCTCCAGCGTTTACAACATAATTGTGTGTTTGTGTTCCTAGTTGTTCTGGAGTAGTGGCTAACATTATGGCTCCCAATCATGATCGTTTATTATACATGGGTTCTAATGAAAGGACGTCGTTCTGTCAGAGCGATTTCATGCTCCAGTACGGATGTTGCCCTGGTTATAAATTGATCCAATGTTCCAGTAACACTCCTACCTATCACTGCCTTCCTCCCTTTCCCTACACGTTGCGCCATCCTAAATACTGCTATGTAAAGCTTTGACCAACTATAGTATTTCACAAAACGAGGCAAATGTCAAATATCAGATGCAATAGCAAAAGTAAGAAGTCCAAAAGATAAGCAGTCTTACAAATATACCAATGTTCGAGGGGTGGCCCAGCCCAGCCTCCGCCAGTCTCCGACGGGCTCAGATAGTCCCGCCCTTGGCCCGGGCTCCGCCCGGCGCGCGCCCGCGCGCGTTCCACGAAGCGGGAGCGGCGAGGTTCTTTTATGGCCCCCTGCAGGCTCAGGTGAGGGCGATTGACACTAGCAGCCTCCTGGGACTACGAGTCCCTCGCTGGTCGTGGTGCAACAAAAACGGACGCTGTGGCTCCCCTGAAGCGGGAGCGGCGAGGTTCTTTTATGGCCCCCTGCAGGCTCAGGTGAGGGCAATTGACACTAGCTGCCTCCTGGGACTATGAGTCCTTCGCTGGTCGTGGTGCAACACAAACGGGCGCTGCAGCTCCCTCAAAGCGGGAGCTGCGAGGTTCTTTTATGGCCCCCTGCAGGCTCAGGTGAGGGCGATTGACACTAGCTGCCTCCTGGGACTACGAGTCCCTCGCAGGTCGTGGTGCAACAAAAATGGACGCGGGAGCGGCGGGGTTCTTTGATGGCCCCCTGCAGGCTCAGGTGAGGGCGATTGACACAAGCTGCCTCCTGGGACTACGAGTCGCTCGCTGGTCGTGGTGCAACAAAAACGGACGCATCATTGATGACATATGAAATCTACAGCGGTGCAAGTTATACTTTTGTCAATTGTACACAACTGATGAGTTTTCGTAATTTTTTGGCTTGAAATGTATTCTTTTAGTATTAGAAGACCTACATGTATCTACTCTTTAACCTTTAGTTTTTTTCCAGTGAATTTATAGAAGACTATATAAGTGCATTGTAGGGTAAAATTTCAATCAATAAAGGTCTGCTTGGTATTACAACATGTTGTAAAAGTTAATGCTTTGTATTATCCATGGGGAAAAACATGGCGGGGGAAAGGCATGCCTTGTTGTAGAATCTTATATTCCATCCAACACCATCTTTTGCAATGCATGTTTGTTTTTGGGGTGTCATCTACCCTGATTGGAGACTAGTATTGTACTCCAGTAACCCATGGGTATTGAAATTGTTTGAGAGTATTAGGAACTGTGATAACAGTCCAGGACCCCTTAGTGCACTGATACTCAAAAGTACGGCCTTGGGGGGCCGAATGCGGCCCTCCTGACCTTCACATGCACCCCGTGATCAACAGGAGCACTGGGCTGTGGTTTACTCGATTTAGCACTAACAATACAAAGATGTTTAATAAACAGGCAAGCATTTACTTAAAGGTTAATTGCTGTTAAATGATGTAACTATGGAGTCCTGCACCGCTTTACTTTAAAAACACTATCCCACGGTTAAAAACACTATAATTTTTTAAACACATCTTGCAGCAAAAGTAGAAAAATATGGCAGCCTCTTCAAAATTCAAAAAGTGTATTTAATTAACATGCAGAACCTTTTCACCCTAGTGCAACTGATTATGTCAGTGCATTTAAAAGTATTAATTTAAAAGGTATAGGTTTCAAACATGAATTTAGAAACTTAGGGGCTTATTTACAAGCCCCTTCCATCGCCGTTGCATCACCTTTTATATGGGAAAAAGTGACGTACAGGTGGCACAAGGGGCTTGTAAATAAGCCCCGTTATTTCTTGCCTCTACCCTGACAACAATGCTAATAGTGAACTATAGAAGCAAGTCAGTTGCTATGTGCACACTTTGGGTGGCCTGGGTTCCTTCCTATTATACAAGGACAACATTATAGTTTATCAAATCAAACACAGGAGAAGGATTGGTACAGCGCACATCTTGCAGCCATGTATGTCGAGGTCCTCTTATATGTGATAATGAAGAAAAAGGAGGGAAACTGAAATAAAACAATTGCCTAGGATCCCACAATTTGGTAATGTGAGGAAGCCAGTAAAAATATCAGGTTTTCTGGTTTCACATTGCTCTATTCAGCCACTAGATATATATATGCAATGCTTCCCCTACGCTCACCTTACCGCCAATCATCCCCAACCCCCTCGTACGACCCTCACCCCGCTGGCATCAATGCAGCCCACTGGCACCTCACACACCAAACTTTTTGGCCCCTGGGAAAATGTTTACGAGTACCCATGCCTTAGTGCAACCACGAGATTTCGAAGGCCTTCGCGCCCCATGGGAACTAAAAGCTGTTGACAGCGACCTCTAGGAATAGATATAATTGGGACTTTCATGAAACTTTTATTTGACTTTAACTATTCCGTGAAAAACAGTCATAAGTAGTCTAGGTTTTTGGATTTTCTCTGTAGCTAGTACCACATGTGAACTACCAGGCTTTGCTACCTGTGTTTCCAAAATGCCATTGCCCAGGACACCTCAATCACTTTCACAGTTAAATATCTTCAGCACCCTAGAAAGCTTTGGAGAGAACGAGGTACTAAATTCATAGGTTCTCCGAAATTAACCCAGACTGATTGACGAACTAGGGAATTGGGCCCAAACCCCGAAGTTACTTTCCCTTTACCCTTCTAGTGCTACGGACGTTGAGGTCACGTCCGGACCAATGAGAGTCTTCACTCCTTACCTTAAATGGCTTCCTGGAGTGGCAATGAAACTCCGACAGAACTCCCACGATTTCTGAAACCATGCATGAATCTCATATCTGGTATTTGCAGTACTTAATGTTCCATTGTAACTTAGGAACTACTAGCAAGGAAAGAAAAGTCTAGATTGGTGGAGCTAGTCACGCAATGAATTAGGATTTGGAGGTCCTCATTTTCTTCTCAAAAGCAATACCTAAATCCAGGTAATCAGGGAAGTCATTCTGTCTCACCTTTGACACTGCCTTCTGGTCCCTACATTTTCAGAATCTGGAGAACAGCCTGGCAGACATACTACAGATTCATATGGCCTGACGTTTACTACAGATGCGTCTTGGATAACTCTTTCTCCTGCAAATTGTGTGTTTTGAAACCATTCCTGGTCTTAGCCCTCGACGCATGCAAGCTATTTCAGCCTGTCCCGTTTTTCAAGCCTAGAAGACTAAACATGCTGGTACTTGTAGGTTTAGTATTTTCCATTGTCCTTGTAGGCCTGCACGCCCGTATATGCTTAGTTTAAGGTCTGAAGAAATTCACAGCTAGGTGAAAGTAACCCTCTTGGCTGCTACGCTGCGTGCCAGAAATGTAATTTACATAAATGTGTAAACATGCCTTAGTTAAAATCGTTTCTGAACTAGGCCCTAAACAGATATTTCACCAATGTTCCCTTACAGTGGCCAGAGTAACAGCGTTTTCAACTTATTTAGTATACACATCTAAACCGAGGAGATGACGCCAGACCTGCTTTTACTAGTAGCAGCACTAGGGCTACTTGGACATGTAGTTTCACGTAACTCTGTGTAAGTATGTGCCTACACATCCCAGCATGCTTAGTGGCTAAAAATCATTAATGGCTGAAATACACTCTCACGACATAGGGTGATTGTCAGCTTTCAAGCTGCTATTTCGAAGTTCAAAGATCTAAAACCTCACCTGAACTCAGGCGGCCGTATCTGACGACTTCAACAGGTGGCTTGAAATGCCTCGGCACACGCTCGCTTCATCCATGCAGGGCTAGAGCCAACCTCAGCCCCAGAGAGGTGAGAGTTCTTTTGAATTCAAGAGCATCAGATGACCTTTATTTTTCAAAACTTAAACATAGTCTGTAGGATAGCTCTCATAAGTACAGCCTAGGGGGCGGGAAGGCAGGCTAGCAGCCCCCCCTCGATTTTAATTATTGCTGTCTCCTAGTAGGTAATCCGATCGGGTGGGGGTGGGCATTACCTTTGTTGCATTCAAAACTTTTGCTTTTTTGTAACACTTAGAAACACAGAGCACTTCACTTTTCCACACCGATGTATGATTTCATCCTGTCCATGATTTTACTTGGCATCCTAGAACCTGTAGTTCTAATTTTCTAAAGGCAGATTCATGACTACAAATCCCAGAATGCAAAAAAACCTGGACTGAATGACGTACGAAGCAGGGGAAACTTGAGTATATTTGTTACTTACTCTCTTCATAATAAACACTCCAAGAAGCACCTAACCTGGGAAAGCTCCGGAATGGCATGAATTTAGGGTACGGTGGGTTTTTCATGATGATGTCATTGTCACGTGATGAGAGCTGGCCAGCCGCATCTGATATCAGTTGTACATTTAACCAATGAGAGTCATTATGGTTTGATTCAGGGTTTACAAAATGTTTTCACCCGAAAGGTGTGTGTCCAAAAGAAACATAGTTTACCAGGGCACAATTCGAGGGTGCATGTGGGTAGACAGTGTCTACACACTCTTTTCCCAGGCTCCCCGTACAGAAGAGATGCCAATTCAAGCTGCTGAGTCACACCCACAAGGCGCTAAACAACCAAGAACCCAACCCACCTACATTAACCACCGCCTGAACTTCCACCAACCATTGAGAAGACTACGCTCCACCTCACTTTGTTGTGCCCATGCTCCCCACATCTACCAAGCAGAAGTGGAGGATGCTCCTTCTCCCACATCACAACAAAGACTTGGAACAGATTCCCCCGCACAACTCTTGATCATCACCTCACTTCTGGAATTCCGAATGGCCATCTAGACCTGGCTGTTAGAATGAGCCTCCAGGACCTGCAAGAACCTGAAAATAACCTATCAGGTGATTAGAAGCGCTTTATAAATCCTGACTGATTGATTTACTGGTATAGAAACAATGTGGTCCTAGACAATACTTTAATCATAACATTGAATGAAACATTTTTGCAATTAAATGCTGAATCCAATCCTGCAAGTGAAAAGGAGATAAATAGCACACAAAGCCAAATGCATATATCCTTCTACAGTACCTAAAAACATATGCACACAATAATTTGCTCGCTGCAACCTAAATTGCAATTTATTTAAAATCCATGAGCCATTTGATGAATACAACAAAGGTTTAGAGTTTACTGCCAGGTGCAGTGGGGAGAGGTGCAAAGGTAAGTGCTCAGGTGAAAGAAATTTAAAAAAGGGGGGGGATAGTTAAACAAGAAAATCCAATCATTTTGTATTGAGCTAAAGTCAGAAACTCTTATCAAGATGGAAGACCTGCCCCAAAATTCTTTTCAATTAAATTACTACAGTTTTTCTTGTCACAGTGACACAGCATCTGTGCGAATAATGGGTGAGAGGGGCGAAGCAGCAAGGGTGCAGGCCCTGAATCGGGGGAGATCGTCAACGTTTCGACCCTGACACGGTTGAGGGTGGATCAACACCTCCGCTACGGATCTTCCTCAAGACGGGGTGAAGGGGGACCTAGGTTCAACTGAAACAAGCCCCAGCAATGAGGTAGGCAACACGTCGGTGGTGTGCAGCACTAATCCACAGGTTCTGTTTTTTTGTGGAGGAACTTCATAAAGAAGTTCCAAAGTGAAAATCAATTCCAAACAACTCCACTTCTCAAAAAAGGAGGGATGAGCTTGGGGGTGGATAAAATAATAGTACACCGCCAGTAGATCCAACCATACAAAGGTTCTGCTAATAGGTGGTCATTCGTCCTCCTCGGGTTCCATCTAAAAAGACCTGGTTGATTTACTGGCCTCTTCATTGTTTTTAAATTTATCTGCCAGTCCCCTGCAACCAGGCCCTTTGCTATATCCATGTGGGACACTAATGGTGCTTATTTGTGTTGCATGTGTGTACAGAAGGCTGTGCAAGAAGACTATCTAATTCATGTTGCTTTAGCGTGGAATATAGGATAGAGGGTTAGAGATAGCCCCAGGAACTAATGTCAATTGCAGGGCTTTCCTTCCTGGTACTTCTGAGGTCCTTTGATATGGAGCAGACTTGACGGCCTGGAGGATAGAGGAAAGAAGGTCCCTTTTGAGAATAAGGAAAAGACTTTCTGTGTCATCACTCTAGGTTAAATAAGGTACATCTCCTGCGCTTCTCTTGGCAAACTCCCATTTAAACTCACCTTTCTGATAACACTGCAAGAGAAAGACCATAATTGGACCAGCCTCGAAGAAATATGCAAAGGGCAAACTGGTCCCAGAGGGTTCCTTGGAATTAGGGAATGCAGAAATTCTGCCTGCATCACTAGTAAAAGTATGGGACAGAAGCTACCCACCAGTGTGCAAGGATTACTCTACTGGAATCCAGGGGTATCCCCTACAGCAGTGAAGTCTAAGAAGCTCTTGTGTGCCAAGGTTGGGGTTGCTGATGGCAAACTCCCTGTCACCACATTTGAGAGCAGGAACCTGGAAAGCTCTGCAACCTGTTTTTACGTTTAAGATCTCTTTTAATATTTTCACAGGCAACAGGGTATAACAATCAGCCCACCTACATCCAGTGGCAGGTGGGGAAGCATTGTTTAAACTTATAACATGAGAGGGCAAGGTATACAAGAACAGTCAGAATAGGGTAGGAGAAAGTGTAGATTTATGTGCTGAGGACCTATGGGGAGGACAAGACACCAGTCATATGATAGGAATTGGAGGAGGATATGAGAGAGGCTATGATTGACCACCATCTACCAGATTAGGGAGACCTACTGTCAGGGTGAGCCAGGCGGAGAACTCTTAAGTGTATCGTGCAGACCAGCTCTCTAAATTCATTAGACGGGTATCGGATGCATGGCACCCAGGTCTTGAAATACAGGGGTAAAGTATGCATTGCCACCAACTTCTCCAGCCCCATCAATTCCCATGTTTTGTGTAGCCAGTCTAAGTGTATTGGGATTGCCTAGGAGCCCCAATGAGAAAGTAAGATCTGTTTGGCGGATACCAGAGCTAGAGTAGTGGCGAAACCTTTTGCAGATTTTAGGGTGCACATCAACGGGTTCAGGGGTCCCAGCAAAATGTAGCTAGGAAACCTGGGTTTGACATTGCATCCACCCCAGCTAGCACCTCACTTCAAAATGAGCTTATCTTGGGGCATTGCCAAAGGAGATGAGTAGTGTGTCAGTTTTAATGAAGCGTTGCCAACATGCATTGTTCCGGTCTGCTTTCCAGTGAGCAATCATGGCCGGTGTGAAGTACCAATAATGGGCAATTTTAAGGAATATTTATTTACTGGAGGTACTGCAGGCTGAGGCACACACCAATGTTGCACCATTCTTTATAAGTAAAGGTGCGTTCACATTTCACCTCCCACCTTCGCTGTGTGGATGTTTTTGATTTCTGCGGTGTGGGGAGAAAGTGTAGATATTGGAGAGGAGGCGTTTGTCGGAGGAATGAGTAAGGAGCCATTTCTCGAATGGGTGATGGGTCTATTGTAATGGGGACGAACCAGGGGCTGTGACAGCCAGGTGTGTATAGCCATGTACTGCCAGTGTGTCACGGATGGGAGTCCGTAGGCTGACTGGACATGAAAAAGTCCATAATGCTCTCAACATCGAATTGGTCACTTATCCTTTTGCAGTTAGCCTTCTTCCATATGGTGAGTGCAGAGCCATGGAGTGCGGGGGATGTCTGGATTCACTATAATCTGTGTCTGGAGGAAATGGGGGTGGATAGTCCCTGCTGGAGCTGCACCCTGTGCCAAACTCCAATGGTGGCACAGACTACATATGAAATATAGACCTTGGCTGGAAGTTGTGGTTACGGTTTCCATGGAACCTTCCAGATATGGATGCCTGCCATATCTTGTCTGATAAAGCACCAGTGTTTTTCAGTAATAGACCAGGACCACTCCTTTATATAACGCAGATGTGCCACCTGGTAATAGCACATTAAATTGGGGACCTCAAGTCCTCCATCCGATTAAGGTAAGTATGCCTGTGTCTTTGCTTTCCGCGCCTCTCAGTAAAAGTGTCTTCTTGGCGGCTAAGTGTCCCAGCCAAGAGACCATAACTCTTTCACTTGGATAAATCTGAGTGACTGGTCATCAGGAGCGTCACATAGTTAAGCTCTGTGGTACAGTAGGGCTTGGGGTGTATTTGCAAACCTAGGTAACCTATCCCTTGTGGGACCCAGGGTAGCAGGATCCAGTTTCAAGCTGAGATTGATCATCCTTTAGAATGGTGAGGTTCAAAATAGAGTATTTCTCGAAATCTGTTTTGAAACCAGAGGCCCCTCCAAAAGCAGCCAGTTCTCCCATCACCGCCGGTAGGGAGTCATAAGGGTTCAATAAAACTAATAGGCATCATCATTGTATAGCATAACTTTGTGTTCCTGCCCCTATAGTTATACCTGTTCTTAATGGGTTATTAAATATCCATTTGGCAAAGGGCTCGAAATATAAGGCAAATAATAAGGGGGACTGGGCAGCCCTGTTGTGTGACTCTTGAGATTTGAAAGGACTGAGACAAGATTCCGTTAACCCTCAACATAGTTGTGGCCAGCATGGCTCAAGGGTGGGGGGTGCGCTAGGTGGACAGTCGAGTGGTCATGAGGGAAGGCGGGTTTGCGATGGTTGAGGGGGTTTGAGTAATAAAAAGAAAATTCATTAAAACGTAACTTTCCCGGGTTCCACTTCTTCACTGCTCGGTCTGCTCCTGCTTTCCTGCCTCCGGCAGGAACAGGAAACAGGCAGCTTCCCTCCCCTCTCGTAAGCCAATCACCATGCTGCAATGGCAGCGTTGTGATTTGTCGGGACGGTGCCCAGTCCGGCGCCTATGGGGAAGCCATTTTCTCCATGTAGGCTGCACGCAGGCTGAGTGCGCATGACTGGATTGGTCTGCCCCAGAAGGCCGAACAAACAGTCAGTGCCCTTAGCAGTGGACAAGCCACTCCTCCCCTGCCCTAGAGCACACCTGCCCAGCTGTCCAACCCCAAACAAACAATTCTGCTTTCTTGCAGTGCGAGAAGCAGAAACATAAAATGGTAGTTTTAACATTTTATGTTTCTGCTTTTTGCACTGTGAGAAAGCAGTGGGGCGACGCTCCTACGCCTTAGTGGAGGAGCCAGACCATAGTCCTAGGGGAAGTATAGCTACTCCGGATTCTCTGACCGAACCGGGGTCCAAGGCCCAACTGCGTTAACACCGAGTGAAGATATGGCCAGTGGGCCCGATCAAAAGCCTTCTCTGCCTCAATAAAAGTGCCAATGTGCAGGAGCACCTCGTATTGTCTAGAAGATGATAGATAAGTTTTGTATTGTCGCAGTGTGTGACAAGACTACAATGGACTTTGAGGGCGCAAAAATATTGTTTTATCAGTCCCTTTCTCACTGTAGGTTTGCACTCAGGGCATCAATCAAGCCTTCAAGGGGCCCGCTAGGTCTTATCAGGCCTACCACGTACCACTCTGTTCAGATCCCCACTCGCAGCGGTTACATCGTCCACAGAGCTCTGGCGCAGCTACCAGGTCCTGGCACCAGTGACCGCAGGCAGACTGGGGTATCCAAGGCAGCGGAATAGACCTGCCCAGCAATCCGCGATAGGCCACAGGAAGTCGGCCGAGTCCGCGCCGCCGAGCTGCTCATATCCGAAGACACCAGGGTCGGGTGGATGGCGCAGGCAGGCAGCCGCTGTAGTGCGTAGACTGCAAGCAATTGGGCGGGTTCTGTAATGGATTTCTGTTTCTGGTTAAAGAGCTCCAAAATCCCCAGGTCCGGGAGTGCAAAGATGCGGTAGGCCACCAACTGCCATAAACGAAACAATCAGGCCCTGCAGCCCATTGTGCCTGCCATCTTGGCAACACAGTCGCTGAAGCAGCTCTCAAGCCAATGCTCCACAGTGGGAGATACCGCCTGGGTCAGAACTGCTCACACCATGAGCATCATTTAGGTGCTGTTCTGGAGGCAACCCTGGGCAAGAAAAGCCCCAGTGAAGGTCGGCATCTGCCCTGATGCAGAGAAAGGGCTGCGAATCTCTGAGCGGTTGCCATCACTCGGGCACCATTTTTGGACACCCCAACTGCAACCTGCTTATAGAAGAGCTGCCTGAGTCCTATCTTGGGAATGGAGATGACTGGCTGCTTAAGAAACTGCCTTGAACAGGAGGAATACTAGGTGAGGAGGTGGTGAGTAGCACAACTCCAGGACGGATCAACCATGCCAGTACCAGTTGAAGCCTTGTGACTCAGTAGCCTCTATGGTATGCCCTCAAGTTGAATCTCCTGTGACAGCTTGGTGCTCCTAGAGATAACATGACATGGTCTCACTCTTCCCTCTTGTAACTAGTTTAAGGTACTGCGATGTTGTGATGCCTAAACAACTGTCAATTTGGCTTTTGCTCCTAATGAAGGTGGGCACTACTACAAGTTTTCCTTCAACATTGTTGGATCTCCCTCAAGTCCAGTGCGTCACCACCAGACTCTGGGTGGGATTTGCATTTCATTTGTGTTGGGCCTTAGGAAGACTCACCCATGAAGAACGATACGGCCCTGGTAGGGCATTGCCTGTGCATACACTGTGTCTTAAGTATGAGTCCGGAGACACCAGCGATACTGACCCAACTATCGCCAAGTTATTGCAGCTGTTCTTGGAGAACCACGAAGGACCTCACACCTCGGGTAGATGCTTTGCCCCTGACCTCTGTAGGCCAAGATGGGTCGACCCTTCACAAACTAACAAAGGTACAGTGCACAAGCATGGCAATGTGGGAATATCTCTGAACTTTGAGGACTTGGTATGTGTTACTTAGCAACTATCCAGAATCGACATTGGGAAGAGCGGGGACCTGAAGCAGAACCCAAAGAAGCAGACCCCATGTTTCGAAATCCCTCCCTCTGGTCTATTTGACAGTTTTTTCTAATGAACGTTTTCTTTGATGCAATACATTAACTGGGGGGCACAACCTGAATACACAGTGGCTAGTTGCTGCTGCACAGTAATTGACATCAGGACACCTCTGCATGAATATTCAGACCTCTGAATTTTATATGTACAGTATTACTTTGTGTGCTAGAAATGGAGGACTTCTTCTAGTAAGTAAATCCACTTGCCTGGCATTGATTTATTGACTTCTGTAATTAGTTTCATTCAGTTATGAGCTTTTTCTTCCTACCACCTTCGTGAGAAAGGCTTGTATTGCTTGACTTCTCACCACCGAGAGTCAAATGCTAAAGGGGTGAACTTGGTTCAACAGTAGGTTAAAGTCCCATGGCACCAGTGGTAAAAGGCTCAGATTGTTATAATCTGAGACCAGTATTCCCTGTCTTCCTTTGAGTCTCACGAAAAATTTCCCCTAGTTAAGAAATTCAGGGGTCTTTTTATGAATCTGAGATGGTAGCAGGACCATGTTTTATTTGTGTTTGCATCCACAAATATTCCTCGTTTTTAGGTCGAGCATTTGAGACCTCTTATATATACTTATATGTGTATGTACTTTGTGGGTTTTGGAGATCAGCCCTAGGACTTATCTGCTTTCGCTTAGGGTCTTTTTTTTCTGTTCAACTGCCTCTATTTAACTGTCTTGATAGAAATCGACCAGCAGAGGTCAGTAAAATATTAGAATTGCTTTCTGCTTGTTCAACTGCCTCTTTTTAACTGTCTTGAAACTACTAGTAAAGGGCAATAAAGTACCAGAATTGCTTCCTGCTGAGGGACTGTCTTTTTTTTTCTTCTAGCAACTGCCTCTATTTAACTTTCTTGATAGAAAATGACACGCAGAGGTCAGTAAAATACCAGAATCACTTTAGCATTTTCTAGATTCCAGACAGTAGCAAGGGTCTTCCACGAGCACCCGTAGACAATAATATTTTTTTCAAATCTTGTACTTTCAGTGATATGATCGCCGAAGGTCCTGATTTTATATTAAAAACAGAGCTTTGTACTATATCAATTCCCGCTGAAAGGCAATATTTCTCTCCATGGGTTCCCATACCTGCTGCGTCACGCAGTTTGATGCTTACTTTCCCTCCATGTTAAAGAACAGTAGATGTTTCAGCACCCAGGCTAATGTGCTGCATCGCTAAATACATAGAAGGTCCCAAAGGCGAGACCGATTACATTTCAAATGCTTGTTCATATGGTCGATGTGCTGCTTTCATAATGGCGACGTTTCCCTGTGGTACAACATCAGTCTTGTAAGGGTTCACTTTGAGATTTAGAGCTCTTTTTGTGCTAGGCAGTTGTAGATCTCGGAGTTTAGGGTAGGTCCCTCATCTGTTTTCATAATGATTCTTTTGTGCTGTTATGTATAGGGAATATAACCAAGTTACTTAGTCCAATTCCGTTATACGCTTAAATATGTAAATGTAGGTTTCGCCTAATAAGGTGGAAGCACTAACAAGTCGCCGTTCCCACCACCCATGCATTTAGATGGGTAATCTCAGCAATTGTCCACACAAAGCAGACTTAAATAGATTTGCCCAGATGTCAGTTGTCCCCATGGCATGAAAGTGACAATCAACCAGCATTGTATTTTTTTCCAGCAACATCGCTAAGAATGCTACAGCAGCTAGATCCAAATCTCGCCATGTGTTATGCTGGTGCAAAGTGCCATGTAATTGATAGGTGAAAAAACAGGAATTGAGAAAAGTCGCCCTCATTGTATGGGCCTAGTTGACAGCTCTAGATTTGCACTGAGATGTTGGTGATTAAGAGCAGTTTGCTTTGCATTGTGTTGAAAACCACTGAGAGAACTTGCTGACAACCGAAACAGTCAACATTTCATCAAATTTTAAAATAAGCTTGGTTGTCCTGTGGTGCTTCAAACTTAAAGGTGTTTTTGTGAAATATAGTCCCGTTGAGGGAAAACTTGTACTCCTTCTCACCTGAAAGTATTGGCATGTGGTATACGTTTTTAGTTCACTTCCACAACCTGTTTTCGTTTTTTTCCAGAGTGCTATAAAGCTCAGGTACCCCCTATTTCTTAGAGGCCCAAGAGGAGGGGGAATGGGTAAATACAAAAATAAAGAACCTTTTGTCAGACCTATCTAATTTGAAAATTGGCTATAGCTCTGCTGGCAATATTTAATATACAGCACTGGTACAACACCTCGGAGAAGGGAAGAGAATTGACTTTCATTTGAATTGTGTTTTATTTATCAAAAAACATTATTTCTCTTATTTTTTTTGCTTTTTTGTATAAAATAATTAGTTCATCAAAAAAAATACGGCTAGTAAATCTTTACAGTGACATTTGAAGATAGAAAAAAGACATAATATTTTGTTACTTCTCCATTGAAAGATTATTATTTCAATAACCCCCACAGAAAAAGAAACACAAGTGAAATCAGACACATTCTCTCATTCAACCTGTCTCACCATTCAGTCCTCTCAAGCATACTAACTCTCATACTGTGCAAAGCATAGTCACAAATAAACCACATCTGAGACAGAAACCTATTACAGAAATTCTGTTTGTCCTATGTATGTACATTCAAAAGGCATTAGTCCATCATTTTAGTTTTGAATAGTCATTTCCATGACATGATTCTTAGATGTGTGTTGCTGGCTTACGCACGAATCGGTGAAAGCAAGATGTTATCACCTTCATCAGGGCAGAGAAAGTACTTTTTCCAAGTAAAAACTGGGGGTTCGTGGTATATGTTCTTAGAAGAAAAGAAAGGTGGATGTATGTTCTATTTCACTGGATCGTGATGTTGCCGTCTTGTTTGAGGGTAATAGAACTAAGTCAGAAAATGGAGGATCTTCTCCATAGTGTCAAAAAGATTTTCTGTTGCTTTGTTGAATGCTCAGGACGTCAAACTACCCGATAGGTCCCGATGTACGGTTAATCAGGGTGTCCAGTTTAACCTAATTTAAACCTCTAGATTATTAGTCACTTTAGGATCCTGTATGGTTTTTCCCTTTACTGGTAAAGCACGTAGCTGCAACTATTGTTTGTAGGTAGCCAGTCCAATTACACAGCTGTCATATCATCATATTTCCTTCCTATTGCAGTTCGGCAAAAAATATTTTTGTATTTCTTTATTTTTGTATTTATTTTTCTATTATTTTTTCCAGAGCCCAGATAAATTAAACTCTCTGCCTGCAGACTTTATGCAAATATTACACACGGAAAAAGGGTAACCCGGTCCATGGCCTTCAGTAACTACACATCATGACGGCGACTATCAGCCCTGTTTTTCAGCCAACCGCACTGTGCTGAGAGTAGGAGGTCTCTGGTTAATGTAATAAATTGAACCCAATTTCTCGCCACCCTTGCTGCTTATGGCAGTAAAACAAAGACTGGCTGTAAGTCACTCTCCTAACATTTGGCGAATTGACAGCTATCCTAGGTTTCTGTAGAATACCATACAAGGGTTCTTGAGTCTTTGAGGCCCCGCTAATCTGCCCTAAACAGAAATGTTGAAAGTATAAAACACATCTGTTTTCTGTTATGTTTGTTTTTTGTGTGTGTTTTTTTTCGTGCTTTCTGTTCATTTTAAAGTTTATTTAATTTACTGGAAAACGTTATTTTGTTACGGACAAGTATTATGGTCAGGGCCACCGGAATTATGCGGCAAGAGAGAACACAATTATGTGACAGTGTTGAGTAAATTATGTGTAAAGAAAAGGCAAATTATGCAGCATAATGCTGCACATTTTGCAACAGTATGACTTCGTTATTTCATCATTTTTAAACTTGGTAACACTGTCTGGGCATTGCTTGCACCTCACTGGTAACATTTTAATACCCAAATATAGCAATAAGCAACAAAAAGGTGGCAAGTCCAGTTTTGCAAAGGGCCTTTCACTGCGTGACATGTCTCACTGCATTTTCAGTACCATTTGAGGTAGAATTTTATTTTTCTAATTTGCAGATTTTGGAGCAGATGATGGATTATGCGAAAAATCTGTAATTATGCGAAAATCGCTGCAGCCCCACAATCGCATTATTCCAGTGGCCCTGTTTATGGTGCATATTTACAATGTTGCATTTGTCTCCTGACCTTATTTTTAAGAACCTGAATATTTTATCCTTCTCCACCTTCAAATGGGAGAAGCAAAACCGCAAGTCCCGGGATTTACAATGCAGCTGGCTGAAAGAACAGAAGTGGCTGAAGGCTCCCTAATGGAATATGGCCAATTTAAGACCCCGATGTTCTTAAAAATCTGGTTCAACTTTGAAGACATTTTGTGAACAAAATATGCCAAACCTTATCAATTATTAAAGTATGTGACAAAGAAGCCTCCAGTTTCAACAAGAATTTGATGCATGGGTCACTGATCATACTAATGGGAAATTGTTAGAGCTATGCGATGGGTAGGGCTGGCGCACAGCTATTTTCGAATGAGGTTATTCGACTGTTTGAGGTGCTCCACAAGTGATGTCAGGCGTCTCTCGACATCAACATTTAACAGACCATGGTGTGGGGTCAGTGGGTCACTGGTCCCATCCTTATGGGCACACTGTAGTTCCTCTATGAGTAATAGAGGTTTCAAAAACGACTTTCAAGCAAGGTTCCAACTCAAGGAATACTGACTAATTGTAATTTTAATTTTGCTATCATTTGTTAAATGCTCGTGCACCTGTTGATATCTCACATACTAATTTTCCCCAGTCCTGACAACACCAGGGTCAAGTTTCTTTTCCCCGCTTATTGTTACTTAACCCATGTCACACCTGACCCCACCCCACAGCCAGGTCACTAGGTAGTCCACGTACCGTTAGGTTACTACATTTCCCAAACTGCATCACGCCCCCGATCCTCCCCTGTTCACTAGAATTTTCACACGGTCCCTTAATACTCTCTCGAACACGCCCCCCAACTGTCCCACGTGACGGTGTTCCCTTAAGGTAACGAAACGCGGTTAATGGCGTTCCGCCTGAACCAGCGTGGAAGAAAGGAGGACCTTATTCACCATAACCAGGTCAGTTCGAGCTCACAACTCCCCACTGCACTGCGTCAGATGTAACAATTCCGCAGTACCGTTACCCGGTAACTGACGCGCTCCTACCCTTTCTCATTTCAGAACAATCAGCATACCTACTGCAAGACGCACGTAAGCCGATGCGCGCTGAGCATGTATATTATTCCCCATCACATGGAACTACTTTGGAATAATAATCGGTGTACCTCATAGTTTTTCCCCCCACCCCTCTCACTCCCTATTCTCCACCACCCAGGTCACAACAAAGTGCATGAATGTATTTATTTTTCTTAATTTCGCGACTCAGTTAGACATTTTTTGATTGTAATGTTTCTGTTTGCAGTGTCCTTTCCCTGATGAAGGGGTGTATGTTAACCCCGAAATGCATTGGATACATAAGGATGGTACTACGTTATGCTGAATTGAAATGAATAACGAACAATATGTATGATGCACCATAAAGAAACCTACGAATAAAAAATCAAACGGAACCTTGCTTGAAAGTCGTTTTTGAAACCTCTATTACTCATAGAGGAACTACAGTGTGCCCATAAGGATGGGACCAGTGACCCACTGACCCCACACCATGGTCTGTTAAATTGTTAGAGCTGTCATCCTTAGGGTAGTCTTACCCACCTTTTTGCTGTATCTTTTGTTGGCTTTATGACTCTGACCACTTTACCACTGCTAACCAGTGCTAAAGTGCATGTGCTTCTCCCCTAAAAATGTTGACGAGGTATTCTTGATTGGCATATTTAGCTAACCTGTAAGTCTCTTGTAAAGTGGTACCGTATGTGCCCAGGGCATGTACTCTAAATGCTACTAGTGGGCCTGCAGCACTTGGGGTTCCACCCACACAAGTAGCCTTTCAAACCTGTCCAAGTCCTACCATTGCTCGATCTATGTGTGCACTTTACTGCCACTTAGACTTGCCATTTAAAACCACTTGGCAAGCCTTAACACTCCCCTTCTATAACACATGCCACCCTTTAGGCGAGCCCTAAGTAAGGGCAGGGTGCTGTGTAACTAAAAGTCAGGACAAGTACTTTTTAAGTTATACATGTCCTGGCAGTGACAAACTAGCTAAATTTGTTTCTCACTACTGTGAGGCCTACTCGTTCCATAGGCTAGCATTGGGCATTCCTTAAAATATCTTTTAAGCTGTAATTCCAGATTGGAAAGGAGTATTTCCTTCATGTTTAATATCTTTGGAATGGTGATGATAAATCCTTTTCAGTGATAAAGTTAGACTTCGCATTACCATTTTGGAAATGGCACTTTTAGAAATTGGACATTTCTCTGCTCTTAATATTGCTCTCTGTGGCTGCTGCCTGCTTCCAATACACGTCTCGGCTGGGTGTCAAATATACTTTGTTCATACTCTCCAGACAGCCACAACACAGGAAGGCTGGTTGTGACAGGATACATCTGCATACAGATAGTCTTCCTGGGCAGGGAGACGTGGTTCAGACATAGATCTGCATAGGATGTGTCCTGCCCTCACACAAAGGGTTGATTTACCCCCTACTTGTAGCCTGGAGCCAGGACTGTGTTGAAAGGGATCCCTGTGAACTTCAAATGGCTCTTTTGAAGTCACCCCTAAATCAAAGGCACTTTTGAGTATAAGTAGTAGGACCTTGGCCCTATTAAATCAGTACACTACTGCACCTGGAAGAAACTCTGCTGGAGTAAAGGTTGCTGTGCTGAAGGATTGCCACTCTGCTGTACCTGACTGTTCTAATGAACTGCTTCCCTGCTTTATTGAGCTGCCTGCTGACCTCTGCCCTGATAAAGGACCAAGGACTGAGCCCCAGAGTGACTCCAAGGGCTCGCTGGCTTGCGCCCTGTTCTACCCGAGGTCTCAGGACCATCAAAGACCTCGTTAATTTGCTTACTTCCTGCTCATCGCACTTTTCAGCAAAATACAAATGCTCCGTTCTGGGAGAGCCAAAACTCTGTGTGTGGGGAACTATCTTGCTGGGCTCAGTGCACCAAGTTTTTGTTTAGCAGAGGCTCTGCTCGGTGGCCCTTCCTCCTTGTGACCGCCTTTCTCCCAGAGATGAGATGATTAGTCCAGCTAATCTCCTTTAACCACATCCGCATCAAAAGAACTCCCTTCTGCGCGGCCCTTTCAGCTGAGCGGGCATGTCGGAATAAACGCAGCACCAAGTGAATACCTCAGCAGTCCCTTGCAGGTGAGCGTATTTGCTGAGTGACCCTGGTGGAGCCTGCGCCGACTTAAAGTCGCAGCCTGTGGGGCCTGACTGCAACATCGTGCCCTGGAGCTCGTGAGCAACGCCTGCATCTAAAGGTACTGGGTGCGGTGGGGGCCCACAGAGTGATTGCTACGGGCCGGCCCTGCCTTTCTTACGGCTTAAGTCCAGATTCACTTGGGCTAGCAAACCGATTTTTGCACAAAGAACGAACAATACTTGTTTGAGCTACGATTGTCACAAGTATACTTTGAAATAACGCTCGTAGTGACTGTGCTTTCACTACAGCACCAATACCATGAACTAAGTCATTTATGTTCTTTAAAGCACTGCTCTTGCATTGATTCATTCAAATTCAATATCTTACGAGCTACTGATTGGCTTTTTGTTGTTTTAGTCTTATTTTATGCAGATAAATATTCCCTAGTGTTCCTAAACCTGCGTGGAGTCCTTTAGTGGTGTATTCATTGTGTTACTATGTGATTGTGTTAGACAAATACTTTACACATCGCCTCTCATAATAAGCCTGCCTGCTCTGTGCCAAGCTACCAGAGGGTGAGCACAGGTTGTCCTAGGTGTGTATCTAGTTTGAATGACTAGAGTGGTAGGTTCCTCCTGGCTTTGGTGCATACCGCTAGCCAACCAGAAGCCCCATTTCATACAGAAATGTATCAACAATTCGATGTTTAATTGCAACAAGCATAACCTATAGGCTACATTTACTTTGAGATGTATGAATAAAGTTACAGATGACTCTGTCACCAAGACATCACTTTTCCAATCAAGGGCTTCACTTTTGCCATTCATATTTGTGTTCCAGGTGTGTTAGACTGATGAATCTGAAATAATACTACAGCTTCCAGAATACTCTGGTTTGTTAAAGGAATGCACAGGACTTTAGCAGCTCAATGAATTTGTGACTCTAGTAATCCTGTCTTTGCGAAGGTTAACACTACTGAAGACGTAAAGAAGTCCATACCCATCCCAAATTAGAAAGGAGTAGCTAAATATCAATGCTCTTGGTAATTTATTAACTCTCTGATTGCAGATTGTTTAATCCCAGATAATCTTCAAAGTTGCTGTGTAGCACTGCTGGTGATATCATGTGTGGGTATTTCTAGTGAAACAACTTAAGCTCGCAGATGTTGCACAGAGCTCGGTGGGAGTCACCAGGCTGGAATAAGACCTCCCAAAGCCTCAATGCTGTTGTCATAACCTTCGAGCTGACTTTCCTTATGTCTTCACTAGCCTTTTGGCATTCTGTAGAAACTTGCTAGTAAAAAAATAATTCTATAGGTCGACGATCTAGGATGTTAACTGCTTTTTATCTTTGTTCCTAATATATGTATTGAAACTTCTGGAGGTCATGTAACCAACAATCGACCATAAACGTTTGTGCATGACTCTAGCTCCTACATTTATACATTCATTATGAAATCTTCATATATGTATTGGATTGTATGGGAAGCTGGACATGTTAGCAGGATTTACTACCGCGAAGCAGGTTGAGTTTTTCATCTGGAATACTCAATAAAGTGTATGTGTATGTATATGTATATGTGTATGTGTGTATATATATATCTATATCAAAGCTCTGACTTGCCTCGTATTTTACAGGAAAGAAAAGCACTCTCAGGAGCGGGTTCAAAGTTTATTTTTAGAACCCACAGCGACTAGACGCGTTTCGGCGTTTGCCTTCTTCGATGAGAGTGCTTTTCTTTCCTGTAAAATACGAGGCAAGTCAGAGCTTTGATAAAAAGCGGAAGGCACCGCCCGCGAAAGTACCCGTTCCTTGTGTGCGCGAAGTAGGTGCAAGTCGAGGTAGCTTTATTTATATATATATATGCTAGCAGCCCGTACCGACGTTGTCCGGGTATGAATTGCTGCCGGCCAGTAGTATATTGTTTTGTAGAATTTAGTTTTGATAGCATTTCTTATCTGTGACAGGCCTGTGAAACGCTCCGATTCACAGTGCACTGCTGATGCACTTAAGAGTGCGCGTTCAGTAGTGTGTGAACTCGAGTTTCCCTACTTTATTTTTCCTTGCAATATTATATAGCGCGAACTTGACAACATGGCATGAGCACAATTTACATTACAGAAGAACACATTCATTTGTGGTAGGCACGGGGAGACAAAGCGATTTGCCTGGAATCACAGGATGATGAGCTGATGCCGAGATTCGAACGTAGCTCTCCAGCTCTAAAGTTCGCAATTCAAGAACTTGTGGCGGGAGGTGTCTAAAAGTGTATGTCGGTGCTGGCCATCAATGAGAGAGACCTGTGCATTTTTCAAATGGGTGGTGAAAAAATATGGAGTATGTTGCTGGAGATGTGGGCCACCGTGCCACCAATGTACTTACCGGGGAGGGTAAACACCCATTATTCCGCAACTTTCTTTCCGCATACCATCACTCCGCATACTTTCATTACGAAAGTACCATGACTCCGCAATGCCATTACATTTTATATGCTTTTACCACGCATACCTTTACAACGAAATTCGTTGTAAATGCATGAATGGTAAAAGCATGTTCTTTTTAATGTTTGGATAAGGTAAGTATGGGTATAGGGGTATATGTTTTGAGCTACTGAGGTATATGTTTTGGGGTGTTTGGGTATTTTAAGGGTTCAGATATAGTTTTGGGTTACGGGGTACAGGGGTAGTTTTAGGGTTTAGGAATAGATATGGGTTTTGGGGTACAGGGGGATTTTAAGGGTTCAGGGCTAGGTTTGGGTTTTGGGGTACAGGAGTATTTTTAGGGTTCAGGGCTAGGTTTGGGTTTTGGAGTACAGGGGTATTTTAGGGTTCAGGGGTAGGTTTGGGTTTTGGGGTACAGGATTGTTTTTAGGGTTCAGGGCTAGGTTTGGGTTTTGGGGTACAGGGGTATTTTAAGGGTTGAGGGCAAAGTTTGGGTTTTGGGGTAGAGGGGTATTTTAGGGTTCAGGGGTAGGTTTGCGTTTTGGGGTACAGTGGTATTTTTAGGGTTCAGGGCTAGGTTTGGGTTTTGGGGTACAGGGGTATTTTTAGGGTTCAGGGCTAGGTTTGGGTTTTGGGGTACAGGGGTATTTTTAGGGTTCAGGGGTAGATTTGGGTTCTGAGGTACAGGGGTATTTTTAAGGTTCAGGGCTAGGTTTGGGTGTTGGGGTACAGGGGTATTTTTAGGGTTTAGGGATAGGTTTTGGGGTACAGGGTATATTTATAGGGTTAAGACGGGTTAGTGTTTAAGGGTGTTGGGGTATTTTAAGGAGTAAGGGTGGGTTATGATTATGGGGTGCAGGGGTATTTAAAGGGAGCAGGGTGGGATTAGCACACGATATGAGACATGGCATGAAAGGGGGAATGTACCACACGCCCTCAGCATTTGTCACGCCCCCAGAACACACCCACAGCACAACGCAGACACGCTCACAAGGGACTACTTTGCAGGCACGGTATTTTACCTTTTAAATGTATATAGTGGGCGTCTGCATAGCCTTTGTCCTTCTGCTGCAACTGCCCTTTCCAACGCTGTATTGGGAGTTGTGATTGGTGCTGTGGTTTCTGAGATTACCCACCTCAAAGGTTTGGGCTCTCTCTTTATTATATTAGTATGGATATATATATATATATATATATATATATATATCACTCCGAAAGGAAGAGATCAGAGGCCTGAGAGGGTTCCATGGGAAACAGCGTGTTTATTTCAGCAGAAAGTGGTGGCGAATGCATTTCGGCTACATGCCTTCTTCAGCGCCCAACACTTTTATGAGTCATTCATTCCAGTATCCCACTCCTGCTCCTCTTGAGGTCGAGTTCAGTAAGCTCCTCCCCCTAGCTGATATGGCTCACCTGTTGCATGTTTGCTGTGAATGAGCAGAACTTCAACTCCCAGAATGCACAATGTGGTTGCAACTGGGTCAGCGGTGTGGGGGAGCAAGCATCTATGCCAGTGAGCTTGTTGGTCCGTTGCAGGTCGTGGCATGTGAGTCCCCAAATAATGCCAAAGTCCACACATAGCTTCCTCTGGTCCTCTCGTACCGCTGCAGCCCGTCCCATCAGGTAAGCAAGTGAGCAGGGACAGCCATGTACGCCATAACGCCCAACTGGTGGCAAAATACCTCCAACTGCTTTTGCTGTCCTGACGGTATTGGCGGACACCAGACTTCTTGGTACCCAGAGTTGCAAAGTTGCCGCGAAGCAGCGTGATGCCAGTGACAGTCCGGGTCGCTTTGCGCAGCAGGGCCTCTGTGCTGCACCTCTGGCTGGTGCAGAAAACATGAAGGAAAATCACTCCGAAAGGAAGAGATCAGAGGCCTGAGAGGGTTCCATGGTAAACAGCGTGTTTATTTCAGCAGAAAGTGGCGGCGAATGCATTTCGGCTACATGCCTTCTTCAGCGCCCAACACTTTTATGAGTCATTCATTCCGGTATCCCACTCCTGCTCCTCTTGAGGTCGAGTTCAGCAAGCTCCTCCCCCTAGCTGATATTGCTCACCTGTTGCGTGTTTGCTGTGAATGAGCAGAACTTCAACTCCCAGAATGCACAATGTGGTTGCAACTGGGTCGGTGGTGTGGGGGAGCAAGCATTTATGCCAGTGAGCTTGTTGGTCCGTTGCAGGTCGTGGCGTGTGAGTCCCCAAATAATGCTGAAGTCCACACACAGCTCCCTCTAGTCCTCTCGTACCGCTGCAGCCCGTCCCATCAGGTAAGCGAGTGAGCAGGGACAGCCATGTACGCCATAACGCCCAACTGGTGGCAAAATACCTCCAACTGCTTTTGCTGTCCTGACGGTATTGGCGGACACCAGACTTCTCGGTACCCCGAGTTGCAAAGTTGCCGCGAAGCAGCGTGATGCCAGTGACAGTCCGGGTCGCTTTGCGCAGCAGGGCCTCTGTGCTGCACCTCTGGCTGGTGCAGAAAACATGAAGGAAAATCACTCCGAATGGAAGAGATCAGAGGCCTGAGAGGGTTCCATGGTAAACAGCGTGTTTATTTCAGCAGAAAGTGGCGGCGAATGCATTTCGGCCTACTTATCTCTGTTTTATGTGTTGGTCGACATGTTTCTACCATCAGGGGAAAATCCCCGGTATTCCTCAGGACCAAAACAAGGAAGTGGGTGGTATGTGTCCCCTAAAAGACACACCCAGCCCTAAATCCTTGGACGACCAGAAGAAAAATAGACTTCTGGGTACGCACACCTAAAATTAAGGGTGCTGCAAAACAATGCTGGGGCTCAGGTCGAGCTGCATCAAGCAGGAGTAGGGCGCTATGCCGGTAACAACATAATAGTTGTGTTGGCGGAATCAGGCGGATCACCTACTGGCGAGAGTGACAGTCGAGAGACCACGAGGACGACGCACATTAAGGGCCATATGCACGCATATCAGTTTTAAAAATAGATCAGCGAGCGAGAAGCACCCAGAGCCAGAGCACCCGGAGTAGTTATCTTTCCACTAAAATACGCGGCAGCGCACAGGAGACTCCGCAATACAGCACTAGGCTCAAAACGATCCAAACTGGCAAGTAAATCCATGAAATAGAATGAGAAAATAATGATGGTCAAATCTTTGGACAACCTGAAGGAGATTTTAACCACCGCCGCTAAATTAAGGATACACCAAGAATTCAACTCGGGCAGCGCTGCATACAAGACTGACAGCTAAAGATATCCTGCCTTTCATAAGCAATAGATAAGGTACACAGAATTGGACCATTGGCCTTCACATAAAAGTAAACGACACGCACAGAGTGGAAGCCGGTTACCTTCAATATCAAGCCACGCTAACTATAGTACAGAACAAGGCAGATTTCCTGAGGAAGGCGACAGCCGAAACGCGTTGAAGGAATAATTTCTGCAGTCACATTAAGTCTCTTACAATGATTGTGTGGTTATTTTAAATAAGCAACTATTTATATGACAAATGTTTTGTATGTTTTGTATATGTTAATGTATCTGATAAACAAAAAAGAATATATATGAGCAAAAAAAGATAAGGAAGAAAAAGAAACCAAAAATACTCTAAAATCAAATAAAATAAACGACATCTATCAAAACTATATGGTTGAAGAATTTCTTACTGTCAATACACATGTCTAAATTACTCTCAGACTAATAATACACGAAACCTGGTGTGCACTTCCCTTTTCAAACAAACGCTATGCCGGTAACAACATAATAGTTGTGTTGGCGGAATCAGGCGGATCACCTACTTCTCCGTGCTCGCTCAGCCTGATTCCGCCAACACAACTATTATGTTGTTACCGGCATAGCGCCCTACTCCTGCTTGATGCAGCTCGACCTGAGCCCCAGCATTGTTTTGCAGCACCCTTAATTTTAGGTGTGCGTACCCAGAAGTCTATTTTTCTTCTGGTCGTCCAAGGATTTAGGGCTGGGTGTGTCTTTTAGGGGACACATACCACCCACTTCCTTGTTTTGGTCCTGAGGAATACCGGGGATTTTCCCCTGATGGTAGAAACATGTCGACCAACACATAAAACAGAGATAAGTAGGTCGTAACTTCCCTACTACTGTCTCACCTATATTTTTAATTTTGTCCAGTTACTTTTTTATTAAACTCTATATAAAAGCATACGAGGACAATTTTAACACTTACACTCTTTTTTGTTTGCACCCCACATTTCACTACCAGCTCCACTGCAATTGCAGGTGTTGAAGCACACCCAAGTGACGCTAGGCCACTTGGGTGGGCCCCGATGATGAAGCAAGTCACCACTAGGTGGTGAGTGAGGGGTTTCCTAACAAAGGAACAATGTTCCCTGAGTTTAGACAAAAGCCTTCATTTACTCTCATCGGGTAGTACTCCTCCATTTTGTTCTTTTGAACCTTGACCAGGGAATCAGGAGTATTCCCCGTCCGACGACTACGGACGCAACTCCTTACTCTCCTACTTGTTTTCCAAGAATGCATTTCGGCTACATGCCTTCTTCAGCGCCCAACACTTTTATGAGTCATTCATTCCGATATATATGTATGTATGTATATATATATATATATATATATATATATATATATATATATATATATATATATATATATCACGCTCCAATTCCTCCTCTGGTACTGAGAAATATGACAGAGCACTCGGGGGTTACTCTTTGAAAGTGCAGATTTATTATTCCTTGCAGGCACCCTCCACAATTCGCTCTACATGTAACAGCATGCCCGAGCCTTAACCATCACGGCGCCCACCAGGGGACCTACAAACTTTGAAGGTGCGCTGTGAAGTCTCGGGATGTTATGGCTGACCTCTGATGAAGGTCAATGTGACCGAAATATATTATGAAAACGCTAGTTCAAAATAAAGCTTTTCTTCACCATAATGGATGCGGCTCATACCTGTTTTTTTTTTGTAAAATTTTTATTTTGTAGTATGCAAGGTGAAACGGAAAGGGGGGAAGGGTATAGAGCAAGAGGAGCAAAGGAGAAGGAAAAGAAGAACAGGCGACAGGCCGCCACAAACCCCACACAGGGGGAGCAATGATTGGGGAGAGGAAATGTCCGCAAAGCAAGGCCAGCTAAACTCCAAAGTCCACACCATGACGCCAGGGGCCGGGCAAGCAACAGAGGCGCGGGTAGGAGGCCTACCCATCATAGCGTCCACATTATGCCAGGCGTACCAACAGTAGAGGTAGTGTCCCTGGAGAGGGGGAGCAGCTCCAGCCCCAAGCAAGATGTAGTGTTCATCCCAAGAGTAAAGTAAGTCGCAAAGAAGAAGACAAAAAAAGAAGAACGTCCCCAACTACCCTCCCACCCTCATCCCACCCCAACATTCACCTCCCCCCAGTGGTGGCGACACCAAACACACAATCCATCACAGTCACTCTCACAATCAGATCTGGAAAAGATGAAGGGATCGCAGTGCTGACGGACACACTGCCGAAGGAAGGCCCCGGGACAGAAATCGTACAAGTGGGCCCCAGTTGTGCATAAAGTTCTTAAAGTTACCCAGAAAAATGTCAGAGAGACGTTCCATGCTCAACAAGCGCCACAAGCGGGCGTGCCACAAGGAGACAGCAGGGGCAGACGGGGCCTTCCAGGCGGCTGCCAAGGTCATCTTAGCCGCACCCAAACACAACCACATGATACGCTTATCCGCCCTAGTTTGATGCTCGAGCAGAGGGTCCCTAAGGCCTAATAGGACAAAAGCCATGGAGTCTGGGATTGGGTAACCCAAGATATCCCTCATGTGCGAGAGAATCTCGGCCCAAAATGGCTTGATGGAGGGGCAGTCCCACCAGATATGGCTAAAATCCCCCAACATTCCACAGCCCCTCCAGCACCTATCTGAAGCTGTCGGAAATATGCGGCGTAATTTAGACGGATACAGGTACCAATCAAAGATGAGTTTCATATGGGCCTCCCTGAGATCAGTGGAGTGGTTATGCGCCGACACGTCCCGCCACAGGCCCCGCCATTCACAAGCTGAGATGTCCCTTCCCAACGTAGATTCCCAATGGTCCTGATACCGCGGTCTCGGAGATATAGTAGTGTCCAATAGCAACTTATATAGGAAAGAGATCGCTCCCTTCATGGTGGAGGTGCGAAGAAGGAAAGATTCGAAAGTCGTCAAGGGCCTGGTGGCGGCATCCACCACTGAGGGCGACGTCGCCCAGTGGAGGAGCTGGAGATGCCTAAATCGCTCCTTTGGCAGCACCCCGTAATCCCTCATACAGTTGTGGAAAGTGAGGGGCTCAGTACCATGAAATAGATGGGTGAGGGCTCTACAGCCGCCCTCCCTCCAAGCCTCAAAAGGACCCTCCGTCAAGGCCGGGGGGAAGGCCGGGTTAAAATGAATCGGGGTGAACGGGGACGGGAATGTGGTCCAGCGGTCATCGCCACTCACCACGTCCCACACCTTCAATACCGTGCTCGTGGGGGTGCTAATGTATGCGTTCCTGGGCCGGTCCATCTTAGGCTTCCATGCCAGATCCCATATGGAGCGGCCCGCCACACTCCGATCCATATGGAGCCAATGCTTTTCCGAGCGTTGTTGGGACCACTCCACCAGAACTCTCAGTTGGGCAGCTTTGTAGTACAATTGCATGTCCGGGAAACCCACCCCCCCATCTAAGCGTGGGCGCCGAAGAACCGCAAATGGAAGCCGGGCCCGGCCACCCTGCCACACAAATTTCAGCATCACGGTCTTCAATCGGCGGAAATAGTCCAGCCCCACCGGAATCGGCAAAGCCTGAAAGAGGTACAAGAGTTTGGGAAGAAGAACCATTTTGAGGGCGTGAATCCTGCCAAGCCAGGAGATGAATTTGGGCTTCCACCGTTCCAGTTCAGCCCGGATTGAAGACAATATCGGTGGAAAATTAGCCTGAAACAGGGCACCCACGGTGGAAGTCAGTCGCACCCCCAAATAAAGCAGGGACGTGGACGCCCAAGCAAGCGTAGTAAGCATCCGGGTCTGTTGCACATCTCCTGGGGACAGGGTCAGATTCAAGATATAGGACTTATCAAAGTTAACCTTAAAGCCCGCCACTGCCTCGTAGGCGGAGAGAACTGAGAGGACATGGGGTAGTGACTGAGCTGGGTCGCGTATGGACAGGAGGACGTCGTCGGCAAAGAGCGAGATCTTATGTTGTTCACCTGTAAAGGGAAGCCCCAAGATCCGCTCATTTTCCCGTACCGCCAATGCCAAAGGTTCGATGCTGAGGGCGAAAAGGAGGGGCGAGAGGGGACATCCCTGGCGCGTCCCCCTGGAATGGCTAAAACTCTCGGATCTGTGGCCGTTGACCAGAACCCGGGAGGTAGGACCTCGATAATTGGCCTCGATCATGCGAACGAAACCGGGCGAGAATCCGAAGGCCTCCAGCGTCCGGTGCAGGAACCCCCAATCCACGCGATCGAAGGCCTTCTCCGCATCCAGCCCTACCAGCACCGCAGGTATGCGGAATCGTTCCGCCTTTTCAATGAGATGTACCACGCGGCGCAGATTGTCATGAGTCTGCCGACCTTTGATGAAACCAGATTGGTCAGGATGGATCAAGGCCGGCATGAGGTCCTGCAGTCTGCCCGCCAAGATGGAGGAATACAGTTTAGCGTCCAGGTTGAGAAGCGCTATCGGGCGATAAGACGTACAGGAGGTAGGGTCCTTCCCCGGTTTGGGGATTATGGTGATCAGCGCTTCGGCCATGGAGTCCGTAGTCCTACCGTCAGTCGCCATAGCATTGAAGAGGGAGACCAAGTAGTCACAAATCTCCGAGGCGAACGTCTTATAGAAGAGGGCCGTGTAGCCATCAGGCCCAGGTGCCTTATGCAGCTTCAGGGCCTTGATAGCGTCCAGGACTAACTCCCGAGTGATGGGGGAGGACAAAAAATTGTTCCATTCATTGGAGACCTTCGGGAGAGGGAGCCCCTCCAGGAATCTGGACTGAGCCTCCGGGTCGAGAGCGTCACTCGAGTAGAGTGCTGCGTAGAAGCGGCCAAAGATGGCCGCCTTGTCCGCATCCTTGTGCTGAACCAAGCCCGTGCGATCACGCACCCCTCCAATGTATTCCCGCTTGCGTTTGTCACGAAGTTGCCGGGCAAGATGGCGCCCAATCTTGTTGCCCTGGGAGTAAGAGGTACGCCGTAGGCGCAGAAGAGTGAACTCCGCCCTGTTATTATAATGGGCCCTCAGCTTCCCGCGCACCGCCGTTAGGGGCCGTAAAGTCACCCTGGAGGGGTTCGCTTTGTGGGCCTGTTCCAGAGTGGCAAGTTCCGATTCAAGAGCCTCCCTCTCCTCGCGTCTCAGTTTGTTCAGGCGCGCATTGAGAGCGAGGCAAGTGCCCCTTAAGGAGGCCTTGCACGCATCCCAGGTGTTGTACACCGAGGTGTCCGAAGGGGGATTGAGAAGAAAGAAATCACCGATTGCCTTACGTAAGGCCTTACAGGACAGGTCATCCCTCGCCAGGGCTGCTGGGAAATACCATTTGCGCCAACCGTCCCCCCCGGGGGCCCAGTGTAGTCCCAGAACCACCAGGCTATGGTCGGATAAAGAAAGTGGAAAGATATTAGATAGTTGTATATCACCCCGGAGAGCTTGGCCCACCAAGACATAATCAATGCGAGAGTACGAGCGGTGAACATTAGAGAAAAAAGTGTAGTCTCTAGCCTGTGCATGGACAAAGCGCCAACCATCCACCAATCCCATATCACCCAACTGACGCTTAGTTTCCTCCGAAAAGACTCCAGTGTCCGCCCTTCGTGTTCCAGAAGCGTCCAGGTCTCTGTCCCATACCATATTAAAGTCACCCAGCAGGATCAAGTGTCCCTCCACAAAGTTCCCCACCTTATCAAGCAAGCCTTGCAAAAAGCCATTCTGACCCGCATTTGGGGCATACATTACAACAAAGGTACAGAGGCGGCCATGCAACCCCCCCTTCACCATCAGCCAGCGACCCTCCTTATCAACATTCATTCCCAGGGGCTGAAAATGCAGGGAAGCCCGGAATAGAAGGGCCACCCCCCTATGCTTCGTGGCCGCAGACGCCCTGTAGATAAGAGGGAACTGTCTGTGGCGGAGCCGCAGTTCATCCTTCCTAGCCAGGTGGGTCTCCTGAAGGGCAACCACGTCTAAGTGGTGGTCCACAATATACTTCCATAACTTCTGCCTCTTCTGCGGGGAGTTGAGGCCCTTCACATTCCATGTACCTATGCTAATAGTCATAACGGGAAACTAGAAAGCCACGCCATGCATACGCCTGAACAGCCACACAGCCCAATCAGAACCTCGCGGTCAACGGCCCAAAGAGGCACCAGGGCCCAAGGACCCCCCAAACAGAGCATTTCAGGAAGCGTAGGAGTAAACAGGATTGTAATCACATGCACCATACCGCTAACACACCAGGTCGCCACCACCACCCCCCCCAAGCCCGAACCCCAACCAAAACTGTACTGCCACTACAAGCGCTTGCCAAGCACCAACCGGCCCACCCCCCCCAAACAGCCCAAAAGCCAAAAAAACAGAGCACAAGGCCCGCAACCTGAAGTTTACAGTCAGCAGTTCCAATGGGCCACAGGTCACACGGTCCGCATCAGACTGGTATCGGGATGGGGGCACCAGATCAGGGGCCCCCAGGGCCAAGGCCCGGGGTGTCTTCTCCAAAAGTACCATAGTACCCCAGGGCCGTCGAAGTAGAGGCGCTCCGGCGCCCAACCATGAAAGAAATCAGGGGTCAAGCCGCTCCAGAGGATTGCTGAGAATCTGCAAGAGTGGCCGAGGCCACCGACGCCACCGCCGATCCTCTCTCCTGCAGGCGAATGGAGTGGTCCGGTCGCAGCCGCTCCGGGGAGGCCCCAACTCTGTGCCATGACGAGGAGCGATGACGGCGCCGCGAAGGCGAGGATCGTGCTGCCTGCGAGGGTGGGTCTTCCTCCAATCCCAACAGCTCCCTCGCGGACTTCAAGGAGCGGATTTGCACCAACCGGTTCTGCCACCGGAAGATGATCCGGAAAGGGTGACCCCAAGAGTAAGAGATGCCCTGTTCCCTCAGATAGGCAGTCACCGGCCGGAACTCCCTCCGTTTCGGAAGGGTAGACGCCGCCAAGTCCTGGAACAACTGTGGCCGATGTTCTCGGAAGGTCAAGGAGGAGAGGGCCCTGGCATTCCGCAGGATGCGTTCCTTGATCTGAAAGTCATGAACACAAGCCAGGATATCTGGAGGAGGGCCCCCTCGCCTGGGCAGGCCCACTCGATACACCCTGTCCAGTTTAATCTCTAGAACGTCCTCCTCATCAAGCACCTGGAGGAAGAGGGCCTGCACGTAGCCCCTCAAATCACCAGCCTCGCCGTCCCAGGGGACCGCTCTGATTCGGATGTTGTTTCTCCTGGAGCGGTTCTCCAGGTCCTCGGCGTAGGCTTGCAAATTCAAGTTCTGGTCTGTAAGGCGAAAAACATCTTGCTGTAGCTGGTGGACGTCATTCGCCATACTTAGGTCATGGTCTTCCAACACGGCCACTTGCTCACCAATGCCGTCCACGTCCCTCCGGACTTCACGGAGGTCCGAAGCTAGTTGGGCTCGCAGTTCGGAGATGTCCTCCTTGATCGAGGCAAAGAGCTCCGACATGAAGGCCTTAGTGGCCGGCGCCTCCTCATCCGATTGTCTCGCCGAGCCACTCGCCCCTGGGGAGTTGGGTGGTTGCGATGCCTTGGAGGCCCCCTCCTTCACCGTCCTTCCTTTGCGAGGCAAGGTCGACATGGCGACGGGGTAGCGGCACAAGGCCGTCCGAGCTGCAGGGAAGAGCACCTGCGCACAGCAATGGACGCTCGAGAAAGGTTCCCCAGCCGAGGAGCCAGGGAGTGGCAGCAAAGCCGACGGACCGGACTCGCAGAGCCAGGCCGTAGTCAGTCACTCGGCACAGTGCACAACTGAGCCCTCCGCCTCCCGATCGCTCGGGCCCGGTGGATGGGCCGTGCGACAGTCAAGTTGCACCAAGTAGCCGGCCGTTGAGCCTCCCAGCCGACCAAAGCAAGTGGTGAACCTCCAAACCAACGTCCCGTTGCAGCGGAGGGGGCCTGAAGGCTGAGAAGGCAGAGGACGTCCGCTGCTCCGTGAAGCCCCGCCCAGCCGCCGCCGATCCACTGCGCTCCAAGGCGGGCTCGTCTGTACGCAAGGTCGGTGCTCAGTAGGCCCGTTGCTGTAGAGCTCTTAATGGCGCCGCACGACCACTCCGGAGGGCGCCGATAGCACCAGACCACTCCGCCCAGCACTACCGACTGCTGTTGTCATTTGGGCGCGGATCGAGGCCCCGTAGGCGATGCTGTACAATGCTTAGCAGGTCGGGCGCCGGAGCGACTCAAAAGCACGTCTTACTCCGACGCCATCTTCCCCACTGTCGCTCATACCTGTTTTATTGGAGCGAGGTTGGGAGTGATATATATATATATATATATAATATATATATATATATATTTCCAGCTTCCAATCCCTCCATATCTCTGTAGGAGGAAAAACAGCACTCACTGGGCTTTGTTTTATCGCAGCAATTTTATTCCAAACAGACACGTTTCGGAAGAGTTTTCCTTCGTCAGTGTTATTACATTTTGATTTACGATCGCCATTTTTATGGAAATCAACGAGGGACTCTCGCACTGTCCGATTTCCACAGGCGCCATCTTAACAGAGGAAAATCCCCAAGCTCAAAGACCCGTAGTCTTTGCATATAAAAGCATCTTAGGTAAACATCAGGTGGCAACCCGATGTTCTCAACATATATTTACATGATGCAATTTATAGTACACATAGTCTGGCCGAGGATTGGCATTTGCCACCATTTTGAAGCTGGTTGCTGGCCTTTTCCCTCAGTTCCATATAAATAAAGCAGTGTATCGACTTAAAATCAATGCTTCCAATAAACAAATTACGTACAGAAAAAGAATGAAAATAGCAATTTGAAAATTATCATCTATTACAAAAAATGAATGATCAATATTATTTCATCATTAATTACCAAGGTGAACTGTCAGTTCCTCCCCGCTGTTCAATCCATTTGGGGATTTAGTACCCAAGTCTATGATGTAGCGAGACTCTAACCTCCTTAATTTCAGAACTCTATCTCCTCCTCTCACATGTGGGGGCACACAATCTATGCTAAAATATCATAACAGATCCCTGTTACTATTGCGTTTCACAGAAAAGTGGCGCGCCGCCGGATAACTGAAATCCTTTTTCGTTATTGAACGCATGTGCTCTAACACTCTTAATTTTACCATATGTATGGTGCTCCCTATGTAGTTTAATCCACAGGGACATATTAGGCAATATATTCCGTGAGTAGTCTGGCATGTCATACATTTATTGATCTTTTTATCGTCCCTCAACCCTCTGATTTTGTATGTTAATACCCTTTTGCTTGAGGCACAAGCCTTGCACCTTCCACAGGGAAAAAAGCCATTCATATCTTTTAAGGTTCCTTGCCTTGGCACAATGCTCTCTAGGTGACTGTGTACCAGACTATCTTTCAGAGAGCGGGCCTTCCTGTAGGTGATTAATGGTCCCGCTGGAATGTCAGTTGCAATTATTGTGTCTGTTTTAAGTATATGCCAATTTTTTCTCATGCTATTTCTGAGTGTATTTGCATCATTAGAATATGTGGTGATCATTCTAAACTTCTCATTAGATACCCTTTTGTATGTTTTCTGTTTCAATAGTTCTTTTCTAGACAGAGTTCTTACTTTCTTTAAGGTACTTTCTAAGAGTCCTGCATCATATCCTCTGGCCAGAAATCGACCAATGCTGCCACCCACTGCATTCTCAAAATCGCCTTCCCTCTAACAGTTTCTCTTCAGTCTTAAGAATTCACCATAGGGAATGCTGTTTTTTAATTTTTGAGGATGGCCACTAGACGCATGAAGCTTGCTATTTCCGGCAGTGGGTTTCCTAAAAAGAGAGGTGGGGATTTTTCCCTCCACAATCTCCAATCTTAGGACCAGATAGTTTGCTGCCACCAAACTTACCTCCCCGGAGAAATGGAGATTGACCTCATTGTTGTTAAGAACTTGTATATACTCCACTGCCTCATTCTTAGAGCCGTTCCACACTAAAAACAGGTCATCAATGTACCTGTGTCATGTCACTATTTTGCTGGCCCATACCTCATTCTCCGGAGTCCAGGCCACCTGCTCCTCCCATCAGCCCACAAACAAGTTTGCGTAGCTGGGGGCGAAGCAGGTGCCCATCGCAGTCTCCGATATCTGCCTATACAAGTCGCCCTGAAAGGTAAAGATGTTATTGCATAGACAGAATTCAATGAGTTCCAGTAGCATGGTGTTGTGTGTGGCAAATTTCAATGGTCTCTTTTTTTAAGAAATATTTTATGGCATTGAGACCCTGTGTGTGGTTAATGCAGGTGCATAGACTCGTAATATCAAGGACCACCAAACAATATGAAGATTGCCACTCTAACATTTCAATGTGACATATAAAGTCTGTGGTGTCCTTGCAATAGGATCTAAGTTCTAAGACCGCATTGAACAAGAAATGGTCCAGGAATTTAGAACTATTTTCAGTCAAGCTCCCCAATGAGGAGACTATTGGTCTACCCGTTGGTTCAGTTTCATTTTTATGTACCTTTGACAGGTGATAAAAAGTGGGTAGAGTTGGATCAGTGGTCCTTAAAAACAAGTATTCATCCACATCCAGCATTTGTTTATCATGCCATTTTAAAATTTTTATATTAAGGCATGAAATTGTCGTATACTGTCCTCATACAATGTCAAAGTAGGTAATTCATAGCATTCTGAGTTCCTCAGTTGTCTGAGTGCTTCATCCACATAATATTTCCGGGACATGAGGACTATATTGCCCCCTTTATCCGAGGGCTTGTAGATAAGTGTGTCCTCTTCCATGTTTTTTAAAGCAGTTCTCTGTGCTTTGGTTAAATTCCCTTGATTTTTAGATGGATTCAGATTCTCTCTGAATTTCAGTAGGTCCCTTGTGACTGCTTCTGAAAAATATTGATGGCATCATGTGGCATTTGTGGGAGAAATTGCGATGGAGACTTGAGGCCACTGGATGGTGCGTCTTGCTCTGCATCCACGGACCTTATCCGTTGACTCAGTGTTGGTTCTACATCGTCGCCCTCCTTTAATTCTCCTTGCCGTAGAAATTTCCAAAGTGGTTAGATCGTTAACAGATAAAAGATCAATGTCACTGCTTTGAAATTTGAGGAATCTGGCTTCCTTCACTGTAGGTCTCAATTTGAAAAATCTGTGGAGTTTTAGTTTTGAGTGAATTTAAACAGGTCATTTCTTGTCTGGGTGTATTCCATCCGAGTCTGTGGGCAGAAGGTCAGTCCCAATGTAAGTACAGATTCTTCTGTCTTCGTTAGGACCTTAGTTGTGAGGTTGATGATGGTCAGTTTGTCAGTCTCTTCTACCATCTGCTTCCCCTCTTGCTCCTTGTGACTCTGTTTGTTTGAGGAGGTTTTGCCCGACCTCTTCCTGCCACCCCTCTTTGTTTTTCTTCCTCCTCGGGGGGCATGGTTTTGCCTCCTCTTAGCCATGATTGGCATATGATGTTGAACTCCTGTTGAAAAGGAGTTTTTTGTACACTCCCAGACGGACCTGCTGATTCATCTTCAGATTGCTCTTTGTCAGTTACATCGGATTCTGATGTTTCTATTCTTTGTGGTGTTTACTTTGTAGCAACCTTATTTTTGTTTACTACCTCTTTGCGTGGTTGGTCGTATTTTTGGGAAAATGTGAGAACACGCCCCATGGCATAATCTTTCATCCCGGTCGAACTTTTCTTCCTTCCTCTGTTTGATCTTATTTTCATACTTCGAGAGGCGCTTTTTCATGGCCTCCCTCAGTTGTTCCTGTAAGTCCTTCTCCGGGTTTTTTTGCAATTCTTCCTCCAGGAGCTCGATTTCCTTTAAAACTTTATCTCGATCGCTCCACGCGAATTGCACTAAAATCTCCAACATTCCTTTACACGACTGTGCTGTATGATTGACCATGCTTCCAACAGTTTGGGGTCCGGGTTCTCATAAACTGGGACTGTGTATATTCTCAAGCCTCTCTGTACCCTTTCTGCTTCAATATAATTTTGTAAGGAAGTGGCTTCCCACCACTTTCTCACTTCTCTCTCGCAAAGTCTCTCAAGTTTTGTAAATTGTGTGGATAAATCGCTGGAGACATCCTTTGTAACATTACTTTTCATGCCTTTATAATCCGTTTTCTGTTTCTTAAATATACTGGTCGCCGCCTCATTGCGTTCCATAACGCTAAACATTGTATTTATGCAATTTACTAAACTCCGGACCCGGAGCTTGCTATCTTTGGAAATCGTTTGCCACCAATTTCGATCCTCTCGCCCCACTGCTTAGTCCAATCCACACTGAGAACAGGCACACCATACGGCTTACCGTTTTTCGTAGCGGTTCGCCTATGTCTCCGGTGCAGATTTGCCCAAGCTCCTTTGTCGTTCCCGTGGTCAGCGTTGCAGCGGTGCCTCCACTATTTAAATCATGCTCCGTTGTACATCAAGAGTGGGGGACTTGTGGGCGGGTGCCGTGTTTGCGGTGGCGTACCGCAAAAAATAACCAGCTTCCAATCCCTCCGTATCTGTGTAGGAGAAAAAACAGCACTCACGGGGCTTCGTTTTATCGCAGCAATTTTATTCCAAACAGACGCGTTTCGCAAGAGTTTTCCTTCGTCAGTGTTATTACATTTTGATTTACGATCGCCATTTTTAAAGGAAAGCATACTTAATTATGGAAATCAACGAGGGACTTGCGCACCGTCCGAGTCCCTCGTTGTTGAGAACATTGGGTTGCCACCTGATGTTTACCTAAGATGATTTTATATGCAAAGACTTCGTGTCTTTGAGCTTGGGGATTTCCCTCTGTTAAGATGGCACCCGTGGAAATCGAACGGTGCGCGAGTCCCTCGTTAATTTCCATAATTGAGTATGCTTTCCTTTAAAAATGCCGATTGTAAATCAAAATGTAATAACACTGACGAAGGAAAATTCTTCAGAAACGCATCTGTTTGGAATAAAATTGCTGCGATAAAACGAAGCCCCGTGTGTGCTGTTTTTCCTCCTACACGGATACGGAGGGATTGGAAGCTGGATATTTTTTGCGGTACGCCACCGCAAACACGGCACCCGCCCACAAGTGCCCCGCTGTTGGCGTACAACGGAGCATGATATATATAGGAAAAAAAAGAATTATAGAAGAGCAATCCCACTGCATGAAGGGCTATGGCTAAAGTAAAAACAGGCACTGAAAGTACACTTTTCCCACTTATGTGTGTTTGTATATTTTTTTATATATATATATATATATATATATATATATATATATATATATACATTTTTTTTTCTATCCAATCACCTCAGTCCTTTCGGATAGAGAAGTCCCCATTCTGCCTTGTACATGGCACATGCACTCACTAAATTACTGGTAGACTGGCTCTGAGGGCAATGCACTCAATGCTAAGAGCTGAAAGGCGAATCTCCGTGAGTCCGCTCCTCATTCAGTTGGGTAACTTGCATCTATTATAGCGCTTAGAGGTGCAGAGATGAAGCCGCAAATAAGCACCCAGTTATACTCTGATGTGGGAAACTGCCATGTAAACTCTAAATAGCTCATCATCTTTACCCTTCTTGCTTACAGAAAAGATGGCGCCACAGACTGGATCCTCGGCGCCCACAACGCCGACGCACGAACCGGAAGAAGTTCTGCAGAGGATGATGGCTAAGAGGTCAAAGATCATCGGGGAATTGGTGCAGACAGAAAAAGACTATCTGACGGATCTGGAGTACTGCATTAAGGAAGTGGTTCAGCCGCTAAGAAGCAAGCAGGTGAGAGACCCAGGCTTTAATGCGACAGAGGCCGCAACACAAGCTTCTCTTTGCATCTTCCACAGGCATCCTAACTCCTACCTGGTTACATCACTTTTCTAGACATGGGTTACATATGATTGGCTTTCTTTTGCCAGGGTTTAGGCCAGAGGTGTCTGATGTTAGTGCCATTTAGATTACTCCATGTACATTTATTTCTTGTGGATATCCTGGAAATCTGTCATTGATCCAGCCCTCCTGGACCACCATTGTACACATCTAGTTAAGGCTCCTCTCCTTTTCAGCACCAAGGTACCATTTAAAATGGTACATTTATAGTTAAGGAGACACTTATCCTTATATTTGGTTGTAGAGCAAACCCAATTCAGCATTGTTCATGTCTAGCTTGACCAAAAGGTGGCAAGACAAAAGAAAGGCATTGGTGAGCCACGTTAACAAGAACTACCACAGAGCTACAAGCAGAACAAGCATTTGCAATGCAATAGGTCTCGCATTAGGAACGTTTGAGCTATTGGTATTGTAAATGACACATTTTTTATTCATGTGTTGGTTTAGAAAATAGCGAAATGAATAGCTTTGTCATTTACAATGCCAATAGTTATAACTTTCGCAAATGTGACACCTACAGCATTTGTAATGCAATATGTGTTGTATTTACGTGACTTAGATGTATTGCTATTACAAATAACAATGGCTTTTATTTATTTTTTAATAATTAATACTTAAATAAAAGTTATTGTAATTTATAATGGCAATAGCTTAAACTTTTGTAAATAACTTTTGTGAAGATTATGTTCAGTGTATTTTATTGTGACGAAAATCCAAGAACAGAAGTGAACTATTAACACATTTTTGTGACATTTGTAATAAAGCTTGAAACATTAAGAGAACATATTTGAACCAGTTGTTGTTGAATGGTTGCACAGATTGATGCTGTGGTGGTGCTGAGTGATGTTGTGGTGGCAACGAGTGATGCTGTGGCGTTCAGTGATGCTGTGGTAGCGCATAGTGATGTTGTGGTGCCCCTGAGTGATGCTGTGGTGGTGCTGAGTGATGCTGTGGTGATGCGATAGATAGAGGGCGATGACAGAGTGAGGGCGATGACAGAGTGAGGGCGATGACAGAGTGAGGGCGATGACAGAGTGAGGGCGATGACAGAGTGAGGGCGATGACAGAGTGAGGGCGATGACAGAGTGAGGGCGATGACAGAGTGAGGGCGATGACAGAGTGAGGGCGATGACAGAGTGAGGGCGATGACAGAGTGAGGGCGATGACAGAGTGAGGGCGATGACAGAGTGAGGGCGATGACAGAGTGAGGGCGATGACAGAGTGAGGGCGATGACAGAGTGAGGGCGATGACAGAGTGAGGGCGATGACAGAGTGAGGGCGATGACAGAGTGAGGGCGATGACAGAGTGAGGGCGATGACAGAGTGAGGGCGATGACAGAGTGAGGGCGATGACAGAGTGAGGACGATGACAGAGTGAGGACGATGATAGAGTGAGGACGATGATAGAGTGAGGACGATAGATAGAGTGAGGACGATAGATAGAGTGAGGACGATAGATAGAGTGAGGACGATAGATAGAGTGAGGACGATAGATAGAGTGAGGACGATAGATAGAGTGAGGGCGATAGATAGAGTGAGGGCGATAGATAGAGTGAGGGCGATAGATAGAGTGAGGGCGATAGATAGATTAATAGAGTGAGGGGCGATAGAGTGAGGGCGATAAATAGATTAATAGAGTGAGGGGCGATAGAGTGAGGACGATAGATAGATTAATAGAGTGAGGGCGATAGATAGAGTGAGGGCGATAGATAGAGTGAGGACGATAGATAGAGTGAGGGCGATAAATAGATTAATAGAGTGAGGGGCGATAGAGTGAGGGCGATAGATAGATTAATAGAGTGAGGGCGATAGATAGAGTGAGGGCGATAGATAGAGTGAGGACGATAGATAGAGTGAGGACGATAGATAGAGTGAGGACGATAGATAGAGTGAGGACGATAGATAGAGTGAGGACGATAGATAGAGTGAGGACGATAGATAGAGTGAGGACGATAGATAGAGTGAGGACGATAGATAGAGTGAGGGCGATAGATAGAGTGAGGGCGATAGATAGAGTGAGGGCGATAGATAGAGTGAGGGCGATAGATAGATTAATAGAGTGAGGGGCGATAGAGTGAGGGCGATAAATAGATTAATAGAGTGAGGGGCGATAGAGTGAGGACGATAGATAGAGTGAGGGGCGATTGATAGAGTGAGGGCAATAGAAAGAGTGAGGGCAATAGATAGAGTGAGGGCGATTGATAGAGTGAGGGCGATTGATAAAGTGAGGGCGATTGATAGAGTGAGGGCGATTGATAGAGTGAGGGCGATTGATAGAGTGAGGGCGATTGATAGAGTGAGGGCGATTGATAGAGTGAGGGCGATTGATAGAGTGAGGGCGATTGATAGAGTGAGGGCGATTGATAGAGTGAGGGCGATTGATAGAGTGAGGGCGATAGATAGATTAATAGAGTGAGGGGCGATAGAGTGAGGGCGATAGATAGATTAATAGAGTGAGGGGCGATAGATAGAGTGAGGGCGATTGACAGAGTGAGGGCGATTGATAGAGTGAGGGCGATTGATAGAGTGAGGGCGATTGATAGAGTGAGGGCGATTGATAGAGTGAGGGCGATTGATAGAGTGAGGGCGATTGATAGAGTGAGGGCGATTGATAGAGTGAGGGCGATTGATAGAGTGAGGGCGATTGATAGAGTGAGGGCGATTGATAGAGTGAGGGCGATTGATAGAGTGAGGGCGATTGATAGAGTGAGGGCGATAGATAGATTAATAGAGTGAGGGCGATAGATAGATTAATAGAGTGAGGGCGATAGATAGATTAATAGAGTGAGGGCGATAGATAGATTAATAGAGTGAGGGCGATAGATAGATTAATAGAGTGAGGGCGATAGATAGATTAATAGAGTGAGGGCGATAGATAGAGTGAGGACGATAGATAGATTAATAGAGTGAGGGCGATAGATAGATTAATAGAGTGAGGGCGATAGATAGATTAATAGAGTGAGGGCGATAGATAGAGTGAGGGCGATAGATAGAGTGAGGGCGATGGATAGAGTGAGAGCGATAGATAGAGTGAGGGCGATAGATAGAGTGAGGGCGATAGATAGAGTGAGGGCGATAGATAGAGTGAGGGCGATAGATAGAGTGAGGGCGATAGATAGATTAATAGAGTGAGGGGCGATAGAGTGAGGGCGATAGATAGATTAATAGAGTGAGGGGTGATATAGTGAAGGCAATAGATAGATTAATAGAGTGAGGGGCGATAGAGTGAGGGCGATAGATAGATTAATAGAGTGAGGGCGATAGATAGAGTGAGGGCGATAGATAGAGTGAGGGCGATAGATAGAGTGAGGGCGATAGATAGAGTGAGGGCGATAGATAGATTAATAGAGTGAGGGGCGATAGAGTGAGGGCGATAGATAGATTAATAGAGTGAGGGGCGATAGAGTGAGGGCGATAGATAGATTAATAGAGTGAGGGGCGATAGAGGGAGGGCGATAGATAGAGTGAGGGCGATAAATAGATTAATAGAGTGAGGGGCGATAGAGTGAGGGCGATAGATAGAGTGAGGGCGATAAATAGATTAATAGAGTGAGGGGCGATAGAGTGAGGGCGATAGATAGAGTGAGGGCGATAAATAGATTAATAGAGTGAGGGGCGATAGATAGAGTGAGGACGATAGATAGAGTGAGGGCGATAGAAAGATTAATAGAGTGAGGGCGATAGAAAGATTAATAGAGTGAGGGCAATAGATTGATTAATAGAGTGAGGGCAATAGATTGATTAATAGAGTGAGGGCAATAGATTGATTAATAGAGTGAGGGCAATAGATTGATTAATAGAGTGAGGGCGATAGATAGAGTGAGGGCGATAGATAGAGTGAGGGCGATAGAGTGAGGGCGATAGATAGATTAATAGAGTGAGGGGCGATAGATAGAGTGAGGGCGATAAATAGATTAATAGAGTGAGGGGCGATAGATAGAGTGAGGGCGATAAATAGATTAATAGAGTGAGGGGCGATAGATAGAGTGAGGGCGATAGATAGAGTGAGGGCGATAAATAGATTAATAGAGTGAGGGGCGATAGAGTGAGGGCGATAAATAGATTAATAGAGTGAGGGGCGATAGAGTGAGGGCGATAGATAGATTAATAGAGTGAGGGGCGATAGAGTGAGGGCGATAGATAGATTAATAGAGTGAGGGGCGATAGAGGGAGGGCGATAGATAGAGTGAGGGCGATAAATAGATTAATAGAGTGAGGGGCGATAGAGTGAGGGCGATAGATAGAGTGAGGGCGATAGATAGATTAATAGAGTGAGGGGCGATAGAGGGAGGGCGATAGATAGAGTGAGGGCGATAAATAGATTAATAGAGTGAGGGGCGATAGAGTGAGGGCGATAGATAGAGTGAGGGCGATAAATAGATTAATAGAGTGAGGGGCGATAGATACAGTGAGGGCGATAAATAGATTAATAGAGTGAGGGGCGATAGATAGAGTGAGGACGATAGATAGAGTGAGGGCGATAGAGTGAGGGCGATAGATAGATTAATAGAGTGAGGGCGATAGATAGATTAATAGAGTGAGGGCAATAGATAGATTAATAGAGTGAGGGCAATAGATTGATTAATAATCTATTGCCCTCACTCTATTAATCAATCTATTGCCCTCACTCTATTAATCAATCTATTGCCCTCACTCTATTAATCAATCTATTGCCCTCACTCTATTAATCAGAGTGAGGGCAATAGATTGATTAATAGAGTGAGGGCAATAGATAGATTAATAGAGTGAGGGCGATAGAGTGAGGGCGATAAATAGATTAATAGAGTGAGGGGCGATAGATAGAGTGAGGGCGATAAATAGATTAATAGAGTGAGGGCGATAGAGTGAGGGCAAAAGATAGAGTGAGGGCGATAGATAGAGTGAGGGCGATAAATAGATTAATAGAGAGGGGCGATAGAGTGAGGGCGATAGATAGATTTAATAGAGTGAGGGGCGATAGAGTGAGGGCGATAGATAGATTAATAGAGTGAGGGGCGATAGAGGGAAGGCGATAGATAGAGTGAGGGCGATAAATAGATTAATAGAGTGAGGGGCGATAGAGTGAGGGCGATAGATAGAGTGAGGGCGATAAATAGATTAATAGAGTGAGGGGCGATAGATAGAGTGAGGGCGATAAATAGATTAATAGAGTGAGGGGCGATAGATAGAGTGAGGACGATAGATAGAGTGAGGGCGATAGAGTGAGGGCGATAGATAGATTAATAGAGTGAGGGCGATAGATAGATTAATAGAGTGAGGGCAATAGATAGATTAATAGAGTGAGGGCGATTGATTAATAATCTATTGCCCTCACTCTATTAATCAATCTATCGCCCTCACTCTATTAATCTATCTATTGCCCTCACTCTATTAATCTATCTATTGCCCTCACTCTATTAATCAGAGTGAGGGCAATAGATTGATTAATAGAGTGAGGGCAATAGATAGATTAATAGAGTGAGGGCGATAGATTGAGTGAGGGCGATAGATAGAGTGAGGGCGATAGATAGAGTGAGGGCGATAGATAGATTAATAGAGTGAGGGGCGATAGATAGAGTGAGGGCGATAAATAGATTAATAGAGTGAGGGGCGATAGATAGAGTGAGGGCGATAAATAGATTAATAGAGTGAGGGGCGATAGATAGAGTGAGGGCGATAGATAGAGTGAGGGCGATAAATAGATTAATAGAGTGAGGGGCGATAGATAGAGTGAGGGCGATAAATAGATTAATAGAGTGAGGGGCGATAGATAGAGTGAGGGCGATAAATAGATTAATAGAGTGAGGGCGATAGAGTGAGGGCGAAAGATAGAGTGAGGGCGATAGATAGAGTGAGGGTGATAGAGTGAGGGCGATAAATAGATTAATAGAGTGAGGGCATTAGATAGACTGAGGGCGATAGATAGAGTGAGGGTGATAGAGTGAGGGCGATAAATAGATTAATAGAGTGAGGGCAATAGATAGACTGAGAGTGATAGATAGAGTGAGGGCGATAGATAGAGTGAGGGCGATAGAGTAAGGGCGATAAATAGATTAATAGATTGAGGCAATAGATAGACTGAGGGCGATAATTAGAGTGAGGGCGATAGATAGAGTGAGGGCGATAGAGTGAGGGCAATAGAGTGAGGGCGATAAATAGATTAATAGAGTGAGGGGCGATAGAGTGAGGGCGATAGATAGAGTGAGGGCGATAAATAGATTAATAGAATGAGGGGCGATGGATAGAGTGAGGGGCGATGGATAGAGTGAGGGGCGATGGATAGAGTGAGGGGCGATGGATAGAGTGAGGGCGATAGATAGAGTGAGGGCGATAGATAGAGTGAGGGCGATAGATAGAGTGAGGGCGATAGATAGAGTGAGGGCGATAGATAGAGTGAGGGCGATAGATAGAGTGAGGGCGATAGATAGAGTGAGGGCGATAGATAGATTAATAGAGTGAGGGGCGATAGAGTGAGGGCGATAGATAGATTAATAGAGTGAGGGGCGATAGAGTGAGGGCGATAGATAGATTAATAGAGTGAGGGGCGATAGAGTGAGGGCGATAGATAGATTATTAGAGTGAGGGGCAATAGAGTGAGGGCGATAGATAGAGTGAGGGCGATAGATAGAGTGAGGGCGATAGATAGAGTGAGGGCGATAGATAGAGTGAGGGCGATAGATAGAGTGAGGGCGATAGATAGAGTGAGGGCGATAGATAGATTAATAGAGTGAGGGGCGATAGAGTGAGGGCGATAGATAGATTAATAGAGTGAGGGGCGATAGAGTGAGGGCGATAGATAGATTAATAGAGTGAGGGGTGATAGAGTGAGGGCGATAGATAGAGTGAGGGCGATAAATAGATTAATAGAGTGAGGGGCGATAGAGTGAGGGCGATAGAGTGAGGGCGATAAATAGATTAATAGAGTGAGGGGCGATAGATAGAGTGAGGGCGATAAATAGATTAATAGAGTGAGGGGCGATAGATAGAGTGAGGACGATAGATAGAGTGAGGGCGATAGAGTGAGGGCGATAGATAGATTAATAGAGTGAGGGCGATAGATAGATTAATAGAGTGAGGGCGATAGATAGATTATTAGAGTGAGGGCAATAGATTGATAGTGAGGGCAATAGATTGATTATTAGAGTGAGGGCAATAGATTGATTAATAGAGTGAGGGCAATAGATTGATTAATAGAGTGAGGGCAATAGATTGATTAATAGAGTGAGGGCAATAGATAGATTAATAGAGTGAGGGCAATAGATAGATTAATAGAGTGAGGGCGATAGATAGAGTGAGGGCGATAGATAGAGTGAGGGCAATAGAGTGAGGGCGATAGATAGAGTGAGGGCGATAGATAGAGTGAGGGCGATAGATAGATTAATAGAGTGAGGGGCGATAGATAGAGTGAGGGCGATAAATAGATTAATAGAGTGAGGGGCGATAGAGTGAGGGCGATAAATAGATTAATAGAGTGAGGGGTGATAGATAGAGTGAGGGCGATAGATAGAGTGAGGGCGATAAATAGATTAATAGAGTGAGGGCAATAGATAGACTGAGGGCGATAGATAGAGTGAGGGCGAAAGATAGAGTGAGGGCGATAAATAGATTAATAGAGTGAGGGCATTAGATAGACTGAGGGCGATAGAGTGAGGGTGATAGAGTGAGGGCGATAAATAGATTAATAGAGTGAGGGGCGATAGATAGAGTGAGGGCGATAAATAGATTAATAGAGTGAGGGGCGATAGATAGAGTGAGGGCGATAGATAGAGTGAGGGCGATAAATAGATTAATAGAGTGAGGGGCGATAGATAGAGTGAGGGCGATAAATAGATTAATAGAGTGAGGGGCGATAGATAGAGTGAGGGCGATAAATAGATTAATAGAGTGAGGGGCGATAGATAGAGTGAGGGCGATAAATAGATTAATAGAGTGAGGGGTGATAGAGTGAGGGCGATAAATAGATTAATAGAGTGAGGGGTGATAGATAGAGTGAGGGCGATAGATAGAGTGAGGGCGATAGAGTGAGGGCGATAAATAGATTAATAGATTGAGGCAATAGATAGACTGAGGGCGATAATTAGAGTGAGGGCGATAGAGTGAGGGCGATAGAGTGAGGGCAATAGAGTGAGGGCGATAAATAGATTATTAGAATGAGGGGCGATGGATAGGGTGAGGGGCGATGGATAGAGTGAGGGGCGATGGATAGAGTGAGGGGCGATGGATAGAGTGAGGAGCGATGGATAGAGTGAGGAGCGATGGATAGAGTGAGGGGCGATGGATAGAGTGAGGTGCGATGGATAGTGTGAGGGCGATGGATAGAGTGAGGGGCGATGGATAAAGTTAGGGCGATGGATAGAGTGAGGGCGATGGATAGAGTGAGGGCGATGGATAGAGTGAGGGCGATGGATAGAGTGAGGGCGATGGATAGAGTGAGGGCGATGGATAGAGTGAGGGCGATGGATAGAGTGAGGGCGATGGATGGAGTGAGGGCGATGGATGGAGTGAGGGCGATACATTGATTGATAGAGTGAGGGCGATGGATAGATTGATAGAGTGAGGGCGATGGATAGATTGATAGAGTGAGGGCGATGGATAGATTGATAGGGTGAGGGCGATGGATAGATTGATAGGGTGAGGGCGATGGATAGAGTGAGGGCGATGGATAGAGTGAGGGCGATGGATGGAGTGAGGGCGATGGATGGAGTGAGGGCGATGGATGGAGTGAGGGCGATGGATGGAGTGAGGGCGATGGATAGATTAATAGAGTGAGGGCAATAGATAGACTGAGGGCGATTGATAGAGTGAGGGCGATTGATAGAGTGAGGGCGATTGATAGTGAGGGCGATTGATAGTGAGGGCGATTGATAGTGAGGGCGATTGATAGTGAGGGCGATTGATAGTGAGGGCGATTGATAGTGAGGGCGATAGATTGATTGATAGAGTGAGGGCGATAGATTGATTGATAGAGTGAGGGCGATTGATAGAGTGAGGGCGATGGATAGAGTGAGGGCGATGGATAGAGTGAGGGCGATGGATAGAGTGAGGGCGATGGATAGAGTGAGGGCGATGGATAGAGTGAGGGCGATGGATAGAGTGAGGGCGATGGATAGAGTGAGGGCGATGGATAGAGTGAGGGCGATGGATAGAGTGAGGGCGATGGATAGAGTGAGGGCGATGGATAGAGTGAGGGCGATGGATAGAGTGAGGGCGATGGATAGAGTGAGGGCGATGGATAGATTAATAGATTGAGGGGCGATGGATAGATTAATAGAGTGAGGGGCGATGGATAGATTAATAGATTGAGGGGCGATGGATAGATTAATAGAGTGAGGGGCGATGGATAGATTAATAGAGTGAGGGGCGATGGATAGATTATTAGAGTGAGGGTTGATAGAGTGAGGGGCTATAGATAGAGTGAGGGCGATAGATTGATTGCTAGAGTGAGGGCGATAGATAGAGTGAGGGCAATAGAGTGAGGGCGATAGATAGAGTGAGGGCGATAGATAGAGTGAGGGCGATAAATAGAATAATAGAGTGAGGGCAATAGATAGAGTGAGGGCGATAGATAGAGTGAGGGCGATAGATAGAGTGAGGGCGATGGATAGAGTGAGGGCGATGGATAGAGTGACGATGGATAGGGTGAGGGCGATGGATAGAGTGAGGGCGATGGATAGGGTGAGGGCGATGGATAGGGTGAGGGCGATGGATAGGGTGAGGGCGATGGATAGGGTGAGGGCGATGGATAGAGTGAGGGCGATGGATAGAGTGAGGGCGATGGATAGAGTGAGGGCGATGGATAGAGTGAGGGCGATGGATAGAGTGAGGGCGATGGATAGAGTGAGGGCGATGGATAGAGTGAGGGCGATGGATAGAGTGAGGGCGATGGATAGAGTGAGGGCGATGGATAGAGTGAGGGCGATGGATAGAGTGAGGGCGATGGATAGAGTGAGGGCGATGGATAGAGTGAGGGCGATGGATAGAGTGAGGGCGATGGATAGAGTGAGGGCGATGGATAGAGTGAGGGCGATGGATAGAGTGAGGGCGATGGATAGAGTGAGGGCGATGGATAGAGTGAGGGCGATGGATAGAGTGAGGGGCGATGGATATATTAATAGAGTGAGGGGCGATGGATAGATTAATAGAGTGAGGGGCGATGGATAGATTATTAGAGTGAGGGGCGATGGATAGATTATTAGAGTGAGGGGTGATAGATAGAGTGAGGGCGATGGATAGAGTGAAGGCGATGGATAGAGTGAGGGCGATGGATAGAGTGAGGGCGATGGATAGAGTGAGGGCGATGGATAGAGTGAGGGCGATGGATAGAGTGAGGGCGATGGATAGAGTGAGGGCGATGGATAGAGTGAAGGCGATGGATAGAGTGAGGGCGATGGATAGAGTGAGGGCGATGGATAGAGTGAGGGCGATGGATAGAGTGAGGGCGATGGATAGAGTGAGGGCGATGGATAGAGTGAGGGCGATGGATAGAGTGAGGGCGATGGATAGAGTGAGGGCGATGGATAGAGTGAGGGCGATGGATAGAGTGAGGGCGATGGATAGAGTGAGGGCGATGGATAGAGTGAGGGCGATGGATAGAGTGAGGGCGATGGATAGAGTGAGGGCGATGGATAGATTAATAGATTGAGGGGCGATGGATAGATTAATAGAGTGAGGGGCGATGGATAGATTAATAGATTGAGGGGCGATGGATAGATTAATAGAGTGAGGGGCGATGGATAGATTAATAGAGTGAGGGGCGATGGATAGATTAATAGAGTGAGGGGCGATGGATAGATTAATAGAGTGAGGGGCGATGGATAGATTAATAGAGTGAGGGGCGATGGATAGATTATTAGAGTGAGGGGTGATAGATAGAGTGAGGGGTGATAGATAGAGTGAGGGTGATAGATAGAGTGAGGGCTATAGATAGAGTGAGGGCGATAGATAGAGTGAGGGCGATAGATAGAGTGAGGGCGATAGATAGAGTGAGGGCGATAGATAGAGTGAGGGCGATAGATAGAGTGAGGGCGATAGATAGAGTGAGGGCGATAGATAGAGTGAGGGCGATAGATAGAGTGAGGGCGATAGATAGAGTGAGGGCGATAGATAGAGTGAGGGCGATAGATAGAGTGAGGGCGATAAATAGAGTGAGGGCGATTGTTGGACAGGCCACGTGAAGGGCCGCTCCCCCCTCTGCCCGACCAGGCCCGAGCCCGGTCCCTCAAGTGTCACACACCACCACTTCACGTTTTCCGTCCCCTCCGGGACCCTTGCCTCTGAACATATCGACCTCGTGGGCCCGATCCACTACTGGCCCGCACGCCCAGCCTGGGCGCCATCTTGGACACTCCGCCACGAGGCCGCGTGGCCCCCGATCGACCCCAACCCTGGGCCTGGCCAGGCCTCAGACATCCCGGCACCACCATCCACCCAGGAGGTGAGCGGACTACTTGGCAGGTCAATGGGAGAAAGAGGTGTCGATGGTTCTCCCTCGCCAGGTGCCGCTCGCCCACAACCTCCCCGGGCGCTGGCTCCACCCCCCTGCTGGGTGTCTGGACCCCTTCATCCCGGACCCCCCCAACCTCCAAGTGCGAGGGTCCGGACATCAAAGGGCACCAGCCCTATAACTGGGGCAGCTCCAGAGCAGGAAGGCAGTTGTATCCTGGAGTCGAGAGACGCAGTGAAGAACTCATCCTTGACGGACTACTGGCGCTGCCGTAGCCCTGCCTTGCGAACCATCATCCTGCCTGCTGGCGCTGCCGCAACCTTCGTAACCTTCATCGTCGTCGGGACCTGCTGGCGTGGCCGCGGACCGTTTGTAACCACCATCTTCATCGGGACCTGCAGGCTCCGCCGCGGACCGTCGCTTCCTTCATCCATCTCGGGACCTGCTGGCTCCGCCGCGGCCCGATCATCTAGAACGCCGAGCTCGAGGATTGAGAGCTATTTTCATCTATTGGTAACAAGACTGTCCCGCTACCCTTTTCCCAATCCAGAGACCAGAATCGAGGGGACCCCTGAGTCCAGACCTCCTTGTATCATTTTACCGTACCTAAAGAATTGCTGATAAAGTATCGTTGAACCTTATCCTGGTGTGGTGTCCGTCTGTGGGGGGGAAGTTACTTGTCTGTACGATCGCTGGAGACGGCTCTCCCCGGAGACCTCTCCCCTCATCCTCGGCCGACCCTCCCGGTCCGTCTAACATTGGTGGCCAGCGGCGCGATCCGAATCACCGCATAATCGTACAGAGAGTAGCTCACCCCACGACGAAATCACGATGACAACCAAAGAAAGCGGATCCACCGAGAAATTTCAGATGGAGAAATTGGACGAGTACAGCCATCATGAACTAAAACAATTCTGCATCGAACTAGGTATCGCTACCACCGGTCTAAGTACCAAAGACGATTTCAAGCATGCCCTAGAGTCCTGGGCAGAAACCGGGGCCATGGGAACCACCGACCAAAACATCGCAGCAGTAGAAAAAAACACCACGGCCGGCGAGGAGCGAAGAACGGGTCTCTCGCAAGACGAGATCCAGGAACGAGAGAGAACACGACTACATGAACTAGAAATGGCCCGGCTCAAAATGGATGTTGAACTTAAATTGGCCGAACAAAAACTAAGCTTAGAGCACCTGCGTCTCCGAGAAGAAAGAGAGGAAAAACAGAGACAAAGGGAGCTCGAGGAAAAGAGGCTGGCGTATGAACACGAGCGCAAACTAGCTGAGATAGACTTACGCAAGCAGAACAAAGAATTAGGGGTGCCCGAGCAACCCCGCGACCCAGGGGCAACAGAGAAAAAGGTACACATCCCCAAGGATGTCGTTCGAGAATACTTCCGAGAGGACGCCATCCAGCAATGGTTCAAGGCCTACGAAATCGCTATGACCGCCCACCGGATCGATCGAAGCGACTGGGGAGCCGGTCTATGGGGGAGATTCCTCAATGAGGGCCGCGATGCCCTGCTACAGCTCCCGGACCATCAGATGACCTCCTATGACCACATGAAAGCTGCCCTCCTCACCCGCTATGGGCTCACACCCGAGATGTACCGTCAGAGGTTCCGAGACTGCACCCGCATCCCGGGTACAACTTGGGTGGACTATGTGAACTATTTTAGCCGAGCCTTCGAGGGCTGGATCAAAGGAAGCAATGTCACAACTTACGAACAACTCTTCAATCTCATGGTGTGGGAGCATCTATCAAACAATTGCTTCATTGAGCTCCGGCAGCACCTCCTCGACAGCAAATTGACTGATCCACGGCAGCTCGCAGCCGAGGCTGACCGGTGGGAAATCACCAGAGTGGGCCGAAATGGATCCTATGAACAGAACCGGAACAACAACGGTCAGCACCATCCCCGAGGAGGAGGAGGGGGCCAAGGGCGAGGAAGAGACAGCGCTCCGGTCGCCCCCGCTACCAGCACCACCCCCCCGGCCAACCGGGGCAGCACCCCGGCGCGACCGGGATACAGAGCCAATGTCACGTGTCACCGATGCCAACGAGTCGGCCACTATGCAAACGACCCAAATTGCCCACAGTACCAGAGGCCAAGACCCCGCCAAGTGGCCGCTGCTGCCCTAGGGGAAGAACAGATCTCCGAGGAGCAGGAAGAATATGAACAAGAGCATCAAGAATGGGAGCCAGCCGCCATGACTTTAGCATGCTTAGGGGGGAAAGACATGGTCCCGCGGGTCCCCCTACCCGCTAACACCCGGAAGTACAGCCAATGGGTAAGCATCAATGGACGCCAGGCCGAAGCCCTCCGTGACACCGGGGCCAGTGTAACAGCCGTCCGCTGTCACCTGGTGACCCCAGAACAGTTCATACCAAACATTCTCTGCCCTGTCCGTTCAGCCGATAACTCGGAAAGTCTGTGTCGGATGGCCTGCGTCCCTTTCGAATGGGGAGGGGTCTCCGGCATGTTGAAAGTAACGGTCCGAGATGATGCTCCCGTAGACTGTCTCCTGGGAAATGACCTTGAAAGCTCTCCCTGGGCAGCCGTAGAACGAAGAGAACACCTGGGGATGTTGGGCGTCCCGGACTGGGCGTGCGTCACCACCCGGTCCATGGCCACCCGTGCCAATCCCCGACAAGAGGAACCCGAATGGCCGGCGCCTCCTCCCCCGGTCGCCCCAGTCGAAGACACCGACCGTGCCGTCCCCCCAGAACCAGCTCAACCTCCGGACCTCGCTGGCCTCGACCAGTGGCATCAAGAGGGGGGGCCCACACAGGAACAGTTTCGCCAAGAGCAAAAGACCTGTCCCTCCCTCGAGGGACTCCGCCAACAAGCCCTCGCCCAGAGCGCAGGGGATACCTCCGGAACACATTGGATCTACTGGGACAATGATCTGCTATACAGTGAACAAAGGATCGCGGAGTTGGGGGCCAGCCGAGTGCTAGTGGTGCCCCTCCGTTTTAGAGACTTCTTGCTAAACCTGGCCCACGATGTCCCCCTGGCTGGACACCTGGGTCAGGATAAAACCTACAGCCGCCTAGTAACCCACTTCTTCTGGCCCAAAATGAGGAATGATGTACTCCAGCATTGCCGATCTTGCCCCACGTGCCAAGCCAGTGGAAAGAGCGGCCGCAAACTAAAAGCCCCCCTGCAACCATTTCCCGTGGTCACCACCCCGTTCGAGAGGGTCGGGATAGACATTGTGGGGCCCCTGGACCCCCGTACAAAACAAGGACATCGGTTCATCCTGGTACTGGTGGACCACGCCACCCGCTACCCCGAGGCTGTTCCCCTGCGAACTGTGACAGCCCCGGTGGTCGGCCGGGCCCTGATGGGTATCTTCTCCCGTGTGGGCTTCCCCCGAGAAGTCGTCAGCGACAGGGGCACAAACTTTATTTCCAAATATATGAAGTCCCTCTGGCAACAGTGTGGGGTCACCTACCGATTCACGACCCCCTATCACCCTCAAGGAAACGGACTCGTTGAGCGGTTCAACCGCACGCTCAAAGGGATGATTGGGGGGTTGGAAGAGCCCCTCCGTCGCCAGTGGGATGTGCTGCTGCCGTGCCTCCTCTTCGCATATCGAGAGGTCCCCCAGAAGTCCCTCGGCTTCAGCCCGTTTGAGTTATTGTATGGACACCCCGTACGGGGGCCTCTCAGTCTAGTCAAGGAAGGCTGGGAAATGCCCCCTCTACAGAACCCCCCAGATGTCTTCAAATACCTCCTAACCCTCCGCAACCAAACCCGACGGTTCAGAGAGCTGGCAAAAGCAAACTTGGAGGCCAGTCAAGAGGACATGAAAAAGTGGTATGACCAAAATGCCTCCTCCATCGAATTTGAACCTGGACAACAGGTATGGGTGATGTCCCCCACCGAGCCCTGCGCCCTGCAAGACAAGTGGACGGGGCCCTTCAAAGTAGTCGAGCGCAAGGGTCCTGTCACCTATCTCATCGACATGGAATCTTCACGGAACCCCCTCCGAGTCCTCCACGCTAATAGGCTGAAACCCCACTTTGTGCGTTCAGAACTCAGCCTCCTGATGGCCACAGACAATGGAGCCGAAGAAGACTCCGAACCCCTCCCTGACCTCCTACGGACTCGGGAGAAAGATGGCTCCGTGGATGGGGTCCGACTCTCGGAGGCCCTCACCCTGGACCAACGCCAAGAATGTCGAGACCTTCTGTTGCAGTTCGCCGACCTGTTTTCCCTCACCCCAGGTGTCACTTCCTGGTGTGTGCACGACGTGGACACGGGGGACAGCCCCCCTATCCGCCACCGGGCCTACCGCGTACCAGATCGGGTACGGGCTTGCATCCAGGAAGAAGTAACCAAAATGCTCTCCCTCTGGGTCATTGAGCCCTCAGACAGCCCCTGGGCCAGCCCAGTAGTACTGGTCCCCAAAGCAGCCACTCCCGGCACCACACCGGAACTCCGGTTCTGCGTCGACTACCGGGGCTTGAATGCGGTCACCAGAACGGACGCACACCCCATCCCCCGCGCCGACGAGCTAATTGACCGCATGGGAGCTGCCCGCTACCTCAGTATTTTCGACCTGACGGCGGGCTACTGGCAGATCGGCCTCACACCCCGGGCCCAAGAGCGATCTGCATTTTCCACTCCTGATGGCCATTATCATTTCAAGGTCATGCCCTTCGGCATGAAGAATGCCCCAGCAACATTTCAGCGGCTAGTCAACCAGGTCTTGGCCGGGCTCGAAGGATTCAGCGCCGCCTACCTAGACGACATCGCTGTGTACAGCCACCATTGGTCCGACCACCTCCACCACCTCCGAGCGGTGCTACAGGCCCTTCAGCAAGCTGGCCTCACGATCAAGGCCAGCAAATGCCAAATTGGTCAGGGGTCCGTAACCTACCTCGGACACCAGGTGGGAAGCGGCCTGGTGGCCCCTCTGCAGCTCAAGATTGCCGCCATCCAGTCCTGGCAGCCCCCCATCACCCAGACCGAGGTACGCGCCTTTTTGGGACTCACGGGCTATTACAGACGGTTCGTGAAAGACTATGGTACCATAGTGGGGCCCCTCACAGAGCTCACGTCCAAAAATCAACCCAAGAAGGTCAACTGGACCCCAGATTGTCAAACAGCCTTCGAACAACTGAAGGCCGCCATGTGCTCCGCCCCTGTGCTCCAGGCCCCCGACTACAGCCGGGAATTCGTCGTCCAGACGGATGCCTCCGACCACGGCATTGGGGCGGTCCTGTCTCAATTGAACACCGAAGGCCTTGATCAGCCAGTGGCCTTCATCAGCAGGCGACTCCTACCTCGAGAACAACGCTGGAGCACCATCGAGAGGGAGGCCTTCGCCGTGGTATGGGCCCTCAAAAAGCTCCGGCCCTACCTCTTTGGCACGCACTTCCGGGTGCAGACCGACCATCGACCCCTGCAGTGGCTGATGCAGATGCGGGGGGAGAACCCAAAACTACTACGTTGGTCCATCTCCCTACAAGGGATGGACTTCACTGTTGAACACCGGCCTGGGCCAGATCACGCCAACGCAGATGGCCTGTCCCGGTTTTTCCGCCTCGACGAGGAGAGTCCCCAAGAGGATGGGTGACTCTCCCCGCCTTCAGCTGGGGGGGACGCATGTTGGACAGGCCACGTGAAGGGCCGCTCCCCCCTCTGCCCGACCAGGCCCGAGCCCGGTCCCTCAAGTGTCACACACCACCACTTCACGTTTTCCGTCCCCTCCGGGACCCTTGCCTCTGAACATATCGACCTCGTGGGCCCGATCCACTACTGGCCCGCACGCCCAGCCTGGGCGCCATCTTGGACACTCCGCCACGAGGCCGCGTGGCCCCCGATCGACCCCAACCCTGGGCCTGGCCAGGCCTCAGACATCCCGGCACCACCATCCACCCAGGAGGTGAGCGGACTACTTGGCAGGTCAATGGGAGAAAGAGGTGTCGATGGTTCTCCCTCGCCAGGTGCCGCTCGCCCACAACCTCCCCGGGCGCTGGCTCCACCCCCCTGCTGGGTGTCTGGACCCCTTCATCCCGGACCCCCCAACCTCCAAGTGCGAGGGTCCGGACATCAAAGGGCACCAGCCCTATAACTGGGGCAGCTCCAGAGCAGGAAGGCAGTTGTATCCTGGAGTCGAGAGACGCAGTGAAGAACTCATCCTTGACGGACTACTGGCGCTGCCGTAGCCCTGCCTTGCGAACCATCATCCTGCCTGCTGGCGCTGCCGCAACCTTCGTAACCTTCATCGTCGTCGGGACCTGCTGGCGTGGCCGCGGACCGTTTGTAACCACCATCTTCATCGGGACCTGCAGGCTCCGCCGCGGACCGTCGCTTCCTTCATCCATCTCGGGACCTGCTGGCTCCGCCGCGGCCCGATCATCTAGAACGCCGAGCTCGAGGATTGAGAGCTATTTTCATCTATTGGTAACAAGACTGTCCCGCTACCCTTTTCCCAATCCAGAGACCAGAATCGAGGGGACCCCTGAGTCCAGACCTCCTTGTATCATTTTACCGTACCTAAAGAATTGCTGATAAAGTATCGTTGAACCTTATCCTGGTGTGGTGTCCGTCTGTGGGGGGGAAGTTACTTGTCTGTACGATCGCTGGAGACGGCTCTCCCCGGAGACCTCTCCCCTCATCCTCGGCCGACCCTCCCGGTCCGTCTAACAGCGATAAATAGAGTGAGGGCGATAAATAGAGTGAGGGCGATAAATAGAGTGAGGGCGATAAATAGAGTGAGGGCGATAAATAGAGTGAGGGCGATAAATAGAGTGAGGGCGATAAATAGAGTGAGGGCGATAAATAGAGTGAGGGCGATAAATAGAGTGAGGGCGATAAATAGAGTGAGGGCGATAAATAGAGTGAGGGCGATAGATAGAGTGAGGGCGATAGATAGAGTGAGGGCGATAGATAGAGTGAGGGCGATAAATAGATTAATAGAGTGAGGGCGATAGATAGAGTGAGGGCGATAGATAGAGTGAGGGCGATAGATAGAGTGAGGGCGATAGATAGAGTGAGGGCGATAGATAGAGTGAGGGCGATGGATAGAGTGAGGGCGATGGATAGAGTGAGGGCGATGGATAGAGTGAGGGCGATGGATAGAGTGAGGGCGATGGATAGAGTGAGGGCGATGGATAGAGTGAGGGCGATGGATAGAGTGAGGGCGATGGATAGAGTGAGGGCGATGGATAGAGTGAGGGCGATGGATAGAGTGAGGGCGATGGATAGAGTGAGGGCGATGGATAGAGTGAGGGCGATGGATAGAGTGAGGGCGATGGATAGAGTGAGGGCGATGGATAGAGTGAGGGCGATGGATAGAGTGAGGGCGATGGATAGAGTGAGGGCGATGGATAGAGTGAGGGCGATGGATAGAGTGAGGGCGATGGATAGAGTGAGGGCGATGGATAGAGTGAGGGGCGATGGATAGAGTGAGGGGCGATGGATAGATTAATAGAGTGAGGGGCGATGGATAGATTAATAGAGTGAGGGGCGATGGATAGATTAATAGAGTGAGGGGCGATGGATAGCTTAATAGAGTGAGGGGCGATGGATAGACTGAGGGCGATAGATAGACTGAGGGCGATAGATAGACTGAGGGCGATAGATAGAGTGAGGGCGATAGATAGAGTGAGGGCGATAGATAGAGTGAGGGCGAAAAATAGAGTGAGGGCGATAAATAGAGTGAGGGCGATAGATAGAGTGAGGGCTATAGAGTGAGGGCGATAAATAGATTAATAGAGTGAGGGCAATAGATAGACTGAGGGTGATAGATAGAGTGAGGGCGATAGATAGAGTGAGGGCTATAGAGTGAGGGCGATAAATAGATTAATAGAGTGAGGGCAATAGATAGACTGAGGGCGATAGATAGAGTGAGGGCAATGGATAGACTGAGGGCAATAGATAGACTGAGGGCGATAGAGTGAGGGCGATAGATAGAGTGAGGGTGATAGATAGAGTGAGGGCGATAGATTGATTGATAGAGTGAGGGCGATGCATAGATTGATAGAGTGAGGGCGATAGATAGAGTGAGGGCGATAGATGGATTTATAGATAGAGTGAGGGCGATAGATAGATTTATAGATAGAGTGAGGGCGATAGATAGATTTATAGATAGAGTGAGGGCGATAGATATATAGTGTAATTATGTTGTGTGTAATTATATGGCACTGAGTGGTATTTGGAGTTTATGTTGTGCTGAATGCAGTGTAATTATGTAGCATATAATTATGTGGCACTAAGTGGTATTGTGTGGAGTGTGTGTTGCATTCAGTAGAGTGTAGTTATGTGACGTGTAATTATGTGGCACTGAATGGTATTTGGAGTTTATGTTGCATTGAGTGCAGTGTAATTATGTGGCGTGTAATTATGTGGCAGTGAGTGGTATTTGGAGTGGTGGTGGTTGTGGATGTGGTTGTGGACGTGGTTGTGGACATGGTGGTGGAGGTGGTGGGGGTTGTGGTGGTGGATGTGGTGGTGGTGGATGCGGTGGTGGATGTGGTGGTGGTGGATGCCGTGGTGGTGGAGGCGGTGGTGGTGGAGGCCGTGGTGGTGGATGCCGTGGTGGTGGATGCCATGGTGGTGGATGCCGTAGTGGTGGATGTGGTGGTGGGGGATGTGGTGGTGGTGGAAGTGGTGGTGGTGCGTGTGGTGTTGGCGGTGGACGCGGTGGTGGTGGTGGTTGTGGTGGTGCTGGACTTGGTGGTTCTGGATGTGGTGGTGGATGTGGTGGTTGTGGACGTGGTGGTTGTGGTGGTGGTGGTGGTGGTGGATGTGGTGGTGGTGGACATAGTGGTGGTGTTGGACGTAGTGGACTTAGTGGTGGTGGTGGACGGGGTGGTGGTGGATGGGGTGGTGGTGGATGGGGTGGTGGTGGACGGGGTGGTGGTGGACGGGGTGGTGGTGGACGGGGTGGTGGTGGACGGGGTGGTGGTGGACGTGGTGGTGGTGGACGTGGTGGTGGTGGACGGGGTGGTGGTGGACGGGGTGGTGGTGGACGGGGTGGTGGTGGATGGGGTGGTGGTGGACATGGTGGTAGTGGATGTGGTGGTGGTGGTGGACGTAGTGGTGGTGGACGTAGTGGTGGTGGACGTAGTGGTGGGGGACGTAGTGGTGGTGGACGTAGTGGTAGTGGACGTGGACGTGGTGATTGTGGACGTGGTGATTGTGGACCTGGTGATTGTGGACCTGGTGATTGTGGACGTGGTGGTGGTGGACGTGGTGGTGGTGGTGGATGTGGTGGTGGTGGAGGTGGGTGTGGTGGTAATCCTGCAGGAGTCTGCCAGCAGGCTGTGCAAAATTCAGCAGTGCCTCTAGGCGTTTGTTGCAATGCACGGACTTCACACAGAATTTGGCATCACGGTATAGTACCCAATAAAATATTTCTTAGCACATAATTAAATAAGAAGCTCAAACGAGCTCTTTCGGCATCTCTGGCAAGTGTGAATGAACAGCACCATAAACCTCTAAGAAACGAGACCAGAAGGGGTAGGAATGGGTACAGTGTAGTTTCTGTAAGACTTTCTGAAAGTGACCCTAATCGGGACATAACTAAACCTTTCATGTCTATTTTACAACATCTAGATAGCAAAAGACTGGGATCCAATGATGAAGGCTGAGGTGACACTAAAGTAGCAGGAAGCAACAATATAATGTATGGGCGCATTGCCTTGGCTGTTTAATCTGGTGTGACCTTCAGCGAGCAAACCAAGAAACGGCGGGGGCGGGGGAGCGGATTCGTTTGAAGTCTGATGCCGACTGCAAGCAAACCAGCATGAGTAAGGAGAGAGGCAAATGGTGTGCGATGTACACGCGCCCGCACACATGCACTGTAGGCAATTTGCCTTTGGGTGCATTTTTGAGAGCCCTTACTCAAGTCTCGCTGAGAACGCATGCACGTTCGCTCAGCGAGACCTAAAAAACGAAGGACAGAGAGAAAAGGTTAGTAAGGACTAGGTTATCTACTTTTGGAATGCAACATTGGGTGCTAAATGATTACAGGTCTTTTTTTTTTTAAATGAGAGATATTAAAGATGGTCTACACTTGGTTCCAAAAGTGGAAACCAAACAGATCCGCATACCCTGGTTCCCTCTGTTGTCCCCATGCACTACTGGGTTGGCCCTCTCTAGGTGCATGTCCTCGCCTGCTTAAGTAAGCAAGCGTGAGTTTGTTAAAGTCAAAGAAGCAAATTTCTTTCCTGTTCCATCAAATTGACGTCCCCTGTCTACAAGACACCCTTTACATGAACACTGCTGTTGAAATTGCCTATGTTTGGCAATGAAAATGTTCAGAGGATCTAAATAATAATTGGTATACTTTATGTAGCGCATTTTACAATTTGGCTAGCTTATAAGTGCAGTAAACAGCCATTCCTTTTATCAAAAAGATGAAAGGGGAATGAACCTGCAGGGATTCAAACCAAGAACTTTAGGTTACACACTGCAATGGATGTATTGGTCCATGGAGTTACCTTACTGGTGGAGTTGGCGTGGCCATGACAAAAAGGCGCATTTTTCTATCCTGGAATCTTACCCCAGTTTTGGGTCCAGCAAATGCTCCTTGTGTATAATGTGGACTAACCAGTTGTAGTAAATGTTCGGCAGGAAGGGGTTCTTTTGATTAACTCTATATTTTTTCCCCTCAGGCCGAGGGACTTGACGTGGATGTTCTGTTCAGCAACATTGAGTCTGTGCAGCAAATCTCGGCTAAGTTACTTTCGCTGCTTGAAGAGGCCACTACAGACGTGGAGCCTGAAATGCAAGTCATTGGTAAGAAACAATAGCGTTCTTGAATTTGTTTATAAAATGCCATATGAAATATTAGCAGTAAAGCCATGGTCACCTTCTGAAAAACATCTATAGAGAGCTTGTGGGCTAGAGACTCGGTCATTCGGAGGAAAAAAATTAAAATAATAATATTGTTTTAAATGTTGAGCTCAATAACTTGGCTCAAACAATGGTTTATAGGACTGAACCTTAATGTGTTTCTTTACCTCCCTGATCAGAGAAGAAAAGGGGGAAGTGGTGAGGCAAAGATGGTGGGGTAATGGGTAGCAACAGACTGTGAAAGGTGCGTTTGGTCTGTCCTTTGTTTGCAACCTTAGCGTCTACCTCTTTAGGGTTGTCCTCGCTGAGGAGGACACTGCCTTGTCCATGGGGTTTCTTTGCTTGAGAGAACATTAGAGCCTGATGTATCAAAAGGTTTCCCCATTCGGTGCATGGGGGAATGAGTTGATAGGGAAGGGCCACAGTGTCTCCACCTGCACCACAGCAATCCGCTACCAATGTCGATCTTCAAGGACTCTCTGAGACCAATGATGGCTGCTTCTCCTGCCCCAGTCTGTGCCGCTGTGGATAAACTGGGATCCAAAACCAGCCTTGGCATCCGAGGTTTAACGCAGACACCAGCAGCGCAGGGCAGGGGGGCCCAACCCTGCACGGGCCCCAAAACTCCTCAGAGGGGCTCCATACTGCCTAAACTAAAGCCTATGAATATCTGTGATATCTGGGGGACTTAGGCGCTCCTCTTCACATTCTGCAGGAAGGCCCCATCATTTTACCTTATTAGAATGCGTGCAATACTCACCTGCTTAGAGGCAGACATACTTCAGCCGAGATGTTATTAGAAGATATTCTTTTATTGAGCAATGGAAGCTATAATCCAATTATTCATAAGGGTTTTTTCCTGGTGACTTTATATCCTGATGGGACCTTCAGCTTTCTTCTGTGAGTTTTACGGGATTCACCCAGTGCTTAATTTGAGCAGGTGCTTTCAGGTGCTCAGCACCTGCACTTCTTTCACAGGGCCGGGGCTACAATTTCTGAACCTGCAGGTGGTGGTCTCAATATTAATTGTTCAATTCAAAATAAAAAGAATAACCTACATTGCATGGTGACTGGCTGGTAAATGTTCATTGGCAGGCCGGCATATGCCTGTCCAGGCAGGCATGATTGTGTATCACCACGTTAGTGATGATGTCATCATGCTGCTTACAAATCCAAGAAGTCATCGACAAACCATGGCTTGCATTCTATTCCCCTAGTCTGCTGCACCCTGCCACTGCCTGAGCCTAAACCTCCCATTGGATAGTTGTAGCTGGGGGCTGGCTCATGACGGAGTTGAGGCAAGAAGGCTGCCAGAGCGCATTTGGAGCATGGGGAGTGAGGGCTCTTGAGGAAGTATACATGAAAGTAAGTGTGGACTTTCCACTTGTTCCGTAGCCAAAGTATGATGTCCAGCATCCCTGCATTGCTGCTATCCTCAATGTGCTTCATGCGGCTGTGGCCCAACACAACTTTTGTGCGCCATGGCGTCACCAGTAGAATCTGTGCGCTGCACCCCAGCATGGTAATTGCTGAGCGTGAGTGAGTCCAGTAGGCACCACAGCCATACTTACCAGCATTGGCAGCATTACTGCTGGGGACAATGCCTGTGCTGTAGCAGGCAGGATCACAGCCAGCTGAGCAGTGGATGCCGATGTCGTTGTCATCCCAGGACCTACTAATTACAGGCAGCACTAGCAGTGACATGACCTGCTGTGCTCAAGCAGCAGCCTGTTCCGCAATAAACCCAGTCATACCACACTGATTAATATATGCAAAAAAACATTTTCATATTTTGTACATTTTGTTTTTGCAATCGGTGTAGGTAAGAAAGTAAAACACGTCATCTTCCGCCTCTTTAGGAATGACAAAAGGAAAACGCAGATTTCAAAATAGCAGGGACATGTACAGGCTGACAACAGAGGTCACAGGCAGCAGCAGTGTTAGAGATGAGAGACAGCAAAAATAAAGAAGAGAAGAAACAACACGAGAGGAGAGAGATAAAATGGAGCAAAGTAGAAGAAAAGGAGGAGAGCAAATCAGATACAAAGAGAAAGCAACCATGATGTGAAGAAGAGAGCATTAAGTAGAGAGAAGATAGAATGAACAGATGTAGAGGACAGGACAGAAGAAAAAAAAGCAGACGAATGATAAAATGGAGACACAGCTAATCACTGCTAGCGTGTGATAGTAAAGAGCCAAGATTGAAGGGAGAAAGAGCAGAGCATGGATAAAATTGAAGAGAAAAAAGGGCAGGGCTAAAATCAATAGACGGCAAATCAGAAATACAGGGTGTGACAAAGGTGATAGAAACTCCACCACGAAGGAAACCCAAATTGGCTCCACAAAGCTGCCCAGCCCTTTTTTTTTTTTTTGCTTGAATCCAATAAATTCATTTCATGTACTATTTTATCCTTTTCACAATTTTCTCCGTTCATTTTTTTCTCTCTTTTTAATCAATTTGTTTTATTCAATCCATTTTGCCATCCATTTTCCCATAAAACTCGAGAGCATAGGGTGAATTTTCATGCCATGATATATTTTCAAATGGCCCAATGCATTTCGGGAGAGCCACTCCCTTCGTCAGAGGCATCTAGAAATACAAACAAACATTTAATTTAATTCCAATATACCCACACAATATATCGTAATCAGTTGCCCAAGCGCATATGTAAAAACGAGACCCAGAACATGATCAGTCTTTATGTGAATCACTCAAAAATAATGACTGTTGCATTCCTGAGTTCTACTGTCAGTAAAATTCTGGAAATATCCATTTGTACTCAATAGCTTCATGTTACTAGAACTTGGTGCACGCCTTCGCTGTGTAACAAATGATGCTAGTCATTGACAGCAATAAACAACCATTTATAAAATTAATTTGCTTACCATGACATACAAGCAGAACTTGAAACATCAGGTGAACACTTCCCGTTCGACCCCAAACAATGAGGAGCAGTGACTCCATATTTCCTTTTCAAAGAGTGCCATTACACGCCTCTTCTGTTTCATTGCAAACATCTTCTACTGCTCTTGACTCAATGTTTTTATGTCTGTCACCGCCTCTAGCAATAACCTACAGGTGGTCTGTCAATGACGTAAACCCTTGTCCGTTAAAGCTATAAAGCATGTATGCTGCACGATAAAGAAAAAGTTACTCACTATCCCAGAACGTTCTACCACAAATGATTATACCTGTGTTAAAAACCTGTTGCTATTATTTTCTCTCCCAACAGTAACCGTTAAAACATAATGAACCCACTATGTAATACGCATCAAAAATTCGGTGAGTAATATTCCAACATGACACGGATAGGTAATAGAAAACAATTAGAGAGGTGAGAGGATAGACTCTTAGAACAAAGACTTAGGGGACAGACAACAGATCAAGGTTAGAAGATAGAGACTGAGGCAGTGAGAGTCTGGAAAGTGGGGCTTACCAGAGGAAGACGTGAGCGGTGGCCTCCTTGGCAAAATTTTCAGCACCTGCACTTCTATTTTTTTTTTACAAATTAAGCACTGGATTCACCCCTTAGTAAAGAAGGTCAGAGTATCAGAAAAATACTTTGTCTGTGTACTAACCAGTACCCAAAATCTTGACCAGGTGCTCAGGGTTTTATTTTTAGGCTTCTTTCTTGTTCACTCTTTACAATTAGGTACCTCTTCCCTTCCATGAAGCATCCATGTAATGTGAAAGGGAGACAATGTCTACAACATAAATGATTTCCTACCGTGCAGTGAGCACTTTCCTTCAGCTGCAGCCGTTAGTTTGTATTGCATAGGTACTCCATGCCAAGTCTAAAGCAGTGGTAGTCCATCCTCATGCAAAGGAGCTGTCTTTGGGAGCCTGGTATCGGGTGACTCCTGCTTCAAGTCTCTGGTATGTTGGCTTCTTCAGCGGTATCAGAGTTGGCATGGTCTCTGCCGTCGTATCCAGCAGTGGTGACGATAACTTCTGCAAGAGGTTCAGGACACTGTCTCCTGAGGCTCCATGGTTGGTGTCTTCATGCACTGGTGCAGCGAATTTCTCTCCTTTGGCGTGGCAGTTTTCCTGTTTCCTTGCATCTAGTAAGATCTGAATGCTCTGTCTATGACCTAATGTTATTGTGCAGAGGTAAAAACTTCTTGGTCGGTCCTCTTCTCTCTCCTGAGCTGTTGTAAAACAGCTTCCGGACATCATTGCATACTCTTCTAGGTCCCCCTCCCCTATACACAGGTTCTTGTGAATACCTAAATTTGCTATGTCGAAATAAGCACTCAGTGATCCAGAAGGTAAAGGAGGGAGATGCACAGACCATACTAGTTCAATCAGAGATGCCATGTCCCCGTATTGTAGTTGTTGGAAATGGCCCTTTCCCCAAACTTGTTGCCTTCCTCCTCCCTTTTTGCTGAATTCGTTTTTTGTTGGCCTTGAGACTCTGGGCACTTTAACATTGCTAACCAGTGCTAAAGTGCGTGTGCTTTCTGCTTAAAAAATGGTAGCATTGGTTTATCCAAAATTGGTGTATTTAATGTACTTATAAGTCATCTGTTATGTGCACTACATGTGCCCAGGGACTGTAAATTAAATACTACTAGTGGGCCTACAGCACTGATTGTGCTACCTGCTCTAGTAGCCCTTGAAACATGTCTCAAGTCTGTCATTGCAGACCCTGCACGTGCAGTTTTAAACTGCCATGTCGACCTGCCAGTGTATTTATAAAGTATGACCGGTACTTTTAAGTTTTACATGTCCTAGAACTGAAAATCTTATATTTGTTTTTCACTACTGTAAGGCCTAGCTCTTCCATAGGCTAACACTAGGATTATCTTATTATATTTTATAAGTGTAATTTCCAATTGGGAAGAGATTGGACCCCAAATTTATTATTTATTTATTTATTTATTTATTTATTGAACTTGTATTGCGCACAGCTACCCGCAATGGGTTTCCCGGCGCCAGGGACAGACTGAAGAAGAAAACAAGCAATTGCTGAAAGAAAAGAAAAACAGAACCGAAGAACTTAGAACAGAAGAGTCTTCAATTTTTTGCGGAAAGCAAGAAGACTAGTTTCTGTTTTTAGCGCCAACGGGAGAGCATTCCACATCTTAGGTCCTAGATATGCGAATGAACGGCCTCCCATTTTTGCCAGTCGGATTCTAGGAATCACAAGATTGCCATTGTTGGATGACCTAAGAGAGCGGCCAGGCGGATATGGCTGGGCAAGATTGTGCAGGTAGATGGGAGCAAAACCCTGACGAATCTTAAATAGGAAGCACAAAGTTTTGAAGACCACACGATCAGAAATTTTTAACCAGTGAAGGTCACGCATAGCTTGCATTGCGGACGTTCTACGTGGAACATTGCGCAGCAGGCGAGCAGCTGAGTTCTGTACAACCTGGAGTTTATTGATTGTGGCTTTATCTGCTCCTAGATAGAGCACATTGCCATAGTCGATGCGGGACATCACAAGGGCTTGTACGACAGTTCTTCGAGTGGACTCAGGCAACATCCATATTATCTTCTGCAGCCAGCGTAGAGTATTAAAACAGATTGCAGCGACCTTAGTTGCCTGCTGCCTCATTGAGAGTTTATCGTCGATCAGGACACCGAGGTTACGAGCAACAGGCACGAGGGTAGGCAGCGGACCCATATCACTGGGCCAGTGTCTAGAGCCCCACAGATCTTTATGTTTGCCTAGTATGATCACCTCGGTCTTGTCACCGTTGAGCTTTAGCAGATGTGCTTGCATCCAAGCTGCAACACGAGAAAGGCCAGTTTTAAGGGCAGAAGTGTCCTGAGCCCTGCTGCTAGACAAAGAAAACACAATCTGCGTGTCGTCTGCATATGAGTATATAGACAGACCGGCGTCCTCTACGATAGAAGCAAGTGGTCTGATGTAAATATTGAACAACAGAGGGCTCAATATAGACCCTTGAGGGACGCCGTAAGCAGAGGAGTGAATCGCAGATTCAGCTTTGTTTGAGAAAACCTGAAAGGTGCGCTCATTGAGAAATGAGGCCACCCAGGCAAGCGCAGGTCCAACAACACCAAGGGAGCAGAGAGACTCCAATAAGATGGAATGGGACACGGTATCGAAAGCAGCGCTTAAATCAAGAAGAATAAGCGCAAAGGTCTCACCGCTATCGATACCGTGTCGGAGTCGCTCAGTCACCCCAAGGAGTGCGGATTCAGTGGAATAATTAGCGCGAAAGCCTGATTGGGATGGATGAAGATATCCCACGTTTTCAACAAACTCATTGAGCTGGGTGTTAACATGGCACTCCAATATTTTGGAACAGGCTGGCAGCAGGGATATAGGCCTGAAGTTGGCAATATTTGTGATGTCAGCACCAGATTTTTTAAGCAGGGGGACGACCATGGCATGTTTCCAGTCCTGTTCCACCCGAGATTCAGTGAGAGAGATGTTAAGTAGCCTCATTAGGAATCTCCGTGGTTCAAGGTCAAGTTGTTTCAGTATCTTCATAGGGACTGGGTCCCGCGGGGAACCTGACCTGATGCTTTTTAAACAAGACAGGAAGGAGGAGTCATCAAATGGTGTCCAGTTGTGAATTTTATTTATTTATTTATTTATGGGCTTGTAGCGCGCCGGCATCACACCCGAAGGTGTGTATCCGCGCGGAGCTGTGAGGTAAACAGGTCGAGCAAAGCACCTCCTAGAATAGTACTGTCTTTAGGTGTTTCCTGAAAGCTGAGTGACTCGAGCATTCTCTAAGGGAGAGGGGGAGGTTGTTCCAAAGACGTGGGCCCATGATGGAGAGGGCACGGCCTCCCTGTCTGGTCTTGTAATGTCTGGGAACCTGAAGTAACAGTTGGTTACTGGACCTAAGATTGCGGGAAGGACGATGGTACACAAATTTATCTGCCAAGTAGTGGGGTCCCAGATTGTGTAGACTCTTGTGTATCACACAGCAGATCTTAAATTCCACCCGTTTCCGGATGGGAAGCCAGTGAAGGGCCTTAAGGAGGGGGAGGGACGGCGTTCTAGGGGGGGTGTTAGTTACCAGCCGTGCCGCGGTGTTCTGCACCACCTGCAGTTTATTGAGCACTCCTTCATTGGCTGCTAAGAAGAGGCCATTGCAATAGTCCAGGCGACTCAGAACGCGGGCCTGGACCAGGGTCTTCCGTGTATTATCTGGTAGAAGGGGGAACACTTTCCGAAGGAGGCTGATAATGTGGAAGCAGGACCCTGCCGTAGTGCTGGCATGATGGAAAAGGGTAAGGTCATGATCTATACGAACCCCCAGGTTTTTTACTACCTGTTTCGGGAGCGGGGCCTGACCCAGGCTGGAGGGCCACCAGTCGGGGGTCCACAGGATTCTTGCCTCTCCGAATAGCATGACCTCAGACTTTCCCACATTGCACTGGAGAAAGTTCTTGGCCATCCAGCTGGCGATTGCAGTCATGCCGTTGGAGAACGATTGTCTTATCTCCGGGGTAAAGGTCTTAAAAGTGAACAGCAGCTGCGTATCGTCAGCGTAGGAGATAGGTATAAACCCGAAGGACCTCGTCATGTTGGCCAAAGAGGAGACATATACGTTAAACAACGTAGGGCTAAGACAGGAGCCCTGCGGGACTCCTCTGATGATACTGGCAGAAGTGGAGCTAAAAGAGCCCATATTCACCTTCTGAGTACGCTCTGAGAGAAAGCTGGTGAACCACGCCAAGGCAGAACTGTCAATGCCTATCTCCTTTAATCTGGTGAGGAGAATGGCGTGGGATATTGTGTCGAATGCTGCGGATAAGTCCAACAGCACCAACACCACTGACAGCCCTCTGTCCAGGGACAGGCGTATGGCATCCGTGACGGAGAGAAGGGCAGTCTCGGTACTGTGCCTAGGCCTGAACCCGGACTGAGAATGGTCTAGACTGCCGGTCTGCTCAATGAAGCTGGAGAGGTGGTGATTAACGTGCTTCTCCGTTAATTTGCCAATGAACGGCAGAAGGGAGATTGGCCTCAGATTGGTCATGTCCGACCAGGGGATGGTGGTGTTTTTCCTGATAGGCTTGACCATGGCCTCCTTCCACTCCCGGGGGACCAATCCCTCCGACAGGGAGCGGTTGATCACCGTCAGAATGGAGGGGCTGAGGACACTCCCAATAAGGTGCATGACACGGGCAGGTACAGGATCCACTGGGCTACCTGATTTAATAGTCCCAATCAGGGACTATTAAATGAACTCAGTAGGGGAGACGGAAGCATTGCAGAAAGAACCGGGTTGAGAGAGATCAATTGGAGGTGGAAGGGAGGCCAAAGATTGATAAATGCCCTCAACCTTGGATATAAAAAAGTCTGCAATGGCATTACATTGTGTACCATCTAAAGCCGGCAGCGCGGGAGTGGTATCAGCTCCTGTGAGTTTCTTAACTGTGGCAAAGAGAGTCCGGGGACAATTTTGCACTGAAGTGATTGTGGAGGCGATGTAAGAGGCCTTAGCACGTTTACAGTTTGCGTGATAGAATTTTAGTTCTTCTTTGTAAATCACTTTAGAAGGAGCGGAGTAAGACATCCTCCAGTTCCTCTCCAGGGCTTTACATTTGGCACGTTGGATTTTCAGCTCATCCGAGTACCAAGGTGCTGGTGGGCGCAAGGATCTACATTTGCTGTTCGACCGAGGAACGAGAGCCGACACTGCATCTGTCAACCAACCAGAAATGGGAGCATTCAGATTCTGCTCAGTGTTGATAAAGGATGGAATTGTCTCAGTCAGACGCAGATTAAAAGCGGCTATATCAAGTCTGTCCCAGCGATAAGATGATTTAATTTCCTCCACGTAAACACTGGCCGAGTATAGACCAGGTGGTAGCACGAAATGTATCGCATAATGATCAGACCAGACGAGCGGACGCGCCGAGTAAGTGCAGTCAAATGAAAGAGTAGAAATGATTGGATCCAAGAGATGACCCGCAAGATGAGTAGCTCCGGAATTACAAAGTTTGAGGTTAAAAACCTCAAGATCAGAGAGAAAAGATTTATTGAGGGGATTATTGACATCGTCTAAATGGATGTTTAAATCACCGAGAATGGTGAAATTATTCGATTTTAGTAGTGTTGCTGATAGGCAATCAATGAGTGAGGTAATCCATGACGCGGCATTACCGGGCGGCCGATAAATTTGGTGTCTCTGGAATCACAATTCAAAAGCACAACTTATGGTGAAGTTGGACTTTAAGCTGTATTTCTGAAAACTGTCACTTTTAAAAAGTTGGCATTTTCCTACTTTAGCCATTTGGTGCCTGCTGCCTTTCTATGCATACACATATGGAGTGGGTGACAATTGGATGTTGAGCATGCCCTCTATACAGCCACACACAAAGGGAGCTTGGGTGTGCCTGATGGGCCATCAACATCCTGGTGGGCCATCCTGGGCAGGATGGGAGGGGTGAGCTGGGCACAGCCTCACACTTACACCTGAATGGGATGTGTCTTGTCCTCACACAAAGGACTGCTTAGCCCCCTGTAGTGAGTCTGGAGCCAGGGCAGGAAAGGGATGACCTCTGTGCACTTCAAAGCCCCTCTTTGAAGTCTCCACCACTTCAGAGGCACAACTGGGTATAAGTACTGGATCTCTGACACCACCAACTGTATACACTTCTGGACCGGTGGATACTCTGCCAGGAAGAAGGACTGCTGTGCTACTGAAGGACTGCCATTCTGCTGGACTGCTGCTCTGGAGATCTGCTTTTCTGCTGTGCTGACCTGCCTAGTGCCTCCTATCCTCCTTGCTTGGGTGAGAAGGACTGTGTAGGAAAGTGTCTCCTCTTGACATGGTCACCCCCACTTTTTGCCCTAGAACTGATGTTTTTTGACTGAAAGTGCACTGGGTCCCTGCTAACCAGGCCCCAATGCCAGTGCTCTTTCCCATAAAAAAGGTAAATGTCTAATTGTACCACAGTTGGCAAGGCCTTTAGCACCTTTGTATGTCCCTAGTATGTGCTACCCCTGGTACTAAGGGCATGGGTAGTAAAGAGGGACCAAAAGGGCTTCAGCATGTATTATGCCACTCTAAGGAGCCCACACACATTGCATGTATTCTGCCATTGCAGGCTGCATGAAATTGTGCACCATTTTGAGAAACATTATATGGCACACTCCCTGTGTGCCATGCCCATGCATACTGCATACACTATATGTAAATCGTCCCTACAGCAGACCTTAGAGCCCTAAGACAGTGTGCATTATATTATATGCCAGGACATATCTGCACGAGCAGATCTGCCCCTGTGATGTCTGGTTCTATTGCCAAGATATTGCAATTGTTGAGGAAGCCATCTTAAGCTTAGGCACTGGTCATTACAAGTTACCCGGTTACATAATGGCTTCACTGAAATTAATGGTGTTTAGTATCAAACACCTTGTCTTAATAAATCTGTACTGTTGCCAGTACTAGATTTATTGTGACATGCACCCAGAGGGCACATTAGAGGTGGCACATGAAAACCTACTAGTCCTCTAGTGTGCCGGCTACTGGTATCACCCAGCCTACACCACAGATTAGTTTTTGACCCCCTATAGGTGAGAGCCTGCTCCCTCAGAGTTCAGGTACAATGCCTGCTCTGGCAGAAGATGATCAAACCTCCTTCAGCAGGATGGTTAGCGATTTAGCATGTCGAGGCCAGAGGCTTCAAAGCCTGTACCTCTTTTGATTTGTGGCGCCGGCTTCCCCCATACCTGGTAGATGCCACCTCCTTCGTTGAGTCCCTTTTGGTAACAGGATGGTGGGAAAATGTAGCTAGTCAGAAGGCATTTTCACTCTCAGGCTAGTCGCACCCCTAAGGTGGGCTACCTGAAGTGAACAATGAAAGAAGGGGTTCCACCATCTTCTTTTTTTTTTTGTGGAACTAGGCACTCTGGGTCAGGTTTATGCCCACTCTCCATAGGAAGTGGTCATGTAGGAGGTGTAGGTATACCAGGGATAAGCAGCCCTTTGGCTACTACCTTACACTCCCCATATCACCCTAAATTCAGTATTCAGTTGTCGCACTGACACCAGGAACTCATATTCGACTACTGAGAACCGAGGAAGGATGAAGAAGGACCAACAGTGCGAGAACAGAGGACCTGAACCAAAGATTGGCGGCAATTCTGCCAGGCAGCTTCCCACTTAGCAATCGCAGAGATAGGACGTGTCCAAAAGCTGCACATCCTTCTCAAACCCTTGGAGGACTGTCCGCCATCTCACCTCAACAACCAGCAAAGAGCGCCCGTGGGATGGAGGAGCCACCCCCCTGCATCTGCAGGCATCAACTGCACCAGCCTGGTTCACCATTTTTGTGACCCCCCCCACACCCCACCCAGGTGTACTGAGGGACCAACTCACCAGGACGCGGGTACCAAGAGTCCAGAAGGTGAGCCCTGTTGCTTCACCATGTCTCGAGACGCTGAGCTCTCCTTGAACCTCCCTGCCTCAATACCAGGGGTACCCGGAGTCCTTGCAACTGCCAAGGCGTGTTGCGTGTCCAATCCTTGCACCACTGACGCCAACACCAACCTACCAATGAGGGATGTTGAGATTTCAAAGACCAGCACCAAGAGTGGCCCTGCAGTCTTGTTTTCCTTCCCTCTCCAGGTAATCAACACAAAGTGGGAGCTTCTTACAGTAGCTATCCGCCGAACAAAACACCTCTGTGCCGAGCCTTCCAGCCCGGATCCAAGTAAACCAGCGGTGCCCCTGTGCTCCAGTGACCCTAAAGAACTGAGCCCCCCCATTGCTTTCTGTCACGCTTATCGCCAAGACCCCACTTACAGCTTTTCTTTCCATAGGTACTTCACCATAGACTTTAACTGGTGGCATTCAATGCTATTATCACGATCAGCATCTTTGCACCAGGACACACCAGGGCAGGTAAATCCGAATTGCTGGTGGTTCTTTGGACTTTGGCCCCTAAGCACCATAATTCCAGGAGAGTAACCATGAGGGTTATTTGTAAGTGTGCCCATGCAGAGAATGTTCCTATCCCATCCTCTGTCCACTTCAACCCCTCACCCTCATGCCCCACCACCACCACACCGCTGTTAGCTGTGCCAGCCGCACATGTCTATCTGATATACATTACATATGGCCAGATGGAGAGAAAAAAAGGTTGTTCAGTGACAGAAGAAGCGACAACAGATTCTAGAATATATAATATCGATTATTTTCTTTTAGTGCCAGTATTTATTAGCATAGTACATGTGACAGAAAATAGGAGTATCTCTAGTATGCCACGGTGCTAGCAGTGAATATCTGCTGCTGCTAACATATTTTAGGGTGCTGCTTGATATGATCAATGCTCTAGTACTGGTTGGTCAGCCGGTTATCTTTCAGTGGCAGCCTATCAGTGTGGAAGTCAGGCCGCCCCCTCCCTTTTATTGTTTTTAGTCTACGATAAGTGTGTCAGGCTGATCAGAGCGTTTTACATGCACTAATCCCAAGGCACCGGGAAGGCTGAGCTAAGGTTTGCACTGCAGGGCTGTAGACCTCACATCCCCGAGGACACTGACATCCTGGCAAAGACCTTTGAGGATCCTCGTCCTGATGACGAGGGGGAGCATTACTGATAGTCAACCCTGGGATGAAATTGGACCACCCAGAAGTGTCCGGAGACGGCTATCCATCAGCGAGACCTCGCGCCACTCTTTTCCCAAACTGTCAGAGATAGGGGTAGGATCAGCAGGTCTCACTGATCTCACCCCACCATGTGACGAGGTAGGAAGGGTCCTTCTTTCAGTGGCTGACACTTAACAAGGTTAAGGCAGGTAAATCAGAATTGCTGGTGGTTCTTCGGACTTTGGGCCTGGGCCTGATTCACAGACCTAACTTAAGACAAAATCCTAAACTTACTACCATTTTGGTATTCACAGAAGGCACTTACTCATTTTGGTATTCACAGAAGGCACTTACTCATTTCGGTATTCACAGAAGTTAGGAGCCCTAACTTTAGGACTCCTAAATGCCTTCTGTGAATACCGAAAGTCTTAAAGTTAGGATTTTTCTCAATTTAGTAGTAGTAAAGTTAGGACTCCTAACTTTAGGACTCTTGAATGCCTTCTGTGAATACCGAAAGTCTTAAAATTTGGATTTTTGTCAACTTTACTACTACTAAACTGAGAAAAATCTTAATTTTAGGACTTTCGGTATTCACAGAAGGCATTTAGGAGTCCTAAAGTTAGGACTCCTAACTTCTGTGAATACCGAAAAGAGTAAGTGTCTTCCGTGAATAACGAAAAGAGTAAGTGCCTTCTGTGAATACGAAAATGGTAGTAAGTTTAGGATTTTGTCTTAAGTTAGTTCTGTGAATCGGGCCCCATAAGTCCAGGAGGGTAACGCCGAGAGTCGTTTGTAAGTGTGCCCATGCAGTGAATGTTTCTCCCGTAACATAACGTTACCGCATTCAACTTGGCTCATGCCTCAAATCTGACAGCTGGCATCTTCCTTTTTCTGCTCCCTGACCGATGACTACGGCTGCATCCCGGACTGTTGTTCTCTGTTCCACCATCCTCTGGTCCACAAGTAGGTGCTCCGTTGAATGTTTGGGTGTGTGTGTATACATATGAAAGTATACACATTTGCATGCATGTGCTGTTCTTGGAACTAAGTGTTTGCGGGGTATGTGTGTGTCCTTAGTATCGGTGACAGTAAGTATGAGCGCATGTGTGTTGCAACACCACCGCCCTGCACCGCACCACCGCCCTCCCACGGTGTTAAAATTAACAGCAGCCACTAGGCTGTGTGCAGGTAACCAATCCCAGTGTGCAGCTTACCTATGCGAGGGTGTTGCCTATTGTTGAGTTGTGTTGCTTCAGTACTTAAAGGTGGTTTCCCAGGGGGCCTGCCGCCTGCTCCAATATGCAAAATCGACACTTCAGCACCATTGCTGATTTCGTGTCAGGGCTGCCATGCTCAAATACCCTGGCCTAGGCTGCTGCCACGTCATAGAGCTTCTCCCATGTGCCAGGGCTACAGCATGTGGGGGGATATGTTTTGTCCTAGTGCTTTCTTCCCCTTTCCTGTGTGTGTATTGTCGATAAGGCCCGGGATTGCCTGCTGAAATGCCCACAGCAGCAACTCTGCTTGCATAATATAACACGCAGAATTATAGCTGGTTACATGTGAGCAAGTGGAATGGTTTTCACTGCGATGTTCTTACAGACGGGAAGTGGACAACGAGAGTGAAGCTCGGGTTGTGCATACGTCACTCACAACCCAACTTAAAAAAATCCCTTTTATTTACAGGTGCGCATCTACACTTTTGTTATGTGCATCAGTTCCAGGCCCACTGCTACTTGTGAAGTGAACAGACTTTTCGAATTGTGGTATTACAAAAGTATATGAAGCACCTTTATTTCTTGCTGCTGTGACACAATTACCGAAAATAACGCATTTAATAGAGGATGGGCACGGGACCCATATATCATTTTTCCGTCCTCGTTTGTCAAAACTGCGGTTTCTCGTGTTAGGATCTTTCGGTCGCAAATTCCTCACAATATGCGTGACGCAGATTCTAGGAATACATTAAACGTGGCTCTTAGCGAAGCGTGCATTTTGTGAGATAACCGCTGCTGCTCCGCAGTCGTCGCCAGGTGGCCCCAGGAGGCCTTTCTTGTTGACGTGCCTGCCGTGGAGCAGAGGACAGATTATTGAAGTCTTGACGCGTTGCGAACTTCCTTCCTTCGGGGTTCGGGTAAGACAGATTTCATTTGTATGCACACCGTGAGTAGAGTTTGAGGTCTGGTGTCATGAGCTTTATCGTGCATCACGTATAGCGCAGTTGACAACCGTAGCCACGCAGGGAGCGCGGAGCTGCATTCCCATAGAAACCGAATATCTTCCAGAATGACCCAGTGGCGCGAATTTGGACGTATTAATCTCGTGCAGGGGGGAGTTGTGTGTCGTGAGGTATGTAGGAAAGTCAATGAAGGACGCAATAACGTTGTAGATTAGAGACGGAGTTTATTTTGATGCTCACGTCTTGAAGATCAAGTCAGTAATGCCAGACCAACAGAATGTGTTACAGCCATCACATTCTAGGTGTTTCAAAACATAACACGAAGCAAGGAACACGAGCTTGTCACGAGCATCCAGACATGCCTGAACGCTCGTGACAGCTCGAGTCAACAGGAATGCATTTCCAACACACCTTCCCCCCTTAAAAGAAAGAAAACAAAAAAAACACAAAAAAAAAAACAAGATCAATTCATCACAAAATCATTAAACCTGGCAGGTAAGCGATGTGAGCGAACGGCTCTGGTGTTGTCAGAATCACACACAGCTCGGGGGCTTCCCCCATTATCACTCATGTGAGAGCACTCGCCATTATCACTCATTCTTCCAACATCATAAAAAACACTGCTGTCCGAATCTTCCATTAATTGAAAAGGACCATTGAACAAGGAAACCCTGCTCAAATTCCAGACAGAACCACCATCAAGTCTAACTGCATTTCTAAAAACTTCAACAACCTTCTTGGGATTTGACCAAACAGGAAAACCTTTACTCACACCCTCTTTCTTTTTAATGCGAACAAGGTCGCCCACCTTTGATAGAACGACTAGACGTGGAACCAATTCTTTTGGCCATATCGCGTTTCATCTTTTCCTTATACGACTGAACCCTGTGTAGAACAGCTTCAAAATCAACTTTAGAACAATTTTCGAAACCAGCTAAATTTTTTTTTAGCCACCAAGGGACTAGCTTGGTGCTGGGCTTCCGCCCTCTCAAAAGCTCAAAAGGTGTGACCAAAGTCACAGAATTGGGAGAAGTTCTATAAGCCAATAACATAGATTGCAAAGCATTCCTCCAGTTTAGATTACCCTTGATAGAGAGCTGTATGGCTTCTTTGACCACACGGTTGAAGCGTTCAACCTGACCATTCGCCTCAGGATGGAAAACTGCAATCTTCCTATGGACAATACCACATTTAGCGAAGAAAAGCTCTATCTCCTTACTCACAAACTGTGGGCCATTGTCAGTCACAATTTCCTGAGGAATCCCTTCCCTACAAAAAGTCTCGTCTAAGAATTCTATGACTTGATTTGAAGTAACTTCCCTAACCATTTTGACCTCAGGCCATTTAGAAAAATAGTCTATAAGAACAATGCCGAAAGCCTCTTGCTTTGGTAAGCAACTGAAAGGCCCAATGATATCTAACCCCAATTTCCGCCAGGGCCCTAAGGGTAAATCGATGGGACATGGCTCAGGGCGTAAAGCAACTGCAGATTTATCACTGTTAGAACATTGGGTACACTTCCGCACAAAATGTTCAACACACGAGTCAATACCTGGCCACCAAAAAGACTCCTTCAGACGCCTCCTGGTAAAAGAAATCCCCAGGTGTCCTTCATGGGCAATTTCAAGTAGGGAAATCCTAAGTTGAAAAGGTGGAACAATCTTGTCGCCACGAAGAATCAAACCATTCTCGACAGCAAGTTCCTCCTGGACCTTAAAAAACCCTATCATGTTACCAGATAACTTCCTCTGTTCAGGAAATCCCTGTATGAGGTATTTCTTTACACAGCTTAACTCCAAATCTTTACCCATCTCTTTCATCCAAACATCCTCCTGTAAGGAAAAACGTTCGCTGGACACAGAATTGACGTCTTTAAAATTGAAGGCAACTTCACACTCCTCTTCATGCACAACTCCCGGAATGTCAGATTCAGAAATCAGTCTGGACATGCAATCTGCATGAACATTCGCCTTCCCTTGAACATATTCAATAGTATATTGAAAAGATTGCAACCTAGAAGCTAATCTTGCAAGTCGTGCTGACATAGTCCTTCCTCCACCTGGGGCCATGAGGTAAACCAGCGGCTTATGATCGGTTTTTATCAAAAATTTAGTCCCCCACAAAAAAGGTCTGAAGTGTTCAGCACCCCAAACACATGCCAGTAACTCCCTCTCTATAACGGAGTAATTCTTTTCGGCATCACGTAGAGCCCTAGATGCATATGCCACAACCCATTCTTTCTCACAGTCTTTCTGCAAAAGAACTCCACCCAAACCAGAAGCACTGGCGTCTACCATGATAATGCATTTCACACCAATGACAAAGCGTTTTAAACAGGGGGCATTCACTATGAACAATTTTAAGGATTCAAAGGCTTGTGTCATTATATCAGTCCAAACAAACTTTGCATTTTTCTTCAACAGACATCTGAATGGGTCAACTTTTACTGAAAAATTTGGGATGAACTTAGCGTAAAACTCAATGAGACCTAGAAAAGCTACAAGTTGCTCTTTTGATGTAGGCACAGGTGCATCCACAATGCTCTTAACGTGATTCTTCTTTGGTTTGATTCCCATTCCACTAATAGTGTGACCAAGATATTCTACCTCCTTTTGCCTAAATTTGCATTTATCAAGGCGAAGTGTAAGGCCCTTCTGTGCCAATGCAGCAATCACACATCTCAGATTACTATCATGCTCATAGTCATCCTTCCCATGAACTAAAATGTCGTCCTGGAAAGCTATTGCACCACTCAAACCTTCCAGGGTATCTCTCATTAACCTCTGGAACACGGAGGCAGCACTTGCCAGTCCAAAGGGCATGCGACAAAATCTATATAACCCTTCAGGTGTGATAAAGGCAGTAATGTTTTTGGACTCTTCAGCAAGTACAACCTGGTGGTAAGCACTGGCCAGGTCAACACATGAAAAAACTTGTGCACCAGCCAATGTTGACACCATCTCATGGAGGTTTGGTAAAGGGTGAGAATCAACCCATATGGCATTATTGACACTGCGAAGGTCAATGCATAGCCTAAGTTCACCATTGGATTTAATTGAAATGACAATCGGAGAAACCCAAGGTGACGACTCGATAGGTTCAATAATGTTCTTCTCGCACAAATCTTTTAGCATATCCTTAAGTTTGACTCTATAGGATAATGGAACATTTCTTACTCTGTGCCTTACAGGGATAGAATTCTCATTCAATTTGATGACATGTTCAAAGCCCTTGTACCGACCCAAGGTACCACTGAACACTGTGGGAAAGGATTGGCGTAACTCCTCAACAAGTAAGGAACTGTCCGCAGAGACACTAGATACACTCACAGGTTGTGCAATATACACGGGAGGATCAGCCCTTGGGTCAATTTTCATTCCCAATTGGTATTGGTGTGGCCAGCTCAAAAGTGACAACCCAGATCTTGACACATAGATCTTCCCTGAAATGTGGTTGCCAGAAAATTGTATATCTGCTATAAAATATCCAATTAAATCAATTCTGTGCCCCGTATAACCACCAGGGGAGATATCAGAATCAAATAGGTTCTTATTCGGAAATTTATCTTTAAAAACGTGTAAGGAAATTAATGTGTACCAAGCACATGAGTCTACAAAAATTTCTAAACTCACATTATCGATGGTTATAAAACAAGATGGGAATTTTTTGCAATCACCATCCTCACAAACATTGATAACGGTGTTAACTTGGAACGTTCCTTCATCATCAGATTGAGACTCTTCACAGCATTCATGTACACAATTCGTCTTACCAGAAGTGGATTTGCAATATTTGGTAAAATGGCCTTTTTTATAGCACTTTAAACAAGTTTTACCTAGTGCTGGACAATTCTTATTATCTGCTAAATGACCATCACTTCCACACCTAAAACACAATAGTTTAGTGGTTCTTTTGTCATATTTCTGATTCCTATATTTGTTATCTGTCCTAGCGGACAATTCATTTCTCTGAGAAAAACTCTTCTTATACTTATCCCTGTCTTTAGATACGCTGAAAACATCACTCTTGTCATTACCTCTGATTTCTTTAACAAACTTTTCTGAATGCTCTATGGATTTAGCAATGTCTATGGCATTGTTGAGAGACATATCAGAGGTTGTCCAAAGACGCTCTTGTACTTTTTTGTTATTAGTTCTCATTAAAATCTGGTCCCTTAGAACTTGCTCATAAGAGATATGTTCGAAATCACATGTCACAGCCAATGATCTTAAGGCTGAAACAAAATCCTCAACAGGTTCATCAGAACGTTGTTTCCGAGAATAAAAAATAAACCTCTCCATGACCACGTTCTTCTTTTTCCCATATCTCAAACACAACTGTTGTGAAGCATACTCATAAACATCTATTTCTCCAGGGTTCACTAAAACAGGTAAAGTTTTAAATTCCTTCAGAGCAATGCCGCCTAAACAATGTTTTAACAAGGACAATTTCCTTTCTGGTTCACACTCCCCTTCTTCTAATACGTCAACATAAGCCAAAAAGACAGGTTCCCAAATCTCCCAAGCCATGGGTGGCTCTCCAGGTGTTGACAAAAATGAGGGAGGAGGTACAATACCAGACATGTTACCCTAAATATTTATACACTGTGAATGCTCTTAAAACTGTTGTAAAACTATGTATGATTACTTAAGAAAACACATGCATTGTAATTCATGAGTAATTGTAAAATACGAATGAATAATGACCAAAATCATGCAATACAGTCAAAAAAAGGAAAAATGAATAAATATAGTTATTTAGTGTTTATAGTTATCCTTAGTTGAGTTCCAGTAATAGTTCCAAAGTACTTTAGGAAAAGGAACAAACGATTTCTGGTTCTGCGCGAAGGAAAACCGGCAATGAGTTGCTTGAAAACCGGCAATGAGTTGCTTAGCAACGCTGCGTGGTAATTGATGTGCGCGATGATGCAAAACGTCACGTTGGTCGTCGTGCGCGGTGATGCCTGAGGTCGCGCGATGGTAAACGTGGGATTGCGCAATTAGAATGGAGCGCACTGATCTCTTGCAGCAGGATTTCAAATAATGCCGGTAGAAGAAAACCAAGTAAGAAATTACGTTTCCAGAAATTCAGCCTCCTTCCGAAACTCGACAATCCAGTAGTCCTTCCGCTTTCCTTAACAGCCGTAATCCAACGCTGTTTTGGTAGAGCTTTGGTCAGAAACTCGACAATCCAGTAGTCCTTCCGCTTTCCCTAACAGCCGTAATCCAACGCTGTTTTGGTAGCGCCGGAGATTTCCGAACAAAATTTTTTTTCGAAATAGTGATAAATGTAAATAATCCAAGGTCATAGGCGCAGGTGATGAAGCTCCCGCTCGTCGCCAGTGTAGGAAAGTCAATGAAGGACGCAATAACGTTGTAGATTAGAGACGGAGTTTATTTTGATACTCACGTCTTGAAGATCAAGTCAGTAATGCCAGACCAACAGAATGTGTTACAGCCATCACATTCTAGGTGTTTCAAAACATAACACGAAGCAAGGAACACGAGCTTGTCACGAGCATCCAGACATGCCTGAACGCTCGTGACAGCTCGAGTCAACAGGAATGCATTTCCAACAAGGTACGTCTATTACACAGCTCTGCGTGTTCCTAGCTCGCGTGGCTGTAATCATCTCACATGGGGATTCGATGCTTATTTTTAGGGGCGAATTGACAGCTGCTACTCAAAGTGATGAACCATATTTTGGAACGTAAGAGGTGACTTGTATGAGGCCCAGGCTTCTCTCTCTCTCTCTGTGATGGAGAATGAAGGAGATGAGGGGATTTGGTATGACCTGAAGAGGCTCCGATGCCAGATGTTACCTACCTCAATATCTTTGGGATCATTAACTCTTGTTAGTTTTTTTGTTTTTTAACATATCGGAAACTGCAAAATAGAGCTTTTGTGGAAAAAAGGATAGAATAAGGAAGGAATTTAAGAAAAGGGCAAGGCTGAGAGGACAATGATGCCCCCAACATTAATACCCTTGAAAACAAGGAATATTTGAATACATTTAGCATGGGATTCGACTAGGGGGTGGCATTGAAGGACAGAATAGCCCTCCATGCCGAACACATCCTCCTCTTTATGGCCTGTCTGGCTGAGACAGGGCCCGCCTCGTCTCAATCCTTAACATATATGGAGAGGTATCAAGCCTGAGTGTCAACTGGTCCAAAGTGCTCTTAATTTCCCTCCCCCCTCCCCAATAGGGAACCAGTACGACGAAACCTGGCACCCCTCCCTGTCGATTCGCCAACTCAGCTTCCGGTATTTGGGAATCCATATAACCTGGGAGCTGGACCTTGCCTGAAACCTTGACCTCCGACCCCTCATCTGCTCAATTCAGGCTGCTAAACTGCACCTTAATATACTGGGCAGGATGGCCTCTATCTATCAATCAATCAATCACTGAGATTTGTGAAGTGCTCAGCTGCTTCACAGAAGCGTCCCGGCGATCACAGCAGACACCGAGTACAGGAAAGGGCATTCAAATTTAGTTTTAACCAAAGAGCCAAGTTTAAAATGATGGTTTAAAACGGTCCTCCACAAAATGATGGTCCTCCCAAGGCTTCTATACGTTCTACCGAATTTTCAAAAAATGTATTTATCCTGAGCAAATGTCCAGTAAAAATTGGATTCCACCAGTATGTAGTTGTAGAGAGTTCTTTTTATTTCCAATGTCCATTTCCAAATTCAACAATATTACAGCCAGTCCTCCATCAATATATTTGATGGCCATTGAAACGTTGGGTGGCCGTTTTCTCTTTACTCTCTGACCATTGTGGTAACTAATATTGTGTTGACTTGTTAAAGACCCTGCACTGAGTTTGGCACTGCCACTTTCATTATCTGCAGAATTTTCCCTCCCCCTTTCCAGCCACTGGTTTGCCACCCTAGCTTCCCTGACACAGAAATTCCTTTGGGCTGACAAACCCCAGCAGTTCTCCTATGACAGATGTGTCCGATCCACCACCGACAGGCGTCTGGTCATAGTTGACATCCATCTGTATCACTGGCAGAGCACATACTGGTAGTGCCTGACTGGCTGAACGGGGGCTGGGAAGACCCAGCGTTCAGAGTGGAGTTGTCGATAATCACTCTCAATGGCCTCATTGGTATGCAATACGGCCCCTGGTTCTCCGTTCACTTCCAAGGATCATTAGATCCGACCTCATTGCCTAGAGTGCTGGGTAAGTAGTTTGAGGAAATGGATCTGAACTTAAGGCCAAACGTATAATAGAGCAAATGTACTTGCTGTATTTAGTTTCAGCGTTCCTGAAGTTACTGACTGAAGTGAGTACCCCTGATTTACTTTGTTGCCTAATTTTGATCTCCCTTACTACGCATTGTCTTTGCTCTATACCACACATTGCCTTGTGTGTCCCATTTTATAAGTCAGTGCTATTGACATCAACCAAGCCTTGTATTTTATATGAAAGTTAGTAGACGTTTCGCTGCTTGTATACATTTCTTGTAGATTCATGAGGACTGAGGTTCCGTGACAATTGTAAGTGGTGTTTTCGACTCGCACGAATATGGTCGAGTCTGGTATCTATGAACCGCAAATGACGAGTTTAGTAAGTGTGCGCAGTTTCGCTGTGCTAACTTAAACCGTTCGTTTGTTACGTGGGTTTTTCATCTGTACCCACGGGTTCCATCTTAGATACGGCATCCATTTTGTCTCTTGCCCTCAAGTAGCCAGCGAACGGACGCTGTCCGCTTCGCGACCCTGGGACTCCCAAGATATTTGCGGAAGACACATGTTCTTTGTAAGTGTCTTTATGACGAGGGGGTTGCTGCTGTAAGGCAGATGGCGCCGCTCGAGGCTCATCTTGCCGCACGAGCTTATTGTCTCAGCCGTGCATCTCATTAGGCACGTCCCTTTGATGCCTGTATCTCGTGTTTCCCGTTACCTCCCCTTTTACACCCTTTCCGATCTCCCCACTGTCTCCGTCTTCCTCTGCACCTGTCCTTGTCCCTATTTCGATCTATTTTACTGCTGATTGGAATTTGCTAATGGTGGGAAGATGGGTTTTTACAGTTGGGAACCGCCAAATGTTTCCGCACTTATGTTCCGGACCTTGTGTGTTTCTAAGTGACCAAAGCGACCCCTCTGAGGGCTAATTGTGGGAACCGGGTCGTAAACTTTTGTGTTCAATGTTATCCTATGGGTAAAAACTGTATAAAAGGAGCGATCCACAGAACCAATTTGAAGCAGTCTCCCCGAACTACACTTGATGTACTTCCTGTGATTTCTGTGTTCCCTGCAGCAAATAAACCTTGAATCTTTGACGCCGAAGGAAGTGTCCCGTGTCTCTGTGACTTGTACGCCGGAGCAGGTTACCCACGAAGGTTTCAGGTGTTGTGCCCTGGCACCGCTGGGTCCAAAAGAACCCAGTCCTTCAGTTGGCGCCCAACGTGGGGCTGCATCAGTGGTACCGGTCCAAGCCCGACGATCGTGAGGAACTTCGTGTGAAATCTCCGAGGGAAGGTGCACCCCGCTTCATCGATCCTGTTGTCGAAATAAGTGGCCCGAAGACTTTTCCCGCGAAGATTCCCGCCTCCTGACGGCTGCGACGGACTGCTGCCCTGACTGTAGACCTGTTTTGGCGCCTGGCGTAGACCTTGGTATAGCGAGACGATTGACGGGCCTTCCTGGTGACGCCATCGATCTTTGAGTTAAGTATTTGTGGGTCGCTCCCAGAGTTCTTGGTTGTTGACACTTTAGCGAGTGTTTTTGTTGTTCACGCTGTGTGAGTGTTTTTGTCGGTGACACTTTGCTAGCGTACTTTGTTGTTGTATTATTTGACGACTGCAGCCGCCAAAAACCGAGGGTTTTGTTCTTTGCTGGGACTTGGTAAATCCCGTAACCCTTGAAGTTTGTGAAACTCGGCTAGTGTGCAAGATTCCTGGTCGCAGTACTTTATTCAGTTGTTTCAGACCTTGTGGTGCGGATTCCCTGCTGGAGGACTCGTGTCCGATACCTCCGGTTGGAACTCCTACTTATGACTTATATAGCAAACATGGGCTAGGCCCGATTGCTTTTAACGATTATTGGATTAAATATACGAAGAAAGACGGCGACCTTCGTTGGCCACCTCACGGTAGCTTCGAAGCGTCGATCTTAGATAATCTGGAAGTGAAGTTGTTCGAACGTAAATCAAGGCCGGCCATGTTTGATGCCTTTCGGTTGTGGCGTAAAGAAGCCCGACAGAAAGAAATCAGACAAAATAAACGTAGTCAGCGAGATACTGTTGCTACCATAGTGAAGAAAGCTGAGCAGTTCCAGCGTGATAAGGAGGATAAGGATAAGGAAGTGTTTGAGAGGCTACAGCGTATGTCCATAGATAAATGTTATCCCGCTTTGCCTACGGAGTCGGATAAGAAGGAAGAGGTAGTTGAGGATCCTTTAATGTCCTATCTCATGAAGTCGCCACCTCCGTACGTACAGGGTACCGCAGCTCCCGTGGTCCCTGCCGTACCTGTTCTTCCACCTATCGTTCCTCCGCCTGTTCCTCAACCTGCACCCGTTCTTCCGACTGTTCCTGCTCCTTTGTCTGTTTCTATTCCTACTGCTCCTCCGCTTCCACATACTCCTGCTCCCGCTACTGCTCCTGTGTTGTTAACCCCTGTTGTTGCTACTGTTTCTACTCCTTCTCTTGTTAGTCCTGTGTCTTACTCTTCTCCCTCTACCCGTAATCGTAATTCTCCCCTTGCGACAAACTTCTTTCAGTCGCTCGGACCTGTTCATGGGTCCGCTGGTTCTGATGGTCCTCAGAGACGTAGTCAGCTTCCTGGAAACAGAGAACGTGTTGCGCTATATAATATGGCGATGGGTTGGATGGTAAATCCTCAGAGAAATCCACCCCGTGTTGTCCTCGAAACGTTTAGTCAATTCAACATACCAACTCAGAGATATGTGTTTGACGAAATGTGCAAGTTCTTACATGATCAGATAGCGGCCGATGCGCCTGACGAGGTGCTGACCGCCCTGTCTGAACTTCGGCTTCAGTTCGCAACTGGACTGATAGTGGATACTAATGTCCGACGGGCTATTGAGCGGTTGCTTTCTCTTCGTCCCGCTCCTATTCCTCATGCACTGTTTGTTGAGGATATTGAAAAACAAGACGAGTCTGGCCAATATCCTATGCGTGAAGTTCCGCCAGTTTGGATGCCAGGTAATCCTGGGGCAAACCCCCCGGTTCCGCCATTCTTCCAGAGAGTATGGATACACCTCCCATGGAAAAGATCGGAAGTGTTGCAAGTGAAGCAATCTTTGCCTGACCCTCGCAAAAATCCTGCAGGGTATTACAAAGAATTATCGCAGCTCGTAGATGCTACGGTAATGAATCTTGCTGATATCGACATGTTGTTTGGTAATGTCGTACCGCAACCGGTATGGGCTAAGATTCGTCAGGAAAATCACGCAAATGAATTGGGTGGTGATTGGGCGGCCATTGTAGCGTCAGATGGGTTGCAAGTCGGTGGTGCTAAGCCTGAACAGTTGATTGCTGCTCTCCCTCGAAGAATAATAGCGTTAATGAAAACTCTTATGCCAGCTATGAGGGTGAATTGGGACAAATTGTCAGCTTGTAAGCAAAAGAAAGATGAGAGTGTTTCCGACTTCTTTACGAGGTTTGAGGAAGCATTCATTGATCATAGTGGACAGGATATGAGTACTGAGGGTGGACAGAGGTTGTTTGTGGATAAATTTGTGTCGAACTTGTTGCCCGATTTGAGCAATAAATTAAAGAATTCGGAAAGTGCATGGGCCGTTTCTACCTCAGCTCAGATATTGGCTACGGCACAATATTACGAGAATAGAGAGAAAGAGGAAAATGACCGTGCTGATAAAAAGACGAAAGAACTGAAAACTAAAGTGTTGTTACAACAAGCGTATCCGCCGCGTTCTAATCAGAATGCGCCCCAACAGAATAGATCGCAGTCGCAATCGAATAGAGCGCAGCCACGTAATGATTCCTCCTTCCAAAGATCCTCATTAGGGTACAATCAATGTGCTTATTGTAGACAGGAAGGACACATTAAATTCAATTGTCCTGCTTTAAATGAACGTAATAGTGGTAATTCGTCTAAAGGAGGCCGTGGTGGTTCACAGCACGCATCACGTGGTAGAGGTCGTGGTGCTCAGAATGATCGTTTAGACAATTCATCAAATTCTAATAACTGTTTCGATCAACGTGGATCATCGCAAGGACGATCTGCACAGTACAATGTAGACGATTATTACGTCGATCAGGGAACTGACGACAGTAATTACTAGGACAGCCAAAGACAAGGAGAGGGAGTGGTATCAGTTCCGGTTGATCAGAGAGGGCCTTACGTCGCAGTTGCTACATCGGGCGTCGTTGAGCCTTTTCTGTTGGACACTGGTGCAGCGAAAAGTTCTATCATGCATTCGAAACTCCCTGGCGCACCTTTGTCTGGCTTAACAAATGTTTCCGTTGGATTCTCTGGCGCCCCCGTTAGCAATCCAGTTTCACGCCCTTTGCCCCTTCAAATTGGGCCACGTGAGCTCCAAGCTCCGTTGATTTTGACTACTGGTTGTGGCGAAAATCTTTTGGGCCTGGATTTGCTAAAACGTTTGTATGCAACTTTGTATTGTTCTCCTGCGGGTGTAAAGCTTACGTTAGGAGAGAGAGTAGTCTCTCCCATGTATTTGTCTCTCGATAAGCTTCCACCGGAATTGAGTTCTCTTCCTGCGTCTTTGTGGGCGACGGGTCCAAATGATGTGGGCCTACTTGATATCTCCCCTTATGTTGTTCAGTTGAAATCGAATGTGCGGTTGCCACGTATTCCCCAATATCGTATCTCCCTTAATGGTGAACGAGCATTGTTAGCGATCATCTATGACCTGATCGGAAAAGATGTTATTGAGGAGACTCGGGGAAACGTGTGCAACAGCCCTGTACTGCCCATTCTTAAACGTACAGATCCTACAAAACCGCCTGTTTATCGCTTTGTTATCGATTTACGGGAGGTAAATAAAATTGTGGTTCCTCAATTCCCTGTTGTGCCTGACATCACGGCGCTACTGACTCTGATTCCAGCTACTGCTTCATGGTTTTCGGTGATTGATTTGAAAAACGCGTTTTTCAGCATCCCGATTGCCGAAGAGAGCAGGGACCTTTTCGGTTTCTCTCTCGGTGGACGTAGCTTCCGGTTCAAACGCGCTCCTCAGGGCTACTGTGAAAGTCCATCGATTTACAGTCAAGCCTTGAAGGGTCAACTGGATGCGTTTCGGTTGCCGGTTGGTGCGGCTTTAATCCAATACGTCGATGACTTATTGGTGGCTGCCGATACTCAGGACATTTGCAAAATTGCTACGGTGTCGTTGCTGCAACATCTCTGTGAGTTAAATCACAAGGTGTCACCTTCTAAACTCCAATATTGTTGTCAAGAAGTAACCTATCTAGGTCACTTATTGTCAAAGGAGGGAAGGAGATTGACCCCAGAGAGAATTGCAGCGATTGCGCGAATGGCTGTGCCAAAAACCCAAAGAGATGTGCGTGCCTTTCTAGGTATCACGTCGTACTGCAGGCAGTGGATTCCTAATTTTTCATTGCTAGCGAAACCATTGGTGGCTCTTACGTGCAAGGATGTTTCAACTCCTTTACCATGGACGGAAGAATGTCAGAAAAGTTTTTCTGAACTGCGTGATTCATTGTGTTCGGCTCCTGTGTTAGGTACCCCTGATTACAGCAAGCCGTTCACGTTATATGTTCACGAGAGGGAAGGTTGTGCTTTGAGTGTTCTAACGCAACCTTTTGGTGGTAAGCAACGTCCATGTGCATATTTTTCCTCGACCTTAGACCCAGTAGCTAGAGCATTGCCGAGTTGTTTGAGAGCAACTGCGGCAGCTGCGGTCTCTATCCGACAATCAGCAGGATTGGTCATGGATAATATGCTTACGGTGATGGTTCCGCATGCAGTCGATACTCTTTTGAATCGAACGAAAACTCAGCATTTGACGAGTGCGAGGTTGTCCGGGTACGAATTGACGCTCTTGGCAAGCCATATTCAGATAAAACGTTGTAATGTCCTAAATCCGGCAACTTTGTTACCAATTAGTGCAGAGTCAGATGAAGTAGCAGAACATGACTGTTACTTGCGGACGGAAGAGGAAACGAAAGGTCGAGTGGACCTTAAAAACACCCCATTGGAAGATCCGGATGGCACTCTGTATGTGGATGGGTCATGTTTTAAGTTGCCGAATGGCGATGTGACTACTGCTTATGCTGTTGTAACATTGAATACTGTTGTTGAGACGGCAAGATTGAATCAGAATTCTGCCCAAGCTGCAGAGCTGATCGCTCTCACTAGAGCATGTGTGTTAGCAAAAGGGAAACGTGTGAATGTGTACACCGATAGCCAGTACGCTTTCGGTGTAGCGCATAGTTTTGGACGGTTGTGGCGAGAGCGTGGTTTTTTGACGTCGCACGGCACGAAGATACAGCATGGCCAGCTTGTGAACGATCTTTTGGATGCTTTGACTTTGCCTACACAAGTTGCGATTGTTAAGTGTAGTGCGCATCGTAAAGTGACGGATGATGTTGGTCGTGGTAATGCGTTTGCAGATGAGATTGCTAAGGAGACTGCCCGGAACCTTAGCACTCGAATGTATGTGACGAGTCCGGTTAGGTGGCCCACAGAATCAAGTATGTGTGAAGATACTGTTGAGAGCGTGAAAGCAATTCAGAATGAGGCCACCGACACTGAAAAGATGAAGTGGAAAGAAAGTACGGGAAAGTTGGATGCGAATGGTTGTTGGATTGATTTGTCGGATCAGAAAAGATGGTTGTTGCCTGATGCGTATGTGCTGGCCGTTGTGACAATGGCACATGGGTTAGCACATATTAGCGCGAAAGGTATTTGCAAGTTGCTGGCTGCTGTGTGGAAGAATGATGGTATTACGAAATGTGCTGAACGTCTGGTGAAGAATTGTATGGTGTGCATAATGTACAATCCTGGCAAAGGAACCCCAACTCCCCCTGGCAGTTTTGCTCCTCCTTCGTATCCCTTTGAGGTGATTCAATTGGACTTCATCCATATGGAGCGATGCAATAACCTGAAATACGTTTTAGTTGTGGTTTGCGCATTCTCCCGATGGATCGAGGCCTATCCCCTCAAAGACAATACTGCTTTGTCTACTGCGAAAATCCTACTGAAGGAATATTTTCCTAGGTATGGAATGCCTAGAGTCGTGTGGTCAGATAACGGAAGTGAGTTTGTTGGAAGTGTGATGAAGAGTGTGTGTAAGGGCCTTGGAATTAATCAAAAGTTCCACAGTGCCAATCATCCTCAGTCAGCTGGATTGGTTGAGGGGTACAACGGCACCCTTAAACTAAAGCTAGCAAAGATTCAGGCTACGACTGGTCTTTCGTGGCCTGACGCTTTACCCTTAGCATTACTGTCAACTAGGGCGACTGTACACTCCCGAATAGGGCTTAGTCCCTATGAAATAGTGTTCGGCCGTCCTGCGAATGTGTGGGGGGTTCCTAGGCCAGGAATATTCTCTGATCTTGAGTATCCAATGTTGATTGACTATTTACATGACTTGACTGCTAAACTGAGGTTAATTCACCAACAGGTTTACGACGCATTGCCAACGCAGACGGAGGGTCCAGGCCACCAGCTCCAGCCCGGAGACTGGGTGGTAACTCGCAACTTTTCACGCAAGAATAATCTGGACCCTAGATTTACCGGACCTTACCAGGTACTCCTGGCCACGAGGACTGCCGTTCGTCTCGAGGGGCGGAAAAATTGGGTACATGCTACCCATTGTAAGCGAGTCCCTATTCCTTTGCCGGCAGACCCGTGGGTAAGGAAAGGCATTGCGTCAACAGAAACAGAAACATTGTCGGCGTTTGTGCCTTTCAGCGATGCACAGCCTGTTGGAGAACACTCAGCGCAGCAGAAAGCCACTGTTGAACACTTATCAGCAAAAGACTCAAGACCAGAACAATCAACTGATCAGCAGGACGCTGTCTCTTCAACGGATCCTTTGTTCGACGAGCAGACACGTCCCGGGAAACATCGATATTCTTTGCGATCTCGCACTAAGGACAAATAAAATTTTTCTTGCTTTGCTAAATTGACAACTGCATTATCCCCGATTTCCCGTGATCAGTTTTGAACATTCGTATCATTGAAAATTTTTGTACATATATCAAGCTTCCTTCCTTGTATCTTTTTACTTCCACAGCTGAGAGACATTGTGCTTATATATATACATATTGTGTATTGAAGGCCGTAGGGCCGCGCGCGTACTTCCTTCTGGACAGTAGGTCTTGACGCTAGGTTAAAGGCCGTCGGTTCCTAGGAACTCCTGGGGATTGACTATTGCTGCACAGAACGAAGTGCGTCAAGAAACGTTGCGGACGGTCGTAGGGAATGGCATTCTCGAAGCTGAATGATTTGGAAGGAGCTCAGGCGTATAGATTCAAGCTGCAGCAACTCAGTCGTACCAAATGTTTCATATTTCAATTGTTTGTGTTGTTTTTGACTGCTTCTGCATTATTGGCGGGTGGGGTGTATTACACGATGTCTTACTTTTTACCTTCTACACCTACTCCTACTCCTTACCCTAATCTTACCTCTACTGCTTCTCCCCATTCCTTTCACATGTTACCGGAACACGAGCAGGCTAGACGTGTAGAATTCCGCAACAATTCCTTTATTCAGCTCCTCCATCAGCATCAGTTAGTGGTTAACACTACTAATTGTTGGGTGTGTGGGCTGATGCCACATACTACGGATAAGGGAATTCCATATCTGGTGTTACCGTATAGTTCCCAAGGGTCAGCTCGAGCATTCCAAACAATGTTTCGAAGCGCACTGGGTTTCCACCCCATTCGAGAACCACATTCCCCCTACTCTGGTCCTACCTCATATCAGAAGCCTTTATCGATAGCAATAGAGGATATGGAAAGTGAGATCCATGACTATTCGCTCATCCCTGAAGAAGAGGTACAAGCCTATAAGGTCCTAAGTAGAGGTGAATATAGTGTGTTCACTAGTGAAAAGCAGCTTAAAAGCTCGCCTCCAATATGGGTCGTACCCCACACTGGTAATTTTTGTCTTATGGGTCGTGGCCGAAGATCGCAAGCCCGACTTGGAGCAAGTGCTTGCACTGAAAATTACATTCTGCCGATGTTCTCGTCCCCTGTGTTTCTCGCTGCCAAGGGTACCTACTTTATCTGTTATGATCGTGCATATACATGGTTGCCCGCTGACTTCATGGGCACATGTTTTATTGCAAATCTGTTGCCTCCGACGTTCACTGTAGATGCCGATTATCATAAGACTAGAGTTGTACGAGGCGTAATTAGCGAAGAAGACACTGCCGGTCAAGAGGCAGGAGACTTTTTCAAGGGTTTCCTCCCGTTTTGGGGACCTATGGTTAATAGTAGGAACCTGAGACAGTTGACTCGAGTGGTAGAATCAACAGCTAATATTACTGCCAGTGCCCTTGGTAATATCACCACAGAACTTCAGGCGGAGAGGCTTATGACGTTACAAAACCGTATGGTTTTAGATGTCATTTTAGCAGATCGCGGTGGGGTATGTAAGGTGATCCATTCGAGCTGCTGCATTTTCATCCCAGATAATGCTCCTACCGTTTATCAAGCCATTTCGAGGTTGCATAAGATCTCCGAATCCATACACGTGGATGTAGGGGATTGGACGCTACTTGGATGGTTTTGGGGCCTGATGTCGACTTGGGGTTGGAAAATTCTGATGATCATCGGAGTTGTGGTAGTGTTCCTGTTCACGTGTTGCCTTTGCGTGCAGTGTGGTCCTGCCTTATGTGGCCTTTGTGCTACAACGTGTATGAGACAACCATCTGTTACCAAGGGGACTCGGTTGGACAGAGCTATGCTACAACAACATCTCGATGGTCTGATGAATATCGAATATGATTCCGACTAGTGCTTGCCTACATGAGGGCAAAAGGAGCGTCTGAGGTTCCGTGACAATTGTAAGTGGTGTTTTCGACTCGCACGAATATGGTCGAGTCTGGTATCTATGAACCGCAAATGACGAGTTTAGTAAGTGTGCGCAGTTTCGCTGTGCTAACTTAAACCGTTCGTTTGTTACGTGGGTTTTTCATCTGTACCCACGGGTTCCATCTTAGATACGGCATCCATTTTGTCTCTTGCCCTCAAGTAGCCAGCGAACGGACGCTGTCCGCTTCGCGACCCTGGGACTCCCAAGATATTTGCGGAAGACACATGTTCTTTGTAAGTGTCTTTATGACGAGGGGGTTGCTGCTGTAAGGCAGATGGCGCCGCTCGAGGCTCATCTTGCCGCACGAGCTTATTGTCTCAGCCGTGCATCTCATTAGGCACGTCCCTTTGATGCCTGTATCTCGTGTTTCCCGTTACCTCCCCTTTTACACCCTTTCCGATCTCCCCACTGTCTCCGTCTTCCTCTGCACCTGTCCTTGTCCCTATTTCGATCTATTTTACTGCTGATTGGAATTTGCTAATGGTGGGAAGATGGGTTTTTACAGTTGGGAACCGCCAAATGTTTCCGCACTTATGTTCCGGACCTTGTGTGTTTCTAAGTGACCAAAGCGACCCCTCTGAGGGCTAATTGTGGGAACCGGGTCGTAAACTTTTGTGTTCAATGTTATCCTATGGGTAAAAACTGTATAAAAGGAGCGATCCACAGAACCAATTTGAAGCAGTCTCCCCGAACTACACTTGATGTACTTCCTGTGATTTCTGTGTTCCCTGCAGCAAATAAACCTTGAATCTTTGACGCCGAAGGAAGTGTCCCGTGTCTCTGTGACTTGTACGCCGGAGCAGGTTACCCACGAAGGTTTCAGGTGTTGTGCCCTGGCACCGCTGGGTCCAAAAGAACCCAGTCCTTCAGGACCGTCAAACCCTGGCAGAGGAAGAGCTACCATTGGTGCACCAGGTACAGTGCACCGGGGCCCAGAGCTCTGAGGGTCCCATTGAACCCTGATGATTGCTGTATTTTTGCTCCCTCAACAGCAGTCCAAGGGTGCATTTTCCTTTGCTTGCATGAGGCCTGTGACTTGCATGGTATACTACTGAAGCAAGAGGACTTTATTATATAGGGTCACACCCCCAAAGTATACAATGGCGTTCCAAATCAGTCATGAGTATTCATCTCTCAGATATAAGCATTGTGTGACAAAGTTGTAAAAAGGTTGGCTTAATACAGGGTACACTTAGCCATAAATGGTTCTGGTCTGTCAAGAGCACCAGGGACATCCAAAAACTGGAAAATCCTATTAGTAGAATGAATGTAAATGGCCGCACCAGAGTCGGTTCTAATTAAGAGTGGACTTAAAGCAGAGTTTAACGCCAGTGCTATCACCGCCTAAGGCATGTGCCACAGATCTGAAGCATCCAGATTTATGGTGTATGGGTGGGAATGGACGTTCACATAAGCGAAACCTATTGGCTTTGCCAATGATTTTTTTTCAACTCTTCTTGCAGATCTTAGCAGCTCTTCTCCCTAGTTCAAAATCACAGTACCCAGTCGCTGTTCTACCCAATGCAAAACCCACTTCTATGCGCCCTGTATGAGACACCGGCATCCATTCCTCCTGCCTCAAATTGCCTCAACTCTCATTTTTTTCCCAAAGCAGGCAGGCTTCAACTCCATTTTTATACAACTGGCACTTGCTTCTCAGAAACGAAAAAAAAAATAGTTATCTAACTGGAGAGGTCAGCTTTGTTTGAACAGTATGTGCTAAACTCTGTCCTCGGCAAGCACCGTGGAGTCTTATCAAAAGCCAACACGTAGAATTAACTGCAGCAAAAGTACTACCTCTTGCCTCATCCTGCACTTCATCCCAGGCAGTGTATGTCTGCCTCCACTATGTTTCTTTGCTGTTTAAAGTACACTTGAGTTTTCTTGTATAAGCTAGCATTGTAACGTGCCACTGTTCATTTGATTGACGTTGTGAATGCTAAACTGGCTGTTCTGTACACTGGCGCACTCATGCAACCATTATCCTTGGCTTTTACCAGGAGACCTGTTCTTGCGCATCAAAGGCCCGCTGGAGGACGTATACAAAATCTACTGTTACCACCATGACGTCGCGCACTCTGTCTTGGAGTCCTACGAAAAGGACCAGGAACTGAAGCAGCATTTGACAAACTGCGTCTTGTCCTTAAAGTAAGAGATTTGCAAATGCACATGACATGTTTAACCCCAAAATGTATGCTTCTTCAATGGGCAGGTGGCAAACCTAACTTCTTTTTTCGCAGATGTGAAAGCAAGTGGCTCTTTCAGTTCAGATTTGCGACAGCAGGCTTGTTGGCAGCCTCAACCCACGCTGCCTTTTTGTTGTGTAGGGGGGAGGAAGGATGGGGGAGCTCACAACGATTGCGAGCCAGGGGTCATAATTAGCGTGCGTGCGTGTTGGGAAGGGATGGAGTCTGGTGAGGCGAAAATGGCACGAGAGGCTTCACGTTCATTACCGTCCAATTGTGGGGAGAAACAGGACAGCCTGAAGTAGAAAAGGTAACGAGCTTAGCTGGGGGTAAACAAACGGCCCGCTCTCGCGCGCGCGGCTCCTGCTGGCCAGTGCGTAGAATATCAATCGGCCATATTGAAGCTCGGGGCCTAGTCAGGGATAATGGGACTGTGCGGCCTTTTCGCCCGCCTCCGCTGCTTCCTCGGGGCCCAAATGACCAGGACGCAGAGCAATTAGACTAGTTCGAGCAGCCTGGCCGCCTTGTAGTGTAAATTGCAATTAGGCTGACCTGACGGTCTCCCCGCGGCTGCGCTTTCTCCAGCTGCGCAGACCAGTTATTTCGATCTGAGGTACGCTTGACATTTACAGCAGAGCAAGGATGCTGGCCTAAGGCTTTTTATTTTCAGAACTGGACTTCGTGTAACCTAATTTGCGCCTTTCTTGGGCTATAAAATATTTAGACAAACGCTTAGCAAAAAGAGGAAGTAAAATATTTGAGAGTAAATGTGTATTCGAAATTACAAAGTTAATAACCCATATACTGTGATTGCTATATTGTATGTCAGCTAAATCGAACAATATACCTTTCCTGCTTGCATGCATTCCCTTTTGATGCCTTTCAAGAGGAAAGATTGGGGGTGGCTCTTTTTTCCTCTCAAGTCCATCTGTCACTATTCCCACGCAGCATTGTTCTCTTGGTAGGTGACCACACTTTTGCCCCAGAAGGCATCTTTCAGGGTCCAGAGTTTAGTAGGGGCATAACTGCTCCTCCTCCTGGAGTGTGTGGGGTGTAGGTGGACCAACAAACGTAGGGTCAAGCCTGGCTCAGCCCTGACATCTGGCTCTGGCTTGGCCCTTCCCCGGTGGGTCTGGCGAGCCATTTTAGAGCAGAGCCCAGTATCTTGGACACTATCTCTCCCTTATTTAGTTTTGCAAAGAAAGGAGTTTGACACCTAGCTATACTAAGGACTGCTGACAAGTATGCTATACAAAGGCGTAAATCAAGTTCAGAGTGTGTGTTTTTCCCTTTAACTTATTCTATTAAAATTCCAATTTGAAGCCAGGGTAAGAGGGTGATTATGTGTCTACAGACCGAAGATGCATTTCACAGATGTGCTCAAACTGATTGGGATTTTTTACCTCATTCGTTTGTTGTTTTATTTAATTGTCTTCATTAATGTGTTGAGCTCATTCTGAAATGAAACAGAGGAACCATTGATTTGAATGTGCAAATGTTGGGCCTAATTTTAGTAAGTTAGGAAAATAACACAAATGCATTTTTAATATGTGTGGTTTGCTGGTTTGCTTTGCATGTTCTTTCAGTTTTATACTTTAATGCCTCTCGCCTTTTAGAGTGAATAATAGAAGTTTGCCTAAAAGTTGCGTTTAGAAGAGTGTATCATGTCAGATTGATTTGTTATGTGTGTTGTATGTCAATTTCACTTGCCACTATACCTTAATTCAGCTCTTCAAAGACACAGAAGCAAAAAGTTCTGTTCTTTTGTTTAAAACTGGAGCTACTGTCCAGTGGCTAAGTAGCAAACAGTGTAACAGGGAAACAGGTTCAAACCTTGACTTCCCTAATTCACCAAACTGTGAGATCTGAGACAAACCATTCATTTTTAGGGTATGAAACTCTGAGGTGACTTTCAATATCCTTATCATGTACGGCAGGGAGAACTTTGGGGCATATTACCAACAACTAGCGATAATTTTTGTCTCTAACTTGTTTAGAGACAAAAAGTATCGCCGCAAATCGGCGATTTTTATCGCAGATAAACCTTGCTATTAGCAAGATTTATCGCAAATGCGATAAAAAACTGCATCAATGCATGAATATCGCTGAAAAGTCAGCGATATTCATGCATTATCGAGCAAATGCTCTTAGCCATGTTATCCACCTCCCATTGGATAACATGGCTAAGAACTGCTCAGGGGCAGGTGTTAGCTTTTGGAGATATTCGCGCTTAGCGCGAATATCTCCAAAAGTTGGTAATAGGAGATAGCGATGTTAGGGACTGTTTTCAGTCGCTAACATCTTGGCACGCCCACTTTGCATGTCATTAGTGATAAATATCACTGACATGCAAAGCGGGGCCCAAGATGGTCGCTATCTCCTATTAGCTGTCACTAACTGGTGTTAGCGACAGCTTGGTAATAGGGAGATAATTTTATCTCCGCTTTCTTGGCTTTTAAAGCCAAAAAAGCGAAGATAAACCCCCTTGATAATATGCCCCTTTATTCCTTATAATACATGGTCACACCATCACCTTTCTCATAAACCTCCTACATACTTGGTACGCAGCTCTTTCATATATAAGAGTGCGCATGTTTGCAAACATGAAGAATAAAAGTGTGTAAAATTAAACACATAAAAACGCTGTTAGATATTTGTTACAAAAAGATATTAGAACCAATTTAATAAGTCAGTTTTTTAATAAGAAGGTGCAGTAGTCAGAATGCAGAGAAACATGCAGAAAGATTCTAACTTTTCTATAATTACCTAAGGAGGGCTACAAAATAAAGATGTTGCCATAATGATCTCCTTTCTGTTTGTCACTGTACAGCTGTAAAAACAGAGCGGGAAATCCGATACACCATTTCACACACAGTGTGTATGGCAATGGCTTAAATAATCTAATAGCCTCCTTAAACATGGAAATAATTTGTGACCTAGACCCCGCAACAGATAATTTGTCGAACACCTTCCACCGAAACGGGGCTGAGTCCACGATTGACTACATACTTTTAACCCTCCCCCTTAGTGTAAGGGTTACTAAGATAGGTAACTCCTTCACGACTTTTAGCAACCATGCTATAGTTTCAATAGAGTTGAAAATATCAACATGGGAGAAACAAAGGTGCACTAATGTTGAAACACCAATCGTGGCAAGGAAAAACGGGGTTCAGTTAAAATGGGCACACATAGACAAAATCAAGATGATTGCAGAAATCATATTAAATACATAAGATAACATACAATTGTGTTTAGATCCAGAAGCGGATGCAGGGGAGGTTGTCAGAGCTTTCTGCGATATCCTAGGAAATATAAAATTGGCTCTTACAATAACAAAAGCGCAAAATAAAGGAAAAGGTAGAGGCTGGTTTGTTTCAACGTGTACAAAAGCAAGAAAGGCTCTGTTATACGCCCTAAAAGCTAGACCTGGAAGCCAGGGTCAGATGAGAACATTGCAGGCCTCATATAAACTACAGCGCAAAAGTAGAGAAAAGGAAATGAGGGAGGACTTATGGGCCAACCTAGATAAGGCAGCTGACTCAAGGAATAGCCGTGCTTTCTGGAAGCTAGTAAATGCACTTTTTTTAAAACCACTAGTGACCCAACTACAGATACAAATGCCGAAGATGAGGCTTGGGTCTCCCATTTTGAGAATATTTTTTCCTGTAACTCCGATCTCTCATCCCATCAGGTGGTAGCGCAGGAAATGCGCCCAGAGTCTTTATTGTTCTCTTTTTTAGAAGTTAAAGCAGGGCTGGATTCATGTGGTCCCAATTGACTTTTTTTCACGAAAATCCAGACTTATGGATACCACTCCTGACGAACGTCCTGAAGAGTATAGCCCTGGTAGCCCCCCTCCCTCGTGGTCATCGTACCCATTCACAAAAAAGGTAATTGGGCCAACCCAAAGATCTACAGACCAATTTCCTTGCTGGATACATCAAAGCTTATGGGCCGCCTTCTCCTATCTAAATTAGAGGGATGGGCAAAAGAGAATAACATCTTAATACAGGCCCAATATGGATTTCAGCAGGGAAGGGGCACTGTGGAGCAGTGCTTGAATTTAGCACTGACCAGCAGTGCTTGAATTTAGCACTGACCATAGAAAAGTATACTAGAATGAAGGATGGGAAAATCTACATGGCATTCATGGACCTGAGCGCTGCGTTTGATTGCGTGGTCCATGATAAGCTATGGAACATAATGGAGATGATGGGGGTAGACTCAGCTATATTAAGTTTAATTGGGCAGTCATATGCAAACGCGACCGTATCAGTGCGCTACACCAAAATGGAGACTGTACGCGTTCATTTAAAATCTCCAAAGGAATAAGGCATGGAATGCGTATTGCCCCATTTCTCCTTCATATACACGAATGGAGTTGAGGAAGCACTCACCATGGCCACGCGGGATGCCCCTCTTTTTGAAAATCATATGCTACCAATACTGGCTTATGCAGATGACGCTGTGCTAATTGCCAGAATAGGCCTTGGGTTCCAAGGGCAGATAACCGCGTATGTTACATTCATGGACTTACTTTATCTGAAAGTAAATCAAACAAAGTCATTTATAATAGCAGCCCGGACAACAGAAAGAGAAAAAATCCCGCAATTCCATGCAGAAGCGGAAAAAATTGAGGTAGTGGATGCTTTCCCATATTTGGGGATTCTTTTCGATAAAGATCTGACCTGGGCGAAACTGACGGAAGAAAGAAAGATGGTGGTGGAGAGGGGCATTAATGCTGTAAAATCCTTTGCTAGAAAACAGGGTGCTAAACCCCTATTACCGATAAAAAATATCTACCAGGCAAGAGTAAAGTCAGCAGTGATCTATGAAGCTGGCGTGTGGGGCGTGGTGGCACCAACACCACTACAAATGATTGAAAATGAATTTTTTAAATCCATAGTGGGCCTCGCTTCATCTATTGCAAATAGTACCCTCCACACAGAACTAGGTTTGCCCTATATTTCAGATTACATACAACTAGCCCCACTCCTCCTTTGGCACTCAATATGCAGAAGAGATACAGTGCCTCTTACTCAATCAATAATAAGGAGTTGTTTAACCATGGATAAGTGGAAAAGGTCTAGGTGGCTTAGTTATGTAGAGTCAGTGCTAAGGGAGATTGGCCTCCATTAATTATTTAAAGATCCACTGACCTGTAAGAAGGTCTCCCAAGCAGAAGGTTGCCAACATGTTCCTGCTAATGTCTGAGAACAAGCGTAGAGAACAGCAAAAGAGAAACACTCCGCCCATATATACAGCCTCAATCCACCACTAATAGAAGTGGATTCTCTTATTTAGCAAATGTAAATAGGACCCAACACAGATTCATATTACTCAGGTTCCACACTAACTTGATCCCTCTTATGCTAGGTTATCCAGAAAAAACATATAATCATTCCGAGCTTAGTGCATGCCCTTGTGATAACCTGTCACCCCAAACCGAATTGCATTTAGTTTTATTCTGCAGGCTATATAAGAATGAAAGAAATGATTATTTAAAACCAATTTTAAAGAAAGGGAATTTTAAGCAGTGTTGGGTGGCACTCTACGTTTTAAAATCATTACCTGACCCTTTGGTTTGCTACTCAATAGCGTCATTCTTATGGGTCTGTATGAGGAAGAGGATTGTGTGTATATGAAATGGTTTCTGTTGTTTTAAAGATTTTAATGCATCTATGTTTGTATTTAGAATCATTGTCGAAATATCTGTAATTTTTACAAACAATTTGTACAATTTTATGATGAAGTATTTATTTGTACTTTTATGATAATTTTTAACTTGATCGTATAAAGAAATGAAATTAAATGAGTGGAATAAAGAAAAGCCACCTTTCACTTTCTTTCTTTAAATAGCTACTTTAATTATGCTTCATTGAAGGAACACATTGGCACTCAATTGTGAGACCAGCAAGCTGGCTTCCACAAAGATATATCTTGCACAGACCAGATTGCAAAATTGCGCATCCTCATTGAACAGTCAATGGAATGGAAATTCCCCCTCTGTCAACTTTGACTATGTGAAGGCATTCAACAGCATGGATAGAGAGTCCCTTTGGAGATTCCTCTGTCACTACGGCACACCAGATAAAGCCACAAGAATCACCCGGAACTCTTACAAGGGAGTGACCTGCAAGATCATCAATGGAGGACAACTCTGGGAAGCTTTCAAAGTAAGGACAGACGTCTGCCAGGGTTGGTTGCTCTCACTTTTTCTCCTACTGCTGACCTTCGACTGGATCATGAAGACATTGACAGCAAGGAGAAGAAATTGGATCCAGTGGAAACCTTGGATGCAGCTTGATGACATGGACTTTGCAGATGACCCGGCCCTACTCTCTAATATCTATCTGCAGATGCCAAAGAAGACCGGCAAAATGGCAGCCACATCAGCACAACTTGGCCTCAACATCCACAGGTGAAAAACAAAGATCTTGATGGCTAACACAGCCAGCACAACTGCAGTCACTCTTGCAGGTGATGCACTGAAAGAGGTTGAGGCTTCACCTAACTGGAAAGTGTCATAGGCAACTAGGGTGGCACAGACACTGACTTTGAGGCAATAATCGATAAAACAAGGGCTGCATTTATTCAGCTGAAGATGATCTGGATCAAGAACCTAATGCTGCAAACCAAGATCAGGCTTTTTTATCAACAACATAAAATCTGTCGTCCTATGTGGAAGAGAAACATGGAGGGCAACAGTTACCCCCACCAATAAAGTCTATACTTTTATAAACACCTGTCTGAGGAAAATCCTCCAAATCAGCTGGCCAAATACCATTAGCAACAATGACCTATGGCCATTCCTACTCCAGGCTCAGTAAGAAATCATGAAAAGATGCTGGGGCTGGACAAGTCGCACCCTCTTTAAGCCCCGATCAAACACTACCAGGCAAGCCCTTACCCGGAACCCTCCCGGGAAAAGGAAAAGAGGAAGGCCAAGAAACATCTGGTGTCAAGTCCTCGAGGCTGACTGCAAGTAGATGGGTTACACCTGGAGTCAGATTGAAAGAAAAGCTCAGGACAGAGTTGGCTGTAGAGTCATGGCTGACGGCCTACACCCTCAGGAAAAGTAGTGGGCGAAAGTAAGTTTAATTATTCTCCAAGATCTAACCTGCCTTTCTTCTCAGCTGCCGGCTCTTGCAGCAGGCACTGTGACATCAGAACTGAACTGTAATAAGTTATTACAGTTGAGCAACTACTCACTTCTTTATAATAGGCAACTGGGTGCATTACAAGTCGCCAATTATAAGGAAATTTAAGACCAGATTATCTACCGTAATTTCAGAATCCAATTTATTATAATAAGATTAACCATTTACATAGTGCTCATCGTGAACTGAATTACCTCATGGCTCACTCATGGCATTCTCCTCTGGGCATATTGCGGGGCTTGTTGGTTCTTGAATCTTTGTAAGTTTAGTGTTAGAAATTAATTTCAATAAATGTTGGATGTAGTAATGTAATCTATGCAATACATAGAAACACTTCCAAATGTTAAACAAATAGATGTATGTTATTTACGTGCCAAAACTTGCCAAAGCTCTGCTTGTATTTTGGGTCTTCGAGCTATGCCAGACCCTGGACGCTTAGCTCACTCTATATATTTGCTGACTTGCCCACCACTGGTCTGTGGCTGCCAGAGATTGGGCTGCTTTGTTGCTACCTGCCGGAGTGAGCAGTGTTCGAATAGAGGGTCCTATGTTATGTTATGTTATAGAAGTTTTATATCGCGCACAATTACTCGTGAGTATCCTGGCGCGCAAAGTTACTGTGACCTGGCGGAGCAAAGGAGTTTAAACTGGCAGGTTAAAGAAGAAGGTTTTGAGTTGTTTTTTAAACAACCTAGAGTCATGAATGTAGCGTAATTCCAAGGGAAGAGAATTCCATGCTTTAGCTGTTTTCACGGAGAGGGACTGACCACCAAGCCACATCCTACGGAATCTGGGAGTCACCAACCGGCGTTTGGTGGCTGAGCGCAGAGCCCTACTCGAAGCATAGAAAGCAAAACGCTTCATAAGGTACATTTGTCCAAGACCGTGCAGGGCTTTGTGGGATAGAGTGAGAGCTTTGAATTGCACTCTATGGGCCACAGAAAGCCAGTGTAGATCTCGCAGGTGCTGTCTTATGCTTGATTTTTTGGAGATGTTAACCAGTTGGCTGCTAGTGGTTTTCCCCTCCTGTGCTGGAAAGTAAGATTTATCATTGTTCATGACAAGGTCAGCTTGTCATAAGCACAGCTCCACTGTGCCTCATGACGAGCTGAGCTCGTCATGAGCAGCGAAGGGGTTAAACAGAAGTCTAGCCGTGGCATTCTGTATGGTCTGTAGTTTTTTATCCAGATAGCCTGGAATGCCGATGTACAAAGCATTGGCGTAGTCAATGCGAGAAAGGATTAGAGCCTGAGCGACCATTTCCTTAGCTGGCCTGGGAAGCAGAGGGAAGAATCGTCTTGGGGATTTAAGAGTACCAAAGCACACTCCGGTGAGTTTCTTAATTTGCGTCAAGAAACAAAGGTCTTCTCCAAACCATACCCCCAAATTCTTGGCTGGGGTGACCACAGCATTTGGTTGGGGGAAGTCTGGAGGCTACAAAGATTCTCTAAAGGCAGGAGGGAACTGACCATACAAAAGGACCTCCGACTTGTCCTTGTTGCACTTCAGTTGAGCCAGGTAAAGCCACTGAAACACCGATGCAAGACATTTCTGGGTTCCTTCGGTCGACAGTTCAGAGTCTTTCCAGGTAAAAAGCAGTTGGGTATCATCAGCATGAGCTATTATTTTTGCTCCCAGCTCCTCCGCCAGAAAAATCTATGGAGTCAGGTAAATATTAAAGAACAAAGGGCTCAAAGTGGAACCCTGTGGGACTCACGTAGATATTTTCCTGGCAGCCGATGAAAAAGGTGGCATCCAGACCTGCTGGGTGCGATCTTCCAGAAAAGATTTCAGCCAATCCCAGGCAGGGCCCACGATGCCAATGTCTGAGAGCCGAGTGAGAAGTAGTTGGTGGGGCATCAATAAAAAAGGAGGACAGCTCCTCACACCATTGCAATGAAGCTCGAAGGACTGATTGTTCAGTGCAAGGAGTTAGAAGGCTTCGAACAATAGAGAAAATCTCCTTGCTATTGCTGTTGGCCATGGCAATCCACTCTAGCATAAAAACTACTCTTCGCCTCCATAATGGCTGAATAGTAGTTGCTCTGGGCTTTACAGAGAGCAGTTTTGGCCAGGGGGCAATAATCCAGACGCCAGCGATATTCAAGTATTTTGCAACCCAATTTAAGCACTCTAAGTCCAAATACCAGGGTTTAGATGTGAATTGTCCCGGTCGTTTATTTGGTCGGAGTTTGGAGGCAGAGTCAGCCCCTTGCCTGATCCAGGAGGTAAAACTCTCTACCACTCCTTCAAAACCAAAGGCTGCCGGCGGGCGCGAGACTAGAAGGGCCTTAGAAAGGGCTGGAATATCAATCTTCCGAGCTGGCTTACTTTGGGCCGTGCCTAACAGGCCAAGAGATTTCCCTAGAGCCCAGGAGAACCGGATCAGATAATGATCGGACCAAGTGACCTGAAGGGGGTCGATAACAGACAAGGCAAAGTTGGAACACACTAGATCAAGCATATGACCTCCCTCGTGAGAGGGAGACTTAATCCACTGGGTTAGCTGTGCCAGATCAAACAGATCCATAAGTTCTCTTGAATCAGGAGCCTCCGTGCAATCTAAATGGATGTTAAAGTCGCCTAGGAGGAGGAAGCATGAGAAGCGGAGGGCACGGGGAACAATGACATCGTCCAGGGCTTTCAGGAAAGGTCCAGAAGGACCAAGGGGGCAGTAAACTAAAGTGCCACCAAGTGTATAATGGGGGGACATGGCAATGGAGAAGTCAAGGTCCTCCCCATCCACTAGCTTGCAGATGGCTCGCTGGAGAAAGCCCGAATGTCCCTGAACACCAGTGCTATCCTGCCCCCCTTCTCAACTCTACGGTCTGCTCTCACAATTTTAAAGCCTGCAGGAATGGTCAGCTCAACCACAGAGGCACAATGATCATTAAGCCAGGTTTCAGTTATAAATAAGACATCTAGATTTCCATCAGAAAGAAGCTCATAGATGTCCGGAGCATGTTTCACCATAGAGCGGGAGTTAATAAGTGCAGCTCGAATCCTGTTCTCCCTCTCAATTCGAGGAGCGGAGACTAACGGCTTAATATGGAAACAGAATTGGCAGGTGGGGCAAGTCCTGTGAAAACTATGGAGGACAGCCCACTGATTCCCACCCCCCTGGCACTTGGTGTTATCAAGCGCTAAAAGTTCCTTACGACTGAAGGACCTCCGGCCATCCGGGAACTCACAGGTGTGTCAGGCAGCACGGCTGGCGCTGGGCGCTCCCGGGGCGCGGACGGCCGCAGACTGGCTTGCCCCTGGCGCGCCCGCTGCGCGCGTCTGAACACGTCCACTCCAACCTCATAATTTATACAGTGAGGGCACGAACAGGGAATCAGGTGAAAGAGCAGGAAAAAGCCTGGACTGCTCACCTTGACTCACCCAAGATGGCGGATCGGCACCACGGAGCGAAAGCCGGCCTCCGGGGACCACTACTAAGCCACAGGCAAAGAGCAGTGAAAAGTAACTATCAAAATCGGGTCACAGTGAATTGGGGGCAATTTACATGTCAGAAGCTAAAAGCGGTAAAATAATAAAAAGCAAAGTTTAAAAAAGCAAATAAGTTCAAAGAAAGGCTGAAGCAGTGCAATTAACAAGCCTCAGTTAAAAGATCAGTAGTAAATCGCTAGTCTATCTCAAGTTCAAGTTCAGAGATTTGTATAGCGCACTTCTCACCCAGAGGGTCTCAAGGCGCTTGAGGGAGGGGGGTGTTTTATTTATCGAATATCCAAGTTTTTAGTTGCTTTCTGAAGGCGAGGTGGTTCTGTGTAAGGCGGAGGTGGGTGGGGAGAGAATTCCAGGTTTTGGCCGCTAAGTAGGAGAAGGATCTTCCCCCCCATGGTTGATTTATGTATGCGCGTGATAGCGGTGAGGGCTTGATTGGACGATCGTAATTGGCGGGAGGGGGTGTAGAAGGACAGTCGCGTGTTGAGGCATTCTGGTCCTTGGTCGTAGAGGGCTTTGTGTGCGTGGGTGAGGAGGCGGAACGTTATTCTCTTGTTGACGGGGAGCCAATGGAGGTCTTTCAGGTGGCAAGAAATGTGAGCTTGCCGAGGGATGTCCAATATGAGTCTGGCTGAGGCGTTTTGGATTCGTTGGAGTTTTTTCTGTAATTTGGCTGTGGTTCCGGCGTAGAGGGTGTTTCCGTAATCCAGTCGGCTGGTGACCAGTGCGTGGTTGACTGTCTTTCTTGTTTCGGTGGGGATCCAATGGAAGATTTTTTTGAGCATGCGGAGGATGTTGAAGCAAGATGATGAGACGGCGTTGGCTTGTCTGGTCATCGAGAGGGAGGAATCCAGGATGAAGCCCAGGTTACGTGCGTGATCCGTAGGTTTGGGTGCGGTTCCCAGGGCCGGTGGCCACCAAGAGTCGTCCCAGGCAGAGGGGGATGATCCTAAGATGAGGACTTCCGTTTTGTCGGAGTTGAGTTTTAGACGGCTGTTCTTCATCCAATCGGCTACTTCTTTCATCCCTTCGTGTAAGTTGGTTTTGGCGGTGTTTGGGTCTTTGGTGAGGGAGAGGATCAGCTGGGTGTCGTCTGCGTAGAAGATGATGTTGAGGTTGTGTTGGCGAGCGATAGATGCAAAGGGACTCATGTATACGTTGAAGAGGGTGGGACGGAGTGATGGTCCTGGTGGTACGCCATAGATGACTTCAGTGGCCTCTGATGTAAAAGGGGGGAGGCGGACTTTTTGGGTTCTTCCGGCGTGGAACAAGATAATCCAGTCCAATGCTTTACCTTGTATTCCGATGTTGCTGAGGCGTTGAGTGAGGGTGCTATGACAGACTGTGTCGAAGGCTGCGGAGAGGTCGAGTAGGATGAGGGCGGCTGTTTCACCGTTGTCCAGTAGAGTTCGAATGTCGTCTGTTGCCGCGATGAGGGCGGTTTCGGTGCTGTGTTTGGCTCGGAAGCCGGACTGTGAGGGGTCGAGGGATTTGTTGGATTCAAGGAAGGCGGCGAGCTGATTGTTGACGGCTTTCTCTATGACTTTGGCAGGGAATGGGAGGAGCGAGATGGGGCGGTAGTTCTTAAGTTCAGTGGGGTCTGCTGTGGGTTTCTTCAGAAGGGTGCTGAGTTCGGCATGTTTCCAGCTTTCCAGGAAGGTAGCGGAGTTGAAGGAACAGTTGATGATATCGCGGAGATGGGGTGCGATGATGGAGTCTAATTTGTTGAAAATGTGGTGAGGACATGGGTCGGTTGGCGATCCTGAGTGGATGGAGTTCATCAGGAGGCGGATGGTGTCTTCAGTGGTGATTGGGTTCCAGGTGTAAAGGTTGTTAGAGTGAGGTTTTGGTTCGGAGGTGGGTGGAGTGGGCTGGTCTTCGTACTGGTTTTCAAAGCTGTTATGTATGTCAGCGATTTTGTTGTGGAAGAATGAGGATAGAGAGTCGCAGAGGTCTTGGGAGGGAGTGATGTCGTAGGTGCCAGCGGTGGGGTCGGTAAATTCTTTGACGATGTTGAATAGTTCCTTGCTGTTTTGGGCATTGTTGTTGAGTCCATCCTTGAATGCTGATTTCTTGGTGGATCGGATCAGTTGGTGGTTTTTGCGGGTGGCGTTCTTGAAGGTGGCTAGGTTGTCAGTGGTTGGGTTTTTTCTCCAGGCTTTCTCGAGAGTACGGCAGAGCTTCTTGGATTTCTTAAGGTCATCGTTGAACCAGGAGGCTTTTTTGCTACTTTGTTTGAATAGCTGGTTCTTCAAGGGTGCTAATTCGTCAGCGCAGTGGGTGATCCATTGTGTGAGGTTGGTGGCTGCTTGGTTTGGGTCCGATGATATGGCAGGGGGGTTTTGGTGGAGTGAAGTGAAGAGCTGGTCGGTGGTGATTTTGTTCCAATTTCTTCGAGGTATAGGATGTGGGGGATTGTGGGTCGTGGTCTTTTTGTAGCTGAAGTGGACGCAGCTGTGGTCCGTCCAATGGAGTGCTGTGGTGTGATCGTAGGAGATGTGTTTGCTGGAGGTGAAGATAGGGTCAAGCGTGTGTCCGGCAAGGTGGGTGGGGGTGTCAACAAGTTGTTTGAGTCCGAGATTGTCCAGGTTGTCCAGGAGGGTGGTGGTGTTGCTGTAATTTTTCTTTTCCAAATGGAAGTTGAGGTCTCCTAGTAGATTGTCGTTCTCAGAGGAGAGGGCATGTGGGCTGATGAAGTCCGTGATGTCTTCACTGAATTGTGTGTGGGGTCCTGGTGGTCTGTAGATGAGGGTGCCTCTGAGTGTGGTCTTGTGGTCGGTGTGAATCTAATAGTGAAGGTGTTCGGCTGTAGCAAGGTTGTCGTCGGAGCTGGTTGTGATGCGGATGGTGTTCTTATGGACGATGGCGAAGCCTCCTACTGTTTGGTTGGTGCGGTCCTTTCGGATGATCTTGTAGCCGTTCTGGATGGCTATGGCGATGTCTGGTGCTTATGAGGCATTCATCCATGTTACTGTAAGGAAGGTGACGTCCGGTAAAGTAGTGTCGAGTAGGTTCCAGAGTTCAATGGAGTGTCTGTGGACCGAGCAGGTGTTCAACAGGATGCACTTCAGGTGGTTAGAGTCGGACATATGTCTGGAGTTAGTGGGTTTGGTGTGGGTCGCATTTGCAGGAGTGGCAGGTGAAGGGACCATGGGTGTGTCCTGGGGCAGCTTGGTAGCATAGTGGTGTGCGGCCGGGGTTAAGTGCTGAGAGGGTTTTGGCGTGGTACGTTATGCGGGTGAAGTGGATTTTGCGGGGGCCAGGGGGTCTGGCGCTTGGCGTGGTCCAGGCACAGACGGGCGTAGACGGGCTTACCTTTGGCGCACCTTCGGCGCGCATGGGGCGTGACCGCTGCGCGTGAACGCTGTGCGCAAGAGCATCTGTCATATGTGGATAGTGGAGGGGGAGGGGCGAGGGAGGAGCAGCTGGGAGGCGGGAGGCGGGGTGGAGAGCCGGGCAGGGAGGCACAACAACAACAACAAAAACAAAATGGCAGTCAGCCAAAAGCTAAACAGGGTTGGGGCACAATATGTTAAAAACGCGATGTGAATGGCAGTGGAACCGGCACAAGGCACAATCAGGCACAAAACCAAATTACAGGCAGCACAATTGAGCAGAGCGTTGCAGTGCGCTTTGGAAGACTAGCGCTACGATAATATGCAAATTAGCGATCGCAAAATAGACAAGGCAGCGCAGCACAATTGAGCAGGTATTTAAAGCGTTATATGGCGATCTAGCGCAACGAGGGTATTCAATAAGTATTCGATGCAGGCAGTGGTCTGACAGTGGGCGCTACGATACCAGTTAGGCATGCAGGGCAGGCTCACGCCTCAGGAGAGGCAACAATGCGCGTACTATAATGAAAAGCAAAGTTTAAAAAAGCAAATAAGTGCAAAGGAAGGCTGAAGCAGTGCAATTAACAAGTCTCAGTTAAAAGATCAGCAGTTAATCGCTAGTCTATCTCCCGGATCACGCCTCAGGAGATGTAACGTTGATAACTGATCCCTGCACACTTGTGGTTTCCTTTTAGACTGATGTCTTCACTTCTAAGTCAACATCCAAGTGGTGCCTCCTGGCACCACTTAGGCATTACAAAAAAAAATCATGTAATCCTACCGAAACCTGAAGACTGATTTTGATTATAATTTTCATTTTTGTGCACCCAGTACGTTTTCTAGTATAAATGGGTGATTGAGCATACAAATGACTAAAAGTGACGTTGTTTTTAAACAGGCTTGTGGGTACTTTCTAATTACACGTAAAACAATTTTCACAGTCACAGCCTAGTTACATCAATAGGTCTCCTGCTGTCCTGTGCCACCGGGACCAGGCACTCCTATTCCTTGATGGCCCTCTGCACTCGATTGTCCTTGGTCGAATCCCTAACACTCCACGACCTGCGAGGAAGGCAATTTCAGGCATCCTTCTCCTTACTAATTGTAGGGACTTACCACAACCTTTCTGCATAGCCAAGAAATGCAACACATCCTCTGGGAAAAAACGTTCAAAAATGTCAGGTGAACTAAAAGATGCAACATATGCCTGCCATGCTACCTCATACACACACTTTGTCCTGGGGCCAAGTATTCTGCAATTAATTCTGGTACAATGGGGCACCAAGCCCCCACAATTCCTTGGGAGAGTCCGTCATCATCTTGTCCGTCTGAGGGGACAGTGCTCTGAACTCTACGAACTTGAAATGGGAAAGGACTCAGCTAGTGTATTATTTACCCCAGGGACACGATTGGCAGAGAAATATACTTTTGACACTAGGCAACAGCGGTTGAGGGCCTTGAGCAGCCTCAACACGAAAGGACATCTAGCGCTCTGATTGTTAATTGCCACCACCACAGACGTGAGCACCGGACCAGAAAATGATCCTTCTATTGGCTAGGAAAACACCCTAAATCTGCAGTGCCACTACAGTTGGGAACAATTCCCAGAATGTAATGTTGCGGGTGAGTCCAGTTGATACTAACGCAACTGGCCAATGCTGTATTGCCTACTTAGTGCCAAACATTGCCCCTAAGCCCACGCTGCCGGCAGCATCTGTGTAGAGAGACAAGTCTGAATTGGACTGCGCCAGTTGGCGCCACTTAAGCATTCCATTAAAATTTAAAAAGAAGTCTCTCCATATGTACAGATCATCCCTGACCTCATGTGATAGCCTAGTGTGGTGGTGTTTGGCCCGGAGGCCTAACATGGTTCTGGCAATATTCCTTGAGAACACACTCCCATGGGGATCACGTTGAGTGGAAATTTTGGCTGGCCCACCAAAACCTGCAATTGATGAAGCGTGACTTTTTTGACCAACAGCCATGACTCGATGGAGGCCCTGAAGGTGGACCCGTTGCTCTGTGGTAGCCTACGCACCCCTTCTACTGAGTCTATTTCTATGCCAAGGAATACAATTTCAGTCATTGGGCTCTCTGTTTTCTCCTCAGCCAATAGTACTCCCAGTGCCTGTGTAAGTTTGCAGAAGCTTAGCAGGGCCTTCCCTCATGCCGGAGAGCCTGGTAGCCCCATGAACAAAAAGTTGTCTAGGTAATGCACTACGTCAATGGAGGTCACCAGGTCTCTGACCGCCCACTCTAAGAACCTACTAAAGTTCATAAATAAGGACCATGCAGTGGCACACGTCATGGGCATGCACAAATCAATATAGAATTGCCCCTCAAAAGTGAAACCCAGAAAGTGGGTGTCATCCGGGTGACCCAACAAGAGGCAAAAAGCAGCCTGTAAATCAGATTTGACCATCACCGTCCCCTGCCCAAGCTTCTGCAGCTTGGCGATTGCCTATTCAAAGGTAGTGTAACGCACTACACATATGTCCTGTTCAAGAAAATGATTGACAGACAACCCAGGGGGTAAGAACAAGTTGTGGATCAGCCAGAACATGCCTGGCTCTTTCATCGGGACCAGCCCTAAAGGCGAGCAGACCAGAACTGCACATGGAGGGAAATCAAAAGGACCTGCCTCCCTCCCAGTCCACACCTTCTTCTGTATCCTCTCCCTAGCAATCTCAGGTTGGAGCACAGGGCTGGGGTTAGAGTGGCGTTAGAGGGGATACGGAAGCCGTCCCCAAAACCATAGTACAGAAGATGAGCATTGTGCTATTTTTGTATTTATTGAGGAGGTGTGGCAGGAGCTTGGTAGATGACGGGAGAGGGTCAATGACTTTTGGAGGCAGGCTGCTCCTTTGGTTTCCCATGTTTTTGAAGCGCTTGATCTTGAGATGCCCTTGGGTTCTGCAGAAGGAGCAGAGGTGATTCAACTTGCAAGCCGCTCCTCTGTGACATTCTTTCTTGTTGTACTGCATCAAGCGGACTTTTTGTCCCCAAATCCTTTTTCCATCCGAAAAGACTGAGAAGATTTTGACGAGGAAGGAGCCATGTTGAATCGAAATTTGCCTAGCTTACGTAACAGTAAGTTTCAATTCTATTAAGGACACGGAGGCGAGGATTATGCTTTTCTTTCTCCGCTCTTTATTCTTAACACAAACACAGCAGCCTCAGAAAAGCTTCCAACAAAAATGCTTATACACCAAACATATAGTAAAAGCATTTCACAGAAAAAGTTATAAGTGTCCTTGGAAACTACAACTCCCATCAGTCTATTGTATCAATCCACAACATTAGTCCTTCCATTAGGTCCATCAGCGCTAGATAGGGAGTCCCTTCTCTCTGTTCCTCCTCTTTCTTCGCGCGAATTACGCCCACATCTCATTGGTCCTGCTTGGCACCGTCATTTCCTAGCAGAAAAACGCAACAGCGTAAGCGATGTAAAAGAAACAAATTTCACAATAAAAACCACGATTGTTACAACAACATCATCAAGCACTGAACATAGTACAGAGTACATATTGAAAACCTGATTACTTACTAACATACGGATGGGATCTCATTCGAAGACGTCCTGGGAGGACTAATCCTCGCCTTCGTGTCCTTAATAGAATTGAAACTTACCGTTACGTAAGCTAGGCACATTTTGATTCTATGGCAGGACCGGAGGCTCAGATTATGCTAGTTTAAAGCTTACTCACCACCAAATTAGCAATATCCACTACTGGTTTAAAAGAGAACCTCTTAAATGTGGAATCTAAGGACCAGTCTGCGGACCTGCATCAGGTCCTCCAAACGAGATTCTACAGAAAAAGCGTTGGAGGCCATGGCCCCCGGGCAGAGTGAGCTCCAAAACGCTTTATCTATGCCTGCCTTCTGCATGACCCAGCGCACCCACCTGGATATGGTGGGGGAAGAGACTGCATTGTGTGGTTTTCGCAAGGCAATTAACAATTGTTGTTCGCCCGTAGGACGAATATCAAGAGTCATATCTTCATAGGCTTTCAGACATTGAACAACACACAATTTAGGCACATCCACAAAAGCCGGATACGAAATGGTTCTTGATGCAGATTTTGTGCGACGCCCCACTGTGAAAGTAAACCCATCCAGGGAAAAAAACCTGTGCTGAGATGTTCAAAGCACGAACGTCTGACACTCTCCGACAAGATACCAAACATAAAAGCATAGCCAACTTGGCCGAGAGTTCCTTCAAGGACGGGTACTTATTAGGCTGCCAAGATAGAAATAGGTTCAGAACCACATTGACGTCCCAAAGGACCGAATAACGAGGTTCCGGGGGTAACGACAAGCGGATCCCTCGTAAGAGTCTACAAACAAAAGGGTGTGCCCCAATCGGTGCCCCTTCCACTGGATGATGAGCCGCTGAAATCACTGAACGCATTGCGTTAATTGTTCTGTACGCAAGGCCATCTGTGGCCAGCTCCGCCCAAAAATTCAGAATGGGAACGATTCCCGTGACCAGGGGATCTAAGTCCAGTCAAAGACACCAGCGCACCCACTTAGTCCAAGCGGGTTTGTAGCGCTTTGCCGTAGTGGTTGCCCAGGCCTTTGACAAAAGTCCTTCAGCTGATCTCGAAAGGCCCGGGAGCGACCATCGCCGGAAAGCCTCCATGCCATGAGGCGGAGAGAACCCTGAACGATGAGATGATGCGGCTCCCGATCCGGATTGAGTAGTAGGTGAGGAAACCGGGGGAGAAGGATTGGAGAATCCCAAGAAAGTTCCAGAAGAACCGGAAACCAAACTTGGTACCTCCAGAGCGGCGTCACCAGCACCAGCACCAGCTCCACATTCTGCCGGCGAACCTGGGCAGCCGTCCGTACCACCATCGAAAAGAGGGGAAACAAAAAAGGCCTCTCCTGACTCCAATCCTGGAGGAATTCGTCTTTGGCTTCAGCTAGAGGATCCGGCCTCCAACTGAAGAACCTCGGAAGCTGATGATCTAAGCGAGATGCAAACAGGTCTACTGAGAAAGGGCCCCACCGATCGTTCAGCCACTGAAAAACTGGACCGTCCAACATCCACTGACTGGAGTCCCGTAGGTGCCTGGAGTGCCAGTCCGCTACCCGATTGGCCTGGCCTGGTAAGTACTCCGCCGTCACGGATACATGATGAGACAGACAGTAATCCCAGAACTCTTTTGCTAGATCTGCGAGAGCTCGGGATCGTGGACCTCCCAGATGATTGACGTATCGCACTGCTGAGACGTTGTCCATCTTCAACAGTACACATGGCTTCGCTGAATCTCTGGTCCAGCAGGGTACTGTGAAAGAACCCGCCAGAAGCTCCAAGCAGTTAATGTGCAACTTCTGTTCTACTGACGACCAGGTGCCGCCTGTGGAGAAATCTCCGCAGCGCGCCCCCCAACCGGACCTGCTGGCATCGGACTCGATTACCAGATCGGGGACTGACCCGAAGATCGCCCGACCGTTCCATGCCTCCATGTGGGCCAGCCACCACAACATTTCTTCCTTCACCTCGTCCGAGAGAGGAACCATCTGGTCGTAAGACATGCCCCTCCAAAGATGATGCGCCTTGAGGCGTTGAAGCGCCCTGTAATGAAGGGGCCCCAGGAAGATTGCCTGGATGGAAGACAACAGAAGCCCCAACACCCTGGCAAACTGCCGTAAGGACGTCTGGGACTTTGCAATTGTTTGTCGCAGAACATGTCGGATCTTGGACATTTTCCATGATGGAAGACTGAGTGAAGCCTTGATAGAGTCTATGATAAACCCCAGGAATATCACCCTTTGACACGGCACGAGGACCGATTTGTCGCCGTTGATGATAAACCCAAGCCTCTGCAACAGGGCAACTGTCTGCTGGAGTTGAGCACTCAATTTCTCAGGGCATTGCGCCATCAGCAGGATGTCGTCCAAATAGACAATCATCTGTATACCCTGCCCCCGCAGGTATTCCACCGCTGGGTGCAACACTTTCGTGAAACTCCACGGGGCTGAGGAAAGCCCGAACGGAAGGGCGGTGAATTTGAACACCCGATCTCTCCAGAAAAACTTTAGGAAGCGGCGATGAGGAGGATGAATGGGAACCACAAGGTAAGCGTCTTTGAGGTCTAAGCGCACCATCCAATCTTGTGAAAGGAGGACATCCCGGAGAAGATGTATCCCCTCCATCTTGAAATGGCGATAAATCAACCACCCGTTAAACTCTTTGAGATTGATTACCGGCCTTCTGCCTCCATCGGTTTTGTCCACCAAAAATAGATTGCTGAGAAACCCCGAGGGATGTCGAATTGATTGACGAATGGCCCCTTTGTGAAGGAGCTCTGAGACCTCTTCGTCTATCAACTGTGCATCTGACACTGAGAAAACTATAGGACGTGGGTCACCTACCTGCTTGGGCTGGTCGTAAAACTCTATATGGAATCCGCGGACGGTTTGTAATACCCACGCGTCCGCCGTAAGCTCTGTCCATTCCTTCTGAAAGGCCGCTAGCCGACCGCCAATCTGAACCTGATCTGCAGGGATAATACTCACCATTCAAATTGTTAGGTCCAGCGTTTTTCCTGTAGCCCCGACCACCGAAGCATTGCCCTCTTGTGGGGTAAACATTGTTGAAGTTGGCTCAGGTGTTATACTGGCCTCGCCCGGAGCCTTGCCCTCTATTGTTGGCATTCTGACCACCACGGCTGGTCGTTCGGCCCCTACTGCGACCGGCCCCTTGGGAGAAACGCTGCGGTAAAACCCTTTTTATACTGGATTGAGCCTTATCCAGGGAAGTAAAGGTTGATACGAATTTTCCCAACTCCTTTATAAAAGGTTCCCCAAAAAGAACCCCTTGGGCCACTGCCCCTGCATCCGAGGAGGCCAGGTCTAACAATTTTGGGTCTAACTTAATCAAAAGGGATCTTCGGCGTTCGGTCGATAGGGCGCAATTGGCGTTCCCTAAAAAAATTATCACTCTTTGCACCCAGTTCGACAGGACGTCGGGAGAAATGGCGGACCCTGTCGCTTTCGCCTCTTCCGCCATATCAAGGATCTTTATATTACACCCGACCACGTCCAACAGCTTATCCTGGAATGACCACTAGGAGCTGTCAATGCCCTTACGCGGGTCCTTCATGAACTTCGCCAAGGAGGTGGCCATCTTGGCGTCCAATTCTGGCGTCAGGGCCACTTTACCTTCCAACGTGGGCCATGGGCACTCCCCACGCAGCCTCTTTCTCTACAGGCTTGCGCAGGTGACTCGCCACAAACTTTGCCACCTTGTCACCCGGGGCCCAGGCCGCGATCCAGCATGCTCGAACTGTCCCGGGGCAACTCGGTGGCCTACCTCGAAGGGCGCCAAGAGCGTACCGACTCCTCATCCTCATCTGTGTCCGGGGATTCCCCACCCGGAGAAGGAGGAGCCATTCCCGAATCCACTAGGGCTCAGGGGATGAGGGCGGCACGGGAGGGGGTTGTGGGTGGGGGTGGTCACTTTTGCCAAAAAACATCACGCAGATGCTCAAAGGCACCCCTATCCACCCCCTGACCCCCCTCGGACAACCCCTCCCTGCAGGGCTTCTTCGGGGCAGGGGGACCCTCCACTGAGGGACCTTGGAGGACTAATTGGGCTGCCCCTTGAGCGTGCGAAATCTTTGCGCACTCCTCAACAATGCGAGCTGAAAGACGCTCTTCCATAGGGCCCACCACCTCGGTGACGCAGCGGTATATGGAGCTGTCCACCTCGTGATAAAACTCCTCATCGTTTAGATAGGAATGGTAGTCATCCTCAAAGTAATCGTCCTGTTCCCTGACCAAAATATATAGACCTAAAGTCTCCTAATTACTGCCCAACCAGCGTGGGAGTCAATAAATATATGGGCTGACCAAAGGACTGCAGTGTTCTTTTAGAGCCAGCAACTGGCAGATATAGGGCGCACTCGACCCCCTAAAGCGCGCCAACCCTTCTCTAGGGACCGGGTCTGCCCACCTCACAGCGCGCCACCACACACAAAACACTCCCGAGTGCTGACCTGCCCGCAGGCGATTACCGCGGTTTACCCGCAATACAGACCCCAACAGGGGCGTTCAATATGACATTTTTTGGGCAATACAGACCCGGTAACCCGGGCGTACGGTAAGGCGGCAAGGGCAAGGCTCCATTCCGATGCAACTCCTGAGGAGAAACTGTGCTGTGGAGCAACGAGACGTAGCAGCGCCCTCTAGTGGGTGACTGCACACCGCACTGCAATGCAAGGGGAAAAGAGACACGGTAGAAGCGAAAATCGCTTCCGCGGCTCGAACGGGGTAAACACAACACAAGTGCCCCCCCCCCCCGCCCCAAACAAAACTGATCCAGCGCTCCTACTAAAATTCTGCATAAATGATGTCACATCTACCACCAAACTTACCAATCAATACCAGGCCCAAAGAAATAACAGAGCAACTGAATCATGAGGCGAATGAATCTGATTATTTATTTATTTATTTATTTTACAGATTTGTAGAGCGCATGGCTGCCCATAGGCGTCCCAGCGCTGACAGACAAAAACCTAGTGAGAGATGTTTTTATGGGAACAGCCATGTTTTGAGTGCTCTACGAAATGAAAAAAGGTTAGGTTGGGCTCTGAGGTTAGGGGGGAGCGAGTTCCAAAGTTTGGCAGCGTTGAGGGAGAACAGTCGGCCGCCTGAGCGGGCTTTTCTGATCCTGGGGATTGAGGCTAGGTTACAGTTGGAGGAGCGGAGAGTTCTAGAGGTGGTGTGGGGTGAAATGAGATTTTGGAGTATGGGAGGGGCCTTGGCGTGCATAATCTTGTGGGTCGTGCTGAGAGCCTTGAATTGAATTCTCTCTTGGATGGGAAGCCAGTGAAGGGCCTTCAAAGATGGTTTGGCGGAGCAGCGGCGATGGGTACCTGTAAGAATGCGGGCTGCCGCATTCTGGGCCGTTTGGAGTTTTGCTAGAACTTTTTGGGGGGCCCCTAGGTATAGGGCATTGCCATAGTCCAAACGAGATAGTACAAGGCCGTGGATAAGGAGTTTACGGGATTGAGTCGGAAGCAGGGGTAGAATTTTTCTTGCCGATCTTAGAAGACCGTGGCAGGTTCCAGCAGTTTTCCGTGCTTGGGCTGAGAAGTTAAGTTCTTCGTCTAACCAGATGCCCAGGCTCTTAATTTCTGGTTTAGACGCAGGGGGGAGGCCCATGGCTGACGGCCATATGGAGGTGGAGCTGTATAAAGATTTGTTGCCTAAAAACATGATCTCAGTTTTTTCGTTATTCAGCTTGAGGTGGGAGCTACTCATCCATTTTGTTATTTCGATCAAGCAAGTGTGCAGGTTGGGAATGGAGAGGTCTTGCTGGTTAAGGGAGACCACAAGTTGAGTGTCGTCGGCATATGTTAAGGAGTTTGATGCCATATGGAGCGACGACCTTCTCGGGAGGGGACATATAGACATTAAAAAGGGTTGGGCTCAGACGAGCCCTGTGGTACCCCGCAGTTGATGGCCGTAGGTCTGGACGTGAAGGTGCCCTCTGTCACCTGAAAGAGTCGGTTTTTGAGGAAGGATTCTAACCAGGCCAGGGCCACTCCTGTGACTCCAAGGTGTTTGAGTCTTTGGATAAGGATAGAGTGGTTAACGGTGTCGAATGCGGCACTAAGATCCAGGAGGATCACTGCCACTGATCCCCCTGAGTCTATGATCTTCCTTGCCTCTTCGACTACCGCTAATATTGCTGTCTCGGTGCTCCGGCCTGGCCTGAATCCTGTTTGGGAGGGTTCCATAGTTTGTTGGACTCAAGGTATTGGGAGAGATTTAGGTTAACATGTTTCTCAGCTATTTTGCTGACACCTGGAAGTAAGGAAATTGGCCTGTAATTGCCAAGTTCTAGTGGATCAAGGTGGGGTTTTTTGAGCAATGCTCTCACCATAGCTCTTTTCCAGCTGGGGGGAACAGTGCCTAGGGAAAGTGTGTCATTGATGAGTTGTGTCAGCTTAGGTAGAATAGTGGGTCCGACTAGTTTCAGGATATTCAACGGAGCAGGGTCGGAGGGGCTGCCACTTTTAATAGAGCTGAGTATGCGGAGAGTGATGTCAGTTGTGAGCGGAGTGAATGCTGACAGCTGATTGTTGGGTGGGTTGACGTCAGAGGGGGCACTGAGGGCATTGAAAGAGGTAGGGGGGAGTGAATTAATGATTTTAGTAATTTTGGAGTAAAAAAATTCTGCAAGTTCGTTGCAGCGGGTGACTGAAGGTTCCACCAGAGGGGGAGGATCTGGTGTTTTGAGTAGTTTCTTCGCTATTTGATAAGTTTCCCGGGCTGAGTTGTGAGAAGATTTAATTTTCTCCTCGAAGTGGTTAATTTGTGCAACTTTGATTGCTTTTTTGTAGGTGAGGAGAGTAGTTTTATATTTGGTTTTAGTGGTATGGTCAAATTTTTTCCTCCATTCTCTTTCAGATCTTTTGCAAGCTTTTTTTAGTAGTCGCAATTCATCAGTGAACCAGGGGGAGGTGGGTTTGTTCCGTGGATTACAGGAATTTTTTTGGGGGAGAGTTTTGTCTAGGGAGTTGGCAATCCAAGCTGAGAATTCTGCATCAGCGCTGATGAGGTTTTTGTTGGGTGCAGGAGGGGAGCTCTCTAGGTGGTGTTTCCAGGTTTCTACATTAAGTTTAGACCAAGATCGTGAGGGTTTACTGGGAGGGGCGGTAGTGCGAGGGGCGCGGGTGATCTGCCAATATAGAGGAACGAGGTGATGGTCAGACCAGGGGACTGGGATAGGATCACGAGTAGTGAGGTCGTGAATGTTGGTGAATACTGGGTCCAACAAATGTCCCAAGGTGTGAGTGGGTAGATGGCCCAGTAGTTTCAATTGGAGGGTTTCCAGGTCTGCTGTCAAGTCGGCGGTCTGTTTGACTTCCTTTTTATCGAAATGGATGTTTAGGTCGCCCAGGATCAAGCATGAGGAGTTGGTTGCGGTCAGGGTGTACGAGTGTTCCGTTAAGGATTCGCAGAACTGACCTAATGGTCCTGGGGGGCGATAAATAAGGAAGCCTGAGATGGATTGGCAAGGGGAGACCTGAATAGCACACATGACGTTTTCGCAGTCAGCAAGTGGGCTGCCTTGGAGACGGCATGATAGCTGTTCTTTATGAATTATGGCAATGCCACCGCCTCTTCCTTTAGGTCGGTCTATATGCTGTATGAGGAAACCCTGGGGAAGGGAGTTGACAATGTCAGGATCTGAGTCCGGTCCCAGCCATGTTTCGGTTAGGAAAAGCACTTCTAAGTTGTGGTTTTCCAATAAAAGGTGGATTTCTGTCGAGTGCTTAGGGAGAGATCTGCAGTTGATAAGGGCCATGCGTATCGGGATAGGGGGGGGCAATATGGATACGGAGGGATTACAACTGTATGAACAGTGGGCGCATCGAGTAGAAGGGTGATCAGCGGAAATGCCATGTAGGCACGAGCTATGTACCTTTTTGTTGAGGTGTAGCAGTTCGTCTTTATTGTATCTCCAAGTCTGGGTACTGGATTTAGTAGTATGGGCTGGCTCTGCGCTCTGCCTTGCGCGGACGAGCGCAGACGAGCTTGCCTTAAGCGCGCCTTCGGCGCGCCATCGTCGCGCCCGCTGCGCTCGTCCGCTGCGCTGCCTGAACTGACACATAATTTATAGGTGGTGTTGGGAGGGTGGGTGTGGCCAACAGGAGTGGTCGTGTCCCGTGGCTCCTCGAGGCAAGTGATGGCGGCTAGCGATCGTTTTCTGTCCCTGAACAGAGTTAAAGTCGTCTGTTTGGGGAGTTTCCAGTAAGTGCTGGGGAGTGGATTTGCAAGTGGGTTAAAAACAATTCACACAATTTTAAAAGGTTTTGCTAAGTGGCTCCCGGCTATTCGCCTCAGGAGGTTCAAGTCTCAATGCGATGCTCGTAGTCAGCGCTCGTATTTATACTTGGTGGAGGGTGGGCGTGGCCAACAGGAGTGGGCGTGTCCCGTGGCTCCTCGAGGCAAGTGATGGCGGCTAGCGATCGTTTTCTGCCCCTGAACTGAGTTAAAGTCGTCTGTTTGGGGAGTTTCCAGTAAGTGCTGGGGAGCGGATTTGCAAGTGGGTTAAAAACAATTCACACAATTTTAAAAGGTTTTGCTAAGTGGCTCCCGGCTATTCGCCTCAGGAGGTTCAAGTCTCAATGATATGTTGTTTTTTTTAAAACTTTCTACAATAAACAAGACCAGCTTGTCATTTTAAAAGTTTATTTTAAAATTCTCAAATTGCATAAACTTTATTAACTCTTTATTAATAACATTCATTTAATTTTATTATTTCAGATTAAATCATTAATCATTGGCTCAAAGATCCAACAGTTCAATATTGCATAAAATAATGAATTTAAGCAAACATTAACCCTATTACCTAAGTTAGCTAAACCTGAAAAGGAAATAAAATCAACAAACAGTTGAATGCTTACAATCCAATGAGAAATCGGACAGCACTTCGCCCTCAGGAAACAGTCAGCCCGTTCCCTTCAAGAGGCCCACTTTTTATACCATTTTTGCTCACTAATCTAACTAAATGTAATTCTTTAAGAAAGTTCAGCACTCTGATTGGTTGATGACTGTCAGACCACCAAAACCACCTCTTCCAGGGTATGAGCGTCACCATACTATTGTTCATTGACATGAGGTGACGACTCCCGAGCGTTTTGCAACATTTTAAAAGTTGCTTCTCAGGCTTCCTCCAAAGCTCGGCAAAATCATCCCTGTTACTTCCTCGGCCTTGTAAAAAGAACATCCAGAACAGTTTGTGAATGAGCCTCTATTGTCAGAGCCACAGTCTTTTCAAAGGTGAAGCAAAAGCACATGTAAAATTTCCAAGATGACTGCACTTGGCTCCAACTCTGCTCACATACAGGCCGACCAACTTTTCTTCAGAATCAGAACTAGGCCTCAAACCACTCTCGGGCTAGTATTTAAACAAACACAAAAGAGTGATTAATTCAGGTAAAACAAACCCTTCTGTTACCCACCCGACCATTGCTAATTATTAATTAACCCATTAATAAAAGACATCTAGCAAAAGCAAACAAATAAAGCAGCACATAAAATATCTACCATTCTTCATATAGTCCAGGTTTAAGTTTCTGAAAGAGTAAAAAGATGATTAAATGATACACAGACAGACAAACACAACATAAGACAAACATGTAAGCACATATAAAAAGCACATGCCATGAATAATCAGCCGCATGTTCATAGTGACAAAAACAAAAGGTCAAACATGACAAACAAAACAATATTAATCACGTGTTACAAAACAGACTCGCAAATGCAACAAGAGCACATGTTATTAGTTCCCCCGTGTTTGTGTGTGATGCAATCTTAATCTAAGTTGAATTAATATAACAAATCATGCAACAGCTCAATAATAAATTAGTTCATGTTATAGGAAATTAAATCCACGAGTCAGAATAAAATATTTTCTGAAACTCGCTTCATCAACTCCCTCATCTGGTGATTTTAAAATCACCAAACAACACCCAAAAATTTCAGAATTTTTTTTCACCCAATTTGGAGACACCACACGTTGGATTCTCTCAATATTAGTTTCCATAAACCCCTGTTTCTGCTGTCTGATCATCTCTTTCAAACGGAACCCTTCGCATTTCCTCTAACTCATATTCTTTTTCTTGTTCTTTTCTGAGTTTGTAAATCCTTCTCTTTTCTTTCTGATGCTTCCTTCTCTTGTGAATCAAACAACTAATTTTTAGCAGCATTATCGCTATGATGATGACAATTACTGGATAGAGCACTTTGCCAATGATTGAGCTACCAATTTCAGAAAAACATTCTTTAATAGCCTCCATTCTTTTTCCAATTCTTTCGGTAAAGCTTTCTTCTTCCATGGGTTCTATTTCCTCATGAAACTGCGTAATGTTCTTAACAAGCAACTCTATATCCCGACTTTTATCGGGTATATAAGTACAGCAATGCTGGACATGTAAGACCCCACAAACTCCTCCCTCTTTTGCAAGCAGAATGTCTAATGCAAGACGATTCTGCATAACCATACTTCTGGTAGCAACAAGTTCTGTGCTAACTAATTGAAAACCACTTGCAGTATCAGTTGACAATCTATCTACAATTGTAGAAACTTTTCTGATTTTGATTGAATTCATAGTAATTCCCACCATAGGAATAACGGCACCAAAGATGTCTCCCAGTATTTCTGAAAAACTTTCTCTTTTGTGCCTATTCAGATTCAAATGTTCACCAAATTCAAAAGTACCCTTTTCATTTCTGTCAACATGAAAAATTTTTGGAAAGACCAGGCCAAGATAACATGTCCCGTACCAGTGGTCTGGAAGACTAAAATATGCTTTATTGCCACAGATTAAGTAAATCCCAGGAAAAATTGGATCCTTACCACCTTTAAATCCCCATCCCTCTATGATACGAGATGTATCCTCACATTGACTAGCACCCACAAAATAATTATCATATAACGTATTATCTCTTCTGATACAAAATTTACCACTAACTGGTTCGTCTATGTGAATTGCAGCATTAGTATTACCACCATTTAACTTTGCCTCCTCCATCTGCCAGTACTTGGATTTTGCATGCTTAAGCATTTCATTTCTTTTGTAAACAGCCCTTCTCTCCTCAACCATGTTCAGGAAATTCTTCTCTTCAGCCCTCATTTTGCTGTTAAATTATTTCTATAAGCATATTCATAATTGAGTTCGTTAGTAACTAAAAAGAATTCCCTCATCTGCTTTGCAGGTTTCACTTTGTTCAAGCTATTTACAACCTTGAGGTTTGCAAAAACCTCATCAAAGTCTGAATAATAAAAATCTCCAACAGACCTATCCTGGTGAAACTCTGGATCATGATTAATAACTCTGCTAGACTTGCCAGCATGTTTCTCATGTTTAGGCTCTACCTTACTTGTTATATTAGTCTTAGATTTTTGCTTATTAACATCAAAAGGATAGACCACAGGAGGAGGAGCCTAGCCTGCAACCATGATGGCTGCTTGATCCCTCGGCTCCGCAGAACCTTTCGTTTTTCTCCCGTACCGCGGCTTCTCCTGTCAGCGATCCTGTTTTTGAGTCGAGCCCTCAGGACCGGGAGGCGACCCTGACTCCAGCGGTGTGTTTCTCTGCGCGCTCCCTGCGGTGGAAGTGCCGGGTCGCCCTCACCTCCTCCCTGGCGTTGGATGAAGCCGATCGGGTCTTTGTTCTTCGAGATGGCCGGCCATTTTCGCACCAATAGCGGACATAGAATGCGGGGCAGAGGCGGCCGGTCGAGAGCGGCTACTACGCTGTGTTTTCCGCTGCGGCGATCCGCTCGGCTCCGCTCATCTCTGCGCTTGGGAGGTATCGTGGCTGAAAGTGCAACATTGTATCTTCGCCCTCATCCGCAGACGGCCCTGCTTGATCGCTCGTCCCTTCCAGCGAAGCGGTGGTTACCATATTGAAGGTCGAGCTCTCAGCTATTGTGCCTATTCCGGGCTGATACTGGATAGATGACCGATTGCCCACGTTACATTGGCGCCGTACATGGTGGCAACATGGATTGTGCTTCCCCTGTGCCCTCAGCCCGGTCATATTATGCGGAACCCAGGCGGGGCGACCAGCTACGTGGCAGTGATGATGGAGACCAGCCTCGAGGGCTACAACAAATCCGCGAGCCCCGTGTGCAGGGACCCGCTACCCCCTTCCCTTCTACGGCACCATTGCAGATTGGGGACATCCTGTGTGCTCTGAGCACTTTGAGATCTGCTCTACATGATAACGCCAGGGACTTAGGGGACCGGCTGGACGCCCTTTCCCTTTACGTCCCCTCGATGAGCAGAGTTGGCTCTCGACTGCAGGACACTGTGCCATACCCTGACTCCGATTATTGTGGAGTGCCTACCCGGGTGTGCTCCGGGGCGTTGGAGATACGTGAGCCTGATAACACCGCTGTGCTGGCTGAAATGGTGGTGAAGAGGTCTGATGATGGCGGGCTTGTGCAATGGCCGGAGAGTCGTCCATGGACGCCATGTTTGGCAATTCCTTTGTGTTCTACTGGCGACATTCATTACTTTCTCCTGAAGCTTATGCTACTGCTTTGGCCGGCTGACTTTGGTGGATTGCTGCAATACGTTGTCCCCCTTTCTATCGATGTTGCACGCATGGCTTTAAAATGGACAGACTCTGGTGGACAGCGTTCTGCCCTGTTGGGATCATCCCGTTTGCTTATCCCATTCAAGATGGCTACTGTGCAGCTGGACTACGTCGATATCCCAGATCGCAGGGGGCAAGGCTGAGGGTATTCCCCCCTTTCTTGGACTGCGGTAGCGTATACTGCTGGAGCTGCAGGGGATAGACGGTGGAGTTGAACATTGTTTTACTTTGGTTCAGGGATCCGGGGGTGGGCGGCCGAGAATTCACATGCTGGTTGTTTAGAGCTTATATGTATGGCCCTCCTCCGATCTTATGTGGTATCTTTCTTTCTTTCCTTTTTTCTTCATCTGTATTTCGGGTACTCTTTTTTGGGCGACAGGCACACTGCTAGGGGGGGGGGTAGGCCGTAGCCTCTGCATGCGTGTAGGGTGGGGGTAGGGTGGTAGGGTTTTTATTTTATCCGTTTCAGTTTCTATGGGCCTTCTTTTTCTCTTTATTCTTGGTTTTCTTTTCTTTTCCTGTTTCTTTCTTGGGTCAGTAGGGTGGCTAGGTGCGAGGGGGGCGGCAACTGGCATGCAACATATTCTGTTCTCATTATCCTGTTGTATCATTCCCATGCCGCTATTCTGATTATGTTTTTCTGTTGCTTAGATTTCTTCTGGTTGACGTTGCCCTCTCATATCATCGGTGGATTGTTGGAACTCTGATCCTTCTTATTACTTATATTTTAGAACACACTTAAAAACTTAAAAAATTAACCTTAACTTCTCCTGTTTCTCGGTAGTGTGAAGACCCAGTGTAACCCAGGCTGATTGCTATTTTGTGCTCAGATACTACTGAGTTACCGTATTGCTTGCTAACTTGCTTCAACATATGTCGTGGCCGGCCGGATGGTTGTAGGCCCGTATTTGTTTTGCTGCTATGGTGCAATAAAGGTTTCAAGAAATTAAAAAAAAAAAAAAAAAAAGATAGACCACAGCTAAAATTAACCAAAGTAAGATTAATAATATCACACAAATTAAAGTCATTTTACAGCATCTCTTAAAAATCGAACACCTAGAAGTATCTGATCTAGGCATTCTAAAATTAACAAAAATTAAAATGTAAGTAAACTACAAACTATATCCCCCCTTTTAATTTTTTTTTTTTTTTTGAATAAAACCCTGAACAGCTTTTCTTCGACCTCGTGTCATATAAATATGTGCTCTCCAACTAAACACAATTTCTTCGACCTAAAGTCACCTAACAAGTTTTCTTCAGCCTTATGCCAGGAAACAAAAAGTTACCTAACAAATTTTCTTCAGCCTTATGCCAGGAAACAAAACTCTTATCCAAAATTTCTAATAAATTCAATCCTTGTCACTCAGTTCTAAATCTTCCTGACTGCTGCTTTCCACCTCAACAATTGGTGGAATAATAATATAGGTCCACTCTGGGGACTTATATTTCTGATTTGGCTTTACTACTCTTTTTGTCTTTCGAGTGATTACTTCTATTTTCTTGTTTTCGTTTTTCTTTTCAAGTTCACCTCCCTGACTAGATACCTCGTTAATTTGATCTTTTGATTTCTTCACTAGTTTGAATTTTAAATTGTCCTCAGGCCAAATGTCTCCTTTTCTCAAGACTTTTTTCTTTGGCACACATTCGTTACATTCAGCTTTCCAAGCTCTTTTTCTGAATTTTCTTATTTCAGATTCTTCATCACTTTCATCAGTATCTGTATCTGAGACTTCAAATCTGTACCTAGGAACTTCTTTACTTGGCAACTTCACTCCATTAGAAACAATACCTTTACTGGTACTTGGTAATTCTTCTTCTTCAGGAATCACCTTCAGCTTCCCAGTTTCAGGCTTCTTGCTCCTGATCAGAGTTACTTTTTCGCCTTTCAATACTCTGGCTCAGATTTTCGTCTCGCTCAGAATCTTCTGCATCTTCTGAATCTCCCTTTTCTTTCAGAGACTCCCTTTCAAGCAGATCATCAGCATCAACACCTCGATCTCCAGTTCCGATATTCAGATCTTCTTCAATCAAGTTCTGACTCTCATCTAGATTTTCTCGATGTGGATTTTCTTGTTGATCATCAGACTCAGGATCTTCTGGGTCTCCTTCTGAATCTGACTCAGTTGTTGTGTCACTGTCTTCATCAGGATTTTCAGGAGGTGGTACACGAATTGTATGACTCGCATGAATCCACCTTTTTAGGCCTCTGCATTTGTTGTAACTAAGATCACTTGTCTTGCCTTCTGCCACCTCGGGACTAAACAGTTTCTTCTTCGATGAACTTTGGTCCTTACCCAGTCTCCGGGTAACAAATCATGGGCTTGCACTTTCTCCTTTGAAATTACATCTGTCCCCACCTGATGAAATATAGAATTCACTACATCAGACAGGTTCTGGCAATATTCAATGATTGCACTATCATTAATACTCATTAATTTGCCAACTGGAACAAATGCTTGTCTCATCACTCTACCCATCACAATGTCGTGTGGGCTAAGACCTGTCTTTTTCTCTGGAGTGCTTCTCATTGACATTAGAACAAGTGGAAGTGCATCCGTCCACTTCACTCCTGTGGCATTACACATCTTTGAAATCCTATTCTTAATAATTCCATTTACTTGTTCAACAACACCTGATGCTTCTGGTCTATAAGCACAATGCAGCTTCTGTTGAATATTCAAAGCTTCACAAATCAGTTTCATCAATCTGTTTTCAAAATGAGTTCCACAATCACTTTCATTGGTAACTGGAAATCCGTACCTAGGTATGATTTCCCTAAGAAGCAATTTTGCCACAGTGACTGAGTCATTATGACGAGTTGGGAAAGCTTCCATCCATCTTGAAAACAGACAGACAAATACCAAAACATATCTCAGTCTGTTGTGCATCGGCATTTCAATGAAATCCATTTGTAATCTGGTAAAAGGACCACCCTCCCGTCCTATGGTTCCCAAACTTACAACAGTCTTCCTGTTGGGATTCATCTGTTGGCAGGTCAAGCATCTTTGACAAAGTGACTCCGCAATTATTCTAAATTTCGTGTTGAACCATGTTTCTCTGAATAATCTAATCATGGAATCTCTCCCTAAATGTCCTGGACCATGGTACATCCGTGCCATGTCAGAAATCATGCAGTCTGGCATAACAGGTCTTCCATCCTTGTAAACCCAAATGCCATCCTCTTCTTCTCTTTGCCTGCATTCATTTTTTAACCATGTGTTTTTCTCTTCCTCACTTGCCTCATCTTGTAAATCTTTTACTTCCTGCCATGTTTGGAATACAGAAATTAGCATGAGAGAATTAATTGTGTGACTTTCATCTTTTTCCCGATTAATTGAATAATTGTTTTTGGCACAGTATTTTGCAATCTCATCTGCATAGGCGTTTCCTTTAGTGATGTAATCATCACCTTTCTTATGAGCTGCACATTTGACAACATAATTTGTTCTGGTAACTGAATGCCATCAATTAATCTCTTGATCAATTTTGCATTCCTGATTGGTGTTCCTGCAGAGGTTAAATAACCTCTTTGGGACCACAGCTGTCCATAATCATGAACCACTCCATAACCATATTGACTGTCAGTCAATATGGTTACTCTTTTGCCAACTGCTTTTTCACATGCCCGGATTAAACCAATTAGCTTTGCAATTTGAGCAGAACGAATTCCATCCAGAGGTGAACCTTCAACAACATCCGAAACTGTGCACACTGAGTATGCTGCCCTCAGAATTCCTTCATCATTCCACAAACAAGTCCATCCACAAAATAGATTATGTCTGATTCAGGTAAAGGAACATCTTTTATGTCTTGTCTTGGTTTTGTGCAGTAATCTACAACATCCAGGCATTCATGATCACTATAATTTTCATTACTTACCTCAGTAATAACTCCATCTGGTAACAATGTAGAAGGATTCAAATTCACACACCTCACAATTGACACGTTGTCTGATCCCAGAATTGTTTTTTCATATTTTGTCAATCGACTACTTGTCAGGTGTTGAGTTCTACTTCTGGTAAGAAGAATTTCAACTGAATGAGGTACATATACCTTTACAGGAAATCCCATAATGATGCCTTCACTTTGTTCAAGACTTACACTTGTTGCAGCCACTGCTTTTAAGCACCTGGCAAAGCTTTTGCAACAGGATCCAAAACAGCTGAGAAATATGCAATTGGCTTTCTCAACTTACCATGCCTCTGAATTAACACAGACAATGCACAACCTTCTCTTTCACTGCAGTAGAGTTCAAATTCTTTTTCATAATCTGGCATACCCAGAGCAGGAGCTTCACATAAGCTCTTTTTTAACTGCTCAAAAGCTTCCAGTTCAATTTTTGACAAGGTAATTGGATCTTTTACGTCTGCCTTTGTTAATCTCTGAAGTGGTTTTGCAATTACTGAAAACCCACTAATCCATTGTCGACAGTAACCAACCATTCCCAGAAACATTCTCACCTGTCTTTGTGTTGTCGGTGGTTGTATTACTCGAATCATTTTGATCCTTTCAACTGTCACTTTTCTCGTTCCCTTTGCAATTCTGTGACCAAGATATTTCACTTCTTGTTTACAAAACTGCAATTTTGCTGGTGACACTTTGTGTCCCTCGTCTGCTAAACGATTTAACAAGGTAATGGTATCAGTAACACAATTTTCTCGTGTTTTAGCTGCCACAAGTAAATCGTCAATGTACTGTACCAGTGTGGACTTACCAGGCAATATCAGATCTTCCAAAGATTTCTTTAACAATTGATTAAAGATAGATGGACTCTCAGTATACCCTTGAGGGATACGACACCATGCTAGGATCATATTTTGGAACCTGAAAGCGAAAATTTGCTGGCTTTCTGGATGTAATGGAACTGTAAAGAAGGCATTACACAAGTCTATGACCGTGTACCATTCTGCATCATGTGGAATCTGGTAAAGAATTACTGCAGGGTTTGGAACAATTGGACAACATGGAACAACAATCTGGTTAATTTTTCTCAGGTCCTGAACAATTCTGTTCTGTATGTTCCGTTTGGCTTTTTAATACCCATAATCGTTGAATTACATGGGCTGCTCTCAATTTCTTTTAATACACCTTGACTTATGAATTTTTCAATCACTGGAATGACACCCTCAATTGTCTCAGCTTTCATTTTGTATTGAGGAACATTTGGAAAATCTATTCCCTGCTTCGCAGTGATTTTTACTGGATCTATATTTTTCATAAGACCCATATAATTTCCTGTCAGATCCCAAATTGCTGGATTAACTGGCTTTTTGAGTTCTTCTGGCAAATCATTTTTATCGAACACAGGAAACAATAATGTTTTTTCCTCATCAACCATTAGCATAGTTAATTTATAAAGTCCATCTTCTTCAGCAGTTTGCATTTCTATGCCATCTGGTGAGCAATATATCTTGCAATTCATTTTGCACAATATATCACGACCCAACAGATTCACAGGACTGCTGTCACAAACTAGGAATCTGTGCTTATCTTTGTAGTTACCTATTTCCTCTTTTACTGGTTCTGTTAAATTTGTTTTAATTTGCTGATTAGCTACACCTACAACTTGGATGGACTCCCCAGAGAGAGGAAGATTTTCTATTTCTGCTGATCTAACAGTAGAGCAGGTAGCACCTGTATCCACAAGGAAGGTAACATCTACATCATTTACTTTACCATTCACAAATGGACCAGACTGATCTACCTCAAGAGTGGGTCCAAGCACACACTCTTCTTCCTCTCTCAGGCACCGTCATGAGTAATCTTCTGAAGAATCACTCTCTTCTTTGTCTTTTAACCAAAATTGAGAAGCATTTGACATGTTAATTTTTGACACATTATTTACCGAATTACTTCCACAGAAACCGGTTTCAGGAGAAAATCTCTGTGTGTTAGCACTACCAGGGAATGGTGCTTGAGGTACCTGACTCTGCTGAATTTGACTCTGCTGTACCTGGTTCTGCTGAAACTGGCTTTGCTGTATCTGGCTCTGCTGATTCACTATCTGTCGCTGTAGCTGTCGCTGCTGACTTAACTCATTTAGCTGTTGCTGTAGCTGTTGCTGTTGCTGCGGATTTAACTCACACTGCACCTGTGGATTCAACGAATTATTTTAAAAATTTCTGGGCGGGTTTTTACACTTGCGTTTCCAGTGTCCAATTTCGCCGCAATTAAAACATGGGAGCTTTTGTTTCAGCTCTTCAACATTTACATTGAATTTTGGCTTATTTTTATTACTGAGGTTGTTCTTGAATTTTCCCTGATTCTTCTGCTGCATAGAAGCTAACTGTTGTTGTTGCTGCTCTGCTACCTTCACTTGTGCCCACATCGCTTTCTCCTTAAGATTTTTCTGTTTTGCATCTATCTCATCACTGCAATATTTTGCTTTTCTCAGGATGCCATCAACTGAAAGTGCTTGCCAACAGACAATTCCGTTTCTAATCATGTCACCAATTTCAGGTCTCAGGCCACATACAAATCTGTATATAAAGTGGCTCATGTCCTTTTCACTTAATTTTTCATAGCCACTGTACTGTTTGAAGACTAACAATAACCTTTCATAAAATGAATGAACTGATTCTTTTGGTTCCTGGTTTGTTCTATCTATTTTAACCCAGTGCACTTCTTTCGGGGGAATTTTTCCTTTCAACCAGTAAATTACTTTATTATATATGTCCATGACATCTTTTGCTGGGGCACCTGTAACTGGGTCTCGGGGAGGTTCTTCTTTTGGCCAATCCACAGAAATTTTGCATTCTGTCCAAAGATCTGATGGGACAACAATGTCAAAGAAACCATCAAGATCAATCCACAGAACTTTTGACACTTTTATAAATCTGTCTACCTGTCGATACCATTCAACTGGCTTTTCTCTCAGGCGTGCAAAATCATTAGTAAACAGGAGAATATCCTGCCTGGACCAAGGGACATGAACATCCCCTCCTCCAGCTATTTCCCTCATTGGAAATTCTGAAACTACTTCATTTCTTAATTTTTTATCTTGTTCTTTCTTTGACCATTTTATTCTCCATTTACCTAATTCGCCTAATTTTCTAAGAAAACGTATTAATTCCCTTATATGTATCATCCTTCCAGCAGCATTCAGATTGTCTATGTCTCTCTCAGAGAAATCCACCCTGTAATGTTTCTGCAAATGTTTCTGTTTGCTCAAATCAATTTCTAACTCAGCATCCATTTCTTGCAGTTGTTCATACCTGTTTTTCGTTTTCCATTGAATACTTTTACAGATAAATAGCAATTAATCATGCTGATACAATTTCAAATTGTCAGTACCAATTGTGCCAATGATTAATTCTTCCAAATCAGCCTTTAATTTAGCAACATCAAGCTTTTTATAATCAGGAGCTTCAGGGGACAATCCATTTTGGGATAATTCTATTTTGTTTAAACTTTTCTCTGACAGACCTGAATCTGAATCTGCCACTGTTGGTGTTTGCGAACTTGACAAACTTCCATTTAATGTTAAATTTGGCAGCATAGATTTTTCTCTACGAATCTCTGAAAGTTCCAAATAAAATCTCTCAGTAACTTTTTGAATTTCTGCATTTAATGGAACAGTCAAAGCTGTTTGTCTACTGTCTCCTTGATCAAAAACTGGTACAACAGGACCAATAGTTACTGGTACTGTCACTGCTTCCATGCCTTTTGTCAATTGTTGAATTAAATCTTCCTTTGCTTTATTGTAACTAGAAATTTCTGGAATGTCAGCAGGCATTCTCTTTTCTTGTTGCTGAAATCTATTTTCTCTAGGTGTGCTACAATTATTTACTGACCCTACCCTTTCAGGTAATTTTAAAAATCTGGGAGAACCTTCTTCAGCTTCTCTAGGAGGTGCACTTGGAAAAGTTTCTGTAGAAACTCTCGGAGGTTGAGAACCTGCTTGATAAGGTGGCGGTTTGCGTTTAGTAGCATAAATGTCTTCTAAAACTGCATCGTCTAATTCCTCATCAATTCTCCTACCAGCTGTCTTTTCTTCTAAATCTTCAGTAATCATTATTCTCACTGGATACAGACCATCGTACATATCTGCCTTTCTCCAGCGTCTCACTTTATCTTCATGTGTTTCTCTGTTTAAAATATATTTTGAATTTCTAGGTGCTAGGCATTTGCTTTCACGCTCAAGTTCCATCATCTCAACTTCCCATTCAACCAATGCCTCAAATTGTGTAGGTCTTGGCTTCGGCACAAGATCCATCATTTTTCCCCTCAAGTTTCTCAAAACTTTCATATTAAATGACCCATCTTCTGGCCAGGCCAATACGCCATCATTTCTGGTATAATGCATCCAATTATCAAACCAAATTACAGTATGATAGCCATATTCGCCTTCCATATAGGCTGCGGGTGTTTTATACTTATGAAGTAATTTACCACCACGCGTTTCAATTTTCTTGTCAGGTTTAAAATAATTCTTCACCTTCTGAAACCATGAAGGCTTCTTTTTCTCACTATCGTTCCAATAACTCATGATTTAAGTCAAAATCGTTGTTCCGTAAGCTTCGAAAATGTTTTCTGGTGTTCCGCTATTCTAACCAATCCGTGCGCGAAAGACACCAACAAGCCAATCAGGTTAAGCCACGTCACCACCTTGCTCCTCCAATAGAAATACTGTATTCAGAACTGACCAATGTGGTACCAGCTCGTCACTGTCACGTGAGCCAATCAGTGCGCTTCCTGTGACGTATGTTATCCAATCACAGCGCGAACCGAAATGACGTAGGCTGCAGCTTCTCTGTGTGTTACTCCGTAAACTCACCCCTCCTTCACAAAACATTTTCACGGCGCCATTTTAAGCAAAACTTTTCCAATTATTTTTAATTTAGTAACTACGAATAAACAAACCACTTGTCTGTTTCGCTAACAAAGTAATAGCCTTACAATCATACAGAACTCACTCTACGCATAAAATAGACAACGCTATCTCTATACGATCATTTATTCACAAATACATACGAAAACCCTGTTCATTCACGCACAAGATCTTGGCAGGGCTTGAACCAACTACAGAAAACGTCAAACGTTGATAAGAATAGACGACGCTATCTCACCCTTCTCTCAAGCTTGGATAAATCCTATTACTCTTTTCACAGAAAGATTTAAAACGGGCAACAAGTCCCTATGCTTAATGCTACGATTTCATAGGCAATCCTCACTATAACATTTAACCAAACAATCTAAGGTCCCTAAACTTGTGTTGTACGTCCACAACACGTGATATATTCTATACCACAATTTTGAAACAGAACAAATGCACTGTGTAACTTTTCTAGTCACACTACCCTTGCCGGCAAATAACCAGGAATTTTTCACACTGCTGGAAAAAATCCTAACAACTACATATAACAATCTGACAAAAACTTAACAATTGTTAAACATCAATCCTATGTCTATACTAACATATATGTAACATGTATGTCAAAAACAACATATAAGCGTACGATGCTACCAAAAACTGATCCAGCGCTCCTACTAAAATTCTGCATAAATGATGTCACATCTACCACCAAACTTACCAATCAATACCAGGCCCATAGAAATAACAGAGCAACTGAATCATGAGGCGAATGAATCTGATATGTTGTTTTTTTTACAACTTTCTACAATAAACAAGACCAGCTTGTCATTTTAAAAGTTTATTTTAAAATTCTCAAATTGCATAAACTTTATTAACTCTTTATTAATAACATTCATTTAATTGTATTATTTCATATTAAATCATTAATCATTGGCTCAAAGATCCAACAGTTCAATATTGCATAAAATAATGAATTTAAGCAAACATTGACCCTATTCCCTAAGTTAGCTAAACCTGAAAAGGAAATAAAATCAACAAACAGTTGAATGCTTACAATCCAATGAGAAATCGGACAGCACTTCGCCCTCAGGAAACAGTCAGCCCCGTTCCCTTCAAGAGGCCCAATTTTTATATCATTTTTGCTCACTAATCTAACTAAATGTAATTCTTTAAGAAAGTTCAGCACTCTGATTGGTTGATGACTGTCAGACCACCAAAACCACCTCTTCCAGGGTATGAGCGTCACCATACTATTGTTCATTGACATGAGGTGACAACGACTTCCGAGCGTTTTGCAACATTTTAAAAGTTGCTTCTCAGGCTTCCTCCAAAGCTCGGCAAAATCATCCCTGTTACTTCCTCGGCCTTGTAAAAAGAACATCCAGAACAGTTTGTGAATGAGCCTCTATTGTCAGAGCCACAGTCTTTTCAAAGGTGAAGCAAAAGCACATGGAAAATTTCCAAGATGACTGCACTTGGCTCCAACTCTGCTCACATACAGACCGACCAACTTTTCTTCAGAATCAGAACTAGGCCTCAAACCACTCTCGGGCTAGTATTTAAACAAACACAAAAGAGTGATTAATTCAGGTAAAACAAACCCTTCTGTTACCCACCGACCATTGCTAATTATTAATTAACCCATTAATAAAAGACATCTAGCAAAAGCAAACAAATAAAGCAGCACATAAAATATCTACCATTCTTCATATAGTCCAGCTTTAAGTTTCTGAAAGAGTAAAAAGATGATTAAATGATACACAGACAGACAAACACAACATAAGACAAACATGTAAGCACATATAAAAAGCACATGCCATAAATAAGCAGCCGCATGTTAATAGTGACAAAGACAAAAGGTCAAACATGACAAACAAAACAATATTAATCACGTGTTACAAAACAGACTCGCAAATGCAACAAGAGCACATGTTATTAGTTCCCGCGTGTTTGTGTGTGATGCAATCTTAATCTATGTTGAATTAATATAACAAATCATGCAACAGCTCATTAATAAATTAGTTCATGTTATAGGAAATTAAATCCACGAGTCAGAATAAAATATTTTCTGAAACTCGCTTCATCACAGCGTTACTCTGATCAAAAAAGTATTTTAACCGCAACGCAGGGAGAGTAAGGAAAAATCACTTAACTGGCTGCGTGAGCAGAGAAGAAAGAGGAGGAACAGAGAGAAGGTACTCCCTATCTAGCGCTGATGGACATAATGGAAGGACTAATGTTGTGAATTGATACAATGAACTGATGGGAGTTGTAGTTTCCAAGGACACTTATAACTTTTTTCTGTGAATGCTTTTACTATATGTTTGGTGTATAAGCATTTTTGTTGGAAGCTTTTCTGAGGCTGCTGTGTTTGTGTTAAGAATAAAGAGCGGAGAAAGAAAAGCATAATCTGAGCCTCCTGTCCTGCCATAGAATTTAGAGTGCCAAATGTTAATCTCCCTTTGATCCCATGCTACCCCGGACCTGATCACCTTCAACTGCCTGAATTTTATGTCAGATTGTAACCAAGCTGAACCCTGGAATTCGGACGCTGCACTGGGCATTAGTGACATAAATCTAAACAACTGGGGGAGCCTAATCCAGGATTTTTACTGTCAGGATAGCTGAGTAAATGGAATAACCTGTAGTCCAATTTTGCAGGAAGCACTCAACTCAAACCTTCTTTGGTTTTGTGCCCCACTCCCCATTCCCAGCCCTGGTCTCCTTCGGAACCACTCCAACATTATCAAGTCAAATACATCACAGAATTCTCCTTTGTGAATCTTTTTCCTGGTTTCAGCTGGCACATGCCACACGATTGACGAAGGAAGGGCCAAAGCGGGCGATGTTGTGCCAAAGAGCATGGGACTGACAGAGAGAGCTGGCTGCCCCGCGCTGACAACAATAGTGGAAGCTGCAACCCCTGGTTGTGACCTGACCTGGGTGCTGTGCCCACCCCCCTGGGACTGTCTCACTGTCTCACTAGGAGTGGAAGCTGCATCGAGTCCCACTATCAGTGTGGCTGAGAATAAGGGAGGGCGAGTTGCAGCGACCGCAGTTGAAGTTGAGAGCTGCATGGATGGGGCAGCTTCTGCTGCCTGCACAAGAGTTGGGGCTGACCCGGCCGGGGGGGGGGGGGGTGTCCCTGATGCATGCTGGCACTTTCCTCTGTCACTTGGAGAGAGGCGTAGACCGCTGCTGATCTTTTCCCAGTCCATCAGGCACTATCTTGAGGGCCCACTCGATAACAAGGGTTTTCGCAGCTTTCCAGAGCTCACTGAAGGAACAAAGCTATACCTATGTAGTGGGGATATCCATGGCCAGGTGTGTGCATTTCAGGGCTATTCTAATTGAATGAAAGGGAAAAAGGTGTGTTAGGTGGGATGCAACTATGGCCGACCAAACCAAAGGACAGGCTCCCTGTTTGATTGCAGTCCCACGCCGCTCAGCTGTGCATCTCAGCATGACTGCCCCCCCACCCTCTGAAAATTACCCAGGGTGTGCCCCCCAACCCCATCCTGATGTTGAGCCCTAAGCTCTTACCCTCCAAATCCACGAACCAAGGGCTACTGCATGGAATACAAATCTGGTATCCTGCCAATGGTCCGACCAGCCCAGCGATTACTATACAAGATATAGAAATAGAAACAAGTTAGAGTAGGACAAAGAGTCACAAATATAATAGAAACAGCATCACCTGACCGGAACAAACCCAAAATGACCCACCAGTTCCTTGGATGCCCGGTGCCAAATATGCACTGGCCACCCTCAGAACTCAACCTCAGGCTGCCATGTGGGCTGAACCTTGGAAAGTTAGCTGGACTATATATATATATTTAACTAGTACTCCATCCTGAATGCCTCAGTGCAAACACCAGGAAGCCAAACATACAATCGCCCGTCCCCAAAGGATACTGTAGCCCTATGCACTTAGGCGGACCCACAACAACAAAAGGGGTCCGAGGACGTAAAAAAAGAGTTAGAGCGCTTCACCTGAGTGCCAGATTAACATACATAAGATCAAAATTCCTTTTGTAGGCTCTCAAATAAAGCAGTGTAATTTGGATATTGTGTTTTGAGCTCATAGTATTAATTTATAAATGTGCCAGTAGCAAAGATTTTTAACACATTGGATCTCATTAGTAGAAAGATGATAAATAGCGCATGCTGCTTTTACTCATTGCACCAACTAGGATTCAAACCTTTGACTTACGGTTTTCAGACACAGACTTTGGCAGTGTTTGCATCAACTAATGGGGTTGTATTGGCAAGATTGAAAACCCTGTACTGGGGTAGCCCCATAACTTCGAGCAAAGCAGCCGCTGAAAATATGGGTGAGCATGCCTCAAAGGTATGGAAGCCCGTGCAAAGAATACCAGCTATTTAGTGAAGATTGAGTGATTTGCCCAGAATCATCTAGCATTGAGCCACGTACTCCCGTGCTGGAGCAGGATGCGACGGCTCTCCACCTTTCCGCTGTTGCCACCGGCCACTTGCAAAATGCTGCAGCAGCAACCTGGTAAGACTTACCAACGCCGGGTTGTTGCGGCCAGCATCCAATGCAAAAGCCAGCGCATACAAGACAAATACAATTCAAAACATTCATACATAACCAATACCATACAACAATACAGGCTGCACCCAGCGAGACTCCCCAGCTCCCGATTGAGCGCACAACAAAATAGCACATGAGAACGATGGAAATCATGCACAAAATAACACATAAAACATGAACATGCAGCTGTTCAAATATGCTTTTTAATGATTCACCCTTCTCTGTCCACGGGTCCTTAGACTAACAAAATAGAGATTGACACTGAAGCCGGAATTCAAAATAAAACGTTTATTCACTCATGAGTGAGACCACATCCATACAAACCCTCAAGTGTTCCAGGAGGTAGTGGCTTGAATACACAGCCCTTAGTGCTTATTTACAGAGTTTTCTGCACTGGTAAGCATGTAGTTACAAATAGAAGGTACAAGCATACACAGGAATAACTACAGACAAAAATGGGCAGATGGAGATCACTTAGTCAGCAAAGTGTTAGGGGGAACAGAACTGCATACAGTAGCAAATAGTGATCCACAGTTACATCTTTAGCCAGATGCATTCTAGCAGCTACAGGCCTTTTCCCATACATTGCTTTGGCTCAGTACAGAAGGAGTTACCTAAAGCTGATGACACAAGCAGAATAGAAAGGCAAGCAACAGTGAAGAAGGAAGAATTACATAGCTGACAAAATGGATGCCACAAACAAGATGGCTTTAGCTCTTGCTAACGCCAATTATTTTCGATTTCCACACAGCTACAAATAGCTACGCAACTGGAGGTCCCCTCCACCGCTGACTCCAGGGCACGGTGCAGAGGAAAGAGGGCCACTTCTGGTGCACGCCACCATAAATGATCTATAGCCCACCACGCACTTGAATTACGTCAGGCCCTCGGCACTGAAACAAAAGACTGGCTCCTCGGGCAGGCTCCTGCTGATGGTGCAACGAATGGTGCCCCGACCTCTAATTGCTGGGGATGCCTGACCATTCTCCACTAAGTCCTTGGAGATCACTCTAATCCCTAATTGCCTCTTTGTATACGAGCCGAATGGAATCCGCTTTGCCGCTAACTTCAAGTATAATCACAAGAAAAATAAATCTCGATTTAGTGATTCATTTTTTTCCTTGTGTAAATCTTTTCTCTGCCAATGAAGGGCTTTGTTTATACTACAAGGTTTGCTCACAGGTCATTTGTTTGTTTTCATTTACAACTGCTGCTTGTTTGCTCTCAAAACAGGACTTGTAACCAGGAAAAGCTTCTTTCCTGTAGCTTTTCCAGTCCAACATGTTTAATCCCTTTCGTATTATCCATATGCTTGGCGTTTAAATGCCAGCTCATTTCTATTGTGCCCCGAATTCTAACCTCTATGCCCACTGATTTGGCATGGATTTGATATCATGCACTAGGTCACTTTCTGCATAGGAAAGGATGAAGTCCAGGAGGACTCAATTTAAGGGATTCTGTCATTCAAGATACATCGTTCCCACTGAAAATTACAGTGGATGTTGTTGTTTCTCTTGCATTTGGTCGCTATATTTGTGAGCTTTTTTAATTCAAACCTAGTCACAGAGTTCAAGAACAAGTAAAAGGAGAAATGCAAGAAGCATCGAGCCAAACTGTGGAACACCAGTAGTTTCAAGTTTATTTTATTTATGATTACGGAACTCCAAAGAGGTCCACATAAAATCCCCAAATTACGTACACATAAATAAGATAAAATTCTAATTTTCAAGTAATTACCTATGATAAATTATTCCACCCCATCATGAGATCAGAGAATCATAAACAATATCCACGGTTCAAAAAAATCTTTCATTTGACAGGATTCTAACAAACAGCAGCATGCTATGCAGAGCAAAATATGACTTTTGTGCCATTAGTGCAAGAGTTTCAAAAATATGTATAGAAAAGAATAATGTATATACCACAAATGTAATCAAACAATACAAATGGCTAATACATAAAAGATACAAATCGGCCATATCAGAAAATATCAGCCTCTACACTTTACAGACTGATGCACCTTAATATAATTTTTAAAAGCACTTAAAAAATTACAAATTCTATGACTAAATATTTCATTAGGATGATCATAAAGTGATTGTAGTACTGCTGAGAGGATAAAATGCTGTCAACTCTGCAGAAAGGTGAAATCCGGTGCCCCCTCAGATCCCATGAGACCAGCCCATTTTCTAGGAGCTTTGGACTTCTTTCTCCCCTCTCTGGCCACGCTCCTTAATTTCTCCTTTTCATCTGCCACAGTACCCATATGTTGGAAACAGGCCTGGGTCACCCCCATAATCAAAAAACCCACCCTAGACCCCACAAAGCCGGAGAACTACAGGCCCGTCTCACTGCTCCCCTGGGTGTCCAAACTAGCAGAGGCCCATGCGAACACCGTACTCAATGACCATATGGCAGAAAATAACATCTTGGACCCCTCCCAACACGGGTTTAGGCCTGGGCATAGTACGGAGTCCGCCCTTCTTTCCACTACTGAACACCTCCGGAGGATTATGGACACCGGTCAGAGTGCTGCGCTGATACTGCTTGATCTCAGCGCAGCCTTTGACACGGTCTCCCATAATATCCTACTGAGTCGCTTGGAAAGCATTGGGATCCATGACCTGGCACTTGAATGGTTCCGATCGTTCCTTACGAGCAGGTCCTTTCGTGTGTCAGCCCCCCCATTTAGCTTCCAATCACATGCTATCGGCCAAGGAGTCCCGCAGGGCTCTGCCCTCAGTCCATCCCTTTTTAATCTGTATATGCAGCCTCTTGCGGCAGTGGCCAAGGAATGGGATCTCACGCTGGTGTCGTACGCCGACGACACACAGCTGGTAATCACCCTCACTGAGGTGCCCTCTACCTCTGCCACAAGATTTAGGGATGGACTGGCCGCAGTCGCCAACTGGATGACTGCAAATTGCCTACAACTGAATGCAGGGAAAACCGAGGTGCTACTCCTGGGCAAGAACCCCAGTTGTTGGAATGACCACTGGTGGCCCCCCCTGCTGGGCCCTACCCCCCCTCCCAAATCTCTGGTTAAAAACTTGGGAGTATGGCTGGACTCCGCGCTGAACTACCAGACTCACACCAAAAAAGTAGCTGCTACATGCATTGGGCTGCTGAGAAGCCTTAACCCCATTCTAGGCTTCTTTGACCCCAAAACACGGCAGCTCATTGTCCAATCCACCATGCTTGCCCGGTTGGACTATGCGAGCGTCCTACTACTGGGCGCTAACAAAGCTGAGACAACTAGGTTTCAGCAAATTCAAAACTCAGCGGCCAGGGCAATAGTAGGCCTCCCCAGAAGGTGTTCTGCTAGAGCCACCATACATAGACTCCACTGGCTTCCTGTGGAAGCCCGCGTTCAATTTAAGGCCCTTACCACTGCTTTCAAAATCCTTAAAACTGATGGCCCTGAACTCCTCCGCTCGCTTCTAACACCTTACACCCCCCAACGCAATCTTCGCTCTTTGGGTCTACAATTAGTAGTGGTTCCCCGTACGAAGCTCTGCCGTATCGGGGGTCCCTCTTTCAGACTATTGGGAGCAAAACTCTGGAACTCCCTTCCCCTCCACATCCGCCGCCTCGACAACCTGTCTGCTTTTCGCAAAGCAATAAAAACTCACCTCTTCCCACCTCTGTAAGCCTCTTCTCTCTTCCCCTCCCCCCCCCCCCCCCCCCCCCCCAGTAGGTTGTGCTATGGTTCTTAGCGCCGGGACGCCCTGTTGCTGGGGCAGCTGTCGCGCTCAACAAACCTATAACATAGCATAACATAACATAACATATTGGCCTCAGTCATTTCCACCAACCTAAAAACAAAGCAGGACAGAAATAATACATGGTTAATATCTTGAGGACCATTTTTACACATGTTACAGATCTCTGATGAACCGTGCAATTCAGCCAGGAGGGGATTTAAAGGGAGCTTGCCCTGCTTCAACAGTAACCTCATGCAGCAGATTCCAGGAAATATAAGCCTGTACTTTATCAAACCGGAATCCATAGCCTATGATTCCCTTCTTTGAAGTGCAGGCTTCCCCGTCAATACAGAAGCGTGTTTCATAGTTGCTTTTCATTGGTGCGGCGTCAAAGTAAAAATCAGTCTGGTCTAATTGCAGCAAATCTATCGCAATCATAACATTTCCATAGATTAAGGAATTTTCTTCTATACCACCTAAAATTTATTTTTCGCAACCAGAACCTGAGTCTACCGTAGTCCGCCTTTGCCAGACCCATGGCCCAATGCACGACCCCTGCGAGACCCTGTGCACAGGTGTTTCTTATCCAAATTCTAGTCTAAGGGCGGCCACAGAGAATAGCGGATTAACTGAGCCTAGGCTTCTCAGAATTAGGCCTTCCACTGTGTTTAGTAAGCCCCATTTTGATACATCAATCTGTTCTGTACCATACAACAAGGAGGCAGGAATCTTAGCACGAAAGACTTCGATTAAAAGTGTAAAATGTCTTCTCCTGGTAGTCCTTTAAAGGGAACCCAGAAATTTTGCCTGAGAGGTGGCTTTAGATTTATTATTTTCTATATGAGCTTTATTTTTAAAATTTCCACACACTATCTTCCCCCAAAAAGTTCACGATTATACAAATTTCCAATTTTTGACAACCTAGAGACCATGCAAAGATTCTATATTTTTCCTTCTTCCTCCCATGCAAAGATTCTATATTTCGCCTTCTTCCTCCCATGCATAAACACAATTTTACTTTTGGATAAATTGATCTTTAGGTGGTGAGCTTCAGCAAATATTTGGAGGGCATCCAGACATCTATTTAAACCCTTAGTGGTTAGATAAAAAATAATTAGGTTGTCTGCGTAGAGTAGGCACACAATCTGCTTTCCCCCAATTGTTGGGGCAAATCCCTCACTTCAGGCCAAATGGGAGGTCTGAAATATATAGGGAGAAGAGCAGGGGGCAATTAGGCATCCTTGTTTTAATTCATTTGCGGTAGGGATAGCTTGAGATAAACCTCTGGCCCCACCCAATAAAACTCTACACCAAGTATCAGTACGAAGGGCACAAACTAACTCTAAAAGGGTGCTCGTCATACCAGTAGGATATGTCTGCAAAGACCAGAGGCAATACAAATACAAGCTGTCCTGTGTACCGACAGATTTCCATGCACCACTTGCCTAAGCCCAGGGAGAACACCACAACAATATCACCAGACAGATACCTTGCCAGAAGGCTTGTCGGAACCAAAATCCTACAACTTTCCAGCTGGCTGGAAGGGCCAACATAGTATTTTCACACTAGGAAGACACCAAAGATGAAATAGAAATATAGGTTTAGTATGCTTACAATTTATTTTGAAAAATAGTTAATTAAGAGATGAAACTCTTACTTGTATTTCAGGAACTAGAGGACCTTCTCACTAAGACCAGATCAGGCTCTCCTTTAGATCCGTGTCCTCTCATGCTTCTCAAGCAGTGTAAGGAGACCCTTTTACCTCCCCTTCTGGAGATCAATTCAATTCAAAGAAACTTTATTCGATTGAATTTACAATCATAAAAGTACATTATAGAAAAATATTCACAACAGTTTATAAAAAAAATTCCATGTGAGCAAAATTGACTGATTGATACAGTAAACATTAAATTAATCTTTAAAGGAATCGACTTTACAATGGTACCCTGTATGGCAATGGGGTAAAAGTTATTCACACAAGGACGAAGAAAAAATTTACTATGCAGAAGCCGCTAGCTGAGATTGAATTTTCATACATGTCTTTAAAAAACAAGCAACTGATTTGGCAGCAAAAGGGGAGTCTAAACATTGTAGGGCCAAAAGAGCAGGTCTGCATCTTCTCAGTCCTATTTGTCTAAGCAGTGGGACCAACCAACGTTTACGTGGGATCTCATAAAAAGTACAGAATAAAGTTACATGCAATGTAGACTGAGAAGAACAGTCGTCACAGGGGCATTTGATCAATTCACGGGACCAGTCAGAGGGCTCGGGGAACGAGACAAGACGGTAAAATGAATCAAACCGGAATCTAGTTAAAACATATCTATCATAATTTGACAAATAAAAAGACAGATAGGGTTGGATGCCATATGAGGATTGGATCATCACTAAATGTGTGGTCGACTATTTACCAATTTCAGAACACATGCGTAAGTCTCTTAAATGCGACACACATAGATTCTTTAGAGTCTTTCTTGGTATGGCCATTAGTGAAGCGGGATTAGTAAAAAACGCTGGACAATTCAAATCGTTCAAAAAGTTAAAAACATACAATAGCCAGGGAATCTTTTTCCAGTGGGTCAGTGACAGGCAGTCTGTTATTAGCGACCGAGTAAGGAGACATTGCTCCTTAGTCCATATACGGTGCCAGAGGAGGATCGGTTGGTATCTAATGGTGTCAGATAGATAGTCCCAACCGAGCTCTGTGTGGCTACCGTAATTGGGGGCGCTTCGGGGGAGGGCTAATACATATTTCAGGAAATCATTTTCAATTACTTGAAGCTCGTTGGTAGGAACATAGCCCCATACACCTGCTCCATAGGTCGCCACGCTCAAACATTTGGCTTGATAGATTTTCAGTATCACAGCCGGAGAGGGCTTGCCCAACTTTCTTGAAAAAGAGGTCAGCACCGTTGTTGTGCGCTGAAGCTGCAGTTTCCTACTGGAAATAGCAGGTTTCCAGGACATTTGGTCATCAATGAGGATTCCTAAATATGGATAGTTCCTAGCACTTTCTAACCTAGTATTCTCGATATAGAGGGGTTTGCATTTCTGGGTTTTCTTGCCAATATGCATAACAAAAGTCTTGGATTTATTTACTTTTAAGCCAAGGGAAAGCATATATTGACAATACTTGTACAGTTGCAGCTGGAGCTGATTAGGTGTCCTCGCTAAAATAACAGAATCATCAGCATATAGTAATGCTGGGATTGGACGGGTGCTTATGCAAGGGAGGTCCTTGTTTCCTGCCAGCATCGCTTGTTCCAAACCATTAGTGTAAATATTAAATAAAAATGGAGCAAGGACGCACCCCTGTCTGACGCCTTTTGTAATACTGAATGAGTCCGATAGCTCTCCATTGATGCCATATCTCACACATTGCTTTGGCATCCGAGTAGAGCTCTCTGAGAAATTTCAGAATTGGGGATCTACTCCCAAATTACTCAGGATCTCCCACAGCTTGGAGTGGATTACGCAGTCAAATACAGAACTTAAGTCCACATAGACCAGGTAAAGATTACCGCCTTTAGCCCAGACATATTTACCCATAAGTAGTGTTAGGTTAAGGGCCTGTTCCACAGTGCCCAATCCCTCTTGGAACCCAAACTGGAGGTCGGTAATGATCTTACTCTCCTTTGCCCAGTCCTGGAGACGTTCCAGGATGAGTCTCCCAGCGACCTTGCCCAGCGAGTCCAAGAGGGAAATTGGTCTGTAGCAGGCTGGGTTGTCACGGTCTCCCTTTTTAAAAATGGGGAGAAGCACAGAGGTAGACCAAGAGTCGATTAGGCCGACCTGAGAGGCTGCGGACATGACTTGCATGACTACTGGGGACCATAATTCTAGGTTGTTCACAAAGATGTCAAGTGGGACTCCATCAGGACCGGGAGCTTTCCCGGTCTTTGAGGAAGTCAGTGCTGCGTTCACCTCCCCAAGGTCAAAGTGGAGGTCGATAGGATAGATATTATCACTGATGGGAGCTGCCTCCCCTAGTCTTGTGCCATCGGTCATTGGAATGGAGTCCCAAAAAATCTGAGAGTAATGGGTTACCCATTTTTCTGCGGGTACTGCCACATCTAGATGAGAAGGAGCGGTGGCGTCCGCTAAGAAAGGGGACTTGACTGTTTGCCAGAACAGTGTGCTGTCCTTGGATCTTGTACTCTCGTGAAGTTGGGCCCAGAGATTGTTTTTTATTTCCCGTTTGCGGGCTTTTTGGGCCAGTTTGTATTGCCTTCTTAGTAAGGCAATTAAGGCTGTATCCCTGTCTTGGCTATAAAGGGCTCGTTTTAGTGCGCTAAGGGCTTTACGACAATGGGAATCGAACCACCCCCGGGTATCTTTATCCTGCTTCTTGTGTTGGCGGGTAAGCTCCTGCCGTATGGTTTCTAGAATCTTAACGAAACTAGACAGGATCAACTGGGGGGATGAAGTCACCTCTAGACAGTTGTATATTAGAGGAAGGGATTGTTGGATAATCCTACCGGTGACCTTGTTGGGGTTGATCTTTGACCACTTTACTGTGTAGCCATTGGTTTTACCCATCACCCGGGATTGCTGAGTTAAAAGGCTGGGCTTAGTGTGAGATGAGGGAACAGTGGTAAATATGATGGTGATGCTGTTGGGGAAATGGTCACTGGAGGGGTCTGTGCCAGTTGTAAAGTTTTTCAGTCTATTGCCTAAAATTTGCGAGCACAGGATATAGTTAATAGTAGATGACAATCCTCTTCCATGAAAAGTCGACTTAAAATCGACAACAGGACACACAAGTTTGTTCGCAAATTCAAGTTCTAGTGAAAATAGACAGTTATTTAATGCAGACCCTATACTGGAGTGTGCAAAGTGGGTGATGGGGAAATCATGCTCATCTCGGAGGCCACAAATACCTTTGTTTTAATTACTGCATAGATAAACATTAAAGTCCCCACCCCACACAAAATAACATTGTAACTGTGAGTTTTTAACTTTCTGATCGTGCAGAAATAAAGTAATTTCCGTCAGAGACTTTACACAGTCAGCAGGTGTTGAGTTATTATACATGTTAATAAAGTAATAAATGGAACTTTTATCGGGGACTAACTTAAGAATTTGGAAAATTGGGGACACTGGGAATACTTCAGTAATAGTAAATGGGATTTGGTTGGAAACATAGATAGCGAGGCCACCCTTGGGTCTTCCTTGTACAGATGGGCTAGCAGACATATGGAAGGTTTTAAAGCCCTGAATGTGAATCGGCTCGGTAGCCCAGGTTTCCTGGAGGCAGACTATGTTATGCCTAATGACCAAGTCGATCCAAGACTGGAGATGTATCTTGGATCTGAGGCCCGCTACGTTCCAATAAATGACTGGGAGATCCCAAGTTGATGGTAGAGTAGGATATGTAGACTGCGGATTAACTGGGGGTGATGGATCACAAAACTGAGGGGACGGGATGAGGGAGGAGGGGGTGGTTATTAGGTCACAGGAGGTTGATGTAATATTTTGTTGCCTTATGTGTGTTTCCTTAGAGACGATAGAAAGGGCGGAGCTGGGATCATGGTCCCGTGGGGTTGGCGAATGCGAGGATAAGTTTAGCAGGGAAGTGTAGGGCTCGATAAGAGAGCCGGACGGAGAGGACTAATTGGGCCCTGCCAGCCAAGTTTTTCTGGAGATGTGATTAGAATGGATCTGGGTATTAATAGTGTCTTGGATGTTGACGGAGGGGACTGGTGGTCAGTCAACCATGTCCAAGCATTCGTATCTGTTGGATAATGGTGGTCCTCTCCAATTGGTAAAATGACCAGAGGCAGAGTTGGAGAAACCATAACCTGCCCAGTGACCTCGGTCTCTATTCCCATCCCAATTGCCCGCTCTCGTCCAACTCCAGGGAGGACCGGCGTTGTGTCGAGGAGCCGGGGGATAGAAATATGACAGATTATGGGTGGCTATCCCTTCAGTGGAAGTGTGGTCTCCCCAGGAGCAGATGTGCTCAACAGTATTAGGGTCAGCAAAGTTCACTATGACGCAGTCACCCTGGATACTTTTGGGCTCAGTGCCAAGCCATGGCACTCTGCGCACGGTGGTGACTCTGTTGTCCAAGAAAGTTGGTAGAGGTCTATTATTGGACAACCAGTATATAACTTTGTTTTTTAGTGACCAGATTGGCTTGTCGTGGTTGGGGGGAGTTCCGGAACACCTGTCATAATTACTACGTAGGGGGATGCCTCAGGCGGGAGATGAATGGGATGGCCCCTCCTCTTTCGATTTCTCGGGGCGGTGTTAAATCCAACCAATTGTTGTTTGGGGAGGGAAGGGGCCGGGGTGGGGAGGGCAGGAGGAGGAAGAGATTTTTGTTGATTAGACAACTGATCCTTGGAGTTAGTCCGAGGTTGGGTTGATGGGGGGTTAGGTGGTTTGGGTGGGGCTTGGGGCTTGGGTGCAGCTGGTGGTGGCTGTTTTTGAATAGGTTTCTGCGGAGCCTTTTGATTAGTGTTAGCATTGGGGAGAATCGATTTTGCCGAGCCAGGCTTAGTAGTTTTGATGTTATTTGGAAGGGGCCTCCCTTGGGCTAGATTGGGATCTTTAATGATACCCTTACTTGGATTCAGGGCTGAAGACCGATGGGTTAGTTGGGATTGGACCTGGTACAATGCCTTTTCTATGGGATTTAAATATGACTTAAGTAGGTCTCCTATTTTGCTAAGCAGTAAGCTATCGTTGCCGCAGGTATTGGTAGTTAAATTACCATTATCAGCCATACTACCCTCGCTGTCATAGCTACTAGAGCTGCTAAGATTCAGGTTATCTGCAGTAAGGGTTGTTGCAGCTGCTATCACGGGGGAGGGTGGTTGATGGGGAGTTAAAACAAGGTTAATAATTTGAGAGGGGAGATGCGAAGTAGAAGGGGTTATAGGGATAGTTGTGGAAGGGGAATTAGTAGTGTGCTGTAACTTAGTAGTTTTCTTTCTCTTTTTTTTGGGAATTGTACCTTCGCGTATGCCCCTATCTATGACTGGAGAGGGGGCAGCGTCAGAGTGACTAGCAAAAATGACTGGAGATTTTTCAAGCGACAAATGGGATTCAGACAAATCTAGGGTTGCCGAGAGTTCCACAGTACGAGGGACAGTATGTACCTCTGCATGCACTGTCACTGGCGGGGGTGGCTCTACTGGACGCTGAGGAGTTTTTGCGGTAGCCAGTAAGCCCATGGAAGAGCGTCTCGCAATAGCCAGGTCCTGAGAGACTCGTCGTTCCAGTAGAATAATACCCTGCTCAATGGCGTCGTTGGCTTTGGTTATGAATTGGTCTATCGGCCCGATGACCTCAGCAGCGGCCTGGGCCTGTTTTTTAACAGTATTTCTGGTGGTTCTAGGGGACATGATGTACAGTGGCTAGTGGTGAGATACAGATGGTGGAGATGTAAAGTGCAAGTTAAATAGGTTGGTTAATAATATATGCAGAAACAGCAATATTAAAGGGGGAAAAAAGCATGCGAGAAATAAAGTGGCCCAGTCCAGTCTTGCCCTGGCTTGAACGGGCTTAAACGGGCCCGCCCTTGGCCCGGGCTTCGCCCCGTGGTCCGACCCGCGGGCGTCCCGCGTCGCGGAGACGAGCTTGACACTAATAACCGTGAAAGTGAAAGGGCCTGGCCGCCGGGGGAAGAGGCACCAGCTGCGTTAGTTCTGGGATTGCTGGTCCTCGCAGTCCCCCGGACGGAGTAGTTCCAGTTATTACCCCCTCAAGCCTCAACCCACAGCGCACTCCGCTGGGAGCAGTGTGTGCTACTGCCGACTGCAGAAAGCGCTCCCACCAGCGAGTGCGAGCGAGTGGGGAGGCGAGCCGGTCCGGAAAGCAGGTGGGAGATCAAAACAACAGATCCACAGATCAGGTTGAGAAAGAAATGTGAACGGCACCTGCGGAGCGGGTGTCGCGAAAAGTAAATAGGCTGGAAGTGAGGGGCGTGGCCGCCGGGGGAAGAGGCACCAGCTGCTTAGTTCTGGGATTGCTGGTCCTCGCAGTCCCCCGAACGGAGTAGTTCCAGTTATTACCCCCTCAAGCCTCAACCCACAGCGCACTCCGCTGGGAGCAGTGTGTGCTACTGCCGACTGCAGAAAGCGCTCCCACCAGCGAGTGCGAGCGAGTGGGGAGGCGAGCCGCTCCGGAAAGCAGGTGGGAGATCAAAACAACAGATCCACAGGTCAGGTCGAGAAAGAAATGTGAGCGGCACTCGAGGAGCGGGTGTCGCGAAAAGTAAATAGGCTGGAACTGAGGGGTGTGGCCGCCGGGAGAAGAGGCACCAGCTGCGTTAGTTCTGGGATTGCTGGTCCTCGCAGTCCCCCGGACGGAGTAGTTCCAGTTATTACCCCCTCAAGCCTCAACCCACAGCGCACTCCGCTGGGAGAAGTGTGTGCTACTGCCGACTGCAGAAAGCGCTCCCACCAGCGAGTGCGAGCGAGTGGGGAGGCGAGCCGGTCCGGAAAGCAGGTGGGAGATCAAAACAACAGATCCACAGGTCAGGTCGAGAAAGAAATGTGAACGGCACCTGCGGAGCGGGTGTCGCGAAAAGTAAATAGGCTGGAAGTGAGGGGCGTGGCCGCCGGGGGAAGAGGCACCAGCTGCGCTAGTTCTGGGATTGCTGGTCCTCGCAGTCCCCCGGACGGAGTAGTTCCAGTTATTACCCCCTCAAGCCTCAACCCACAGCGCACTCCGCTGGGAGCTGTGTGTGCTACTGCCGACTGCAGAAAGCGCTCCCACCAGCGAGTGCGAGCGAGTGGGGAGGCGAGCCGGTCCGGAAAGCAGGTGGGAGATCAAAACAACAGATCCACAGGTCACGTCGAGAAAGAACTGTGAGCGGCACTCGAGGAGTGGGTGTCGCGAAAAGTAAATAGGCTGGAACTGAGGGGTGTGGCCGCCGGGAGAAGAGGCACCAGCTGCGTTAGTTCTGGGATTGCTGGTCCTCGCAGTCCCCCGGACGGAGTAGTTCCAGTTATTACCCCCTCAAGCCTCAACCCACAGCGCACTCCGCTGGGAGAAGTGTGTGCTACTGCCGACTGCAGAAAGCGCTCCCACCAGCGAGTGCGAGCGAGTGGGGAGGCGAGCCGGTCCGGAAAGCAGGTGGGAGATCAAAACAACAGATCCACAGGTCAGGTCGAGAAAGAAATGTGAGCGGCACCCGCGGAGCGGGTGTCGCGAAAAGTAAATAGGCTGGAAGTGAGGGGCGTGGCCGCCGGGAGAAGAGGCACCAGCTGCGTTAGTTCTGGGATTGCTGGTCCTCGCAGTCCCCCGGACGGAGTAGTTCCAGTTATTACCCCCTCAAGCCTCAACCCACAGCGCACTCCACTGGGAAGTGTGTGCTACTGCCGACTGCAAAAAGCGCTCCCACCAGCGAGTGGGGAGGCGAGCCGGTCCGGAAAGCAGGTGGGAGATCAAAACAACAGATCCACAGGTCAGGTCGAGAAAGAAATGTGAGCGGCACCTTCTGGAGATCATGAATGGGGCAATGAGGTTTGGCACCTTCCCTCGGCAATGGAAAAGGGCAGTGGTGAAACCATTACTTAAGAAGCCAACACTGGACCCTGGGGTACTCAAAAACTTTCGGCCCATTTCACTGCTCCCTGCTGCAGCGAAGATGCTTGAAACACATCTTAATAAGCATCTCGCGACCTTTCTGGAGAACTCTGGCCTTTTAGATCATTCGCTGCATGGATTCAGGAGGGAGCATAACACAGAGTCGGCCCTCACCATAGTGCTGGATAATATCCGCACTCAAGCTGATAGGGGTCAGACCACCCTCCTCATCCTGTTGGATCTCACAGCTGCGTTTGACACCCTCTCTCCCTCAGTGTTAACATCTCGGCTGAGGGAGATTGGGGTGGAGGGGTCTGCTCTTAATTTGCTGACTTATTTCCTAGACCAGAGGGAACAGAGAGTGATGCTGGGGGAGTTTCTATCTCCATCCCTGTCTGTGCATGATGGGGTCCCTCAGGGGTCGGCATTAAGTCCGACCCTTTTTAACATCTATGTGACCCCACTTGCCAGACTGATAAGATCTTTCGGGATGGAGGTAGTCTCCTACGCCAACGATACCCAGATCCTGGTCTACCTCTCCCAGTCTATTAATGAGGCTGCCTCCAATTTTAGATCTTGTTTGGAGGCAGTCGCTCAATGGATGACATACAATTCATTAAAACTGAATGGGGAGAAGACGGAGATCCTGGTGTTTGGGGGAAAGGAGGACATCTGGTCGGCAAATTGGTGGCCTGCCTCACTGGGAGCATGTCCGGTACCCGCAGCCTTGGCGAAAAATTTAGGAGTTTTGATCGACCCTACCCTCAATATGCGTCAGCAGGTGAATAGAACTGTCTCCACCTGTTGGGGAATAATTCACATCTTGAGGAAGATCAAACACTACTTATCCCAGCAGGCCAGAAAGCAAGTCGTGGTTGCACTCATTGGCTCCCGACTTGACAACTGTAATGCGCTGTATGCAGGACTCAGCAGGGGGCTGCTGCAGCGCCTTCAATTGGTCCAAAATGCGGTGGCCAAGTTTGTGTTGGATTTACCAAGACGGGCGTCGGCCACCACCGCGAGGAAGGCGTTGCATTGGCTCCCTATTGAGGACAGGATCTCTTTTAAAATCCTGTGCATGACTTTCGGCGCCTTAGCGAGAAATAGGTCAGGGGGGATTGGGGCTCTTTTGGTCCCCTATAGCCCCTCGAGGAATCTCTGCTCCGCCAATAAATCTCTGCTATGTGTACCACGCATTCGCAGAGTTAAATGGGGTGGCAGAGCTTTTTCCACTATAGCACCAAAAATGTGGAATGCTCTCCCTGTGGAAATTAAGGCCCTTTCCACTCCTCAGTCCTTTAGGAAAGCCCTGAAGACACGACTATTTGCCAAAGCTTACCTGTAGTTTTGCTTCTGCTTTTCTGTGATTTATTTTTTGATAGGCGCCTTGATGCCTTTGGGTTTTAGTTGCGCGTTTATACATTTTCTTTCATTCATTTCATTCAAACTCATTCCTGGTCTCAGTGCGATATCTGCTTCCTGGTATTGTATCACAGGATGAGTGCAGACGATGATGTTGTAGGATACCTGAATCTGCAGTGACTGGTTACCAAACTTGAACATTGGACTATGGGATGAGGGGTTGAAACCATAGAGGTCAGGAGCCGCTTCTGCTGGCCCTACACCTATCTTTTCAGAGCTCCAAATAATTTTTATTATCCAGATTCCGTCTAATTAATTGGCATTGCATAGACACTAGCTTTATAGTAGACAATTGGGAGACTTCAGTCACGTCATGCTGTGCATATTGTAGTTGTTTGTTGTTTCTCCTCCTGAAAGTGCCAGTTTTCAGGGTGTTTAACAATCTGTTTATAGTCTGAGTCACTTATGCACAAAGACATGGGGGTCGTTATGATTGCGGATTTTCCGCATCCTCGGGGCCGGCGGAAGCCACCGCCGGCCCAGAGGATGCGGAAAAACCGCAGCGGACTGACCAAAGACCCACCGCCAGATTAGGATGGCTGGTGGGTCCTGGTTTCCGTCCGCAGCTTTTCCGCCGCGGTCGGATTACAACCGCGGCGGAAAAGCTCTAATATGGTGACGGTGTCTTCCAGACACCGTCCACCATATTAGGATGGCTAGTAAATTATGCTTTTCCGCAGCGGGTTTTCCGCCGCGGAAAAGCATACGGAACTTCACTGCGGGGGCCCGTTGCGGGCCCCCTAGGTGAAGGGGGGTTGGGGGGTGCACATGGGGGGTACCTAGGATACCCCCTGCATTTGCATGCAGAAAGCGGCAGGCACCGCGCGGTGCCTGCCTCTTTCTGCATGCAAATGCAATGCGTGCATTTTTAACATTGCCACGGGTGCAGCTTGAAGCTGCACCCGCGGCAATGTTAAAAATAGAGGATGTGACCGCCAGGGTGGCGGTCACATCCTAACTGCACAGGAGGGAACTCCGCATGCCATGCGGAGGTTCCCTCCTGCTCTGGGGTCGCGGACGGACGCAAGTCCGTCCGCGATCCTAATCGACCCCTTAGTGTTGCAAAGGGAGAAAAAATGAAAAGAACTGGTGCATAGAATGCTGGTTCTTGAACCCCCCTGGTAGGTCTCACTCCTTATTGTCTATATGTGATCAGTGGCGATTGCTCTGCTAAGGCTTTGCTGCAGTGAAATAGAGGAAAAATAAAATGATAATAACTTGATGTTATTATCATTTTATTTTGTCCTGCTGTGGCAGCTTTGCTTGCGGGCTGCACTGCTCTCCACACAGGGTGAGGAGTGGTGGCACACTCTAAGTGTGCATGAAAATTTGGCTGACCGTCTCGGGCTGGCCAAATATTTATGTGCACTGTACATGTTCTCCAACCAGGCTGTATTGCAGCCTGGGTGTAGAACATGCCCAGGCTTCCAGTCCCTGGCTGAGTGCCGAACCGCAGTGCTCAGACTAGCCACAACATTGCATTGCAACACTGTGATAGGCTTAGAGGAGCCTAGGTGTGCTTCCTGTTCCGGCTGCAGCGAGGGACTACGGAGGAGAGACGCGGTGAGGAGGTCGTTTTTTTTCTTTCTACTTTTTTTACACCCCGATCCGTGCTGGCCGCCACTGTGTGTGACTTATTTACTGAGTTGTGGAAGTATTTGTTCGGAATCAAAGACAATAATAACTGTTGCCTCTTTCAGTTGGCTCGGTTATGCTTTTCTTCCTTGTGAAGCAGTAAGGTAGCTGTCATTAGTGCAGTGACACCAGTGATCGAGGCTATAAGTGGTCCACTGCAACATTTTTACAGACGTCTTTCACTAACCTCAGAGTAAGGGACCGGTGTGAGGGGGTTAATTGTCCCTACTTGCATAGGGTTGACAATACCATTGCTGCACCTCTTCTAGTAAGACAGTGGATCCACATCCCCTGTCTGGAAAATTAATATAAGTGCTATCTAAACGGTGCTTAATTTGAGCCTGTGGTTTCCGGTGCTGAGCTCCGGCACTTAAATTATCATCACTGGCGCTTATCATGAGCACCAGTTAAGGACACATTCATTTTTGGTAGGCCCGGGGAGATTAAGTGATTTTCCAAGAATCACAAAGATGTTGAGCTGTGGCTGGAACTTGGTTGCCCAGCTCCGAAGTCAGCAGCTCTGGCCATTATACCACATCCTCTCCCAACTTTAACGGTTAGTAGTTGGTTCTGTTTTAGGCGGCACTAACAGGAGAAATGGGCTGGTGCAAAGTGCCTCCTGACGAGAGCACCAGCACTGATTTATTATTTTGGACAAATTAATCACTGGACTGAGGCCCACATGCATCAATATCGGCATTTGCGAATTCTTATTTGCGAAAAATAGCGAATCGCAAATAAGAATTCGCAAAAGCCTATGCTTCATTTTTCTCGCTAATTTTATGCGAATCGGTAAAAATCGCAATTTTTACCGATTCGCATGAAGTTTGCGATTTTTCAACTGCGAATTCGCAATTCCCATTCATTCCTATGGGCTAAAAGGCCCATAGGAATCAATGGGAATTGCGAATTCGCAATTGAAAAATCGCAATTCATGAATGCATTTCAAGGGTGGAGAGGGGGGTCCAATGATCCCCCCCCTGCACCCATGAAATGTACTTTTCAGTACAAGTTACATACACACATGTCCTTAGGACATGTGTGTCTGTAATTGCACAGTTTAAAAAAAGCATTTTTATGCATATTTAAACCATTTCGCAAATTACCACGAGGTTCAACCTCGTGGTAATTTGCACTTCCAGTTTGGAATATCACAATTTTTAAAAAAAATGATGCATTGCTTTTAAGGAATCGCAAATTTGCGATTCCTTAAGAGCAATCGCATTTTTGGAATTCGCTAAAAATAGCGATTTTTCCAAAAATGCATGATGCAGACTAAAAAGGTATTTAGGAATCGCAAACGGCCGCTTTTACCGAATCGCACCGTTTGGGATGCCTAAATAGCTTGATGCATGTGCCCCTAAAACCACCCCACTTTCCACTTCCAGTGACCAGGGAAACGAGTACTCCGCAGAGTACCTAAAGACTGGTGTCTGCAGTTTAGCTAGTCTCCCTGAGGTCAGGGCACAACTTTCTGGAGAAGTTCGGGTTCTGTCTAGAGCTTATGACCCTGCCTGCTCATAAAGTGAAAAAGAGTACTTGGCCCTGCACAAGAAGAGTCTGTCTAGGTGAAGAAGCCAAGGTATGTTCATGATGCATGAAATACCCAGAAAAAGATGACTTGTGTTGAGTGCATATATTGTTGACTTATGCTGCATCACCTGTCCTCAATACAAGATTCATTTGATGAACTAGGAGAAACAACATCAACTTTAAGTACCAACTTCAAGTATCAGCATGCCGTCTGACATCTATGCCGTGACCTGATAGCCAGTCCGCTTCTGTTTAAGAGTTATGGATCGAGACGTCATCAGATGGACGTCATCACAACTGCAGCTGAAGACTTCCCGACTGGCCTGGAGTCCCCAAATCCCAAGGAAAAGGCAATCTCGGACTCCTATGCTGAAACTCTGAACATGTTCCTGCTGCTAAAGCAATCTGCTGTTTGACCGCAATAGACACAGCAACACCAAGCAGTGCTATGTAAGGGCAGGTAACACAATGCCATGTTGGAAAGACTGAGTGTTTCTTGCCCCAGAACTGTGTACTTAAATTCAGTATGAGTGCTGCCACAAAGTCTCAAGATACAATTTGACCTGATCCACAGATTTCCTGCATTTATCGATCTCTTGCATAACTAAATAATGTATTCACACCTGAACCGAGTGTCCCCACAGTAGCCAGTCCTCTTAGATGAGTGCGACTACAGGCAAATAACTGGATCACTGTAGTAGTGTGGGGATTAATGCTCCGAGTCTAGAACCCCGGGTGAGTGGTGGAGATTTACCATGTTTGTAACCCATAGACTTGGAAGATCCAAGTAGCTGAACTCACTTCCTTTGTGTAGTTGTAATTTTTGTCAAGTTATTGAAGTACTTCACTTTTTTCCAGGAAAGCACTGGTCTGGACAGTGTATTATTGTGCCAGTTAGTTAACTGTTGAGTTGTGAGTTTTTGTCTCCCCCACTGCCTCCCAAGAAGCTTTATATTGCTCGCTCTCTCTATCCTGAGAGTCCAGTGCAGTACAAAGGGGGTGTTCTTGTCCAAGTTTCCAGAGCCATATTAGGACGTACCAAGGACAGCAGAGGCAAAATACCAACTACCCCAGTTGCGGTCCTGTGGATACGGTCTGCCATGTGCCCTCCAAATGGGTGTAACAATTCAAGGGAATGGGCGAGGAACACCCTAATCTGTCATGGTGTATAAGAAGGAGTTTCCCCATAAAGAAATAATTTTGTGTCAAGAAAAAAAAAGGTTGAATCCGCATATGCACATTTTCACCTGTCTTGGTCACTGAAATGTTCCAGCAAATAGAACCTTTGCATTTATAAAATGTAACCATGTGGCTAATTGTAAACACACAAATGTAATATTGGCCACAATAGAAAGTTTCTGAGAGCTGGTCTCAAGTTCTTGAAGCTGGGCTTTTGTGAATTAGGTTCTTAAATAAAATTCAATGTGTTCATTTCTTTGCACTTTTATTGTCTGTAGATCGATATAGGCGTTTTAAAACTTTGGCTTGCAGTATTTAAAGTCTGTGCATCTTGAAGCAGAGCCACCTGTCTGTGCAAACCCTTCTGATTTCTTCGTGCTGAAGGTGAATGCTCTTTTGAATGACTCGAGTGACTGCAGTATCGTCGGTGCTGCGGCGCCATGATTTAAGGCCGCCCTTGGGCACCGAGCTGCCTGACTGATTTGCGCTCGTGCCCCTTTACTTGAATTTAAACTAGCCCGCTCGTTATTTAGTGGTTTGCAAATCTGCTCCTGTGTGGCCGCTGCAAATTTACGGCGCCGAGCCGTTCCCAGAACAAGCAGTTGGTGACTAAATGCAAGGCAGGGATCAGGCAAAGCTCCAGAGCTCAGGACCGAGCGCATCTATTGACTGCGTAATTGGCCGCGCGCCTCTTCCTGGAAGCGCACGCTTCCGGTTCCTTATACCGTGCGGCGCGTGGGCAAAAGATACTTGAAAAAAATAAAAACTTGCACCTTTGTTTCAAACATTTAAACTCTTACTTAATAAAATGTTAAATTTGTGTGTTTCAACGAGGATTTTAGATCTGAAGAAATGACGGAGAGGCAAGGATTGGATGTTGTAATGATGCCCGGGATCGGGTTAGCCCAAGTTGAGGCACCCTGTGGGGATCCCGATTGCCCCACCCCCCCATGTGCGTGGTGAAAGTGGGCCGACCCTGCTCCGCGCAGGCCGGCACGAAGAAAGCAAATAAATAGCCCAGGGCGCTGGGCGTGGTTTAGGGGATTACTAGCCACTACACTAAGCACTTCGTGTCTAGCGTGATTATTTCCTGGGCCTAACCTCGCCACGACACTGGCAATGAGGTGGTCTCGCCACCCCGCCGTGCTCACTTGTACCCGGACGCTCCTGCGCACGGAGCTGCCTGCTGTGTCGTCCCCCCCCCGCACCCCCCCCCCCCCAACGGCCTACCTCGCCTCCCGGCACTACCCACATGGTGCTGCGGCCTGGTCGTGCGGGTGTGCTACCCCGCTCCTGCCCCAGCCGTGTCAGACTTCGACCGCTGGTCCCCATCGCCAGCACTCGTCCGCGTCCTGCCTGTGCCTACCGTCAGCTGCTCTACACGCTGGCCACGCATGTGCACTATCCCGGCTGCCGCTCACGCTGTCTCCCGCCCGCGGTCAGGCCGCTTCAATCAAGGTGAGCGCGCGCACGCTCCAAAGCGTCTGGTGCCCCGGCCTGGCAGTGAGCTTCCCACGCATTCGGCCCGTCTGCAGGACTCCCTGGGGGAAGCCCCATTTACACTGACGGAGAGGAAGAGGAGCCTCATTAGGGTCTGAAGCCTGGCCTATTCCTCACACATCTCGCGTGAGCGTGAAGCCTGATCTACAGCTGATGATCTAACATCCCTGGGCACATTCCACATGTCCCTGGCGTTTGGGCCCTACGTCACGCCCGCCTGCTACGTCCCTGAGCTACGCGCATCACGCCTGTCTGGCTGAACAACCTCCCTGAGCACACTCCACGTGTCCCTGATATTTAGGCCCTACGACACGCCCGCCGGCTACCCCCCGGAGCTAGGCACGTCACGCCTGTTTAAGCGTGGCACCGCCCTTGTCGCCTACGTCTGCACTCTGCTGCCATGACCACGGTACCCGCTCTAGAACCCTTCACCATCACTGGCCCCCCACCAATACAGGCTGAGGGGTGAAAGAAATGGGTGGAACGTCTGGAAAACTTCTTCGAGGCGGCGGAAATTGAGGCTCCGCGACGGCGTGCCATGCTACTACACCTAGGAGGGGCTGACATCCATGAAATCTCGAAGGACGTCAGGGAAGGCGGTCCGTCCAGAAACTACGCCACCATACGCAGCGCTATTACGCGTACTTTGAGCCTTTCACAAGCGCTGACTATGAGCGTTTCCTACTCCGCCAAGCCCGCCAGCTCCCGGAGGAATCCGTCGACATCTTTTATGCGAGGTTGAAGAAGCTAGCCAGCACGTGCACCCTTCCTGAAGCTGACGATGAGATCCGCGCCCAGTTCATCCAGGGCTGCGCGTCCTCGAAACTGCAAGAAAGGATTTTGCAGGAAGACAGCATGCCCAAGCGCGAAACCCTCACGCTTGGGCGCTCCAAGGAATTTTCCAAGGCCAAAGCCGCACATGGAGTCCAAGCCTGCCGTCGCGGTCAAGACGGAGCCAGTGTGCGCCATACAAACCAACGCCCCAGACGCCCGCCCAAAGTCCTCCCGGCGAGGAAATGGCAAGCAGGCCAATCATCGTGGGCCGCGCCTGTGCGTAGTGCGGCGGCCCGATGCCGCACAATGGAACCTGCCCAGCACAGGGTAAGACCTGCAGCGCCTGCGGAAAAGTCAACCACTTCGCTAGTGTGTGCCGGTCAACGCCGAAGAAGAAGCAAAACGGGCCACCCAGGAGGGTGAGAACAGTAGAACCACTTCCTGGCAGCCCCGACAGCAGCGACATGAATGATAACAAAACAGACACTGCCTCTGTCCATGTTGTCTGGATGCTAAACCCACTCGCAGCCGCGGCACCGGCGGCTCCCATGTGCACCGTCAACGTGCAGGACCAAGCAATAGCGGCCCTGATCAACACTGGGGCAACAATCAACCTGATGGCGGCCAGCATGTATCAGAACCTGGTGAATGCTCCAGCACTCCATCCCACCAGGGTGCAAGTGTATGCCTACGGCACCAGACGTCCACTTCGCCTGTGCGGGATGTTTCGGACAGACCTATCCCATGACACCGCCCGCCAGCAGACCAAAATCTAAGTGTCTCAAGAAGGCTCGGGATTCCTTTTGGGGTGCAAAACAGCGCAAGACCTGGGATTAATCCAGTTTGCCCTCACTGTCCAAGCCCACAGCCTCGACCATCTAGTGCAAGATTTCAAGACCCTGTTCAACGGCATTGGGTGCCTGAAGGGACCAGCCATTCACCTTCACATAGACAAATCAGTCGCTCCAGTAGCCCTCCGGCACGGACGCATCGTGTTCCACCTACCGCCCAAGGTTGAGGCAGAGCTACGTTTGCTAGAACGAAAAGGAATCATCGAGAGAGTAAGCCGTCCCACCCCGTGGGTGTCGCCCATTGTGGTGGCGAAGAAACCAAAGCAGCCCAACGCGGTCCGAATCTGCATGGATATGCGCATCCCCAACCTCGCCATCAAGCGTGAACGTCACCTGACGCCAACAATAGATGATATTATTGGGGAGTTGTCCGGCTCGAAGTGGTTCTCAAAGATGGATCTGCGGTCAGGATACCACCAAATTCCCCTCCACCCAGATTCGCGCCCGATCACCATTTCCTCTACTCACGCCGGGCTCTGGCGATACATCCGGCTCAACTTTGGAATATCGAGCTCCACAGATGTGTTCCAGAACATCATCCAGAAAGTCCTGCAGGGGCTGGAAGGCGTCCTGAACGGCAGTGACGATATCCTAGTTCACGCACCTACTCTAGACGAGTACCTCAAACGCCTCCATGCGGTGTTTGCCCGACTTCAAGACCAAGGCCTCACCCTTCACCAGGAAAAGTGTGACTTCCTGCGCAAGGACATTAGCTTCTTTGGGTACCATTTCTCGGACCAAGGGATAGGCCGGGATCCAGAAAAAGTCAAGGACATCCACGAAGCCCCCGCCCCAACATCGGTGACAGCTGTCCGCAGCTTCTTAGGAATAGTCACCTACTGCAGACGATTCATCAAGGACTTGTCAGACGTCACCGGCCCCCTTCGTGACCTCACTAGATCCACCAGCACCTGGGTATGGGGCCCAGAACAACAAGAATCATTCCGGAAGACCAAAGACGCGCTCTCGGGGGACACAACCCTGTCCTACTTTGACCCACGGAATGAGTCGCAACTTGTGGTGGACGCCAGCCCAACGGGATTAGGAGCCGTCTTAGCCCAGCAGCAGGCCTGTGGAGAGTGGGCCCCCGTTGCCTATGCGAGCAGAACCCTCATGCCAACAGAACAGTGTTACTCGCAGATCGAAAAAGAGGCTATTGCGATCTTGTGGGGGTGCAGGCACTTCCACATCTACCTATACGGACACCCGTTTGTGGTAATCAGACCACAAGCCTTTAGTTCTGCTGTTCCAGGGCTCCTCCACATGCCCTCCCCCTCGAATCGAGAAGTGGGTACTCCAGCTCCAGGAATTCCAGTTTGCTGTTGAATATCGGCCTGGCACCCGAAACCCTGTCGACTTCCTGTCGCGACATGCCCGCCCAGTCACCGAAGCGGAAGCAGCAGAGGCGACCGCCACGGAGGAGTATGCCCGAATGATTGTCGAAAGGTTCAGGCCACTTCCGATCTCCCTAGATGAGGTGGCGAGGGCCACTAAGGACGACGACTGCCTTCAAATCGCCATTCAAGCTCTCACGTCAAGAAACTGGAAGCCTCTCCAAAGCCCGGCCTCATTCCGTACTACTGGAGCTCAAGCAGCATTGAAGACACTGTACCTAGTCCGCAACGAAAGGTCAATCTCGCCAGAAGGTTGTCTCTTGAGAGGCCCCTGCCTCCTGCTACCTGAGTGCCTCACTCAACAAGCAGCCCTCTTAGCGCATCAAGGAATAGTAAAGTCAAAAAGCCGTCTTCGGAGCAAACTCTGCTTCCCTGGTCTGGATCTATCGTAGAAGCCATCGTTCAACGGTGCCCCGTGTGTTTAGATACCAGCCTGCCAAACCGCCCGGCACCAGTAATCACTGAGGAAGGGCCAACGTCATCGTGGGAACGGGCCAGTACCGACTTTGGTACCCTTCCCGGCGGAAAGTACATGTTCGTAGTGGTGGACGACTTCTCACGATATCTGGAGGTGGAGATCCTGTCCTCTACTGAAGCTTCAGAAGTCATACCAAAGATAGAAAAGATAATCGCCACCCACGGCCTCATCGGTGAGCTGTGAACCGACAATGGCCCGCCCTTCAATGGCACAGAACTGGACAAATATCTACGGTCCCACAGGATCAAGCATCGGCGAATAACCCCAAGGTGGCCCCAGGCAAATGGGGAAGTAGAGCGGCTAATGCGGACACTGAACAAAACTATCCAGATAGCAATGGCGGATGGCCAAGGTTTAGAGCTATCCCACTACCAGTTTCTGCCCGAATACAGGTTAACCCCCCACTGCACCACCGGAGTCCCACCAAGCAGACTTTGTTTTGGCAGAGCAGTAACAGACACCATCCCACACCACCCTACGTGGGGAACGTCACCAGCCCCACCGAACCAATCCATGGAGCGGAGAACAAAGACAAACATGGATGCGTCCCAAAGAAGGAAGGCCACAGACAGTCCGCTTGGGATTGGAGACAGAGTGTTAGTGCGGGACCGTCACCCAGGAGGAAAATTCTGTTTGCCTTTCGAGTTGGACCCTTGGACCGTAACCAATGTTAACGGTGCCATGATCACTGCCTCCCGGGGAGGAGAGAAGGTCACAAGAAACGTATCATTCTTCAAAAGAGCCCCGGTGGACGCCGGCGGAGAATTTCCGGAACTAAGAGAGCACCACCCGGACACAGCACAGGACCCAGGGGAATCCGCAGAAGAAGACACCCCGCCCCTGGCCTCAAGCCAAGGGAGCGACCTAGCCACCCATGACTGTGGAAGCATCCCGTCACAAGGGGCGCAGAACAGCCGAGACCTGCCAGAGACAGACTGTTCCGAAGACATGTTCCAAACCCCACCGGATAGGAGCAGCCAAGGCAGGTACCACCTGCGCCCCTGTCCCAGACCATCACAGAAGTATCGAGACTTTGTTGCCCGTGCCAGCCGCAGAAGTAAGACTGACCTGTACACTGGAAAAAGCCAAGTAAGACTGTTCCAACTGTTTAAGAAAAGTTTGCAGAGACTACAACACTTTGTGATGTTGTTGCCGTACAGTTCCATGTTGGTGTAATGTTTTTCATTTCAAGGTAAAGGAGGAATGTAATGTTGCCCGGGATCGGGCTAGCCCAAGTTGAGGCACCCTGTGGGGATGCCAAGTCCCCCACCCCCCTATGTGCGTGGTGAAAGTGGGCCGACCCTGCGTCCGCGCGGGCCGGCACACAAGGAAGCAAATAAATAGCCCAGGGCGCTAGGCGTGGTTTAGGGGATTACTAGCCACTGCACCAAGTACTTTGTGACTAGCGTGATTATTTCCTGGGCCTAACCTCGACACGACAGATGTAACAGGCCTCCACACTTGCAGGTCGGGATGTGGAAAAAGAACCTCATCTTGTTGAAGCGATTGGCAAATTCATAGGAATACCAAAGATGAAGCATGAGGAAACTAACAAAGCCATAGACCTTATTTCATATGGCATGGCAGACCAGGAGCCAAGCTGGTAATGATCTGTCCCTCGTGGTCTACTTCTGTATCATACACCTGGGGCCATTCTGACTGATGATAAACAGTGAAAGGCCCTGAGGAAGAAGCTTTGAAATTTAGGCTGGCTTTGGAAATATAAGAAATCTTCATGGACTAAATACCCCAATTGTTTGTACATTAGAAAGTGTGTGGTGCTCCAGGGATATGAATAGTAAATCGCAAGGAAGCCTGGAGTAAGATAAAACTACTTGTACAAAAAGAATTGTGAATTCAGTTCATGGCAACTCAACTTGCCAAATTCAGACATGGGGAATTAGGTGTATTAGTTGAGAAATAAATAGTTGGTGAGTTCTTGAGCATTGTTCTGTATCAGACCAGCAGGCCTGCCTGAGGGCATTGCGATGATGCTGTCTGACACAATCAAACAAGTAGACCGTAGGTGACCTTTCAGAAGATGGCTCTTGAAGGTCCCAGCTATGAAGAGAAGAGTTGATTTAGGAAAACTAACGGGTACTAGTAGGCTAAGTATGTTATGTAATGGCTCCCCTCTTTGAGGAATCTCAAAATACGCTGCACAGTTCTAGAGAATTAAAATAAAACTGAATCTAGTCAAAAAGCGTGTATGGCTACGTCTAGAGTCTTACTAGTGTCTTAGTAACAGCCAGCGGAGAGGCAATTTACTACTGTCTGCTTGGCTGAGGGGGTGGAGGATGTGAAATGGAATTGAGAGCAACTAGTATATCCTACTGTTCCCTGATTGTCCATATCATTACTAATAACAGAGTGAATAAAAAAAATACAGAAAATCATAACCTGGTCACCAGAGGCAATCAAATGAGGAAAGACCACGTGACTGAGACTGTATCTGACTCATATCTGGCATCTTGAATGTGCCTGTAGGGTTCACAACCAAACAGATGCATGTTTAGGTGCTCACCAGTACTGTTAATGTGTTGGCTCCTATGAGGATTGCCACAAAGACTTTGTTTGTGGCTTCAATTGAAAGCTATTTGAGCAGAACCCAGACTATATTAATATATTCATAGTATAAATGAAGAGTCAAATGATGGAAAGTGCACAGTAAAGTACAAAAACAATTAATCTGACTTTGCACACTCTAAACGTTTGTGGTAACCAGATTAGCACAGCCACCAGCATAATCCTGAATTGAGAAGTCCAATACCACTACAACACAGCTACACAACCGCAGAAAGGCCTAAGAACATTTTGTGAACAATACACATTGAGATCACTGACTGGCCACAATCAGTACACTGCAAAATACCTCCATTCTTAGATTGGGTTTAGTGGTGTTGGTCCCCAACACAGCGATATTTCTCTCTCTACCTAGGAGCTTAGAGGCTCTGGGTCATTGGCTCTTCCCTTGGGATGGGTGCAGCGAAGAGAGGGTCGAAACAAATGGTGATGGGGAAGGGGCAGACCACAGTCTGAACCACAGATAATTGAATGAAGCGTTAAGGCACCAAAGGATCTTCTGAGGCCAAATATTCCTCCTAGGATCCTGCTTGTTGGAAAGCCAACCAGAGTCTGGACCCGCTCAACAATAGTATTATGAATTAAGACCGAAAAATAATAAAAGTTGATGCAAAGTGTGGGTGCGTTTTGCTAGACGGGTCGCTTTCATGGGCAACCTTCCTCAGTCTCTCTTACATGTTAGGGAGGTTTGGAGGTAGCTGTGTCCGGTCTCTGGCATGCTTGGACTTGCTTGATGCGTCCATGCTGGCAAGGTCAGCAGCATGGCATGCTTGCAGGGCTTCAGCAGGCGCTTGATCCTAGACCTGCCGAAGCAAGCAGCAGTAAGCTACACGCTCTGGAAGCACCAACAGCTGCAGGGTACACCCTAGGCCAGGTATGAAAGGTGTTCCACAAACCGGAGGAAAGCTCCAGCTTGTATATCCATGTTCCAGCGGTCCTCCTGGAATTTGTTGTGAACACAAGTTCCAATGATCAGGAAAAGTGGTGTAATATGTAGTATTTATAATGTTCATGCATATCCCAAGCACAAGCAAATAATAAAAATGTTGGTCCAGACAGGGCTTGCATAGTGGTGGAATTGGCGGGAGACTACAGATTGGGGAGACCTACTGCTGTTCTCACCTCTCCGGTTACACCAACAGTTACCCTAAGGAGCACCAGTCTGTATCTTCAGCTCTATTTTTGGATTACGTGGCAAAGAGCAAGGCAAACCTGCAGGGTCAACTAAAAACAGGAAGGAAAGCTCACCTGTACAGGCTGTCCTTGCATGAACTAAGAATGTTTCATTTACTTTGGATAATACATCTAAATAGGCAATTTTCGCCCCCCCCCCCTGTTTTAAAATGGTTTCACGGGGCCTTCTCCAAGATGTCTAGTTAGGATGCTTCTTGCTACCTCTCCCGCCGACCGCCATCCACTGCACTGTTTTTCAGCCCCTCTTTGCCCTAAAACAACCAGGGCCAAGGTAGCCCAGAGGCAGCACTTGGAAGTGCCGTAAGTGCCAGCATGGAGCCGTGACCGTGAGGCTACGCCTTCGATCCCCTGACGGCGACCACAGTGCTGGAGTCCGTGGCTGGCGTAGTCGCAGGCTGCAAGCAAGTGAAGAATTCGAGAGCAGCAGACAGGGGCTGCGTAGCCGCTCTGACCAGCGGAGAATCCCTCCAGCGGTGGCACAAGCGGTAGACGTGCCCGGAGGAGAGGCGCAATTCCAGACGGGTGGGGCCTAAGGCAAAGGTACAGGCCTGCAAGATCACCTTTTTGAGATGGCATCGTCCCGAGCGCCCCGGTGACGGGGTGAACAAATGACTGCACGGCCCTAGTTAGATGTTGGGTCCTGAGGCTGGGGGGGGGGGATATTTGAGGGATGAGCCCGCATTCCCCCACGGCCTCCATTTAATCGCTACGATACGGCTGAGAGGCATAGAGGAGGATTTGGCCCAGTCTTGAGTCCTCCTGAACATACAGACTGGCGCAGCCTCGTGCAGGAGGATTGAACTCTGCCACACTGGTGCGAGGGGCGTGGAGTAGCCTGAAGACTTGGCGGCCCCAGGACATAGACTATCAGAGTGCCGGGCGAGGCCTGCATGCATCGAGAGAGACTTGATGGGAAACTGCAGAGACAGTGGAGGTGAGCCTGCGCCTATTGAGAGTGTAGGGCCCCGTGCCGGATGATGGTATTAGACACCAGGGCCATGCCCGGATTAGCTGCAAGGAGGAATGAGGAGCAGCTCCAGGGCATGGGGTGGCGGGAGTTGAAGGCGGAGGCCTGCTTCCGCCACGCATCTGCAGGCCGAGATCCCACTCCACACTCGCTGCAGCATAGGAGAAACGACTCGGAGTCTGAAGGTAGGCACCTCGGTGTAGGTGTGGTCTCGCTACAAGGCCCTGGGAGAGAGTCGCTGGAGCGAGCGTTGCCCATCTGGGTGGGTGAATTGGACACCGGAAGGTAGAACACCAGGGTCCCCCCAGATTGGGTTAGGCCGGGAGCTAAGAGCAATGGCTGCGGGACGAGGGAAGAAAGAACACACCCTCAGAGACATGTTCACAAAGCCTACGGGCTGCGCTATCCCAGAACAGCTAGCTGTTGAGGGTCCGTCGCCTACTTCAACAACTGCGACGACAGAGGAGACTATAACCAGGTCCTTTCTCGAATCTCTTTTCTCAGCGCTTAAGGAAGACCTGCAGGTAATCAGGAAAGACTTGACCTCAGAAATTAAGGAGGTCAGACGAGACACTGATGCCCTTGGCGAAAGAGTGGCAGAACTGGAAGACAAAATGTAAATGTAAATGTAAATGTAAATGTAGGTATACTTATATAGCGCAACCTGTCACCACAAGGGTATCCTGGCGCTTGCCTAGGGAACCCGTCCTGATATTCCCCTGTGAGAAGCCCCGACAGGGTGTCCACAGGGTGAAAGTCAGGCATCCCGCCGCGAGGGGCCGTTGTGGAGATTAAGCAAGCTATTGCCCAGAGTCGCAGAGTGTGAACCCGTGAGTTGAGGAGGCACCGGGACGAGAATTATCGAGTCCGTGGATTTTTTAGCCCAAGACCCGCCGGGGCGGGGAATTGAACCCTGGTCCAGGACCGATCTCAGATTCCGGGTCTGCCGCCTCTAACCCCTGAGCCACACTTCTCCACAAAAGAGATTCACAGGAAGAAGAGGCAGAGTCCATGACCCAAGAGATTAAATGCCTCCAAGACCAACACGTCGATTTACAGGCTTAACTGGAAGACATCGAGAACCGCTCTCGGAGACATAACGTCCGCATTAGGGGTGTAGCAGCAAAAGCCAAAGGGAGTGATATATTCTGCTTTGTCAGAGACCTCTTCGATCATATTTTAGGCAACGCACAAGACACTGCCCTCAAGATAGATAGATCACACAGAGTGGGGGCTCCGCGCTCTGGCAAGGCCAATCCAGCGGGCATTCTAGTCTGTATGCATGATTTCCAAACGAAAGAGGAAAGCATACTCAAAGCACAAACGATGCACCCCCTGACCTTCCGTGATCACACCCCCACCATCTTCCAGGACCTATCTGCGTTGACACTACAAAAGCACAGGGACTTCTGCCCAGTTATTTCCCATCTGAGGAACCAGAACATAGCCTACTCCTGGGGTCATCCTTTTAGAATTATCTTTCGCTGGGAAGGGAGGCTCCGACAGATGAGGTCCTTGCAAGAGACGTGTCGACTGCTGGGGCTAGAGTCACACAGAGACCCAGAGGACGACAATCAAGGACCCCCGCCCAGTGGGGAACAGCAGCTTTGATGGCATAGACAGGGTCAACACTGCAATGTGACTAAGCCCAACTCGGCCGAAATCACAAGAGGACAGCAAGAGGCACTGGAAACTATCCCTTCTACATTGGCAAAGGCTGTTAGCAGCTGAACGCTCATGGGTAACTCTGGGATCCTTGTTGAGGCTGATCGAGGGAGGGGAGCAGCACGAATTTGGCCACATTATGGACCCCACTTCTGTTTCCGAATGGCCCTGCAGGGTTGTTGGACTATTTCCAGACTACAAACTGGGTACATTTGTTGCCATTCATTTTGAATTAGTTTGTAAGTTCAGTTTTTATGTTTTGCATATGTTCTTGGGGTAATGTTAGGGTCCTCCATCCACCTTTCAACTCTTTCACCCATCACATCGTGCACCTGCACAGAGACACCGGGGCAGGAGGCGTAGAGCTCTGTACTCAGCTGGTACGTGACTGTCAGTCTAGAGGTTACATAATAACATAGAGTGTGCAACCCACCAAACTTAAGAGCCTCTCACTTAATGTGAGAGGTCTCAATAACCCAATTAAATTCAGAGCTGTGCTTTCATTCCTAGAACGGTACCAGGTAGATATCTGCCCGTTGAAAGAAGCTCACCTTCTGGCCAGGGATTGGGGTAGACTCAAATCCAACTACTTCCCCACGCAGATGTTCTCCTCCAACACAACCAAACAGCGGGGTGGCTATATTAGTTCCACGAGCCTTTCGAGGGAAAGTGGTCCAGAAAGAAGCAGAGATTAGAGGCAGGCTGCTCACCTGCTGCTTTGACATTGGAGGCCAGGGGTTAGTATTAGGCACGATCCACGCTCCAAATGAGGGGCAGGAGAGCTTTTTATATAGCGCACTTAAAGAGGCTCTATCTACTGACGAACAACGTCTTCTTCTGGGGGTGACCTCAACTTAGTTTTTGATAGCAATGCGGACAGGTCAGCTCAATGATCTGGGCAAGTAGGTGCACTGTCTATAGCTGGGCTTTCCCGACTGCAAGAACTAGGCAGCGTAGATTTCTGGAGGGCTTCCCACCGCCACGACCGGGAATATTCCGACTATTCCAATGCCCACAAAAAGTACGTCAGATTGGACTACTTCCTGGGCACCTGGGAACTTTACTCATTAACGTCCAGGACAGAAATTCTCACAGCTGTTCCCCTGATGGACCACACAGCTATGGTGACTGTAGTGTCGCTCCCACCCTCGAGGCCACCTCAAAGACAGTGGAGATTGAGGGACACGCTCCTCTAGCGCCAGGAGGTTGTGGATCAAAACAAACCATAGAGGATTATTTCTCCCATAATGACATCCCTGAGACCAATATCGACACCGAGAAAGCATTCAGTAGGGTGCACTGGTCTTATCTGGAACAGGTCCTGTCTCATTTTGGTTTTGAGGAACGTTTCTGCATGCAAATCTTAAATTTTTAACGCTTTCCCATGGCCGCTGTGAGAGTCAACTGATTTGGGTCGAACCCGCTTCCTGTAGCGCAGGGTACACAACAGGGGTGGCCGTTATCGCCCCTACTCTTTGCGCTGTACATGGAGCCCCTAGTGCATAGAGTTCGGACGAATCTGCGGATCCGTGGAGTCCCATTCGCGGGAGCCAAATCATATGAAAAGTCTTTATGTTGATGATGTGTTAGTGACTCTAAAGGACCCTGAGACTTCGCTGGGCTCTTTTCTACAGGAATTGGAGGATTTCGGCAAAGTGCCCAAGTTTAAAGTTAACGTAGGGAAATTGGTGGCCCTCAGTCTCTCACTTCCCCCCAGGACAGTAGAACGACTTAAGGGAGAATAACCATTCCAATGGTCTTTGGACTTCATCCCCTATCTGGGAGTGCGATTAGCTGCAACACCACATGCCACAGCCGAAATGAATTACACTCACTTACTTAAGCAAGTGCTCTTCGACATACTCAGATGGAAACATCACCAGATTTTCTGGCTAGGTAGGATAGCAGCCACTAAGATGACGATCCTCCCTAAAATGTTGTACCTGTTCCTGACATTCCCTTTGCGTCCACTCCCATGCGTGATCTCCAAATTGCAAGCATGAACTTTATATGGCAGAGCCGCAAACCTAGAATGAAGAGAGTTTCAGTTTCCTCCCGCCTGACGAAAGCAGATTGGGCATACCTAACCTCTAGCTGTACTTCCAAGCGGCGCAATTAAGACACCTAGTGGAATGGAACCGGACCGAATCAGGAAAGCATGGATTGTTCCAGGACAGGGCTGTGGCGGGCACCTCGCTGATGAAGATCTCATTTTTAAAGAAAGCCCAAAGGCCCCGTAGTCTTTATGCCTCGGACATCACTAGGGCTACCATTTTGACATGGGACCAGACTATCCTCCGCCACAAACTTACGACGTTCCCATCGCCCCTGATTCCACTGTTCGGCAATCCTGACTTTGAGCCAGAACTAGGGGAAACAACCTTTCAAGCATGGCATCAGTCCCAATGCTGCCCCATGGGCCATTTCTTCGATGTTCAGGGCGTCATTCCATTTTCACCAATTAAAACACACTTTAGTATCCCTGAGGCAGAGCGCATGCGATACCTGCAGCTTAGACATTGGGTTTTACAGCCGCATAATAGAGAGGCGGCTAGTCGACACCTCACTACTTATGAGCGATGGCTCTTGTCAAAGTCCTATGACAAAGGAATAGTCTCCGACTTATACAAGCTGCTGAAGGCCCGACACTCACACGTATACCGTACTGAACAGGGTAGATGGGAAAAGGATATTGGGAAATCTCTTAGCAACAAAGAGTGGGAGGGCATCTGCTACAGGACGCGTCACACGGCCAACAACATGGTGCTGACTGACACACTTACAAAAGTGACCATGTACTGGTACTACACGCCAGGATGGGTACATAAGATCAATCCAACAGCTAGCACGCTCTGCTGTGGGGAAATGGGCACACTGCTCCACTTACTATGGGACTGCCCCATGTCCAAAGTTACTGATCCCAAGTATTGGATGATATTGATAAACACTTAGAGACGCAATTTCTCTGCTTTCCTGCACACATCTTACTGGGAGTACCAGACCCACTGGCATTCCCGCTGAAGTCTAAGAGGGGCCATCTGATAGTGTTGGCGCTGGGTACAGCCATACAGATATATTCTGTTCAATGCTCATTGGGGGACTTCACAGGCTCCCACACATACCGAATGGTTGACACGTTTTGGGCATGGAAAACAATAACACACTCGCTGGCAAAGGCACAGACTTTCGAGACGCATGGCTTCCTTTCCTAACTCTCCTTACACAGGAGTTCCGTGAGCTCACATGTCCTAAATACCTACGCCTTGCTGTGACTGGCAGAAGATGGGGCTGCACTATATAGGACTAACGACTAGAAAAATCAAAGTCAGAATCCAGGAACACCTCAGCACACTGAAAACAGCGAAACTTTCTACCAAACTGGTGCAACACTTCACTAGCCTTAAGCACAAACCAAGAGATCTACACTGGGTAGTGATTTAAAGAGTACAAGGAGATCCGCACAATATGAGTAATAGACTACTCAAGAAGGAGGCACGGTGGATTTATGAAGAATCTACAGCTGAACAAGGCCTCAATGAAATTATCGAGTGGAACAAAGTATCAGCGATCTAGAGTTCAGTCCCCCACTAGATACATCATTGGTTAGTGACTGACCTGTAAAGTTAAGCATCAATGTATGACATTGCAGCACAGAGCTGTAACTAATACTAACTTTCCTTGCATTCAGCCAGGGATCTTTACTGAAAAGCACTGCATTTTATCAAGAAAAATTACAATAACATTATATTTGAGGGGCAAAATTGCAATACATCTAAATATGCCACAATACTCTTAAAATTCCATAATTAAAACAGGGAGGTTTTAATTGCCCAGTTGTTGTGACCCCCGAGTGCGTATCTAACAATAATAGATTCATAATCGGCAGGGACTTGTAACACTACATCAGTCTCCCGATCTAATATGGCACTCGCGATAGTGTTATGATGACGCGTTACGCCATCGAACCAGCTTCCCGATTTAAAATGGCGCCCGAGGCTGAGTTACGATGACGTGCCACGTTACGTCTATACACTCGCATCACATGACCGGAAATCAGGGAATGTAAACAGACCACCACCGAGGCTCTAACACACGAGGGGTGAGCTCAGACCACACCTGGACGCGCTAGCGGTAAGGAGTTTCGGCGGCAGTTTCTTGATATGCTGAGGGGAACCTTGCGTTGAAACTATGAGTGGGGAGGCAGTTTGTGACAATAACGTGAGAAGCTTAAAACAATGGGTGTGTCAAGGCAGGCACTGATAAAGGGCACTATGTACTTTAAGACTCTCTTCCTTTGTCTTGTTTTGCCACAGATACCGACCATTTGGCGGTTAACAAGGACCCACTACTGAATTAGGGGCTTGTAAACGACAATACATTCTTCCACGGGGGCCGGGTAGGCTTGTCAGAGGAGGCCACCTGGTAATATATTTTTACTCATACCAGGCAATTTGAAGTGCACTGCAGACTTGGAATGTGCACCGGAAACGGTGCCACTTGTTTAGACATGACTAATGTACAAATTAAATGTGTGTGTTTTATGTCCTATACGCAACTACAGGTACAATAAGGGAAGAATCAAAAAGGTGCAATTCACGTGCTGACCCAAAACCCTGAAGAAATCACTGGTAAAGTAAGATACAGTGATGAAACATGTCGGTTGACATTTAACAGAGTGAGCTAACAGCACAGAATAAAAACAATAGCTGCCAGTTAGCCTTGCTCTTTTTAATTGTGATATATTTGTACTCCACTAACTTGGGAAACGGGCAATATCACACTGGGTTCTAACACATACAACACATAATGGTTTTTGATTTAAATGCACTTTCTCTCTTTTTCTCCCATTTTGTTTCTGGGTTGACAGTAGCTGATGATGAGAAGTGAGGAATCAGGCGAGTACCAGCCTGGTAGAATCCTCCCCCTGGTGTTGCTTCCGTGAGGCACTGTCAACCTTCCCTCCCCTTTTTTCACGACTGGAAGAAAGTAGGCACATATAGTTGGGTGGTGGACCTCTTAGACACACACATATAGGCATTAATGCCAGGTCGAACTTGTAACAGAGTGCAGTCTATGTAGACAGAAGGTTTTTATATATATCCTCTGTCATAACAAAATAGAAATTTTCTTCAGCCATAGAGCTTATAAGGGGCAGGCCATCTTTGTTGAGAGTATTTTGAGTGGGGGCGGCCTGCTTTTTATCCCCCTAAGGCTCCTGTTAGTTGAGAGGATGATATTTGAGACCAGACTGAATTATTTTGGCTTATATTTTGAGTATCAGTGTACCCTTTTGATAGGGGCAAGCCATTTCAATACAGAACCATGCAGTTCTTTGCAAAGGGGGATTGTAAAGTAAAACAGGTAGAACGATAAACCCTCCCAAGTATTTCAACACAATCCCTTTCAAAAGATACATGAGAAAAAGTGAAGGTTAGTCATTATGGAGACCGATTTCCTGGATGAATAGATTATCAACTAAAATGGGGGGGATTTGCTTTAATTGCTTTTGAATTTTCATTTATTGAATTAGTCAGCCAGATATCAGGAGTATCATTAAGAGATATGTAGGGATAGCTGAAGGCGATCCTAGACTGGCTAAGGATAATAGAAGGCTATTTACCGACTCCCATTAAATTAACTGAGGGTTTTGTTTTGCTTAATATACAAAAGAGAAAACGCTGATCCAAATCGACTATGTTGCTTGCCTATAACAAGGCTGCGAGTTTCTCGGAAAAAGAGTCCCTGTACGCTGGAGGGATTTTCCCACCTCCTATAGGTGAAGCATTTTCAGACCAAAAGCACTGATCTAACATGAGCGGACAGTTTTCGTTATTTCTATTACTCAGTGAGTTGCCAAGTCCATCTAGTATATCTCGAAGGGGCATGGAAGACGGTGCACAGACATAATATCGAGTCCAAAATATCGTTTGGACATAATATCTAGTTTTTAATATAGACTGGACAAAATATCGACAGGACAGAATATAGATATCAAAAATATCGTTTTTAAGGTAAGTGAAGTAATATCGACTGTTAAAAATATAGATAGTTAAAATATCAAAGTATATAATATAGATAGTTAAAAAATATCGAATTATTAATAATATATAATTTTTGATAGTGTATTTTTATGTTATAATATGTGTGAAAAGTGTGCATTTATGTTATAAATAATTTTATTTAATGAATGTTGTTTTTATAATTATTGTGTAATTTAATTCTGTAGCGGGTTGTGGGTTTATAGGGGAATAGGGTGGGAAGTAATTTAATTATAATTAATTAAATATGTACATTTATTGATAGTAATTTGTAATTAATTGTTAATTAATTTATATGTGCTAATTAATTTAATTGTAATTGGAAAATTATTATTATTAATTGATTAATTGGTAATTATGTAAATGTTACTAATTTAATTCTGTAGCGGGTTGTGGGTTTATAGGGGAATAGGGTGGGAAGTAATTTAATTATAATTAATTAAATATGTAAATGTATTGATAGTAATTAGTAATTAATTGTTAATTAATTAATATGTGTTAAATAATTTAATTGATAATGTTTATTAATTGATTATTGGTAATTATTTAAATTTTACTAATTTAAATGTGTGGGTTTATAGGGGAATAGGGTGGGAAGTAATTTATTAAAAATTAATTAAATAATTACATTAATTAAAATGTATTTATTTGGAAATAATTGTAAATTAATTTTTAATTATTAAATAATTAATTGTTAATGTTTAATTAATTTGTATTAATAGGTGATTAATTGAAATAATTATTGTTAATTAGTAATTTGTAAATATGAATTATTATATTAGATGCAAAATGTATTTATTTTTAATTAATTATTAATAGATATTCATTTTAATATTTTTGAATAATATATGAAATATTTGCTTTCCCTAATGTTGTATTCTCTGGAGTGGGAATAGTAATTGTAACCCCTACGCTATCCAACGCTTTCCCTACTGTTGCATCCACTAGAGTGGGAATAGTAATTTTTACCCCTACGCTATCCAGCGCTTTCCCTACTGCTGCACTCTTTGGAGTGGGAATAGTAATTCTAACCCCTACGCTATCCAACGCTTTCCCTACTGTTGCACCCACTGGAGTGGGAATAGTAATTTTAACCCCTACGCTATCCAACGCTTTCCCTACTGTTGCACTCTTTAGAGTGGGAATAGTAATTTTTACCCCTACGCTATCCAACCCTTTCCCTACTGTTGCACTCACTGGAGTGGGAATAGTAATTTTAACCCCTACGCTATCCAACGCTTTCCCTACTGTTGCACTCACTGGAGTGGGAATAGTAATTTTTACCCCTACGCTATCCAACCCTTTCCCTACTGTTGCACCCACTGGAGTGGTAATAGTAATTTTTACTCCTACGCTATCCAACCCTTTCCCTTCTGTTGCACTCACTGGAGTGGGAATAGTAATTTTAACCCCTACGCTATCCAACGCTTTCCCTACTGTTGCACCCACTGGAGTGGGAATAGTAATTTTAACCCCTACGCTATCCAACGCTTATCCTATGCTTGCACTCTTTGGAGTGGGAATAGTAATTTTTACATTTTTGTTATTGTAAGTTAATAATATTGGCTATTATTTAATTATATTTTGTTACTATATATATATATATGTTTTAAGAAATATGAATTAAATTTTTTTTTACTTTCATTAATTATTTAATTATTATAAGTTAATGTAAGTATTTTTAAGTATATTTTAGTAATTAATTTTTAATATTAATTTAATTTAACATTGTTTTTAGTAAAGTCGATATTTTTTATAACTATATTTTTGTAAACGATATTTTTAACTCGATATTGTTGTACTTACCTGTTTGTAGATAGAAACTCGATATTTTGTCAGTCTATATTTTGTCAACGATATTCTTGATAGTCGCTATTCTGTCTCTCGATATTATTTCAGTGATCCGTGGAAGACATATCTTTTTAGGGAGTATTCCACCTTAATGTACTCCCTGGTATTACTCACCCCTAAAACTGCTATTACACTCTGGACAACAACATTTTCTGTGCTGCTGTTAGCCTTGCAGAAAAGTCTTGAACTCCTAAGCCCTGGACCTGGTAAGATGCCATTGAATCAGAGATAACCTTCAACAGGTTTACCAATGGAATTTGTCTCTGATGTCTCTAATTCCACAGATAGCTCAGCTCCTCAATCACGGCACAGGGGAGCCAAAACTAAATCAGACAACCCCAAAAAGGGTCAACAGTGTAAGCATAGAGCAGACTAGCCCTTGTCCACAAGCTATACTCCCGTTTTTATCTGGTCCTAGTATATGGACTTACCATCCTAAGCATAAGGATAACCATGGCCAGCCTCCATTGACTAGTTTTGAGGAGCGTCGGCAAGTAGAGGAGTCTTGCCTTTGTTTGTCCCTCAAATTATCTGACAATTGCAATCCTCCATTGAGCCTAAAAGGATTGCTTATTTATTACAACACATTCTGGCCAGCCTAAAGTCTGAGTTGAATCTTTTGATGAAGGATATGTTTATTGGTGTACAGACGCAGTTTTCAAATTGATTCCTTCATCCATGCTCCGGTTGCATCACTAAGCTCGCTGTTAAATGATATCTGTGTCCAGGTGGGCAAAGTCCAGGAGATGGTCTTGGTTGTGAAGGGCAAATTCACCAAGCCTCCTACTGCATTAGTGAAGCTCAGTCATTCTCTGTCTACAGAGACTTTTTTCACTTTTGGGGTACCTCAGTAACACTGACACCAGTCACCACAAGTAGTAATGTAGAGGCAAACCTGGTTGGGGGGGGGGGGCAAGAATGAAGTCTTGGGGAATGCCCACAACTAAAAGGGTGGACACAGAGCTGGAGGACCACAATGGCAGAAAGTAGATGCCCTCACTAGATATGGGACGAAAACAGGATGCCTTCTCCATGGTGTCAAGGTTAAATTGCGAGGGTCACCATATTGAGGGCAGCAATGAGGAAAAGGTGATCACTGTTGAGAGGGGGCGATTATGGATATCTCGTGTGATGAAGTTCAACTTCTTGGAATGGGCTAGCTCAGTGGCATTGCACAATGACTCACCCCCTTCTCCTCCATTTCCAACCAATAGTAGCCGCACAGAAGGATTTTCAGACCCTGCCAAGCCACTCTGTCAGGGCTTGCCAAGCAGAGCACCACCTAAAGCAATCACAAGTCTGAAAATTCCCCTTAACAAATTCCTGAGACAATAAATGCATCTAAACAGTTGACGGAAAATTATGTACCTTTTGTTTCTTCAGAGTACTCTTCTAAGCTAACATCTTCCCAGCAAAATAATTCCATTTGAATTCACCTTTAGGCTTCATCTCATTGTCTTAGTGTGCAATGATCCACACCAGCATGTACGTTTGTGAATAAATGATTTACAAAAACTTTTTTTTTATAATTTTCTTTCTCAAACCACACTTTCGGATAATTTTGCAAAGTCCAATGAGATGAAAGGTGTTGTGTGACCTGAATTTACAGACCCTATGTGCTTCTATAAGAATGTAACATATAAGAATGTCACCTGTGCTTCACCTGCTGTCCGTTGCTGTCCGTTGTGGTGTGGCAGCCTTTTCTTCTTCCTGCGGATTACTTCAACTTCTTGCCGGACCCGCTCCGCGGGTCCCGCTTCGCTGTTTGGCCCAGGAGCATTGTGGACAGACTGTGTAGGAGGTAAGGGCGCTGTAAGTCTTGCAGGGCTGCGAGCAGTGTAGTCAGGGACTCGCTATCCCAGGAGTCCCTGACAGCCCATCACCAAACACCTGGGCCGCTCTCCCTGCAAACCCCGCCCCCTCACTCACGAGTGAAAAGCCCTTCGTTCCATTGCCTCTGTGGGACCCACCAGTGCTTCACCTGCTGTCCGTTGCTGTCCGTTGTGGTGTGGCAGCCTTTTCTTCTTCCTGCGGATTACTTCAACTTCTTGCCGGACCCGCTCCGCGGGTCCCGCTTCGCTGTTTGGCCCAGGAGCATTGTGGACAGACTGTGTAGGAGGTAAGGGCGCTGTAAGTCTTGCAGGGCTGCGAGCAGTGTAGTCAGGGACTCGCTATCCCAGGAGTCCCTGACAGCCCATCAGCAAACACCGGGGCCGCTCTCCCTGCAAGCCCCGCCCCTTCACCAATTACACTTACTGAAAAGAACGCTTGCATCACCGCTGCGCGGGAGCGCGCGGGAGGGCGCCGGGAGAAGCCCGGGACAAGGGCGGGACCGTCTGTGGCCGTCCGGGGCCGAAGGAGGCCGGGCTGGGCCACCCCCCTTACCAGCGACATATAACATTTCTTCCAGTAAGTGGCTTAGAAAAGTAGGATTTGATTAGTGATTAACATGGCTACGTCCACATCAACAACCTCTGTAAATAGCCATCTAACTCCTCCTGTAGAGTCTGGCCCATTGGCAATAGGTCCTTTAGACAAATTTTTCTTTAATCGTTCACTGGTAATAGACAAAGAGTTGACCCTGGCAGAGAAGCGCGCAGAGCGTAGGCTATCAATCGAAATACTCAAGAATTCAACGGACAAGTTTTCAAATCTAGCATACCCCACCCTGGTAACTACTCTGTCATCAGTGAACCTGCCAGTTGCTAATGAACATTTTGAGGTTCAGGCCCAAAAACCAAGCAAGGAAGTTGTGACAGAATTAAATAATCCTTGTGGCGGTAAAATTCTGCCAGCACCGCTCATTGACTCTGGTGCTCAAGTTACATTGGCCAAACCCAAAATCGGGTCCAAACGGAAACGACCAGCATCTGTAAGAAAATGTAAAAGGGTAGTCAAACCCCCTCAAAAACTCAGGAAGCTACATAAACTCGTGAATACAGGAGATGTAGTTACTAACGAAACCCAAAGTACAGAAAGTGTTACACCCACTAATCTTGTCTCCTTGAATAGCCAGGATGGAGATGATAATCCTTGTACCGACTCCACTGTACCATGTATAGATAAGGTGCAATCACTTGTAAATGTTCTCCCTGAACTGGAAAAACTGTTTAGATCATTACTCACCCCTATTGAGGATAGAATTGCCAAGCTTGTAGACAGGCTAAACCATTTTGAACAGATAACATTAGACAATTTCTATTCTACAAAATCACTGATTAAAGCGAATAGGGTGGAAGTAAGCACAAACTCTCAGGTCCTAAATAACCCTGTTATTCAGGACAAGGGAAGAAACCCCCGAAATAGCTCTTCTTTACCTCCCAAACAGAGCAAATTAACAACTAAAGCCATTGTAAAATCCTCAGATAGAACTGAGAGAGCAAACGTTGGACCTGATTTACCTCAGTCGACCACAATACACCCTACACAGCCCACAATTCCCCCGACACAAAATCCACCAATCGCAATGAGTGTTGAGGCTACAGTGCATCACCAAGCGGGAATAGTACCAACAACCGCAAATGTAATTAATAGCACACAGATAGCTCAGAATATTCCGGTGGGAGGGAATAGGACTAATGCAGGTCTGTTGGTAGGTAAAACTTCAGTACCGTCCCAAATAAATAACAAACAACAGGCGCCGAAGCCTGTCCCCCAACATGTCCCCCAAGTTCCCAAATCTATCCCGCCGCCCTTGGCAAAGCCACCCCACAGAAAACCACCAATTAATCTCACCCCAGACTCCTTTCCCTATGTAGCAGTTCTTATAAATGTACCACCATTACCCCCAGGACAGAGAGAAACTTTCCAGATGCTCAAAAACAAGATCATGCACTGGTTAAAGGAAAATCGTCCTCTGCCTGGCGACATCGACGGGCTAATCATAGGGGTAAGGAGAATAGACTGGATGGGATATACATCGAAAACCTTGGGTGGGGATTGCATAGTGGTTAATTTTCAAGACCCAAGGGTGGCGGGATGGATAACAAGGCAGGGATGGGGAACAAACAAGGGAGGTATTGGAATTGTAGACCTTACCTTTTTTTACCCCCGACCCACTAGTGTAACGACTAGTTTACTCAATGAACCCCTTATCCCCCCTACTGTATTATGGCCAGTCAATCCCTTACCACCTCCTCCTGTTGGTCATAACCATACCACACACACATATTACAATTCTCATGTAGGATGGCAGGAGCCGGGATGGGGATATTGACAAACCAGTATAGACAGTATAGGAGGGAATATTAACGATCCAAAAGGGCAATGTGATATTCATGGTAATACAATTGTTACAAACCTATTGGTCAATAACATCGAGACGGGGGGTTTGGTCGAAGAAGGTGGTTTTAGATTGGGAACCCTAAATACAAATGCCAAGATAACATACCCAGCTACAGCCAAAACGATAGTCGATCCAATAGATGACCTACAAAGGGTAACCAATCCTATTGAAAGCCCTATGTTAGCCCAAGTGTTTCCATTGACTGACATTCGAGATGGGCCAGATGCTAGCATTGGTACGCTTTTATCTTGGAATGTTGCTGGGTTGGCCAGTAAATTGGATTCCCAACTCTGGGTGGATTTTATAAGTGGGTATGACATCTGTTGCTTCCAAGAAACCTGGGCTTGTGATCCCCTTTTCTGTTTTGGCTATTTGAATTATTGTATACCGGCGTCAAAAGGGGGAAGAGGACAGCCCAAGGGAGGCTTAACAGTTTGGGTTAGACAGGACCTGCAGATCAACATCAAAATGTTGGACCTGGGAAACTGTGATTTGCAAGTATTAAGAATCTCCGTAGCAAAGGGTCAATCAATAGATTTGTATAATGTCTATGTGAGAGGTAATAACGTAACCAATTTACCCACCATTGAGCTGTTGTCTACTGCCATAGAGACCAAGTCCCAGGAAAGTGTAACGATAATTGTAGGGGACCTCAACAGGACTTTTGAACCTTTGGACTGTACAAATGACCTCTTGGAGAGTGAAGAGGACAATCTCTGGGGAGTACCACCTCTATGTTTAAAACCTGTAAAGAGATGGACAAAAGAGATCTTATTACTGAATGGAATTTGTATGGAACATGGTTTAAGAGCACTGAACGGGAGGACACATGGGGACAAGGAGGGCAGCTACACTTTTGACAACGGCATTAATAGGAGCCAAATCGACTACATTTTGTGTAGCCTCCAACTGTGGAAAGGGGTTGTTGATATGACAGTTAGGCCCCGGGCTGAAAGTGACCACAACCCCCTCTGTGTGACTCATAGGTGGTGGAATACTGGTGCGGGTAAACCCCTAGTGATATACGATGAAACCCCTGTTATGAGTAATGATGAACGCAGGTTAAAATGGCCCAAGGTACTGGCAAATGAGGCCACTATGACCTACATCAATAATGTTGTTGATTGTGCAATTTCCGAGATGGAAACAGCGGTTCCAGTGGTTCCAGGGGATAGTGGTATCACCGAAATCCACAATAAGTTATTCTCCCTCCTGAGACCATGCTTCTTTACTAAAAAAAAAGGATAGGGAAGAAATCTAAAGAAGTGGGAAGGTGGTTTGATAGCCACTGTAGATCAGCACGATTAGCCCTGGGACAAGCCTTAAGGAATAGGGACCGCGCCGCTGTGACAAAGAATAGGGAACTGTACAAAAAGGCCATCTATCGTGCCAAAAAGAATTGGGATGAAGGCCATTGGGCCGAATTAAAAGAGGCCTCAGATAGTAAAGATTCCAGGGCATTTTGGAAAATCATCAAGTGGGGTAGTGGAGCCGGTCCTGCGAAGCCAGACAATAATGTAGCAGAGGAAGCTTGGGTTGATTATTTCAGACCTCAGTACGCTGAAGTTAATCATCCTGTGGCAGCTGATAGTATAATACCGGTTTATGCAACTGATGATCTGTTCTCCCTTAGAGAAGCGGAAATTGCCATTGGCTCCGCGAAATGTGGGAGGGCTCCAGGTCCAGATGGCATTCCACCTGATATTTTTAAACATGATATGACCAGATGGGCGAGATATACCCTCCTTGTAGCGAATGCTCTAGCTAAGGGGGAAGTGGTTCCTGCCCTCTGGAAAGGCGCAACCATTATCCCCATCCACAAGAAGGGAGATCGTTCACTGCCCGCAAACTATAGGCCCATAAGCTTAATAGCCACCATACAGAAAGTAGTTGGGAGAATAGTAACAAACCAACTTATGGATTGGGTTGAAGACAACAATGCCCTTTCACCATACCAAGCGGGATTCAGGCGAGCAACCAGTACCATCGACCAGGTCTTCCGCTTCACCATATTAAGGTGGAAGACCGTTGTACTGGGAAGGGGCTGCCTGTACGTCGCGTTCGTCGACCTGCGGGCGGCGTTCGACCTAGTCCCCCGGTCTAAGTTATGGTTGGTTTTGCAAAAGTTGGGGATTCCTGCTGATCTGCTAACATTAATCATGAGATTGCATGAATCCAACTTCGCTAGAGTCCAGTGGGGTGGAAGTGGGGAGACAACAGCGGACTTCCCAGTGGAAAGGGGTGTTCGACAAGGCTGCTCCATGGCCCCTTTACTTTTCTTGTTATTTATTAACAGAATCGTCGAGAGGATGTTGAGGGCCAGTGTTGACGCCCCATCGTTAGCGGACATCAGGGTTCCGATCCTGATGTTCGCTGATGACACTCTTATCTTGTCTAAGACCCCCATGGGGCTGCAACGTGCATTAAACATTTTTGATGCTTTTTGCACAGAGCATGGGCTAGAGGTAAATGTGGGAAAAACAAAACTAATGGCTTTTTCCCCCGGACGTAGGAATTACCCCAAGGTAACCTTAAACAGCAGTAGGTTAGACATTGTCACGGAATTTACGTACCTGGGTGTACAGATTGCAGAAGGCATTGGCTGGACGCATCATGTGGATTAAGTGGTCTTAAAGCACCAGCAGCTCTCTGGTGCTTTAAGGGGGGAACACCGCAAATCCAAAACAAAACCTATAAAACCCGCATTAATAGTGTATGATGCGAAGGTTTTGGGTGCCACATTATATGGCGCGGAGCTATGGGCCTGGGATAGTTTAGCAGCTCTCCAGACTTCAGAGAACAAGTTTATGCGAGGGATTACTGGACTCCCACAGAGTACCCCCCTAACCCCACTGTTTTTGGAGCTAGGTAGACGCAACATTGTAGATAGAGCCCGATTGCGCCCAGTTCTTTACTGGAGACGCATCTGGACGACTCCAGAAATAAGACAATATGCGGAGGGTTTTCTATGGATAATCAAGGAAGATACCTTCCATAAGATAAAATGGCTAAAACATCTGAAGTCCATGTTAGTAAACTTAGGGTTTTCAAATCTTTGGAATAACCCAGAGGGAGAAATCTTCCCCAGCAAAGAAGTCCTTAAAGAAAAATACTGGGAGTGGGTGGGTGGTAAGATGCTGAATGACACCAAGGCCGACTCTATGTCTGGTCGTTTCCTGGAGATAAAAATTTTTCCTGTCCTGGAAAATTACTGGGACAACATCACGGTACCAATGGACAGGAAACTTGTATTTCAGTTAAGATCAGGATCTATCCCCCTCAAGAAACTGACATCTGGCTGGCATAGACCCACCAATAATTTATGTCCAGCATGCGAAAATGCCGAGGAGAGCATAGGCCATTTTCTTTTCGTATGTCATGCTTACGCAAATCCGAGGAGAAAATGGCTCTCGCCGGTATGTAAAAACTTGGGGACACCAGACAGCGCAGTGGCTCTAAGAATCCTATGCACAACAACCCAGGATTCGATAGTTATAGGGGTAGCTAAATACCTGGGTTGGGCATGGGCAATTAGACGACGGTCCCTGGGAGGGAGTAGGCAACCAGGTATTCCTTTCAACAATGATTAATGTAATATTATCTGCCATAAATGGTTTTTATATGTAAATGCTGTATGAGCTGTACTCCATGTTTAATGACTTTTTATTCTGTAATAATGTATAATTGTATAACTGTTTTGATTTTATGTGCTTTTATGAGAATTGTCTCGAATAAAGCTTATACAAACCAGAATGTCACCTGCTTTAGCATTTATGATGCTGTAGTTCAATCTTATCAAAGTATTTTAGTGTTGAATCACCAAAGGTATAACCCCTTCGCTGCTGGCGTCGGCCAACGGCCATCTGGCATTTTAATGGAGATGTAAGAGAATATAGTGTACTTCAATTCTTCTAGAACATTGACTAAAACTTTTCTTTCCTTTCTTTTTAATTCCACAGGAACATATATGCCGAGCAGTAAGTATTTTTTCTTTTTCATAGCAAATGAGTCATTTCTACTAATTTGTTAAACGCTGTTCTTTATTATCCTGTTGTTTTCTTACGTTGCATGTTTTAAATCGGCCATCTTTCCATCTATAATGATTGTGATATCTCCATAGGACTAGGTACACTTGCTGGCATATTCCGTATGAATAGGCATATTTGCGGAAATATAGTATATTTCTTACGTTATCTTAGGTCACTTCAAAATTCACATGCCATGGCTTCAAAATTGAAGTAATCACCACTAAATGCAATCAAACTGAAGGAATCTGAATACTTTCTGTGGGCTTCATTGGATATGAACCTATTGCAATCACTAGATTTTTTGTGCTTTCTTGAGATTGGTGCAAGTACAGTGGATGGACATATTTAATATGTAATTAATGTAATTAAATATTTAGAGTTGGTTAGGATTAACATTCAGGAGTTGGTGAGTGTTCCTTATTTGTTTTATTCAATTTAAGTACTTTAATAAAGTAACCTTGACTTGGGTTACGGATGGGGCATGGGATACTTTTTTAAACTGAATATTAATTGAACAACATATAAAGCATTTCCCACGGTGCAGCTAGTATTGTTTTTCTTCTTTTTTCAGTTTAATTAAATACAATTAATAATAATGTAATTTAATAGTTACATTGGTTAGGGTGAGGGTAGGGTTTAGGGATCAATGTTGAGGTACAATTTTAAGATGAGGGGATGATGCTGAGATAATGGTGTTTTAAATGTTAACTATATACTGCTGAGGTAAAGGTAGAAGAATTCTAAATGACAAGGTAGTGGTTGAGGAGGTAATGACGGAGGTGGTGTTTGTATGGTTTGTAGCGGATATATCAAACTTGGTAAGGGTGGTCACGTGCTTCAAGGACTGGGAGAGGGAGGTTGAAATGGAGCAGGACTTCAGGTTGTAGAAAAGGTATGGTTTGTTTTCTGTTCTTTTCATTGTTTACCCTACACCACTGCCTCGTTGGTTTTATTCTTTTTCAATGCAGTGTTTTATGGTATTTTGTCAAACTTTGCATTTCACCTGCTTAAGAGCACTATCCTAGGGAATGATGGGATACTAGGGTGCCCTGGCGTCCCGGATTTGCCCCGACAGTCTGTTTTTTCACCAGCTGTCCCGGCAAACTTCAGGAAATTAAGCTTATGTTCCAGTTTTTAGAGAGCTTCGGCGGAAAACGGCAGGAGGTATCTTTTTATGTTTTTTCAAAGTAGGGATAGTTAGCAGCTGTTATAAGAAAGCATTTTAATTAACAGGCATGCTACTGGCTTTAAAATGGCATTTTATTTATGTTCTTACTGCCTCTTCTGTAATTTTCCTGCTAAGGAGCACTGTCATTCTGTGCGCTGGGTTGAAGTAAAATTGTAGTTGTCCTTCTATTTTTGGGAAATGACCCTTTTTTTGTTTAAAAAACTGGTAACCCTTTCAGCAGCGGTCTGGGCAGGTAACAGCGGCGGGCCGTGTGAAAGGGATTTCAAGGGACGATGGCCAGGGAAAATTAAATTAATAATTAATTTTCCTTCGACATCGTCCCTCGACCTCTCCTCCCCCCCCCCCCGTCCCCCCCCCACCCCAACCCGGCCCCACCACCGGTACTTGCCCGGATGGCGGCTGCGCCCTTTGGATAACACCATGCGGAGGGGGAGTGTCCAACAAGTAGGGAGATTAAAAACTTTATTTAATGACTGGTTCATCATACATGAGGGAACATGCAAGTATTCGGTCACTTGTGGTACTCACCAAAACACACCTCAAGGATTTTCTTTGGGACCTGTGCGGAATGTTTTCAGCGCCAAAAGGAGCAGAAAGATAACCTGTTCCAGCCTGCATAAGGATTTAGTACTTTTCTTTCTTGTACCATCTTTCTATTTGAGCTTCTCACCTTTTCTTTATTTCTCCGTCTCAACTCTTCTCTCAATACCATACGGCCTCAATATATACCCTTTCTCTTTCTTTTTCTCTGCTCATTTTCACGCTTGTCCACACCACACCTTACTGATAGTCTGATCTCCCAAATTTGAAATACCGGTACCTAATGCAAAACGATTCGTAAACGTTTCCAGATGAAAAACGTTTGAAACTAATTCCTAAGAGGAGTATTTTTTTCCTAAAAGCATGATTTTATATACATAAATGATTGAGGTACAAAGCTTTGAAAGGCACAGTAAGAAATGTATATTACATCATGTATTAGTAGTGTCCAGGGTTCACATCTCCTCGGGGACAGCAGCTAATAGTCTTTAGCCCTGGGTCGTTGCTGTCTACGGTTTTACACTTAAAACAAGATTGAAATAAAAGTAACACTTCGCTAACAGATTCTCCACTGAGTCACCCAGTGCTTCATTTAGTTCTAGCCAAGCTCTGAAATAATCCTACTTTTCCTACAAGTGAAGGAGCCCAGCCAGCGGCCCTTTTACTACAAAACTGCCAGCACATTTTGGGTTGTCAGTTTTTAAAGCTATGGGTATATTCTGTAATATTGAATTCTCTGTTTAAAACGCGAGCACACTTTTTTGGTGATAGTAGCGGGGTTTTATCACTCCTTTTGTTTGAACTCGCAGACATCTTTCTAAGCTCATCTTCGCTCCCCTGTCACATTCAAATCAGGTTGGATGCGCTGGGATACTTTGCATGTCAGTGGAGCATGAAAACAAGTGCTCTGCTGGCATACACATCATTAATGAAGCGACTAACCCCTCCTAGCTGAAGGATCAGCTTTGTAAGGGTGCGTAGTGAGTGTAGGAGGAGGTTTCAGAATGAGTACATATTATTGAGGGCTTGCTGCTGATAGCTTTGGCAGTGTTTTGCCAGACCTTTTGTCATCGGTACATTAAAAAGAAGCACAAAGTAGCATGTAGAGAGTAGGCTTTGAGCAGCCTCATGAGGCGCTACCTTTAGTGGGTTTTCACGCTTTGCCCTTGCTTGGATAGACAATCAAAGCCGGGGCATTTTGAGGGGGCTTACATTGTCCCTTTGTGTGTAGAGTTTAGAGTTTGGATCAAGAAGTCCATTTGTGAAACTTGTGATGCAACTTGACATATACCTTGAATTGACTCAGTTTGTGTTCTTTTAGGTATGTATGTAAATGTAGTTGATTTATATAGCACTGTATCACCGACCGGTTTCTAAGCGCTTGCTTAGGGAACCCGTCCTGGTATTCCCCTGTGAGATAACACATTACTGGGCATCCACAAGGTGAAAGCCAGGCATCCCGCTGCTAGGGGCCGTCGTGGAGATTAAGCAAGCTATTGCCCAGAGTTACAGAGTGGGACTCCATGATTGGAATAGGCACCGAGGCGAGAATTGTCAGGTCCGGGGGAAATTTGAGCTCAAGACCCGCCGAGGCGGGGAATTGAACCCTGGTCCGGGCCAGACCTCCGCATCAGGGTCTGCCGCTCCAACCACTTGAGCCACACTTCTCCACCATGTATGTTGTTTGTATAGGGGGAATTTGGTCTGAAAGGCAGCGGAGAGGTAGCTGGCTTCCGGGAGCAGAGGTGTACTGCTAACTGCCTTCTTATGTAGTGTTCTTTAAAGAGGTGTATCTTCAGCTTTTTCCTTAATTGGAGCAGGGCTGGGGTTGATGTTATTACTTTACTGATTTATGGGTTTTCCTGCTTGCTCTTTGGATGTTACGCCTCTCATTTTGCTACCATAATAATGTTGGATTTACACCTCTTTTGCACACAAAGTACCCAATCATACCTTCCTACCATACCTAACAGACTTGCCCTACTTTAGCTAACTCACCATACCATCTACATAACTTAACCTATCATACCTGCCTACCACACATATAGACCTAAGTACCATACTTAAACTACATCCCTATCTAACCTAATATACCTAGTATACTTTCCATCCTCCGCATACCCTCCTTACCTAATATTACTAAACATATCTGATCTATCATATATACATGACATACATCTCAAAATGACCTACCATACCTACTTACCTAACTGCCATAGATACGTATGTACTTTGACTACAATACTTGACCTATTGTAATTTGTTTCTATCAACCTCCTATACCTAACCTAGCTCTGCAATGTATATACCATACGCCTTCCCCTGAGATGGTGGTTTTTGGCTCCATACTAAAGCTTAAGTTACTGCTGTCTAACTCGAGGTGCATCAACGTTGGCTTTGCAAATGCTGGTTAATGTTTGAACTTGCAATACTCTACATACCAACTCCTGACAAGCAGAAAGTCTGACAGAGATGATTTACACTAGTATCACTTGAAGCCCCTTCCACACCTTGCTTCATTTAGGTTGCCTTCTTCATGCTTGTACCTCCTTTTCCCTTACACCTGGCACCCAAGCTTTCATTCTACATATCTCGTAAATATATGGTGGTGATGAACAATGTTTTTAATAACAGGAGTGGGCTATCATCCTCGTGTCCCTGTGAGGCTCAATGGAGTTGTACCAAATCTTATGGTTCCATATACCAAGTTTCTCCACATTGTTCTGTAGGACCATGACCTTTTATATACAGTAAATTAGTAAAGATGACCCCAAAGCAATGTGCCACAAAAACCAGAAGGATCTTGATTCAGCAGCGGCCCAGCACAGTTTATCGGCATAAGGGGCATAATTAATCAAGCCTGCAATGCACAGCAAGAACTACACAATTCTAATAGCTTGTTTTTTTACACCTATAAAACTCAGAAAAGAAGTTGGACATCAGCAGATGATTTGGTCTAGCGATGCTCTCTCACTACATTAAGGTAATTATGTGTACCAATGGAGGACTTGAGTATCCGAGAACCTGTTGTTACATCCATCAGATAGGAAAGGGCAACCTTTAAGAAGCCGGGGATCCAGGTCTAGCATACTTACTCTAAGGTCATAGATGGAAATTTCACCCAGAAGTTAACTGCAACTGGAAATCAATCACATTCTGGAAGAAAGTTACCCATTGTGCTTCTCCAGTATTTCTTTAACACCTTCAACTCTGCATTGGTGGAACTGGTATCGGCTGGGAGTGGACGTAGGAAGGTGCTACAGAAGATTGACCCGCAAGTAACGAAAGGTGGCCTTGGAGCCCATCATTTTGGATCTTCTTTATCCCCAGAACTGCAATGCCTAACCAAAAAGGCAGACAAATCTGGTTATGTGAGGCTTGCAGGTGATGTATCACTCCACGGGGCCCTGTTTGCTAAAATGACAACAAATATTACTTCTAAACATAAAAAAATTCCAGAAACTGTGTTTTAGACATTTATATGTAAAGATTCTAACACTACATATGGACTGTGGTGCTACCCACATTTAGAGAAGCAGCACTAACCACAAATATAAAGCTATGGACAAGGTAGGTGTCTATAGCCTTGGTGACCTGTGCGAAGCTGTACAGGTCATACATTCAACCCTTTTAGGCAATAACACTCAACCATCACTAGCCTGTTCTTAACATGCAGCTCTCTAATTAGAGCAATGCATCTCACCTGGAGTTATAAATGAACAGTGCATGAAGTTTTTAAACTGTTTTTTTAATGGGAGGGCATAGAACAGCAATTACTCAATTGGTGTGGGCCATGGGAAATGAATGAATTAATGAAAAAAAGCAGCAAGGAAAATGAATAGAAGACTCTAGTGGAGAACTGACCAATGTAGAATGGCTATTAGCAATTGAGTTCCACACCAGATTTTTCCAGGAGAAAGCATACTGCACCAAACTCACTCAACACTGCAATTACCCACATCACATGTTCTCATCAGTGCCTGATACCTGCCCTCGGTGCAGCAGTTCAGGCAGTGATTTCCTTTTTTCTAATTCAAATTTATTTTTCTTATTGTTTTTAGCATGTTTTGGACAAGCTCCACTATCGGTAATAACCACAGACCTGGTCACAGAGCTCACTGGCAAAGCCAACATTCACAGACCTCAAACCTGTATGCTCAGCCTGATGCCCAGGTATTCATTCGAGAAGGAAGCTAGAGTGAAAAGTTATAGATCTGGTGCTCATGGGATTCAAATGTCATGTCCCGATTAGTTGGAAGTACCCACATTCCCTACATACGTCTCCCATAGAGGAGAGGGTTATTAAAATGGGTGGAGACTGAAAACATGGCCATCTGGAAATACGTCCAGGATGGTTTATCAGGCACAAGATAGATCTTGCAGGTTACTTCTGGACAAATCAGAACTTTTGGGATAGATACACTAACAGCCTGATTCATCATGCAGAATTGCGCTCGCAAAGGGCCAGATTCTGAGAATCTGGCCCTTTGCGAGTGCGATTTTTGCATTTGGGTTTCATCATCCCAAATGCAAAAATCGGTAATAGCGAATTCGCTATTTTGCGAGGAATTACATTTGAGGAATCTCTATTTGAGATTCCTTAAATGCAATTCATCATCCATTTTTAAATAGCGAATTTGCAATTTCGGCCCGCTATTTACCGCGAGGTCAAACCTCGTGGTAAATAGCGAAAACTTAGAAAAATGCTTTTAAAAGCATTTTTCTAAGTTGCATGTTGCACACACGCATGTCCTTTGGACATGTGTGTGCGCAACACCTGTTTAAATTTGCATTTAAGGGGTGCTACAGGGTGTCCTTTGGACACCCCTGGCACCCTTTAAATCGCTATCTTATATGCGATTAGCAAATTGCTAATCGCAAATAAGGAATACTCCCCATTCGTTCCCATGGGCCTTTTGGCCCATAAGAATGAATGGGGAGTTATTCCTTATTTGCGATTAGCAATTTGCTAATCGCAAATAAGGAATATGTAGGAATCGCATTTTTTTTGCGATTCCTACATGAATCCCGTTTTGCGAGCCTGTAATAGCGATTCCTTATGAATCGCTATTATAGACTCGCAAAACGGGTCGTTGATGAATCAGGCTGTAAGTGACAAGTGAATGATCCATCTATTCTAAGGCGGCCACATCAAGAAGCGGTAGGAATCAAACTACATCCAAGGGCGAATCCACTTGAATCTATGGTGAATAAAGATGTTTGTTTCTCTGAAACAATGGAACATGGGGTAAATGGAGGGGATGAGTTTGTGATGAGCCTAAAGGACAAGTTTAAAGTGGTATTAAGTGAGGACTTAGTACAACAGAAAATGTCCAAGCATCACATTTTTCTCAAGTACATTGCCATACCTGTGCAACATTCTGCGAGAAATATTTCTCTTGCATATTGCTAAAATTTGAAAGCATAATTAGATGAGTTGGTCAAAAAGAAAATAATTGAACCAATATAATTTACTATTTGGATGTCAATAGTGGTAATTTCCCATAGGAGGTTAGGCACTTGGGTTTATATATTGACCTACACAGTTTAAATTAATAGATATAGGTAGTCTGTCTTCAGCTACTAAATCTGCAAAAGATGGTGTCCAGGTGAGCATTGGACTTGGCTAATGACTATCATCAGGTGTTGCTAGAAGACAACTCCAAGCACTTAGCAGCATGTTTTAGTCCTGAAAATGCCTTTTGGAGTCACCGGTGCAACCCCAGGTTTTTAATGTCCTGTGAAGGAAACGCTGAAAGGCTTTCCAGGATATCTTAGTTCATGAGAAGCACATAGAAGAATATGGTCCAGTATAGGACATACTTTCTGAAAAAGGACGAACTTTGAAGTTGGACAAGTGGAAATTATATCAACAAGAAGTTAAATACTTGAGTCATTCTATAAGAAGCATTGGAATGAGACCAATCAGTCTATTGAAGTCTTTAGTGGAAGCTGCCTTGCCAGAAACAAAGCAACAACCAATCACTTTTTTATGCTTTGTTGAAGTTTGCTCTAAGGTATGCATCTAAAGTTGAACCTTTGAGAGTATTACTCAAGATGTGTGGAAAATTTAGCTGAGAGATGTCACAGAAAGAAGCATTTAGCAAGCTTAAGAATGAGATTGTGGGGTCACCATGTTTGAAATATTTTATGGTTTACTGCAACATAAAGGTGAGAAAGATTGATTGGTATCTTATTGACGAAGAACATTGCGGTCAACTGAGAGGAAGTACTCCATATAGAAAGGGATTTGCTGGCAGATGTGAGGGCAGCAGAACATTACACAACGTTTTTGTTGGGGGGGGGGGGAATTCCTTTTATGGACAGACTAAACTTTTGGTGAATAGGTTTTTGCCAGGAGGAGCTAGATCTACGACTGCAAAGGTGGGCATAATTGGAGCCAAGTTACAGGCATTCCAATACAAAATGGAACATGTTCTAGGAAAGGAAAGTTTGTGCCGACTGTATAGCTGGACTGCCATTAAGGAAAACTGACCAAATAGATGAGGAAGAAAAGGAGTGTGATGCTGTCTTCACATTAGCTGATGTTTGTGCTATGCTGTGGGATGAATCCCTGAGGGGTGGGATTAACCCCTTAGTGGATGTGGAGGAAGCTGATGGAAATGGACGCTGTGTTCAGCTCTGTAGTATAATATGTCCGTTTAGGATGACAGAGGAATGTAACGTGTTAGAGGATCTTTAGGCATATCAAGATGATTTTTTTTACAGTGTGTGGTGACAAGTGTCCAGCCAATTGGATTGAGTAAGATTTTTTTAATCTGTGTCATGAAGGACATGCAGGAATGTCTAGCACTAGAAGAAGGCCACGTGGATATTTTTGGTGCCCAATGGTAGACACCATGACAGATAGATTGGTTGGAGTGTGAGTTGAGCATGAGTGAAGAATTTTCAAAAGCATGTGCTGTGAAAGCGCAGCCGGTGGAACTTCCATAAAGTCCATTGAGAACATTGGAAAGTGACAATATTGAACATTTTTCTGTAGTTACCAAACAGAAAGTATCTAATATGTTACATATTGATTACTTTTTAAGATCAACATGGTTGGAAACGTTACTGGTCACACCATTGTTGAATTTGTGGATGAAATATTCTGGTGGGAAGGTTTCCAAGATGTAATAGTTTTTGACAACTGTCCTAAATTTATAAGTGCGAAGATTTGTAGTGTTTTCACCGGGTTGGGATCATACACAGGATAATTTCTGCCTTCCATCCTTAATCCAATGCACAGATGGCAAGAGTAAACAAAGTTAAGGAGTCCTGCAGTTATTATTTAGAGGAGGAATTTAATAGTAGAAAACTGTACAGGCTACTCTTACAGGACAGCTCCCAAAGTGGTGACCACTGTCCCTTTGCAAATTGTCTAAAACCCTTGGTCCACAGCCAATTATAGGGTCCCCCTTGTTTTCGAAAAAAAAAATACTCTTACAGGACAGCTCCCAAAGTGGTGACTAAAGTGTCTCCATTTGAGTTAAGCGGTAGGAAGCCAGCTTCATGGGTTAATTTATTGGTGATTGAAGGAGGAATGCAAAAGAGATGGGGAAATTATTAATTGTAGAATAAGAGAAGTTGTAAGAGCAAATAAAAGGAAATTGAAATTTGAATTTTTGTTATTGTATTTTTGACATATAGGATAGCACAGAGTGGATAACCACACATTCGGCCACCCCAGAGGGTCAGAATGACTAGTGTCTGAGGGTACCGGATTCAGCCAGATGCTAAGAGGGTCCAGACTCACAGTCAGCAAAGTAAAGAAATCCTTGGTGTCTGATATACTTCCTTTAGCCCCCATCCCCCCATTCAGACTGGAGAAAATCCACAAATCTGGCCCCACAGATGCAGAAAGATGGGCTGGGGCACTTGAGTTGAGAGATGCACCCAGGACTGGCTAACACCCTAACATTCCTTTCCATTTGTTTACCTGGTGGTCTGGTGAACTTTTTGCCTTCTAGGGTGGGTAGATAGGGGCTAACCCTCATATTGTCCATGAAGCCTATCTGAGGCCTGGGAGGTTTGGGGGGCAATTCTAGTACAGGCCCACCTCGACCAAATTCTTTATTGACATTTGTTTCCTTGGTGGTCAAGAGTGGGTTTTGGTGGGGAAGATATCCCCCCCCCCCCCACACACACACACAGTATGACCCACCAGGGTTGCAGAAAGCCTGTCAAGGGTCCAAGGTTGCGGGCCTGCCAAATGCCTGTTGGGCTGGCCATTGACCTCATTTATCTCTTTCTATTTTTTATTTAAAGTCCAGGGTGTTTTATAGGCTTTCTGCCCTTTCCTCCATGACAGGCAGATAAAGGTGAAATCTTTAATGGGGGCAGAAAAACTGTATTGGACCGGGGAATTAAAAGGGATGCCAGGATGGGCCGGACCCGAACCCATACCTTTTTTTGAATCTTTTTTTTCCCTTGGTGAACCCTGGGTGGGGGTTCTGTCCACTCAGGAAAGCAGAACGGTAGTCATGGGCCCAGGGTTGGAGGAGGTGCCTGCCCCCCCCCCCCCCCCATCCCCCCCATTCCTTAAAAATGTGCCTGGTGACTTTCCATCTCCTTGGGATGTGCACAATGGGTAAAAACCATCCCAATTCTCTGCTGGTCCCTGGTGGTTGGGTGAGTAACAACATGACCGGATGGGTGGCCACCCTCCCATTTACTTATACATTTAGTTTTGCATATATAATCTCTGGTGTCTAGAGGGCTCTCTCTACATCCAGTCACCCCCAGGTGGGCAAATTAGTAGTAATCCCAATCTGAACCCCCCACCCCGGCCAGGGGCATAAAACCCTGCTGGCCCCAGGGCTGGTGGGTGCAGCCCAATGACTGAACAACCCATCCCCGTGATTTTATTTACCTACTCCCAGTTGTCTAGCGGACTTTCTGGCCCATTGGGGTGGGTAGGCTGGGGTAAACTCATATCATGGTTGTGAGGAGGTGTCCTCTAAATCCTCTGCACTGTAAAGTTAGTGCTGAGGACATAGACGTCACATTCTCCGCTCCAAAGAGGCTAACCGATCTATTTGTTACTATGTCTAAAGTTTATTTCTTCAGGTCTGGATGTTGATCTAATCCAGTTATATAATTTACAGCCAAAAGTACCATAGTTCGATTCTGGCTATATTTATAGTAGCCACATATGTTAATTAGTCTGTACATACTCTCAATAATTGGAAACGCATATGAGCATTCGAAAATTACATTGACACCACGCTATATGTATGAGGCCCCTCATGATATAATAAAAAGGGACAACATATTGTGATTATTTAGATTCAATCCAGAGTTGAACCATCTGTCAAGTGTTAACTTTCTTACAGTCACATTTATTGAACCAGTGCCCAGTGCTTAATTTGAGCCAGTAGTTTCCGGTGTTCTGCACTGGTACTTGATTGTCAATACCAGCACTTGTGTCAATCTGCCACATGGTGGCATTGTTTGTGTAAGTTGTTTCTTAATTCAATATACATTACAATGACTTAATAGCTGCCTCCCAAGCCATTCTTATAGCTTTGGGGGCCTGAAATAGTCTTAACTGTCACACTTGCAGGAGTGTGATGGTTAGTAGTTGTGTGGGTACTGATGTTGGCAGTGTTGGCAGAAGCAATGGGTGGTGCAATCTGCAGTGACTACCCAAGAAAGGCCCTAGCACTTAGTTATGTACAAATTAAGCACTGCCAGACCATGAACATGCAAAGAAAATCTCTTGTTACATGGGCAAGGCAGGAAATCACCATTACAGCATGGCACGAAGGGCATTTTTACATCACTGCACACCGAAAAAGAATGTTGATGCACAGAAGAGTTTCTCAAATAAATCGAGTTTATTAATTATTGGAGAGGGTTCAGAAACTCCACTCCCCAATAAGGTTGATAGATTGAGAATCTCTGATCACAATCAATACGTGACAGATGAATTGTGAATTTGATGCAACAAAGTGAATCTAGACGTTAGGCAATTAGTGATTAGCACTAGGTCCCAACCACAATGACTTCAGGAATTCCTCTTGTGGAGGAATGAAAGGGGGCACAGAGGCTACAAAACATGGCATCTAATTTCTGTTTAAACCTTAGGAAATTGGAGCACATCGGCTCTCAAAACCCCACACCAGCTTCTGATGGTCAAAGATTAACGTTCCAACTTCTCTGTGCTTCCAGAAACTTTTCCAGAGCTATGCAATGGTCCAACACAAGGACCCAAAACCCAAGCCTGGTCACCCAGGACCTATTCAGTCATAAGTTGCAGTGATCCAGGTCATTGGTGCTAGGAGAACAGTTCTGGATTGTACTGCAATGAGAATGAGAAAACAAGCCTCTTCAATGAGGCTTTTCCTGCTGCCCTGAGTGGGCCGAGTATTCCCAGAAGTGGGCACTCTGTGCCACTGGGACCAAGCTACACCCCACTGATGAGCCCCATAAGGGTGAAATCGGCCTTAGTCTACTCGTGTTTGGCTCAGAGAGGGCCTGGTCTTGAAGTTCAGGCTAGACTTTTCCCATTGGAGCAAGGTCAAGACTGATTTACCTATGGCTGAGTCCAAACTAATGGGGCATGATGAGAAGAACGATTGAATGGGATGTGGCCCAATGTGACCAGTGGCTGAGGTTAATTTGGGCATATATTCATCAATTTTTTATGGTTTAAATCTGTTTTATTGCTGTTTTCAAAACAAAAAAATAAAGAGGAAACAGTAGAGACCATGAACACTGCTGACCGACAGTAAGATTGTAACATGGGCTACGCAGAGACACTGCTCAAAATCAAGTGTACAACGTATACAAAATAAGAGAACAAAACCCCAACCCACCCCACCCCACCCCTACACCTCCTCCAAATAGCCCTGCATAGAGCTAAGCACAAATTCAAACTATATACCCCAGGGTTTAACCAGCTCGGGTGGTGCCCCGTCATCTGGCAGCCGCAGCAAGCGTAGATATTTAGGGTATTTGAGCTCGCGGAATTTCTGCGTCAATAAAGCTAAGAAGGGAAGCCATACGTCTCGAAAATCTGCGCCCCTACCGCCAAGTGGGAGTGTTATTTTTTCCATGCCCAGAATGTGCCACGGGCGGGTTAACCAATCTGTGTGTGTGGGGAACTGCAGGGTCCCCCAGTGTGCAAGGATGTTCATCATGGCCACACCCAATGCCATTACAATCAGGCGGCCCCTCCTGAACTTCAGTGAGTATGCCGATGAGTCTGGCTTGTCCAACAGAATGTGTGCCGGAAATCGGAACAACTGAGTCTCGAGATGTTTGTAAATGTCCTCTAATATTTGTGTCCAATAATTTTGAATGAGGGGCAGTACCTTAATAGGCGAACCAATTTACCTGTCTCCCCACAATTTCTCCAGCAATGTGCGCTAGATATTGAGCTAATCCTACGCACCCTCTCCAGTGTATAATACCAATAAGTGATCACTTTCGTGAGTGTGTCTGTCAATGCCATGTTGCTGGCAGTGTGGCGTGCCATCTATCATATGCCCTCCCACTCCTTGTTGCTGAGGGGTCTCCCTATATCCCTTTCTCATCTACCCCGTCCAGCATGGTATGAATGTGTATTTCATGCATTCAGCAACTTATATAGGTTGGAGATTATTCCCTTTGTTGGAGGATTTTGACAAAAGCACCTCCCCATGACGAGCTGGCTTTGTCACTAGCATCGAAGGGGTTAAGAGGTGAGATTTTGACTAGCAGCAGCTCTATTATGTGGCTGCAGGACCCAATGTCTAAGCTGTAGGTATCGTATGCGCTCCATCTCGGGAATTCCATAGTCTGCTTTGATTTGTGGGAACAAAAGTACCCCCCTGGACATCAAAAAGTGACCCATGGAGTGGCACTGGGACGGACGCCATGCTAGAATTTTTGTTTCCTCTAGTCCTGGCTCAAACACCGGGTTATCTAACAGTGGGGTCAGGGGGGGCAGAAATGTTGTGAGCTGGTGCTTAAGGTTAGTCTGATCCCATGTTGACCGTGTGATGTCAGATATACAAAGGCTCAGGGGTTCATGGGCTTTCTTTAAAAGTGGAATCTTCAACAACGATGTACCCTCCACCGCCCAGTCCTGAAATAGCCAATGTTTCCCCGATTCCGTTCGATTCTATTCTACTAAGTGCCTTAACTGTGCCGCTTGGAAGTGCAACTGGAGGTTAGGTATGCCCAGCCCGCCTTCACAAGGCAGTAAGAAGCTGAGACTCTTTTTCATCCTAGGTTCACGGCCCTGCCATATGAAGTTCATGATTTCCGCTTGCAGTTTGGGGATCATACCCGAGGGTGGGTGCAAAGGAAGAGTCTGGAACAGATACAGAATTGTAAGGAGGACCGTCATCTTAATGGCTGCAATCCTGCCCAACCAGGAGATCGGATGGTGTTTCCATCTGAGTATGTCGGAATGCACTTGCCTAAATAAGGTAGTATAGTTGGTGACTGCAGTAGCGTGTGTTGAGGCAGCTGTTTGGACTCCCAGGTAAGAAATTGTGTCATTAGACCATTGAAATGGGGGTTCTCCCTAGAGTCGTTCCACCGTCTGAGGGGAAAGTGAGAGGTTGAGGGCTACCCACTTCTCCACATTGACTATAAACCCCAAGACTCTACCAAAGTCTTCCAGTTCCTGGAGGAACGTCCCTAATGAGATTTCCGTGTCCTTATGGGTCACTAAAACATCATCAGCATAGAGACTTATAGTGTGGTTGTCCTCCGCGAAAGCGACTCCCAATATCTGTGGGTTTGTCCACACTCTATGAGCAGGGGCTCCACGTATAGTGCAAATAGCAGGGGCGACAAGAGAGACCTCTGCTGTGTGCCTTGAGCTATTTGGATTGGGGCCGACCTATGCCCATTGACCTTCACCATGGCTGAGGGAGAGCGATAACAATTTAAGAACTGTGTGCAGAAGCGTTCCCCAAAGCCAAAATGGAACAAAACTTGCTCCAGAGAGGCCAGTGCACCCTATCAAACGCTTTCTCAGTGTTTATTGTCATCAGCATGTAGTAACCTGAGAATCTGGAGGCTTTATCTATTATGTGTCGTACCCTTCTGGTGTTGTCACTGGTCTGGGGGATGAAACCCGCCTGGTCGAGATCTATCACGGCTGGCATGTATGGACCCAATCTCTGCGCCAAAGTACCTGTGTATAGTTTTAGATCAATATTAAGCAACGAAATGGGCCTATATGTATTACATTGCGTTTCATCTTTCCCTGGTTTGGGAATGACTATTATAACTGCCTCTAGTATGGAGGCCGGGATGGCGCCCGTAGTAGCTAAGGAGTTAAAAAACCTAGTCAGTAAGGGAGCAATTTCTGGGCAGAAGGCTTTGTAAAAGGTGACTGACAAGCCATCCAGGCCCAGGGATGTGGCAAATTTTAACCGGGAAAAGGCTGAATCACCTCCTCAATGCGAATCTCCTCCTCCAAGACTGCAGTTTGGTCTGGTGTCTGTCTAGGTGTCTGCACTCCTTGGAGGTAACTGATGCTGTCTTCCCCGTCTAATGGTTGTCTTGCATAGAGCCTCTCATAATAGTCTCTGCTATCGAAGCGCCGTCCATCACTAGATCTCCCTCTAAGTCCTTAATCATGTGAATACTATGCTGCCGCCAGCTTTCCCCCCCGAGTCTGTTCACCAATAACCACCTGCATTTATACCCCCAACATAGGTCTGCCGCAATCGGAGAGCAGCGTATTCTGCTCGATCCAGGGCTGCTAGCTGGGCGCGAGCTGTTGACAGTTGTCACCAAACCCTGGGGGCCCTGGTCCTCTGGTGTATGCTTTCCAATTCCCTAACCTGTAAGCATAGGCTATCTCTCTTTTACCTCCTCAGCCTGTTGTCCGCCGCCGAGATCGCTATAAAAGCACCGTGGATCACTGATTTAAACGCTCCCCACAAATTGGACAATCCCTATTGTGTGTTTTAATTGGTCTACGACCTCTTGACGCTGAAGTAAGGTGTCCCTTGGTCTCCACTGTCTACTGGGTGGCGTCAAGGGGGGGGCGAGAGATACTACAGTCACCACGGCTGCGTGGTCCGAGAGGGCGGAAATTAGTATTTCCATACTGGATGCTAAAGAATACAGTTCCCTAGTGCCCAACAAGTAATCCAGTCTGGCATAAGTTTTATGGGAGTTAGAATAGTAGAAATATTCCCTAGCTTGTGGGTGGGAAGCCCTCCAGAAGTCCACTAGACCTAATTTCCGTAATCAGGAAAGCCCGTCTTTAAACAAAGCGCCTAATTGCCCATGACGTTATGCTGACCTGTCCGCCATACTGTCAAATACTAAATTAAGGTTGTCCCCCAGGAGCAGACGCCATTAGTCTGTAGACAAGACCTACTTTAGTGCGGTATGCAAGAAACCTTCCTGCCCTTCATTAGGAGCGTAAATTGTGACTACCACTAGTCCCTGGCCTCCGATGACAAAGCAATAGGTAAGCAGTCTGCCCCTGATCTCAGCTTCTTTCTGAACCACTCTACCTCTGAAAGCCTATAATACTAAAATGGCTACTGCTTTGGTTGCGTTACAGGAGAACATCTGGATGGTGAAGGCCTTGGTCTTGAGTCTGCAACAGTCCCTGGCTAGGAGATGGGTTTCTTGCAGCAGACCTATATTTGCTGGTGTCTGTTCCAAGTACGATAACACAGCCTGACGTTTAATCAGGTTATTGAGACCTATCGCGTTAGGTGAGAGAATTTTATGGTTAGAAGAGTGCATTCACAATGTTAACGTGTAGCCTCCCTGCAGACAAACTCCCCCACTCCAGCGTCCATTGCTCTACGCCCCTGGTCCCAGTGCCCTTGAATATACATACAGTGTGGTGGGTGATAAAGTTGCCGGGTGAATGGAGGACCTCAACATTATCCCAAAAACATACAAGGAAACTAATCTTATAAACAAATACCCCAAATGGACAGTAACAAATTTACCCAACTTGAAGTCTGGAAATAGTCCAATGAGCCCTCTGGCCATTCGGGAAAGGAAATGGAGTCCATATTGTGGACAAGTTCTCGCCGCTACACCCCCCCACCCCACCTCCCACCGCCCACCACAGAAAACACCCCGGGGAGACCCCCAAGTGTGCTCAAGTGCCCTCTGCTTTCGCCAGTGTAGATGGAAGAGTCTCCAGTGCTTCTTGTGGTCATCTTGCAATTTTGGCTGAGTTAGGCTTGTTCACGCTGCGGCATCGTCCCTGTCATCGCCAACGAGGCCGCTGCTACTCACTGGGAGGGGGTCCTTGATTCTCATTCACATGGTCTCCGTGTATCTCTAGCCCCAGCAGTCGGCATGCTTCTTGCAATGACCTCAACTGTCGAAGCCTCCCCTCCCAATGGAAGATAATTCTAAAAGGGTGACCCCCATGAGTAGGCTATGTTCTGTTTCCGTAAATGAGAGGTTACTTGGCTAAAGTCTCTGCTTTTTTGCAGTGTTAAGGCGGATACATTTTGAAATATGCTGGGAGTCAGCTCTGCATCCGCCACTATCTCCGGAGGTAGGGCAGCCTCCAAGGAATCTGCGTCGCGGCTTCAGAGCCTTCAGCCTGTCACCGGTGCTCACGGCATCTTCGATCGCCGTCTCCGGGCTCACTGGGCTCTCCTGGAAGTGTGCCGGGCCAGATTCTGCATTCCAGCGTTTCTGGGGCTATACTGAGCCGAGAAACATTGCTTTTGTACATCGGCCGGTGGGAGGGACAGCGAGAAGCGTCCTACCTCGCTGCCATCGTGGCCAAGCCCCCAATTAAAAAAAATGTTTCTTCGCATTATGATGCTACGAGGACTGCCCCCTGCAAAAATGGACGGGGCCCCACTGAGTTAATCTTTCTTCTCCTTCCACAGTCCCCCTCATGATGTCTGTATCTGGATACACACGTAAGATCCTGGTGGCTTTGTGGTGAAGCATTCATAGATGGTCAGGAGAACAAAGTCATCTTTAGCATTGTAGTTTATAATCACCAGCTAAAATCATAAAACGCTGCATTCTAAAACAAATAATAAAATCTATATTTGTCCCTATTGCAAGCATGTATTCTGTACACATCAATCCTTTGTGTGTTTGGAGCTTGTCCATTGCCCTTGGTGTTAGATGAGAGCATCTGTCAAACTAACTTGTTAAAAAAATGGTGTCACAAAATACAGAAAATTATTTTTAACTTAAAAATACTTAATGTAATATCCCTTGAAAAGCAGCAGAGTCGACTAGTCTGCCAGAACAGCTCATAAAGTACAGACCCCACAAGGGCTCCATCTTTGCCCTTGTGTACTCTGTTCTGTTTGTTTCTCTGTTCCAGTCCTTTTAGTAACTCATGTACTGTTTTCATCTGATACTTTCACTCCAATTACTGCGTTTGCACCTGATTGATACTGCAGAGTATACCTTGTAGGAATGAATAATGCAAAACTGTGATGCCATTGTTATATGGGTGCCCTACACAGGCTCTGCTCAAAGTGCTAACGAGCCTTTCTTTAGATATTGTATTGCAAACAAATAACACACGCCTCCATTTCTTCATTCCGATCCATGGAATACTAATCTCTGGAGGCGCCTGCATGCCCATAAACCAAAGAGGACTGCGCCTTGAGTGCCAGGGTTTACCAAACACAGAACCTTGAAGTTCCTCTGGAGCAGCCCCAAAGCTCTGTCCCTGTCCCTCCCTATAATAAGGTGCCTACTCTTAGTATCTTCAAGATTGAACTCAAAACCTCCCTTCTTTTAGACACTCACAAATGAAGGGTGAACTTACTGGATAACTTTCAATTGAATTTGTTTCCACTTGTTCCAACGGGTCCAACTATACCACCATTGCACCGCATCTTCTTTTCACCTTCTTTAGAATGGTCCTTAGGTGTCGCACATCATTGGCAATTTATTACACCATATGACATTCAAGAATTGCATCCATTTGTAATGTGTGCTGTTTACTGTAGTGATAAACTACAATAAATAGCATAAGACAATCCTTACATTGTACCTTATGCCCTGCACTGCTACACAAAGGACAGAGATTCCCAAGTTTTGATAAATTATATTCTGGTTGAATTCTCTACTCTTGCTCCTTTGCAGCACTATAGAAATATATACTCTGAACTGCTTAATCTCTTCCTGCTTTGAATCATCATTGCCAGCAGTGCTCTGACACCAATGAAGTCCACTACAAAACTTAAATAAATAAATGCAGGCAACGAAGGCAGGGAAATGAGCCAGCCAACATCTCCTTGAGTATATGTGATCAATGGTAGATGATCAAGTAGGAACCTTGATAGTCCAACCCAAATTATTTGAACGCAGAGGCCCCCCTCCCGGTAAGTACTCGCTGTCTGTGTGACGGACGCCATTTTATGGAGTTTAACTATCTAGGTGTCCAATAGCATCACTTGTTGTATTTGCCTTTCAGAGGGAAGTCGAATCTCCTGGATATTGGTTCCCTGATGATCAAGCCAATTCAGCGCATAATGAAATACCCCCTGCTTTTATGCGAGATGATGAATTCTACGCCTGCCACCCACCCAGATTACAAAGCCCTGAAGGAGGCCTTTGCTGCAGTGAAGGAGATTAACGTGAATATCAATGAATTGAAAAGGAGGAAAGACTTGGGTAAGGAAAATCGCAATGTCTTGTCGCTGTATTGTGAGTTGTGCCTTATCCAAGGACTAATTGACCAAGATGCTGTTGTATCCACAAGATTGGACATGCATTCAGAGCGATAGCACATTGGACAGCAGAGGTGTTCTTTCCTATGACCCTTTTATGAGGATTTGGAATTTGGATTTAAATTTAGTGTTATGAATCACTAAGGGCCGATTCACAAAAACATTTTTGAGTACCATAAGTAGAACTACAAGCGTGCTCTTTGACATACTCTTGCATGCCTTGGTGATTCAGCCCGCAACATCTAACTCCCTATTAGGAAAAGTGCAAAGAGGGCACAGCACAACATGTAAATTAATATTCCTGAATATTCCCATTTTATATGATTTGAGCCGATTGATAAAGGAATGTAAGAGTATGTGACAGAGTGTGCAGGAGTACTTTTACACACTCCAAAATGCCTTTGTGGCTTTCACGGTGAAGCACCTTTTGCACATGTTCCACTTGTCTGTTGATGGACCAAGAGAGGACCCCGACCCCCCCCCCCCCCCCCCCTCCACACACACACACACACACACACACCCACACACCCCCCCCCCCACACACACACACACACACACACACACACACACACACACACACACACACACACACACACACACACACTCCTTGTCCAAAACATTGAAGCACTGGCCGAGCTGCAGAAGTGTTTTTTTTTTTTTTTTTTTTTTCTAGGTAGGGAGAGACTTTTCCTGCTGTGCCTTTCTTTCAGGCCCATCAGAGCCGTTTACAGGCACATGCTACATAAATGTGCACCTATAGAATCACTTCATAAGGGCACGATTCATGAATCTGTTCAACAAAGGTGTGGCTGCATACGTTGTAAAAAAGGAGGAGAATCAAATCATGTATTGCAATTAGTGCATTAAAATACCTTGAAACTACCCAGCCTCCAAGGTAATGAGCCTTATCATGGTCTGCGTTGTCCACGGACATCGGTGGTGCCCAGGACACCAAAATCTGATAGGGTTAGACTTTCAATCTAGTCCCATCAACCATTTAAAGTTGTTAAGAAATTGAATCCTGCATGAAAGATAGACCCTTGAGAAGGTCACAAGGCAGTTTTGGCGGGCAGGTAAATGAAGATATTGTCTGCAGCCGTGAACGTTTTGGGGACAACTTGCCTGGGCCTTCAAAAGTACTTCCTGCAGGAGACCCAGCATGTTCTAAGTGACTTAAAAGAGCCTTGATGAGTAGGCTCGTTTTCTTCACTTGTCTAGATCTTCTGTAAAGCGTACAAGCACATACATTTATTTATTTTTGTCCAGCTTATATTTTTATAGTTTTGTATGTAGGAAACCTTGGCAATCTGATGTCATGAACGTTTTAAAGGTAATAACAAAATATATATAGTTTTAGACAGTTGTTTTTGACCATTGCAGTTGCTTTCCAACTGTACTTTTATGTCTTTCAGGTGTTATTTTTTTAGATCTAGCCTACATATAGCTTTCGCTGTCTTTTCAATTTAATGTGCAAATAAATAGAAAGGGGACAGAAGGTCCTTTCCCACATCACCCCTAGCCATTGCTTGTTGTCATTTGTTACTCCATCTTCCAAGAGCCATTGCAAGAGAGTACTGCTGCTCATGAAATATGGTGTGTTGCTTGTGCACAGTTTAGGGCTTTTTACTAGTGGAGAAGTAGAATCTGTGCTGATAGCGCTTTCATTTTAATGCGTGAATGGCCAAGTATCAACTCTTTGCATTGGAGGGTACATTTTAACTCATTACGCTAATTAAGCTTTGCCATTTTGGACCAGGGATTGCAGAATTTGATACCACAAGCAATGCAATGAGCTCTGTGGCAGTCTCGATGCTCGGCAGAGGGGGCTGTTTATGTGAGGGGATCACTGGCTTAAGCCTAAGCTCATAAAGAAGGTCTGCTGGGGCCCATGTATTTGTATCTAATATTTATAGAGCGCATTCTACCCAAAGGAGTCATAGCGTTAGCATAGACGGTGAGCAACTACATGGAAGATAGAATAGAATCCAATAAGTTACATCAAAAACAAAAAACCCACTGCCTGAATTATTTAATAGACCCGCAGTATGTCGGAGATGAAAAAGCAGGGGAAACTGTCAATCCAGTCCCCTGGGAGTGAAGAAACCGGGGAACCCCGTGGGAACAAACAATCAGAAACACATAACAATAACATTAGTTTTATTCAACATTTTCAGGTATCGCTTTTTTTTCATTAGGACGACATTAAATAAATATCACAATAAAAAACTAATATCCTATGCATAGGAGATGCTATAGGTGCAAACAGCGCCCAGGCTCAAAACAGGCACACACTAGATCCTCGCATACATACCACAGATTCACGCAAACTGATTCTCTCAACAAAGTAGTTCAATGGTCATCCACTGACTCCATCAAGAAACTCCTAAGAGATGGATGGTATTAAATAAACATCTCAATATGCAGAACTTTACAATGATTAGCTTAATATGCTGCAACCACTGAATGGACATAGATATTAAATGGCCAATGGTTGAATCATGCACTTGAAGTTACAGGTTAGCCTCGGAGGTGTGCATATCTCAGATGGTAAATGATGGAGATGTAAGAGTCAGGGGACAGCCGTCAAAGGAGGTAAAAGAGCCAAGTTTTCAATTGCTTAAGAAAAGCAAAATGGGAGGTTAGACTCGCAATGTGGGTGGGCAGCGTGTTCCACAACTTGTTGGAAGTAACCGAAAAGGAACGACTACCCCCACCTAGTTTACCAAAATCTGTATACTGTTGCTTTCCTAAAACAATAAGACCATAGCTGTCCCTTGGGACTATACCAATGGAAGGTTGTTCTCAGGAGCAGTGGCCCCTGGAGATGAAGATTTGTATGAACCAGATTGAGGCTTTAAAGGTCACTCGTTCCCTGACTGGCAACCAGTGAAGGGACAAAATACCGTCCCTGACTGACAGACATTTAGGAACATCCAGGACCAGACACACAGCCACTTTCTGGAAAATCTGTAGTCTACGCAGTACAAACTTATTGATCTTAAAATACAGCGCGTTACAATAGTAGGCAAAGTGATAAGCGCGATGACCACTGCCGCTCTGAGTTCCACAGGAATGAAGGGAAAGACTTTTTTTCAATGTTTTGTTGATAACGAAGCAGGAGCTCACTGTCCTCTTAGCCTGAGTATCGCAAGAGAGGGTACTGTCAAAAATGGCCCCTAGATTTCTTTGCAGAGGCAACTGGAATATGTAGGTGGCGAAAGTCTCTGTCCACCACAGGTCAGACCATACTGAAGACCTTTCACTAAAAAGCAAGATCTCCATCTTATCAGCATTCAGTTTCAGCCAGTTCTTTCATCAAGATGTAAATTTTAGCCATGCAGCATTGAAACCTTTCTGCCACCAGCGGTATGTCATCTGCTATGGAAATAATGATTTGTGTGTTGAGAGGCGACCGAACTCCAGTGGACCTTGGTACGTTGTTAGCCAAGAGAGACATAGTTTAACACTGAAAGTCACCCAATCCATGAGCTGAGTGAGCTGGAAAGACTACATTTGTGGTCGACTGTAAACTGCCAGCAACACTACACAGGCTTTTTGGTGGAGTGGACGCTATCGTCGAAAACAATGGCCAGGGGCTGCTTTAGCACCTGGAGCTGTTCTTATTTTTCCTGCTGGATATGGGACTGGCCCAAATGAGAATCAGAAGGCCCAAGAAGAGCAAAAGGTCTGCATGGAAATTGTGCTGACCATAGAAGCCTACCAGGGCCAAGGGTTTGCGGTGGCAAAGATGGGCAGCTGGGGCTCATCATTGGATCCAGTCGGCCCCATCAATTTCCCGTAAGGTATATTGAACTCCCCCCAGTGTCTTACTCTAACCATATGTGCAGTAGAGGTGGTATGCCTGCACCAAGGAGCTGAGGTGGAAGGAGAACAGAGACTCACATGGGGTAAGCAGATTCTAAGAGCATGAGAGGACTGATGGCACCAAAGGAGAGCTGACCACTCACTGTGTTTGTAGTCAGACGCAAGCGTGCATTATGACTCTGGTCTGCCACCAGCACTGTGGCAGGGACTGATACAGAAGATATCAAGGTGGCACAGTCAGCAAATTCGAGTGATTTCCAGTTGTATTGTGAGCGAGCATGCGAAAAGATAAACAGCTAGTGCCATTTGGGTGGAAAGATTAGAAGTGGCGACACCGGCAGCCATTTTGCAGTGAAGTCTAGGTAGAGGTGATCATATGTTGAAGTCAACCAATATTGATAAAACCCTAAAGATGCCCAGGGGTAGCAAAAAGTGCCTGAAAGATGGTGGCTAGGGTGACTTTTTGACCGGGAAAAGACCTCTGTCAAGCAACAAGAGAGTGAAGAAAACAGGAGTTGATCTGCATGTGAGCTCCTATAGAACTATTCCACACTGGAGAGTGGCATTTTACAGATGTTTCCAAAGGTTAAAAATAATATATATGTCCTGGATTCTAAATTTGGTGCATTACAAGAGACTGCAACCCCTGCCGCCCTTGCAACCCATGCAGCATAGTGGAGGGGTGGGGGGCAGTGCTTAATTTGTAAAAAAAAAAAGGTGCCGTCAATCACGGCATCAATGCAATTACACAACTCCACCCTACAAGTGAGACAATTTGGACTATTCCAGGCCCCCAAGCTATAAGAATGACTAGGGAGGCAGGCATTAATCATTGTTTAGGTGTGTTGAATTAATAAACAACTGTTAATGCACCAGCCAAAGGGGCTGCATTGCCTAGAGAGCACCGTAACCTTTTTCCCACCAGTAGGCTGCTTGCAAGCTCCTGATTTGCCCTCCAACTACACTTAAGGCCTGTATCCTCCTGCTGCACAACTGGATGCACCAGCAGGAGGGACTGCATTGCCCAGAGGGTGCTGTAACATTTTCCCACCAGGACGCGACTGGCAAGCTTTTGATTGGCCCTCCAACTTCACTTAAGGGCCTGTATCCTCCCACAACGCATGATGTGTCCGCACGAAGCCCAGACCAAGGGAGATCCCGTCCAAACCTGATAAAGTCAGACTCCTTGATTTTTGCTCAAGCCTAAGTGGATGCCAAGAACCCAAATATGCTTAAGCTTTAAGGTACTGTAAGCTTCATTATCTTCTCTTGTCTGTGCCAGCCTATTGACTTGAGGGTTAGTGTCTCCAACCATATGTTTTTCTCCACTTGGCCTTTGCAAAATATGGGGAAAAATAAGGCTATAGCTAGTCCTTTGGGTGTCTCGGTCCCCAAACCGACCTAAGCAACCCAAACAGATGGTGACATTGATTCTTTCATTGAGGAAGTGGAAAGTATGCTAAAAACCCGTACCCCAAGTAAAGCTAGAGCACCTAAAGAGGGGGGAGGAAAGGTGGCAGATATTTATAAGAGAAAGCCAAAGTCATCTTTGGCTCATACTGATTTGGGCCCTTCGTAAACTCTCTCTCTCCCCTAAGGAAGGCATCCATCGCTCAAAATTTGCTAACTAAAGCAAAAAAAACAATGGAAGGTGGGACTAAACAAGTTATCCCTTACGTTGAATGCTCTAACAGGTTTGAGATTTTTGAGTTCGCTTATCCTGTAGACTATCAACTTCCGACTGCTGACTTTCCTTCTACGAGTGTTACTCGTGCACCTGGATATATGGAAGACACATTTAACCTCATAAAACTGCTGAGGAATGAGGTCAGTGGCCTTAAATTAGTCATTCTTGATATGAAAGTTTGTTCTGCGAGGACCATGGCTTAGGGGTAAATAATAACAAAACCACATTTATGATATTCAGCCACTGTAAGTAACCTAAGGGGAATTTGGTCTGAGAGGGTATTAATATAGATAGGATGGTTGAATTCGATTACCGGGGTGTGAGACTGAAGAACTCAAGGACTCCCACAAATGGGCGGCCTAGTTTGACTAAAGTGTATTGACTCTTAAGCATAGAGCTGGGTCTATACTAAGGTTTGCCAATAGGGCAGCCTCCTACCCAATTTTGTCAACATTAGAGATTTTTAATACCAAGCTCTCGGGGCAGCACTATATAGGCCAGACTTGTGGGGTAGTTGCAATCTCGAACTCCTAGACAGGGGTGACGATTATTTTATGAAATCTCTGCTGATGCTACCGAAAAGTACCCCCTCATTACCTCTGAGGCTTGATTTAAATCTCAGGCAACTGTCTGACATAGACTACCTAAAACTGATTGTTGGACCTGGCCCTTCTGGCAGGTTCACCCCTGAACTTTTTGCCTTTTAATGTTACATCATTATAGTGATTTCTGGTCTTTACGCACTTTGACACTGTGTCCCAGTGTAAAGTGTGTGCGCTCTCTGAGTGCGGGTGTGAGAGTGGCCTGCCCTCCTTTTGGAATGCATGGCGAATATGTGTGTCCCTGGTAGTTCCTGATGTGTGGGGAGTGCAGGTGCGAGTTTTGTATGTGTGGACTCGTGTGATTAAATGCTGCGCGATGATTTGTGCGGCATAAATGTGTCTAGTGTGGAAGTGCCACTTCTAGAAGTTGGCATGTCTGTGTAATTTATGTGAATTGGCTGTCTGGCTTTTGATTGGCTGGAGCTGGCTGGTGAGCCTGGCTCCAGGTGATAGGATGGGTCTGCCCCGGTGGTGAGTGGAGAGATCTGCATGATTGATGTGAGTGAGGAGTGCACCTGGGACCTGAATAGGGCTGGGCTTTCCCGACACAATGCTGGCTCCGCCCCCTGTGGTGCGACTGATGACCCTAGCCTGGCCAGTGAATGGGGAGAGGGGCTGAGCCACAGAGTGCTCCCAAACCAGCTGCGTCTGTTTTTTACCCCACCCTGCACCCTAGAGACAAAGGGATTTTGTGTATAAAAAGAGGCTGTGACCTCCTGTAAAATGTTCTTGCTTTCCTGATTAGAATCTACCAGGGGCGTGCTGCTGCTGGGGCCCAGGGGAAGGCTTGCCTCCCTGGGCCCTGCCCAGCCCCTGGATTGCTGATGGACTTCTTATGGACCCTTCTTCCTGGCCCTGGAAGCCTTGTCCTGTGATGTCCTGCTTGTTGCTGAGGCCTTTTCTTTCCTGGGAGGTCATTCCTTGGGGGCCTGGTGGTCTCTGTGCCCCCTAGCGTTTGGGAAGTGCATTATTCTAGCTTGCCCTGTTATTGAGGGAGGCTACTCCTCATTACTGCTTTTGCTAATCGCAGCGCGGGTGCCTACCCCGCTCATTTTGTTAATTACGAGCAGGTGCCTACCCTGCATGATGCCTGTGTCTTTGAGGGCCAATGGGCAGGTGCCCACCCTTCGTCTTCATTATTGCATAATTAAATTCAGGGTGCCACCCCTTTTTATAGGCGCCTAAATGGGTGCCCACCAAGTTTCTAGTTTTATTTTATTCACCAAGGGAGCCTACCCCTCGTTTTGGCCCCCAAACAGTCACCGCCGTGGCAGGGCCAAAGACAGGAAGTCAGGCGGCCGGGCGCCTAGAGCGGGGCGGGTCTTCCGTTTGCTTCCAGGAAGTCCCGCCCGCCACCGCGCCGCGATTGGCTGCCCGCCCCGCTGCCGAGACAGAAAGAGAAGCAGGCCGAGTGATGGCCGCCTGGGGCTCCCGTGAGCTGTGGAGAGCCCTGGGGCCGCCAAGAGACTACCGCCGCCCAAGGAACAAAGTCCTGCCATCCCCCCCCCCAGCCGGTGAGTGTCGGAGAGGGCTGGAGGGGGCTCCATGTGGCTGAGTAGTGGGCCTGGTCTGAGGCCCAGTATGTTGGTGCCGACGAAAGGCACCGTGGCAGGGGGCACATCGAGGGTGGCCCCAGATTGCAGTGGTCCGCCCTCACGTTGTAGTAAGGATTTCCTGGAGCAGTGTCCAGCCCCAGTGATTAACCGAGCCCCGAGTGGCTCCCATGTGGGTTATGTTGTTTTCGGGCCCAGGCATGCCCGAGCCTGTGCACGGCCGCATCGTTGGGGACATATTTACTTAAGGGTCCCAAGCCTTTCCCCCCATTTCTGCCTTCTTATTTTCAGAGCCTGGATGGCTCCTGGGGCACATTATGATTTAAAGGGCCAGAGGAGCCCGTGCTGAGCCCTGTGGCTCTAACGATGAGCAGGTTTTGTGTCCGACCCTAGAGGGCTCCCCATGTTCTGCGCATCATTTGTTTTCAGAGCCTAGAAGGCTCCCACGTGTGCAGTCTTTGTCCAAGAGTGCCAGGGAGAGCCCCTGTCGCAGTTTTATCCCAGCAATTAGTGGGCAGCTGCGCCGTTTAGGACCTTTCTTTCCAGGGACATGTACTTTGCCTCTAGGAGTGAGACCCACACCTTCCTACCTACCTTGGCCGTCCACAGCTGCGCAGCACTTAGTGCCAGCTGCAGCTTGTAGGCCCTGTTCTTGTCCCTCAGCTGCCCAGCAAGTAGTGGGCAGCTGCTACTTTTAGGTCTTGGCGCAGTGGCGCAACCTCGACCCTAATGTGATTTATGTGCTGTTATGATTCATGTGCTATTGCTTTTTGGGTGTTAGGAAATGTACTGTGTGTAGTATGTTTTGTGCACCCTGTGTTCTGATACCTCTAGATATGATTTCTGCATAGGAGGTTGTTTTACCTGCTTAGGTTTATGTTATGGAGACTGTACTTCCCTGTGTGATTTACGCCCCTAGTGTAAGGTTTTACCTAGGTGGTGAGGGTCTAATGTAGTTAGACTGGTGGGATACTGTGTATGATGGATTTCATGGCGCAGGCTGTTGCAAAGTACAGTGATTTACCTGTGGTTACTGGTTGTGTTCTACCATGATTATTTGGTGCTACAATTATTCTATGTTCTAAGTGCTATACCTACAAAGTGCTATTTCTAGAAAGTGCTAGTTCTACCAAGTGCTTATTCCTGACAGTGGTCCATGTGGCCCTGTCCTGTGTATATAATCCCTTGTAAATATTGCCCGTGCCAGTTGGCACAATGTACATCCTGTGATTATGATTCTAATGTGTTCTGATAATACAAAGGCTATTTTTATATAAACTTGTGTGGAGTTCCTTTTGTGGGGGCCTTGGATGTTGTTGCTGGTGGGTGAGTGCGCAAATGCTTTACAAATCGCCTCCGGGATAAGCCTGACTGCTCGTGCCAAGCTACCAAGGGGGTGAGCAGGGATTATCTTGGCGGGTGACTTCCTTGCCCTGACGTAGAATGGTGGTTTCTGCCTGGCTTTGGTGCAAGCCTTAGCCAACCGGAAATCCCCATTTCTAACACTGATCATGTATTGTATTAGGTTCCGAGTGACAAAGGATCTGGTCCCGTATAGATAGTATCTCATGGAGATAGTCAACAGCCGTTTGGCATCTTAAATCCGTTGGCTCCCCCATGAAAAAGCCTGTTTAATTAAGCTTGGTCTGTCCAAATACTGGCTGGACCCTTTGTCTATAACTAGAAGTAGAAACAACCAACAAGGAATGGAGGGTCTAAAGGAACATTTTAAGACCGAGCGTGGATATATTTCCCAATAATAACTTGCAAAACAACGACAAAATCCATGGGTTTAATGAGTCAGAACAGACCCTTCAGCAACTAGACCTAAAAAACTGTAATCCTGTTATCAGAGGAAAAAGGAAGAACTAAGAGAGTCAGAGAAACCATCAAACTTAGCTGTTGGCAGATTGTTCTGGCAATAAACTATCAGCTGTAGTATAGGGCAGTCAGACCGATTTGTATTTGCCCTTTAAATGCGTCTCTCAGTTTGAGGAATTCATGGATTATGTGAGTGCCCCACTGACAAGATCCCTGTTTATTAAACTTAGGCTAGGGATTTTGCCAATAGCAGCATTCACTTGTAAATGAAGCAATGGCACTGGCACCCCTACCAACTCATGCCAGTTTGGATGTCTAACTGCTGAAAATGTAGAGAATGTTTTATCTTTTTTTGCAGTGCATATGCGAAATAGCTTGCACGCTGGATTGCTCTCCTTTGTCGGCTTTTCAAGTTTGAAAATCAGCATATAGCTCTTAAAATCTGTAAATCGGACACTAGGTGTGGCATCGTATACTCAGTTTCTCATTTCCTACGCTCAATCTGGCATATTAGATTAGAGGCTGTGGGAACAAACATTACTCTGTGATGGTGACCTTCAAGGTATTAGCATTTTTTGAGCACATACTTTAATTTATGTGATAAGCACAGTGTACTTGAAGTACATCTTAAAAGTTAGCACATTGTGGGAACCTCTCACTTAAATTGTAAAGCTAATTGCTGAATGGCAAAACTGTCCTTCCTAAAGCTTCTATGTAGATTTTTCTCTGAGGTTTTTGCTTATTTAGGAGTCATCTAGCTTGGAGGCACCTCTTTGTTTTTTTTTTGTAAGCATGTATTATATGATTTAACTGTTTTTTATGTATGAATTGTGTTTGCTTTTTTGTGCTTTTTAACTTACTGACAATGGCCTCTGTTTCCCAGAATCTGTAATCCTGAGCGCAATGTTAGACTTTTTTTCTGCCCATCTGGGAATTATTCAGCTTGGAGGTATTTATTTATTTATTTATTTACTGGCTTATACCGCGCTAGGAACTCGACTCCCTGAGGAGTATCTCCGCGCCTTTGGTAACATCAATGAGGAGAGACTCTATCCAATGTATAACAGATTCCCTATCAGGATTAATGATTGAACAGGAAAGTTTTTAATTTTTTCCTAAAAGGAAAATGTTCCTTACAGGTTCTGATGTCATGAGGGAAATTATTCCAGAGCTTTGGACCAGCAACTGACAAGGCCCTACCCCCTTGTCTGGATTTCCAGAACCTAGGGACACAAAGCAGTTCTTGGTCCCCCGATCTCAAAGACCTTGAAGGGGCATAAGGAATGAACCTCCTGGTTAGGTAGTCAGGGCCATTACCAGTAAGGCATTTGTGAATGGTGCAGCATATTTTAAATGACACCCTCTGTTTCACAGTGAGCCAATGAAGTTTACTTAGTAATGGGATTGAGGGAGTGCGGGCTGGGGCATTACAGACAAGTCGTGCAGCAGTATTCTGCACGACCTGTAATCTGGCAATAACCCCCTCATTGGCGGCTAGCAGCAGACCATTACAGTAATCCAGTCTGCTCAGCACGAGCGACTGAATTAGTGTTTTCCTGGTGGAATCAGGTAAGAGGGGAAATACCCGTCGTAGAAGGCCAATGACATGGAAACAGGAGCTTACTACTTGATTAGCGTGATGTTTAAGGGCAAGCTCTTGACCCAACTTAACTCCTAGATCTTTCACTACCACTTTGGGAGTAGGGACTGGGCCGAGATCTTGAGGCCACCAGTCAGGAGTCCATAGCCGTTTGGCTTCCCCAAAAAGCATCACCTCAGTCTTAGAGACGTTGCACTGAAGGAAATTAGCTGCCATCCAATGTGCCACCTCTTTCATTCCCTGTGCAAAGGAGTTACGCACCTCAGGAGTCATGATTTTGAAGGGGAAGAGGAGTTGGGTATCGTCTGCATACGATACAGGAATAAACCCATGCGATCTCATGATGTTCGCTAGGGGTGCCACATAGATGTTAAAAAGCGTTGGGCTCAGACACGAGCCCTGTGGCACCCCCTTTGAGATCTCAACCTCCTCTGACTGGTAAGGACCCAGTATGACTCTCTGAGTGCGATTGGTGAAAAAGCTCCTTAGCCAGGCCAGCGCCTTGCCACTCAGACCGATGTCAGTGAGTCTGGAGGTCATGATGTCATGTGACACCGTGTCAAACGCCGCTGACAAATCTAAAAGCACCAGGACAACGGGAAAACCCCTATCCTGGAGCATACGAAGATCGTCAGCGATGGACAGCAAGGCGGTCTCAGTGCTGTGCCGGGGTCTAAACCCCGACTGGGATGGATCGAGCCTCCCTACACTTTCGATGTATTTGGATAAGTGTCGGTTGACAGATTTCTCAGTATTCAATTGTGCAATTTTTTTGTTATTGTTTACCGGATGTATTATCATCTTAACTTATCTCATGCATATTGTTGTGAGTCATGTACTCTTTTTAAAATGCTTTTTTCATTATGAAATGTGTTACTGTGTGCTTTTATGGTTCTTATGAGCCTAAATAAAGTTTTGATTGAACTGTTGTTGTGCTCATCTCAAAATTGGGCAAACAGCTCCATCCAGTGGCTTATTGTCATAAATGCAGGTGTTAACAATTAAGTGCTGGTGCCGAACACCGGAAACCCCCTGCTCAAATTGAGCACTAGAGGGGTCCCATTCAGGCCAAGACCAATGAATATCTGTAAGGTATGGGACACTCAGAGGCTCATGCTCACACTTTGCAGAGGAGGCCATCATTTTGTGTTAACGCCACTGTCTGCCTTTAGTCTTCTAGATTGATATGAGACTTGCTGGTATGTGCTTCGGCATATTGAAATCTCTCAGAAAGTTCTTGACGCTGCTGCCCAGATCTACAAAGGAGATGGTGACATGAGCCCTTATCTTGTCGCTCATTGATTATGCCAATGCACTATACATTGGCTTGCCGGGCTATCAACTTAAAAAATTACAAACTATACAAAATCCGGCTGTGAGAGTCTTGCTTGGCATTCCCAGAAGATCCAGTATGAAACAATATCCTAGGGACCTTCACTGGCTTCCGGTGGCCAGTCGTGTCCAGTTTCAGGCCTTCATTCTCACCCATGGAGTGCTGCATGGAATGGGGCCACCTAATCTTAGAAGACGCTTTAGCTTTTATGAGCCCAAGAGACAACTGCACTCAGCTGCGCAACTTTTAGTTGTGGTTCCCCTTTTTCGTCTTTCTTGCACGGGGGCAGCTCTCTATCTTTTAAGTCCGCTGTAGCCTGGAATGCTCTCTCTTTCGAACTGCGGAACACTCAAGACCTCAGGCTGTTTAAGAAGCACCTAAAGACTCTCCTGTTTAATTAAGCTGCGCTTCTCTCAGTTTCATGTTGCTTATTGGCTGCTGCGCAGGTACACTCTTGAGTAGCCGTGCGCGTTACAAATGCCAATAACATAACATAACATATGTGCGAAAGGAGTAGCTAGACTGCACTCATCTAAGAGATGAAGACACAAATGACTGACTTTTAGACGTGATCAGAGACAGATTTGAAATGGGAGATAGACACATTTATTTCCTAACAGATGCATCCCAAATAATGGAGAAATGGAAGAGGCAGTTGTTATAACTCCATCAGGAGTTTGAAGCACCCTGGCAAAAATACTCTACTTAGTTACTTCAAAGTTTCCCCATTTCTGGAAGAGCAGATTTGGATGGCATCAGCTAGTATATCCTACAAGAAACGCTTTTAGTGCTTTATGAAATAATCAAATCAGAGCTATGAAGGCTTAGCTACTGTGGACCTGATGGAGATGACTGAGTAAGACCTCTTGTGGGCTTCCTTATGCCATTCTGAGCTCACCGTCCCCATCCTTGGCTCATTCTGTAGCACTTACCACAACGACCCCCTTCTCTTTACATCCCTTTTCATATTCTAGGGTGGAACACTTGGTATGTTAGAACTTGATAGCTTTTCTGCAGTCTGAAGTTATTTGTATTGGATAAACCCAGATGTTCTCTTGTATAGCATCAGTTCCATTCTTATGGCAGTTTTGAAAGTTTATACCGAATGCACGTCCAAGTGAGAGCTGCTATTACAGACCTGGTAAAGGTATCCCAGCTGGTGCTTCCATTGCAGTGCATGGATGGTGAACCGTCCTCTGCATTGCTCAACAACGGCCTAAATGCTAGTCAGGTGCCAATGTATAGCGGCCCGTGGAGCCTCGGAACCAGCAATAATGTCGTTAATATTTCATAAATCTAGGCTGAATTTATCCTTCTGTGTTGTGAACCGAAGAAGATGAAACCGGGAAAGGGAAACTCACGAAAGAACTTGGAAATGTTGTGGTGCATTAACACTTTTATAGGCTCTAAGGGAGACCAATACATACCATACTTTAAATGCATTGTCTATTGAATTATCAGCATCTTAACATTATCACTTTAGTCAAGTTGGGTCAAAACATAAAACCGCCTATTACTCCTTTTAAAAAGATCAACCAGGCCTACCTCCCCTTTGTTTCCACATGTTGTCAATTAGTAGATCTACAGAAAAGGCTAAACTACCGCATAACGTAGAAAAATTACAGGTGAATAGACTTTTCTAAAAGATCTTTTCTCATTTCTATTTGTGATCCCATATCGTTTGTTTGTTGTTTTTCTACACTGCTCACACGATCCAGAGGTCTCTTCAGGGCATTAATTAAAACCGAAAAAGATCAACCACCTCTGAGAACATGGATGGAAAAAAATGCACTCGTGCTGCGTGGCACTCTAACTTTCAGATATATTGACATGATAAATCCTTAATCGAATGAATTATATATTGACAGCGGAAGACTGCGTAGCATTCCGGAATTTATGTTTTATTGCATGACAAGTAGTGCTGAGTATTTATAAATGCATGCATTTTTTAAGTATATGCTCATGCATTGCCTCAGTTTTACTGTTGCTTTTAAGCAATGGGCCAACAATAGACATTCATGATTTATATATAAACAGGTATATTGTATACTATACATATATTTAAATGCCAACATAATACATTAGTGAAATGAGTACTTCGGCTTTGACTGGGATGTAGACCCATTCCCACCCAAGTGAAGGGTAGATAAAATGGTGGCATTGCTTCCTGTAGTAATGCAGTATGGCTGCACACTGAATAGGATAATTAGTCCCCCCTCCTCCCATCTATGTTGTCCAGATTCAACGTAGAAGAACCCTGGGTGCCCAGGACTGATTGCTTGGTCCTAAACAAAGTTACATGAGTGGTTTATCCATGTTCAGGGAATTGGGGAATGTGGTCATCCATGGGTCTTTTCATTTGGGAATCAGACTTGTGGGTCCGGGAATCCTGCAGGCTATGCTTCAGAATAAACCATGTGGCTTTAGAATAGCCCAAGTGAAGGCATGGGTTCCACCAATAATTTGGTGAATCTGGCTCTCATACACCCACCTCTCTTGGCTTAACCAATACTTTGTTAATTGGTGTATACCGAACAAAAATGTAGATTTACCTGGTTAAAACTCAGTGTTTGAAGTTCCCAAAGTTTTGTATTTCCAACTAGTAGAGTCCCACAACTGTATATGGGTCTACAAACTGTATAAAAACGATATAGGTTGTTACCTCATCAAACAGTGTTGTCCATAGTAACGGCATTAAAACATTAGAAATTGATTGGAACACTCCAACTATTTCTGGTGTCAGGGCACAGGCGAGTGACAGGGGCCGCTCCTCCACTAAGGCAGAGGAGGGAAAAATAAAATAATGATAACTGAGTATTATCATTTGATTGGTTCCTGCTGCTTTGTGACTGGTGCGGGTGGGGCTGCTCAGCTCTCAGGGCAGGAGAGGAGTGGTTTACCCACTCCAAGAGCACATGAATGCTTGTCCGGACCTCTCCAGTAAGTCAAACATTCATGGGCACTTTGTATGTTCTCCAAGCAGGCTGCATTACAGTTTGCATGGAGAACCTTCCCAGGCCCTCATTTCCTGGCTGGGCGCCGAACCACGGTGCTCAGACCAATCACAACGCTCCATTGCAACATTGTGATTGGTCAGGAGAGCAGTGCGGCTCATCAGCCAAGGCGGAGGAGCTTCGCCTCACTGGTTTTAAGCAGTGTAACTAAAGGAAAAATAAAATGATAATAACTGAATGTTGTTATCATTTTATTTGTTCCTGCTGCTTTGCAGAATCTCCAGAATTGGGCGAACAGAGTTGAGTAAAGAAATAAATAAATAAAATGAATTACATAGCGTGCTGCATTGTCGATTTACCCCTACCCAGCCCCGCATCACCGCCCCGCAGCACTCCCTCGATGAGCCGCCACTGCTCTGAGGTGAGACTAGAGAGACGAGGCAGCGATAAGGTATGTTTTTTTTTTAAATTACCCTTCCCCTGCCACCCCCGATCCGTGCCAGCCGCCACTGGCGGGTGACTTGGTTTCCCACCTCTGAAAGGCAAGAAAGAGAAGAAAATAATGGGGAAAATACACAGAATGTATTTCACTGTCCAGACTGGGTAAACTTGCTTCTGATGTAAGTTATTTGGAACCTTTCCCTGGTTAATGAAGCCATCTCCATATTAGTTACATAAGTTATTCTTGGCAAATTCAGCTCCTTTCCAATCCTTTCATTGAATACCCACCAAGAAGGACTGTAAAATAATGTAAAAGTGGATCACACAACATTTTATTTCTATCTCCTATTTACAAAATAGAAATGCAGAGTTACCTTCCATTATCCAGGCATAGGCATGTAAGTGACATCATATGTTGTCACTTACATGTTTAAAACATTGATTCTGTCACCTATGCACTATATTCACCTTGTCACTGTAAATACTTATCACTGCGCCGCTTCATTGATTGAATTATCAGACAGCCAGTCCTTATGGTAATTTTTCCATTGCATAAAACTCTTTGTTTGACCCTTTAAATCTAAGTAAATTACTCCTCTATAACCATAAGTGGAGAAGTGTGGCTCAGGAGTTAGAGGCGGCAGACCCGGAAGCTGAGATCGGCCCTGGACCAGGGTTCAATTCCCCGCCTCGGCGGGTCTTGGGCTCAAAAAAATTCCACGGACTCGATAATTCTCGCTCCGGTGCCTTCTCAACTCACGGGTTCACACTCTGCGACTCTGGGCAATAGCTTGCTTAATCTCCACAACGGCCCCTCGCGGCGGGATGCCTGGCTTTCGCCTTGTGGATACCCTGTCGGGGTTATCTCACAGGGGAATACCAGGACGGGTTCCCTAAGCAAGCGCCGGGAAACCCTTTGTGGGTAGCTGTGCGCTATATAAGCTCAAATACATTTACATTTACATAAATGAATGCGGAATTTTGTTTGTGTTTTAGCGCCATCAGTTGATTCATTGTTTACATGAATGTTGGAAATTACAAAGAAATAGCTACACCCGACAGAACCATTGTTGTCTATAATATACATGCCCAGGTTCTGAGGGATTCTGGGTTACCCCTTTTTGCTTTGCAGAAGATCCATTCTACTGCAGGGTGTGGCTCTGCTGATGTCCTCAGCCTGAAGCCCCTGCAGCATCAAAGTGAGGTCCGGAGCTATCAGGTCCTGAGCTTGAGGATCCAGTTAATCCAGACCTGGAGACACTTGAAATTCAGAGAGATGGAATTTTACCCGAGTTATCACTCTTGGTGAAATACTTCAAGTCGTCATAAGAGCCCTAGTCTTTTACTATGCCATACCTGTCGCTAATATAATACTGCTCTTTGTGATAACCATGATTTTTGCAATGCTGTTTCTTTGTTGCTCATCTTGTACACCAGTGAGGATTTGCTCACTCCTATGATCTCCATTGCAATATATAGCAACCTCTCTTCTATCCAATATATAGCCATTGCAATGAAGAGCACAGTTATGTAAAATAGCACAGGCTGATTTGTTTACCCTATGCTTGTTTTCTATTTAATCTGTTCCTCTACCACAAAGAGTGCTCTGTTTAACATAAAGCCTTGGAAATAGGAAGGAATTGTTTGCCTATGTTGACTTTTCCTCTCCAATAACAGTGCTTAGTTTGGCATGGAGGCTAAGAAAGAGGAAGGAATAGTACAATAAAGTGGCAAAACTGATGTATCTAGATCCTTACGGGTGATTGTTTGCGCTTTACAAATGTGGATTATTATTATTCCGCAAAATAGGCTCACAAAACGTCATTGTATTTTTCTGCTACAACAACAATAGAGCAATATTTGTATTCAACTATATCGGCAATGACTTTCTGTTTAAAATATTGGCCCGCATGTAGAAAACTATTTTGTAGTCGGAAAGGCTCCGATTCATAAAATCTGAGCATTCGCGACTGCAAAATGGCATTTCTTCTATTGACAAAACCAAAACTGCGATGAGTTTGGGTATAGATACAGAATCTGTACTTGGAAAGGGTATGTAAGGGACTCCCTTCCAGATTCTGATTCCTTGAGGGGTGTATTAATATTTTACCTACTCATCAAAGGAAGTTGTAAGCCATTTGCAAATGGGAAGGGGTTCACAGGTTACTCCTTTTTGTTTGTGAATGTTAACAAAACAGTGTTTTAGGAGTAGGCTGTGGTTCCGCAGACCACTACCTGCTCCTAAAAAAGGATGCATCCTGTTTTCCTTCAAGGAAAAAAGCCTGCACTTTCAAATAAATAGCTTTTATTTGAATGCATGCATAGAGATAGTGTTCTGCTGACCCGAGCAGGCCAATGTGCTTGTGAATGTAGCCAATCGTAGTGGGTCGTAGTTTGCCACCTACCTCATCCTCCACAACTTGGTATTTTGTGACCCAACCTACCTATTAATACATAGGTTGAATAGCGAAATACCAGTGAATTCAATAGATGTCAATCGCAAATTGTGAATTGTCGCTCGCAATTTAAGATTTCTTAAATGAGGGCCTCTGTCATTAGAATGATCAAATCTATCTTTCCTTACAAGCAAAAAATATCAAATAATATGTCACTTATAACTAACTTATACAATCATTTTCGGACTCCATCACAACACCCTAAACCAGACTACTCCCACGAGTAGCTTGTAAGCTACTGGCATCTATCCGACTACATGTAAGTAGCTCCCCTATGTGCAGCCCAACCTACTAACTTCGAAACTTTTGCTTGGTTGAATTAATTGTATGTAAACCACAATTAAATAGGGTGTATTTTAGATGAAAATGTGCGTATTTTCTAAACTCATCAGCTGATGTTTAAAGAAAATGGCAGAATTTAAAATTTGTTTTGTGCTAAAGGAGTCGATGAGAAGTTCTTCCATGGCTTGCCCCAGCTGCGACATGGGGGCGATGAGGGCAGTGCGAGTGGTGAAGGTGAGATGCACGCAATGGTGGTCAGTCCAGGAGAGTTCAGTGGTATGGCTGTAGCTGATGTTGCCACTGGTGGAGAAAACAGGGTCGAGTGTATGTCCGTCTGTGTGGGTCGGTGTGGTGACCAGCTGCTTCAGACCGCTGTTGGTGAGGTTCTCCAGTAGGGAGGGGGTTTTCAGGTTGCTGGGGTTGCCTATATTGAAGTTGAGGTCTCCGAATAGGTTGTAGTCGTGAATGCAAGAGCTTGGGGTGCAAAGAGGTCTACCATGGTGTCGGTGTGGGGCGGTCGGGGTCCAGGCGGCCTGTAGACAAGGGTCCGTGGAGGGTGGTGTTGGAGTTGTTGTGGATCTGGAAGTGGAGGTATTCCATGGTGGTCATTGCCTCATTGGAGTGCGTGGTTAGTCGGTGGACTTTGTGGGTGATTTTGTAGCCGTTGGGGATGGCGATGCCCGGTCCAGAGCATGATTCAGAAAGGGGGTGGTGATGAACAGAGTGTCTGAATTAAGCAGACCACTCTTACCCAGTCCAAAGATCAGGGCTTGATCCATCACCGTTATTTATCTCACTGCACCATCCCAGCTCAGAACATGGCTATATGCAAATCAGTCTGTCCCTGGCCCAGTGCATCATGGGAACAGGGCAGACTAAACTACCAGGCCAATTCTTCACCAGAAAGGAGACAAGCTACCGGGGACCGGTTTCTGGCATTTCAGCCGTCTTCGGCCCGGTTTGCTTGAATCCTGATGGTGCAGTGAGAAAGGGACTTTTTGTCCACCATAAGCGTGGAAGGGTACACTCAGATGTGAGTCCCTTGCTCATTGCACCATCAGGATTCATGCAAGCCGGGCCGAAGACGGCTGAAATGCCAGAAACCGGTCCCCGGTAGCTTGTTTCCTTCCCAGTATAAGAATTGGCTTGGTAGTTTGGTCTGCCCTGTTCCCATGATGCACTGGGCCAGGGTCAGACTAATTTGCATGTAGCCAGGTTCTGAGCTGGGATGGTGCAGTGAGCTAAAAAACGGTGATGGATCAAGCCCTGATCTTTGGACTGGGTAAGAGTGGTCTGCTTAATTCAGACACTCTGTTCATCACCACCCCCTTTTCTGAATCGTTTTTGTCCACCATAAGCGTGGAAGGGTATAACCAGATGTGAGTCCCTTGCTCATTGCACCATCAGGATTCAAGCAAGCTGGGCCGAAGACGGCTGAAATGCCAGAAACCGGTCCCCGGTAGCTTGTTTCCTTCCCAGTATAAGAATTGGCTTGGTAGTTTGGTCTGCCCTGTTCCCATGATGCACTGGGCCAGGGTCAGACTAATTTGCATGTAGCCAGGTTCTGAGCTGGGATGGTGCAGTGAGCTAAAAAACGGTGATGGATCAAGCCCTGATCTTTGGACTGGGTAAGAGTGGTCTGCTTAATTCAGACACTCTGTTCATCACCACCCCCTTTTCTGAATCGTTTTTGTCCACCATAAGCGTGGAAGGGTATACTCAGATGTGAGTCCCTTGCTCATTGCACCATCAGGATTCAAGCAAGCCGGGCCGAAGACGGCTGAAATGCCAGAAACCGGTCCCCGGTAGCTTGTATCCTTCCCAGTATAAGAATTGGCTTGGTAGTTTGGTCTGCCCTGTTCCCATGATGCACTGGGCCAGGGTCAGACTAATTTACATGTAGCCAGGTTCTGAGCTGGGATGGTGCGGTGAGCTAAAAAACGGTGATGGATCAAGCCCTGATCTTTGGACTGGGTAAGAGTGGTCTGCTTAATTCAGACACTCTGTTCATCACCACCCCCTTTTCTGAATCGTTTTTGTCCACCATAAGCGTGGAAGGGTATACTCAGATGTGAGTCCCTTGCTCCTTGCACCATCCGGATTCAAGCAAGCCGGGCCGAAGACGGCTGGAATGCCAGAAACCGGTCCCCGGTAGCTTGTTTCCTTCCCAGTATAAGAATTGGCTTGGTAGTTTGGTCTGCCCTGTTCCCATGATGCACTGGGCCAGGGTCAGACTAATTTGCATGTAACCAGGTTCTGAGCTGGGATGGTGCAGTGAGCTAAAAAACGGTGATGGATCAAGCCCTGATCTTTGGACTGGGTAAGAGTGGTCTGCTTAATTCAGACACTCTGTTCATCACCACCCCCTTTTCTGAATCGTTTTTGTACACCATAAGCGTGGAAGGGTATACTCAGATGTGAGTCCCTTGCTCCTTGCACCATCCGGATTCAAGCAAGCCGGGCCGAAGACGGCTGGAATGCCAGAAACCGGTCCCCGGTAGCTTGTTTCCTTCCCAGTATAAGAATTGGCTTGGTAGTTTGGTCTGCCCTGTTCCCATGATGCACTGGGCCAGGGTCAGACTAATTTGCATGTAACCAGGTTCTGAGCTGGGATGGTGCAGTGAGCTAAAAAACGGTGATGGATCAAGCCCTGATCTTTGGACTGGGTAAGAGTGGTCTGCTTAATTCAGACACTCTGTTCATCACCACCCCCTTTTCTGAATCGATCCAGAGCATGGGTTGGTCCAGGTTTCCATGAAGAGAGTGATGTTAGGACAGGTGGCGTTGAGGAGGTCCCAGATTTCCGTAGTGTTTGTGGAGGGATCGCAAGTTGAAGAGTGTGCAGTTGATTCGGTCGAGTGCACTGTTGGTCAGCTGGGCGGCAAGAGGAGCTGGTGTGTTGGTGTAGTAGCAGTTCTGCAGGCAAAGGGCCCATGGGTCTTTTTAGTGATGCTAGGTGGCAGGCGGTGTGGTGCCCAGGGTTGAGAGCGAGGAGGGAACTGGCGTCATAGCCGTGGACATTCCAAGAATCGGGGTTCCTGGCGCTAGGCGTGGTCCAGGCGCAAACGGTCGCAGATGTGCTTGCCTTTGACATGCCCGCTGCAAGAGGCCAAATAGTGGCTGCCATTAAGAAGTGCTGCAGAGGTCCTGAACATCTGAGAGGCGGGAAAACGCGAGAGAAGGAAGGGACGCTGGAGGGGCTGGGCCGCGGGGGTCACAGCTGCAGGGGCGACGAAAGCAGGGGGGAAATATTGAAAAAAAAGTACAGAGAGCAAATGAAAAGAAAGTGCATAGAAGGCAGAAAAGCAAAGCCCAAAAGGGCAGAGGCAGTCAAGTGAAAAAGAGAGAAAATGCAAAGTGCACAAAGAGAGACAGAATGAGCAGAGAGAGAGACAGAAGGGCAGTCAAGCAGCAGAGCAGTGACTTTCTACCACTGGACCACCAGGGATGAGGCACAGTCAGGAGCCTGCGGGTGGAGGAGGGCCTCAAACTCCTGACCTCTGTCTCAGTAGCAGTGGGGACAGCAGCAGCTACCAGAAAGAGCTGTGCTGTGAAATGAGCAAGTCCACTAAAGGGTTGCTGCTGAATACTATGTTGCTCCATTCTACACCACCCCACACCACTGTACTCTGCAACACTCTACACCAATGCACTCCACACCAGCCAATTCTACGCTATGCCACTCCACTGTATGCCACTCTACGTGACTCTACTCTATGCCACTCCAGTACACAACACTCTACTCCACTCTTCGCCATTCCACTTTACTACACTCCATGCCAATCTCCTCTAAGCTACTAACCTTTAGCCAGGCTGTCCGCTGCCACGCTGGTGTACAACATGGCTAAAACACATTGGCAAAACCAATAGCTCTTGCATAGTAGGCGAGACCTATTGGCTTTGTTGAATGCTTGTCTCATGTGGTCACTTTTACAACACTAATAATAGTAGCTCACATTGATTTTGATTGAACTAAAGTAGCTCTTATTACAGAAAACTTGGATACCACTGATCCCAAACACAAAATATAGTGCCTTTTGATTTTGTCGGCACCACAATGTCATCGGTTATGTTGTGTTTTGTTAAAAACGTTTATAAAGCACATGATACCTACTGGTTTCTTGGCAATAGGCCTGTGAGAGCAAGTAATGCTGGAATGAATTTAGGAAGAAAGACGAGCTTGGTACAAAATCCAGGTTTTGCATCCTCACTTTAATCAGTAATTCGCCCTTGTCTAGACCGTTGTTGTCCTGTTATTTATGTGTTCTGTGGTTGATCACGATCCCACGCACTACACATAATCACCAATCGCAAAACAAAGTGCTCCCGTGTCTACGTAGGTTGTAGCACGCCCCGTCCCGTAGAGGGGCGGGAAGACCCCAATGATGAAGCATGACACTGAATCAGGTTTCTGTGTGTGAGGGGTATTTTAGAATTTTTGAAATATTGCCCTTCCTAAATTAAGAGAAGGTTCTTAAAATCTTTTTTATGACACCATAATTTACGCAGCAATTTAATATGATTAACACCTCAAATAAGTATAGCACACACACATGCACGTATATATCCATGTAATAAATGGTAGAATCCTTGTGTTGAATAACAATATTAGGAGCAGGATGATTCTATCTTTATCCTCTTCACTCCCCCCCCCCTTTGATCTTTTGATGATTCAATATAATGTATGACTAGAGAAGAGCTTATTAAAACGTTTCATTAAAGTGAATACAGCTTCCTCTATTAGACTAGGGCTGGCAATGTTGTGACCCCCACAACCTCACTTTTCAACATTCTTCTATTGAATTAATGATTTGTTATTGATGGATCCGACTCCTCCATACAATTTGATTGCATCCATTTGCTGAGCCCCACTGTGAATCCACCCGAGAGCCGTGGGAACCCTGGCTAGGGTATGGCAAAGATTGCAGGTGCACAAAATACAAGTTGGGCCAATTCCACGAGTTATGCAGATGCAGGGACCCTTTTGATGTGCAGCAGTAGTAGTATGTTTATTGAAGATTATTGGAGATTACATAAATTCCAAAACAATAAAACCCCAGCCATTTATTGAACTACCAAGCAAAAATAAGAATGTATTCTAAAAAAAAATTACATTCACACCATTTGATGGCAGGTAACATTTGTGGCCAGAGTAGTGTTTGATTCAATTTCGAAAAGTTCACATGCTCTCTAGTTTGTAAATGTGCATCATTGGACCCAATCCTGATTTGAAAATGGGACTAGAATTCTGTGGGACCAAAGCATTTCACAACAGGAATTGGTACCGTTGAAAGATGGCGACCGTTGAAAAGTAACGGGGACATTCCAGAACCAAGATACTTCAGTTTAAAGCCGGCAACAGGCAGCCCCAAAGGCAGAATGGATAGTTCTATTGGGAATGGCTTTTAGAATCGCATAAGATATTCGCAAATGCATGTGAGGATGCAGGTAATGATATCCAGAAGAGAATTCCTGGCTCCACCCTCAGATCTTTACTGCTGCAGATTACTAGTGTAGTGAAGGGTGTCTGTGGATCCCTTCAAAGTGAACAGCCTTTGGTCGCAGGATGGCACAGATATGTATCTTACAATCTAGAAACCGTTCCGTCGTGATAGCTCAGAAGTCATTTGTATTAATTCTCCAGGCGCACATGAATATTTTTTTACTGCAAGTACACTACCTCTTTATTCTATGAAGTTGGCTGTGGAAATTAAGGAAGTGGATAAGGACAGCTCCACCGATCTAATGTCTGATTTTTGCAGCTAAATGTACTTTACAAATATGTGTGGAAGTAGGACTTGTGGTGAAGTGAGTGAAAAATATGTAAGTAGGGCTCCCTCCTTTGGTTCTCCTGTCCTTGTTGAGTGTTTAAATTTGACTCCGTACCTCGCAGAGTTGACAATGCAGGTTGGGCAAACCAATATGTGATATATATATATATATATATATATATATATTCAGAATAGGAATCCAGATTGCGCAGTTTCAGCAACTGAAAGCATCCAGGCACTCACGAACAGGGTTTATCAAAAAGCTTATTTATTAAGCATATATCATCAACGCGTTTCGGGAGTCACGCTCCCTTGCTCACGATGTTTATGCGTTGGTCTGAGTTTCCCTTTTACACAAGTACAGAGTGGTAAAAACAGAAGAGGAACTCAGAGGGAGGGACTGTCAAGTAAAAACATAGCGGCCATCTTAACACTATATCACATACATAGATATTCAAGTGAATAACCTGTTTTTGGACTTCTCACAACAGAACATTAACGCAAAAGAAATTCGAGAAATGCTCAAAAATAGAAGAGATATATAAGTATGTATATCTCTATCTAGTAAATATCATATATAATTCTCAAAGTGCAAGTGCATACGTTATTAAATGTAAACAAGTTAATTCCCTCGTACAAAAAGAGTTCTTGAATTAAAATCTGGCAAGTGCCCGTTTTACTGAAGCATAACTCATCTTTATGTGTGAGAGATAATTCACTGTCCTAAATTTTATATACTGTCCACAAGGTCGCCGTTTTCAATTTAACACAGTCAATTCCCTAAGAGTTAGTCCTGGCTCTTATAATCAAAATTCCATTTTTACATTGTGAGGGAGTTATATCTATGGTAATGCTGCCCAACAGATCTACCTTATTATATACATAAAGTGCAAGTGCATTGGTTCACAGATAAAATAAATACTGTAAACGATTTGACTGGATATTGCACAAGGAAAATGACAAAGTGCTAGTGCTTGAGAGGTAAACAATGTCCCACCAGGGGTGTAGATATTTCTGTGTTTTTTACAGAATTCCATATCTCCACATTGCCCTCCTATGGCTTGAAATTAAAATGCATAGGAGGAATTCCTAAGTTCTATTATAAAGTGACAGGTGCTGTAGCAGCAATAATACAGTACTTCATAAATGTAAACATTCTACTCAAATTGCACAATCAAAAAAACATTAATCCAAAATCACAGTGCAAATCGCAAGATAAAAGACAGCATAACTACATCACAGATAAAGAATTTTCTCCCAGAGCCTTCATTCACACATGAAACCACCTCTGCATTTGAGAATACAGGCAAGGAAAACTTCAGATTTAAACCATTAAAATCGACAAGAGATTTTCACAATAAAAGAATTCATAATGAGAAAATCTTAAAAAATGCAGTATTAGGGTCCTCGAGGTTTCAGAAATAAATCATCATGTATGTATAGTCAACCCAGGCATGTGTACAGGTCTTCGTCAACATTCAAACCCTGTGGTTCCTTACAATTAAATTCCAAAATAAAGTAAGTTTCCAATCTCCTTAAATCCCCCTTTCTATCTCCCCCTCTCTTCTTTTTGGGGACCTCTGCAATACAGGAGTATAGCAGACCTTCGGGGTTACTTTGATGATGGAGTTCAAAGTGACGGGCCACAGGGTAGGACCTATCCTGGTTCACTATAGCTCTTCTATGTTGTAACACTCGTTGGTGTACTGGTAAGGTTGTACTTCCGATATAAATCTTTGGACAAGGACATTGTAAGAGGTATACAACAAATTCGCTCTTGCAGGTGATGGCACTCTTAATTGTTACAGTTTTGTTGAAAGAAGTTTTAAATTCTGTACGATTCATGCCATGTAGGCACGCCTTACATTTAAAGCACTTCTTAAACCCTGGTTTTGCCTTCATCCAATCTGCACCACTCTTACGCTTGTCCTCAAACTCACTACGGACAATTAGATCTTTAAGTGATTTGGACTTCCGATAAGTGATCTCTGGGTTTTTCTTCACCTTGGAGCCCAACACTGGATCATTCTTTTTCAGATACCAATGTTTTCTTAATATCGATCTAATTTGTTTGTGCTGAATATTATACGTAGTGATAAATCTAGAACTGACTTGATCCTGTTGGTTAGACTTTGACTTATAGGTTCTGGATGGTTCGAAAAGTAAAGTTTGCCTAGTTAGTTTCCTAGCTTTACTAGCGGCGCCCTGAAGAGCTTTCTTGCTATATCCTCTCTCAAGGAATCTCTGGGTCATTTCTCCTTCTATGGTGTCGAACTGCTCATCGCTGCTACATGTCCGTCTGGCCCTATAGTATTCCCCAAACGGAATGCTCCTTATTAAAGCGGTTGGATGTGCACTTTCAGCGTGCAGTATCGAATTCCCTGCTGTCTGTTTGCGGAACACAGTTGTTTCAAGCTTATTATTGGAGGGGGTGACCCTGATATCTAAAAAATCAATCGAGTCCTTACTAAAGTTCCCCACAAATTCCAGATTCAAAGAGTTTTGATTGATCTCCCCAATAAAGGTGCCGATTGATGCCTCCGTGCCCTGCCACAGCACGAAGACATCATCGATATAGCGCACCCATAAAAGAATGTGCTCCGACCAATGATCCAACGGGCCCCCTCTCAGCACCTGCTCCTCCCAGTAGCCAAGGTGTAGGTTGGCATAACTAGGGGCAAAGCAGGTGCCCATTGCAGTACCCCTTTCCTGAATATAAAGATCATTACCAAACAGAAAAATATTCTTTGATAGACACCACTCCATGATCTCAAGAATCATCCTATTTTGGGATGCAAGACGAATGGGTCTTCTATTCAAATAGTGGGCACACGCTTTTAGGCCATCATTGTGTCTTATACTCGTGTACAGAGTAGAAATGTCTAATGTCAACAGGATCATAGTATTTGGATCCCAACAAATATCGAAAATACATTTTAAAAAGTCAGTTGAGTCTTTAATGTACGAAGGAAGTGTTCTGACCATGGGATTAAGGAAATAGTCTATATAACGTGAGGCTTTCTCAAAGAGACTCCCACATGAAGAGATAATAGGTCTCCCTGGTGGACTAGTGGCATTTTTATGTATTTTAGGTAACATGTAAAAGACTGGAATCACTGGATTGTCTTGTTTAATGTATTTATGTTCATCCCAGCTAAGTAGGCCGGTTTCTTTCCAGTGATCCAGTCTACCATGAAATTCTCTGATGACATCCTCATATTCTCTGTTACTAATTCTTTTATAGCAGCTGTGGTCCAATAATTGGTTCATAGCCTCTTTCTTGTACTGTTCTTTTCCCCAGAGAACCACGTTTCCTCCTTTGTCGGAGGGTTTTACCAGGAGACCATCTTCCGTTTGTAATTTCTTCACAGTTTTGTGGAAGTTAGCTTTCCTCAGATTCAGCTTGCATTTTTTCTGATTTTCCTGCAAGTATAGACTTTTCAGATCTCTAGTTACATTTTCCCCAAATAGGTCTACATTATCTTTCATTGTTTGAGGAAGAAATTTTGATGTAGCTCTAAAGGGTGTATGGTCTTCAGGTAACAGATCATTTCCAAAGTCAGAATTCTCAATATTTACTTCCTCAGAGGTGTCATCCATGAGCTCTATCATATCTTGTAATGCTGGTAATTCCTGGACTGTGAGGGAGGGCGATGTAGTACTTGATTCCATGGCTGAGCTCAGTCCGGCATTGCTCTTTTTAGTTGCATGCATTTTACTCAGTTTGAGCTTCCTGATATATTTGTACAGGTCCATCCTACTGTTAGGATAATTAAAATCATTTGAATCACAGTAGGTGAGACCTAACTTCAGGATTTTCTCGTCGTCACTGGTTAACTGAACTGAGCTCAGATTAATAATTGTTGTGTCCTCTTTGGCAATATTCACAATATCTACTGCTTCTTGGTGTTGGACCGCAGAGATCTTTTTGTTTGCCAACCTTGCACTCCTCCTGTAGCCTTCCCCCCCTCGTCTTTGTCTTCTTTTCCGCGACCTCTCCCCCCGCCTCTTCCTCTCCCCATGCGATGGTCCGACTGTTGCTCTATGATCATAAAACGGACCTCATCAGTGACCGGCAGCCGTACATCATTCGGACCTCTCCGGTTACCGTCATCTGATTCTTGTTCTGAGCCTGTTCCTGAACTTGCATCACTCTGCATCGGTGTTTGTTGGGCATTTTGGCCACTGTAGATCTTCTGGCGACGGACCATGTCGAATTTCTTTGCGAATGTATAAATTCGCCCGGTCTCGTAATCAATTCGATCCCTTATGAATTTCGTCGCCTTCCTGTCTTTGATGCGTTTCTCGTATTTTTCAAGTTTTAACTTCAGATCAGTTTTAAATTTTTCAATCCGCGTTTTGTCATCATGTTTATCTAACATATCAGTCAGATCTTTGATTTTATCAATTACTTCTAAACGTTCTTTCTCTGCGTACTTCAGAAGTATTTGCATCATATTCTTAGAGCTTCCAGCGCTGTTTTCAGCCCATTCTTCTAACATTCCAATATCCGGGTTTTCGGATGAGGGGGAAATCATTATGCGGAGCCCACGCGGAATCCTGTTTACATCAAGGTAACGCCTCAGTGATGCCACTTCCCACCAACGGGATATTTCTCTTTTCTTTAATTTTTCCAGAGACTGCAAATTCTTTGTCAAATCCGAATTACTGGCAGATGCAGCCGCACCCGCTTTCTCCGGTATTAACTGTGCAGAATCCTCAAATAGTTTCACTGCCTAGAGTTCCCTCGCTGCATATTCTTCTTCGCTCATTTCTTAGCCTTTACCCTGTTCGTCTGGTGATTAATACTGTGAAAGTAGTCCCTCGAATTCTTCAAGGAAAGCGGGCTCTTTTTTGATCGTGAACCCACACAGTAAAAATAATCCACCAAAGACCGGCTCCCGCTATTGCAGATACGGACCCAAAACGACGCGTTTATCAGTGAAAGCGAGTCCGGCTGACTTACCAGAACCGCCGAGATCCTCCGATCCCTGGGTTGCCGGAAGCCGCCTTCCTCAGCTCCACCACTCGCGTACTCTTCGCCGGTCCACTGGATCTTAGCGGGGGGCGCGCCTGTCTCCGTTTTACTTCGTTTGTTTGGCGATTCAAACTGGCGTGCTGCCAAACCGCCGGCGGTGCCTGGTTCCGCGACTATCGACCAAGTCGCTCTATATTCAGAATAGGAATCCAGATTTCGCAGTTTCAGCAACTGAAAGCATCCAGGCACTCACGAACAGGGTTTATCAAAAAGCTTATTTATTAAGCATATATCATCAACGCGTTTCGGGAGTCACGCTCCCTTGCTCACGATGTTTATGCGTTGGTCTGAGTTTCCCTTTTACACAAGTACAGAGTGGTAAAAACAGAAGAGGAACTCAGAGGGAGGGACTGTCAAGTAAAAACATAGCGGCCATCTTAACACTATATCACATACATAGATATTCAAGTGAATAACCTGTTTTTGGACTTCTCACAACAGAACATTAACGCAAAAGAAATTCGAGAAATGCTCAAAAATAGAAGAGATATATAAGTATGTATATCTCTATCTAGTAAATATCATATATAATTCTCAAAGTGCAAGTGCATACGTTATTAAATGTAAACAAGTTAATTCCCTCGTACAAAAAGAGTTCTTGAATTAAAATATATATATATATATATATATACATATATATATATATATATATATATATTCACAGAAAAAACCATAGGTTATAGTGGATATATAGTTAGGAATTTGCATTTACAAAACCTTGAAAATTCAATGAAAAAACCATAGGTTATAGGCCATATATAGTTAGGAATTAGCATTTACAAAACCTTATTTTACTCGCATAAAACCATTGAAATTCCATATATAGTTAGCTAACTATAAGCGCTAACTATATATCGCGCACCCGCAATCCACTGCTGATGATGTCACATATTACATCATTCATGACATGGTCAGTGACATCACTGATGACATCACTGATGACATCTCAAATGACATCACTGATGACATCACTGATCACAACATCCAGTGATTGTATGTGTCTGTAAAGTTTAAATATGTTTCACATATTGAAGAATGAGTGGATGTATAAGTGTCTGGATGAAGAATTTAGTAGGTGCATGACTGACTGTATGAGTGAGTGATTAAATGTGTCTCACTGAGTGCATGGGTTAGTGACTAAACTGTCTTAATTCGTGCATCAGTATGTTTGTTGTTGTGTAAACTGCTGCTTGTGTTGATCAGTAGCTATAAGAGTAGCCATATGGGTTATTGATTGGTTGCCCAAATATTTGAATGGGAGGCTGAGTGTGTGTGTGGGTGGCTGGGAGGTGCGTGACTCTGTGCATAGATGTGTAAGCAGTTGATTCACTAGGAGTATGAGTTCAAGAGTGCATGTGGAAACAGCTATATGAGCGGTTGACTGTGCATGGGTGTGTTGGTGAGTGAATGGATTTCTCATTGCTACATGTGCAAGTAAGTACGTATGTAAAACACAATACATGTGAGAGTTGAGATATATAAATAACTGAACATAAGAGCCAGTGAATGTGTGAGTGGCTGTATCGATCACTGTGAGCTTGTATCAGGGATTATATAAGAGAGTAAATATGTGTTATTATATGTTTGAATAAGTAAGATGTGTATAACTGTATAGTTGAGGAAATGGAGGTGTGATTGATTCTTTGCATGACTGACTAGGTGTGTGAGTAAGTCCATGGATGAGTGACAGTCTGTGAGTGTCTGTTTATACTGAGTGTATGTAAGGTTATATTAGAGTCTGAAGAGGTTCATTGTATTATCACATGAGTGATGTGATCAGTGATGACAAATGAGATGTCATCAGTGATGTCATTTGAGTTGTCATCAGTGATGTCATTTGAGATGTCATCATTGATATCATTTGAGTTGTCATCAGTGATGTCATTTGAGATGTCATCAGTGATGTCATCAGTGATGTCACTGACCATGTCATGAATGATGTAATATGTGACATCATCAGCAGTGGATTGCGGGTGCGCGATATATAGTTAGCGCTTATAGTTAGCTAACTATATATGGAATTTCAATGGTTTTATGCGAGTAAAATAAGGTTTTGTAAATGCTAATTCCTAACTATATATGGCCTATAACCTATGGTTTTTTCATTGAATTTTCAAGGTTTTGTAAATGCAAATTCCTAACTATATATCCACTATAACCTATGGTTTTTTCTGTGAATTTCATTGGTTTTTTAATAGCAAATATGAAAAGCTTTAAAATGTCAAGTACGTGATAGATAAAAACATTTTCATATTTATGCACGCTGATGTGCTTTGAACGCTGCCCCCCCCCTCCCCTCTTTTGCCTTTGTTAGTACTCTCTCTTTGCAGATACAGAAGGGTAGTTAACGCAGGCCTTTACCCCCGTTGTAATCCGTCGTACCTCCTTGTCTCTCCATTTGATTGATTGTTGTCCAAGCATTTACTGTTTTAGAATTGGTTCTCTTTGGATCATTCTCTATTTACAAACAAGCACAAAGTCGCAATACTCTGTTTAGTCTTTGCAGATAGTGAAAAATCGTGTAAAAAAATAAAAGTAATCGAGCAAAATCAGTAGGCCACTAATTGGATCTCTTTTTGACCTCGCTAAAATAGAAATATTAGGAACAACCCTTCTTGAGAAATACGAAAATAGTGAGATGAACTGAGCTCCACACAATGAGGGCTGCAAGACAGCTCGGCTCCATCACCCATCCCGCACAAAATAATGACAAACCCTATGCAAATATTAAAAATATAGACAACACACCAGCAAAGAAATAGGGTAAAACATTTTATTAAAAAACTATTTACATAACGTTGGTTTATAAGATGATGTCAGTAGTGGACCGATGTGTGAATAGATCGAAAACAGCACAAGGCTCCAAGATCCGGATAGCAAGCTCCTGGATGTTGGGTGCCATAGTTTAGAGTTCTGAATTTCAGCCTTTTTCGATGCCTGTGCTTTGTTGAATCAAAATGGCGGCTTGACACAAAGCTGACTCAAGCGTTGTTACTGATGCTATGCAGACCAAAACTGGTTTTCAGTTTGTACATTTTTCTAGATTTTTCAATCCAAGTTTGGTTGACTTTGTAGAACGATGGCTTCAGATTTTCAACATACGGTGTGGTGGCGCTGACTGGGAGGGGGCGCTTCGCTCCTGCCCCCTCCCCAAGTAAGATTTTCATACGTGAAAGTACGTTAATGGTTTTGGTCCCCGAGATGCTTCGATGTCACTACCATTCTCAAATAGCATAAGTTCTGGATGTTGGGTGCCATAGTTAAGAGTTCTGAGCAGCGCTTGTAACACTGTCTGAAGCTTATTTCCTCCTACTGCAGCTTCACTATTCTCAAAGTAAGTGAGTGTCGTTTGTGGACCTGACTGCATTAGAAAACAATATGATATGTTACCTTCCTAAACAGCTTGACGGAGGCCCCTGAGGGGCGCTGTGATGGCCATGGACTCGGAGAAGACGCTTGGCTCCGACACCCTCCCCAAGTCTTATAGCACTGGTGTAGCCTGAGATCGCCCCCGACATAGGCGGCCGGCTCCCGGGGTCCGGCGGTACTTTTTGCCTTTTGATGACTCTTCAATTCTGGACCTTGTCCCACAATCCGTTTGACCTGAAGACAAGCTGTAGTGAGGCGCCCCTTTATCGTTTTAGTTGCCATTCCGCCCGCTTTTGCTACACTGTGCCTCTTCCGCCATTCAGCTGTTTTCCGCCCGCTCTTGCGACTACAGCGTCTCGCTCACCATGTAGTTGAGATGCGCCCGCTCTAGCGGTGCAGCGATAGGCGGCTGCCACAGGACTCTCAAAATGGCGGCCGGCTCTTCGGTTTTGGGCCTGGTCCACTAAAATGGCCCTGGGACACCTTGGAACTCGGACGCTTGTCTGCTAGGGCTTGGATCCCATTCTCGAAAAGCGTCCCCTCAGCCGTGAAGATTCTACAAAAGTCATGGGGGCCTCCGACTCCCGCAGGCTTCTGGTGGGGAGCGGCTGCCATGATTGCTCGTGGAATGGCCACGACGGAGCTACGAGATGGTAGTGGTCTCATGCTGACGCCAGCTTTAGTCTGAAACATCCAGAAACACTGTAGACTACCAATTCGATCAGTTCCGGTAGCGCCCCAACATGACCCGGAAGAGAAGAACTTGCCCTCCCCTCTTTGACTGATGGTTCTTGTTGCCTGTCCCCTCTGTTGTCATTTAACAGAACTTTTTGGACTGCTGAAAGGGGTTGTGTTCTGAACGCTGGTTGGTGGAGACATTTAGACTATATTCTTGACCTACGTTGTCGCGTAATGCGTTTTATGACACGCCGCGTTAGCGCACCCAGAAGTGATCCGAGGCGCGGCGCGCAGCGCGTAACGTAAGCATAACAGGTCATGTGACTTGTTAATAAAACTTTTCATTGGTTCATTTTACTTTTGTTAATTTAATGATGAAAAGCTTGGTCATATGACCTAAAAATTACGCTTTTTATTATTTTCGAACAATATTTTTTTTTCAAACATATGTTATAATATTCCAGGCTAATGTACTTTCCCGGAAAATTTACAACTGTCTGGCAAGTAAAATATATTCCTTTTTCGAGAAAAAGGGCGTTTCTTCCTTCCATGACGGAGCCGTTGAGTAAAAGAGATTCGGCCTGCTGTCTTAGTCGCCGATGCGCCTGATTATCAGATTCTTATCGATCACTTTATGTTGCAGACATGAAAAACACAACTGCCCTTGACCATTTATCTTTCCTGCGTTCCTACATATTATACCTTTTATCCGTCATGTAATTGGACTGCTTTATTTCACTTGCCTTTTACTGATTCGAAAACAGTCACTAAAAGTAAAAACTTTACAAATGAAAATACTACTACCGTGTTTTGTTTTAAAAACCTTTATTGTGAAAATGTCAGTATACAAATACGGGCCTATAACCACGTGGGCCGGCCACGGAGCAAACTCAAATCGTATATGATGAGGAGACATTTACACTGTAGAAGAACGTAACGAGCGGGCCATTAGGTGACAAGAACAAAGGTGTCTAACAGTTGCGGTATCGGTGGACGTACATTTTGTAATTAAAATACGACAGGGCCACTTACAATAACATTTTCTAGATATACATTTGCGGGCAAAGAGTTACGAGTCCCATTTATACCGGCGCCATTTTGGGCGAGGCCGGGCAGGTCCAAGATATAGTCAAAATGTCTCCACCAACCATCGGCCAGACCAGAACCCCTTTCGGCCCTTTATGTTACAAGATGATGTCTTCCATTCAGAAAATATTGGTGGCAGCATTTTGAAAGGAAACAAAAACAGCCGTTCTCCTAGTGAGTTTCACATTGTTACATTTAGGAAGAATGTTGAAGAGTAGTATGTGGAAAATCTGAAGCCATTTTTCTACAAACTCTCAATCAGACTTGGATGGAAAAAAAAACCTGAAGAATGTACAAACTGAAAACCAATTTTTGTCTGTATAGCACCAACAGTAACGCTTGAGTCAGCTTTGTGTCAAGCCGCCATTTTCATTCAATCAATAGCGTCCCCCTGCACACATTCAGGGACCTGGTCGTGTCTTTAGATGAAACGCATTGTAGGAAAAGAAGCAGAAAGGAAAAGGAAAAAAGTTCCGCCGGACCTAGTGAAGCTGCAGCAGGTGCAAATAAGCTTCAGACAGTCTTACAAGCACTGCTCAGAACTCTCAACTGAGGCACTCAACATCCAGGACTTGCCATTCGGATCTTAGCGCCTTGTATTTTTGTTTTGTTCTTGATGGAGGGGAAACAACAAAAAACAGGCATTGAAAACGGCTCAACTGGAGCAAAAAAAAAATTACTTCTTGGGTGCATTAGGGCATTTATGATTTTCGAATGCCGTATTCATCAGGTTGATGCTCATGTTGCCATAGGACAGCATAGCACCACAGTGTATACAAGTTAACTTCATATGTTCAGATGAGGCAGGTGGCATATTTAGCATTCACCTTCTTTGATCCAGGAGGGATGGAGAAAAACTGCCAGATGAAACTTGAAACTTGGCCATCCAGATCTCGGCGCGTTCGACTCACTGTACCGCAACAGTGACCGCAACTCAGCTGGACACGCCGTCTTTCGGCGCAGCATTGTAGGATGGCCACACCAGTGCGGCAATTTGCTAGACACCACCTCGGTGCCATCCGGATCTCGGCGCGTTCGAGTCACTGTACCGCAACAGTGACCGCAATTCAGCTGGACACGCCGTCTTTCGGCGCAGCATTGTAGGATGGCCACACCAGTGCGGCAATTTGCTGGACACCACCTCGGTGCCATCCGGATCTCGGTGCGTTCGAGTCACTGTACCGCAACAGTGACCGCAACTCAGCTGGACACGCCGTCTTTCGGCGCAGCATTGTAGGATGGCCACACCAGTGCGGCAATTTGCTGGACACCACCTCGGTGCCATCCGGATCTCGACGCGTTGTGCTGCCTTCGGCCTATTCGCACATCGGTCCGCTACTGACAGTGACCGCAACTCAGCTGGACACGCCGTCTTTCGGCGCAGCATTGTAGGATGGCCACACCAGTGCGGCAATTTGCTGGACACCACATCGGTGCCATCCGCATCTCGACGCGTTGTGCTGCCTTCGGCCTATTCGCACATCGGTCCGCTACTGACAGTGACCGCAACTCAGCTGGACACGCCGTCTTTCGGCGCAGCATTGTAGGATGGCCACACCAGTGCGGCAATTTGCTGGACACCACCTCGGTGCCATCCGGATCTCGACGCGTTGTGCTGCCTTCGGCCTATTCGCACATCGGTCCGCTACTGACGCCGCCTCACGTGCCAACGGATTTTCTACGCTTTTTGTAGCCCTATGCCGCAGAACAGGTCATGTGACTTGTTTATAAAACTTTTCATTGGTTCATTTTACTTTTGGTTTCCTAAAGATGGAAGGCTTGGTCATATGACCTAAAAATAACACTTTTCATTGGTTTAGAACATTTTTTTTCCCAAACGATGAAAGCCCCACCTTGTTTCTGGATCATTCAGACTGAAGCTGGCGTCAGCATGAGAGCACCACCATCTCGTGGCTCCGTCGTGGTCATTCCGCGAGCAATCATGGCAGCCGCTCCCCACCGGAAGCCTGCGGGAGTCGGGGGCCCCCAAGACTTTTATACAATCTTCACGGCTGAGGGGACGCTTTTCGAGAATGGAGCCCAAGCCCTAGCAGGCAAGCGTCCGACTTCCAAGGTGTCCCAGGGCCATTTCAGTGGACCAGGCCCAAAACCGAAGAGCCGTCCGCCATTTTGACAGCCATGTGGCAGCCGCCTATCGCTGCACTGCAAGAGTGGGAGCAACTCCACAACATGGTGAGCGAGACGCTGTGGCCGCAAGAGCGAGCGCAACTCAGCTAGATGGCCGCCACCTGGGGAGGCCCGATCACGCCGCCTCCCCCCCCCCCCCGGGCCGCCGCACGCCAATTTTCGGAGCAGCATTGTAGGATACCAAAACCAGTGCGGCAGTTTACTGGACATCACCTGGGTGCCTGTCGTACATGTTGTGTCAGCCATGTGACACTGGACACAGACCGCTACTGACGAGGCCTCCCCCCGCACCACCCGGGACGCCCCACGCTGTTTTTCTGTGCTGCATTGTAGGATCCCTAAACCAGTGCGGCACCCAGGCGACATCACCTGGGTGCCGTCCAGAACTCTGCACGTTGTGCTGCCTTGGGACTATTCGCACAACAGACCGCTACTGACGAGGCCTCCCCCCGCCCCACCCGGGACGCCCCACGCCAATTTTCGGAGCAGCATTGTAGGATCCCTAAACCAGTGCGGCACCCAGGCGACATCACCTGGGTGCCGTCCAGAACTCTGCACGTTGTGCTGCCTTGGGACTATTCGCACAAAAGACAGCTTCTAACCATTGTTGCTTTTTGTGTTAATAAATGTTTAAATGTTTTTAGTTTTTGTTCTGTTCATTATCGTTAAAAGTTAATAAAGTTTTATAACCTTACTTTGTTGGAGTGTTATCTATTTTTTGAAAAACGGGTGAATGGGGCCTTGAATCGGGTTATTGTCATGTGTGGGCTTTGGAAGTGTGCTGCTGCAGGATCGGACATTTCAAACTCAAATGCACGTTCTTTTTCTTACCTTTCCGAAGCATGGAGCGCAATAGCAAGCAGAGAAAGGGTGATGCACGTGTTGAACACTACCTGACCTGGCAAGTTGCTGGCAGTGCCCCCCCGCCCGCTCCTGAAAGAGGGCACACACACACCGCCGCCCCGAGTACTTCAGAAATCTTTAAAAGACCATGCGCTTGTTCATGAGGCTTAAATGGTTTATCACCTCTTCTAGAACCCCTACATCGACCCTCTGACGTTTCATGGAAAAATTACCATGTAACACAATACCAAGCCCTATCAGCTGAAACCCCCAAGGAATCGTGGGGCATATTAGCAAGGGGGTTTATCTCCCCTTTTTTGGCTTTAAAAACCATGAAAGCGGAGATAAAATTATTTCCCTATTATCAAGCTGTCGCTAACACCAGTTAGTGACACCTAAAAGGAGATAGCGACCATCTTGGGCCCGGCTTTGCATGTCAGTGATACTTATCACTAATGACATGCAAAGTGGCGTGCCAAGATGTTAGCGACTGGAAACAGTCCCTAACATCGCTACCTTCTATTACCAACTTTTGGAGATATTCGCACTAAGCGCGAATATCTCCAAAAGCTAACACCTGCCCTGAGCAGGTCTTAGCCATGTTATCCAATGGGAGGTGGATAACATGGCTAAGAGCATTAGGTCGATAATACATGAATATCGCTGACTTTTCTGCGATAATAGCAAGGTTTATCTGCGATAAAAATCGCCGATGTGCGGCGATAATTTTTGTCTCTAAACAAGTTATAGACAAAAATTATCGCTAGTTGTTAGTAATATGCCCCCGGGTTTTTGCTTGCAGAAATCGGGAGGCGGGAGACTAGCACTGAAATCAGTACTCACACGCCTGAATCAGGAGGATTGGCATGTCTGAATTCTCTACAGCTGGGGCCATAAACTACATCCGCAGGGGTAGGTGATAGCCTGGGACCAGCCTGGCATCTAAAATGGCTGCCGTGCACGACAAAATTGTGGCATTCGAAAAAAGGCAAGATGGAGCAGCCGCTGGAAGAGATATATCAACATATATCAGCCTCCTCAGCCACCCTCAGGAAACATAGGGGATTAGGATATGTCTCCCGCACCCCCTTATACCTAGTACTTTAATTAACGAAGCACAAAATGGCGAATTCCCGTTTCGCTACCAGTTTGCGGCCCAGTTCGCGGCCCGTGAAGCGCTTCTACCGTGAAAAATCTTTTTTTTTTTATTTTCCCCACGGGACCCTTTAATAACCCCAACAACATTCCTAGGGGGTCAAGAGGGGGATACCTTGCCCCCTTTCATTAAATTCCCCCTTCGTTTTTCACCTCTTCTTCTCTCTCGATCCTACCGAGAGACAAGATGGCGGCCGCTCCGGACTGTTTAGAATGTTGACAGACACCGGAGAGCCAATCAGCTTTCTGCGCGCAAAGTTCCGATAAGCGAAAAGTAAGCGGACCGGATCGCTGCCCAGAGCGCTGTTACAGATATATATCTTGATTTAAACGTTAATTTCTCAAAAACTACTGGAGCACATATATTGAGACCTAGCAAAGGCACATCGGGCTAACAGTCCCTACAATTTTGCCAAGTTTCGTGCAAATCCATTCAGCCGTTCGAGCTAAAAGTGAGTCCAACCGCCCTATGGAAAACTCAATGCAAAAAACGCGTTTTGGGACCCCCCTTTTTTCTCAGCCCCCCCTTGACGAAACCCCACCAAATTTTCAGGAGCTGCTCAGAAACAAAATGTGCCATTTTCCTGAAAATTTCAGCCGATTCCATCCACAAACGCCAAAGTTATTAGACATAGAATTTTCAAAAGTCCCATAGGGAATTTATCCTAACTATATATACCTACTGGCGAACGCCAGTAGGTAATATATATATATATATATATATGTATAATGTGTATATGTATTCATTTTAAGGAGCATATTATTTTTTATGATCTGTATTGTTCACTCGCATGACAGTATACATAAAAAAAAGTTGGAAGCTGGTGTTTGTCACCTACGTAATGTGAAATATTCTATACGATAATTAGAGATGGTTGTCTTGTTTAAAGCCCTTTGAGCTTGATTTCTGGATGCTAATTTCTCTTTGCCTTTAAGTGCTGAAGTATAGGAGGAGTGATGAAGAGGAATCACTGAAGGACAAGCTCTCCAAATTGAATATCCATTCCATCAGTAAAAAGTCAAAGCGGGTGACAAGCCATCTGAAGATCTTGACTGGGGGAGACCCTCAGGTATGTATCGGGAATGTTGAGAGGGCAGTTTTACTGAGCACATTGAAAACATCTGCTCTGTAAGCTTTTTTAATTGAATGAACTTTGAGAAGTAATGGCAATGCATTTGTAGCTTTGAAGCCTTGAAGCCTAACATTGTTATACAACTGGGTCCATTCTGCCAAAAGCAGGCAGGGGTTCAATGGAAAAAGAATGTGAAAAGTTTTATACTGAGCAAATTGGCAGAAAGATTGAAGGCAAGCAAGAAGTTTGTCCCAAAAGTTAAAGTAGATCGAAATGCATCCCATTGCATAATGATTTGGAAGGAGTATAGCATACGGAAGGGGACTGCCACGGTGTAGTTTAATTCCACCTCAGAAACCCTCTATGACTAGATGAACTTCATAAATTTCCCTTAGAACTTTTTCTGAACATTAGCCAAGGATGGCCAGATTTTTAAAATAACTTCTATCTTTATAAATGATTACCATTTTATTCACTGTATGTATATGTATCTTGTGGTTATCCAGGCAATACAGCATAGCTTTTACCCTTGTGGGGCAACTTGGAATTCTCAAACCCCTTTTGTAATTTCTGTTCTTTTTTTTGTTCTTAAATACAATCTAGGAAAGTCTTTCCAAGGTGATCACGATCTTGTCCTTGTCCTCAAGAACGGACACATTCGTACTATGGTTGGAGCAAAATTATCATTAGACATTTACCAAATTAGGGCAATCAATGACTGCTTTGACTCACAAGTGGAGAGAGGAAAGAGATCAACCTAAGCACATTCTCCTTGCCAATTACATGTTTACACAACAAACTCCTAGGTCTTGAAGGAATACTTATAATAAGTGGGGCTACAAACTATGAGTTATGTTTCGCCATTGCCTATTTCAGAACATTTATTTAAAAGGTAGTCCAGTCCATGCAAAAATAGAGCTCCTCACACCCATCTGCATTCTTCCTTAATTTGCATGGTAGTCATTGATTGTTTACACAATAAATGCCTAGGTCTTGTTAATGAGAGAGAACCTGTAGTATCTTCTCAGATTTTACAGGTTTCTAAAGATATTTGGAAAGATTCCCTCACCCTCAACTTATCCTGGTGTGTTTCATCATTGGCGACCAATCCCTACCAAGGTAGGTGAATACTACCTTGGCGGACTAAACCAGAAATGTGTAACCCTGATACGTTAATACTGGATGACAGCAGGGATCAAGTCGTGTAGTGAATAAACCTTTTTTTAATCATATCAAGGGTACCCACTGAATAAAAAGAGGGTATCCTCTGAAATAGTTTTGCTTCGATTGGCACTCCAGGCCATTAACCCCTTCTTTACTAAGTCCTACTAAATCTGTGATTATATTTTATCTTTATCATTTAGCTCATTAAAAGGCCCCTGAAGAAATGCTTTAAATGAGTCCCTTTAATAAAGGGTCCAGTGATCAGCCACCAAATAGGAAATAATTGTTGATATTTATTTATATTTCCTCCGTTTGTCTCATCCATAAGGATTGTTCTATCTAGATTCAGCATTCTCACCATTTAACTATAATCCCATATTTTAGAATCTAACATGACCTGAAAGTTATCTGATAAGTGCCAGGCCTAATTACGCAATTTCTAACCTCTGCTTGCAGCCTGCATCTAATAAGATATTTTTTTTACAGCAGTTAATTTAAAAACAATCAATCAATCAATCACGGCATTTATATAGAGCGCTACTCACCCGGGAGGGTCTCAAGACGCTGGGGGAGAGGACTATGTCACTGCTCGAACTGCCAGGTCTTGAGTTGCTTCCTGAAGGAGAGATGGTCTTGGGTACGCCGAAGGTGAATGGGGAGGGAGTTCCAAGTCTTGGCTGCCAGGTAGGAGAAGGATCTTCCTCCGGCAGTGGCTCCGCGGATGCGTGGTACGGTGGCGAGTGCGTGGCTGGTTGATCGTAGCTGGCGCGTGGGCGTGTAGAAGGTCATGCGGTCGTTGAGGTACTTGGGGCCCAGGTCGTGTAGAGCCTTTTGTGCGTGGGTGAGGAGTCTGAACGTGATTCTCTTGCTGACGGGGAGCCAGTGCAGTTCTCTCAGGTGTCCGGTGATGTGGCTGTGTCGGGGGATGTCCAGGATGAGTCGTGCGGAGGCGTTCTGGATGCGTTGGAGTCTTCTCTGGAGTTTGGCTGTGGTTCCGGCGTAGAGGGCGTTCCCGTAGTCCAGTCGGCTGGTGACGAGTGCCTGGGTGACGGTCTTCCTGGTTTCAGTGGGGATCCATCTGAAGATCTTGCGGAGCATGCGCAGGGTGTTGAAGCACGAGGAAGAAACGGCGTTGACTTGTCTGGTCATTGACAGGGAGGAGTCCAGGATGAAACCCAGGTTGCGTGCGTGGTTCGTTGGTTTGGGAGCGGTGCCCAGGGCCGGGGGCCACCAGGAGTCGTCCCAGGCGGAGGGTGATGATCCCATGAGGACTTCCGTCTTGTCTGAGTCCAGTTTAAGGCGGCTGTTCCTCATCCAGTCGGCGACGTCTTTCATCCCTTCGTGTAGGTTGGCTCTGGCGTTGGTGGGATCGTTGGTGAGGGAGAGGATCAGCTGGGTGTCGTCGGCGTAGGAGATGATGTTGAGGTTGTGTTGGCGTGCGATGGCTGCGAGGGGGCTCATGTAGACGTTGAAGAGGGTCGGGCTGAGAGAAGATCCTTGTGGTACGCCGCAGATGACTTGGGTGGCCTCGGATCTGAAAGGAGGGAGGCGGACTCTCTGGGTTCTTCCGGTGAGGAACGAGATGATCCATTCCAGCGCTTTCTCTCGGATTCCGATGTTGCTGAGGCGCTTCACTAGGGTTCGGTGGCAGACCGTGTCGAACGCTGCGGAGAGGTCCAGGAGGATGAGGGCCGCTGTTTCCCCGTTGTCGATCAGGGTTCTGATGTCGTCGGTGGCTGCGATCAGGGCGGTCTCGGTGCTGTGGTTGGCCCGAAATCCGGACTGCGAGTGGTCGAGGGATCCGTTCGTCTCGAGGAAGGTGGCAAGCTGTTTGATGACGGTCTTCTCGATGACTTTGGCCGGAAAAGGAAGGAGCGAGATGGGACGGTAGTTCTTGAGGTCGGTGGGGTCCGCCGTTGGTTTCTTCAGGAGGGCGGTCAGCTCGGCATGCTTCCAGCTCTCCGGGAAGGTGGCGGTGTGGAAGGAGGAGTTGATGGTGTCTCGGAGATGGGGTGCGATGGTGGTGACGGCTTTGTTGAAGACGTGGTGTGGGCACGGGTCGGTTGGTGATCCTGAGTGGATGGAGTTCATCGTGCGGGTGGTGTCTTCGGTGCTGATCGGGGTCCAGTTGCAGAGGGTGGTGGTGGCGGGCGTTGGTTCGGTGGTAGGGTGCGTGGTCTGTGAGTCGAAGCTGTTGTGTATGTCGGCAATCTTGCGATGGAAGAACGAGGCGAGGGAGTCGCAGAGGTCTTGCGAGGGAGTGATGTCGTTGGTTCCGGCGCTGGGGTTGGAGAACTCTTTGACGATGCTGAAGAGTTCCTTGCTGTCGTGGGCATTGTTGTCCAGTCGTTCTTTGAGTGCTGTCTTCTTGGTGGCGCGGATCAGTTGATGGTGTTTGCGGGTGGCGTGCTTGAGGGCGGTCCAGTTGTCTGTGGTGTGGTCGAGCCGCCAGGCTTTCTCGAGGGTGCAACAGTTCTTCTTGGATTCCTTGAGTTCGTCGGTGAACCAGGGGGTTTTCTTGCTGCCGGGTCTGCTGGGAGGGTTCTTTAGTGGTGCAAGGTCATCGGTGCAGGCGGTCAGCCACTTGGTGAGGTTGCTGGCTGCTACGTTGTGGTCCGTTGTGCTGGTGGGAGTGTTCTGGCTGAGGGAGGCGGTGATCTTGCTCCAGCTGCGGCGGGGGACCCGTTGCGGTTGGTGGTGGGTCGTAGTTCTGCTGAAGTGGACGCAGCTGTGATCTGTCCAGTGGAGTCCGGTGGCGTGGCTGAAGGAGACGTGCTTGCTGGATGAGAAGACGGGGTCAAGCGTGTGTCCGGCGTAGTGGGTGGGGGTGTCCACCAGTTGCTTGAGTCCGAGGTTGGCGAGGTTGTCCAGCAGGGCGGTGGTGTTTCTGTCGTTGTTGTTCTCCAGGTGGAAGTTGAGCTCCCCTAGGAGGATGTAGTGGGCGGAGGGAAGGGCGTGCAGGCTGATAAAGTCTGCGATGTCTTCGCTGAACTGCATGCGTGGTCCCGGTGGTCTGTAGATGAGGGTGCCTCGGAGGGTGGTTTGGGGTCGGTGTGTATCTGGAAGTGCAGGTGCTCGGCGGCGGAGAAGGTTTTGTCGGAGTTAGTCGAGATGCGGATGGTGTTGTTGTGTACGATGGCGATGCCTCCTCCCGTCTGGTTGACGCGGTCCTTCCGGGTGATCTTGTATCCGTCCGGGATGGCTGTGGTGATGTCGGGCGCTGAGGAGGCGTTCATCCAGGTTTCGGTGAGGAAGGTGACGTCCGGTTCAGTTGCGTCGAGCAGGTCCCAGAGTTCCACGGCGTGCCTGTGGACGGAGCGGGTGTTCAGCAGGATGCACTTCAGGGGGTTGCTGTTAGTGTTGGAGTCGGCGGGGGCGGTGCAGGTCCGGTAGCAGGTGAAGCGGCAGGCTTTGCAGGCAAAGGGTCCGTTGGTGCGTCTCGAGGTGGCTCGGTAGCAGGCAGGGTTCCGGCCGGCATTGAGTGCGTTGAGAGTGGCGGCGTCGTAGGTCTGTCGTGAAGTCTTGCATCGGCGGTGGGGACCAGGGGTCCTGGCGCTGGGCGCGGTCCAGGCGCGGACGGGCGCGGACGGGCTTACCTTTGGCGCGCCTTCGGCGCCCGCTGCGCGAGCGCACGGTCGCCATTTATGGCCAAGTGCGAGGGAGGGAGGAGCAGCTGGGAGGCGGGAGCGGGGAGGGCACAGAAGGAAAAGGGGGCGTGTCCGCTCTCACGGCGGCGGGAAGCGGGGAGCGGGGCAGGTGGGCGCAGGGGGCACTACAGGGAAACAGCACAGGGGGGCACAAAAACACAGGCAATAGGGGCAAAATGCCTAAAATAGGCAACAAGGAAACAGAAATGAAAGAGAAAAAAACACAGTTAACGCAGTAGACCACACCGAGCGACGGCGGGGGGCGTGGTCAGCAGGCATGCTCAGCGAGGCTGAGGGCAGCGGCAGGCGGGGAGCACACGCTACAGCTGGTGGCCGTGCGGCATGGGGGTGTCCTAAGAATAGGTCACACTCACCTGCGCCGCACGGTCGCCATTTATGGCCAAGTGCGAGGGAGGGAGGAGCAGCTGGGAGGCGGGAGCGGGGAGGGCACAGAAGGAAAAGGGGGCGTGTCCGCTCTCACGGCGGCGGGAAGCGGGGAGCGGGGCAGGTGGGCGCAGGGGGCACTACAGGGAAAAACAGCACAGGGGGGCACAAAAACACAGGCAATAGGGGCAAAATGCCTAAAATAGGCAACAAGGAAACAGAAATTAAAGAGAAAAAACACAGTTAACGCAGGAGACCACACCGAGCGACGGCGGGGGGCGTGGTCAGCAGGCAGGCTCAGCGAGGCTGAGGGCAGCGGCAGGCGGGGAGCACACGCTACAGCTGGTGGCCGTGCGGTTAAGTTCTCTAGTTACATCAACGGTCAGATGTCTCCTTTTCCGAGTTTCAAAACTAAATGCTAACATCAGTCCTTTTATGAAAAGGGTTGCTATGCCGCCCACATTGCCCTTCCTGCCAGCCATGATTGTTTGTGCATTATCAACCATTAGGGGGGATTCCATTCAAAATAAGTCTTCAAAATATTTCGAACTAACAGCAGAGTACAAAGTTCCCCAGAGATGGTGTGAATACGTGGAGATAAGGGTGGGTATGGTCAATACCGTGACTGGAAGGATTCCCTAGTCGGAACTTGGAGAGCCTCATACACCCAGAGTATTAGGTGTGAAACACACCCTTACTGGAGGGTATCCAGTGTCATCATCAACTCACTGCCCCTCGACAGACCGGCGCTGCAATGTCTGCCGGAGTACCGAAAGGTACTCTTTTAGCGGGGTTCTTTAGTTTTTGCCGATGGTGGGTGTAAGTGAGGAGATAGAGGAGTGTAGTCAGTGTAAACATGAGTGAAAATAAAAAGGGTAAAACAGTCCACACTGAATTTTATTACCGTGGCTGGTTCCCTGGTTAAAAGGGGTGAGAGGGGAACTAGAGACCGTAAAAAGTGTACAGAACTCTAACTCAACCCCCTGGTGTGGTCAACATGTTTCTCGCCAGATGGCGATTCGTCAGGACCTAAATACAGTACTACACAGAAAAACACATATGAACTAAATGTTCATACAATATGTAGAAGGTAAATACAACCTCTCTCATTCGGAGGAAAAGAGAGCCTCGGGGTCCTGCTCTATTTAGGCGACCTAGGGGTAGGGGAAAAAGATGAACAAAGAAAGAACAGGTCAGGCCACATGTAACATAAGTGACTTTTATGCTCCCAGGGTATATCGTGACTGTGGTGACAAATCTCCACTTTGTGAGGGGTGACAGGGAAAATAATTGTACCAAGATGTGGTTGCAAAAAATCCCTTCTAAATCGGACGCAAGTGGATCTCACACTTGAGAGTGACCATCGTGCGTTAAAAACAGAACAAACAAGTGAAGCCAAAACCTATCATAAAAACACCCAAACCCAGAAAAAAGCAAGCATGTTCTTACCCTAGGGGGATTGGATCAGGCCTCGCAGCGTACTCCCGTGAGGCCAGCGCTATTAAGTTACTGGAACCTGTTGGATATGGAAGGGAGGTAAGGGTTGACACTTGGCCCAGCAGTTAAGGGTGGGGTAAAGAATCAGGAAGGTAAAGCACTGTAAGCTGGTAGGGAGGGTGGCCCCCATGGTGACACCCATAGGGAAGAGGTCACTGGCCAGAAGGAATCTCTCAATGTATTGGAATGGGGGATACTTAGAGGAGGTGGGACATGGTGGGAGATTGTGACATCCCTAGAGTAGAAGTCACTGGCCAGAAGGAATCATACAATACATTCAAATGAGGGATACTTGTGGGAGGGATCACAACTACTTCTAACATAAGGAAAGTATTAGTGTAATGCTCTGTTCACAATGCATCAGACAGTATGCAGCACAAGTGTGTGCCCGATCCACTGAAGACGGGGCATCCCGTGAGGGGAACAACGCTCTGGGAAATGTTAAAGTAAAGAATGTCGGGCTAACCATGTGTGGTGCTCACATGTTGCAGAAAGTGCTGGCAGGAATGAGCATGGTGTAGAACTGGGTGAACAGCCACTACCTAGCGGGCGAAGGGCAGGCGGAGGGACAGGGGAACTGGTGTTCAGCCTCGGTGGACTCACAGCCGGTAAGGTCGTAGAGGTGTTAACATCACCGGGTCTGTGAACTCGCGCTCGGCTGACATTCACGACAGAGGCTCGGGGGTTTAGAAGAACAACAACAAGCTTACCTTTGTTATCGCGCTGGAGTGGCGGAACACCTACCCCTCACGCTCGCGGCACCTGGTCAGGGTGCGGAGCAGCTGGTGAGGGTTCGTAACGGTGTCCGCCATTATGAAGGTGGAAGCTTGATGACGTAGGAGTCGCGGCGGTAGTGGCGCGACCCTCGCGTCTAATGCGCATGCGCACCATAGATCCAGTAGCCCAGCACTGTAAACATTGCTGGATGGCTCGAAGTGGGGGCCATGTTGGAAGGGACGGGAAAGGCGAGCGTGTAATGTATTGCACGGGGAGAAACCCCCAAGGTGGCGGGGGAATGGAGCAAGGGGGCGGGCGCCCGTGTTGTAAATTTAGTGGATATCAGCATGAGCAGAGGGTAGGGCAGAAACACCGACTAGCGTGTCTCGCAAGGGCTGCTTGCACAGTAGCCCAGTGCAGACGTTTAGCCCTGTCACTGCAAACAGGTGGTCGAGTTTGGTTGCCTTCTCGGCGGGGGTACTGGTGTAAAGGGTGAGATTTCCCTTTGGTGTTGTCAGCTCGGGTAAAGAGGTAGCCTAAGTAAGGCGGAACTAGTGGGTTTCAAATGAAAAGCAGGGCTGTGTGCCTTTGCGTCACCGGGTGTAATTCAAAAGATGCATAAGAAAGCCCTCTGGTGGGCCGAAGGTGAAGGCTCATGGGGCAGGTTGCAAGAGTCGACCAGTTTTTTTTTAGGGGTATGAGGTAGAGTCTGAATGGTTCTCATGCAATAGATGGTGATGGGGGAAGATGAGCCTCTATTGATGAATAGGTTGTATCGGGAGGAGAAACAAAGTCAGTGTCTGATAAATGGCGGTCAGTGACTAAGTATGGTTGTCAGGTGACCCAAACGCGCTGGCCAAAGATGATTTACTAGGGGGGGGGGGGGAAGGGGAGGGATAAGGGGGGGAAACGCACCGGTCATGCCAACGGGAAGGAGTGGTAAGGTACGGGGTCTTATCTTGAGACGGTCGCCCAGGAAATGGCGTAATTTAGCCCTATTGTGTCTAGCTGGAGGCGGTGTACCCATCTTTGTTCAAGTCTAAATAAGGCATGTTTGCTCATGCCTGGTTGGGACTCGAGCACTAGCCATTGGATGCTGTCAGCAGAGTGGTTGTGTAGTTTGTAATGTTCATACAATCTCGTATGGGTCTTGGAGCACCGTATGTTGCTTTTGTGCTCCGTTATTCTGAGCTTCACCTGTCTCATGGTCATCCCTACATACAATTTGCCACAAGGGCAGATGAGAAGGTAGATACACTTAGAGCTGTTGCAATTAGTGTGTCTGTTAAATTTCCACAGGAAGGTCTCTGTTAGCTGGATCTCTTTGCACTGCTTGGTCTGGGGACAGACCGCACAGCCTCCACAGGGGTAGTGTCCAACAACAGGTGGGAGGTCCCACAGTGTACGTTGTCCAGCACCGGGTTGTTTCTTAGGACGCGTGTGAATCAAGGAGTCTTTTAGGTTAGCCGTACGTTTAAAGGCGAACCTTGGCTTAGGTAAATCAGCGCACCCTGAGTTGAGAATATCCCAGTGTTTGTTCACTGTCTTTTTTTATGTAGTTAGCCACTGCTTCCCCTGTACATTTGTGCAAGTCTCTGGCAGGCCTACTGTGCCCTAAAGGCAAGGTGCAACATATGACACAGGCAGGACATATACTTTACATGTCCTGACAGTAAAACAGGTGAAACAACAGTTTTTACAGTGGAAACACTTGGCCACCCAATTGGCAAGTACAGGGTTGCATGCTGATCCCTCATTTGTGCTAATTTCTGAATGATGCGACCAAAGTGGGCACTCCAAAGTATCAAAAAAATATTACATTAAGTTCAAGTTGTATCTCAAGTCATAATTAATGTAACTTGTCGCAGTGTGCAACTTTAGCAAAACTGCCACTTTATTGCCTTTAAAACTCCTGTGCTTTCCGGGGCACACACAGAACCTGTTCCCAGAGACTGCTTTCTGCCCTCCTGGAGAGACTTGCTAATGCCTCTCAGGAAGGAGAACAATGAGGGATTGCAGGCCAGGGAGGTGTCCCCTTCCTCCTGCCGGAAGCCATTTGGGTGTTACCCCAAAAGGCAGGCTTCAATGGTGAAGCCTAATTTGGAGGGCCAAAGTGTAGCATCAGGGGAGGGCTGCCCTATTGTTTTGGTAAATTATACATTATTGAAGCGTTTGGCCGCGAACTACGGACTACGGATTGTTGAGCGTGCACGCGAGCGTTGGCGAGGACGTGGAGCGGTGGGCGGAGTGAAGCAGAGTGGGGAGTGGAGCTGAGGTGGCTGTAAGCTGCAAGCTGTGGGGGAGGCGTAGAGGCTGTAAGCTGCAAGCTGTGGAGGTGGCGTTGAGGGTGTAAGAGGCAGTGAAAGCGGCAAAGGCAGGGGTTACGGCGGGGACGAGTAAGCCAACCGAGAGAGTGGTAGTTGAATAGCCGAGGTCTGGTTGCTACTGTTCTGTGAGCCAACGTGAGTCCCCGAGTCGATCTTAGGACCGCGAATACCCGTTGCAGTTGCGCTGCGCCTAGTTCAACGACAGTCGACATTGAGTCGGCATTGAGCTAGACCTCGCCCCTCTACTCCGCGCATTGTGTTCCCAGCCATCTCTGATCCTTGATCCTTGTTCTGCCCCCGCTGTCCCCAAATGGTTTTCGGCCCGGCTTGGTTTTTCACCCAGCCTCCCGGCCCGCTATTCGGCGCCTCTCCCTGCTGCGCCAGCCTCAGCCTCAGTTGCTTCTTGTCTCCGCTCTGCTCCCCTCTACACCCCCCCTCCTGCCGGCCAGCTGCTTTAGGGTGCTCGCTAGTCTGGTCCTTTCAGCCCTGGTTCTGCTCCCCCCGCCCCCACCAACCCCCCCCCCCCAATTAATTGCCATCACTGCCGGCCCTACTGCCCTACTACCCAGGCGGGAACTGGCCCATGGCATCTCACTTAGCACCCCTCCCTATGCTGCGCCCCCACCTGGTTTTGGCTTGGTCCGCTAGCAGTGGATGCTGCACTTGGGACTGGGGGCCCAGGAGCCAAGCCTAGGTCTCAGGCCTCTGGAGTAGCCTTAGGACTAGTGGATAGGTGGCTGCGGGCAGTGAACGGCGAGGGTTTGTGTCGGGACCAAGAGAGCGGGGGATGCCTGCGCGCCATCGCCATCGCCAACTGATCTTGCCACCCAGGATAAGACAAGACTCAGCAGTCCTGGATTCAGGGCCAAGCTGGTTCTTCACGATCCCCCCTGACCCTTGGAACCACATCCTGGTACGGTTGGCAAACAAGAGACTGGACGGCAGAAGGCCCACCTGAAATAATCTTTTAACTCACAGGCCTTGAACAGCCACACATAACAACGGAAGTAATGAGATCCGGGAAAATAAGAAAAGCACCTTCAGCACTAAAACGAAAGAAATCAAAACGGCTGGCTACAGACGTGGTGTGTGCCCCAGCCAACCTCACGAATCCACTGACCTCTACGGTCACATTGAAGGCTCCTAACTCCCTATCAAACGGATGGCAACACAACAGCAACAGCAACATGCATCCCTCTTATGCACCATCTCCGAACGCATCAAAATCTCTCTCTCTCTTTTGGATTACTTCAAAAAAGCACCTGGTGGAGCCAAGCACCCTCCCTCCCCTCAAGCCTCTGAGGCAACTAAGTTTTGTGACCCTCATCAACCTACTGAGCCAAGTGTGCACTTGTTTCAACCGTCTCAAACATCAATGTCTTTATTTTTGGGTCATTAGTTGACGATCAGAACACAGCTTCGGAGTGCTTTATGAGGGCCACTCAAAATCCTTCACTAAGTCACCAACCTTCACCAAGTCAGCTTCTTCCCTCCCATGACATTTTCAAGCAAGAGGCCTGTTCTAAGCAACCATTCCCTGCGAGTCTTATTTATAACTCAAGTCCCCAAGCACTGCAATCATTGCAAACAGAGAACTTTCCGACTCCGTTACCACAAAATTCCCTTTTAATTTTTCCACAAATCCATGCACAAAAAGATTTAGCACCCAACTCCGACATATTTAGTCCTTGCTAACTACAGGTCTCAAGCTTCCTTGAGGGGAGCTCAGATTCAACTAAGCTCCAACAACGTCCATACTCACCTCCAGCAGTAGCAACAGTTTTTTCAAAATCCCCACAAAAAAACGATCCAAATGATCAACTGTTAGCGGACTTGTCCTTCTTTCTTAAAAACTCTCAAAACTCACCCAATCCTAGATTAAAAACTGAGCCACACCCCGATGCCTCCAAAACAACGAGTATCTGGCCTCAATTACTCCAAACTTTCCAATCGACAGTCACTGCCTTAAACTATCATTCTGACAAATTGGACACGCAGGTTGATCTATTGAATACCTTGGCTCTGTTTACAGCAGGGATCGATAATAAGCTGGACAAACTGAATAATCTAATAATAGGAGCGCAATTGTCCTCAAAATTAGTACAGTCAGTCTGCTGCTGCTCGCCCATCATTGATTCACTCTCCTTGCTTCCAGCTTTTTTAACCAGTGTCATAAACAAAGTCAAGTTGTTGAAGGGAGGCCGAGCAACTGAATGTCTCGACCAGTTACCCCAAAAACCCTCAACACTAAACTCAGAATCTCCTCGATCCCACCCCCAATTGTCACTGTGGTGAGTGGGGAACTAAATTCTTCCTCGATACAGACTGACCACCCCGAAGACCCCCACCAAGATCAAGGCCCTCTATTCTCAGTGGCATTGATTCCATCCTCGGCCTTAAGCCTTCAGACAGCAAGTGGGCAAATTCATACTACCAGTAACAACGTGGCAGGGTCTTGTGTCAAACCAGCTGCTGCTGCAGCCCCCAATCCCGAAACACTTCTTTCTCCTTTGCCACCTTGTAGCAAGAGAGAGCGTAAACGTCAGCGCAAACAAAGAAATAAATTAAGACTAAATCCAGCAGTCGATCTTCCTAAATTATTTCCACTGTTTTCAACTGCTGCCAATAAAAAAGCCTTAAGTGTCTCAACTACCACCAACGTCAACAAGTTTCTGTCAAAACCCCCTCATGGCCGACTTAACCTCAAGTGCCAGTCAACAGATTTCTGCGTGTCGTCACAATCGAAATACTTTACCAGCGGAAAAAGTGGCACTAGAGCCTCAGCCTGGCACTGAAAACTAAAGGGTAAACCTAACGAATTAACCGCAAGGAAGACTACAGTTACGATAATTCAACCCCAACTAGTTTCCCCTTCAAGTCCACCTCACTCTGAAAAATTAAATACTGGATCCAATCCCCTAAAAGTAATTTTTAACAACACATCAATTCCCCTCAAAGACACTCAGACATCCAGGCAAGGTTTACGAGATCCTCCCCAAATCCATCAGGGATCAGACGTAGGCTCCTTAATTGATAAATCCACTCTGCCTAATTTAAGCCCTAGCACAAAGAGTGGCAAAAGTGACCTACAGCACTCGAAAATACTTTTTGCTCCTGAATATAAATCAAAAGGTCGGCACGATATCCTCAACAGATCAAACATAATTAAATTAGTGAACGGTGCCCCGGGTTTTGAGGCTCTGACATCGGACGACATTGAGTCCATTGAATTCCTTACACCAAGAGGCCTTCAACCCTCTGAGGTAACCCTGGTGTCATTTAGATCTGTTATTTGGGCACGAGCATTCTTAGCCCAAAAGGATACTTTTCAGCAATGGGGTATTAAAATCCATCCTTATTCCTCCCCAGGCTATCCCACAGCGCTACTAAAGCAGCCAGCCACCCCGGCAAGAGCTGAATGCCTTAGGATTGGAGTTAAAAACAGGCCATACTCAATCTTAAAAAATGCCTTAGGCACAACACAACCAACTGAAAATTTATGGTGTAAAGCCCCCAACCCTGAAAAAAACCCAGATTGGGGATGGCTTTCGGCCGCCCTGTCCCGCAAATTATCAGGCTGATCATTTGAAAAATATTCTGCAGACCCAAATTGCAATGATTTGGTCCAATCAAGACCCCAACTATCACCTCCCACAAACCTTCTAAACTCACAGTCGCAGTCCTCCTTTACACTATGTTCATGGAACATCAATGGTCTCCATCAGAAAATTACCAATTTGGAGACGCACAACTTTACATTTGGGCACAATTTAATAGCCCTTCGGGAAACATGGGCCACCCAAAATTGTCCAGTGATAGGCTTTATTGAATTCTGGAAACCGGCAATTAGAGACTGTCTTTATGGCCACCCCAAAGGTGGGCTGTCGATCTACGTCTCAAATAATTTAAAAGGCCAGATCGTGCTATTGAATTTTGATGAGGACTGTTTACTCGGAGTCAAAATCAGTTCATGGAGCAAACAGCGATCGCTCTTACTTCTTAATGTTTACATAAATCTGAACACGCGTTCAAAAAAGGAGCATCTAACACGCTTAATGAAAATCGTGTGTGACCTGGCTGCGGATCATCCCCATTCAGACTGTGTGATTACCAGTGACTTCAACACCAAATTTTTTCAGGGAAACCTTGCTGACTTTAAAGGGCTTTTTCCATCCACATTAACAGAAGTAGAGGCTCAGTACAAACCACCAAATCAAGCTTATTGTGGTCTAGGAGAGATTTGTGTGTTGCAATTTTATAGTGTTGGCTTTTTTGTAATGAACGGTAGATCTACGAAAGACATTCCACCAAAGTGGACTTGAACAAATGGCCGCAAACATTCCTATCTAGATTATACCATCTGTAATTCTGCCCTGTTCCAACACTTGGGTAACTATAGCATTCATCCCCGATCGGAAAGCGATCATCGCCCACAAGTCGTCACCCTCAATGTAAAACCTGTGCACCATAAATCGGCCTCAACAACATGCATAGTAACTTACACCGAAAACCTAAAACGACTAAGATGGAGCAAAGACATCTGCTCTAACGTTATGAAGGAATGTTTGGCTTTCACAACAGGAGGCATTGACCTGGTGGCCTCTCCAACTGTTGCCTGGTCGATCTTCTGTTCCCACCAGATAAGCCTCGTTCCAGCCAAACAGCATTTCCATAAGGCTTCTTCTAGTCCCCAGTTTTCGATCTCAAGTCAAACTAGGGTACTGAAGAAATCTAGAAATAATGCCTTGCGTACCCTTAAGAAATCTCCAGGGAACAGCGAGCTCTTGAATGTGTACAAAACCGCCCAAAAAACATTTAGGCAGGCTCAACAAAAAGACAAACGACTTTACCTGGGCCAATTCTGGTGCAAAGTAAACTACTATGGGAGAGCAAAAATCGCAACCCAAGAAAATTGTGGGCCTTAATCCACCGTCAAAACTCTAGTTCAACCACCCTTGGGACCGCAAACATTGCAGAAGCCGACTGGTCTGTCTTCTTGACTGACCACTTTAGGTCCACAGAGGGAACAGTTTCTACAGACATATGTACGTGCTCTCAACTCGACAAAAATAAGCCCGAGTAAGAGCTGGAGCAGGCCCACTGAATTTTTAGAATCTCCAAGTGAAGACCTGCCGATCACCCAAGAAATGGTCACCAAAGTATTATTAAAAGCAAGATCAGATGGAGCGCCGGGCCCAAATGGCCTACCACAGGATTTGTTCAAAACAAATACAAAACCTTTGGTCGGGATACTTAACTAATCTTTTCAACTTTGCATTAAGAAGTTCAACCATACCGGACTCTTGGTGAGGCGCAATAATCCATCCGATTTACAAGTCAGGTTCTCATGCGTCTCCAAACAATTAAAGATTAATTGCCCTTTTAGATATTGAGGCAAAGTATTACGCAGGTACTCTACTGGAGGAGCTGAGAACATGGGCAGAGCAGAATAATCTGATCCCTAGGAACCAAACCGGTTTCACTGCAAACTCCGGCCCTTTGACTAACTGTTAGAACTGGCTATTTCTGGTTGGCTAAGGCTGACGCCAAAGCTAGGCAGAAACCACCATTCTAGTCAGGGCAAGGAAGTCACACGCCAAGATAACCCCTGCTCACCCCCTTGGTAGCTTGGCACGAGCAGTAAGGCTAAACTCGGAGGCAATGTGTAAAGCATTTGCGCCAGCACACAACAGCAACAACATACTAGGCACACCACAAAAGGAACTCCACACAAGGTTATTATAAAATAACTTTTGTATTGTAAAAACACATCAGATAGTTCACACAATATAAATGGTGCCAAATGGCACGGGCAATATTCACAAGGAATTATGTACAGGACAGGGCCACATGGGCCACTGTCAGAATCAGCACTTAGTAGAAATTAGAATATAGGATATAAAATCACTTCTAGAACTTAGAATAAGTATAGCACAAAATAACAGTTATAAATCACATCCAGTAACTACTGGGAACAGGTACCAGGACCTCACTAGGACTACCTGTACTAAAAGAACAACCACCTAAGAATAAAATACATTTAGGGGTATAAGCAAGAACACATTACCCATGATGCATAAATATACATTCAGAGTAGTAGTAAAGAGAAACACATGATGCATAAACCTACACATTCAGCGGTGTTAGACAAGGGAAACACATGATGCATAAACCTACACATTCAGCGGTGTTCGGAATAAAGCACATGATGCAATAAAATACATTCAGGGGTGCAGCGCAAGAAGACACATGATGCCTAAAACATTCAGAGGTGCAGCGCAGGGAAAAGGAAGACACATGATGCCTAAAACATTCAGAGGTGCCAGAACAATACAATAGCGCAAAAATCACATGATGCCTAAAAACATTCAGAGGTGCAGGAATAACACATGATGCAAGAAAACACATTCAGAGGTGCAATAACCATACAATTGCGCAAGACTTACATAAGCCACCACCTGTGGCAGTCCCTAGGCCAACTGACCTTGTTGGGGCTCAGACGCCCTGTGTCCAAATGTCAGGGCGCGCTGCCATGCAGCGCCAGTCCAAGCACAAGCCTAAACGTAGCAGGTGCCCACTACTTGCTGGGCACCTGGGCAATCCCAAGACCTAAACGGTGCAGCTGCCCACTAATTGCTGGGCAGCTGGGGAACTTCAAAACTGCGCCAGGGCCCTCACTGACCCTTAGGCGCAAACTGCGCCACTGCTGGAGCCACACAGGCTCTGAAACCAGACACTGCGCACGTTGGAGCCACTCAGGCTCTAAAAACACTGGTGTCCCCCAAGAGCCTCACGGGGCTCTAAACATCATGGGACAGGGAGCCTCTCAGGGCTCTAAAAACAATGGTGTGCCCAATCGTTGGAGTCCCACTCGGGGGACTCAAGGGAAAATGGCCCCCAGAGCCTCTCTAGACTCGACACACAAATGTGGGCATGGGAGCCTCAGGCTCCGTTAACACGTTGGGGCGGCCCGCTGCCATCTGGGGCCGCCCTACCTCCACTCTCGCTATGGTGCCATCTCCCGGCACCCGCAGCAGCCCCTCTGGATCCCCCCCGGCACTTTTTACTCACCAGGCCGCTCTCGCTGGGGACTCCACTCCTCCTCGGGCTGGCAGCATAGGCGGCGAGACTTCTCTCCCGGCGCGGGACTCCTCTTCAGGAACGGTACCTCCAGCCGCCTCTTCTCTGGGTGCGGGGCTCCCTCTTGGTCACAGAAGCCCCACCGCGGCAGAAGCCATCCTCCTCCCCGCTCTCTCTCCTTTTCGGGCAGCTTCACTGGTGGCGGGGGCGGGCACCGGCAATGTGCCCTGCGCCCCCTCCGCCCTCTCCTTACTGCTCGCTGGTGCCTGCGGGGCTCTCCCTCAGCAATGGGAGCCCTGCACCGGCGGCACTGGCCGCCATCTCTCGGGCGCCTTCTCTCCCTCGGGCTGCAGGGCGGGACTTCCGGCCGGTCGCGCCAGGATTGGCCAGCCGGCCAACCACTTCTGGGTCGCTGCGGGCAGCGCAGCGGCCCCGCTTAGGCAGGTAGGCGGGGATCACTTCACCGAGGGGTGGGCTCCCTCGAGGTGAATTAAAAAGTTAAGATTAGCGGCATGGCCGCGGGGCAAATGCCGGGTGGGCACCGGCTTCAACAAATAAAGCGCTCCCCAGGCGCTAAAGGAAATTGAAAGCGCTCCATGCGCTAAAAATAGCAAATCAAGCGCTTCCAAGCGCTACAACAGCAAAATACAGCGCTCCTAGCGCTAAAGGCAGAAATAAAGTGCTAGGGGTGAAAGCAAAGCACTCCCAGCGCTAGGGACAAGTAAAGGTCCATAAGTCCAGCAAAGTCCATCAGAGGTCCAAGGGCTGGGCAGGACCCAGGGATTCCCCTGAGCCCAAGCAGCAGCACGCCCCTGGCAGATTCAAGTCCAAAAACAAGAACAAATTGGAAGGTGACACAGCCCCTTCTTATACACAGAAAAGTCTTTGAAGTCTTTGTGTAGGCAGTGTGAGAACCAGCTAGAACTGGTTATAGGGAAGTCCTGTCAGTATCAGGGACAGAGGTGACAGTCGCCCAGCGGGGGGTGGAGCCAGCATTGTGGTCAGACAGGCACAGCCCTTCACTATCAGGTGCCATCTCCTCCCACTTCCCTGGCAGCAGATGCTGCCTTTCATCCATGAGCTGACTCAGACAACCTCCTGGGCTCTCCAGCCCCTGTCATCCTCAGACCAGACAGTCAATCCACAAGCAGGCCCAGGCACTCCTGGACCAGGCTCACCAGCCAATCACACGCCAGACACAAATTACACAAATATGCCAACTTCTAAAAGTGGCACTTCTAGACTAGACACAATCATGCCGCATATACCATTTCGCAGCATTCAGTCTCACGAGTTCTCTCATACCAAACTCGCCCCTGCACTCCCCACACATCAGGAACTACCATGGGCATACATATTCCCCATTCATTCCTATGGGAGGGCAGGTCACTCACCACACATACACAGAGAGCTCAAGCACTTTACACTGTACCACAGTGAAAAAGTGCGCAGAGGCCTAAAATCACCACCACCAGGTTCCAGAAACAGGCTAGGAAAAAGCAAAAAGTCTCGGGGTGAACCTGCCTAAAGGGCCGGGTCCAACACTAACCTATTGACATGGTCTATAATTGTTGATAAAGCACTTATTACATCTAGGGCTGTTTTTTGCTGCTTTGTAGATTTTAAAGCCGCCTTCGACTGGGTCCCCAGGGGTGCTCTATGGGTAAAGCTAAAAAAAAATGGGGGACCCCAGCCAAACTTCTGGAGGCACAGATCTGGGTTTAATCCATAATTATTTTGCTCACCAAGCCACCCCAGTTTGGACCCAGGCTTGACCCTGCTCCTCATAGGAACAGTCCAGCCCGAATGGTCAGGCCAGGTCTTTCCTGGACTAGAAACAAGCATCCTGGGGCGGGTTTCGGGGTATCAACCTTCAACAGCCACGCTAGCTTAAATCCAGTGGCTCAGTGAGCACGGGATCACGTCTGGGCACACCCTTCCCAATTCTTTTTGATGCTGTTTGAATGCTTAACACGTATTCCTCTGCGTAAGCCTTGCTGCTCAGTGCCACAGCTACTGAGGCATAAGCTGAGGGTAAACTGTGGGGCTATTCAGCCACATATTGTGCTAAAATTGGCGAGTTCTTTAATCTTCATTTTAAAATGAAACACATGCTGTCAAGGGACATGGATGCTTTATAGTGCTTTTATTTACTTACATTTGCTATCTCTGCCAGTAATTGTTTTTAATATATATACAAACCTGTATTTTAGGTAAAGGACAAAACATTTGACAAAGAAGAAAAAATGTTTAGAAGCTTGGAAAAGGCTGTGAGACTTTGCGTGAAGAATATTTCCTATACCATTCAACACATGAAGGTGGGTACATACATATATTTTTAAAGTATGATTGGAGACTTTCTGTCAGAAATGGGAGTTCAGCCTAATATCATCTAATATACCAGTGCTGAAATGTGCTTTAACATTTAGGCGTGATATAGTTTTGTTATTGTTGCTGTGATTGTAGGTAGTAGGGGAGATGGACCAGATCTCTTCTCTCACTTGTTGGAGTAACAATGTATACGGTCTTCAGTGTTTCAGTGAAGGTACAGTTTGAGATAATTCAGAATATCACATCATTGTAGGGAGTGGAGATTGGCAGTACCGAAGCGCCCCACTTGTGCACACAGATGCATTTGTGTTAGAAAAAGTGTTCAATTGTGGGGAAATCTAATTTATCCTTAATTTGTCCTCTGCCAGTGAGGGAATACTCTTAGACTCAGTACATGCTTGCATTATCGAAGCATGTGCTACAAAAACCTGGTCACAGAGGAGTGGACCGAATACCTGCAACACAATGTTGTGAGTGGCCACCTCCGTGAATGTGTATGTGATTTTGAGGTGGCGCTTGACATCTACCCATAAGGGTTCAGTCGCAGACCTCATGGTAAAAGGATTTTGGAACTCTTTAAAGTCTGCTTCAGGTGCGCAAATGTAAACTCTGCAGACCGAGCAACATAGATGTTATTTTCTCATGCACAACTAGCAGAAGCCCTTTGAGATGAACCTGCATGCCTCCACAAGGATGCATGGTTTCTGGTAATGTACTCACACTTGTGGAGGCTAGCATTTCATCTACCTAAAAAAGATTGGAGAGGTCTGTGGCAAACCTGTGGTGAACGCTCTGCCATGTAGATGAACTCAATGACCGCTTCTGTGAGGCAAATTGCTATATTGTTGTAATGGGAGGCATCTGGTGTGCACATGCATGGACACATGGAACCAACAACTCATAAATGGGATGCATGCCCTATGTTTGGAACAAATAACTGTAACCTCTTTAAACTATTCTCCTGAAGACAATGACATTCCAATTAGGGAGAGCATAAATCTGGTGCACAGACAAAATATCGACTCCAAAATATCGACTGGACATAACATCGAGTTTTAAATATAGACTGGACAAAATATCGACTGGACATAATATCGACTACAAAAATATCGTTTTTCAGGTAAGTGAAGTAATATCGACTGTATAAAATATAGATAGCAAAAATATCGAATTTTTAATAATAATATTTTATAGTGTATTTTTATGTAATAATATGTGTGAAAAGTGTGTATTAATGTTGTAAAATATTTTATTAAATGAATTTTGTTTTTTTAATAATTGCGTAATGTAATTCTGTAGCGGGTTGTGGGTTTATAGGGGAATAGGGTGGGAAGTAATTTAATAATAATTAATTAATTAATATATGTTTGTAAATATTTATAATTAATAATTAATTGATAATTAATTAATAATAATTAGTTAATTAATTAAAATAATTTTGTACATATTTTGTATTAGTAATTAATTGGTAATTAATTATTTGTAATTAGTTAATTACATTAATTAGAGTACATTTTTATATATATAATTTTGTGTTATTGTTAAGTAATTAATTGGGAAAAAATAATATTAATTATTAAAATAATTACAGCTAATGTGCTAATATATTTACTTTATTGTTATTGTTAATTAATAATTATTTGGTAATTAAATAATATTGATAAATTTTGGGTAAAGGAGTATTTTTAGGGTTCAGGGTCAGTTTTTAGTTTTTGGGTAAAGGGGCATTTTTAGGGTTCAGGGTCAGTTTTCAGTTTTTGGGTAAAGGGGCATTTTTAGGGTTCAGGGTCAGTTTTTAGTTTTTGGGTAAAGGGGCATTTTTAGGGTTCAGGGTCAGTTTTCAGTTTTTGGGTAAAGGGGCATTTTTAGGGTTCAAGGTCAGTTTTCAGTTTTTTGGGTAAAGGGGCATTTTTAGTGTTCAGGGTCAGTTTTCAGTTTTTGGGTAAAGGGGCATTTTTAGGGTGTTTTTGGGTAAAGGGGTATATTTTAGGGTTCAGGGTCAACAAATAAGATTGTAAAAAATTATTTTTATTTTCATTTATTATTTAATTATTATAATTTAATTTAAGTATTTTTAAGTATATTTTAGTAATTAAAATTTAATATTAATTTAATTTAACACTGTTTTTAATAAAGTCGATATTTTTTACATCTATATTATTGTTAACGATATTTTGTACTCGATATTTTTGTACTTACCTGTTTGTAGATACAAACTCGATATTTTGACTGTCGATATTTTGTCCACGATATTTTGGCAAGTCGATATTTTGTCCCTCGATATTATTTCAGTGATCCCATAAATCTTATTGAAATCTTTTAAAATGTGCACAGATGTACTCCTATAGACTACAATCAAGATTTTACATCCTCCCTCCTGGGAGACCATCTTAGAAAGGGTAAGGGAGGAGATTCAACATTTCTGGTGGACTTGTTCCCTTAATTGAAGATGAAATCCTCTGGTACCAGTTAAAAAAAATAATTATGCCATTTGCCCAGAATCACAGGATGTTGAGCCTACGCCGATACGAGAACCTGGTTCCCCAGCCCCCAAATCGGAAGCTCTGCACGCTACGCCACATCCTTTCCCCACTTGTAGGATTTTGTGGTTAGTAGTTAGTTCTGTCATAGGTGGCAGCAATAGAAGCAATGGGCTAATGCAAGCTGTCTCCTGAGGAGAGCCCTGCCACTTTATTCACAAATTAACCACTGCTGTAGATCTAGAACTCTTGGCAGGTGTTGTGGTCAGGTATTTCAAAACCTAGATGCTGTGTACATAAAGATGAATCTCTATATAAAGTCATGTATAACTGGTATATAGCCCCAAGAAAATTTAGGGTGATGTTTCCAAATTAAGATGGAAGATGCTGGATGCAGGGTAGACTGATTGTGTATACTGTTGGGCCTCCCAAACACTACAAATGCTCTGGAATGAAAAGTTGAGTCATATCAGTGGAACTTTGGGCTACCAGATTCCAGCTGAGCCTCAAGTAACTGCACTCCAGGTAACAATAAAAGATGTGTGGTCAAGTGAACTGGAGGCGACTGGTCATATATGGAGCATGTATCGCAATGCGACAGCTGTGAGTAGTTGATTAAATGCCTCAGCAGCTGCACTAAACGATTGGTTCAAACAATTGTGGATCTGAACAGCTGTGTAGTTGCTCACATGTCACTGGAGGTGAAAACTAGAGGTTCCGCGCAGTCTGGAAGTAACTGGTGGACTATCTAAAATGGACCTCACCAACATTGTTCTCAGAAATATCAGGGCAATGAATGTACACTGGGACCCTTACGGTGAAGTGAAAGGTTTTTGTTTTATGCTCAAATTAGTATCAAGATTACTTATGCTTAAATAGGCTTTGGTTGTTGACGGAAAATAAGTTTTGATACTGTGAGGGATCAGGACGCCCAACTCACAGCTTGGGGTGAGACCTGGGGAGCACAACTGCAGAATTGTTGATGTTTCAACTGTGGTGCAATGCTTTACCCTGTTCTTGATTTTGAAATGTAATAAACATCTGTTGTGGGGAAAACAAATGTCCATCGTGATTTTCTCCATAGTTGTTTCCAAATTTTATATTTTCACACAGTCATGGGTTAATTTTATATTTCTAGGATGCCATGCCATTGTCGGCTCAAAATATAACTGAACTTCAAGGTCTAATCCAGAATAAAGATGGTGAGAAGAACGGTGCGCCCATCACAGCCAACACACCTGGGCATGCTTATGAAGATTTTGTAAGTGTATTTTGAATTCCATTAAGGAACTGTCAAAGTGACAGAGTTGCTAACGAGTGCCAACCGTATTTTATTGTCTAAATGAATCCTATTTTGTCATCTTTTCATTTTCTAATGCATAGATGTAGAAATAACTAACATCGAAAGATATTCCAAAGGGGTTTCATAATCTATTTCAATGTACTTGATTACATAACACTTTCGGTTGTCGCAGGTTTTCTGCTCCTATACAGAACTGTACATAGAGACTTGGAACCTCAGTGAATTAGGGTGTGCCAAAACTCACCTTAGTATCCAAAATCCCCTACCAGATTAGCAATCAGTGTTTCATTGGTTCTTACACCCCCCAATGATTAGACAACCCAGAACATGAACTTAGAACACCTCAGGTCACGTGGAACACAGGAACACTCTTTCATTATACTAACATACCAGTCCAGAACGAGTAGTAAATGAGGACACGTGCAAGTTTGAATTATTTATTTCTAATGCCGTGTTCTCAGGTGCAGTATCTTAGCTAATACAAGCAAACATATTATAAGCAACAAGGTTATCAGCATAGTTACTATTCCATAAAATACAAAGGGAGAAAGCATGGTAAAATGCTAAAGGGAAGAAGGCTAAATTACACCTAAGTCTTACCCTCCCTTGCTAGTATATTATAGTATATCGAAAGAAGGTCTCTTTTGGTTTTAGCAGGGTGACCCCATACCTCTGGTTTTAGTAGAAAGGGATCACATCATCTTCTGCACCAACTCTCTGCATGCGAATATTCATCAAGTGTGTCTGCATGCTCTGCGCAGTGCATTATTAAACGCGCCAAAAGCCAGAGTTGGCCACAGCTGTACATGTGTTATGTCTAAGACGTGCGCTGATCAGACCGAACAACAACCACTGTGTTGAAATAACCTAGAAGGCCTCGGCACTCACTGTACAGACATAGCTTACCAAGCAAAGCTGATACTATAGGAAAAAATATTGTTGTGTGAAGCAAAATAGTCTACTAGGCTCAAAGCACTAATAACAATATGTGCCGTGTGCAGAAGCAGCAGAAAGGAAAGATGGCGTTTAAACTTCTAATAAGCTCATGCTAACTTAACACAGTGTGAAGGCAAAGCCTATCTCCTTGACACCCTCCCTTGATCCGAGCACGGATAAGATTAGATGAGGGGCAAATTCAGGAATGCAGAGTTCAAGAACAATAGTCCGAACATAAGTATCCAATTTGTTCCTAGAACGATAGAAATAAACAATGTGAAGCCAAAATCTCATAGTTTGTCAACAGTTCAATTTGTCAAAAAGGAATTAAAATGTAACCACCGGACATAGTGAAGTCAATAGGTCTGGGCCCAAAAAAATATTGATGAAAAAGTTTTAAAAAAATATATCCGATGTCCAATAAGTGATGTTGGTCATAGAGGAGAGAGAGTAGATATAACTCATCCCAATAATGAATATGCAAAATATGCAGCAACAGCCTCCAATAGGAAGTCACTGTTCTCATCTGAAAATAACTCGGCCATCCAATTTAACAAAGGGAAAGAACATACATGTTCCTCAATTACCGGAGCCTCTAGCACCATCAGAGGACAATTCGGTGGGTTTTCAATGAAGCTGCGTGCCAAGAAATCTTGCGCCGCTGCGAATACATTCCAACGACCCAGTATTCCATGCATCGCTGCAAAGGCCATAATCCCTCCATCAGAACAAAGCAATTCATGAGCAACTAAGGGGCTCATAAATTGGTTATAATCCGCATCGGGAGACACCGTATTGCAGAGACACAAATCCAGGGCCCATTTGAAGTCGCAACTCCGGCAATGAAAGACAGGCTGGAAGCATGTAAAGTAGGAAAATCAAAACGATAATCCATAAGCTGCACTCAATGTAGCAAGAGGCAGTGCTCCATATCACTCAAGCATTTGGGCGTGAAGCAGCCCCAGCTGAGACAGCTCTCCTTGTAACACAGGATGTGTATCCATTTTGAAACAACCAAAACAGTAAAAGCACACCAGCAGCCAGAGCCAGCAGTAAGGGAAATTCACCAAATAGGCTGGAAAAAATAGAATGAAAAAATGCTGGAAAGACACCAAATATAGTCTGAAAAGAAGTGACAAGGCCACTGCTTACAACTTTAAAAAAGTGAGCCAGCCCAGTTGTGGAGGATGCATTGAAGATAGTGGGAATTAGCTCACTGAAATGCAATGGCAAATCAGTATTCAATAAAGCATGCACTTCTGTGCGGGGGGTTAGCCACGTGAAGGATGAATTTTTCATGAGCAGATTTAAGGGAAACTTCTTTCTGGGACAATAGAGCTCTTATGCGACTCATCTTGTTGAACTCTGCTTTCAAGGTCGGAATCTTAGGCCAGATGGAAACATCAAGCTTCTCATGCGGGGAAGGATACATTACATTTTTACAGCAAACCACCCGCTCACTAACAGTAATGACATAAGCAATTCCCTTTATTAACACACAACAATCTTCATTGTTTAAAAGTGAATAACTCCCATTTGCCAGTAATGTGAATGTGGGAACGATAGCAGGCACAGGTGTACCTTTCAAAATACAGGCTAAATTAGGCTTATTCTGATTACAAGAGCCATGTAATTGGATATGTCTACAAATCAATGAGTGATCTGGTGTTTCAGTGCATTCTTCACCATTCAAATAAACTTCTTTACCCTCCCTAAGGCATCTATAGGTAAATGGAAGCGACCAAGCTTCATGGAGATAAGAACTTCCAAGAGGCTCGTATCTACCAATTGCAAAGTACTTCATACACCCCTCGAACTTGGAAAGAGGAAACGGGAGTGTTATTAAACCGTGGATAAGCCACGTTGCAGTATTGGCTTCTGCCACAGAAAATGGTAAAGGACTCCAACCTTTCAATGTGTAACATAGAAAAAGATCTTTCATCGACAGTAAACATTGCTTGTCAGTTAAATTAAACGGGGCAAACAAGGACAATGTATTCATGCACTGCCAGGGCACTTTTCCTGCCTTTAAGGTCTGTAGTGTCCATGCAAACTGCATAATAGAACGCAATTGATTTTGACCATGGTACAGAACAGACACTAAATCTTGCACAATATCAACAACAGATGATACAATATTGTCTTATGTGTAAATGCGGGAAGAGAGTGTGTTTATGCTATTATATACAACCGCTAGCACCTTTTCTAAATTGGCTTGATCTATAGCCCAATGTGGGTAGCCGCCTCAATCTGGGATGCTTTCCAGACTTTGTTGTAAATAGCATATATCCATCTTTTAGATCTGCCGTTAGCCGGGCCCTTAATAAAATCATTCAGCTCAACATTGTCAGTCAGTTTAGACAAATGTAGTTTAACTGACGCCAAGGTAGAATGTTTGAGCCAATTCTGACACAATTTGCCTACAGAATAGGTAGTCACAGAATGGCCACTTTCAAAACGGGGATCCACCCTGACCTGTGTAAAGCCTTCTGCCAAACCCAGAAAACGATGCTGGCAAGAGTCAGCACTTTTGTGCCAGAGCAACCAGCCTTTGGGATCCAAACTGGAAATGTTAAATGAAGAATTCAACAATAGTGTTTGTAACTCTCTCATTGAAAATTTAGTGGCATTATTCCAACCGGAATATTCTTCTAATTCAGGAAAAGAAGGAGCATTCAATTTTTTAGTAGTAGCCAATCCAAAGCAAGTTGTCTGTGAAATCGTAGAATTCAAAAACAACATATGGTTCGAGATGAGGCATGCACGGTGCAAAGCCTCAGTGCCTTGCGCTTGCCAGCTTTTAGAACCCCAAACTGATTTAAGGTCAATGGTATCCTTCTACAACTCGTAGCCCCCAACAGCCAACTGGTCTTGAAAGGACTTCGAATACAATAATTTGGTATTGGTAAGTCTAACTTTGGATGTGGACTTCTCAGTCATTTTAAAATAAAATGCATTGGGATTTGACTGATTAAAATCAGTAAAGTAAGTGAACCTTTTCAAAAAGGAAGCAGAACTGCCTTGTATAGGAGCTGGGTATAATTCACAGTGTTCCTCCTGGTATTAGCTTTATGGAGGTAATGATTGCCAAAATGTTGGTAACAATATAAATCACCATAATTAGCAGGTTCTAAATACAAATCGTCAGCATCAAAGGCAGCATAAAATTTCAAATCAGAATACAAAGCTTCTACGGCCTGAACATCCCAATCCTCAGAACGTATATTTTGTTTAATTACATCCCCCATAGAAACTCTAAGCGCATTAGGGACATTTATAACCTCAATGGGCCCATGAATTTGAAATCGAACAGCATGCCATACAATCCCATCTAAGACAGGCCAAGCAGTGATGTTAAGAAAGGCCAAGTCTCTCTTCAATCTGTGTGATGAGGAATGGGGAGCCAATGTTCCATTGACATGTCGGATGCATGTTCCCTCCTCGACATAGTGTCCATTCACGAGTCGGAAAAAATACACTACAAAGCCAATTGACATAAAAAGGTAAATAGAAAAAAGCACCAGCCAAATGTAGGTACAAGGGGGGATCAAAAAATGTTTTTTTAACAGTCTTGCCAAAACAGAAATTCTGATGTGTGTGAATCAGTGTCAAATGAAAATCTGGATTCTGTAGCCAAATGAGTTTGCAAATCAGGCATCGATAAGCCAGTTGGGTAAGTGTAGTCTGTTTCATTAAGTTGAGTACCAGGCAGTTTACTCAATAAAGGACTAGAAATTGTAGGCATCTCGATGGCAACACCAGGCATTGGATTAGAAGCCGGAGCCAAAACAGAATTTTTCAAAATCGAAGGACATGAGACCACCGGTGTCATACTAAGAAGAATCGGCCACTCTGTGTATCTTGGCATTGTCAATGGAGATGTACCTGTTTTCCTTACGACCTGGAGTGGTGGTAAAATGACTGTTCTAGTGCCCTTCACACCAAGCACTGGAACTGGAGCTCGATAAGAGGGACCAAATTCTTTCTTGTTTTCGATCTTCTCTCGAACCAGTTCTCCAACTTGGGGTAGCCAGCCAACTAGCGGGATCTGCAATGCATCATCCGAGGTGGAGGGCAAATGTTCCTTTGCAAGACTGTCTCTTGTAGATTCTGTTAAACATTGCAATATTCATCTACATCAAAGGAGGCAGCAACAGCCGCCTGGTCTTGACCGTCAAGGTCTGGTACAAATATCTTGATACCAAAGAGCATTTCGTATGGGGTCTGCCCACCCAGAGACCTTCTAGGGAGATTATTAAGAGCACGCTGCACGCCATTGAGGTGGGCAAGCCAGTTCCTGTCAGTGCCTATAACTCTAGCTGTCAAAGACTGCTTTAAATCTCGGTTCATTCGTTCCACAACACTATTACCCTCAGGTCTGTATGGAGATGAAAACTTGACTTGGACCCCCAATGAAGTCATGGCATCCTTATACGCCTTAGAGACGAAAGCCGGACCCTGATCGAATGGAAGGTACCACAGGCAAAAATCCCTACAAAGACACGCAAGTCTCTTAGGACAGTTTGTGAATCAGCGCTGCGGTGTGGCCACACCCACACAAAGCATGTGCATGAATCTGCTACTTAGATGTACTTATATGCAGTATCAGAAGAAAAAGGACAGCAGTGATCTAAATAAACACATCCAATTGGTTTGAATACTTCGAAGGGAACCCCTTAGGATAGTTACTTCCCTTCTCAGTTGCAGCAACAGCTGCCAAGATATCATCATCGATCATACTTTTGGAACGTGTAACTGCTGCAACCAAATATGTCGATACTGCTGATTTCACGGCCTCATCAGCCAACGAATTGCCAACAGCATGGACTCCTACGCGCTGATGACCAAGAGTGTGAATTACACACACGAGTGGCAACTGTTCTTTAAGCTCAGCCACTCGGACCCAGATCATTTGATTTTTTATCGTGCTTCCTTTGGAATCACGAAAATCATTCTGAATCCAAAAGAACACGTTTTCATTGTAAGACTGGACACAATAATAAGAATCACTCACAATAATAGTTGTCACACTTGGATCAGCGTACTCCAATGCAAGCATCTGAGCACGAAGCTCTGCCAATAGTGCAGTCCCCTAAAGTCTGCGTGTGCACGACTCTGGACTTGAACTCATCATTCACCATGGCACCTACCACAATGGCGCAAGCGGAAACGTATGCATGCTTAGACCCATGCTCAACTTGCGCTGAACCATCAGTGTATATGATGTAATGGAAATTCTCCAAAGGCCGCATAGCCAAAGGCGCAGGATGAACAAATTCATACTGCAAAAATTCCTGCGACTGTAAGGAGGCATCAAAAATAAACGTGACATCCGGAGATGTCAATGATGCTGCCCATTGTATCCACCGTGGGTGCAAAGCTTTAGAATTCAGTACAGTGGCCTTTGTCACTGCCTCTAGTACAGGATACGGGGTAACAACCAATGTGCGTTTTCCATGCGACAGCGCACGTTCCTTAAGAATCGCCATTTGCACTGCTGTCAAAACTTTTTCTAAAGAGGAAAACCGCATTTTAGCCGAAGTGTACAAGTGTGACTTGTAAGCAATAGGTACTGTGTCTCCTACGTTAAAAGTAAGGTACGTGAAACCCACCGCCCTAGGGAGGATTCGTATCACCAGGTTGGTGTGGTTATCATGAGTCAGTAAGAATTTAGATTCTAGAAGATCAGCCTGCAAAGATTGTAAAATAGCTGAATGTTCTGGCAGCCAGCAAGATTTGGTAAAAGTAGGTTGTATCAAAGCAAACAAAGGCTTGATACGCTGGGCATATTCGGGAATATATGTACGCCCGAAATTCAAAAATCCCAGCAAGGACTGTAATTTTTTCAGAGTTGTAGGAGTGCGCAGTTGTGCGCATTTCTCCAAGAAGTGAGGAGCCAATTCTCGACCTTCATTGTTGAGCTCATAGCCCAGGAACAACACTGTGTACTCTGCAATATGAGACTTCGCAAAGTTGAACTTGTAACCAAAGTCCGCAAAGTTACAAATTATGCAGTCAACGCGACACAGATGCGTCCAAAGCTCGTCATATGTGAGACATATGTCATCCAAATACGAACACGCATCCGTGTCCACTCTCTCCAAGAGAGAGACAATACGGGCAGAAAACACGCCTGGACTATTGTTATAGCCCATCGCTAAGCATTTAAATTGGCACTGTTTGCCGCCACAGGTAAAACTGTTCAATTGGGAACTCAGTCCATCCAAATTGTGGGCAAAAAAAACGTTGGAAATGTCAAGTGTGGTTTTAAACTGCTTTCGCACAAGACCATCCACAAGAGCAGAGCCGAGGGTATTCTGTACTGCACAGGTACGGCAATGCGAGTTTAAATGCCGGTAATCCAATACCAAACGGTACGAGCCGTCTGGCTTGGTTACAGTAAATAGAGGGTTATTCATTGGTGACACACAAGTTTCAATTACACCTTGATATTCCAATTGTTCAAGGATTTACACGACGGAAGCCTTAGCTTCACGTCAGATGGGATATTGAGGTTGAGGCTGTGGCATAGACTGCAAAGGAATGTTGTGGTGTGGGGAAAATGTATCCCACCCACAATGTGTATGGTACAAAGCCGGCGCAAGTGCCTTAGCCCACTCTTCTGCAAAATTCAGCGCATGCTCTTTCGAGACTGTGTCCGCGAAACTAGGGAGGATTACCTCCACCCCTCTCGGAGCCGCGAGCACAAAACGTGGGGGCCAGTCAGCCTCCGCTAACAAAATGTCATAGGTAGTTGTAAGATTTTCCCAAAATACCCCTTTGATGGTACGCTGTATGTCACCTTCAATTAAAAGGACTATTTCATAAAGTCTATCAGGGGGAGCTACTCTAGTATCAGCTGTCTCCACAACAACATATTGGTCTGTCGCTGTCACCTTCAGTAGTGGACGCAGGGCCTCTTGCACTATCGTAATCTCCGTCGCGCTGTCCAACAATGTCAGCGCCCATGTCAGATTCCGTAGCCAGGTTCTCACTATCTGTGACATATCTCGCTGTTAACGCAACAACTTTCTTTTTCTGAAACTGGGGTGTCTTTTCGGTGTTGAATCGTCCTGCTTGCTTTTACTGCCTTTCGGGCGGGGCTGGTCGCGTCCCTGCTGGCCACCCCGACCTCTGCCGCCTCCTCCACCACCGGTTGACGAGACCGATGAGTCCTGAAAAGAACGAGGAGAGCGTTGTTTCGAAACCTGAAAACGATCAGGTGATTTTACCATCGCGCGATCGTGCAAGTCATAAACATGTTCTGTAGACGCAGGCACTGGAGATGCAGTACGTGACTCCTGTTTCTGCTGTTGTTGTTTAACCTGTTTTTTTATTTTTCGACCAATTTTGTTTTTTAGCCTTGGGCTGTTCGTCTGTTTCTGACTTTGGCCCTTGGGGTTGCTTTTTGTCTTTAACAGAGAAAGGCTTGACACCTAAACTATTGCAGCCCAAGGTTTTATAAGCCACCACAATAATTCTTAGTAACTGTCGGGGGTTTATCGGCACCGGGAACTGCCAGCATTAGATACCTGAAAGCTTACTGCATCTCCCTTGACATTAGCAAGTACGGGATCAGAAACTACGTCAAAACTGCTGCATAGGCGCATACCCAATTAACCGCTGCCTCGGGTCCGTGCTCATCTTGAACACGCTTAATGACCAAGGGAAGGACAGTCATGGACAGAGTGCCGAAGCACCTCGTATACACTCCCACAAAAATCTTACCCCAAGACTCACAGTCACCAGCTTCTGGGATCAGGTCTTTAGGCATACTAATTGTCAGGATCCTGTGTTTTTCACCAGGAGTCGTGTTAGGAAATACTGCTTCTAGCTGGTCAAACTTCTCGGTAAGCCAGAAAGGAAAGTCATCCTTATTCTGGGGGCGCTTGCCCATCACTGCGTTTACCATTACAGGGCTAAGCTTCATTCCGCCCTGTCCGGCTGGAAGCGCCGCAAAACCTGGGGCCCCGCCCGTGAGATTGCGGGCAATGTATTGTACTAACGACCTAATAACGCTAATAGTGACTACATGTAGTCGTCTTATATCTGCAAGGGGACACACTCCTGCTTGAGAATGCGGTGTAAACCCAGCCAAAACAGGCCAAGTAGCGCCTGGAATGGACAAAGGACCTAATCTCGGAGTTAACAAAGAGTGAGGTAGGGCGCCATTAAACCAAACTCGGTGCTGCCAAGCATTAATCGGAACTTCCTGTCTCCTATACGGAACATATTCCTGTAGCATGGCAGTGGGAGTGTGCGTGTCGAACACATTAGTATTTGAGTTCACAGCTGGGAAGGTCACCCACGAGTAAAAAATCTCAAAAGGGTAAGCGACTTCCGCACTCACAACCAAAACTACTGCCATGCCATCCACGGGGACGTTATAAGTCTGCAAATAATTGCGTACCGCTATGCGATTATGCTGCGGTATGTCAACGCCAGCCATAAACACACGGAAAGAAAGTGGTACAATAAGAACCTACATAGCACAAGTGTCATGCAATAAGACCACCAACGATTGGGCGCCATGTCGCAGGGATTCTGCTCCTACATCGAACTGTGCATAGAGACTTGAAACCTCAGTGAATTAGGGTGTGCCAAAACTCACCTTAGTATCCAAAATCCCCTACCAGACTAGCAATCAGTGTCTCATTGGTTCTTACACACCCCCAATGATTAGACAACCCAGAACATGAACTTAGAACACCTCAGTTCATGTGGAACACATGAACACTCTTTCGTTATACTAACATACCAGTCCAGAACGAGTAGTAAATGAGGACACGTGCAAGTTTGGAATATTTATTTCTAATGCCGTGTTCTCAGGCGCGGTATCTTAGCTAATATGAGCAAACATATTATAAGCAACAAGGTTATCTGCATAGTTACTATTCCACAAAATACAAAGGGAGAAAGCATGGTAAAATGCTAAAGGGAAGAAGGCTAAATTACACCTAAGTCTTACCTTCCCTTGCTAGTATATTATATTATATCTAAAGAAGGTCTCTTTGGGTTTTAGCAGGGCGACCCCATACCTCTGGTTTTAGTAGAAAGGGATCACATCATCTTCTACACCAACGTTCTGCATGCGAATATTCATCAAGTGTGTCTGCATGCTCTGCGCAGTGCATTATTAAACGCGGTAAAAGCCAGAGTTGGCCACAGCTGTACATGTGTTATGTCTAAGACGTGCGCTGATCAGACCGAACAACAACCACTGTGTTAAAATAACCTTGAAGGCCTCGGCACTCGCTGTACAGACATAGCTTACCAAGCAAAGCTGATACTATAGGAAAAACATATTATTCTTGTGTGAAGCAAAATAGTCTACTAGGCTCAAAGCACTAATAACAATATGTGCCGTGTGCTGAAACTGCAGAAAGGAAAGATGGCGTTTAAACTTCTAATAAGCTCATGCTAACTTAACACAGTGTGAAGGCAAAGCCTATCTCCATGACACGGCACATACTCTGAAAATGAAAAGTATTTGATCTTTTAGATACATTGTATGACATGGATGATCAGCATAATATCAAAATCATTGTTTTGATAGAGAGTCTGGATGAAAGCTTTTGTAAGGCAATTACCAACTTGTTCACAGTGGCATTAGTCACCTGTGCATTAAATGTGCTTTTCAATCTGAATTCGTCGGGTGAACCCATTGATGGTGGTATGTGAAGGAAAAAAAAGCTTCTCATGTTAATTTGCACATAAATTTGAACGCATCAGTCTATAACTTGAACAATGATGATGGAGTTGTGTGAATAAATGACAAACCTTTCTGTAACACTGCATTCCCTTTAGTCTATGGATAATCCTATACATTTACTGCTGAGTTCTCCAGGTTACTTGTCTCTGGTAATTTTCTAACTGCTCCTGGTTTTTCTTTTTAGTCGGATCCAGGTAAAAGAAAACAGTTTGTGCAAAGGTAGATGGAATTTCAGCCGTAATATTCTTTTCCTTCAAACCCCATTTTATCCCACATATCCAATAGGGAGGCGATAGAATCCCCTCCAGTGCCTTCAGCCTAATGATTCAATCTACTCTTTGACTGAACCAATTTAATTACGCTTGTGTTTTATTTCATTGCAAATCTCTGAATAGTAGATTATGCTTATGAAGTCATTTAGGTGTGTGGTCAACAAACCTATATATCAATTTCCATTCAGATCTGTAAATATATGCAGGGTTCTCAACCTAATTGCAGTGTGCTTCTTTCTCTGGGACCTGTTTTGTTACTGGCCTGATTGACAGCTAGTAAGCAGGTGATCCTTCATAGCTTATTTGCTTTCTAGATTCTACTAAACAGGATGCCTTTTGAGTGGTTAATCATTGAGTAGGGTCTCATTCTGATGTCTCATCATTTGGTTGACGATCCTCTTCAGTGGTTAATTTTTAGGTCAAAGCCTACCAGACAGTACAGCTGTCTGGTTTGCTAAATACATCTTGGGGACATTCAGAAAGCTGACCTAGGAATCCTTTCTGCCTGTTGCTTACCTTTGGCTTTGTGGTTTGTAACTCACATGTTCTGAATTTCTATTTGCTGGCTTTATTTATTGTAGGCTGTCCATTTTGAGTTTGTCCCTCTCTTTGCCCAAACCTTGTTCACTGTATTCGTCCATGAACACGCTTTCTGTAAACAGGCCTTTAAATCTTGTTCTTATCTTGTCACGTTTGCTGCGAATTTGAAATACAGAGATCAAATGTCAAGCTGAATTCTGAGGGAGCTTGGGGTTTGCTTTTCTTTATCTAACTTCAAAGTGAGAGCATGTATGTGACAATCCTGCTGAATACCCATGTAAGTGGAAAAGGGTGTAGGATTTTCTTTTCTACCACACAACAAAAAGAAAATGAACTGTGCTGATGGGTCAGAATATATCAGAATTAGTACAAATGAAGCACTTTTTTAATTAAGTGTGGTGGAACCAAATATTTGAATATGAACAAAACACATTAATACACTAGATGATGACATTTGCACGCATAATTCTTTGTGTGCAGTAAAACTGTATTTCGGTGCCAATGTAATGGTCGTTTCAACTGAAAATGTGTTGTTTGTAATGACCGTGCAAGGCCACACCATGCATACTCCCCACTACGCCACTCCACTTCACTCTATGCTCTTCCACTCTGTGCCATGTCACTTTATTCTACGACACTCCACTCCACTCTGACATGTCACTCCACTCTACACCCCTCCACTCTAAGACACTCAGTGACACCCCACTTGACTCCACGCCACTCTAATCTATGCCACTCACTCCACGACACAACATGCCATACCATGGCCCTCCAAACCACTTGCTCCACTCTACCCTCCTCCACTCCACTTTTCTCCACTCTATCCCTCTCCACTTCACTACACTCTTCCCCAATCTACTCCATTGCACTCTACCCCACTCCACTATACTCCACTCTAATCTACCCACCCTAATTTACCCTACTTCAATCAACCCAACTCCACTCCAATCTACCCCACTCCACTCCAATCTAACCCACGCCACTCCAATCTACCCCACTCTACTCAAATCTACCATATTCCAATCCACTCAATCTACCTCACTCCACTCTCCCTCAATCTACCACACTTTATTGGAGAAATATGTAAACACAGTTACTACGGAATATGTAGAAGCTAACAACGTTCTTCATCCGAGTCAGTCAGGTTCAGAACAAACTTCATTACCGAAACGGCCCTGCTTGAAGCCTCTGAAACTATCAAAACTACCTTGGATAGCGGGGGCAATTCAGTTCTGGTGCTGTTAGACCTTTCTGTGGCCTTCGATACCGTGCCCCATGACCGACTCCTATATTGAGTTCGGGACTGCGCCATTCATGGCACAGTTCTTAAATGGTATACCTCTTTTTTTAAGCGGCCGTAGGCAAATAGTATGCCCCCCCTTTGTCAGCCCCCATCCTCCCCATGAAAGTCTGGGTACCCCAAGGCTCGATTTTGAGCATGTCCCTTTTTAATGTGTATATGGCCCCCTCACACTTCTAGCGGAGGAACATAGTGCAAAAACCGTGTCCTACGCCGATGACATGCAACTTCTGTTCATCTGCGAGAAGGACTCCATGTTCAGAGGCAGGGAAATAAACACCTGCCTGATGGAGGTGTTCTTGTGGCTTAGAGGGAACCAATTAAAGTGTAACCCCGAAAAGTCAGAGATAATTTTCTTCGGCTCCAATCTTTGCGAGGCATGGCATCAGTGGTGGCCTCGGGACATGTCCCCGCCAGTGGCCTCAGTAACGGTCGAAATAAACCTTGGCGTTAAGCTGGATACAGACATGTCCATCAAGACTCAAATCTAAATTGTGGCTGGCACCTGCTTTGGGCTTCTAAAAATGCTCAAAAATTCCCTCCCCCTACTCTCTGTCTCCCTCAGGAAGATGGTAGTCCAGGCCCTGATCATATCAAGACAAGACTATGCTAATATCCTATACTTGGGTCTACCAGATTTGCTACTAGGTCGCCTGCATGTGATCCAAAATTCGCCAGCTAGAGCCATTCTTATGGTTGGCCCCAGGGCACATATGACTCCCCACTTAAGAGCGCTGTACTGGCTACTGGTACGCAAGAGGGTCCAGCTTAAGGCTTTTTTCTTGGCATTTAAGGCCCTACACCACTCTGGGACACTTTATATTAGGAAAAGGATTCTACAGTACGCCCCTCAACAGATGATAAGGTCCTCTACTCAACACCTGTCGACCATCCCTAAGTTCTGCCGCTCCCCCATGGGGGCCGCTCTTTTTTTAAGTGGTGGCATCTCGACTACGGAATAGTCTGCCACTTGCTCTTAGACAGATAACGGACCTCCTTGTCTTTAGGAGGAAGTTAAAAATCTGGCTACTCCAACAGTAGTATATGCTAGCTGCTTCAAGTACATTCTGCCTGTCATGTGGTTTTAGCGCCGGGAGTACCACGTGACTTACAAGTTCCCAGTTACATTAAATTACATTACAATCAACCCCATGCCACTTCAATCTAATCTACCACATGCCACTCAAATTTACCTGATTTCAATCTAACCCAATCCACCCCACTCCAACCTATCCCACCCCAAACTACCCTACTCTAACCTAATCCAATCCAAACTACCCCAATCTACCCCCACGCCATTCTACCCTACAACAATTAACCCAATCTGCTCACCTCCAAACTATCCCAGTCCATACTACTCCAATCCATCCCATTCTTCACTAATCTATTCCACTCCATTCAAATCTACTCCAATATATCCCATTCCACACTATCCGGTTCTACCCCTCTCTACCCCACCACACTCTAGACTACCCCACTCACCCCAATCTACTCCAGCTCAATCTACCCTGATTCAATCTACCACACTCCAATCTGCCTCACTCAAATTTACCACAATCTACCCCACGCCAATCTACCTGATCCACTCTACTCCATTCTACCCCACTGTAATCCGCATTTCCACTCTATGCCAACCTACCACTCTCCACTGTACCCCAATCAGCCCATTCCACTCTACCCCAATCTACCATACTCCAATCTACCTCACCTCACCTCACCCCACCCCAGCCCATTCCACACCTCTAACTTTGAGCCATGCTGAACAATAGCCACAATGATGTAGAACATGGCTAAAACACCTTGCCAAAGCCAATAGCTCTCAGATAGGCAAGACCTTTGGCGAGGCGTGTTCCATATATGGAGTTAATTACGCTAGGTACAGACATTCACACTCAAGCTTTGCCTATTGTACTCAGAGTGCCAAGGCCATGCATTGACTTCAAAAACTAAAGCAAACTCGGGCCCAGTGCTGCATTATTAGTATGAAAGCAAGCAGCCACCCCAGTGTTCCACAACAAGGAGGGCTAGATTGCAATTGAAGGTCGCACATTTGTCCCAGTTGATGGTGTAAGGGTCAATCTCCCAAAACCCTTGTACCAGAGCTGTGCAGACCCCACAGTGTACTGTATGGAGGTAGAAAGAAAACACAAAGACGTGTCAGTATATTATTCTCCTACAGATATTTAACAGGAGACTTGGTATTTATAATTATTATTTGTCCTAGCAGCATTGGAATGTATCTTAAAGTAGGGAGCTTGGTGTTCTCGGCCTGAAAAGGTGTATGTGGTGGGAGTATTTGGAGTAGGAGTCAGCCTGTGTGTTTTGAGGGGCCCGCTTTGAGTGTCTGGTGACTGACAAAAGTTCTCTCACCGACTCGTGTGGATGGGAAATATTTATATTCCATGTGCCTGTATTCCATGCACATTACGAGAAGAGTGGTGAAGGGGTGATGAGATCAATACCAGTAAAATCAGAATCCGTGGTCTAAATTTTTTAATTTTTTTATTTTTTAATTTTTTATTGAGACCAGACATTAAACAGTACAAATTCCTACTTGCACAGCAGAATTGGTTTAGTAATACACAGTAAAATAAACAGTCGTTAAACAGGTTAAACAAGTAATAAGCAAAAGCATTCTTGAAAATTAAGACTGAAGAAAGCAATTCAGAGACAAATGAGAATAAAAACACAAATATGCAGCCTAAATATTAGTTTTCCTTCATCCTATCCATTCCGCCACTGGCGCCCAGATTCGAGTTGCAAGTTGCCGCCTCCTCCCCCCTTTATGAGAAAAAACTGAGAATTCTAGCCGATGTATACCTAATAATCTTGGTCGCCACTGCACAAATGTTGGAGCTTCCAGAGAAAGTCATTGAGAGGTTATGCACAACCGGACCTGCGACATAGCAATGAATATGAGGGGAGATTCATTTGCAGAGTTACTGCCAGATAGTGTATTACCAACCTCTACCCCAAAGATCACAAGTGACGGAGTCATTGAACATCTAATCTTGAGTGTATTATTGATAAAGCTCTCGATATCATCTAGAAACCCACAAAGGGGTTGACAAGAATAAAACATATGTATTGCATCGGCTGCCAACAGCCCACAACGAGCACAGACATTACCCTTTGTGGCACCCCATTTTGCGATCTTGGCGGGTGTGTAATATAAATCTAACATTGCCATATAGCTTTGAGTCTTGAGTGAGCCGGACACAATAACCTGACTTACAAAGTTCATAGGTCGCACGCTACTCCACCATTCCAGCGTGTGTACCCCAGGAGCATCACGCTAGATGTAGTTTTCTCAAAGCGGGTGCGCTTATCGAAAGTTCAGAAGTGTGATGCACAGTTGCAGGCCAACTCTGGACACCGGTGTTTCTGGATAATTGTCCGTCATCAGCAGAGTGTAGGATGAGTTTCAGGGGTTGCTGTGCAGGCTGCCAAAGTGTTATCAGGTATGGTACCTCTCCGGGCGCGTAGGGCGTTACCTGAGCTCGTCAGCTCAAGGCTCAAGGGAGCCGAATTAAGTACAAAGTTCATAGGTCGCACGCTACTCCACCATTCCAGCGTGTGTACCCCAGGAGCATCACGGTAGATGTAGTTTTCTCAAAGCGGGTGCGCTTATCGAAAGTTCAGAAGTGTGATGCACAGTTGCAGGCCAACTCTGGACACCGGTGTTTCTGGATAATTGTCCGTCATCAGCAGAGTGTAGGATGAGTTTCAGGGGTTGCTGTGCAGGCTGCCAAAGTGTTATCAGGTATGGTACCTCTCCGGGCGCGTAGGGCGTTACCTGAGCTCGTCAGCTCAAGGCTCAAGGGAGCCGAATTAAGTACAAAGTTCATAGGTCGCACGCTACTCCACCATTCCAGCGTGTGTACCCCAGGAGCATCACGGTAGATGTAGTTTTCTCAAAGCGGGTGCGCTTATCGAAAGTTCAGAAGTGTGATGCACAGTTGCAGGCCAACTCTGGACACCGGTGTTTCTGGATAATTGTCCGTCATCAGCAGAGTGTAGGATGAGTTTCAGGGGTTGCTGTGCAGGCTGCCAAAGTGTTATCAGGTATGGTACCTCTCCGGGCGCGTAGGGCGTTACCTGAGCTCGTCAGCTCAAGGCTCAAGGGAGCCGAATTAAGTACAAAGTTCATAGGTCGCACGCTACTCCACCATTCCAGCGTGTGTACCCCAGGAGCATCACGGTAGATGTAGTTTTCTCAAAGCGGGTGCGCTTATCGAAAGTTCAGAAGTGTGATGCACAGTTGCAGGCCAACTCTGGACACCGGTGTTTCTGGATAATTGTCCGTCATCAGCAGAGTGTAGGATGAGTTTCAGGGGTTGCTGTGCAGGCTGCCAAAGTGTTATCAGGTATGGTACCTCTCCGGGCACGTAGGGCGTTACCTGAGCTCGTCAGCTCAAGGCTCAAGGGAGCCGAATTAAGTACAAAGTTCATAGGTCGCACGCTACTCCACCATTCCAGCGTGTGTACCCCAGGAGCATCACGGTAGATGTAGTTTTCTCAAAGCGGGTGCGCTTATCAAAAGTTCAGAAGTGTGATGCACAGTTGCAGGCCAACTCTGGACACCGGTGTTTCTGGATAATTGTCCGTCATCAGCAGAGTGTAGGATGAGTTTCAGGGGTTGCTGTGCAGGCTGCCAAAGTGTTATCAGGTATGGTACCTCTCCGGGCGCGTAGGGCGTTACCTGAGCTCGTCAGCTCAAGGCTCAAGGGAGCCGAATTAAGTACAAAGTTCATAGGTCGCACGCTACTCCACCATTCCAGCGTGTGTACCCCAGGAGCATCACGGTAGATGTAGTTTTCTCAAAGCGGGTGCGCTTATCGAAAGTTCAGAAGTGTGATGCACAGTTGCAGGCCAACTCTGGACACCGGTGTTTCTGGATAATTGTCCGTCATCAGCAGAGTGTAGGATGAGTTTCAGGGGTTGCTATGCAGGCTGCCAAAGTGTTATCAGGTATGGTACCTCTCTGCGACCTATGAACTTTGTACTTAATTCGGCTCCCTTAAGCCTTGAGCTGACGAGCTCAGGTAACGCCCTACGCGCCCGGAGAGGTACCATACCTGATAACACTTTGGCAGCCTGCACAGCAACCCCTAAAACTCATCCTACACTCTGTTGATGACGGACAATTATCCAGAAACACCGGTGTCCAGAGTTGGCCTGCAACTGTGCATCACACTTCTGAACTTTCGATAAGCGCACCCGCTTTGAGAAAACTACATCTACCGTGATGCTCCTGGGGTACACACGCTGGAATGGTGGAGTAGCGTGCGACCTATGAACTTTGTACTTAATTCGGCTCCCTTGAGCCTTGAGCTGACGAGCTCAGGTAACGCCCTACGCGCCCGGAGAGGTACCATACCTGGTAACACTTTGGCAGCCTGCACAGCAACCCCTGAAACTCATCCTACACTCTGCTGATGACGGACAATTATCCAGAAACACCGGTGTCCAGAGTTGGCCTGCAACTGTGCATCACACTTCTGAACTTTCGATAAGCGCACCCGCTTTGAGAAAACTACATCTACCGTGATGCTCCTGGGGTACACACGCTGGAATGGTGGAGTAGCGTGCGACCTATGAACTTTGTACAATAACCTGACTTGCAAGTTCTAACACCGGAGATGAACCAATATCAGCAATTCCTAATTTCAATTCCCACTTGGAACTTTGGACTGTCAGATCGTCCGGAAATGTTGAAACTATATATTGATACAATATTCCTATACTACTTCTCTTCTTAATTAAATCAATAAATGGTACTTTCTCCAGCATACCAGGTGTTTTCTTCAAGTATTTTTGAATAAAGCTTTGGATCTGTAGATACTTAAAAAAGTCATGTGGAGATAGCTGATATTTATCTCTAATGTCGCTATAAGTTAAGACAACACCGTCCTCCACCAAGTCACCCAGCCAACAAATACCTTTACTTTGCCATCTGTGCATAACATGATCCTGAAAGATACTAGGAAACATTCGAGTGGCTTTAAACGGCGTATACAAATTCATATTTCGAGTAGCTAATTTCCTCCTGATCCGCCGCCAAATAGTCCATGCCGCTATCAAGACTTTAAAGCGAGTTCTCTTATAATAGCTGGGTTCAAGGACCTCAAGAAAAATCCCTTTTACAGCAGACCCCAATCCAATCTCGAAAATAGTCGGACTATTACATATTGGAACATTCGCTTTATCCCCTCAAATCAACATGCCAATTGCTTGAAGCATTGCAACCCAATAATAAGTAACAAGGCTAGGAACCGACCAACCCCCTCGATCACGGGGAAGACACATCCATTTGGATGCCCTGCGTGATCGCCTATAACCCCACAGAAACCTATGGCAGACCCTATCTGCCTTAATTAGACTTGTTTGAGAAATCAGAAGAGGGATGGTCCTAAACAAATATAAAAACTTAGGAAGGACTAGCATCTTAATAACACTACAGCGTCCATATAAGGATAGATGCAGGCTATCTAATCACTCTAATTTAGTGTTGACATCATCTATAACCGGAAGAATATTTAAATCCGGGATAGTATCTACTGCCGAGGTTATGCGAACCCCTAAATACGTAGCAACGGGAACTACTGGAGCATCCGATATTGCCATACCAGGTGTCTGAACCACCTGGGTCTTCGAAACATTAGCCCGATACTGCCCCCAAAATTCCCTGCTAATTCCTTAATTTCCCTGAGAGCAGATAAGACGTCTGATGTTATAACGACTATATCATCTGCGTACGCTAACAGTGGTCTAAATTTGGAATGTCAATACCTGAAGCAGTCGAAATTCTAATTGAAAATTTAAAAAGCAGAATTTTGTATTGAGGTATTGGAAACACAGGAGGCATATGTGTGTGATAAATTTCTGACCCCCCCCCCCCATCCTCAGCAGTGCAACAAGTGTCTGTGGGTTCAGGGACCTCAGGGAACCGCGGCCATATCTCCTGTGCTGTGCGCTCTCTCTTAGCCTACTGGAGGAATTGCCCTCTACCCGGGTTAAATATTTCTGTTGCCTCCTGCAAGGTACTAAAGCATCTAAGATGATACAACCCCAGTCCCGCCTGTGGCCATTGTCTTTACTAATTGCGCAAAAAGCCGGATATTCCAGATTTCCAGCTCTGGCCCGTAAGGTGCTCTATGAAGCACCCCCCTGTACAGCACAATCCCGGTGTCTGCACACCAGTCTAATCATATGTGGCAAGGTTCCAGGTGTTCTGCTACCACATAACAGTAAAGACCCCAGATCAGCATCAACATATGTATCCATCAATATGGACGTCTCTCAATTTGACTCATTATCAAACCACTGGACCGTGTACTGCACATGCGATGCTCGATAGCAAATTTCAATGTCCAGTACTTCCATCCCACCATAACTCATTCCAATTTAAGCATGGTAAATTCACCCTGCGTCTTTTTCCCACCCTAAGCAGGCATTTCGTGGTTATGGTATCCTGATTGGATAAGTGGTATTCTGCCACTGCCTACTTGAGGGGTCTTTTTTTTTTCATTGGAGCATTCCATGGGGGTGTATAAGTTTTATAGCTCTCCCCCCTTTTCATTGCCCTTTTTCCTATTTATACCTTTCCCTCTTGCAGTATGTTTTCACTTTCCTCTCCCTGATGCTCCTTGCTGCCTATACGATTTGGTGTTATTTATTTATTTATTTTACGTTTTTGCTTCCGTTTTCAAGCTTTTACATGCCTTTTTTTTCCTTTTTAACTTCGTTTTATCATGGCAAACCGCCACGTTAGAAGGATAAATTAAAAAGTATTGGCATAGCCAATAGGTCTCGCTTTTGGGACCTTATAAGTATTTAGTTATGCAGCACAATACCTTTGGTGCAACAACATCAACTGATGCATGGCTAAACACTTATAAGTCCCAAAGGCAAGACCTACTGGCTATGCCAATGCTTGGTCTGAATTTAGTCCGGTGTCCTGGAAGCTGAATAATTACAATATCTTCAAATAATAAATACTATGTATTACCTTCCCCACATAATTTTATTCTTTGGTCTCAAAATGTAGGTACACTGCACGGCTCTTTTTGGCTTGTGCAAAGTGGCCCGTTCTGAGACGAGCATCCACAATTCAAAAGTAAAAGGAGAGGCAGTGGATGCATTTCATTCTCAGTGGTGAACACATGGCTAAATAGCACCTATAGAGTGAAGGGCCAAGAGTCAATTTAAGTTAAGTGTGTGTTCCATGTGTGGACATTATTAGCAAAATACCAATAAGAGGCAAAATTTATCCAAAACAAGCATTTACAATGCAATGGTCTCGGCATTATTAACCCCTTCGCTGCTCATGACGAGCTCAGCTCGTCATGAGGCACGGTTGAGCTGTGCTTATGACGAGCTGAGCTCGTCTTTAATAAAGGGAACTCTGTGAATCCAGCACCGGGGGGGGGGTTGGACCGCTAGCAGCCAAGGTGTTAAAGGTAGAGCTATTGACATTGCTCATGACTTTTTTTTTTGAATCATAAATAAATGGCATTGTCATTTACATTGTCAATAGCTTAATCGTTAAATAAATGGCATTGTCACTTACAATGCCAATAGCGTAATCGCTCACAAATGCAGGACCCATTGCATTTACACCCACACAGAGCCACACTGTGTGTGGCGCCCGACTTGTATTTTGCTGTTTCCGTCATTGCATCCAAATATGTGATACACATCATAAATACAAAGTGTGCCGCCCGACTAGTATTTTGCTGTTTCCGTCATTACATCCAAATATGTGATACAAGTCACATCATAAGTACAAAGTGTGGCGCCCAACTTGTATTTTGCTGTTTCCGTCATTGCATCCAAATATGTGATACAAGTCACATCATAAGTACAAGTCAGGACTATTGGCTTTGTCAGTGGTTCTTAGTTGCACAAGATAAATAAACCGCAACTATGGCTTGTATATAATATTGAAAAAGCTTTGTGCTCGGAGGAGTCAGAATGCCACCTGGGACCATGAGCCAAAACTGTTACATCACTGACCATTATAGATTAGAATTGGGCCTTCAAAGCCATCACGTTTGGCGGAGTTATTAGACTCTGGCAAACAAAAAGCGTAGTAACGGGAGAAGATATCATCTACTGCGTTGTAATGCCACTAACCATCTGGGACACAGCCATTGCGTGGTAACGGCATGCAATGTAATTGCGAGCTATGTAATTGTTTTTCCGATGTTAAAACTAAGTTGTAATACCATGCGTTGTTACGGTTTGCGATGTATCGTCACACATCCGTGTGCCGCCCGACTTGTATTTTGCTGTTTCCGTCATTGCATCCAAATATGTGATACACATCATAAATACAAACTGTGGCGCCCGACTTGTATTTTGCTGTTTCCGTCATTGCATCCAAATATGTGATACAAGTCAAATCATAAATACAAAGTGTGGTGCCCGACTTGTATTTTGCTGTTTCCGCCATTGCATCCAAATATGTGATACACGTCAGATCATAAATACAAAGTGTGGCGCCCGACTTGCCATTTTGCTGTTTCCGTCATTGCATCCAAATGTGTGATACAAGTCACATAATAAATACAAAGTGTGGGGCCACACTTGTATTTTGCTGTTTCCGTCATTGCATCCAAATATGTGATACAAAGAGAAAGCAAAGAGTAAGCCAGCCTCTGGGGATCAGATATGGTGAGGAAAAAGATTAGGGCTGGCAAAAGTGGCTCCTCGCTGCGGGACGCCTGAGTGATTTTTATGGCACTCCGGCGCCTTTCCAAAACGTGGCCGCTCCTCCCAGGCCGGCAGGCAGGAAAAGATGCCCACTGCCACACCAAGAGCAGAGATCCTGGCAGAAGAATGGTGCAGGCGCCGAGGCTGGAGACATGGAGCTGCGCCAGAGCCAGCGTGCTCGCTGCATCGGAGTCTGAGAAGAGACCGAGGGAGCGGGGTCCAGGGAGCAGCGGGCAGCGGAGATGTTAGGGCACAGAGAACGGAGCAGCTGACAGCCCGGGCACCATGAGCTCACCCTTCCCTCTGCCCCGGCCGCTGTGGCGCTCTGTCAGCCTGGCCCCCGCTCGCTGCTCGCACCATGCGCCTGGTGGTGCTGGGCAGAGCGCCGTAGGAAAGACAGCTAACTCGCTGCCTGCCAGCTGCGTGCCTTTATTGTGTGTGTGTGTGAGCCGAGGCAGCATGGCAACAGAGACGCTAGCAATGGCAAAAAACATCCCTGTAAAAAAAAAAAAAAAAAAGTAAACTCCCACAATGGCCCACCTCTGAATGACGAAACAAAGGGGCTTAAAAAAAGTCAGAAACGCCCACGAATCTGCTCCAAGACTGATTAACATCATTCTCTTCCAATGGCTAGCCTCCATTTATGGAGCTAGCCAATGGAAGAGAGAGGCGGGTTCAACCCCAGTACTGAAAAACACAAGATCTCGGCCTGCGCAACACTGCTGCGCAGTGTAGGCTAGACCGAGCCCAAAAAAGGATATGGATCCCATAGACCATATAGCATTTAACATTTTTGGAATGCATATTACGCACCCCAGATCCAGAGATACTGGTGGGTCTTTAGGCATCAAAGCTATCTCAACTTATTTGAAAAACACAAACAAAGTACAGCAAAACGCAATTTGGTCCACCACCCTGTATTGCTTCTTCACAAACCACCCCCTGAAGCACATACATCAATCTCAGTAATCCAATTAAAAAGATTAAAAAAGGCGCACAGTGGCAAAGAAAATAAGAAAACGTGTAAAGAATTTTTTTTAAAAAGCGCCTAAAGTTGCTGTCAGAGGGAGCCCAGGTCAGACTGCCCCTTACTCCAAGCACGTTCAGAGTCCACTAACAAAATGTGATAGTGCACCTCGAAACAGGGAGACCAATCTGGCGAACACACACACTGTCAGCAGGGACATTGTTCCAGTACACTCCACCATTCCTGAATCCTCTTCCCTTCAAAGCCCAATCACCCACCTAGATGGGACCCCGGACTTGCACATTACCAGTATAGAGCCAGAGCTGGCGCTCCTCGAGTGGAGGGTGGGGTGCTAGCAGGGGCCCACAGCTGAACATCTCAAAGTAATGGCCTAATGGAACTTCAAGAAGTGACCCTGGGCATCACCAATCAGCAGCCTAGGTCTAAAGCGCGCTCAAGCAGCGACTTAAAGCTGGAGCATCCACACTCTGGGGTACGTGGCAAATCATCAAAACGCTGGCACCAATGAAAACAGGATATCCTTCTGGACTGAATTGTACCTCCAGTATTGGACCAGGGAAGGATAAAAGATGCAAGGTTGAGAGAATGCCAATTCGAGGAGCTAGAGAAAGATACTTAATGTGCAAGAACCAGAGGCAGAATAGTTGCCACCACCGACACCCCTTGTCCCCCAACAAGGAGCCATCGTTAGCAAGCAGGAATGACAAAAAAAACACCCCTCCAAGCAAGGAGGCAGGGCATGGTAATTCACCTACAAGAAGCAAGGGTAGGGTAACCCTCCACGACAGAGCTGGAAACTTGGAAATCACAGCAGGGTAATGCCTCATCAAAAGTCATGCTGGACCACCCCCGGCAGGGTGACAAGGCCTGGACGTCTCTCAGAAAAGACCCGGGGCAAGAGCATCACCAACCAAGGCCAAGATCAGCAGCTTTGTCTGAGTGCTGCTGCTGCTGCTGCTGCTACAGCCTCCAGTGGGGGCCCAGATCTGAAGCAGGCAGGACCCCAGAGCTTGAAGCCCTACTCCCACCCCAGGCACATCAGGGTGAAGTACCCCAGCTATGGCCCCAGGGTTGGGGAATGTCACAATAATGAAGAACCCTCAGCGGATGCACAGGGCACCCATGTCGGGGCCCCAGAGGCTACAGGAGCGTCCCCGACTGGGTATTCTATGTCTCCCCCTACAACCCCGGTGCAGCTCTACTTACCCCTGCCGTACCCCAACACTTACAGTCAGAGCAACATTCAGCAGCTGATCTGAGAGGCGGGGTCAGGGCAGGCAGAGGCATGGCATCCGGGATGTCTCCCGGGAGATAGGCGCAGGCGTTATCATAGAAATGGGTTGTGCCACCTTGGGATAATGGGAGAGCTAGCAGCCATCTTTAAATGGTGCCATTTGTAGTGAATGAAATAGGGATCGATGAAGATATCAAAAGATTATAAAACATTTCCTATAAGATGTTATAATTGATCAGAGATCTTTAAAATAAATATATTTTAGTATTGTAAGAAAGGTATTGATGAAATATTTATACTGTCATATTTCAGTATTTCACCTAATTACAAAACTATTATTATAACCAGTATCACACAATGGAATATTTTTATCGTTTTGACAGCGTTGTCCTTGAGCAAAGTAGATACAAGACTGTGCGAATGTGACCGTCGTTCGTTTCAAGCTTAAGATGGAGCCATAAAAAATTTCTATAGGGATCCCGTGACGACTTTTCCACTTGCCTGGGCGTGAAGAGGGACATATTTCACCTGTAGACTACCAATGGCTGAGATAGAAAAAGGCCAAATCGAGAAATTAATATCTTATGTGATCCAATGAGGAGGCCATCATGAAGGAGTTCAGGTTTACTGTCCGAGTTTGTCAGTTGAAGCGAGAGAGGTTTGGAAGCTTTCAGTTCATTGAATGCCCAGTTACCTATCGGTATTTTTCATTATTATTGGTCCCATACGTCCTTGGGAAGGTCATTAAACATGAGGTGATTGAATCTCAGAAATGAGAAACAAGCATTGGTCGCGCGCGAGGGGCCGCGTGAGTTGCGATCTGTGGTGTGGGAGAAGCGGGAGTTGTGTGCGCGCGAAAGTGAAACTGATCGCAATCGCGATCAGGCGCTGAAAGTTGGCGGCTGCGCACGCATAACCGCAAGCTTGTGGCTAGCAATAGCCTATGTGGGCACTTTTAAAAGCCACTCACTAAATGTCTCGCCAGACCAGCGCATGCGCTGGCTCTAACGAGACCTAAAAATGGGTGACAGGAGTTCTAGCCCATGCGTGGACCTTGGCCACCACCTTGGAATCACTTTTTCTTTAAAGAATTATCATTTCAGTATTGCCAGTTACGCATGTATCATGAGGCATGCGCAAACATGCAACTGGCAATAAGTATTGGCAAAGTCAGTAGCTCAGCCTTTTAGAAACAATGCCTATTCTCTCTGTCGATGCTTTCTTCCTTATGATACCTGAAGTACTAGTACAAAGTTGTGTCCAGGGGAGAAATGTATTGTGGCACTGTGTAATAGCACTGCATGCCAAAATGTTGGCAATAAGAAGACAACTACATCGTTGAAGTTCTGATTGGAAGTGGAAGAGAACGATGTTTGAAACTGCCTCTCAGAAAGAGATGACGAATAAGCAGAAGACCTGGAAAGAGTTAAAAAAAAATTAGAAGCAGTTAGGCTTGCACTTTATTAACGAAGGGTAGGACACATTGATGGTGATCATTTGAAATGTTGACTTATTTGAAAAGGTTTCCTTTGGGGGCCATCTTTAGAGATCGCGCAAACACTTAATTTGTTAAAACATAAAATAAATAAAAATAAATCTGTTGCAGCGTTTTCACTAAATTGGGAACATTTGTAAGTAGACTTCACTGCCTCATTTTCACGCGTCCCTTCATCCTGAAAGAATGTCCATCAATATGTGCAGGCCCTGTAAATATACATCTAATGTGGACACCCACTCTTGAATACTCACATTCCCTGTCCCTTGGAGTTTGGCTGCATGGGAAAGACCTTTGACCTTTTTTCCACCATTTCCGCCATGTTTCCATATCGGAGTTTCCCAAAGGGCAATTCAGAGGTAATCTTTCAACTATGGATATGGCAGATTTACCATGGTCTGTGGTTTTCCAAATGCCTATTAATGGAAACAGAAGCAATCTGTTAGAAATTGGGTTGCTGTTTGACTGGGTCATGAGCCCTAGAAAATCAGCAGCCACAGTCCTAGTCGGGGTACCAACCAAGCATACCCTAAATTAATCTATGCTCACCATCTGGTAGCTTGGCACAGAGCAATCAGGCTTAATTTAGAGGCAATGTGTAAAGTATTTGTGCAACACTTTAAACAGTAAAACGTGAAAGCCCCACATAAATGTTAGAAAAATAGAACTTAATTTAATTTAAAAATAAAAGACCAAAACGAAATAAAATCCAATAAGATATGAATTTTGAAAGAAAAAAATGTATATAAGTGCTTAAAAGAAATAAGGGCTTATTTGGGAAATCTATTCGTGCTGGACTGGGATATCCATTCGTGCTGGACAGGGAAAAAATCAAAAGTTCTGTCTGACCACGATGGAGCACGGGCCGGATACAGGGACCCAGGGATGCCTGCTGAAAAACAGAATCTTAATCCTGGCTGCGTTAACGAAGAAGATGCAGGGTGCAGCCGTAGAGATGTGTTGGTGGTGATCTATGCAGTGGCGGCAATGCACCATTCCTGATCCACGCAGAAGCAGCGCTGTGTCCGCTCCAATGAGTTGCGATGCGGAGATTCGTCGTCGAAGAAGCCATCCTCGGAGATACGAAGACCTTGTGCCAGGCAGAGAGTCATGCATTGGTGGTTCTGAAGGCGATGCGTTGGGCAGATCCACGCAGCAGAGGTGATGCGCCAATTCTGGTCCACACAATGCCGGCAATGCAACAGTTTGACAGCAGTTGCGTGGGTTTGATAAAGCAAGCACCTTAGCCCCACTTCCAAGGGGCAGGCTTGGGGTGACGTCACTTGGCAGGGGAGACTCACACATGGCAGAGTCTATGTGCAGAAGCAGGTATGTTGGAAGTCTTTTGGGTCCCTGACTTCAGATCAGGGGGCCCAGCTAGCCCTTAGAGTCACTCTGGGTTCAAGTGATGCAGGTCCAGTCTTCTTCACCCAGGAAGGGTAACAGCAGGCAGCAGAAGCAGTCTAGTGGAGTAGTAGTCCAGCAGAGTGGCAGTCCTTTAGCAGAACAGCAGTCCTTCTTCCTGGTAGTCTTCACTGGTTCAGAAGTGTACTGAAGTGATGGTGTCAGAGGTCAAGTATTATACCCGGTTTGGCCTTTGAGGTGGGGAGACTACAAAGACAGGTCTTTAAAGTGCACAGAGGTCCTCTCTTCCTGCCTTGGCTCCAGGCTCACTACAAGGGAGTATTTAGCCCTTTATGTTGGGGCAGGACACAGCCTATTGAGGTGTTGAGGTGAAGCTGTGTCTAGCTCCTCCCTCCCATCATCTCATGATAGCCCATCAAGTCAAGTCACACCTAAATCCCTTTGTGTTTGGCTGTCTAGGGGGAGTACACAAAGCCCAGCTGTCACCCACCCCAGACTGATTAGACAAGGCATCAGGCACCAAATGATTAAAGTAAGACAATGCCAACTTTCTAAACGTGGTATTTCTCGAATTAAAGGGTGTGAAACCTAAAGAAAGATCCAAGACCACCAGAGAAAAACACTAGTTCCAGAAAGTAATTAACATTTTTTGGAATTGTAATTTCTAGGTTTTGCCAAATTTTCCATGCATTCCTTAAAAGTTGACAGCCTGTGTAAATTAGGTAATTAAGAAAGGGGGTGGAATTCAGATGGAATGAGGGTTGTGTAGAGGGGCGTAGGAAGGCAAAAAGTATATACAAGGTTCCCAGTTTGCAATGGTATAACTCTGGATTTACATGCAACATCTCCACTTATGGGATCTCATACTTGTTTGGAGTTTCCAGTTGGGAACAAGCCTTGAAGCTGAAAACACCATCATTGCTTTTGCTTCCAGCTCCTTGATTTGGTCTGAATAAAGCATTCAGGTACCAAAAAGGAGGACCTGGCATTGATGTGCTGTTTCACATTTAGGACTGACATACTGTGTCAAATCTAATGTTGGAACTGACCATCAGCCTCTCCAGGACCCGAAGTATGAATGGCTGTTGGGTCACACGATGGCAGCCAGACTTTATTGTGGAGCATGTATCCAGAGTTTAAAATTGCAAGGAAGAATAGTTGTAAATATAACTGATCTGGGATGAAGAAAGGAGGAGAGCAAGCAAGACATGGTGCTGGTGTGCACTGTCATGGAGGGGGCAGTGTTTGGCAAACACTGGGACAAGTGTCCATTAGAGAAGGATGTTTTCTGCTTAGAGGCTGAAGAGGAGACGTTTGTGAGAAAACTCTTAGATGATCATAAATGAGTTATGTATGGATGTGGTCTTTTTTAATGCAGGAAATTCAGTGAGATGGAAGTTTTTCTATAGAGTACACCAATGTTCTCTAGAAATCGCCAAAATGAAACACAATATTGAGAGTAGGTTACAGCTGAAAGACAATGGAAAAATATGTGGAAAAAGGCTGTTTGAGATTGATGTGTTGAGTGGACAAATGGGTCCTTTTATGGTTCAAGGAGGGTTTTTGCAATTTGTTTTGTTGTTAATTGAGCTCTGAAGTCGTTGGGGACCAGGAGTGTAACAGCCGTTACCAGAATGGCCCCTGACATCGCCATCGCTATCCCTGATGACTATAAGATCACACGCAAGGACCGCACCGACCATACAGGAGGAGGAATCGCTATCGTCCATAAGAAATCCATCCGCATCTCTACCAGCTCCGACGCCAACCTCGCTAACTCCGAACACCTTCACTTCCAGATCCACATCGACCCCAATACAACTCTTAGAGGCACCCTCCTCTACAGACCACCAGGACCCCGCGCAAAATTCAGTGAAGACATCACGGACTTCATCACCCCACACGCGCTCCCCTCCAAAGACTACATCCTTCTGGGAGACCTCAACTTCCACCTTGAAAAGATCAACGACCGCAACACCGCCACCCTCTTGGACAACCTCGCCAACCTCGGACTTAAACAACTGGTCACCTCCCCCACCCACATCGCAGGTCACACACTCGACCCCATCTTCACCTCCAGCAACCATGTCTCCTTCAGCCACACTACGGATCTCCTCTGGACTGACCACAGCTGCGTTCACTTCACCTACAACAAGCCGAAACCCATCATCCACCTCCAACCAACTCTACAAAGAAACTGGAACAAAATCACCACGGATCAGATCTCCACATCGCTCCTTCGAACCTCCCCAGCCCTCTCTTCTAACGCCAACGAAGCCGCCTCCAACCTCACCCTTTGGTTATCCAACACCGCCGACACCTTAGCACCACTGAAAAAACGTCAACACAAACTTGGCAACAAGAAGGCCTCATGGTTCAACGATGATCTCAAAAAATCCAAGAAACTGTGCCGCTCCCTTGAAAAGGCCTGGAAAAAAGACCCATCCACCAGCAACAAGGACGCCTTCAAAAGCGCCACCCGTACTCACCACCAACTGATCCGAAAAGCCAAGAAAACAGCATTCAAGGATCGACTTGACAACAACGCCCACAACAGCAAGGAACTTTTCAACATCGTCAAGGAATTTTCCAACCCCTCGGCCAACTCCAACGACATCACCCCCTCTCAAACCCTCTGCGACTCCCTAGCCTCTTTTTTCCACAACAAGATTGCTGACATCCACAACAGCTTTGACAACCAACCCGGAAGCCAACCCACCCTACCATCTGCTGACCATCTTCCCCCCGTAAACACCCTTAACGCCTGGAACCCAATCTCCACTGAGGACACCATCCGCCTGATGAATTCCATCCACTCTGGATCCCCCACAGACCCATGCCCTCACCACATCTTCAACAAAGCAGACTCCGTCATAGCTCCTCACCTCCGAGACGTCATCAACTGCTCCTTCAACTCCGCTACCTTCCCAGAAGACTGGAAACACGCTGAACTCACCGCCCTTCTGAAAAAACCAACAGCAGACCCCACCGAACTCAAAAACTACCGCCCCATCTCGCTTCTTCCATTCCCGGCCAAAGTCATCGAGAAAGCCGTCAACAACCAGCTCTCCGCCTTCCTCGAAGCCAACAAATCACTCGACCCCTCACAATCTGGCTTCCGAGCCAAACACAGCACTGAGACCGCCCTCATCGCAGCCACAGACGACATTCGAACTCTACTGGACAATGGAGACACAGTCGCCCTCATCCTCCTCGACCTCTCTGCAGCATTCGACACAGTCTGCCACAGCACCCTTTTACAACGCCTCAGAAACATCGGAATCCAAGGAAAAGCACTGGAATGGATCACCTCGTTCCTAACCGGAAGAACCCAGAGAGTCCGCCTCCCACCATTCAAGTCCGAGGCCTCTGAAATCATCTGCGGCGTACCTCAAGGATCCTCACTCAGTCCCACCCTCTTCAACCTATACATGAGCCCCCTCGCGGCCATCGCCCGCCAACACAACCTCAACATCATCTCTTACGCGGACGACACTCAACTGATCCTTTCTCTCACCAAGGACCCCAGCACCGCCAAAACTAACCTACAAGAAGGAATGAAAGAAGTCGCCGAATGGATGAAACAAAGCCGTCTGAAACTGAACTCAGACAAAACAGAAGTCCTCATCTTAGGTACATCCCCCTCTGCATGGGACGACTCCTGGTGGCCGGAAGCCCTCGGAAAAGCACCCATCCCGACAGGCCACGCACGGAACCTTGGCGTCATCCTGGATTCTTCACTCTCAATGAACAGACAAGTCAGCGCCGTATCCTCTTCCTGCTTTAACATTCTTCGCATGCTCAGAAAAACATTTCGCTGGATCCCCTCCGAAACAAGGAAAACAGTCACCCACGCTCTAGTCACGAGCCGACTGGACTACGGAAACACCCTCTACACAGGTACCACCGCTAAACTCCAGAAGAAACTACAACGAATCCAAAACGCCTCAGCCAGGCTCATATTAGACATCCCACGCAACGAACACATCTCTGGTCACCTTAAAGACCTCCACTGGCTACCCGTCAATAAGAGGATCACTTTCCGACTGCTTACCCACGCACACAAATCACTCTACGACATCGGACCAGACTGCCTCAACTCTCGACTGTCCTTCTACACCCCCTCCCGCCAACTTCGCTCTTCCAGCCAAGCCTTCGCCACTGTACCTCGCATCAACAAGACCACCATGGGAGGCAGATCCTTTTCATACCTGGCTGCCAAAACATGGAACTCACTCCCCGCTTACCTTCGCCTCACCCAGAATCACCTAGCGTTCAGAAAGCAGCTTAAAACGTGGATATTTGACAAATAATCCTCCTCCCCTTCCTAAGCGCCTTGAAACCCTCTGGGTATGTAGTGCGCTATACAAATTTTATGACTTGACTTGACTTGACATTGTTTTAATTACAACGTATTCAGAAGAAAAGGTATTCCTGATGTAAGACTGAGGAATAGTGGTGGGCAAGAAAACCCCACCACCACGAAGGAGTGTGAGAGGAAAAGTGTGTCTGAACAAAAAAAGAAGATATATCTTCTGAAAACAAATAGACTTTCAGAGGCCCTCAGTCAAAGGCTTATGGTGTGCCTATAAATGTCAATGAGGGGAAGAAAAGTGAAAGAGAAGGTACATGAAAGTCTGTGCTTCTAGGCTGGCACTTCGGATACTGCAGGTGAAGCCCTGTATGAGCTTCTGGGTGATAGTCCAGCTCATAGCTCAGTTTGTGCTCTCTGGTAGAGCAAGGCTGAGTGTAGATAATGAAGAAGTGAAAGGAAAAGTATTGTCGAGAAAACAGGAGTTTTTCACAAATGGGCTAAAAAGTCTTGTCACAATTTTTGAAGCTCATTGAGTTTGTGGAGCTGTTGAAGACAGTAGCGCATTCCAAGGATGGCTATGTACATTTTTGTGTGTGAAGTTTCAGGACTGTGTCTTTGTACAGAGGGAAGCCGATAGTGACACGCGGGTGGGTACCTTATGGATTGTATATGATTGTGTTCTGTTTTTTGGCAACCAATAAGTAAGTTGCTTTCGTTCTAATTATTTAATTTTAACATGGAATTTACAGAACAATAACTCAGTATAATTTACATTCAACATGGTCTTTTAGGAACAATGGTGAAAGGGAAAGACCTGTTTGTGTTCCCTGTTGACTCAGAGCAGTTTCTGAGAGCAAATGTGTTAAGAGACTGCCTGAGGCAGAAGGCTCTGTCCACTTTAAAAATGATTTGTATCTTGGTCTCATCTCCTTTTCTCCTTTCTCTTGTTTCTCTGGGATTCTTTGTTCTTTTTCCTTTCTTTTCTCTTTTCCTTTCATTTTTTCGCTTTCTTCTTTCCTGCTATTTTTTGCTTTATAGCTTATAGAATATTTGCTATTTTTGCTTTTCCACATCCATTATATCCTATGTATAATGATATCATTTTCATATCTTATTTTATTATCTATTTACATATGTACGTATTTCTGTATTTTCCTCTAAAAACTTTTTAATAAAAAATTCCAACACAAAAAAAATGATTTGTAAAGGTTTAGAATGCCCAGATGTTAATTCCGCCGCATAACAAAATCTCTTTGAAAACTGATCATTGTAAAAGTAGGGTTTGTGACTAGTGAAGTGAAAAAAAAATCTTTTGCTGCATGTAACTATCTGGGACCACCTTACATAGAGCTTTGCAATCTATGTTGGTCCCTGCCTCTGTATGCATACAAGAGCAGAGAGTTGCCCCTGCAAACATCCTTTTGTAATTAAACTTTGTCTGTCAATACTGTGGGACCTGTATCCTATGAAGTTGTGCTAATTGATAATTTCTTCTGACTTGTAACCCACCAGAGACTCCAGATGGACCGGATGGTCTGGACGCCACTCACCACACTACAGGCCATGTTTCCAGGGCCACAGAAGCTCATTCAGAAACGCTACGACAAACTGCTGGACTACAAAAGCCACCCACAGAAATCTTCTGGAGAGGCGCTGGATTTGTCTAGGAAAGATTTTGAGGCTCTCAATACACAGCTGGTGGAGGAGCTTCAGGTGTTCAATACAGCCGCCAGGACCATTTTACATAACTGCCTGCACTGCTTCGTTTCTCTCTTGAGGGACCTCATGCTCACAGCTCTGCAGTCCACCTCGCGTCCCAAGGTGCCAATGCTGGTAAGCATTTCTTCCAGGTTCAGTGCCGGTCGAAATCCATCTGTTGACCACTAGACATGATGAGTTGATGCTATGCATTGCCCTCTAAGTTACCTGCACAATATTACATTCAAATACAAAAAAGCAACTGAGTAGTAGATTTGCCTAGAATGACAAGTTGGCTTATCGCCAATCATGATCTTGTGTATATTTCAGCCTCTGCCCACCAATATCAACGAAGTCCAGACTCAGGTGATGGAAGAACTTCACAATCTGAACTTTTTCAAAGACAACAGCAGTGCAACATTCATAGAACGAAAGCTGAGCTTCGAAAAGAAGAAGGTGACCCCTATCACAGTAAGTTGGTAGATAGTTTTATTTTGTTGCTTAGTCTGTCTCTTAACTTGCTAGAAGTTATTTGAAAACTTTCATAGGAAAGGAAAATTGATGCCTTCGCTGGCTTCTCTAACTGGGCGCATTCACTAGTCTGTATCCAGTTGCAGCTAGTTTGCTCTGAGCCATTGCTCAGAATAATGTACTGGTAGTCTGTGATAAGGGTGTTTTTTAATATATATTTTTTTAAACTTTATTTTTGATTTTACTTTTTATAATTTATTCAAACAATCAACATTACAGCATATAATAATGCATTGGCATTTGTACACTGTTCCAGAGGCAAACAGGGCTACGTTTCAAATCAAGCTACAGTAGAATCAACAATGAGACCACATTATGAGCAGCACGTTAGTACAATATAATTATCGGGGGGTATTCATTAGGCTCAGTTCCCCAAGTCCGTTCCATCCCGGTTTGCCCCTCCTTCCGTAGTAGCCCCACTGGATGTTGAATCACTCTGAATACCATCCTCTCCCTCCGAGTTGAGGGCCATACCACACAACTGGCTCCATTCCATGAGGTCTGCCTTTAAGTAGTGATAAGGGTTTGATGAAATTGGGTTTCAATAATTAATATCAAAAGCTTTTCATGTTCATTTAATAGTGCTATTTGTGGTTGTAGTGCAAACTGTAGTTTGTGTAGCAATGCTGTTTGCATGTAGACAGCACTCTGTAGTGTGAACACATTAAAAGCAAAAAGTGAGAATGCATCTCTTTTACCCAGCCTGACTTGTGGTATCATGGGGTGTGGTCTGCGAGAGTGAGGCATCTGTGAGGGTGATGTGTGTACATATTGATGTGGGTGGTAGCTTTAAAATGCTAAGTATTCAAATCTGTTATTGTTAATGTTGGAAATGGCCCTTTTTGCAGGGTTATCCCCAAACTTTTTGCTTCTTCCTCCTCTTGTTTCCTGACTTCTTTGTGTTGGTTTTAGGACTCTGGGCACTTTACTGCTGCTAATCAGCGCTAAAGCGCATATCTCTCTGTGTAAAGTGTTATGGATTGGTGTTTCCATGATTGGATATTTGATTTACTTGTTAGTCTCCAGTAAAGTGCACTGAGTGTGCCAGGGCCTGTAAATCAAATGCTACTAGTGGACCTGCAGTACTGATTGTGCCACCCACCTGAGTGGCCCTAAAAAGGTACCTCAGACCTGCCATTGTAGAGTCTGCGCGCAGTTTGTAACTGTCATGTCGACTTGGCCCGTGCACAGACTGGGAAAGGGTAGCCCCCGATATTCTAGGTAGGTCAGGAAAGGGCTGAATAGACCCGGGCTGCGATTGGGGAAGAGGGAGGAGATTTCCTTGCACCTCAAAGGGCCTGGTCTGCCTCTGACAATGCCGTCTCCACCCCCTACCGGTAAATAACACCAGAGAAGGCAGAACTGGTTCAAGACACCCTCTGGCTGGAGGATCAAATGATTTTTGGATACAAATACTAGGGCCCGACCCTGAACTTTAGAACTCTTTTGGATCAAGAAGACTGCCAAGAAGGAGAGCTGGAGAAGCTGTGAGGAGGACTTACCACTTTGCTGTGTGCTTTGCTGTGTTGGCCTGCAGTGGCTGCTTCTGTCTGGAGCAGTGAAAGGATTGGACTAAAATGTCTGCAATCTGCTATGTGAGTTTCTCCAAGGGCTTGAGGTAGAGCTTGCCCTCTGTTCAAGAAGTCTCAGGAACAACAAAGACTTCAAGCTCTTCTGCCCGCAGCACTGGTGACTGTGTGTTTTGTGCTGCAACAGAGGAAAAGCAACTCAACGACGTCTAGGACGCCGCTGCCGACTCTGTGTCCTGACTGCACCGCAGAGGGCACAGGCGCAATGCCGCACTGTGACTTTGGTCTCACTGACGACACCTGCTGATGCTGCCACTGAGCCACTGCTCACACCGCGACCTGTGGGCACTGCACTCCGCACTGCCTCGCTTCACGACGATGCCTTGGCATCACAGAGGGCATCGCCACAACACCTCACTGCGACCCTGGTCTCCCCTACGATGCCTGCTGACACCGCCACTGAGCCGCTGCTCGCACCGCAACCTGTGGGCACCGCACTCTGCACCGCCTCGCTTCACGACGAAGCCTTTTTATCCCCGAAGATGCCGCTCCACACCGAAATTGACGCCGCTGCTTGCACCGTGGTTCGAGGACACCGCTCGTAGATATCTCAACACACCGCCCTCATCCCGCACCTCAGCCTTGGCCTACCGACGACGGAACCATCGACTCCAGTTCGTCAGTCGACGACAGTGCTTCAGCAACGATGACGCCGCTGCTTGCACCGTGACCTGCCAGCACGGTGACGAGCACTGCCTTCATCTCGCACTGCGACCCTGGTCTCACCGATGACGCCATCCGATGCCGACACGAGCCGCTGCTCACACGGCGACCTGAGGGCACCGCACCACTGCACTTCGCACCGCAGCACACGACGCCTGCCGACGTCAGCGCTCCTGACTCCAACAGAAAGGAAATCGACCTGCAACGTGTGTGACTTCGAGGGCCCCGACAACTCCTGCACCGACTTCCGGAACCGACGCCTGCAGACGCCGTGGTTTCGGAAGCTCCACGAGAGTCGCAGACAGCCTGCATTTCTGAAAGGTACTGTTTGCGGGTCTTCCCGACACCATAGCTGGCTCACGACACCGCGGTCAGCCAGAACTGTTTGAATTTGTTTGTTTACGACGCCGTGATAGCCCCGGACAGAGCTATCGACATTAAGGAACTATTTTTAAGGCATATTTTGATAGAAGAAGATTTTGAAGCACTGTATGGTGGATTTTTATCATATTTGGTCTTGTCTTAAGTATATAAAAATGTTGGATATGTTTCTAAACTGGTGTGGTGCCCTTTTGTAGTGCTTACACTGTATTACTGTTGGTTATGTGCAAATGCTTTACAATCTGCTTTTAAGGTAAGCCTGATTGCTCGTGCCAAACTACCAAGGGGGGAGCAGGGGTTATTTTAGGAATATAACTCCCTTATCCTGACTAGAGTGGTGGTTTCTGCCTTGCTTTGGCACATGCCCTAGCCTGCCAAAAATCCCATTTCTAACAATTACTTTGCTGCATTCTGACCCTTCCTTGGCGACAATTGGTTATTCGGGAGCTTGGCAAAAGCTGCTTTGTTTTTAATGGTGCCCTACACCATATTATCTTAATTTAGATTACTCACCCTATTTTTGCATGTGCTCCGTCCGTTCACTGGTAACAAGGAACCTTTACTTCTTTTTTGAAAACATTTTTTATTATTTTCATATCGACCAGTTACAAAATACAATGTCATCCACAGCCATCCTCTCTCAAATCTTCCTATAACCCCTTCCCAGCACATCACAGTTGAGCCATCAAATGATACATATGAGATCTATATGATCAGGACCTGATGATATGCTTATCGCCACGTAACATTACTAAATGATAAGTATCTTAAACATCTTACTTATACTATTCCTAACCCCAGTCCTGGTTCCCCCCTAGCCCTCCCCACCGGTGTGTTATACATTAAGCACTGAATTCAAACCTTATTGTGTACGTGCACTGCGATGTAGCGTTTTCCACAATGTACCTTTCAAGGGGACTTTCCAAGCATAAGAGTCTCTACCTATTCCTCGTCTGAGTGGAGATCAGCCAGAGACTGTACCAGCATTTCCCAGGCGTTTGCAGATTAAAGCGCTTTCTCATTATTCAGACGCCGTGCCTGTTGAAATCTGAGTGTACTCTCACTACTGGCCCACTTTTGCATCTCAGCCTTCCATCTCTTGCTATTGGGGCCCTCCTTCGACTTCCAATGCCTTGTTATTTCCCTTTTAGCTAGCAATAACCCCAAGTCCACAAATGTACTAGTCCACTTTGTCTTGGAGGTGTGAGGAAACCAGTGCAGTATACATGTTGCCATGTCAAATGTTAAGCGTCTCTCCGTAACCTCATTCAGTATGCTCCCAACTTTTTCCCAGTAATCTCCCAGTTTTGGGCACTCAGAAGGAACCTTTACTTCACCCTCAAACGAGTTCCCCCTTTTCCCAAGATTATTTTTGCAAAATCTGTAACAGCAAGGATTTGGTTAGTAACAGGTCAAGAAACTGCTAGATAATGCTACTCTGAGGAAATGCTTAGTTTACTTCCGTGCATGTCACAGCTATGGTAGATTCTTACAAAGCTCCTACTTAGCTTCTATTATGGTGCAACATTTCATTTCAATAGAACCTTTCTGGGGAAGAATGACTTTGTGTTTGTGTGTCTTGTTGTGGAAGTGTTGCTTGTGCAGGGCATTCTCAAATCAATTGTCCAATCAATGCCTCATACACGTCTCCTCATCAGTTGCTCCCTTGACAGCACAGGTGAACCCGATAATGGACCAAATGTGGCAGTGGAATTGCTGGCACTGCTGCCAATAGGCCGAATTATGTCTGAAAGTATCTGTGGCATCAACATTGCACACTACAATGCAACTACCACTTACGGCCTTTGGGCACTCAAGCATTGTCTCAGCACCAGGGCATAAACTGTCCCAGGGCAGCAGTGTCTGCGTTCTGTAGGAGTGACATGCAGTGAAAAGAGTGTCTCAGGGGCTCACAAACCTTCACTTTGAACTGAAGGGCTACTCTAGGATTGATAGGAGAAGCTATCAGATTGGCTGTTACAGAAAGAGCTAAGATGGGCATGTATCACTGTCTTGTACAGGATAAAGAATGCACTCGGATACACTGAAATGGCAACAGCTATGTGAGCTCTTTTATGGATTTCACTGGTGTAGTGTAAGCCTATATTTGTGATGTAGTGTTTTGTGCTTATTTTCCATGTATTATAGATGTATTTTATTTCTCAAGCAAGTCTTAAGAGTGATTCTAAAATTAGATGGCCGGAAAGGAAGAAGTGGTTGGCAAGAGGTTGGCAAATCGCAAACATCATAATTCTCAGATTTGAGATTTACAACACAAACCTTATAAAATGTTTCATGTTTTAAGTATTTTAAGTTTTCATGAAAAATTTTGCAGCTGTGTACATGTCGTGTATGAGAGTGTGTATTTAAAAGCACCACAGAAGGCACGCATTACCAGCTAAAACAACTGCAAGGAAGGGTTTAGTCTGGGTAAGGGACGGTGGGCTCAATATACTCCATGTTTGACTATTGTGCGATAAATTGATGCACACAGGGAAGGAATTTGGGCTTGGCACAAAAAGGTTTATTGTGCATGTGTGCTATAATCATCTTGTCAGTCTGGATTAAATCCAAAGGTCAGACACTTCATGTTTTTGGATCAAAAAGAGTTGAATCGGAGTGAATTCCTTGGTGAACAGTTGGTTGAAAATTCACAGTAGGAAGCCAGCTCTTTATGTAGTATATCAAAACGAGTTATTCTGTGCAAAGGGTCCAGGTATTCCCTTGTGAATGGATATGGTTTGCTCGAGCAATCACAAGGTGCTCTTTTAGAGGGTAGTGTGTTCGAGCAGCCTTAGCTAACCAGAGAGGAGTGTGAAGCATCTGCAAATACACACAGCAGTCAATAAACGATTCACATGACCCACTAAGGAGATTAATACCAATTTATAACAAGCATTGGAAATGCAATAGGTCTCGCATTAGAAAAGTTGGATCTATTGGTTTTGTAAATGACAATTTTATTTTTATGTGTTGGTCTTGAAAATAGCAAAATGAATAGCTTTGTCATTAACAATGCCAATACTTTTAACTTTTGCAAATGTGACATCTATAGCATTTGTAATGCAACATGTTTTGTATGTACGTGACTTAGACTTATGTTCAGTGTATTTTATTGTGTCGAAAATCCAAGAACAGAGGTGAAATATTAACATTTTTGTGACAATTGTAATAAAGCTTGAAACATTGAGAGAACATATTTGAACCAGTTGTTGTTGAATAGTTGCACAGAGTGATGCTGTGAGGGTGATAGATAGAGTGAGTGGCGATAGATAGATAGATACATAGATAGAGTGAGTGGCGATAGATAGATAGAGTGAGTGGCGATAGATAGATAGATAGATAGATAGATAGATAGATAGATAGATAGATAGATAGATAGAGTCCGATAGATCCGATAGATAGAGTCCAATAGATAGAGTCCAATAGATAGAGTCTGATAGATAGAGTCTGATAGATAGATAGATAGATAGATAGATAGATAGATAGATAGATAGATAGATAGATAGATAGATAGATAGATAGATAGAGTGAGGGCGATAGATAGATAGATAGATAGATAGATAGATAGATAGATAGATAGATAGATAGATAGATAGAGTGAGGGCGATAGATAGATAGAGTGAGGGAGATAGATAGATAGATAGATAGATAGAGTGAGGGCGATAGATAGATAGAGTGAGGGCGATAGATAGATAGATAGAGTGAGGGCGATAGATAGATAGATAGATAGAGTGAGGGCGATAGATAGATAGATAGATAGATAGATAGATAGATAGATAGATAGATAGAGTGAGGGCGATAGATAGATAGATAGATACATAGATAGAGTGAGTGGCGATAGATAGATAGAGTGAGTGGCGATAGATAGATAGATAGATAGATAGATAGATAGATAGATAGATAGATAGATAGATAGATAGATAGAGTCCGATAGATAGAGTCCGATAGATAGAGTCCGATAGATAGAGTCCGATAGATAGAGTCCAATAGATAGAGTCCAATAGATAGAGTCCAATAGATAGAGTCCAATAGATAGAGTCTGATAGATAGAGTCTGATAGATAGAGTCTGATAGATAGAGTCTGATAGATAGAGTCTGACAGATAGAGTCTGACAGATAGAGTCTGACAGATAGAGTCTGACAGATAGAGTCTGATAGATAGAGTCTGATAGATAGAGTCTGATAGATAGATAGATAGATAGAGTGAGGGCGATAGATAGATAGATAGATAGATAGATAGATAGATAGAGTGAGTGCGATAGATAGATAGATAGATACATAGATAGAGTGAGTGGCGATAGATAGATAGAGTGAGTGGCGATAGATAGATAGATAGATAGATAGATAGATAGATAGATAGATAGATAGATAGATAGATAGATAGAGTCCGATAGATAGAGTCCGATAGATAGAGTCCGATAGATAGAGTCCAATAGATAGAGTCCAATAGATAGAGTCCAATAGATAGAGTCTGATAGATAGAGTCTGATAGATAGAGTCTGATAGATAGAGTCTGATAGATAGAGTCTGATAGATAGAGTCTGACAGATAGAGTCTGACAGATAGAGTCTGATAGATAGAGTCTGATAGATAGAGTCTGATAGATAGATAGATAGATAGAGTGAGGGCGATAGATAGATAGATAGATAGATAGATAGATAGATAGATAGAGTGAGGGCGATAGATAGATAGATAGATACATAGATAGAGTGAGTGGCGATAGATAGATAGAGTGAGTGGCGATAGATAGATAGATAGATAGATAGATAGATAGATAGATAGATAGATAGATAGATAGAGTGAGGGCGATAGATAGATAGATAGAGTGAGGGCGATAGATAGATAGATAGAGTGAGGGCGATAGATAGATAGAGTGAGGGCGATAGATAGATAGATAGATAGATAGATAGATAGATAGATAGAGTGAGGGCGATAGATAGATAGATAGATAGAGTGAGGGCGATAGATAGATAGATAGATAGAGTGAGGGCGATAGATAGATAGAGTGAGGGAGATAGATAGATAGATAGATAGATAGATAGATAGATAGATAGATAGAGTGAGGGCGATAGATAGATAGAGTGAGGGCGATAGATAGATAGAGTGAGGGCGATAGATAGATAGATAGAGTGAGGGCGATAGATAGATAGATAGATAGATAGACAGATAGAGTGAGGGCGATAGATAGATAGATAGAGTGAGGGCGATAGATAGATAGATAGAGTGAGGGCGATAGATAAATAGATAGAGTGAGGGCGATAGAGTGAGGGCGATAGATAGATGTCTGTTGTTCCTGTCTGTGAGATGCGCCCCCTGTTGGTCCTGTGTGTGTGAGTTGTGCCCCCTGTTCCTGCCTGTGTGAGATGCGCCCCCTGTACCTGTCTATGTGAGATGCGCCCCCTGTTGTTCCTGTCTGTGAGATGCTCCCTCTGTTGCTCCTGTCTGTGTGAGAAGCATCCTCTGTTCCTGTCTGTGTGAGATGTGGCCCCTGTTCCTGTCTGTGTGAGATGCGCGCTCTGTTGTACCTGTATGTAAGAAGCGCCCACTGTTGGTCCTGTCAAGTGTGGGAATGAGTGAGAGAAAAGAGAGCAAGAGGAAAAAGAATAAAGGTGATAGAGAGTGAATGAAGGGGAGTCAAAGAGAGAGAGGGAATAAGGGGAGATAGAGTAAATGAAGGGAAGGGAAGGAGAGAGAGATAGAGAGAGAGAGTAAATGAAGGGAAGGGAAGGGAAGGGAAGGGAAGGAGAGAGAGAGAGAGAGAGAGAGGGGGGGAGGGAGAGAGAGAGAGAGAGAGAGAGAGAGAGAGAGAGAGAGAGAGAGAGAGAGAGAAACAAAAAACACAAGTGATAAAAAAAAGTAAGCCATGCACGAGTGATTAACGAATGCTGATATTTTTAAGCCCACAGCACATGTTACTTTGCCTAATGGGAGAATATAAAAAATTGACAGAGTGCGCAAACCACAGAGTTAATGGCCAATAAAAATAAATCCAAGAGCGAGCCGTGCACGAGTGAATAAGTACTGCTGATATTTTTAAGCACACATCTAATGGTACTTTGCCCAGTGGTAGAATAAAAAACAAATTGACAGAGTGTGCAAACCACAGTGTCAATGGGCAATAAGAAAGCAGGAGCAAAACTCCGAACTGTACTCTATTACCTGTCAGCCTCCTAAACACGATGTTTTGTGCGCAAATGATTCTGGAGGGATGTATGGTAATTAGCATTTCCTGTTCACGGCTGGGGCAAAAATTCCTTTAGATGATCGATTCTTGCTCTACACATTTTCTTCTCATTTAATACCTTAAAAAAAAAGAGAGAGAAGTCCACTGTGTCGTAGCCCATCACCCCCCAAAAAATGAACAGCAAACAATAACTACCAGATGGGAGAATTAATATATTCGTCCAGGCCACAAGCAGCAAGGAATCCAGGCGCCTGAGCTGAGTGTGCACCACGTATGTTCCTCGCTTGCATCACCCACCAGAAGGATTTCACAAGTGCTGCAAAACCAGTAGGCATAGAAACAAATGGAGAGGGAGGGGGTGGGCTGCCTACTGATGCGTGTGGCAAGAGATGGAGAATGAGAGCAATTAGGGGGGAGGAGAAGTGAGGCCAGAGCGAGGCTGATGCCTTTGATGATGGAATGCGAGCTCCCAGAAGCTGTGCCAATGGAATTAACGTCTAGACTAATGGTACATTAGTACAACTGTAACAAGCGCTATTTAAAATGGAATTCTTTTTACTAAGGCAGAGTTATGTACGTAGCACATACATAATGTTTAGCAACTATTCTGTCTGCATCAAGAACGGATGGTGGGGCAGACGTAACGTAGAGTTACTTGTGCATGTGCTTAAACTGGTGGTTTCTTTTATCCTCTCCTGATTTGTCAAAAGTAACCTGAAGCAGCTGACAACTCCCTGCGGCGCTGTCAGAGGAAATGCAGTCGCATCACATACCGGCGAACAGTCTGTGTACTTAGCAGGCAGTGTTGTGGGAGGAGTTGCAGAGGTGGGTGATGGTGCGGCGCTAGGCTAACTGTAGTGGCTAGAAGAAAAACACAATGAAAACTACAATAATATAATTCAAAAAGTGACTGGGGCATTTAGGACGGCCAACACCGACCTATGAACTCCAACATGGCGACAGCAGAGAGAGCGGCGTGGGCACTGCAGGAGGAATGAGAGGGGGGCAGGAGGAAAAGTGGCTGGTGAGACCGGCCCTTAGTGCGTCACTCAGTAAAGCCCAATGTGCTTGAATGTAGGAATGTAAATATACAGGAATAGGATTGGCCAGTATCATGACGGTCTTGCGACTTTAATTATATTTTTGCGAATGCCCTGCAGCCACCATTACAAATCATAATGGTAGCGATTTTCTCAAAAAATTGACCTGGCGCGTTGATATTTATGTAAACCATTGTGGTCATGATTCTCTTTTCGTGCTGGCAGGGGGAGGAAACAAGCACACTCCTACACCGCAAATGTAATGAGCGATGCATATCGTTGACAGCCTTGCTGCAGACAGAGCGTTAAGAGCCGGCAGCTTAACAAGAGAGAAAGAAAGAGGGAGATGTATGGAGTTGGAGAGAAAGATCAGAGACAGAGCAGAGAGAGAGGAGAGAAATGGAAAGAGAGAGAGAGTTAGTTAATATATTCGTCCAGGCCACAAGCAGCAAGGAATCCAGGCGCCTGAGCTGAGTGTGCACCGGCGGCCGTGAAACTGAAAGTACGGCCGGCCGGCCGTGAATAATTAGGGGATGAGCGCACGCTGAGAAGCTGCCTTTGATGTGGTAATGCGAGGCAGGCAGGCAGGCGGCTGGTGGCATTGTGCACGCGCTTTTTAGGGCTTGTGCTTGCGCAATGACCTAAAAAGCACATGCACTCAAAGAATTCGCCAGTGGAATCGCCAGTGGTGGTTAAAGACTGGATAAGCCCCTATAGAGCTTCCAGCTGTGCACATGTGCACAGCAGGCGAGCCCTAAAAATAACATGTACCTTTATATATGTTTAGACACCAGAATCAATACTATCATGTAAGTATGTTTTTCAAGAGAAATACTTTTGCATTTAAACAGTCGACAGTGCATTTTTCAGGGACTGCAATGTTATTTATGGAAGTAAAAACAAATACTCCATACAAGTTATTTACGGCAACGTACGAGATCAACCTCCAGGACTTGAGTTGGGTATTGGGCAAGGTCTAAAGCACACCAACAGATCACCTCCAGCGGCACGAGGGCAGCCAAGTACATTGGTACAAAACAGCATCAGGTGTCCAGTGCAAGCCAAGGGGAGGTCAGTCAACTTGAACAGATGCTGCAGTGTCGGACTGGGAGGACAGTCTGGCTGAACCAACAGGGGGACTCAGGCCTCACAATGCTCAGGGACAGGGTGACACCTTTGGTCCTCTACTCCACGTGGCAGGGGCAACGGATGCAGAGGTGCCCTTAGTCTTCGGGTTTTCATCACCAGGAGCGCTCATGGTAGATGGGACCTGCAAACAGTTGTTACAGGTGATGTCTGAAAGTACACATTGGGAGGACCCCAGTCTGGAGGATCTGGGTACAACATTGGCACCACTGGTCCACTTCAGCTCTGGTTAGGAGGCTCTAATGCAGTGGCGCTTTCTGGTGTCGGGTTTTCGCGGTCTTGGAGCCTCACAGCTCAGTCTTTGGTACTTTCAAGATGCAGGGGAACAGCTCCACTGTTTCACAGGAGTTCCTGTGTCTTTGAAGAAGTGCTGGCACTCCTCCCAGGCTTTGGAGGATCAGCAGCTTGCAGGGTGAGACAACCTTGGCCCAATTGTCGAGAATACTCAAACAGGCCAGCAGGGCTGGTGCCAAGTCGGTTGCTTCTACTGCAGTTCTTGCTTTCCTGGCTCTTCGGCCCTTCTTCTTCATTTGGTCGGCAGGATCTGATTCTCTGGTGCCAGTGGGTCCCCTGAATACAGAATTTAGGGGTGTTAGAGGAGTGTAGGGTAATAGCCAATGTGCTACGTACCCTTGGAGACACTACGCCCCCTATATGACCACTTCCTGGGGAAGGTGGTCATAACCTTGTCCCAGAATTCCAGATTTTGCCATCACCAAGATGGCTAACTTTGAAAAGGCACCTTCACTTCAAATAGCCCACCTTAGGGGTGGCACTAACCTGACTGTAGACTCGCCTGTCTGACTAATTTTCCCACCTGTCCAGGTGCCAAATGATTCTGGACAAAGGGGGATCGGCTTCTTCTCCTGTGGGAGAAATCAAATTCACATACCAAATTCACATACCACAGCGGTAGGCCATTTTAAGCCCCTGCCTTGGAATGCTAATGTGCAGGTCATCCTGTGGGAGGTGGTATACCATATCCCTTGGCCGAGCAGGCTTGGTTTATAGCCCTACTGAGAGCAAAGATTTTCACCATTGGTGGTCATTGGTGGTCAGAAACTCATCTCTGGTGGCAGACTAGTTAAAACCAGTCAGTCAGCACACCAGTAGCTGGTAGGTTTTCAGGCAGCACCTACCTATAAGGTGCCCTCTGTGTGCATTTATTACTAAATCAACCACTGGCATCAGTGTGAGTTTATTACTACAAGATGTTTGATACCAAGCATCCCTATTTTCAGCGAAGCCATCACGTAGCTAGGGAACGCGTTTTCATCAGTGCCCAACACATGCTTTTAAAAATGGCTTCCCTGTTCACTTGTATTGGCAGCAATGGAACTGACCAGCACAGGGGCATACTTGCTCATGCAGATATGCTGTCACATGTAGTATAAAAGGGGGTGGTGATGGACGGAGCATCTGATTCAATCAAACACTCACACCCAGTCAAAAGATCTGGGTTTAATCCATCACCGTTCTTTAGCCCACTCTACCACCCAAGTTCAGACATGGCTATATGCAAATCAGTCTGACCCTGTGCCTCATGGGAACAGTCCAGCCCGAACTGCCAAGCCATGTCTTCCCTGGACAAGAAACAAGCTTCCGAGGACTGGTTTCTGGCATTCCAGCCGTCTTCAGCCCGGCTTGCTTGAATCCAGTGGCAAAGTGAGAAAGGGACTCACGTCTGAGCATACCCTGCCACACTTATGGCGGCCAAAAGCAGTACAAAAGGGGGTGGGGATGGACGGAGCATCTGAATCAGTCAAACACTCACACCCAGTCAAAAGATCTGGGTTTAATCCATCACCGTTCTTAAGCCCACTTTGCCACCCCAGTTCAGACATGGCTATATGCAAATCAGTCTGACCCTGTGCCTCATGGGAACAGTCCAGCTTTTTGTACCGCTTTTGGCCGCCATAAGTGTGGCATGGTAGGCTCAGACGTGAGTCCCTTTCTCACTTTGCCACTGGATTCAAGCAAGCCGGGCTGAAGACGGCTGGAATGCCAGAAACCGGTCCTCGGAAGCTTGTTTCCCATCCAGGGAAGACATGGCTTGGCAGTTCGGGCTGGACTGTTCCCATGAGGCACAGGGTCAGACTGATTTGCATATGTCCATGTCTGAACTGGGGTGGCAGAGTGGGCTAAAGAACGGTGATGGATTAAACCCAGATCTTTTGACTGGGTGTGAGTGTTTGATTGATTCAGATGCTCCGTCCATCACCACCCCCTTTTGTACCGCTTTTGGCCGCCATAAGTGTGGCAGGGTATGCTCAGACGTGAGTCCCTTGCTCACTTTGCCACTGGATTCAAGCAAGCCGGGCTGAAGACGGCTGGAATGCCAGAAACCAGTCCTCGGAAGCTTGTTTCCTGTCCAGGGAAGACATGGCTTGGCAGTTCGGGCTGGACTGTTCCCATGAGGCACAGGGTCAGACTGATTTGCATATAGCCATGTCTGAACTGGTGTGGGAGAGTGGGCTAAAGAACGGTGATGGATTAAACCCAGATCCTTTGACTGGGTGTGAGTGTTTGATTGATTCAGATGCTCCGTCCATCACCACCCCCTTTTGTACCGTCACATGTAGTATAGTTCGCCCTGCCATAGGGCCGTAAGGCCAGCTGTAGGGGTGACTTACTTATACTGCATACAGTGTCAGCTGGCATGGCACACAGGCTGTGCACCATGTCGTATTTTAACTTTTGCCTGCACCAAGATACACAGCCTGCGGCAGCAGTTTGTTTTAGCTTGGTGGGAGGTCCCTTACGGGTGACACAAGTCATGCTGCAGCCCCTCCTTACCCTTTTTAGTACCTCAGGCACCAGCTGTACCATTTACTAGGAACTTTCAGAGGGTACTACAGGTATTGCCAATTGGGGGCACAATCCCACATTTTTGGGTAAGAGATCTGGCACTGGGGACCTGGATAGCATCAACCCAGTGCACTTCCAGTCAATCACTTCAAATACCAGGCAAAAGGTGGGGGGTGACCATGTTGAAAAGGGCACTTTTCTACGTTCACCATAAAGCTAAATGTATGATGGGACAAAACTTCAAGAACAATCCATTATTCAAAGCAGTTGTTTTCTCTAAATATTTGGATCCTCCTTAAGGACTCTTATCGGTTTCTCTCTCCACAGCCAATAATCACAATATTGGCCTCATCCCTGTGATACACGCGCTTCAATATTCATACATCATTGAGCTAGGCACAGCCTTGTTGCTTAGTGACCTACGATTTTCTTATGCAACACTATCCCAGGTTCAGGATTATCATAAATGGACATCATTAAAATAATGAAGCAGTGTCTAGTCCTTAAGAGAGTCTTTAGTCTGGATGTCTTTCACCACTGGCTTTTGAAAATCACAATATTAATTGGGATAAGGATCTGCTTAAAGCTCATCATGTTGATAGTACAAACAGGAGAGTGCCTTTCGGAACTGTCTCTGGAACTTTATTTTTATCAGCCCCAGAGATTTTGTTGGCAGCTTCATGAATGGATATGGTTCGGGTGACAAAACTGGGTTTGATGTTGAATTTGCTTTGGTCTCTGCTTTTGTGAACAAAGACCCTTGTAGGGACTGATGGAAGCTTCTGGCTTGTACATGTTGCAGACTGAATCAACACTTTTCCAGTCATACTGATTAATTCTAGAACTCTAGGTGAACTCCAACGCACTGGCTCCTGGTGAAGATCTCTTAGTTTCTCAGAACTTTTTCTGTGTAAAACCAGAGTTAAAAGCTTTCATATGATGGTTAGTTGAGATTTTCAGTTTCTGGCCTTTCCTTCATTTATAGGCCCCAACTGGCAACCACACTCTCTCCTAACTGGGTGTGAAATCCTGTGCTCCAGTGTATTTTGGACTCTTTTGTCCTCCATTCTTCTTATCTTCTATTTACTTTTATCAAACCAAGCTGGAATAAAAGTGAAGGAGCCGTGAATCAGTCTTATGATAGTTCTTCCAATTGCCTTCTCACCTGCTTTACTCACACACACACTCTTTTATTTCTAGGAACAAAATGTACCATGGAGATGTAACAGATTAATTGGGAGTTATAGAGACAGTCGCCTTTTCACGGTCTCTTCCACTGGGAATTTGAACTGAGACACAAACCTGTGCGAAGTGGGGAGGAGAGAGGCGGTCAAGGGCTGTGCCTTTTGTGTGATGAAAGGGTGGATTTATGGCAGGTTGGGACTCCACACATTAGGCTACAACTAGTTAAACAGCTGTTAGGCTTAATATTGGAAATTTGTAGCTGTAGTTTGTAGTCACCATTTTCATTTTTTCTAAAGAAGACAGGTACGTGGTACCTAGGTTTTGTTCTGTGACGTGAGTGAGAACGTGCGTGTGGGTGCACATGTGTGTGTCTGTAGCTACACGGATGAACATGTGCGGAGTATGATGGTGTGTGAAACTCATATGTAAAATACTCTGTTGAGGCTGCAGCACCTGTTATCAGGCTTTTGCTAGCCTCTTTCTGATCCTGCCTGGCTGGAGTGGCTGTCTATCATTGAGGAAATCTGCTTTGTTGAGAGATGTGTTTTGTACGGGGTATCTTACTTTAACACCATCGCTGCTAATGGTTTTCCCCTCCTGTGCTGATTGATCGGTAAATCCCATTGTTCATGACGGGCTCAGCTCGTCATCAGCACAGCTCAACCATGCCTCATGACGAGCTGAGCTCGTCATGAGCATCGAAGGGGTTAAAGGTTACTTGTCGCATTGCTATGTGAGTGTCATTCTTTTACTGACCTGCTCATGCTTCAGGTTGCCCAGGTCCCATAAAGACCTTAATTCACATTGAGAACAGATTGATAGGGCACTCCCACTGGTGACTCAGAAATCTCATCCTCTTCAGTATCTCACTTCATGGGCATCACCTGAGCAGGCAAATGCTTCTTTTTTAGTCAAATGGCCCTGACATCAGTTCCAATTCAAAATACACCTCTCCACATGATTCTCAGGACAACCTTTCAATATTCCAGTTTGCCATTAAGCTGAAGATGGCTTAGAGTCAGACACCCTGAAACTATTTCACTGCTGATCAGGGTATGGGCATTATAGGCCCGGCACCTGCACCTCCAGCCCCACAACCCCAGTGGTGCGTGGTTCTAATCAACCAATAAACATCTTGATCAAACACCAAAAAGCCAACAAGTGTTTTGAGGTAACCATTTTTACCAAGACAGGATGTTTATACGTTGAGTACGCTGGACTCTGGCTCTCGTGGTCAGATTTCTATATCACAGAATGCCTAAACTGAGGCCTTGTCAGAGGTCACAGAGGCTATTTCTGGCAAGCTGGAGTGTAGGGGCGTTCACCTGAATCCCCCCTACCTTTAAAGGTCAGTCTGAACACTTTTTTTTTTACCAAATACATGTCTTATGGATTGTTTAGCCTTATCCAGTTAAAAGAATGTGGTGATCAATTTCCTAGGTTCCTTAGTAAAGAAGTCTGTCACTGGACCTCTTTCCATGGTAGCCAGCTCATTCAATTTGAGGTCAATCTTTTATCTGGCAGAAACGTCTCCTTTCCATGGTAAGGCTTACGTTTCTGGGTAAACAGAGACTCCAGTGATATTAGATTGCCAGTTTCTCTAGGCTCCTCAGCCAAATCAAGATTTTAGGAAAAGTTCCCCCTATATTGGGCAATTTATCTTGGCATTCTGTCAAGGAGTAGTTGATCCCTTACTTTGGATCTTTCACAAACTTGGTTATGAAAGTCACTATCTTCCCATCAATCCCTGTGGTTAGAGACAGTTTGCCCTTTAGGGACCATCTTGGGCATTCTGCTTTAGGACCTCCCCTGACCACCTTGTCTAGGGGTTTTCTAATTCTGCTGCTCCCACACACTGTGCAACCTTGGCTACCACGGTCCCTTCTGAGAATCCCTTTTGATAGATATCTTCTGGGTCCTGCCTGCCCAGAGGTTCCTTAATTCCCCAAACCCCTTCCGCAGGCTTAATGTCCATACTACGACACTTTGTGCCACCTTCTGGTCACCATGGTCTGCTGACTGATCCTGTTCCTCTGATTCTTTCTTGTCATCAAAGTCTCCCGGTTGGGGTTCCAGATCTTCCTTTGAGTGGTCGCTCCCAGAGTGAGCTTCATCTATCCATTTCACCAAGGTGCTTTTGCTTGCCTTTTAAGTAAAGCCTGTCTAAGGTGTTAAAAGGCATTTGTCTTTTGCCTTCTGTTATACTCTTTGAGCTCTCTGAGGTTCAGGGGGATGAAAAGCTCCAAAGTCTTGCCGCAACAGGGAGTTTGTGCAGCAGCTGGCCACTAGAAGCAAGGTTTGCCTGCTAAGGGGCTCCAGGGCTGGCAAGATGGTCTTTTGCAGGGATGTGTCAATAGCATCCATAATCTCCTGATCAATGGGGAGTAGCATTTGTTCCTCACACATAAACGCCCCGATTGCCTCCTTCTTGGCGCCTGCCATGTTGTAGTTTAATGCTGAATTTCCTGCACTTTCTACCCAGTCATATACGGCTTGAAGAGGATACTCCTTGTAAAGAACCACCCTTGGATACAGAGAGAACCTCTATAACCCCTTCAAATTGAAGCGCTTCAGCCTTGGTGTAAGGAGAAATGAAAAAGATTAGACTGGGCCTTGTGAGTCTCCCGAATCGCCCTGGGGCTCCCTCAATATATGCCCTGAATTTTTGTGAGACGATTTGCAATATAAATTTCTTACTGCTGCAAATTGGGAGTGCAGGGACTGGCAACTCCTCTCCTCCTCATCTACCCTAGAAATGGACATCAACGAGACTCGCGGGAGAGAGAGCGTACTCCGTTCGTATATGGTGTCTAGCGCAGCTGAAGCTCCACCACACTCCGATAACAGTCCACGTTAATCCTGCCTGTGTTCCAGCCGGGCTCTGCTCAGCTTCTGTCTAGTGAAGTGGCTGGAGGTCTTGAGTTTTACAATCCTCCCAACCACCGTGGTCGGTACACCAGCTGGGCCTGCGCCACCCCCAATATCACAGAGTAGAAAGCACAGAAAATAAAGTGAGCGCATGTTCCAAAGAAAAAATATATATCTCAAAGTTTAACTCAACATCACTGAAACACCTTAAGTGTTGCAGAGTGTAGGAAGGTACCTCCTGACTATGGTTGCCCCCAACTTTTTGCCCTGTGTTTTAGCTGGTTTTTGACATAGTCGACCTGGGACCCTGCCAATCAGGACCCCAGGCCTACTGCTCTCTCTTTAAAATGGATTCCATGTACCCTAGGTACATTTCCAATTGGTACTGGGCCACCCTATCAGACCCTGTAACTTAGGGCATGGGTGTACCCAGGGCTGCCAGGGGCTGCAGCATGTATTATGCCACCCCTGGCTGGCCTCCTAAATTTGACACAACTGGCTGCATGACAGCTGGGGCAAAGTCGTGTAATCACCCTTTGCTGTAGATATAGTATACCTATATCTAACCCTAAAATGGACACACAGATTCCTATCAGTCACTCCTATGGCAGGCCTTGACAATCCTGAAGGCAGAGTGCTTGGAATCGTGTGAGATGGTGCTCTGGCATGAGCTGAGCCTGTCTGCAGCTTGCGGAACCAAGTCCTAATAGCTGTTCCATGATATCGCGTACCATATACTCTTAAGTGCATTATAATCCTCGCGGTTAAATGCTAACTTTGGTATTGCTTTATCAAAACATGTCGAGTAAGGTGTCATACGAATTGGAATACTAACCCCTCGCCAATTCTGGCGACGGGGTTAGCATTCCACCCTTCTAGAGGGACACGACATGTATGTAACTGTGAACCCCGGTTAAAGTTAACTGAAGCCTCAGCTCCACAAAATGGATGCTGCCACCACAGACACGAGTCTGACCTCCTGCTGCTGGGAGTCCTTCCAGCGAGGGAGGCCTGGACAAAGGGTTTCCTGTCCGGGGCGGTGCTAGCACCGTCCCAGACATGGTTTTGTGTATCCTGGGTAGGCAGGGCTTTTCAGGAAGTTGACTGCTGAGTGGCACCCCGGTGCTCACTACGCATAGGCCGGTCTGAGCCAGTTCCAGGGGCACACCAGCTCCTGGCCTGGGGAAGTCCGGCATGGCAGAGGGGTGTAACCACCCCCCTCCTAGTCCCACCCATAGGCAGGACCTAGTCACCGGGTCAGCCCCCTTTTTTAGTATAAAGATGGGAGCGGGCCCCCTGTTCAAATTAGATCATCTTTGGAATCAAGACACGACTTTCTGCGAAAGGACTTCACGATTTCTTCATCAAGATTCTCCCTTGTGGCTAAGGAGTAGTCACCCTGCATCCGCAGGCACCATCCTAAAGAACACTGCGGTCTGCTGCAAGTCCTTCATCACGAATCCGACGACCCAGCTCGACGAGACCCGGCTTCCCTGGCACCTCTGACCTCCACTCACCTCTACAGCAAAGCTGAGAACCGTGAGTGCGACGAGACCTCGAGGGACCGACGATCGCCAAGACTGCACGACATCTTTACTGCAAGCCCACCGTGTCCTCCACGGGTGAGTGCTTTGGGGTCCGAGAAGCCCCGACCCTGCGCAGCTCCAGCACCCAAGGTCAGCCTCCCTGCATCTCCACGATCTGCGTGGGGCCCTTCTGCTGTTTGCTGTGCACCGCGTTGTTTGGCTACTAGCCGGCTGGCTTGTGGCCTTCTGAACGACGCCCGACGACATCACTGCTGCTGGTCTGGTTACTCCAGACTGGCCCTTGCTTCCTTCTTGAAGAGAGGCACCCCGGACCCTCCTGGCCACTCCAGACGCCATTTTAGGTCCACCGCGTGGGCTTGAATTTGCCAAGGCTTTGTTGCCCAATCCTGGGTCCAGCGACGCCGACAGCTTCTATCTTCGTGGGACAGCTCGATCCTCCTTCCTGGTCGCCGACAACGCCTCCTGGTCCGTGAGATCTCCGAGCCCAGCGTCACCCACACGCCTTGTCGAGGTGGCTACCATCCGGTGCCCTCCTGGTGCCCACTGACTACTGGCTAGTAGTCTCGGTCCCCTCTGCTTTCAGGTGTCATCTTCCATCGATCCAGGCTTGGATCCACCGAACTTTCTTCACTGGTCGCCTGCCAGCAACTTCTTTCTTCCAGGCTCCTGGTCCGTCAACGAGGATTCCTGACGTCCTTTGAGTCCTATGCAGCTGCAGCCCCTGGGCTAGGTAACTTCGGCATTTCGGTGCCCCAGCATAGCCTCAGTATCCAAGGGTCAGAATCTACTTTCGTTTTCTCCCTACCAGGTCGGGCTCGCCCGAGAACACTAACTTTGCAAATTCTAGCTACCATAGACTTTGTCCCGCATCTCGCGTGAGAGTGCACACACTGCACCCGAGTCCCCTGGGTCTCCTAGAAGTAATCTAACGATTCTATAGTCAAGTCCTAGCGATTCCAAAGCCTATTAGTACTGTACTTACCTGCTAGTAATTTCGCATTCCACTTTTCAAGTATATGGTTTTCCGTGCCCCTCGGGCATTTGTATATACTGTGCTAACTTAAGTATTTTTGTAAGAGTTTTGGTTTGTGCTTAGTACCCTGTCCTCATAAAGAGTACAGGGCTGTTGTGATCCTTAATAAATAACTGTTTATTTTCATAACACTTGTGTGGTGTCCTTTCACTTGGTGTTCAATGGGTATATGTGGTATAACAGCTGGCTTAACACGCCCTCTCGAGTCTTTAGCCTTAGACTGCTCGTATCCACGCTACTAGGATAGCTGGTCTATAAGGTTGACTTACAACCAATCATCAATAAGGGTTGCTGGACTGATACATAGTGTTCACTAGAATAGTGACCACTGCATATCAGGCCACCTTCTCACATTGGTGAACAGCGGTTGGGATTTGAGCTTGCTGTTGTTTTACCACACGTATCCTAAGAATATCTTATTAAAAGATCACATAAGTACTGTTAGTACATATAACTAAGCTTAGAATACTCTGAGTTCTACTGAACCAGCTGTTGCAGCTCCTCAAGGCTTAGCACACCTTGGCTGCAACTCTTAGCAAGGGATCAGTAGGTAAACACATAGTGTAGGTAGGTGCATCACTTACACCACACTAGAATCAGCATGTGGGACAAAGGAGGAAACTCTGAGTATCCCCTTGTGTCAGTGGACCCTCCACAGGTCCTTACTTCAAAATATGCTGCTCTTAGCTTCCATGAGATGAGACAAGTGTGTACCCTCGGGAAGCTAAAACAGGGGTCTAACCCCACCACCTCCTTTCTGATTGGCCTCTTAGAGGCTTATGATGCCAGTAGGGCTGGTAACCCAGACCCTTCTAATCCAGAGGGGAGTTTGCCCTCCTTACAGGGACCCTTTGATAGCCAGGACCATCCCCTCCAGGAAGCAGATGATGCTGAGGATGAGGATGAGGACCAGTTGTCAGGGGATGAGGCAGATAAGGGACAGGTAGAAGTCAATAGACTAACCAGGTCCAACTTAAGCAGACATGAGCTTGGTACCAGGGGACTCCTGGGCCCACTCTCAGGCCAGCTTAACATTGGGAATGGACGAGTTAGGTCTCTATCAAGAGGCTCTAACAGATCCCTTCGAACCAATGGCTCTCTCAACTCTTCTCACAGAGGGATGTCTTCCCCTAAGAGGAGAGTGTATGAAGCTGAAGAAAGGGCAATCAAACTGAGGATTGAAAGGGAAGAACTTGCCCTGGCCAAAGAGAGACTTGCCCTTGCTAGAGAGCAAGAATTATGTGGGCTACAGCCCACTGGTGGCAGCAATAAACCTAGCAATAGGGAAAGGAGTTTTGATACAAAGCACCTGAATAAGATAGTGCCCCCCTTTAAAGAAGGGGATGACATCCACAAATGGATTACTGCTTTGGAGAGAGCCTGCACTGTGCAGGGTGTTCCCCAAAGTCAGTGGGCAGCTATCTTGTGGCTCTCCTTTGATGGTAAAGGAAGAGATAAGCTCCTCACCACAAGGGTGGAGGATGCTAACAATTACCAAATCTTGAAGAATACACTGGTTGATGGGTTTGGTTTAACCACTGAACAATACAGGATGCTGTTCAGAGACACCCAGAAAACTCAGTCTCAAGATTGGACTGACTTTGTTGATTGTGCCACTAAGGCTTTTGAAGGCTGGCTACTGGGTAGTAAGGTTACTGATTTTAAAGGATTGTACAATCTAATTATGAGGGAGCAAATCTTAAATAATTGTCAGAACCAGTTATTACACCAGCACCTGGTAGACTCTGATCTGACCTCTCCACAGGAATTGGGTAAGAGGGCAGACAAATGGGTCAGAACCAGGGTTAGGCCTAAAAACCAGGGTGGTGACCAGAAAAAGGAATCAACCAAGCCTCAAGAGAAGGGTGGGGATAAATCCACAGAGAAGACTTCCCAAGGGCCCCAAAACTCCAACAAGGGTGGTGGGTCCCAGAACACTCCTTCAGAACAGAAGAAACCTTATTGCCATACCTGTAAACAGGTGGGTCATTACAAAAGTGATGCCAGTTGCCCTAAAAATGGTAATAAGGGAAATATACCCCCAGGTAATACTCCTAAACCTCCTGTTACCACTAGTGGTAATCCCCCAGGTGGTGGGAGTGCCCCCAAGAATGTGGTGGGCATTACTCTGGGCCAACAGGAGGACTATGGCCTAGCCAGGTTCCCTGACCACACTCTTGTCTGTGAGACTGGCATGGGGTTTGCCAACTTCACTACTGGACCCCACATTTTGGGAAAGTATAGACAAGAGGTTTTAGTGAATGGTCAGAAAGTTGAGGCATTCAGAGACACAGGGGCCAGCCTCACCATGGTGAGTGACCATCTGGTCCCCTCTGCTCAACTGACCCCTGGTTTTACTTATCAGGTGACAGACATTCATGGAGTGAAGAGAAGGCATCCCATGGCAGTAGTCAAGCTCAGTTGGGGTAATGTCACAGGGCCCATGAGAGTGGCAGTGACAGATAACCTACCTGTAGATTGCTTACTGGGGAATGACCTGGAACTCTCAGCATGGGCTGAGGTGGAGCAAGAAACTCACTCCAGAATGATAGGCCTATCCAGACAGGTTAGTGGGGCAGTAATAGCTACAGCCCCAGTCCAAGCACCATTCCTCCCTGAAAAGGTTGGAAGGGCAGTGGTAGCCACTGCCCAGGCTCAGACAGACTTTCCAGGGCAGGATAGGAGGGCTGTGACAGTCACAGCCCAAACACAAACTGAGTGCCCGCCTGAAAAGGTTGGCAAGGTTGAAATGGTCTCAGCCTCTACTCAAACAGATAGTGAGGTTGTGAAGCCTGAAACGATGGATCACTCCACTCAAACAGAGAGCATTGAGGAGGAAGAAGAGTCTTCCCCCTCCCAGACACTAGGTGAGAGCCAGCCTCCTCAGGGAACTGACTACCCCTGTTGAAGGAACTGCCCCAGAGGTAGTCAGGCCTAGCCTGGCAGAGCCCCTGATGGCAGTGGACCCTTCCCAGGTGGGACCCAGTCTGGAGCAGGTAACCTGCACCTCTCTACCCTGTCTCAGTCAGCCCAGGGCTGAAGAGATCAGGGAGGCCAGTGGTGGACCCCAAAGGGCCCCCTGTCCCAAAGAACCCCTTAATCAGCAGATTAGGATCACTGAAGCTGGTAAACCTAGCCAAGTGAAAATAAGTCAGACTCCTGAGGGATCCCCCTTAAAAGTAGTTAGGGAACTCCCACAGCTGGACACTGTTGGGCACAGCCAAACATGGGGCCTAAAAACCCCAGACCTGACCTGTCCCTCCAGTAAGCCAAACAGAGGGACTCAGCCTCCAGCTTTAGGTAGCCAGAGGCTGACCCTGAGAGCTCAGTGCATCTCAGCTAAAGAAAGAAAGGCACACATGATGAATGGTGATTGGAGGAAGTTGAGCCCAAAGGTAGAGGAGCCTCACTTCAGTACTCCATCCCAGCATCAGCCTTCTTCTTTCCCAAGACACACCAAAGGCAGAGATTCCCTATGGTGGAGACCCTCAGATACCCTTAGGGTGAGAGGTTGCCTAGTGGACCATGACACACGGGGAAACCAAGCCAGAGCTGGTCCTTCCTTATATGGCCACTTAGGTAATAGAGGCTTACCTGGACAAGGATAGCCTTATCTCCTTTCGTTTGGGGGGGGGGGGGGGTTGTGTAGGAAGGTACCTCCTGACTATGGTTGCCCCCAACTTTTTGCCCTGTGTTTTAGCTGGTTTTTGACATAGTCGACCTGGGACCCTGCCAATCAGGACCCCAGGCCTACTGCTCTCTCTTTAAAATGGATTCCATGTACCCTAGGTACATTTCCAATTGGTACTGGGCCACCCTATCAGACCCTGTAACTCAGGGCATGGGTGTACCCAGGGCTGCCAGGGGCTGCAGCATGTATTATGCCACCCCTGGCTGGCCTCCTAAATTTGACACAACTGGCTGCATGACAGCTGGGGCAAAGTCGTGTAATCACCCTTTGCTGTAGATATAGTATACCTATATCTAACCCTAAAATGGGCACACAGATTCCTATCAGTCACTCCTATGGCAGGCCTTGACAATCCTGAAGGCAGAGTGCTTGGAATCGTGTGAGATGGTGCTCTGGCATGAGCTGAGCCTGTCTGCAGCTTGCGGAACCAAGTCCTAATAGCTGTTCCATGATATCGCGTACCATATACTCTTAAGTGCATTATAATCCTCGCGGTTAAATGCTAACTTTGGTATTGCTTTATCAAAACATGTCGAGTAAGGTGTCATACGAATTGGAATACTAACCCCTCGCCAATTCTGGCGACGGGGTTAGCATTCCACCCTTCTAGAGGGGCACGACATGTATGTAACTGTGAACCCCGGTTAAAGTTAACTGAAGCCTCAGCTCCACAAAATGGATGCTGCCACCACAGACACGAGTCTGACCTCCTGCTGCTGGGAGTCCTTCCAGCGAGGGAGGCCTGGACAAAGGGTTTCCTGTCCGGGGCGGTGCTAGCACCGTCCCAGACATGGTTTTGTGTATCCTGGGTAGGCAGGGCTTTTCAGGAAGGTGACTGCTGAGTGGCACCCCGGTGCTCACTACGCATAGGCCGGTCTGAGCCAGTTCCAGGGGCACACCAGCCCCTGGCCTGGGGAAGTCCGGCATGGCAGAGGGGTGTAACCACCCCCCTCCTAGTCCCACCCATAGGCAGGACCTAGTCACCGGGTCAGCCCCCTTTTTTAGTATAAAGATGGGAGCGGGCCCCCTGTTCAAATTAGATCATCTTTGGAATCAAGACACGACTTTCTGCGAAAGGACTTCACGATTTCTTCATCAAGATTCTCCCTTGTGGCTAAGGAGTAGTCACCCTGCATCCGCAGGCACCATCCTAAAGAACACTGCGGTCTGCTGCAAGTCCTTCATCACGAATCCGACGACCCAGCTCGACGAGACCCGGCTTCCCTGGCACCTCTGACCTCTACTCACCTCTACAGCAAAGCTGAGAACCGTGAGTGCGACGAGACCTCGAGGGACCGACGATCGCCAAGACTGCACGACATCTTTACTGCAAGCCCACCGTGTCCTCCACGGGTGAGTGCTTTGGGGTCCGAGAAGCCCCGACCCTGCGCAGCTCCAGCACCCAAGGTCAGCCTCCCTGCATCTCCACGATCTGCGTGGGGCCCTTCTGCTGTTTGCTGTGCACCGCGTTGTTTGGCTACTAGCCGGCTGGCTTGTGGCCTTCTGAACGACGCCCGACGACATCACTGCTGCTGGTCTGGTTACTCCAGACTGGCCCTTGCTTCCTTCTTGAAGAGAGGCACCCCGGACCCTCCTGGCCACTCCAGACGCCATTTTAGGTCCACCGCGTGGGCTTGAATTTGCCAAGGCTTTGTTGCCCAATCCTGGGTCCAGCGACGCCGACAGCTTCTATCTTCGTGGGACAGCTCGATCCTCCTTCCTGGTCACCGACAACGCCTCCTGGTCCGTGAGATCTCCGAGCCCAGCGTCACCCACACGCCTTGTCGAGGTGGCTACCATCCGGTGCCCTCCTGGTGCCCACTGACTACTGGCTAGTAGTCTCGAACTTGGTCCCCTCTGCTTTCAGGTGTCATCTTCCATCGATCCAGGCTTGGATCCACCGAACTTTCTTCACTGGTCGCCTGCCAGCAACTTCTTTCTTCCAGGCTCCTGGTCCGTCAACGAGGATTCCCGACGTCCTTTGAGTCCTATGCAGCTGCAGCCCCTGGGCTAGGTAACTTCGGCATTTCGGTGCCCCAGCATAGCCTCAGTATCCAAGGGTCAGAATCTACTTTCGTTTTCTCCCTACCAGGTCGGGCTCGCCCGAGAACACTAACTTTGCAAATTCTAGCTACCATAGACTTTGTCCCGCATCTCGCGTGAGAGTGCACACACTGCACCCGAGTCCCCTGGGTCTCCTAGAAGTAATCTAACGATTCTATAGTCAAGTCCTAGCGATTCCAAAGCCTATTAGTACTGTACTTACCTGCTAGTAATTTCGCATTCCACTTTTCAAGTATATGGTTTTCCGTGCCCCTCGGGCATTTGTATATACTGTGCTAACTTAAGTATTTTTGTAAGAGTTTTGGTTTGTGCTTAGTACCCTGTCCTCATAAAGAGTACAGGGCTGTTGTGATCCTTAATAAATAACTGTTTATTTTCATAACACTTGTGTGGTGTCCTTTCACTTGGTGTTCAAGGGGTATATGTGGTATAACAGCTGGCTTAACACGCCCTCTCGAGTCTTTAGCCTTAGACTGCTCGTATCCACGCTACTAGGATAGCTGGTCTATAAGGTTGACTTACAACCAATCATCAATAAGGGTTGCTGGACTGATACATAGTGTTCACTAGAATAGTGACCACTGCATATCAGGCCACCTTCTCACACAGAGCCTTTCTACCACATTATAAATCATTAAGAAACAGTAACCAAGAAAAAACTCTTTCTTTGCTGCTCAGCAGTTAGATAAGTGCAAGTGTATTTTCTTGCAGATTGTTTTATATGGATCACTGAGATACGGATTGGTGGACTACTGTTTGCTTCAAGGACTCATGGGAGTTGTAGTCTTTGTGTTATGGTATTATACATTTTGGGCTGCTGAGAAAAAATGAAGAAATAAATTAATAATGTGTGCTGACATGGAATCCGTTATTAAAAAGGTATTGTATTATTCCATTTATAAAACGCTTACCCCTATGCGGGGTGCAGAACGGATTTTCCACATGAGTAGGATGTTTCATCATGCAGGGTGTGTTAACTTTGCTTACAGTACTTGGAGAATGACTCCATTGTTGATCTGACAATCATCCAATCACCCCCAGCCCATTGAGAGCAATTGAAAGTTCCCTGAAGTGTGGATAATGGATCAGAATGAGTATACTTTGAGTTTATTTTCAGAGTTGGAAGCCAAATGCAAATGTTCTATGAGTGCCCACAAATTTGTTTGGAGGGTTGGACCAACTTTTGCAGAAGTATGCACAAAGGAAACTGCCGGAACCTGCCTTTGTAACCAAATCTGCTCACACAAAAAAATGTTCCCTCACTGGTAGAATTCCCATATGAGCACATCCCATTGAGCATATCCCATATGATCAGATTCCCCTTGTAATGGTAACATCTCAAAATTCCTGACTCTGATTCTTAAAGGCACTTACTCATGCAAATAAGATGAACCTGGCTGCGCTAATAACTTTGGGACTCGAGTCCTTGCTGGAGAAGGCTGCTCTGACCCCAGTGCTTAGAAACACGCATCGACGAGCAGAACGCTTAGGTGTTCATTTCCTGAAGGCAGGCCAAAGGGTCAAGTATGTGTGTTTGTATTTCAAGCTTTGCCGGTCCATCCTGCCTACTCCAGGCCACTATAAACTTTCCATACGTTATCATTTTCTTCATAAATTACTTCGTTAATGCCAAGTTTTACCAGTCCACTTTTTGTGGTTATTGAATTTTCAGTATTTTGAAGCAAATTAGAAAACCCTGTTGTATCTTTTGCTCGTAACCGTTTCAAATGTATTGTGAAAAGGAAGAAACAGGGATATCGTAAGGTAAACATCTTTTATAACACTCATTAAAAATGTTTTAAAACTGGCTTAATGGAAGAAATCACTCCACTTTCGCTTCACCACTCACAATTACGAATCTAATGCTACTTTGGAGCTATCGATTTTAAATCACAGAGACGATCTCCTTGGTCCTCAAACCCTCATTGAAATGTTTTAACTATGAATTTGCAAATAAGCAACGTTTGTCCGGTTTCTAAGAAATGGAGAAACGGTTTAGTTTCGGGTCCGAAATAAGTCTGCGTTTGCACTTGCTTAAATCCTGAGATGTAAGTGCAGTTCACTTTGTGTTCACACACATAGGTCAAGCAGAATCAGCACTGTGGGTCTGGAGGTCTACATTTAGGACCAGTGGCGGCTGGTAGGCAACCGGGGCAGAGCGGCAGTTAGAAAAAAAGACTTACCTGTGGGTCGCTAGCTGCTGCCTCTCCTCCATCCTGCAATATCCAGCCTCCCGGAAGCACCCAGGCTCTCCTAACCAATCACGACACTGCCTTACAGCAGTGTTGGGATTGGTCTGAGTGCTGAGAGGGACTGGGAGCCTGTGTAATACAGCCAATGGAGAACATGCAAAGTGCATCTGACGGTTTGGCCGGCCGCACAGTAATGCGCTCTTTTGGGCAACCACTCCTCCTACCTCTACGTCACGCTATTCTAGCCAAATTAAATGATAACATTGTTATTATCATTTTATTTTTACTTTGCTCTGCTCTTAGGGCAGTGGGGTGTCGCTCCTCCACCTTAGTGGAGGAGCCACCCCTGTGTGTGACCTTGGAAGGGTGTGCATGCAAGTGGGCTAGTGGCTTCCATACCTGCATGAGTGGATTGTGTTTCGAAGAATACGGTCTGTAACAGAGCATGATTACATACGTGTGGTAAATACAGCCACTTGGCCCACCTGAAAACCGTGGTAGCCTAGTGACCTCCATCGAGCATGAGGCGCTGTGGATATTTGTGTATGGATATCCTGATAATGCACTCTGTGTTGTAGATCCTATAATCGGGTTCTTTACCTTGGGTTCATTAGGATCACATCCGTCTCATTTTTCAGGATGACTGCTGTCCATGTAAATCAGATCATTTAGATGCAAAATGATGGGGCCCCCCTGCAAAATATGATGAGGAGCCCATTACTCTCCCATATTTCACAGATATTCATTGGATATGGGCTGAATGGGGGCCTCTGAAGGTTTGGGTTCCCTTGAAGAGTTGGTGGCTCCCCCTGCACCGCAGGGGCCTGTGTAACGTCCCTGCATAGATCAATCTGGATTTTCCCAGTTCAGATGTCCTAGTAGTCAAAGAAGGGGAATCTGGAAAGCCAGGCAGAAAGGGGTTAGCGAATAACTAGGATCTGGTGACTGGCACAGTGTAGTTGTTATGAGAAAATGTGGGATGAAGGTATGAGAGATGCATGTTATTGCTGCGAAGCTTAGCCTTGAGCGCCACGGTTCAAAGTGTGTCTTAGACTCCATTTTGTAATAGTGTAACACAGGTGGCATCGCCGCATTCATCGGACATGATAGAATTAGGGGGCCACAAAACATTTCCATAGAGGCAGAGAGTCACAAGCCTTATCAGCATTTTCTTTTTTTAGAAAATTAGGGTAACTAGAACCTTAACATAGTCACAGTACTTGGCAACTTTGAAGGATGCTACTAATTTGGTCAAAATTGATTAGCGGTCACTAAAATGTTAATGCCTTCTACCTAGACCTAGAGTCACTTCTTCACATGCTCCTACGTATATTTTTTCGAAACCCATTTCTTCTACAGAGAACAAAACAGGCTTCATGCCACTTTGCAGACCTGGTTATTGTTGTTGTGCAGAAAACACAGGAAATACCTTTTTTGTTATTGGAATCTGCTGATGGTTATTCAGTGCATTAGTTTAAACTTCAGCATCAGACTACCGCTTCAGAGCTTGTGACAGAGGATATAATGTGTGCCTGTGCTCAACCCCTCTAATAAAAGCAGGATCTTGTTCTGAGATATTGGCAGTGCCAAGGAGCTGCACAATGTAACGTTTCCTTATTGTATTTAAAGCCAGAAAGCCCACGTCAAACTGAGAGCCAGAGATCCACGTTACTGTCTACTTACTGTGCGGAAAAGATTTACCAGGCGAAGCGCAAGTGCAATGCGACCCAGGAGCTGGATATTGATCTCTACGAAGGCGAGCTTGTGGCTCTCGTCGAAGAAAAGGATCCCTTGGGAAGCACCAGCCGGTGGTTTGTGGACACAGGAGGTGTGTATTTGCTCACATTTCCAAATATTGACTTTCTGTTGGGCTGTAATATTGCTTTTCTTCTTTTCTGGTCATGTTGGAGTCACAGCCAAGCAATATCTGCTTCACTTTGAAGAACCACGGTTCCACCCATTGTGTTTATATATGTAAACAGTGTAGGTAGCAACGGAGACAAAGGCGCAATGTGCACCGCGTACTGAGCTACATCTACAAGCTGAACATCCTTTGTAATCAATCTCATATTCACACAAGACAGGCCTTCTATTTAATAGTTGGAGAAGCTGACCTGGTGCCAGTTGTGACCACTGTCTTACCGTTAGCCCACTCTCCTTTTCCATAATGCACGTATGATTGTTGATAATGACTTACCAACCGAGCTCATAGCATGTGTTGCAGAACTACCTTTTTCCTTCGAACATTGACAATGGATATCTGCTGCTCAATATCAATATGTACATCTTACAGGAGAAGGTGTACTATGACTTTTGCAACAAAGATAATACCCGTCCTCTTTGACTAAGTGTATTATTTTATTTTCAGTACCATAGGAGGGATCACACAGTGTTATGCCTTTCATTGTTTTCCCAGTTCATTAGTGTATATATTCTCATGGGTTGGGTTTGAAGCTCAGGGGATCCACCTCCCTCTACAGAGCTCCAGAGTAATGAAATCCCTCTTCTACACACTTCAGGATTCACAATTTCTCAGGTTTGGGAAAAATTGAAAGTCACACTGGGGAACTGCACACTCCGCAGGAGACCCTATGTTCAGTAAACCACAAAAACCTAAATCACGATTGGCCGACTGAGCACGGTAATAAATGCACAGGAATCCTAAAGCTGAATCATTCCCTTTTCATTGCTTGATCAAAATAAATCATTGTGCATTCAATAAGTGAATTTACTGTAAAATGGGTTATCCTACGAACGTAAATTTTCACATAGTTTGGGAGCTTCTGTTTAGGAAAAAAAATTGTGGTTTCTTGTAACAAATATATTCACCTATAGAGTTGTGATGTGTGGATTTCATGTAGAACCTTATGAGCGGACAATGCTAATTTCGTGTTAATGGATAGCAATATTCAGTGTAGTGGATGTACTGTGTAATCTAACATGTATAGTGGAATAAATCCGCAGCTTTTATGTCATGGTTAACTCACATAAAATGGAACTCATTGCCAAAAGGCCTACATGAGAGTAATGGCTCCATGTACAAAAGGTTTTTGTGGGCCCAAGTTCTGTGATTTGCAAAACCACACGATTTGTGATCGCAAAATACCGTTTTAAGTGAAGCATAAAACTTCTTGTGTGAATTGGAAAAGCCTTTCCAATTTGCATAATGGGTTCTTCATTTTGAATTGTAAATAGGAGGAGCATGAAAGGGGGGACCCCTCCTAGTTGTGATTGGTAGCAAAATATTTCAATAGTTTGTGACCTCCACTGTGATCTCAAACCTTTGAAAAGTTACCATGTTGTGGTGGTAATGGATTTGTTGTGGGTTGGCTTTTCCTTTCGGAATGTGTCAGTGACTAGGGAGGGAGCAGGCGGGGATCGAGGGGACCCAAACGCAAAACACATATTTTTTAAACACATAGGGGCCGATTATGATGGCGGACGGACCTGAGTCCGTCCGCCACTATAGAGTAGGAGGGACCGTCCGCAGGGGCTGCGGAGGTCCCTCCGTGCAGATTAGGATGTGACCGCCAGGGTGGCGGTCACATCTTCAATCTTTAACATTGCGGCGGGTGCAGCTTGAAGCTGCACCCGCCGCAATGTTAAAAAAGCATGCACAGCATTTGCGTGCACAAAGCGGCAGGCACCACGCGGTGCCTGCTGCTTTGTGCACGCAAATGCAGGGGGGTACCCTAGGTACCCCCCATGTGCACCCCCCACCCCCCCTTCACCTAGGGGGCCCGCAACGGGCCCCCGCAGTGAAGTTCCGTATGCTTTTCCACGGCGGAAAACCCGCAGAGGCAAAGCATATTGTACTGCCCATCCTAATATGGTGGACGGTGTCTGGAAGACACCGTCACCATATTAAAGCTTTTCCGCTGCGGTTGTAAGCCGACCGCGGCGGAAAAGCTGCGGACGGAAACCAGGACCCACCAGCCATCCTAATGTGGCGGTGGGTCCTTGGTCAGTCCGCTGCGGTTTTTCCGCATCCTCGGGGCCGGCGGTGGCTTCCGCCGGCCCCGAGGATGCGGAAAAACCGCAATCCTAATGACCCCCTAGATCTGTCCCTCTTAGGAATATGGGCTACCTTAAAAAAAATAAAGTTATGATGCAAGTGAAGGTCTACATCTCCTTGCAGGCCACCATACTTGTGTCTGTAGCCAATCGCAGGGACCACAAATAGTGACATGCCAAGTTAAAATTCATTAAGCAGGCTATTTTGCGACCCTCTCCTAATGGGCATTTGGCAGTGTGATATGATATATGATATGATATAGGGGATTTGTAGAGCACACGTTCACCAGCTGTTTCTTGCCGCTAAGTGGAGGGGCTGAGGGGCACAGCAATGTGTTGGAATTAGTTTAAGGCTTGGGGGAAGAGCCTGGTCTTAAGTGACTTCCTGAACTGGGCATAGGAGAGGAGAAGGCGGAGTTCGAGGGGGAGGGAATTCCAGAAGAGTGGGGCTTGGGAGGAAAATCTCAGGCCACCATTCCTCTTGCGTCTGAAGGAGCAGGGGGACAGGAGATTGGAGCACGAAGAGCGTAGGACGCGGGAAGGGACATAACGGTGTATTCGGGAGGCAATGAAGGAGGGTCCCTGGGAAGAGAGGGCTTTGTGGATCAGGCAGCCCAGTTTAAAAAGGCTGCGCTGGACCAGTGGGAGCCAATGAGGCTCCTAAGGAGGGGTTTAGTGTGGCTAGACTTGGGCTGGCCAAAAATAAGCCTGGCTGCTTGGTTCGGGATGAGTTGGAGTCGGTGAGATTGGTACGCGGGTATGCCAGCATACAACGAGTTTGCATAGTCAATGCGGACATGACTAGTCCCAGGGTGACCTGAACGAGAGCCTCATGTGACAACAATCTGCTAATTTTCCTAATTCGACGCAGATGGAAAAAGCAGGTGGAGACCACTGAATTGATATGGGCCCTCATGGAGGGGTCGCTGCTAATGGTGATGCCAGGATTGAGTTTGAGCTGGTTTGCTTTCATCCAAGTGCTGATGAAGGTCATGGTGGATTGAACGTTCACAACAGAGGAGGGGGAGGGGTCAATGTTAAAAATGAGCTGCAGGGCGTCAGCATAGTTGAAAACGACTACTGATCTTTTCTGGAGTTCGGAGATCAGGGGAAGGATATACAAGTTGAACAAAAGGGGGGAGAGGGAGGAGCCCTCAGGGACTCCACAGGTGAGTCGTTTCCCTTCCGAGGCGAAGGGGGGAGGCAGACTGCTTGGAAGCGGTCTTGGAGGAAGGAGTGATCCATCTCAGTGGTGGGCCCCGGATGCTGGCGCTCTCGACCCGATCGAGGAGAACAGCGTGGTCGAGGGTGTCACCTGGTAATACACAGGTCCCATCACAAAATTGTAATCCAGCTTCAAAAAGTTGCTGTGTGCTTTCTTCCCACTCCCTGTGATCAGCCTGTAGGTATATTGGGCCCCAAATGTGATTTGGTTTTTTTGTGTTGAAAAATTGAATTCTATCTAGATCAGACTCCGAGTGTGCATGGAACTTTCTGTCAATCTACTCATTTTGTCGTTAAAGGCCATATACGTAGGTGTGATTATCAAGTCTGGGGATAACTAATTATTTTGTTTTTTGTTGTTTTGCAGTTTTTCACATAGGCATAAAAGACTATAAGCTACTTTAATGAAGTTCTTATAGGAAGCAGATATGAAACCAGCATTCTCCCAGGTGACAAGGCCGATGAGAACTTAGTCTATCACTTTAAATTGGTCTGCAAAGGTTAAATAGGTTGTTGCTACTTTAACAGTTGCCTCTTCACATGGAACAGAATAGTGAAACTATTTTCGACAAGATAAATGTAAGCTAGTACTACTGGTAGACCTTCTGTATTGTATAGCACCATTCATGTAGTGCATACTACCCTTCTGTGGGGTGCTGAAGGGCTGGCCTACATAAGTAGCATACTACACCATGCACGGTGTGCGGTTGGAAGGATATTGTTTTTGTGTTGATCCTATGTGGGAAGTGTTTCCATCTGTACATGATGACCATGAGGTGTGGTTATCATGTTATGGGATGCAGCGCATTGCAGTGTGTTGGATGATCAAGCGTGAGAGATAGATGCACATTTTTATGTTTTTCGGTATGCTGTTAGCTTTGAACAGCTGTTCAGGGACTGTTTGTGGTTTTTCATATGATATAGTCTGCTTAGCTGTTTACTGCACTGGGTTTTCCAGTTTGAGATTGTGCATAGTTTTGGTCCTGAGCTGGCATGGTTGGAGGGAGAGAGAGAAGTGGAGAGATCTGTAGGGATGGGTATTTTTATTATGATCCCATACCCATATTTGAGCGTCTATATGAGATGTGAAGAAGCAGTCAGATTGTATAGATATATTTGACCTGCAATAAATGGCCTGTGTTAAAGCCATCCAAAACTGTCCAGTAATGTGTGACAGATCTCTTCAGTTACACCATGCCTGTTCATTTGGTGATATTTGCTTTTTTTGCTATACAGTGCGGGTGATAGACAGTCGCATAGCAGGTATGTATTATGTGAATTTAAACGGTATAAGTTACAATTTGTTTCTGAACTCTGCGTGTTATGGTTTTAGCATAATTGTGAGCATTAGCATTTATATATGAAAGTATATAACTATATGTTATGGTGACCCGTAGGTCAGCTCTTTCTTGCTTACCTGCATAATGAAAGCAGTTTGCTGGTGGAGTTGTTTGCAATTCATGGGATGTAAGCTGTGGATTGCACTTGAGGGTGTGACTGTTTTCTGGGCATTGCTGCCTGGTTGAAGATGGTTCGTTTAAATAGGAAATAACCACACCTTCAACTGTTTTCAGAAGTGTATATGTACCTAGGTGCTTCTAATGCTGGCTGGTAGTAAGTTCCAGTGATGGGCAGCTAATACTGAGAAAGCAGTGCCTCTCATTGATTTGTTATGGTGCTGTGGGGCGGTAAGTGGTGTAAGCCTGGATCACAGTGTTCTGTTTAGTTTGTATTGCTTCAATTTAACTTGTTCGTATAGCGGCCCTTTTCGTTGGGAGGCTCTATGGACAATGCAAAGTGCCTTGCACATTGCCCTTATAGGTGGCCAGTGGAGAGTTTGCAGGACTGGGGTCATGCGTTCTCATGGGTGACAGTGGAAAAGAAGCCTTGTGCAGCATTTTGGATAAGTTTTATTTCATGTATAGTGAATGTGGGTGAGCCAAGGGTGTTGGCATAGTTGAGCTTGGAGATTACGAGCATGAGGATGGCGTGCAGTTTAAGTTGCTATGTAAGGTATGGGAAGATGGGAAGTAGCTTTTCGTTTTATAGAAGGCACTCTTTTTAACATTGTTAACATGAGGTATCAAGGAGAAGTCAGAATCATCGTTATTCCTAGATTTCTAACTTCTCTTGATGTTGTCAGATGGACTTCAAATGCCATAGGTAAAATAGCTGTAGGCTGGTAGTTATGCCATCATCCACATTTCATCATCTTGGTCTTTGTGCTGTTGAGCTATGGATGGTTCTTCATCATCCATGTGTTTATGGTTACCTAGATCCATGTGGCTGTCTTTCTTTTTGCTTGCAGTTACCCGTGGGTATGTGTACTCATCTTTCCTGAAACCCTACAATCCAGGAAAAAATCTAAAAGTGGTCACAGACTGCGGTTTCCATGATGATGATTTTGACAACATCAGTCTTTTTGTCTCATCGCGGTCGCCCAGCATTATAGCCCCTAAGATGCTAGGAGACAGCCTCAATGACTATAACTCTTCTTCCCAAGGCTTGGGAGAAGCGCCAGTCGCTAATGGAACAGAGGCAGACAGTTCTATTGAAGTGGATGATCAGCATGTAAGTATAGCTGCAACATAAGTTTCCTTGAACTTGTTATTTTACAATAAAATATTCTCCACAACCAGTTAAAGCACCTCGATTCATCATAAACTGATGCTCTAAATTCAAAGTTTACAAAAAATTGTAGAGTTGTGCACGTGACATATCATCATTGTGTTGGTTCTGCGAGTAAATAATTTAGAGTGGCCTTCCATTTTCAAGCTCTGTCAACATAGGAGCTTTGATTCAGTTTCATTGTTGACCACATGCTAATAGAGGACAAACTTGGAAGGCAAGGGCTCATAATTAACATGAAAGGGGTGGGTGGGTCAGTTGAAGGGTGGGTGAGTGAAAAGATGAATGTAAGGATGGATGAGTGAAAGAACGGATGGATGAGAGAAAGGGAGGGCGGATGGATAGATCAGTGAATGGATGGATGGATGAGTGAAATGGTGGTTGGATACATGATGAGGGAAAGGATGGATGGGTGAGTGAAAGAGTAAATGGATGGATGTGTCGGTCAAAGGGTGGATGTACTGATGAGTGAAAGGGAGGTTGGATGGATGAAAGGGTGGAGGGATGAGCGAAATGGTGGATGGATGGATGAGCGAAATGGTGTATAGATGCATGATGAGAGAAAGGATGGATGAATGCATGGATGAGTGAAAGAGTGGATGGATGTCATTAAAAAGGTAGATGGATGGATGAGTGAAATGATGGATGGATGTGTGAGTTGAAGGGTGGGTGGATACATGATGAAAGAAAGGATGGTTTAGTGAGTTAGTGAAGGGATAGATGGATGAGTGAGAGTAAATCGGTGGATGAATGCATGGCCACTGAAAGGTTGGGTGGATGGATGAGTGAAAGGAAGAATTATGGATGGGTGGATGGAGTGAAGGGTGGACGTATGGGTGAGTAAAGTGATGGATGGTTGAGTGAACGCATGGATGGAAGGATGGATGAGTGAAAGAATGGATGTCTAAGTGTAAGGATGGATGAGTGAAAGGGTGACTGGATTGACAAATAAGTGGGTGAAAGCACGGATGAGTGAAAGGGTAGATTGATGGATGGATGGGTGGAAGGGTTGATGGATGAGTGAAAGGATGGACGGATGAGTGAAAGGATGGCTGGCTAAAAGGGTGGCCAGATGGTGGATGAGTGAAAGGGAGGATTGTGGATAGATGGAGTGAAATGATGGATGGAATGGTTTGATGGATTGGTTTGGAGATGGATGGATTGGTTTGGATATGGATGGACGGATGTAATAGTGAAAGACTGAGTGATGGATGAAAGACTGTATAGATGACAATGTAAAGGTGAAATGGTGGATATCGATGGGTGGATGGAAGGATGAATGTATCTGTTTGGATGGAAGAGACAAGAGAGCTCTTCTAGAGAGGGTCGCATTGATTTCACTTGTTTGGTGCCATAGAGCTTTGGTTCAAGGTGTTTTTTTTTTAATTTTCTGGTTACTTCCTTGCATCTATTTAATAGCTACCAGAGTAGATGGCAGATCTATTCAGTTGGGATCAACTTTCCTGACCGATGACCATTTGGCTACATGTTTGAAAGAGGGACAGAATCAGCATGTCTTTTATACACTCATGGATCATAAAATCACACTTTTTATTGAGCTTCAACAAATTACTTTTTTATATCTGTATTGGGGTTCTAATGATAGTCATATGACATTAAACCTTAACTTACTAAACCTTGCAGCAACTCTTCTATTTGGGAAAGGAATACTTCTGAAAAAATTTGACTAAATGAAGCAAGGTTATAAGAAGGATTCAAAAGCCTTACAAAACATAAAGTAGTGCTAAAGTTGCATTAGCAAGTTACTAACAAGGAAATGGCCAGACAGCTTCACAAATACAGGCCACTGCAGACGTTACTACTAAGTTCCTGAAATCAGCTTATCCTGAAGAGCAGGGTTATTTGAAGCATGCGAGTTGACCCATCGTTACTTTTATGTTGTAGGCGTTGGTTGCTTGATTAGCACTTTATAAATCAGTGATTAATTGTTCTTCTCTGTTAGATTTTCTATGCAGTGTATGCCTTTGAAGCACGAGGTCAACAGGAGCTCAGCCTCCAGGAGTACCAGCGTGTTCGCATTCTGAAGTTCTCAGACCTAAGCGGCAACAAAGAGTGGTGGTTGGCCGAAGCTGAAGGTCAGAAAGGATATGTGCCGGCTAATTACCTTGGAAAGATGACCTATGCCTAAGGAACTCAAGAGGTTTCCTGCTCTTTAGCTCCTCTTTGCTGTGGTATTGGGTGGACATTACCATAGTGTGGTAGGTTATCCACATTATCACACTGAAGCCATCATAACTCCAGACTCCGTAATGTTGAAAACAGGATCCCTGCCGGAAACCAGGAGTGAGATGACATTGTTTGAGGAATATCCTTCGAATGTCCAAAGCAAAGATTGATCAAGTATCAGAAGACCAACTCCGTTATTGTCCTGGGCTGGTTCTAACATATTTTCCTGCAAACATCTACTTCCATTAACTGGTCCAAGTAAGGTTGTAAGGTCATTTAATGATCTAATGAAGGACACAAAGCAACCTTAAGATTCATCGACTCAGATGCCAAAGAAAGGAATGCGCTATTCCGTAGCTGGAAATATTATTCTTTTTATTATTTTACTATTTGTTTTAGTATTGTCAAGATGTGCTCAACTGGATGGACACTGGGTTCTGACCTTTAGAATAATCTAGAGTGATCTTTGGAAGCAAAATGTCATGGGAAGTACAAAGTAAGGGACCCAGAAAGTACTGATGGTGGGAGGGACGGCTGGTGCCCGCCTCTGGCCTGGTATATCACACAACTAGGTGGGGTTTTTGGAGCACCAACAGACATTTCTAGAATACGCAGGTAAAACGTTTTATTAAGATTAGCGCACAATTTTAAAAACAAATACGGTCAAACTTATAAATACCTGGAAAATTGTAAGAGAATGTTATGGCTGGCAATTGCCTGTTAGCGTGAAGGCCTTGATTTGACAGAACTATATATGTAACTGTTGTCTCAGCAGTAGAGCTGGAAAAAAATGTAACAGGTTGACACAGGTCAGTGTTTATTTTTTATGGTGTGACAAGCAAAAGAGAAAATTACTAAATAATTAGGACTTTTCTTGCTACCTGCTTGCCAGGGTGGTGTATCAGCAAATATAATATGCTACAATGCATGCTTTTACATTGCGTTCCATAACAATACGGTTGTTACAACAACCGCGTTGTTAGAAAGCGATACCTTTACAACGCAAGTCATTAGATCGACTTGCACTAGATGGTGCTCCAACATTAGGAATAGTATAATTTACTATTCCAACTTCACCCTGCGCAATAGTAGGGAAGGTTTTGGAATAGTAAATCATACTATTCCTTAGGTTGGAGCGCCATCTAGAGCAAGTCAATCTAATGACTTGTGATGTAATGGCATTGCGTTGTTAGAACACGGTCGTTGTAATGCTAACGCAATGTAACAACCGTGTTGTAAAGGTTGTTTCCCCGTGTCATCTTAGCTTTTAAATGATCCTTGCAGCTTTTGGACTGATGAGTCCCAGCTGACCTTTATGTGTAGCACAACCTTTAACCTCAGTTTCCTAAACAAGTACCTGAATTCATATTATGATATCACAATATTTTAAACATCAATCCGAAGACTGTTAGTGTGGCAGTATCCCTGCTCTCCCTGGCTCCCTCTCGGCATTCCCCACTGCCTCACACTGATGAGCACTTTAGATACTGATGAAGGCTACCAGAGTTGAGCCCGTTTAGAAAGACATAGTTTGTTTACAGGACAGGTCACAAAATTGGCACCTGTGGAGGAAAATGCATCAATTGACAAAGTGCTTAATTTTTGAAAAAATGAGCACCAGGGCCCACATCAGAGGTCCTCTGCTACTTACTCATTGCCCCTGCCAGCACTGGAAATGACAGTACCAACACAACTACAAACCATCACACTCCTATAAGTATGACAATTTAGACCATTCCAAGGAGCCCAAAGCTATAAGAATGGCTTGTGCTGCAGGTATTAGTCCTTTTTAATGTTAATGGAATATTTAGACAACAGGTTTTGTGTTTCATCTCTAAATTAGATAAACATCGCCACCATGTGGCAGGCTGTCATAAGTGTCAGTGTTGCCAATTAAGTGCCGGTGCCGAGCGCCAGAAACCCCTGGCTCAAATTAAGTACTGAATTGATTAAACATTTGGGGATCAAACTACCAATGAACTGCTAGAGGTAAGAAGCAGAGACAAAGTTATCAATAGTGCTGCAGGTTCATTGGTACAGGTGCTCAGGTGTACCCATTTATGGCTGCATTTTACTCCCTACTACTAGGTAGCAGTGCCATTTTCTTTACTTGGATTAAGGACCTTGTCACGCTTCTTGGGCCACTGCCACAAAGGCTCTCAGTTTTTTCTACTCTCTGGCAGATGGAAAACTCGTTGCAAAAGGCCTTCGATAAGTTGAGACCTCCCAACTGACACTGTGCCACGGTTTGGCACATGACAACTGCACCCTTCGCGCAGGCCCCCAGTGGAGAGCCAAAATCGCAAGATTAACAAGGAGAGCTGGAAATCCCTACATAGTTGTTTTACAGCTCGTGTTTGATGTACACTTGTGAAGTATATTACAAGTTTTCCCAGAAGACAACGGGAAGTGCCTTCAGGCACCTTTGTATTTGCGTATTTTGGGGAAATTAGAGGCTGCTAAAAACCGTAACAGACTGAAAGCCCCACCTTCCCCTCCAAGAGACTGCTCCCTTCAAAAAGCCTCTATGGCAGCTCAGGCGGTGACTGGCTCAAAGCCTTCTCTCAAGTAGGTTTTTTAAGGATGATCGCTCTGCCTGATAGTTCTATGCAGCTGACTTTTTCTTTATACCCCAAACCAGCAACCCCGCGCTTCTAAACTCTCTTAGGGGAAGTTGCTCTGAGAGAACTACCATTAAAAAAAACAAAAACAAAAAAGTTTGGAAAATACAATAGACTCTGTAGTGCTGGCCTTTGTCAGAGTACTGTTCACATCCGGTGCATAAAATGTGGGGCTATGGAGACTTCCGGAAAGGATAGGCCATAGAAAATAACCTGTATGCAAAGAGTGGTAATAAGGACGCGGTCTCTAATTGTTTGCAGAATTTTCACTTGCCGCTCCATCACGAGAAAGATAACTTGTGCATTTACACGGTTGTGAGCTGTGGTCTGCTGTAAGTAGATTGTGCACGGGCAGGGCTTAAAGTGGGGTGAAAAAACTGGGGCTGGGGTCTCTCATAGTGGCATGGCTGATGTATTAAGGGCGTGGCCTAAAACATTTAAGCTAAAAATCTGTATTTGGCACAGCGTGCTGCCCCACTAGTATTTTGCTGTTTCTGTCCATGTATCCAGCTATGTAATACAGCAAGTAATATTACACCTACAAGTCAGGACTGTTGGCTTTGTCAATTGATGTTAGTTGCATAGGATAAATAAGCAACAAATATTACTTCCTTGAATATACTATTGAAAATTAATTTGTTCTTGTGGGGAGGTTGTGGCCTAAGACTAGAGCTGTCGACTTTCAAGCTGAAAAAGCAGGGTCGAGCTTCACGTAGGCTCAAAATCCTGTGATTCCAAACATGAAATGTGCTTGTGTAATGTGACTGGTGCTTATGTTTGCTCCACGTTTGCGCCGTATAATACTAAAAAATGAGTCTCTTTGAAGTTTCAACAAAAGCAGATATGGATGGTACTATCGCAGTTAAGCTTTTTTTTCCCCCACCTTGAAGGTAAAAATGGTGAGCCCGATAGGGACCCGTTTCGGCGTCTGCTTTTAAGAACTGCTGGTGCTGAGCACCGGTACGAACCGGCCCATTTAAAGCCCTGATCACTGGCATACTTCACAGCCTCCAGACTAATGGAAATAGCCTACCTAGTCTAGTATGGTCGTCTCAGTTTCCTCTAGTGAACTTGACCCTTTCAACGACTATTGATTTATTTTACACATGGGGCAAAAGGGTGGGCTGGGGCAAGCAAGCAACTCGGCCTTTATTCCAGGCCCTTCAGTAAAGGAAGTAGTAAGGGCTTAATGCAGCCAATGTCTTTTTTTTTTTAACAAGTCCTAATCTATTTCCATTTATTAAATGTAAACTGTGTATGTGGGCTGAGCGGCCATGCAAAGTTAGAGCTCTTAAGTCAGGGAAGGCAGGCCTATGATGTCAGTGCAGTTATTTAGTGGAAACGCACCATGGTTTACAGTCCATCAGATGTATATCCTGCAAAATCGATATTCAGAAGAAATTAGTTTTTGATTAATACTGATAACTAGAAGTATATAATTTGTTCCAGTTTTTAAAGAATTGGTGCTATTAAAATAACATCGCAAAAAATGTATGCTTGCTGGCATAATCGGCCACGTTGCACTGCCTATGTGGATGTCTGTGTTTTCTTGAAGCTGCTTCTCCTCAGGGATTTTTGGGACTTTGGCTAAAAATACAGCCTTATGCCCAGGTGTGTGCAGCAGTAGAAATGGAAAAAAGACCACAAGCTGCGATGTTTTCACCAGTTAAGGCTTGCACCTTTGACAGTATTGGCTTTGAGTTCGTCAATCCTTTACCAAAGGGATGTTACTGTCCCTCTGGAATACATTTAATATAGTAGCAGGGCACAAAGGGGTGTGATGCCCACCGGCAGTAGTAATTTCCTCGTAAAAATGATACAGAACCACTGTTGTATTGCTAGGAATGAACTAGGCTAAAACTGGTGTAGTATCTGAGGCCTGTTCATTTTCTGGATAATGATTATAAAAAACCGTATCCCGATATTTAATTTCAGGCTCTGAAGGTATCTTGGTAGGTTTAATCAGAATATTCTCTCAGGTGCAGAGTTTCGTCACGTGTATATTATTGGGAAACTATATTGTACTAAGCTGCTTTTGAAAATGTGTTTAACCCTTCGAACTGTTGCACTTATGGAAGAATTAACATAAATATTATGTGAATATCTGACCACAGCGGAAATGTTTTAAAAAGAGAAATGTTTATGATGCAATGTTATGTTAGCCCTTTTTATTTTTACATAGTATACTTTCTGCCATTAACATGGCTTCGAGAAAGAACGTATAAGCAGCGATCATGTCTTTGCTCTGGTGATTGTCACAGTTTTGTTTTGTGTGCTTTTGGCTGTAGTACTATATATGCCAACATTTAAAGGCGGCAAAGAGGAACATTTTGAATTCACCCCCAATCGAAATGCATTGAAGTGAAGGCAATTGTAGGTGGGAGAAAACTAAAATGAGGCCAATTTTGGCTATAACAATCGTGAGTCTCCCGCATGAATCTGGCGTTTACATGTATGTTAGTACGTATGGGGTAGCGGGCGCATTTACCATGAGCACACACACAGTGTGGGAAGTGAATGTGTCTGGTTATGGCCTTAGTTACATGAATGACGTGTAACACCCTGGAGAGGGCGTCCAGATATTTATTTCGTTCTGCTGCAGATTCTTTTGGCATTAATTTGGATTCAGCGTGCTCAAAGAAAGGGGGACATTTGGAGTAGCCCAGAGCTTTCACCCTAAATGAGTGTTTACTGGGTTTGTGAAGGGACACAAAAAACGAGATTGTTATGAGGATGGAAGCCATTATTTTGCATTCATTTGAGTATGTTTACTTTTCAGTGTGTAGGTTGGGAAATGCCATGTTGATAACTTACCCTGTTAATGACTTGGAAATTAGATTTTTATCGTCAGTCTTTCTACATTCACAGCCTCCATACTGGCAGCAGTTACTGTTGAACACAAAGTTCATGCCAGAGGCCAAATACTCTTGTTTGGTCATGAGCTACTGGTGGTCTGTGGCGTAACATGATGGAGCCCCCTGCAGAATGTGATGTGGAGCCCCTGAGTCCCCCATATCTCACAGATTTTCAGTGGCCTTGGGCTGAATGGGGTCCCCTGAAAGTTTCTCCCCTGAGCCCCAGCACTGTATAACGCCCCTGCAGATGTTAGCGTCCGCTTTTTGAAGTTCATGAACAAATCTTCAGAATTGTTTAGGTAATTCATTGTCAAAACATGTATCAAAACCCTTGATTCGCCGGCCAAGCATCTACTGCTTGCTACCCATTTTCCCTTCTTCTGATTACATTACTGTGTCCCTCTGCAAGCTCTTGGACCCCGCTCTGCTGTGCACCAGTTTTACTTGATAGCCATGTTCATGATATACAAGTCCTTTACATACATAAAGCATGCAATGTGCTGATGACTGAGCTAATCCATGATAAGTAAATCACTAGAGATGTTTCTACAAGCTTGCAATGCGCTGGGCCTGGTGTAGCATGCTCTGCCTCAGGAGATTCTGTTCATGGACAGATCTGGGGTCAGCATGCATGTCCATGGTTTAACCTTCTGCCTTCTCCTTCTCTGCTCCCCCCCCCTCCCCAATAATCATGAATAGGGAACTTACATCAATACCCAATGGAGCTGTAGCACACGAGGGAATCGCCATGTTGTTTTGGCATTTGCTTTGCTTTCCAAAACATAGCTCTGAAATGGGAGGGTTGTTTGATCACATTATGCTCCTGATCAGGAAAGACAATTTATGGCTCGAAGTGAAATAGGAATGATCCACCAGGGGAAGGGTTTGGTTCAGCTGAGCTGGTGCAAAATCGTGCGGGAGATTGGCAGGGACGCTAAACAATTTATGTCAGTTCACGTGCTCTGCCAAACCTTTAAAGACCCTCGTACTCTAAAATGAACTACTCACTCTGGATTAGACCTTGTACTGAAAAATATGACTTCCTTTGCACGAATGAGCAGACCAAGAAGACTGCAGACAATTCCCAGTCTCATGAACAATGAAACAGGCCTGGAGCTAAGGCAAGGTGGACAGGTAGAGCCCAAAACGTAAGTTTTGATGCTGTAAACAACTGCCACGTGAAGGGCCTGTGCCACCAACTGGCCTAAACAGTAGCTAGGTCTAATCACTGTAACTTGAATCAATTCCTGGTTAGTATTAAAACTTTGATTAGGTATGCACTAACTCAGAGGTTCAGATAGCTGAGCACATAGCACAGGCTGTACAGGTGGTAGCCCAGGATCCTTGAGGAGGGCTACAAGATTCCTGCTACTTTCTGTAGGGGCCATTCCTTGCCCATCTCCCAGTCCCTAAACAGCAGTTAATTTTGAGGAGTTAAGGTTGAGCTGGGCTCAAAGGGTACATCAACTCTATTCTGCTAGTGCTGGCGTTTTGGTGAATCCATGACACGAACTAGAATGTAGGTGGCAAGTGCCACAAAATGGGGTGTATTTATGTGAAACTTTCACTTTAAGTGACACGCTGATCTTCAATAAGAATAACGCTGGATATCCTGTATGCAGTCCAGTGCTTGTCAACTCTTCGGTAGTGGCAAAAGGGAGGGGGCTGTCATGTGAATACCTCAAAGAAGATATTCATTGTGAGTAAACTTGTTGGCCGCATTTTTCTATCTGATCAAACATTTTCCAAATTTCTCAGCAAAAACGTATATTTTAGGAGGCGTATAATAGTCAGAGTAGTTTCTCTATGTTTATGTGTTCATGGATCGGAAGAGAATTTTGGTGGCAGTGGTTGTGGTTTTAAATTGGAAATTCTTCGCACCTCTGCTTCACAGCTCCGTTTCCAAGTATAAACCAGACATTTGGGGTGAATTAAAATCTGTTTGCTTCAATTTTATGAAGGGAATTTGATCTGGGATATTGTTTTATGCTTTCTGTACACCAGATGAAGTTCTAACACTGTGTTTGCTGATGGTGTATTATAGTGTGGTGAACAAGAGTTGCTTTATTGTGAAATACACTGCATCTTATTTCAGCCTGTCACAACTCTAGGTACCAAAGGTCTGTCATTTGTTGCTTCAACATTTTGTTCATGTCATAAATCATTGTTGCAGCGGGAAGGGGGATGTACATAATGGGTGAAAAGAGATGCACACAGAAAAAGTGACAGGAGGAAGCAAAGCAATGATCTGTGAATTGGATATTTAATAATAATTCTAATACTAATTTTAAAAATCCTGTTAAATTATTGCAATAAAATTTATATTTTTGCAAAAACGTATTCAATTGTACATTCTGTAATAGTAAATGAGTACTATTAATTCCCATATAATACTGTAATAGAATACCTATCTCAAAAGTTTTTATATGACTTGTTTTCGTCAAGGGGTGGTTCATAAAAGCAAGGGTGACTATTGACAACAACATAAGGTAATGATTCCTACAGGTCAGCAGTGTCGGTCAAGATAGTATGAGCAGGAGCAACACCAATATCAGAATTGTATACCATGCATGCACATGTGTGAACGTAAGGAAAATAAATATATGGGGGGTATATAGTATTCAGTACATAAGGATATTGCAATCCACCAAGGACTTCCATGGCCATATAGAAGAACATGGTTGAAACCCGGCTTCCTTAGAAAAGTTATGGATTCCGAAGGTGGCTTGCAATATCCTTATCATGATCAGCAGGGAGTACTTTATTCCTTATAATACATGGTCACACCATCACCTTTCCCAAAAAACACTTACATTTTTGGTGTGTAGCTCTGTTATATGTAAGAGAGAGCATGTTAGCAAACTTGAAGAGTAAAAATTAATTCTGCAGTGCAGAATTAAACACTTCAAAAAAGCTGGTATTTGTTGCAAAAAGAGTTAAGAATCAGTTTAATAGAAGTCAGTGTTTTAAAACAAAAGTCACAGTAGCTCAGAATGTGTAGAAAAAATATAGAAAGATTGTACTTTTCTTTAATCATCTCACATAAGCAGTGCAATAAATAAAAGTGTTGGTATAAATACCTTCCTTCTCACTGTACATCTAGAGAAACAAAGAAGAAGAATGAAAAGCCATGTTTCGTTTTCCTTCTTGGAACAGATTCTTTAATTATATTCCGTTACCGGACCTTCATTTCCCCATAGCTGCTGGCTGTGGCAGCAGGCATTGTGACTTCCGAACTCAACTGTAATAAGTTATTACAGTTGAGCTTGTGCGCCATTTCTTTATAATGGGCAACTGGGTTCGTCAACTCGCCTATTATGAAGAAATTAGAGACAGGTTTTTATACAGGCATTGCAGAATCCTATATATTACAAGCACATAATATGGTTATCCTGTGTGTGTTGACGGGCCGTGAATTTTAAAACTGGCAAGGCTTACATTTCAATCTGTAAGGGGGCGAATTATGAAAGTCATTTTCCTATGACCTCCTTCCTCTGGAGATTTTGGGCAAGACTCTCCCAAAGAAAATTTGCAAGAAATTGGGCCAGACATGGCATTTTAAAGCACTGCTGTCAAAGGCAACTTAGTCTAACCCTCCCGTAGGCATCATTCAAGCCTTTTGAAAAAATGTGGCAAAATGGTGCATTTGTAGTACATTTTTTTTTACAGGAAACTATTAGTCTTAGAGACATTTCGAACAAGATGGACATGCAGTTTGGCTGGGGCCCCCATCATTTGTCAAAAAATTATAAAATGACTTCTTTAACTTTTATCTTCCATTTTTCTGTCTTGCATCTATCAAGTAGATTATAAGTAAGGCTCCCTGTTTTCCGTTTTTACGGATTTTTACAGATAAATATAGACAGAAAACAATTTTTCCTGTCTGCGTTTATTTTTAAAAGTGGATAAATACAATAAATTGTGCTTCTTTTAAGTGACTCTTCGTGCTGTCTTTCATGAATTGTAGGACAGCAGCTAAGTAGATGGACAACATGAGAAATTGAAAAAATAATGAAATTTCTTTAAATAATGGCATATGTCAACATACACTCGTAAATACTAGTACAATACCATAAATGTATGTATTGTTATGTAATATTTGGCAGCTTAAATAGCTAAAACACAACAGACATCAAAGAATGAGTGCACGCCTATCAGTTAAATAGATATGGAAATGTACAGTTTAACAACTTCATTTATACGCAAAACATAAAATAAATATGGATAAATAAAGATAAAATGGCCCAAAAATAAATCTGGATGAATACAGATGGAAAAGGCCAAATAATAGATACCATAAAACCGGGAGCCCTAATTATAAGTCACAAAAAGTGGTGTTTTGGAAAATAAAACATTGCACACATTTGACAATTTTAGTATTTAGACAGCAGAACTTTCCCTCGCTGTAGATACATTTATCAGGTTTCCACAGCATGGCTTCTTAGCGATCAGTTTACCTTATATGTTCTGATCGCAGACCTATCTATTGGGTTACAGCAATCTTAAAGGATCACACCCCAGGTAGCACACACAACTTCATAGTATCTCTCTCCGTTTCCATCTTCTCAACATCGCTGCCCCTTTTACCATTTACACATTTCATCATTCTTTTTCCTCACCTTTCTCGCTTCCCCTTTAGGTCTCCATCCTTTTTATCTTACATCAGGTATTTAAAGTTCCATCATGCTGGTTGTAAATGCTCATCGATAACCTTTTATCTCTGTTTTCTGGTAATATTAGTCCTATCTTTATAAATTGAAAAGCAAATCTACAAATCCTAGAATTCTAAAGAATAGCACAATGAAATGACCCTCTCATTAAGGATGTGGGGCAACCTCTGCTCTATCCCCCTACCTCTCTTTCTCTCTTCACTTTTTCATTCTTCTGCTCTCTCGATCCAACTTACCTTCTGTCATCCTCGTTCTCCATCTGTCTTCCTTCTATTCCATATTCCAATCTCAGTAGCTCTATTCATCTACCACTTCTTCATGTTCCCGCTTAAGTCCTTTACTCTCTGCCCACCGTTTCAGGTTTTCAAATATTCTCCTGGTCCAGGTTTTCCCAGTTCCGCAGGCTATATGTAGCCATAACTGAACATAAATGAATCAACTTCAGTTCAAGGCAAGCATTCTGTGAATAGTGTATTCTTGATTCTCCAAAGCCTCGGCTCACCCTCTTATCTTGTACCCAGGGCAGCAAACAGCGCAGAAAGATTACCAATGACTACTATTGGGTTGTCTTTGTGTGCTCTAGATTTCGTGAACACAGGTTTGGACTTAGATGGTTTTGATTGAGGTATGGTCGTAGAGCAACAAACTGATCCACAAGATGAATTTCCAATTCAAACAATATCCGTACTGAAGCAGAAGGAACCAATCTCGAAAAGACTTAAGCCATCATTATTAATGCACCCATAATTCGGAAATCCTGATTTTCTTTACAAGGCTCTAGTAATCCGAAGTAATCTGCAATTTGCTTATCATGTACAACAGAGGGTACTTTGTTCCTTATAATACATGGTTTGGAAATACCAATGGGGCATTCCTGCATCATAGATAATAGTGACTTCTAATTGATCTAAAGGTGGTATGGTCATTGTCCAAATCTGAGGATTCTGGACCACCTTTTGGTTTTAAGAGTCTAAAGAAGAAATGGTCGAACGAGTTTAAGGTTCTGAGGTAGGCTTTGCTCCTTTGGGAGTAGGAGCATAACCTGCACTGGCAGGAATAGCACCTTTTAATGGATTCTCCAAATTATCTAAAAAGCGGTCAAAAAATATTTATTGCATGACTGCCTCAGTCATGTTCCTTGTTGATACAGCCAAGTAACCGGCTCTCTTTCTTCTTCTGGATGATTTGGAGATGCAGCACCGTGCTTTGTATGTGGAGGGGATTGAGAAGGAAAATAAACGGACAGAGAGCAGTTGGATGATGTGTTCACAGATGTCAAACCCACATTTTACTGTGGCATCTGTACATTTCTTTTAAGAAGTGAAGAACTGGGTTTTAGAACCCAGCGGCGCCAGGGGAAAACGCCCGATGTCTTCGGATTCACCTGTCTTAGAGTACAGAGACACAGGACACTTCTTGATGACGTCAAAGACCAAGGTTTATTGGCTGCAACCAGGAACAGAGGTCTACGAAGCACACACGGGTGGTTCGCTAGAGCCTGCACAAATTCAATGAGCGGAGCATGGTCTTTTATGCCAAAAATCACATTCCTGACTAGCATCAATTATTTACAAACGGACCAATCATACAGTGACATTTCAAAAGTATCGCATAACGACAAGCCCACTTTCCGTTGTCCAGCCCACCAGAAATGACCAAGCACATTCCACTTTCTTGTTCGATCAGGCCGGACAAACCCATCATAATACCTCAACCCAAATCAGTGATTATGTCGTAAAGGAAGGAGCAGAAACAGATTGGAAGCAAGATAGAAAGGTGGATGCAGTGTACTGTAAACTTCGGCATGTCCTGCTCTTTGATCTTTATCTGACCAGCTGCTAACAAGGAACTAGTTTAGCGAGGTCAGCCTCGGGCAAGGGAGTCAGTTTGGCCAGGCCATTCAGAAGTCAGCTAAGGTGTACGTGTCTCAAGGGCAACCACACAAAATGGCTGCCACACACAAAATGGAACCCGAAGGTTCAAACGAAATCCCTAAAAACATAGTGTTCTCATTGATCGATGAATGCGAAAACACTCGTACGTACCGCATTCGTGATTTGCGGTCCGCTGACACAAAAATAGTCTATTTCCGACGACCTTTATTGAACAGGTTCAGAACACCGAACCACAGACCCTCAAACTACGAAACTACAGAGCCTCCTTTTGCCCTTACATAGGCAACAGACCCAAACCCATGTTAATCTGAATCTAGGTCTATCATCATCAGATCATCGATATGTTGCTGTAGCATCATCCTAGTACTTAATACCTCTCTCTGGACAGGTCTCCCTGCACACGATGCAGCACAGAGGCCACAAATAGCAGGAGCACACTGTACACAGAGACAGAACAAGAAAAGGATAGCTAAGACCATCCCAATGACCATCAGAATCTTCCATCCCCATGTGGATATCAATCCCCATAACCATCCCATCAACGACCAATCTCCTTTATCCAAATGGACAGAATCGGAGATCTTATGTCATTTGGAAATGGCCTGGAGGACTGACGGAGCGTTGTCTGGGATGAAAACGCAGCAGCTCGATTGAATCAGTTTACATACTCCACCTCTGTCTGCTAGTATGACATCAAGAGCAACTCTATTCTGAAGTGTCATAAGTCTACCCGACTGGAGCTCAGCAGTCAAGTTACTAAGGGCACCAGCAGTTTCGACTATGGTGGACTCAACCACTCTCGTCAACTGGCGAATGTTCCTGCTGTTAGCCATCCGTCCCCAGAACGGCAGAAAACCCTTAAAGAAATCTTCCAACTCTTGCCCTGCGGTATCTTCCTGACTGAAGACACCTCTAGCAACTCTTGTCTTATGGTACTCTGCCGCAGCTGTAAAAGTGGGAGGCAACAGGAAGGAAACAAAAAATGTGCCCGAAAAATCAGGGGGCAACCATGTATATGCTTTATCATAGCAAACAAAATAAGTACCCTTAGCAGCTAGAAATGCTGGGGAAGACTGAGACATAAATACATAGGTGTCAGTACAAACGCTCTTCCCTAGCTGAGCTCTCGGATTCTTGCCATTACCCTGCAGACAATAGCGACCCTGATGGGGCACTATCCAAATCGGTGGAGAACGTTTCGCTCGCTGGTTAACACTCAGACTTACTCCATATCCAGTAACGTCCCAACCACTATATGGTTGTCTCTCATCCTTCGGAATAGTCTCAATTGCATTAGTCCCTTTAACCATGTAGACTATGCCTCTAGCTAAAGCACTATTATTTGGATTGTCTTTCGGTGAATGTAGGGGATAGATACTATGGGCATAGATGAACATCGTTCTGTAAGCCCAAATAGAACCATTTAAACTAAAAGGCAAAACCAAGTACGGAATACCTTTATCGGTCGTATGGGGCATTAGACAACAAATCCAACAATTTGTTGTGTTTATCACTAACTGGTGTTGGTGCAAAAGTTGAATAAAGGAATTATTGGCAAATTCCAATCGTCTAACTACCTCGTGTTCAGGCAAAGGGTGAAAAGAATAAGAAGAAATAGTAGGTGGAGGTATAGGTTGCACAGTGGGAATAAACGTCACTTTAAAAGAGAATGTCACATAACCAATTATAAATATCATTAGACTCAATAACAAAAACAAGCACAATATTAAAAATCTTTTCTGCGTGATTAGCTTTTGTATCTTATTCTTAAAACTCATTGTCCTTACAGGTCTCTCCGACTCGAAGAAATCCATCCTAACTAAATATGCTGCTCGCGATGGTAGGGTGTTCTATGCTAAGGAATGCCTCTGTCAACCCAGGGCAACTCCCTTAGGCCGACCAGAACCTTCGACCTAGTGCCTCAGGCTTGCACTCCAAAGACTTGGCACCGCGACCCTACAGCTGAACCCGGATGGCGGTTCGAAAAACAAAAATGAGTAGATCTTCGGTGGAGAGTTAACCTGTAAACAGAAAAATCATAAAAACTTTATTTATTTGTCCCATGACTCTTGGTCGCAAATTATAACGACCTTTCCCAGGCAATGTCTGGTCTTGAAACAGGAGTTCAGGCTCAGTAGTGTTCAATCGATTCAAAGGAGGCACAACTTGTTGCAAAAGATCGTCACTTTCTTTCTCAGAGTTTGTTCCAATCAGACGGGCATCGCTGAATGGCAAAAATCGTGGCACAGTTTCTGTTTCAGAGTCTGGGAGTCCTTCCTGGACCCACCGGTCGTACGGTAAGGGCAACGGAGCCCGCTTGCAATGTACGCCGTGGATCCAGTGTTTCTTGCCTTGCACTCGAACTGCAGAAAGTGTAGACAGGAGAACTAAATGGGGTCCTGTCCAACGGGGCTGCTCGTTCTTGCTCCGCTGGAAGTTTTTTGTGAAGATCCAATCACCAGGTTGAATGGCGTGGCCTGGATCTTCAGAAACCTGTGGCAAACTGTTATGCACCTGTTGATGTAAAACACGCAGTTTAGCCGTCAGTTCGTGCAAGTAATCAAGCAACACAGGACACTCAAGGTCACTAAACTTTGTTGGTCTTGGTAAGCCCCAAATATTCGCCGGGCGACCAAACACAACCTCATACGGACTCAAACCCATTCGCGAATGCACAGTCATTCTTGTGGACAAGAGCGCTAAAGGCAAAGCATCTGGCCATTGTAAACCAGTACTCGCTTGGATTTTGGCCAACTTTAACTTCAAAGTGCCATTATAGCACTCGACTAAACCAGCTGATTGGGGGTGATTTGCAGCGTGGAACTTCTGCCGGATTCCTAATCCCTCGCATACTCTCTTCTTTACTTGACCCACAAATTCACTCCCATTGTCACTCCAGATAATTCTCGGCAATCCGAATCTCGGGAAAAATTCTTTGATAAGGGCTTTAGCTGTGGACAAGGCAGTATTGTCCTTCAAAGGGTAAGCTTCCACCCATCTAGAAAAGGAGCAAACAACCACAAGAACATATTTCAGGTTGTTGCACCTCTCCATGTGGATGAAATCTAGCTGCAAAGCCTCGAACGGATACGTAGGAGGAGCAAAATGACCAGCTGGTGTTCCCTTACCAGGATTGTACATCAAACACACCATACAGTTCTTAACCAAATTCTCTGCACATTTGGAAATTTCCACATTCTGCCAAACCGGAGCCAACAACTTACAAATCCCCTTCACGCTGATATGTGCCATCCCATGAGCCATTGTAACAACTGGAAGCACATATGCGTCAGGTAGCAACCATCTTTGATGCTCGGACAATTCAGTCCAACAACCATTCGAGTCCAATCTACCCTTACTTTCTCTCCATTCATTCAACTCTTTCTCTGTAGCTTCAGCTTGGATGGATTTCACACTCTCAATCGTATCTTCACACATACTTTTCTCCGGAACCCATCTCACCGGACCTGCAACATACATGCGGCTCATCACATTTCTCGCAGTTTCTTTCGCGACTTCATCCGCAAATGCATTTCCGCGACCAACATCATCCGTAACTTTCTTATGGGCACTGCATTTCACAATCGCTACTTGTAATGGCAAAGTAAGTGATTCAAGGAGTTCATTTACCAACTGCCCATGCTGAATCTTCGTTCCATGCGAAGTCAAAAACCCACGTTCACGCCACAAACGCCCAAAACTATGAGCCACACCGAACGCATACTGACTGTCAGTGTACACATTCACTCGTTTTCCTTTCGCCAACACACATGCTCTCGTTAATGCAATCAACTCTGCTGCTTGCGCTGAATTGTGTGGGATACGTGCAGCTTCAACAATCGTGTGCAAAGTCGTAACAGCATATGCCGCAGTCGTATCACCATTCGGCATCTTAAAGCACGAATCATCAACCCACAAAGTACCATCACACTCTGGAAGAGGAGTATCCCTAAGGTCGATTCTCCCTTTCGTTTCTTCCTCAGTTCTCAAAAAACAATCATGTTGTTCTTCAATATCATTATCTGCCTCAACTGAAATTGGCAACAACGTGACTGGATTCAACGTGTTGCATCGTTTAATGTGCACGTGACTCGCTAACAAGGTCAACTCGTAACCCGACAACCGAGCACTAGTTAAGTGCTGTGTCTAGGTGCGGTTCAACAAGGTATCCACTGCATGTGGACCATTACGACTAATGTGTTGCCATAACCAAACCAGCAGACTGTCGAATTGAAACAGCCGCTGCCGCTGTAGCTCTGAAGCAACTCGGCAACGCTCTAGCTACCGGATCTAAAGTCGACGAAAAGTAAGCACATGGACGCTGCTTATCGCCGAACTGTTGAGTCAACACTGACAATGCACATCCCTCTCTCTCGTGGACATACAATGTGAAAGGCTTACTGTCGTCGGGAGTACCCAACACAGGAGCCGAACACAACGCATTGCGTAATTCTGAAAAGCTCTTCTGACATTACTCAGTCCAAGGAATAGGATTTGGAGTATCCTTAACAGTAAGAGCTATCAAAGGCTTTGCTAGCAAGGAAAAGTTAGGGATCCACTGTCTACAGTACGACGTAATAACCAAAAACACACGTACTTCTCTCTGTGTTGTAGAAACACTCATTTTCGCAATAGCTTGAATTCTCTCTGGGGTCAGTTTCCTTCCCTACTTCGATAAGAGGTGACCTAAGTAGGTTACTTCTTGTCGACAATATTGCAACTTGGAGAAAGAAACTTTGTGATGAAAATCAGACAAGTGGCGTAACAACGACAAAATGGCTTCTCTACAAATCTCTTCATTGTCAGCAGCGACTAACAAGTCGTCAACATATTGAATAGGGGCAGCACCATCAGGTAAAACCAACAAATCAAGTTGTGTCTTCAAAGCATGGCTATAGATCGATGGACTCTCACAATAGCCTTGAGGAGCGCGCTTAAACCGGAAACTTCGTCCTTCTAAAGAGAATCCAAAGATATCTCTACTTTCCACTGTAATCGGGATGCTGAAGAAAGCATTCTTCAAGTCAATCACCGAAAACCATGTGGCTGTATCCGGGATCAACGTCAACACAGCTGTGATGTCAGGTACAACAGGGAATTGTGGAACAACAATCTTGTTCACTTCGCGAAGATCGATCACAAACCTATATACAGGAGGCTGTGAAGAATCAGTTCTCTTCAGAACAGGCAGAACGGGACTATTACACACATTACCTCTCGTTTCCTCAATCACACCCTTTTTGATCAAATCATAAATGATCGCTAAAATTGCATGTTCACCATTGTTCGAGATACGGTACTGGGGAATGCGTGGTAACTTAGCATTCGCCTTCAGTGTCACAACATATGGAGGAATCTCTAAAAGACCCACATCATTCGGACCAACAGCCCACAACGAATCTGGTAAAGAAGACAATTCAGGTGGAAGTCTGTCTTTCGATATGTACATCGGAGGGATCACTCTCTCACCCAACGTAAGGTGTACTCCTGACGGAGAACAATACGTTGCATACATTCTCTTCAACAAATCCAATCCCAAGAAGTTCTCACCACAACCTGTAGTCAAAATGAGGGGTGCTTCAAATGTACGAGGTCCAACAGAAAGAGACAACGGAGCAGAAATCTGATTCGTAACCGAGGTGCCAGAAAAACCTACAGAAACTTTCTCAAAGCCAGACAAAGGTGCGCCAGGGAGTTTAGAGTGTATTATAGAACTCTTCGTAGCACCAGTGTCTAACAGAAAAGGCTCTGACACACCTGATGCAATCACTTCAACATAAGGTCCACTCTGATCTACTGGAACTGAAACAACTCCCTCCCTTCGTCCATGGCTGTCCTAACAATCATTACCATCCACTTCCTTACCTTCAACGTAGTAATCATCCATATAATACTGAGCTGTCCTACCAGACGAACCTTGCTGTTGATCAAAACTATTAGAGTTCTGTGGAGGCAAAGAACGTAGATTCTGTCCTCGACCTCTACCTCTAGGCGCTTGTTGAGCACCTCGACCTCTTACACCAGAAGAACCATTTGTGCGTTGTAACAAAACCGGACAACTATTCTTGAAATGGCCCTCTTCTCTACAATACGCACACTGATTAGGCCCATACGGAAAACGCTGTTGAGAAGGCTCGTTTCTTTGCGGGTTTCTCGAATACTGCTGATTCTGCTGATAATCGCGTCGATTATTAGTACGGGGTGGATAGGCTTGTTGTAGAAGAATTTTAGTCTTCAATTCCTTAGTCTTCTTATCCGCTTTCTCTAACTCATCTTTGTGCTTATTTTCATAGTACTGGGCCGTAGCTAAAATCTGCGCTGACGTGGAAACAGCCCAAGCACTCTCTGAATCTTTCAGCTGATTGCATAATTCAGGAAGCAGATTATGTACAAATTTGTCGACGAACAATCTCTGACCACCTTCAGTAGCCATATCCTGACCACTATGATGTACAAACGTCTCTTCAAACCGTGTGAAAAAGTCAGACACCGTCTCATCTTTCTTCTGCTAACACGCAGACAACTTGTCCCAATTAACACACACTTCAGGCATCAAAGTCTTCATATAATTAATTATCCTACCAGGGAGTTGAGTAATGATATATTCAGGCTTAGCACCTCCTACTTGTCTATCATTCGCAGCACAAAGATTAACCCATGTATCAGCCAATTCTTGGTCATGATCCGTGTGACGAATCTTACTCCAAATAGGCTGTGGGACAACATTTCCAAACAACATATCTATATCTGCTAAATTCATGATGCATGAACCCACAGTCTGAGTGAGCTCTTTATAATATCCCGCTGGATTTTTGCGCGGATCAGGCAAAGACTGCTTAATTGCCAAAACTTCAACACGCTTCCAAGGAACATGTACCCATACTCGTTGAAAGTGTGCAACAACAGGTGGATTAGCATTAGGATCAGCAGGTCTCCAAACTGGAGGAACCTCACGCATCGGATATTGACTCGCTGCTCTCCTAACTGATGAATCAGACTCAAACAATCGCTCAGAAGGAGTGTCACTACGAAACGACAAAATAGTCGCAACTGCTCTCCCAACGTCACGAGGACCCACAACAGTCTCTTTCGCGAACTCAGAACGTATTCGATACAACTCATCAGGAGCTTTACCTACTTCTTCAACCCATTGTTCATGGAGGAACCCACACATCATTTAAAAAACGTACCGTTGCTTTGGTTCTTCCCATTGAAGGAAGGCATCCATAATACCCTCAAGATCATACTGAGAAGCGTACGTAATCCACTTACGTGCCAAATGATCCAAAACTGTACGTTCATCTGTATCAGGCAACTGACTACGTGATTGTCTACGCTCACTAACAGGAGACATACCCAATTGTCCCAACAAAGGAGAAAGAAAACCAGAAAAAGCAGCAGTCATTCTCTGTTTAGCAGAAGGAGAAGATGGAAGAATAAGAGAAGACAGAACAATAGTAGAAGAATCCAAAGTCGGAGTAGAAGTAGTATTATAGATACGCATAGAAGTAGCAGACGAAGAAGGAAGCAAAGTTGGCGGCCCCTGAGGAGGCTGCGCCAAAGGAACAGTAGTCAACGGAAGAGGAGCTGGCTGTGGAGGAATTGCAGGTGGCACTACAATCGGAGGTTGTGGAACTACAACTAGTAGTGGCGGTGCCGTAGCATCTGTGCATAAGGGGGTGGCGAACTCAGTAGATGCGACATTAAAGGATCTTTTGCAAGATCTTTCTTTTCTTCCTGCTCTTTAAGCGGCAAAACTGGGTAGCATTTATCTACCGCTAACTTCCTAACCCTAAGCATCTGTTCGCTCTCTTGTTCTTCCTCATTATCCCTATATGCTATAGCAGCTTGCACCATTGACAAACCTCGTTCTCTCTTGTTTTTCTTTGCTAATTTAATTTCTTTCTGTTTGGCTTATTTGCGCCATATGCGGAAAGAGTCAAACATTGCCGGCCGGGCTTTCTTTTTGAACAATTTCACTTCGAGATTATCTAAAATCTCTGCTTCAAAACTACCATAACGGGGCCACTGTAGGACACCGTCATTCTTCGTATATTTTACCCAGATGTCATTATAACTAATAGGACCTACTCCATGCTTCACATAGAGATCATATGTAGGAGTTCCAATCGGAGGAACCGGACACGAATCCTCTAACCGGGAATCCTTAGAACAACCACAACCAAATATCTTTCCAAAACTGCTAAGACCAGGCATCTTCGCTCACTAGTCTAGCTTCAAACTACAAGGGGAAATCTGAAAACGATAGTCTCGTGAATACACGAATCCCTTGGCTTTGGGGCCTGCCGGTGCCAAATCAAAGCGATCCACTAAAGGATACCAAAACAAACTAAGGACTAGGAGACGCTTCACTCATACTTAACTGAAATGTTGATGACGTCACCAGAAGACCCGTCTATCGTCTCGCTCTACAAATCGTCTAAGCTCCAAGACAGGGCGACAGTCAGGGCAGCAGTCCTTCGTAGCCGTCGGAAAGCGGGGAACCTCGCAGCAAAGACTTTCGGACCACGACGACATACAGGGGTCGATGAAGTGGCAGGCCTTCCTCCAGAATTTCCACACGAAGCTCTCCACGATCTTCGGGCTTGGACCGATACCACTGAAGTCGCCCCACGTTGGGCGCCAGTTGAAGAACCGGGTTTTAGAACCCAGCGGCGCCAGGGGAAGACGCCCGATGTCTTTGGATTCACCTGTCTTAGAGTACAGAGACACGGGACACTTCTTGATGCCGTCAAAGACCAAAGTTTATTGGCTGCAACCAGGAACAGAGGTCTACGAAGCACACACGGGTGGTTCGCTAGAGACTACACAAATTCAATGAGCGGAGCATGGTCTTTTATGCCAAAAATCACATTCCTGACTAGCATCAATTATTTACAAACGGACCAATCATACAATGACATTTCAAAAGTATCGCATAACGACAAGCCCACTTTCCGTTGTCCAGACCACCCGAAATGACCAAGCACATTCCAATTTCTTGTTCGATCAGGCCGGACAAACCCATCATAAAACCTCAACCCAAATCAGTGATTATGTCGTAAAGGAAGGAGCAGAAACAGATTGGAAGCAAGATAGAAAGGTGGATGCAGTGTACCGTAAACTTCGGCATGTCCTGCTCTTTGATCTTTATTTGACCAGCTGCTAACAAGGAACTAGTTTAGCGAGGTCAGCCTCGGGCAAGGGAGTCAGTTTGGCCAGGTCATTTAGAAGTCAGCTAAGATGTACGTGTCTCAAGGACTCACTCGGCCGTAATCATCGGCCTATGTGAGGGCAACCACACAAAATGGCTGCCACACACAAAATGGAACCCGAAGGTTTAAACGAAATCCCTAAATACATAGTGTTCTCATTGATCGATTAAGGCGAAAACACTCGTACGTACCGCATTCGTGATTTGCGGTCCGCTGACACCAAAATCGTCTATTTCCGACTACCTTTATTGAACAGGTTCGGAACACCGAACCAAAGACCCTCAAACTACGGACCTACAGAAGCCGCAGTTAGAATGGGCAAGCGCCCTGCCCAGAAAATTAGAGGATCGTATGCATGCTGTAAACGTAAGTCATAACGGTAGGGATGCAGCGGTGGCAAAAACTTGTGCACCATCTAAACTCCTATGACTTGCTGCTGAGAAAATCTGCTGGAGGCCGATAACCAGTCGCCAATGCTTGAGCCGTAGTGATGCACTGGTGCTACACTTATTCCTGAAGCAGTTCGCATAAAATGGCTTCTGCCACGTGTCCTTTTTATTCCGATGATCCTTTTGTTTATATATGGATTTGGCCATCTGAGTGAATTCACCCCGGGATACGCCCTGCCTCGCCAGTCTGTTGACCAGGCAAGAACACAGCTCTGTTATGAATGGATCGAAGCGACATAGCCTAGAAGATTTTTATTACTACTGCTTTAACTTGATTTTAATGAATATTGTTAATAAATACTATTTTACCCAATGAGCTCTCTGCGGTGCTCTTTCTTTTTCATTATATTTGCATTCAATTTTATCCACTGAAATATGGACGGTGATGAACACATACTACGGGATTCCGCTTCTACCAATTTTATCTATGTATTCATACATTTATTTTTGTCATGGAATATTAAACTCAATCTTCCTTATAGTGAATCTGCATAGTGTATTCATTTATAGTTGATTAACTCGATGCCTTAGATACCCAATGGCCTAGAAAATAGTTTTTGGGTTAATTGTAGATGGTACTGAAACCATTACCCCTGGAAACCTTTGTATAAATGTTAAACTTCTTTCCTGAGTGAGAGTAGTATGCCATTCAGGTTTTCTGTTTCAACGGATTCCTTGATAAAAGTACAATTGTAACAGATTTCTTCGGGTGTTTCAAGAAGATACTTCTTTTTGAGATTCCCTATGGGACATCTATGCATGCTAATAACGATTGTTGACACCCATAACCTGATCATTGTTCTTTTTCTATATTTCCCCCACATCTCATTGATTTGTAATCTCTAGAGAGGAATGGATATTCCCTTCTGCAGATTCCTTAGTTTAACCCCTTTGGCTTTAGATCTAGAAAATGTAATTGCAATTCACATTTACTGACGCCAGGTGGCACTATTCAAGTGCCACCAGAAATTATTTGTTTGGCGCTTTGTTCAGTACCACGCATTTGTAGCTCTTCCCACATCCTAGGTCGCCGTCAATATTGTGCCTTCAACTTGAAGTCATGTTTGCAACATGAAAGCAGTACCACAGTGTTTAAAGGCCGACTGCATGGGAGGTAGGGTGGGCAAGACTCAGTGTGATGAGCATTAGTGGAAATAACCTGAGTATTACCACTTCACAGTCCTCTCATTATGAGATACACCAAGCAGTGCCACGTCTTTCCCAGCACCCCTCTGCAGTCACCCACAATGCACTGCTCACGATCTCCATGATCATGAGACGTGGGATGGTAAGGGACTGCCCCAATAAATCCAGCAAATCAACGACCAAAGATTATCATCATAAGCCCGTATGTTGATAATATCAAACTGGCCATCTGCATGAGGACCAATAAGTTAACGCTCACCATTATACTTGAAACACAAACCAACAATCTCAGATACTCAAATGATATCATCTGGCGTCTGGATATCCAATCTACAAGATTTACAAATTATTCTCCACAATGTGTCCATCAGCAATAAGATTGCGTTGGTGGATTTCCTTGTCTCTGGCTGTGGCAAAGACATGCATCCTTTAGCACTGGATATCAGCAGACACCCCGAAACAGGGTATTCAGAAACCCTACATGTGGCTTCATATAAAAGACTCCTCTATGGGCTGCGTGATAAACCTATTGCCTTTGCATTCTGAAGCAGGTCCTTATTGTATTTTACACTTTCAAGCCCTGGATTGGCCTCCGTAGTCCTTTGGTTTGCAATCTTACAGTGGAGTGTTATTGCTTACTTTTGTTCTTATCGCTGTCAAAACCATGATCAATTAATTTGATATGTGTTCTTGCATGGTTTCTGCGGCTTATGTATCTACACATCTTTTATGTACCAGTCTTAATTTTACCTTTCCTGCTTCTCTTTTGTCTCTATTTCATTTACTGATCTTTGCCTATTTATCATTCAACTTTGTTCGCACTAGTTCTCTTCCCCGCTATTCAATGTACAGATGGATCATAGCTGCATTTCAATTACACTATGAGATTGCCATAGGTTTTCTTCTGGATTATTATTAGTCTCAAAATCTTTGAATAAATAATTATTTAAATAAAAAGACATGAGAGACAGGGCAATACAGTAGTAATAACTAACAGAATAAGGAAAACAGGATAACATTCTATAACAGACCCAGCGACACTGGTCAAATATACATCCAAATCCGGGTGTAAACAATTTTGTCTCTCCTTTGATGCGACGGTTTTCATAGTTATTGCTACATATGGCGTAGGAGAATTTGGGACGGCTGGAGAGACCGGGAGGCCTGGTATTCGTTGGGCTCCTCCCCACCTTCCTTATTTCATGATTGTCATAGATTAGTTTATTCTTTTCTTACTCCCTATATTTCAGGTATTTAACTTCTTCTTTTTTCCTTTTTCCTTTTTTCTTTCCTTGCTCTATATTTCGGGTTTATTGGGCGACAGACACACTGCGGGGGGGGGTAGGCCGTAGCCTCTGCATGCGTGTAGGGTGGGGGGTTGGGGGATTTTTCGTTTTCTGTTTCAGTTCTATGGTGCCTTTATTTTCTTCGTTGTTCGTCTTCTTTCTTTATTCTTTCTTGGGTCCGTGTCAGGGACAGTTGTGGGTGGGTGGCGGTGGACACTGGGTGTTACGTTAGGTCTGATACTTCTCCTGTGGAAACTTTAAGCCGCCATTCCGCCTGGGGTGACTAGACTTTTGGGTAATCTGATTACTCGACACAATTGTTGGCATTGTCTATCTCGCCTACACGGCCTCCTTCACTTAGTTTGCTGTCTATGTAATATTATAATGTCGGACTTTGATAGTTACAACAAAATATAAAACAAACCTTCACTGATCCTGGACACGGTATTATGATGATACACAGTGTAACTGTTACATGTCTGCCTTTTGTCCTATTGTGTTACTGTGTCGCCGTATTGCGTGCTTTGGTGCTACAAATGTTTTCGTGGCCGGCCTGATGGTTGTGGGCCCGTATTTGTTCTTTTATTGATGCACAATAAAGGTTTACAAAAATTTAAAAATAAAAAAAAATATACATCCAAAAAGAACAGATGAGCACATCTAATATTCATCCCAGTCACAGATCTGGGTTACATCCAATTTTTTTTACTCGCCACCTATTCCAGTTTGGACGCAGCCATATGCAAATTAGCCTTGACCAGTTTCCCCGTGGGAACAGCCCAGCACAGGTCTTCCCTGGACACGAAACAAGCATCCTGGGACCTGTTTCGGGGTATCACCCCTCATCAGCAGACACGTTTGAATGGCTGGGTCCAAACAGGGGTTGTGCAGTTAGCAAAAGAACAATGGTTTTAACGCAGACCTCTTGACTGGGGGTGAATGTTTGATTTAGTCAGCATTTCGCCCATCATTTGTTGCTGCCGCAAATATACATCGAGGCTGGATAACATTCCTTGGAGGAGAGACCGTGACTGTTTCCACATGCCTCTAGACCATGTACCAAGAATCCCCAGGAGAATGTAGGCAGCAACCTCTGCCCTTCTGCTGCACAGCCTCTAGATTAGTGGGAATGCCACTGAACAGCCATGAGAAGAATCAAAGGAACAGACTAAACGCAATCTTGCTGGTTCAACAAACAGTCATCAAACCCAAAAGGATGGACTAAGTAGCTGCATCGACACCAGAATTGCAGTGCAACTCCTTTCCAAAACAACTATAGAGGTTAGCACATAGACCGTGCGGTTCCAACATGATAATGTCCCAATAAATGGGGAAATGGGAGACCCCCTCCCTCCCCTTAAAGGAAACTGGAAGTTAAAATGGGGAGGAGTCAGAGGTTTGGAGGCGGCCGAGAATAGCAGGGACTGGCTGCTGGTAGTGGTGTTCACTATATCCACACCTGTCCTGAAAGGAGCAGGAAAGATGCTAGGGTGCCTGGACAGCTTGAGAACGGTTCCTCTGCCAGGAGAGGATTGGGTAGTCCTGGATGGGACCGAGTCACTAGGGAGGCTAGGCCAAGTGCTTATGCGACAGTCCTGCTGTTCTTGAAGTGCTCCAGAGGTACTCTTCATTTTTTCAAATAGTTGTCGGCCATCGAAGGGCAAGTCCATGAGCGTGGCATGGACCTCTCTAGAGAAGCCAGTGGAATACATCCAGGAAGGCCTTTTCATCTGCCCAATTGGCATGCTACGCTATCTGCAAAATCCAGACTGCACTTCAGGATCTGCTTTGAAGCATGATTGACATCATGTGATCAGGTAAGCCTATTACTGTAAGCTTTGCCAGCTGCCATAGGGTATCCAAAAAAATAAGTTACATTCTTAATGAAGTATACGTAATGAAGTTTCCAATGGAAACGTTTGGTCTACCTGGTTAAAGCACAACTGCTATCATGCCAATTGAGGTCGAAAAATGTTGATTAACAAAAAAGTAAAATATATCTGAGACACAGAAGTGGGCAACCAATGGATCCCTAAATACCCAAATGACCTTCAGCTGCTCAAGAAGAGACACGACATAGGTTTTAGTATATAGTGCTCCAAAGGAGATCATATGATGAGACTAGAACAAAGGAGTTACAGGTGCAGGATTCTAAAGTCATGAGAAACTATGAATACAATAGATACAAATAAGGATACTCTTGTCAAAATCTTTGCCTCATGACCCAGGCGTGGAAAATACGCGTTATACATTATAGATGGGCACAATTTGAATGCTTGGTTAGCACCTAACAGAATGATAGTTGTAGTTACTCTAAGGCACTATATTAAAATCCTAACACCTACTGGACCAGAGAAGAGGTTCTCAGATGCAGCCACAACAGGATCAAGAAGCAAGGGTTCTGCCACTGGGTTGGAGGCCCTAAAACGAGAGGATGAAAGATCTCAGTCAAAATGTTAGAATTTGCCTCTACAGAGAAAGTGATTCCAAGGCTACTGCTGCTATTCGTACCACAATTGTAAATGAGGAAACGAGTTCTGAAGGGGGGTCTGAGGGGTAAGAGATGTCCGCTTCTATTGAAATGTCCAGCCTATGAATCGTCATCTTATGTGCAGTCATGTTCCTTATCAGGCATTGCTAGTGCCTCTGAGTGAGAGCCAACCCACTTCTCTATCTGACCAAATCTGAGCCCTAGGAAAGTGCTCCACTAAGGGCACAGTATTGAAGTTGGCTCTAACTTTCCCCACACAAAACATTCTGTCAGACTTAAAGAACGATGTCCCAGTATGAGCTGTGGGCTGCATCTGTGCTGAAGGTGGCTCTGGCTGATTGGGGAAATGGCTTGATCTCAAATTTTTCTTCAGAGCAGGTGCTGGAGTTCATGGAAGTGGCATTAGGAGGCACTGAAGGTGGACCCTTCACAGTTGCCAAACCTGCCGGATTGTGCAGGACCGTAGAGGAGAGGGCAAACGAGCCATCCTGAACGAAATCTAGGCAGCCAGCCAGAAGGCCGTGACCTCCACTAAGGGCACAGTATTGAAGTTGGCTTTAACTTTCCCCACACAAAAAATTCTGTCAGACTTAAAGAACGATGTCCCAGTATGAGCTGTGGGCTGCATCTGTGCTGAAGGTAGCTCTGGCTGATTGGGGAAATGGCTTGATCTCAAATTTTTCTTCTGAGCAGGTGCTGGAGTTCATGGAAGTGGCATTAGGAGGCACTGAAGGTGGACCCTTCGCAGTTGCCAAACCTGCCGGATTGTGCAGGACCGTAAAAGAGAGGGCAAACGAGCCATCCTGAATGAAATCTAGCCAGCCAGCCAGAAAGCCGTGACCTGCACAAGAAACTCCAGTATCGTATTTGTTTTCTACGTCCAATCTCATCCAACAAAGAGAACGTTGCGTCAGGGAACAGACACTGTCCTGCTTCCTGGACATTTCAGTTTCATCAAGGGACAAGCAGACTTCTCCTTACTATGAAATTTGTATTGTTTTTCTGGAAAGATCTTTAAAAAACATATTTCCCTAACAGGAACCTTACCTCTAGGTGAGTGAGAACGTGTTGGCATCAAAACAAGTTATCCTTCTTCTCTGCTTCCAGGTGCATTGAGGCACAGGAGTCGCTGGCTGTGTGTTGTATTCTGATGCTAAACACCACTTGGAGATGCTATCTGGGTTTGGCTAAGACATCTTGTTGCATGTGCAACAAGATTTAAATCCTAACATTTTTGAAGGGGAAATTGATGTCTTCGCTGTTGAATGGCGAGGAATTTTATTAGCGAAACAAAGAAAGTGCTCCAGATTGGCGTGGAAAACGGATACCAGTATCCTAGCGTCGTTATATGCAGAGGCTTAGTGGCTGAGACCACGTTGCCACACGGTGGCACGGAAGAGATATTGCTATGGAAAAGCTATCCAGACCGATTTGAAGCCTGGCAGGAGAATTCATAGGGTTAGGAATCTGAAGAAAGAGGTTTCTATTAGAATCGATTTTCCAGTGCAATTTCATCTTTTGTGAATTCTAATAAGCTCTGTGTGGTGTTTACCACATAAGTAATAAAGAAAGGAAAATGAAATTACAAGAGGTATAGTTTATTAAACCTCAGCCACGAACAGCTCCAGCTCAACTGCCAGGAATCTTCAACTGGACATTCCCAGCAAGCGAGCGTTACACACACTTAATTCCACATTCTAAGGAGAACATAGGCATAACAAGCAAAGTATACAAAGCTTACCATTACACATCTCCCTTCTTAACAACAATAACATAAAATATGCAACAAAATAAGAGAAAAGGGAGAACAACACAATGAAACTTAAACAAAAGAAAACAAGAAAGGAGTTCATACATAATCTTTCATGTAAACAGGAGCCTTGCGTATTCTTTGACTCCTTGCACGAACTCCAGGAGAATATCTAGAACAAAGTGGAGGAACATTGACAGCACCAAATGAATGATTATCAGCATCAAAATCACCTTGTACACCACTCTTGGATTTCACCACAACAACACGACTTTTGTTCCAAATCCTCCCATCATTTGTTTTTATAGCGTTCTTAAAAACTTTTATTACAGATCTAACACTGGTGTATTTAGAACAAGATTTTCGTCCAACAGGTGCTTTTATTTTGACTAAATCACCTATTTTGATTTCCTGGAACTGAACACATTTCTTATCATCAAAATACCTTTTTCTACAGGCTTGCTTTTCCAACTCTCTCTCTCCATGCACCAATGTGGTTATACACAAAACCTTTATTCAATTTCATCCAACCAGGACACCACATGGTATTGGGAACTCTGCCTTTAAATAATTCAAAGGGAGACTTACCATTGGTGGAGTGAGGAGAACACCGATAGGCATCTATCCTTTCCTTGAGAGCCGCTTTCCAATTTAAACCATTAGCTCTTGCAAGCTGAATACATTCCTTTAACGTTTTATTCACTCTCTCAACAGCACCATTGGTTTCAGGATGGTACAAAGAAGATCTCTTATGAACAACACCACGTTTATTCAAGAAGTCCCCAAACACTCGAGAACAAAACTGAGGACCATTGTCTGACAATATACTATTAGGAAAGCTTTCCCTCTTGAGAATTTTCTCCAAAAACTTAATAACGGAATCAGACGCTATGTCACTAACTGCACACACCTCAATCCAACGAGAATGCAAATCAATTACTACAATCAAGTAAGGAGTGTCAGACACACCAGAAAGCGGCCCTAGGATATCAATTGCAATCTCATCCCACGGATGATTAGGTAAACTCCTACAAACCATAGGCATTTGTTTAGTCTTAAGAATGTTATCACTTGCGCAACATTCAACACACTCTCTAACCATTCTTTCTATCTCCAAATCCATTCCGGGCCACCAAAATTGTGTACGTAACATCTCCTTAGTTTTCACGATACCCAAGTGACCACAATGTGAATGCAATAACAATTTTTTCCTCAACACTGAAGGAGGTATAAGTCTCACCCCACGTGTCAACATACCATCAGTTATAGATAATTCCTCAGAAACAAGAGACCAAGTTTTTCTAAACGTTTTTTTCTCTCAACATACCCATCACCCTAACTAACACCTCATCCTTTTCCAGTTCATCTTTCCACTCATTCTCCTCAACAACACCTTCCGTAACTTCACAGACATTGATAACATCATCGTCTTCTTCAAACACATCATCAACAATCATATTATCTCTTTTCACCAATCTAGAGAAACAATCAGCCGATTTATTGGAAACACCAGGTATGTTCTGTACCTCAAAGTCAAACTCCTGCAAAGAAATAATCCATCTCCTAATTCTAGACGATATAGAATCTAAACCTTTTTTTGCAAAAAACCTCTTTTAAAGGCTTGTGATCAGACATGACAAAGATATTAGTGCCCCAAATTAAATTTTTAAATTTCCTCAGACCCCAGAAAATAGCCAAAGACTCTCTCTCTATGACAGAGTAATTTAACTCTGGCCCTCTAAGACATCTTGAAGCACAAGCAATGAGAGAATCATTACCCTGTTTACTTTGAACCAAAACCGCACCAAGACCTTTATCACTAGCATCAGTAAATAAATATGTTGGAAAACCTGGAACAAATGCATGAAGACATGGAGCTTTCTTCAATTCATCCTTCATTTCTTCAAATTCCTTCTTACATTCACTTGACCATTCAAAAACCACACTCTTCGCAGTAAGCCTTCTCATATTCTTAGTCTTATCTGCAAAATGTATGATAAATTTCCCATAAAATTCCACCATACCAAGAAACGAAAGTAACTCCTCCTTATTTATTTGCTCTGTCATATTATCAATGGATTCAACTAATTCAGTTTTTGGGAAAACACCTTCGCTCTTAATACAATGCCCAATATAATTGACTTCTTCCAAACCAAACTTACACTTCTCTTTCTTAAGTGACAAACCAGCTTTACTCAACCTCTCTAATACTGCACAAACACGTTCATTATGTTCAAACATATCAGCTCCATAAATTAACAAATCGTCTTGATAACACTTTACACCACAAAGACCTTTGAGAATGTGTGCCATAATGCGTTGAAAAACTGAAGCAGCTGATATCAGCCCAAAGGGCATCCTTTAAAATTTAAATGTGCCTATTGGAGTAATAAATGCTGTCAAATCCTGACAAGACACATCTAACTCTACCTGGTGGTAGGCAGAAGCTAAATCTAAGGTGGTAAAATACCTCGCTCCTTCCAAAGTTCCTACAATTTCATCGATATTTGGCAAAGGGAACCTGTCAACGACATCCTCCTTATTCAAAGCACGTAAATCTATGCATAAGCGAATCTCGCCAGTAGGTTTCTTAGCTATTACAATGGGTGCCAACCATTCTGTGGCCTCTACGTGCTCAATGATCTGATTCTCAATAAGTTTATCAATTTCCTTTTGCACCTTTTCTTGTTCACCTAAAGGAATTCTCCTTACTTTTGCTAGAACAGGAACAGCAGCTTTCTTTAATTTAATACAATGCTTGTAACCTTTTAAGCATCCCAAGTTCTCATTGAATACATAAGGAAATTTATCTGCAAACATTGAAGACAAATCCTCCACCTCCTGTATCTGTACTTGAAGTAAAGCATTTGGATTAAGCTTAACCCCTAGGTCACGTTGATGTCTCCAACTAAGCAGTGCATCACCTTGTTTATTTATTTATGGAATTTTTAATGCGCAGCTACTACCCTGAGGTGTCTAGGCGCAGTGAGATACTCCAAGTTACAGTGGTCAGGACACGATCTTATTGATTGAAGAGCCAAGTCTTCAGAGCCCTGCGGAAGCTAATGAGGGTTGGCGCAGTTTTAATGTCTAAGGGGAGTGAGTTCCACAATATTGGAGTTGCTACCAAAAAAGTCTGTCGCCCCATGTTGTCGTTCTTGTGCGGGGTACAGACAGTCGATAGCTTGCTGCTGATCTTAGGTTCTTTTTAGGAATGTACACCTGAAATGCCTCCTTTAGGAACTTCGGTCCAGTCTGATGGATGGCCTTATAGGCAATGCACAGAGCTTTAAATTTGATCCTGCTCTCCACTCTTAGCCAGTGGAGCTGGCGTATGGCTGCCGAAGTGGATTGACGTCTGGGTATGTTGAGCAGGATCCGTGCTGCCATATTTTGGACAGATTGAAGCTTATTCAGGATGCATTTATGCGTGTTGAAAAAGAGAGCATTTCCATAATCAAGCTTGGAAAACACTAAGGTAGTAATCAGTGTTTTTCCTGCTGATGCTGGTAAATACGGCAGAAGTTTTTTTTTATCTTTTTCAGCATGAAGAACGCCGCAGAGACCACCTTGTTAACATGATATTCGAAGGATAGCTTGCTATCAAAAATCACTCCTAGATTCCTGACCTTAGTGGCTGGGACCGGGGGAGGGCCCATCTGACTGGGCCACCACGTCGGGGACCACTCTGGAGAGATATTACCGAAGGTCATCACCTCCGTTTTCTCCGCATTAAGTTTCAAGCAGTTACTGTGCATCCATCATTGTATGTCCAGTAACCCCTCCTGAAGCTTAGCTGCTACCACTGGGCCGTTCTTATGCACCGCCAGCACAAGCTGGGTGTCATCTGCGTAGGTGGTTAAACGCATCCCATGAGATTTGATGACCCTCGCCAAGTCCGCGACATAAATGTTGAAGAGCGTCGGACTTAACGAGGATCCTTGAGGGACCCCGCAAGGCAGTTCAGAAGTCGGTGAGTAATGATTACCCAATTTGACTGCTTGCTTACGGTCAGCTAAGAAAGAAGCTATAAGCTCTTTTGCCAGATGGTTAATGCCAAGGGCTGCGACACGGTCGACCAAGATGACGTGGTCGACCGTGTCCAAGGCCGCCGATAGGTCCAACAAAATAAGCACTGCCGCTCCTCCCGAGTCCATGACATCTCTGATTTCATCGGAGGCCTTTATCAGTGCTGTCTCGGTTCCGTGTCCCCTCCGGAACCCAAACTGAGTGTCATCCAAGAGTCCGTTTTGCTCAATAAACTCTGACAGCTGTTGGTTCATGATGGCCTCTACGATTTTAGCCGGGAAGGGAAGGCAAGCAATAGGCCTATAGTTGGCCGTAATGGTGGGGTCTAGGGAAGGCTTCTTGAGCAAAGGTTTGACAATAGCCTTCTTCCAAATCTCAGGATAGACACCGGTTTTGGAGATGGAGTTACAAATATCGGTGAGCGGCTGGGTGATGATGTTATGTAGTTGGTTCATTATGGGAGGAGGACATGGATCAAGCGGAGAGCCGGATTTGATCTTAGCAACAAGCGTGCTGACTTGGTCTTCAGTAACTGACTGAAACTGAGCGAGAAAAGGGTGAGTGGGCGCTGGATGGATGGATAGGTCCATGGTTCCTCCCACCGGTTCTTTGGAAAATGTGGAATAGATATCCATCACCTTAGAGGTGAAGAACGTGGCCAGTGAACTACAAAGTTCCTGCGAATTCTCCGTTACAGGTCCAGTTGGAGGATTAGAAAGAGAGCTCACCACTTGAAAAAGCACCCTGGCTGAGTTCTGTGCTTGCTCAATTTGGCCAGTGAAAAAGATATTCTTTTGCGTAAAGAGAGCTTTCTTGTATATTGCCAGTGCATTTTTATAGACTTGCTTAGCGGGGGGCTATGGTGGTGGTGGATGTGTTGGTGGTGGTGGTGGATGTGGTGGTGTTGGTGGTGGACATGGTGGTGGTGGACGTGGTGGATGCGGTGGTGGTGGATGTGGTGGTGGTGGATGTGGTGGTGGTGGACATGGTGGTGGTGGACGTGGTGGTGGTGGGCGTGGTAGATGTGGTAGTGGTGGATGTGGTGGTGGTGAACGTGGTGGTGGTGGTGGACGTGGTGGCCGTGGATGTTGTGGTGGACGTGGTGGTGGTGGAGGTGGGTGTGGTGGACATGGTGGTGGTGGACGTAGTGGTGGTGGATGTGGTGGTGGTGGATGATGTGGTGGTGGATGTGGTGGTGGTGGGTGTGGTGGTGGTGGACGTGGTGGTTGTGGACATGGTGGTGATGGTGTGCGCTTACTCACGGTGGTGGACGTGGTGGTTGTGGACATGGTGGTGACGGTCTGCGCTTACTCACAGCTTCTATTTCCGTGCACAGGGCACACAGCAGAGGTTTCTGCAATACTGACGGTGGAGTCACAGCTCCTCTGTATACCACTGGGTAGATGGAGTGGCTCTATTTGGGCAATAAAATGTTTCAGGTGCAACTTGATTAGCTGCCTTCAGGATCCAATCCTGAAAATGAGTGGACATAGTTTCAGGATCACATGAACTTTCCGGGGCTGATGTCATTAGGAGATTAGTGAGGTGAGGAATGTCTACGTTTTTCCACCTCCGCGTCCCCACTGACGACCGGATTTTGATCTGAGAGGGTTTGGAGGGTGACGATCTAATCCTGAAAATAATAGCTTGGTGGACCATACCAAAGGTAGCACCGCTGACAGATTAATGCCAGGATTATTGGTAAACAGGCCATCCAGTGTATGCCCGGCCTCATGCGTGGGGCCCCTCACCAACTGCTGCAGCCCCATTGCCTGCATATCGGTGATAAGTTGGGCTGTGTCTTTATTTTCAAGGTTTTTAAGCGGGAAGTTAAAATCCCCTAGAATCGTATAGTCCGAGGATCCTATTACTAGTGCAGTTATTTCTGTAAGTTCAGCTAAGAATTTGGTACGGGAACCCGGGGGCCTGTACACAAGTGTCCCTTTAAAAGCTTGCCTCTGCGTAAGATTGATAACAAACGCAAAAGCTTTAGCTACATAAACTTTTCCAGGAATAATACGACTTCCCAATTCAATGGTAGCCACAAAATAACCCAACAAATTGATAAGTTTCTTTCCATATCCCAATGGTAAAATGTCACTTCTTAAGAGCTTAACACTTTTCCCAAAATTTTTATGTAATAATGTTTCATCAATCATGGTAATTTGCGAACATGAATCAAATTTAAACTCAATAAATGCATTGTCAACTTTTACCAAATGTGAAGGGTGTTCTAAAAGGCCTCCATTAACTTGAAAAGTCACAGTCTTTACCTGAGGTTGAGACCACTTTCTATTAATATTCTCCCTTTTGTTGATTTTAGTTCTACAACATTTTGAGACATGCCCCCCTTTACCACAACTATTGCACATAGATTTCAAAGCAGGACAAATAGGAGAGTTCGCTAAATGACCAAAATTTCCACATCTAAAACAGGAAAACTGGTTATTAACATTTGTGACATTAGAATTAGAGTTATTCAACGCAGAATCGTTTTCATCTATAGTTACTTTGTCTTCTTTTTTTACTTGACAAATTACTTCCTCAACTTTCAATTCACTTTTATTTTCTGAGGCAGTCGCCTTTTCTTTTTCCCCTTTCAATTCATCTACACATTTAGTCATGTGCTCAACCTGTTTCGCAATAACTAAAACTTCTTCAAATGGAGGTTCATCCTTTAACCAAAGTTCTTTTCGGACACTGTCATGTGCACATTTTAAAACAAACTGGTCTCTTATTCTTTCTTCCAACTTCTGACCAAATTTACAAGAAGAGGCCAACTTCCTTAACGCAGAAACATAGTCCTCCACAGATTCATCTTTTTTCTGACCTCTCAAACCAAAATGGTATCTTTCCATTATAGTACTCAATCTGGGAAGATAACGTCTATCCAATTGTTCAATTGCTATTTCATATTCATTTAAGTTCCTTTGCTCAGACGCACTTAGTTCCGGTAAATGTTCTAATACATCCTGACCTTCACCTCCCAAACAATGGAGTAATAATGAATGTTTCCTTTCAGCATTTAAGTTCGTCCCGCACACTCTTGCATAATTAGCAAATATTTTCTTCAATTTCTGCCATTTTACATTAGGCTCTCCTGGACTCGTTAGAAAAAATGCTGGTTGCGTTCCATTTTGCATTTTCTTTTGTTTTTCCCTTTGTTTTTTTAAACGTGAATGTGTGTGTTTTTTTTTTTTAACAACTTCTTCTCCTTGAATATAACTAATACTATTTTTTAAATTTGTAGATACTTTTTAAGATTATGCCTCGATTGGCCTTGGAGCTCTTTATTGTCCACTCACAATGTGTGCAACTAAATTCTACTATTGACCTGTATTTTAAAAATGAGATCAGTGAAAGACAGCCTCTTAGTAACACAGCGCCGATATTATGCCATTACAGAAGAAAGAACAGGCTATTGTTACGCAGAGAACGTTTTCTTTGACTTTTTTTTTAACTCGTGTCAAACGTTGTGCGTCACAATGGTTATATGCAGATGCAGGCGTAGTGAGTAACTTTCACCATAGTTGACTGGAAGATGCAGACGTAGTGAGTCACTGACACGCATATGCTAATATCAGACGAAACTCCACTGTTTCTGGTGAAACGCACACGCGAGCAAAGATGACGTCATTGGCACGCAAAGCGGTTGGGACGATTTCTCCCGACTTTTCTAAACAAAGTCCAACAAAGCCCCTTTACGGCCTCCCACCACACTCCTCAACGTGTTATTTTCTTTTAAAAGTCGAATAATAGGCATCTGCCGCTGGGAAGACTAAGCTTCCGTCAGAAGAAATCAGCCGCTGGAGGAGTGGATGGACGAGCAGGCTTCGTGTTGAGGTAGGGTTCATCCCACCCTCGTCACCAAATTTATGTGGTGTTTACCACATAAGTAATAAAGAAAGGAGAATGAAATTACAAGAGGTATAGTTTATAAACCTCAGCCACGAACAGCTCCAGCTCAACTGCCAGGAATCTTCAACTGGACATTCCCAGCAAGCGAACGTTACACACACTTAATTCCACATTCTAAGGAGAACATAGGCATAACAAGCAAAGTATACAAAGCTTACCATTACACTCTGATGAAACGGCCATTTGTGGGTATTACACAAATAGCTTTGTGTTTTCGTTGCACTGTTTTAGAAACCCAGTGGTTGCAGCTATACTTATGTTGATCTTGGAACCTGTCCCACCATGAAGGTCTCCAAGGCTGTGGATCACTGTCTATCATACCCTTTTCAGATGTACCTACACAGAAGAATTGGACACAGCTATAGTGTTTTGCACCTGTGAGTTGCTTGAGGGTTGACAAACAATCAACAGACAATAAGGTTGCACCATCACCAAAAGAATTTGTTTTTAATAGTTGGAGAGTGCACAAATGCCAATATTGACTTATTGGAATAGAGACACAGGTAGCTAAACAACTGCAACACAAATGTACCTACTAGAGAAACTATCAACAGGAACAAACGTTTTTATAGGCTCCCTTATAGTCATGTGAGGTTCACTCTTCCTTAACTGCAGAAGCATATTTTTCCCCCCACAAGTAGTAGGTAGGCAGCAGACAAAACACACTGAGTGGATTTTAAGTTACCGTGTGGCCATTGGGAAACCTCTCAAAGATACCTCTTTCCCCACCCTTGTGATGAACCTCTAGGTTGGAGAAACACTTCATAAAGAAGCAGGAAATGCCAATTGAGATTTTAACTAATCAATTCCCATTCCTAAAATTTCACTCGGAGCTAGGGGACAGGTACAACAGAATCTTAGTAAAGGAGAAATTGGAGAATATAAGACATCCTTTTCCTTCCTAAGATGGGCGACTGAGACTTAAGATTTCCAGAGCAATTTCTGGACCACTATCATCCTTCAGCCAGGAATAAACAACTGCACGGATATCTAGCATATCTGTATTGAGTGGGGAGAGTATGTCCAGCTCATGTTGGGTAGCAAACTAGCATTAACAAGAGTGTTCAGGATGAAACTACCTTGCCTGGTGTGGTCTGGATATCACAATCTTTCAGGTTCCTCCATCAAGCATTTATTAGCACTGCTGGGTCATGGCGGACTTACTTCTGTGTGCCCACTGAGTTGGGATTCACAACGAGCATGGTTTTATTGGTATGGATCAGGAATCCGCAGCTGAAATTTTGGCTTGCTACATATTATCACAAACAAGCCTACTAAATATAGCCACACACCTGGACAACAAATGTAATTGCATTTATATAGTGCTTACTACCCCCGACGAGGTGTTGAAGCGCAACAATGCAGCTTTCATATCAAAGCTCATAAAACTATACTTGTTAAGCAGCTGATTCGGGGGTACTGCTAAATACCCTCACCGGCTGTATCAAGCCACTACAATTTGTCACAGAAAGTATGCAAAAACACACAACAATGATGTTAAGAAGTGAAAGGCATCCAAAATAATCACGGAAACAAAGGTAGTAAGTTCCAAATGAAGTTTAATCAGTCTTCAGCAAGTGCAGCATCAACGTATCAAAAATACAGTTCATAACCTGTTAACCACCCACCTGGAACTCCCATTGAAACATAACTAAGTTTAGAGCGTGACAGCCACTAGCGAACCAGAAGAAACACGCTCATGACTAACATGCTCAACACGTTTAATATATACAACACATCTTTCCTCTTTTTTTATTTATTTATTTTTAACTACTAACATAGTCCTTGAACCTCTCAGGAAGATGATGGTCATGCATCCTCCTAGTGGAATCATTACTATAGTAGGGATGATGCAAGTGCTGTTTGATAGGAACCTCACAGTGCTCAACATCTAAAAAATACATTACTGCCTGAATCCTTAGATGGCTGAACAATACCCTTAAACAAGGAAATCCTGTTGCAGTTCCAAGCACTTCCACCCTCAATTCTCACAGCATTGTTGAAAACTCCTTTAACTTTCTTGGGATCTGACCAACTTTGAGAACCTTTAGAAACACCTTCCCTTTTCTTTAAGCGGACAAAGTCACCAATTACAATTCTTTGTTTACTCGCAGAACCTCTCTTCCTATCCATGACCAGTTTCATTCTTTCTTTGTAAACATTAACTCTGTGTCTAACTAACTCTTAGTCAATCGTTGCTGTATTTTTATCCTCACTTAAAAAAAACTTTAAACACCAAGGAACCAATTTGGTACTCAGCTTACGCCCACTGCGGAGTTCAAATGGACTAACTAAGGTGACTGAGTTAGGTGAAGTCCTGTATGCTAACAACATGGACTGCAAAGCATTACGCCAATGAAGTCCTCCTTTGATGGATAATTAAATTGCTTCCTTCACCACGAGGTTAAAATGCTCAACTTGACCATTGGCCTCAGGATGGAAAACCGCTAATCTTCTATGAGTTATTCCACACTTCTCCAGAAAAGATTCCATCTCCTTACTAATAAATTGAGGTCTGTTGTCTGTGACAATTTCCTGTGGAATACCTTCTCTACAACCAACGTCAAGAAATGTAATTACACTTTGTGAAGTGACCTCCTTAACCATCTTGACTTCCGGCCATTTCGAAAAATAGTCAATGAGGACAAATCCAAAACTTTAATTTTTTGGTAAAAACATGAAATGGACCAAACATGTATAAGCCCAATTTCCGACATGGACCAACAGGAACATTGGCAGGATGAGATTCAGCACGCAAAACAGCAGCTGACTTATCACTGTCTGAACATTCGGTACACGCACGCACAAAATGCTCAACAGAAGCATCTATACCGGGCCACCAAAGCGCTTCCCTGATCCATCTCCTAGTAAAAAAAAAAATAATATCCACGTGGCCTTCGTGGGCAATCTCCATAATGGTGTCTCTCTAAGAGAAAGGCGGAATAATTTTGTCATCTCTCATAACTAAGCCATTTTCAATAGCTAATTTGCAAAAATTGGGTCTTTCACCATGTATCAAATTCACATCATGTGTAGTAAAAGATACTTCACAATCATCCTCATGACACATTTTGTCACTAACTATAGGTAACCTGGACATGCAATCAGCATGCATATTCGCTTTCCCTTGAACGTATTCAACCCGGAAGCAGAACGATTGTAGCCTTGAAGATAACCTAGCCAAATGTGCAGACATAGACCGACCTCCACCTGGAGACATTACAAAAACAACTGATTTGTGATCAGTTTTGAGGATAAATGTAGTGCCCTATAAGAAACCTCTAAAATGTTCTGCACCCCATACACAGGCAAGTAATTCTCTTTCTAGGACAGAATAGTGTTTTTCTGCTTCTCTTAATGCTCTAGAGGCATATGCTACAATCTATTCATTTCCATTGTCCTTCTGTAATATTACCCCACCCAAACCAGAATTACTGGCATCAACCATTATAATGCATCTTTTCCACAGACAAAAGGTTTTAAACAAGGGGCATTTATAATGTTTCTTCAAATTTTCAAAAGCATCAGACATGTCATTAGACCAAATGAATTTAGCATTTTTCTTAAACAGACATCTGAAAGGAATACATTTCGCATAAAATTCAATGAAACCAGGAAAGCAACTAACTGTTCTTTCGAGGAAGTACCAGGGGCATTAATGATACTTTCAATGTGGTTACGTCTAGGATTAATGCCCTTTCCACTAATGGTATGTCCAAGATATTCTACTTCTTTCAGTTTAATCTTGCATTTGTCCAGACGAAGAGGGAGACCCTTCTTGGATAAAGCAGCTATAACATTATGTAAATTACAATCTTGGTCCTCATCATTCTTGCCATATACCAAAATGTCATCCTGAAATGCAGTGGCACCAGATAAACCCTCCAGAATTTTTCATTAATCTCTGGAAGACTGATGCAGCACTAGCAAGGCTGAAAGGCATACGACAATATCTGAAAAGATCTTCGGGTGTTATAAAAGCGGTTACGTTTTTAGATTCTTCAGCAAGGACAGCTTGGTGATTCGCACTTGCTAGATCAATGCATGAAAATACTTGCGCATCAGCAAAGGTTGATACCATTTCGTGCAAATGGGGCAGGGGATGAGCATCTACCCAAATGGAACGACTTAGACTGCGTAAGTCAACAAACAACCTGAGCTCGCCTGAAGACTTAACCGAAATAACAATGGGAGAAACCCATGGGGAAGACTCTTTGGATTCTATAATGCCCTCATTGCATAGATTTTTAAGCATGTCTTTCAACTTGTCCCTGTAAGAAAGAGGGACGTTCCTTACCTTGTGACGTATTGGTACCAAATTTTCATGTAGTGTAATAACCTGCTCAAACCCTTGATATGTCCCTAATCTCCCACTGAATACACTGGGAAACTCTTTGATCAATTTATCAATGGTATTTGAACTGAGCAAGAGTATTAGAATCAGTTCCATAATCAGGAGGATCAGCTCTGGGATCGAGTCTGATGCCCAACTGCTCTTGATGTGGCTATCCTAAAAGTGATTTTCCTGACTTTGCAACATAGACTTTACTAAATGTGTGACGACCAGAAAAAGTTAAATTTGCTGAAAAATAACCTACTAATTTTGAACACACTTTGTCAAAAGCAGGACAGCCCTCAAATTTGCCAAATGGCCATTACTCCCACATCTGAAACAAAGTAATTGTGAGTTCCGTTTTTCAAATTTTGTGCTGGTATTCTCATATTTGTTTTCAAATTTAGTGGTGTTATCATTCCTTTGGGTAGGTATTTTTTTGTGTTTCTCTGTATCTTTAGTTTCCTTGGTGACATTGAATACATCACCTTTCTCATTGCCTCTAATTTCTTTTATACATTTTTCTGAATGTTCAATGGATTTGGCAATGTCAATGGCAGCATTTAATGATAAATCAGAGGTAGACCATAATTTTTCTTGAACTTTTTTTACTGTTCGTTCGCATTAATATTTGGTCTCTTGGGGCTTGTTCTTATGATAAATGTTCAAAATCACAAGAAACTGCCAGAGACCCAAGTGCTGATACGTACTCTTCAATCGATTCAGACTGTTTGCGAGAGTAAAAAATAAATCTTTCCATGACATTTTTTTTTTACCAAACCGTAGATGAAGTTGGGAAGAGGCATACTGATACATCTCCCAGGATTGACTAATGCAGGTAGAGGTTTAAACTTTTTTAATCAAAATGCTCCTAAACAATGTTTTAAGAAGGAGAGTGTCCTTTCAGGTTTGGAATCATCTCCTAAGACTAAGAAAACAGGTTCCCAAACCTCCCATGCCATTGGAGGTTCACCAGCAGATGTGAGAAATGAAGGAGGAGGTAAAATGTCAGACATAATTAAATACTAGTGGCAAAGGATGAGTAGTAATAATACTATTATGAATTTTAAAGAATGACAACACACAATAATGAGTATAATCCTAAAATAAGGATGTTGGAAGATGAGCGTGTTGCCAATGAATACAGCAATTAGTTAAAACATGCTTCATGTATTTCAAAAAATAAATAAACAATCAAGACAAACTTGTCAAATAAAGCACCTCATAAACACGCTGTGTGCGTGTCACTGACGGTCTCCTTTAAATGAAAGAATTAAATATAGTGTACCTCAAACACACAGTGTGCGTGTCACAGATTGTTTCCTTTAAACGAAAGAAATAATTAAGATTTTTATGATGCCTTTTGAATAAACGGTGTGCACATCACTGAGAAATGTGCAATGTGGAAATTTTCAAAATGGAGGCGCGTAACGTCAAGGGTGACAGTGCACGACGTGACCGTGTCAGAATGAGTCTTTCCCTTGAGGACGTGCTTACGTAGAATCTTGATTGCAGCAGACAGGAAGAATGGTGACAAAACTGAAGGTTGTCATGGAGCTCTGAGAATTCCTCGAAGAATAGTGGGTGAGTGAAACGGCTCGCAGATTCAAGAGATGCGAGATAATCTGTAGTACTCACAACAGGATAATTATGAAAAAGGAATCCTCTACTCTCTTGACCCTTTCAGCTTCATAGTACCATTCCGCCGGAAAAAAAGAGCGCCATATTTATCCGATGCAGATGGAATAGCGCAAAATGATCAACTTAAATAAATATTTTTAAAAACGAGAAATAATAAAATATCCAAGCAGACATCCGTGAATGAACTGAGTGAAAGTTTTCTTCAGTGGCACCACCAATAAGTAAATCTAGGAGGCATGAACACGGATAATACAAAAAAAGTGACAAAGTAGCATGAAATTCAATAAAAAAAAAAATCACAATAGAAGTACGGGCAATTAATCCGTGCCCGCTCGTCGCCAGTGTTAAGAAGTGAAAGGCATCCAAAATAATCACGGAAACGAAGGAAGTCAGTTCCGAGTGAAGTTTAATCAGTCTTCACAATTGCAGCATCAACGTATCAAAAAATACAGTTCGTAACCCGTTAACCACCCACCTGGAACTCCCATTGAAACATAACAACTCAGTGTAGAGCGTGACAGCCATGAGCGAAACAGAAGAAACACGCTTGTGACTAACACGATTAATATATACAACAAATGAAATGGGCAATAAATTGACAACATTTTGTGAAAGACTTCTTCCTAGTGTCCAGGTAAATGTACACCTTCCAACCAAACCAGAGAGGTCGTTCTGTGTCCAAAGGTGCCAGAGTATCCGTGAGCAGCGATCCTTGGAAAGCATCACTAAGAAATATTTATTTGGGCGCATGTTCTCATGATTGCCGGCACCATTCACCACATTGAGATCAGGAACTTCCAAACAAAGCTTCTTTTGGAGGCCTTGGTCATAAAGCCATTGGAAACTCACCCATCCTCGATTAGCTTGCTAATGCACCCTGACGTGGATCCATAGTGGATAGTAGGAGTGGATGAAGCAGAGAGATGATACCCTAGGAGGCTGGCCCTTTAATTGCTGGGATCTTAACCTGGAGCACTGAAGCACAAGTTACTTACCTTCGGCAACAATATATCTGTAAGAAACATTAGTAGTGATAGATTCCTTACCTTAGAATTACCCCCAGGCGTCAGACTGGATCCGGAAAGGTTTTTTTTCGTCAGCAGTACCCCTGCGCGTTGGTAGGCGGCGTTGTGCGGCTCCGCGTGCGTCATTGGCACCGGGATGCCGGCGCCGGGATGCAGTTGTCGGAGCTACTTAGACGCACCACGCGCGGGGAACGTCATTTCTGTACACGACTTTCCACGCCAGGAATGCAGAGCCATGCAAGAAACTGACCACTGGTGCGATGAAACTAGGGCCATGAAAGGGATGACCTTAACCCTAGAAATCAGTTCACAGAATGGGGAGGATGGGTGGGGTGGTAAGGAATCTATCACCGCTATTGTTTCTTACAGATATATTGTTACCCAAGGTAATTAACTTGTGCATCTGAAAGAAACACGTAGTGATGGATTCCATACCTTAGAATAGATACCCCAGCAATACCAACCCTGGTGGTGGGTCTGCGAACCAAGATCACACCAGAAAGTCCTGGAGAATAGAACGGTCATTAAAGCTGTCTCTCTGGACTTGGCTGTTCAGGCAGTAGTGCTTGGTAAACGTGTGCTTTTAAAATACTTAAATCACCCTGGTTCCGTTGTGAGTAGGGTTCCCTTGTTTTTCCTTTTTGTGGTAAACGTGTGCAGCGAGGCCCACGTAGCTGCCTGACAGATGTCATGCAAGGGAACGCCGCGTCCCGAGGCAGTAGGGGCTGCCATCGCCCTGGCAGAATGGGCGCGCAGTCCCACTGAAGGCTCCTTTTTAGCCAAGGAGTAACAAGCCTTTATGCACAAAACTACCCACCAAGAGATGGTCCACTTTTGCACGGCCCAACCATTCTTGGCGCCCACGTAGCCAACAAAGAGCTGGTCATCCACCCGGAATTGTTGTGTGAGGTCCAGATAGAAAGAGACCGCACGTTTTGGGTCCAGACGGTGGAGCCTCTCTTCCTCTTTTGAAGGATGCGGAGGCGGAAAGAAGGTGGGCAAAATGATGGTCTGCCCGATGTGAAAGGCAGTGACAACATTAGGCAGAAAAGAAGGACGAGTCCTTAGAACAACTTTGTCCGGGTGGACAGCGAGGCAAGGAGGTTTAGAAGAGATAGCCTGGAGCTCACTCAACCCTTCTGGCAGAGGTGATGGCAACCAGGAAAGCAGTCTTTAGAGTGAGGAGACAAAGAGGACAATTATAAAGTGGCTCAAAGGGAGCACACATCAGAAAGGTAAGAACAAGGTTCAAGTCCCACTGAGGCATCACGAACGGTACAGGAGGAAACATGTGCGTGATGCCTTTCAAGAACCTATTTACAACGGGGGACTTGAAAAGGGAAGGCTGATCTGGAAGCCTCAGAAAGGCTGCAATAGCTGAGAGATAACCTTTGATAGTGCCCAGAGCAGAGCCCTGCTGTGCCAAAGAGAAAAGAAAAAGAAGAAGAAGAAGAAGAAGAACCTCTGAAAGAGGGGCGGAAAGGGGATCCACAGCCTAGGCATATACAGTCTTAGTGGAGGGACACCTGGTTGCCAAGATAACATTACAGACTTCAGGAGGCAAGTCGAAAGACGTCAACTGCCGCCGCTCAATCTCCACGTAAGGAGGTGGAGACTAGACAGGTTCGGGTGGAGAACCGTCCCCTGCTGCTGCCACAGAAGATCCTCCCGAAGAGGCAGACAAATCGGAGGATCGATGCTCATACTGAGTAGCTCGGGATACCATACTCTTCGAGCCCAGTTCGGAGCCACAATGATGACTTGAGCCCGGTTGCGCCTGATCTTCAGCACTCTGGGCAGAAGTGGTATAGGCGGAAAGGCGTACAAAAGACCTCAGCTCCACTCACGATGAAAGGCGTAGCGGAAAGGCGTACAAAAGACCGCAGCTCCACTCATGACGAAAGGCGTATCCGAGCGAGTGCCGCAATAGAAATTCCAACGCGCAGAACTGATGACATTTTGCGTTCTCTTCTGTGGTGAATAGATCTAACCAAGGCTCTCCCCAGTGACAAAAGAGACTCTGGCCCCACGTCAGAGTTCAGACGCCAATCATGATCCATCATGCACCTGTGGCTGAGTTTGTCCGCCCTGACGTTCAAGGAACCTGCAAGGTGTTGAACCACCAGGGACATGCCCCGATGTTCCAGCCAAGCCAAGAGGTGCAGAGCCTCTTGGCAAAGGTTCAATGACGCCACTCTGCCCTATTTGTTGCAGTACCACATGGCGGTGGTGTTGTCAGTGAACACCTGCACTACTCTCCCCAGGACAGAAGGAAGGAATGCCTTCAGTGCAAGCTGGATCGCTCTAGCAGGTTGAAGTGGAGCTGGGACTCCGCCGGAGACCAGAGGCCTCGGATCTCCGCCTCCCCCATGTGGTCTCCCCAACCCAGAAGGGACGCGTCCGTCACCACTGTGTATTCCGGTTGGGGAAGGGAGAGGGATCTGCCATTGACCCAATCGCGAATTGTGAGCCACCCCTACAACTGTCTTGCAGTGCCCTCCGAGATATGGACATGATCGGACAGGCTGCCTTGGTGCTGTGCCCACTGGAACTTCAGGTCCCACTGCAGAGCCCGCATATGCCAGCTGGCATAATTCACCAGCAGGATGCAGGAGGCCATCAGACCCAGCTGTCGAAGCGTCATCCTGACCGAAACCCGGGACAGAGACTGAAAGATCGGAATCATAGCCTGAATGTCCCAGACTCGCTGCTCGGGCGGATAAACCCGAAACTGCACCGAGTCCAGAACCGCCCAGATGAAAAGGAGCTTCTGGGAGGGAATCAGGTGCATCTCACATTGATGGAGAACCCCAGAGAATGCAGGAGGTCGGCCGTAGTCTGGAGGTGGGAGACGACTGCCTGGGGCGAGCCCACCTTCGACAGCCAGTCATCGACATAGGGAAAGACTGACACCCCAGATCTGCACAGATGAGCTGCGACCACCGCCATCACCTTTATGAACATTCGAGGGGCACTGGTAAGGCCAAAGGGGAGCACAGTGAACTGAAAGTGCTTGTGGCCTACTGTGAATCACAGGTAACGTCTGTGGGCAGGCAGGACGGGGATATGAAAATATGCGTCCTGCAAGTCCAACGTCACCATCCAGTCTTGCGGATCTAGGGCAGACAAGACCTGAGCAAGCGTGAGCATCTTGAACTTCTCCTTCTGGAGAAAGCGATTGACGTTCCGAAGGTCTAAGATAGGACGCAGGCCCTTGTCCTTCTTCGGAACCAAAAAGTAATGGGAATAACAACCACGACCTACTTCTGGCCTCTGAACGCGCTCGATGGCCCCCTTGGCCAAGAGGGATGCAACTTCCTGCTGGAGAAGCACCAAGGGATCCCCCGACATGCAGTGGTACTGAGGTGGCATGGGGGGAGTAGCACCTTTGAACAATTTGCAGCACCCACTTGTCCGAAGTGATGTTGCGCCAGGGTTGGAGATGATGGCGTATTCGTCCACCCACCGACGTCTGATGGGCCTGAAAGACCGGACCAGGAGGGCTTGAAAGCGGATGCTGTGGGGCTGGAGGTGGACTGGCCGCCCGCTGGCCCCCTGTACCACCTCAACGGTTGCCACATCCGCCGCCACGCTGAGGTTGTTGCTGCTGTGGCTCTGCGAACGCTGCGGGTGCCCCTTCCGTGGTCATGAAAGGAACGAAAGGCAGAAGGCGGAGGAGGCCGAGTGGCCGACAGGCCCAAGGACTAGCCCAGGAGTCTTAAGCGCTCCAAAGCACTGGCTGCCTTGTTACCAAAAAGGCGTATGCCAGCAAAGGGCATGTCCATCAATGTGTTCTGGACATCCCCTTAGAAGCCAGTAGTCTTCATCCAGGCGTTGTGCCGAAGCGCCACCGTCGTTTAAATCGACCTGCCCGGTGAGCGGGCGGTATCCAGCCCACAACGTATGGTGAACTTCGCTGCGTCTCTCCCAGCTGCAATTGCCTGGGAAAGGACTGTCTGGGCCTCCTCCGGACAGTTGGGCAGCACCAGGGCAACCGTGTCCCACAGAGAGTGGGTATGACGGCCCAAGAGGCATGCGGTGTTCACCGAATGCATCCCTAAGCTGGCAGATGAAAACAGTTTCTTTCCAAACTGGTCCAGCCTCTTGGATTCCCTATCCGGAGATGGGGTAGGGAATGCGCTCTTGGAAGCCGAGACAACCAAGCTCTCAGGGCTGGGGTGTTGAGTAAGGGAGAGGGGGTTGCCCTGAGCCGGGCAATGGCATCGGGCCACGTTCCTATCCACAGGAGCCCCGGTATTGGGCCTGGAACAGGTGCCCAAAAGAACGTCAGTCAGTCAGTGCTTCATTAAAAGGCAGCAAGGGCTCCGAAGAGGTAGCTGCCGGTTGGAGCACTTCTGTCAGGAGGTTAGTCCTGACGACCACCATAGGGAGTTCGAGGCGGAGAGCCTCGGCTGCCCTACGCAACACCACGGCGTCGCTAGCTCCCTCCTCCATAGCCACGGTAGAAGGAGTCAGCAGGCCAGGGTCAGGCGAGGTGTCGAGACCACTGGCTTCCCCAAATCCTCAACCCAGTCTGCATCGTAAGCACACTCCTATGCCAGAGGGTTTTCAGACCCCTCCCAGTCTTCCCCTTCCTCCGAAATCTGCGGAGCAGACTCAAAATAAGAAGGTCGGACATAGGGCACAAAAGGCCCCATCGGCGTGGGTATCGGCGTCAGGTGACGTCGATCTGATACAGTGTCCGGGTCAGGGCTGAATCTGGGGGCGACGTCGTCCTGAGGAGCGGGCAACGTCGGAAGCGGTGCTGGTGAGATCGGCACCAGTGGAGGTGTCACAAGGTGAAACCGGCGTCGACCAGCGACAGATACCGGTATCCCTGGGGGGCCTGCGGCGCCGAGGCCAGAGCCGCCGGCAGGACCGGGCCCGCCAGAGATGGTAAGGCAGGACCCCCCATCTTGCTCACGGGGCCCACAGGCACATCGGCGGGGCCAGACGGCCAAAAGAGTCGGGCCATGGAAGCAAGAAACTCTTGCACCTGAGCAGGCGTCGCCCCCCACACGTGAAGGGGGGGTAAACTGGAGGTGACGTCGCAGGCTCTGCCCGAGCCACGGGGGTGGCACCGCCTGTACCTTCAGTCGCAACGGGAAGTTGAAGAGCTACGATGCTTCTTAGACTTCTTCTTGGAATGCTTCGACTTACCTGACCCCGAGTGCAAAGTCTTAGATCCAGAAGAATGGTGATGACTGCTCCGCGACCGGTTCCTCGACATCCCACAGGACCGGAAGCTCGAGCGGCGCGGAGCAGACTGCCGGACTTCAAGCAACTTTCGGGACCGCTCCTGCAAAGTTTTCGGTGCCATGGCCCGGCAGTCGGGGCACGACTTGGGGTCGTGGTCGCGCCCCAGGCAATAGAGACACACGCGGTGTCGATCCATCACTGACATAATGCAGTGACAGTCTCCACAGTTCTTGAACCCGGGCATCCCTATGACACCAGGAGTCTATCGACTAGAAAAGATGAGGTAAAAGTCCTTGAAAAATCAGTCAAAAAGTGACTGGGGATACTAGCTCTTCCCGGATCTGCGCTTGCTGGAACGGAAAAAGAAAGAACTAATGTCAGCGCGCGGGGGCGCATCTAAGTAGCTCCGACGACGTCATTCCGGCGCAGACGCACGCAAAGCCGCACAACGCCGCCTACTGATGCACAGGGGTACTGCTGATGAAAAAAAAAACTTTCCAGATCCAGTCCTACGCCTGGGGGTAATTCTAAGATAAGGAATCTATCACTACGTGTTTCTTTCAGATAGGTGAGGTCGAACTGGCCCACTGCCTACGGCAATCAGCTCTGCAGTCACAGCATTTGGCATGGCGTGAGAATGGCGGACAGCATACAAGAAAATCCAAAACTTGAGTCTGAGGAGAAGTTTCGGTGACTGAGGCAACAGAAGATATTACTGTTAATGTTTAAATTGAAGGGCAGTATTAACTACTCCTCAGTCCAGTACAGTTCCTGGTCCTCCCAACAAGACTGCCGGTGGCAGAGTTGAGGGGCAACTGCATCAATGAAGGAGACTTGTTCAACCTTTCTACACAATAAATAAGGAGAAGCATGCCCAAAAGAAGTGAGACAGTACAAGAAATACTTGGGATCTGTGCTCCTATATGGGGAGTGAGGTTAAGGCAGCCATGCAACTGGGTCACCAGGAATAAAGAGGGTATGGTACTCTGAGATCCTTGGTTTCAAGTTCTAAACGCCCTTACAGGACTTTCTATTCTGGCACTTGTTTCAGTATGGTGTCATGTACCAGCTTTCTTTGGTCCTGGGGTTACTCAACTCACTTCTGTAGGGCCAGTTAAGGTAGCTTCACATGTAGGCTGACCTTCTGACAAACAGTCCAAACTTTTCTCGGTAATCCCCCTGGTGGCCGAGAATGTACTCCCCACTTACATGGCTTATGGGCAGTGACCTTAGCACCGTTCTGCACTATGGTGGATGTTTGAAAACGAATACACACAGATCTGAAATTATTTTTCTTTTCATATGTTCACATCTCTTCATCAAGGATCACCTACATTGAGAGGGTCCCTGAATTTCAAGTTAATATCCACAAAATGCAGCATGCACACCCCATTCACCTTACTCCAAAGTCCTTGTATGGAACTAGCCCGATTCCAGGGAAGTGTAAATCTGAGATGATGACAGATGTTGTGTTTATATTTTCTGAGCCCAATGAAATGTACTAGTTCTTTTATAGGAGCAAAGCCCCACAAATCATATATCATACAGTACTGGAATTGTTAGAATGCTTGCTTTAGAAGGGTTTTCTTGAAATATCTTAGGGTGACCTAGAAAGGAAAGAATGCTGTCTAACTAGATCTATCAAAGGACACCAGCTCAGTGGACTTTGAAGGGTGAAATTAAGGAATCTAAAGAACAAAACACAGTTTCGAATAAATCTTCTACCTGTTGATAGTCTACAGAGTGATGGAGAAGGCACACATTATTAATGATACTAGAAGCATCATGGATTGAGTAAACCAGAGATTTAATTTTGTGGGGGACTTATTTACTTAATATTTAACTCTAAGAAGGTCTTTGCACAACTCATGGGCCACTCAAATAGGTTGACCTTTTGTTATGCCCAACTATGTTGAGCAGTTTGTGCCGGGTGGAGTCCATTCCCTATAATCACTAACCTTTTTACGTCTACAGACCCCCATATAATGGAATCCAGGAGGCCCCCACTGATCATTACTGTAATCTGGGGACCCAACCCTTCACTAAGACATAACAATAAGCCAAAGACTCTGGCCTAAGTCATTTCGGTAATTTGAACCACAAAACAGTACACAGAAATGCAGAAACGAGCATTCATCAAGTGATGAAATATTTGTGTAATTCACAAATGTAAAAACAAATCTAATTTTTAATTTTAATGGGAAGGGTGGAGCTTTTCTAAATTTAATTGAGGCTATCCATCGTCCATACCATATTCTGCTTGATGTACTTGCACTGCTCTCAAGAAACAATCTGAGGGTATCAACTTAATTTTTAGCCTACAATCTCGATTTTCTTTTAACATACTTTATTATCGACTGCGAATTTGACAATGGTATTAACAGGTTCATGCCACACAGGCTGTCATTTTAGCTCTCGCCTGAGTCAATGCACTTGCGCATTGCTAGCGAGATTATAGTAGGGGAAAAGAAAAGTCTACCAAAACGGCGGATTAGACCCAGTTCATGTGAGACAGGCACGTGCACATCGCCAGCCACGTCACACACCACCATTTGTTTGTGCCTCGCATCAGACTTCAAAGGCTGATGCTCCCCCACCCCCCACCAATGAGACTCCAAAGGCTGCTGCTCCCCCGCATCAGACTTCAAAGGAATGCGCTCCCGCTCCCCCGCCACAGCAATGCCGAGAGCTTGTTTTTTGTTTTGTTCTGGCCAATGCTTGTTTTTTTGGTTCCATCTCTTTGACCTTCCTTGTACTTGTTTGGATCACGCACTCAAGATAGTTAAAGCAATTCTGAGCAACGTTGTTTCATGTTCATGTTTGAAAATGTTTTGCTACTTATCTGCGAAGTAAATCTTTAAACTGGTTGTTTGGGGAGAATAGTGGGGCCGTCAGACTGCCACTTTCAAGTAAAGATCACCTTAGAAAGTGTGTTTTCACGGTTTCATCATTGGTAACTGGCCTGTGCATACAAAAATGCGTGCAAGTTATGTTTGACCCTGATAAGGGGGCTACCTGGCTTCGTCAGTGTTCCAGACAGAAGTACCAGTGCCGTGAGAAAAGGGACCAGTGATAGAGGTTTACTGGACTAAAGGCACAGCACTATCATATACCACTGGCTCTGTTGTTGAAATAAATATTAAATGCTAAGACAGCTCTGTCAGGATTCGTACTCGTGACCTATTGAGCGCCGCATTTGCTTAGTGACAGTAAAAAAAAAATCTAAAACATTCTGACCACTCAAATTGTTGCCCTCACGTGGAATAGGAACTAAACTAACTGAAAAACAGCATCGAGGAGAGCACAGCATATAACAACCATCCAGTAAGTGAAGCAATGAAAAACAGACTGACATAATATGACGTGAACAGATGTGCACAACTGGCATTTCTAAAGCTGAATCTTCATGGAAGTGTTTCCATGAAGATTATAGTTTACTGCCACCCAGTGAGGTAATTACACAACAGTTGCTTTAAGCACTGCAAATTCCTATTTTTGTTTGAGAACTTTGTTACTTTAATCTTTTTCAAATATTCCTCCTTTAGCCCTCTCGCGTTGTTTGCACATCATTAGTCACTTTCTTTTCTGGTGTTAAATCATTTTGTGTGTCAGCTAAGTGTCTGCCTGCCCAATTAACTTCTTCTTCCGTTTACAAATGGGTACCTAACCATGCTAGAGAGACAGCCGCACTTCCACAGCGGCGATACCCGATCCCTGTCCTTTGGCATCTGCTGAAATGGATGTACTTAACTTAGTTGGGAAGGATTTAGACGTGTCTCAGTGCTGCCACTAGTTTAATCTGTAGCACTGAAGAGTCGCACATTACAAGGCTCCTTTCCAATGGATACATGTTCTTATAGCATGGCTTGAACAAAGGTAAATAACTGTGCACTCTGTTGTTGAGGAACGGCGAGAGAGGCTGTAGATTTTGCATGCCTGCCGACTAGGATCATTGGATGGAGTCATAGGCACTAAGGTGTTTATTAAATGCAGTTTGGGAATGATCCTTGCCTCCCATCTTAGTCTGTCTGCTTCATCTCACTCTGGCTTGACTTCCCCCCTCTTGCTCTACTGGGCACGCACTGTACAGCTGCTGCATCGTCCTCATACTCATTTGTCCACAATTCTCTGCATTCCTTCAGCAGCATCTTTAATCAGAGCTAGTGTCCATCCATGTCTTTGTGGCATGGTGTTCTCAGTGTGGTGAGTCCTGATACTGTAGCTTTCAAGCCCTCACTGTGTATTTTTCTTGGGTCCCGTCCATCACCAATCTCACCGTGCATTGCAGGGAATCGGATATGTGTGCATTGCAACTCTGTTCCCCATGTTTTCCGTTTGCATCCAAGATATTGTTTTCACTTCAGCAAATCGTATTCCTAGTGTGAAAACTGGAAGGCGCTGTCTTAGAACAGAAAAGTATCAGACATGCAGATATCAAAATATTCATATTTTACCTTAAAAATGCAGCTTTGGGTGCCTTTTTAAGTCAGAAAATAAATATCCCAGCCCACATGAAATACTCGTCTAATATTACCGAGTGCGGAATGCGAGCAAGGCTGTCACTCCTTTCATCCATCAATGCTTTCACCCTTTGATCTATTAATCTATTTGCCATTGCTTCACATTTCTAACAGCCCACCCGCTGCCCCATCCAACCTTTTTCAATCCTCCGTACATGCATCCTTTCATATATATATCCTCTCATTCACTGTTTCCTATCTGTCCATTCTTCTGTCGTTTCAACTATTCACCTGGCAAACTTTTCACCCTTCCATCCAGCTTGCTTTCAACCACTGCCCCTTACAAACTGCCACCTCACACACACAACCCCCCCACACACAAAGACTCAACCAAACACACTACCCCACACACACATGCACAACCCCACACCCACCCACACACCTCCACACACACACAACCCCACACACACACACACTGCCCACTCACACACTGCCCCCTCACACACTGCCCCCCAAACACAGACACAACCCCCCATACACAACCCTCCACACACACAGCCCCCCCACACACACAGCCCCCCTCACACACAGCCCCCCTCACACACAGCCCCCTCACACACTGCCCCCTCACACACAACCCCCCAAACACACACAACCCCCACACACAAACACACAACCACACACAACCCCCCCCCACACACAACCACACACACACACAGCCCCACACACACACACGGCCCCACACACAAACATAACCCCCACACACACACACACATAACCCCCCCCCCCACACACACAACCCCACACACAACCACCCCACACACATACAACCCCACACACACAAAACCACTCACACACTGCCCACTCATACACAGACCATTCACACACTGCCCACTCACACACTGCCCACTCACTTCCCCCTCACACACTGCCCCCCACACACTGCCCCCTCACACAACCCCCCACACACAACCACACACATGCAAAACTGCACACACACGCAAAATCCCACACACACACAACCACACACAACCCCACACACACACACACACAACCACACCCCCCACACACACACAACACCCCACAAACAACCTCACACACACAACAACACATAACCACACACACATCTACACACACACCAGGATAACATAGCACAGCATAACAAAACATAGCATAACAAAACATAGCACAGCATAACAAAACAGTATAGCATAACAAAACAAAAAACATAGCATAACAAAACAAAAAACATAACATAACAAAAAACAACAAAACATAGCATAACAAAAAAATAGCATAACAAAAATAGCATAACAAAAAATAGCATAACAAAAAATAGCATACCAAAAAATAGCATAACAAAGCAAAACAACAAAACATAGCATAGCATCACAAAACAGCATCACAAAACATAGCATAACAAAGCAAAGCATAAGAAAGTATAGCATAACAAAACATAGCATAAGAAAGTATAGCATAACAAAACATAGCATAGCAAAACATAGCATAGCAAAACAAAGCATAGCAAAACAAAGCATAGCATAATAAAACACAACAAAACATAGCAGAGCATAACAAAACATAGCAGAGCATAACAAAACATAGCATAGCATAACACAACATAGCATAACAAAGCATAGCAAAACACCGCATATCATAACAAAACACAGCATAGCATAGCATAACAAAACATAGCATAGCAAAACATAGCATAGCAAAACATAGCATAACAAAACATAGCATAACAAAACATAGCATAGCAAAACACAGCATAGCAAAACACAGCATAGCATAACAAAACACAGCATAGCATAGCATAACAAAACATAGCATAACAAAACATAGCATAGCAGTACAAAACATAGCATAACAAAACATAGCATAACAAAACATAGCATAACAAAACATAGCATAACAAAACATAGCATGACATAACACAACTACACACATAGCAGGATAACAAAACATAGCATAACAAAACATAGCACAGCCTAACAAAACAGTATAGGATAACAAAACAAAAAACATAGCATAACAAAACAAAAAACATAGCATAACAAAAAACAACAAAACATAGCATAGCATAACAAAAAATAGCATAACAAAGCAAAGCAGAACAAAACACAACAAAACATAGCATCACAAAACAGCATCACAAAACATAGCATAACAAAGCAAAGCATAAGAAAGTATAGCATAACAAAACATAGCATAACAAAACATAGCATAGGAAAGTATAGCATAGCAAAACATAGCATAGCAAAACAAAGCATAGCATAATAAAACACAACAAAACATAGCAGAGCATAACAAAACATAGCATAACAAAACATAGCATAGCAAAACAAAGCATAGCATAATAAAACACAACAAAACAGCATAGCATAACACAACATAGCATAACAAAGCATAGCATAGCAAAACACAGCATATTATTACAAAACACAGCATAGCATTACACAACACAGCATAGCATTACAAAACATAGCATAACAAAACATAGCATAGCATAACAAAACATAGCATAACAAAACACAGCATAGCATAACAAAACACAGCATAGCATAACAAAACACAGCATTACATAACAAAATAAAGCATAGGATAGCAAAACATAGCATAACAAAACACAGCATAGGATAGCAAAACAAAGCGAAACAAAACATAGCATAGCAAAACATAGCATAACAAAACATAGCATAACACAGCATAGCATAGCAAAACACAGCATATTATTACAAAACACAGCATAGCATTACACAACACAGCATAGCATTACAAAACATAGCATAACAAAACATAGCATAACAAAACATAGCATAACAAAACACAGCATAGCATAACAAAACACAGCATAGCATAACAAAACACAGCATTACATAACAAAATAAAGCATAGGATAGCAAAACATAGCATAACAAAACACAGCATAGGATAGCAAAACAAAGCGAAACAAAACATAGCATAGCAAAACATAGCATAACAAAACATAGCATAACACAGCATAGCATAACACAGCATAGCATAACATAACACAGCATAGCATAACACAGCATAGCATAGCATAACAACGCATAGCAAAGCATAGCATAACACAACAAAACATAGCATAGCATTATAAAACATAGCATAACAAAATACAGCATAACATAACAAAGCATAACAAAACATAGCATAACAAAACATAGCATAGCATAAAACACAACAAAACATAGCAAAGCATAACAAAGCATAGCATAGAATAACAAAACATAGCATAACAAAACACAACAAAACATAGCATAACAAAACATAGCATGACATAACAAGACATAACAAAACATAGCATAGCATAGCATAGCATACCAAAACACAACAAAATATAGCATAACAAAACACAGAAAAACATAGCATAGCATTACATAGCATAGCATAACAAAACAAAACATAGCATAGCAAATCACAACAAAACATAGCATAGCAAATCACAACAAAACATAGCATAGCTAATCACAACAAAACATAGCATAACAAAACATAGCATAGCAAAACAAAGCTTAGCATAATACAACACAACAAAACATAACAAAACATAGCATAGCATTACATTGCATATGAAGGTATAGCATAACAAAACATAGCATAGCATAACAAAACATAGCATAGCATAACAAGTCAAAGCATAGGATAGCAAAACATATCATAACAAAGCAAAACATAGCATAACAAAACATAGCATACAGCATCACTCAGCACCACCACAGCATCACTCAGGGGTACCACAACATCACTATGCGCTACTACAGCATCACTGAACGCCACAGCATCACCGTTCGCCACTCCAACATCACTCAGCGCCACCACAGAATTCAATCTGTGCAACCATTCAACAACAACTGGTTCAAATATGTTCTCTCAATGTTTCAAGCTTCATTACAAATGTCACAAAAAGATGTTAATATTTCACTTCTGTTCTTGGATTTTCATCACAATAAAATACACTGAACATAATCTTCACAAAAGTTATTTACAAAAGTTTAAGCTATTGCCATTATAAATTACAATAACTTTTATTTAAGTATTCATTATTAAAAAATAAAAGCCCTTGTTATTTGTAATATCAATACATGTATGTCACATAAATACAACACATATTGCATTACAAATGCTATAGGTGTCACATTTGCAAAAGTTATAACTATAGGCATTGTAAATGACAAAGCTATTAATTTCGCTATTTTCAAATACAACACATAAATAAAAAAATTGTCATTTACAATACCAATAGCTCAAACTTTCCTAATGCGAGACCTATTGCATTGCAAATGCTTGTTTTGGTTTACATCCCTCCCTTATACGGCAATCATATCAATATCTCATGTGCGATACAAGAAACATTGTCAAAAGGTAAACAGAGCCTACAATCTCAAATTCCTTCATTCTTACAGAATGTTTTGAAATTTCCAATTTTACCTATTTATTTATAGATACACTTTATTAATCTGTTGATACTATTTGATGTTCTAAGCAATCGCGGCCCCCCTGAGTATGCCTAGCAGACCTCCAGGGGTCCAAGGACCACAGGGTAAAAACCACTGATGTAGATTATAGATCCCTTTTGCAGGTGCAGACAGCACCGGTAAGAGCGATTGGAAGAAGGGGGGTGGGGAGTGGTAGGGGCTGGATGAGTCCACAGTTGGAGTAGGGTAAAATTAAATAAAAATTAAATAAAACCACCTTGCGCTCGACACATGACCGACTCGGCGAGGCAGCGAGCGCAAGGTACATGATTTTTTACATTTTTTTATTTGATTTTACCTATCTCGTCGTCTGTAGACCCCCACCCCACCGCTCTTACCTGTGCCACGTGTGCCTGCCCTTTTGTCAGTGAAGGTTGACTGTTTATTAGATACAACTTGATGCTTTAATTTTTTTGCTTTGTGCCTTTCATATGCAGCTATACTGTGTAACAACGATGAATTGTTGTTACATTAAATAGTTTTTTTTTTAAAGATTGAAAGTGATCATTTTGAAAAAAAGGTTTAATACCGGCTGCAAAAAAAATAAGAAAAAACAATGTTACCTAAGACATCATGGAGTCCAAAAAGAGGGTAAGAGAAGAGGGAAAGAACAGACAAGAAATCCGATATAGAAGACCAAGATGGACCATGGACGGAGACATGCAATAGTAGGCACTTAACTGGGAAGAGGGAGAGAATGAGTTAGACAAAAGGAGCCTCAGAGAAGGGCAAGGCTCAGACAAAAGCAAAGTCTCTAGCTGTGGGACTCCGGTCACAGCTCTTCATATACTCGGAGGCTGAAACAGATGTAAAATCCAATAAAGCAGTTGCAACAAAGGTCAAAAATAAACACATTTTAATCGTCTTCTGGATCACGGAGGACCGGAAATTAATCATAAAAATCAATTAGAAATTGCCAATTATGTTTTTATTAACACCCTTCAGGAATAACAGCTCTGGGAAGGAACACAAATAAAGTTAGTGAAATCGTAGCAGGTTGAATACAGCTAATAGCAACATAATACCTGAGGATTTCCGAAATCACATTGGAAAGACAGACTGTAAGCCATTCTAGGCAGAGTTCTACTTCTTTAGCTTTTTTTGGGCAGCTTTCTTCTTTACCATTTGCAAACGTTTCATGGCGTGGAGTTGGGACTCCTGTGACGTGGGAACCTTCAAGCCAGAGGACAGGCTGACAGGATCTACGGTTACTTTGCTAGTGGTGCTGGAGCTTCCAGCCAAGCTGCTACTTCCGTTGCCACAGTTTGCCTGGCTGCTGCTGCTGCTGTTGCTGGGGCCTGCCGTGCTGGGGCTGGGCAGGCCCATTTTGCTTACACTGTCGCTACTTGCTGAGCGACTAAGACTTGTTTTCCCCAGAGTTAGTGGTGGCATGGGCTTCAACGAGACAGGGTTTACACTGCTGGTACTGGAACTGATTTTGGGGCTAGCGGTTGCTTTTGAGGGAGCCAATGCTGACAGTCCGACGGGTTTCTGGACAGCAGAGGGTGTGGCAGGCTTCCCATTGTTATTCGAGGCTGTTGCACCTAGTTTGCTTGTTGAAGGGCCCGTAGAGGTAGTTTTAGCTCCAAATGCAGCCCATCCCGTTAGACCACTGGCAGTAGAGGAGGAGGAAAGACTAGCACTAGACGAGGATCCAGAAACTGCCACTGAAGGCTTTAAGGAAATTGAGAAAAAACAAAATCAATATTTATTTCATGTGATTCGAAAAACAGAATAAATAGCTGGCTTTATCAGATTATTTCAGTTTGTATACTTGAAAAATAGTTAATATTACTAAAGTTTCTGATTTTGCTGTGAACTGCTTCAGAGCCTGCAGAGCACTACAAACATGAGAGATCAAGTAAAGGTCAAAAGCGTGCACATTCGTTTAGCCCCTAAATCTTTCCCTTACAGTCTGTGCCTACAGCATGCAGCAACACCAGTCACTGTTTTTTCTTAAACTGTATTGGATGAGATAACGCTCTGCGGTTGAACAAGACTGCTAGCCAGCATAGGGAGCAGTGTCTTCCATGTCCTTTTTTAAAACTGAAATACATTATTTAGATTCCATTTTATTAAGTATTTTTTTTAACAGAAACCATTAAATCAATACAGCTTGCATTGGTCAATTACCTAAAGCTAATCCTTCATTTACAACAGGGACAGTCTGCTTTACACACACCAATCAAAACCATGTATTTTAGAGTCAATTCAATTGTTGACATATAAAAGAAGATAGATTTGAAGCAAAGAGTTCAAAGAACCAGGACATAAACTTTTCGTTGGGAAAAAATTTAACAAAGATTTATTCAAAACTATTTCTTTCAGTGGCAGCATTAGTCCCTGTCCTGAAGAACAGTCCACAAAAATATATCCCATCATATTCACCCACTTCCATCCCCACCCCTTATGACCCTTAGATGTTAAATGATGACCTAGAAATCTTACTGGATCAGTCAACTCTATTCCATAATGGGAGTCCCTTATGATCTTGCTCGCCCTTACTTTCAAATCTACCTTCTTTTAGCTTTTTTTTTAATGATCTTTTTTGAGGTTTCATTGGGTACAAGATGTAATTATAATAAGCGATTGGTTTACATTTCAACGCCATAATACAATCCTCATTATAGTCAGATCAACAAATCCCACTCCCCGTGTCAGATCTCACAAAACGTAAGAAGGGCTACCCTTTTTGGGACGGGATAACTTGACCCACACCAGGGTCCGGTACTCTTCCCCTTGCTGTGATGTCAATTGGACACCTGGGATCATCCCTCTACTGGCTCCTCCACGGGGCGGGATCTGGGGCGTTCTTTTAAATCAGACAGCAGCTTCTTTTAGCTGTTGATGTGATTCTGAATGTTCAAAAATGTGGCCAATAAACATTTCTTTAGTGGGCCTATCCACAGGACATTCAGAGCACTGGAAACATTCCCAGTCGCAAGAATGGATGTCACAAACATTAACACTTACTTTTAAAATGTAAATTTTATTTTTGTGCTCTACCCTCCTTATAAAAACTCTTTCAAAAGAAAAATTTTGAATCTTAATCTCACAGCTGCATTTTCAGATACTATGAAGGCAATGTAAAATGTTTGTTTTTAGGGTGAAGGTAGCTTCAGTTGCTCAAAGTGCGTCCACCATAACATGGGCTATGGGGAAGAAGCGCTGGATTACTGCAATGGCTTGTTTGCAAATGCCCAAGTTAAGACAATCAAGAAACTGCAAACAATCCAAAATGCAGCAGCCAGACTTCTCCTCAACATTCCTAAATTAAAACCTATATCTGAATCCTTGAGAAGTCTCCACTGGCTACCTGTTAGGAACCGAATTAAGTTTAAGAGGTTATGTATCGTCTACAAGGCACTACACCATCAAGCGCCTCAATTCCTTTGCGACCATCTCGTCCCGTACATTCCCACTCGAATGCTACGATCTGCAGGACAGAATGACCTGGTAGTGCCTCGGACCAGATTGGTCAACTGGGGAGACAGACGTTTTTTAGCTGCCGCCCCAAGATTATGGAACACGCTTCCTCAAACTATAAGATCAAGCCCAAATCTGTTGTCCTTTAGGAAGAAATTGAAAACCTGGCTATTTAACCTCTGAAAAACTGCACAGATCATATAGGAGGGTAAAACAGTACAGCGCCGAGACGCCTACGGGCAATTGTTCGCGCTTAATAAATGCCAAAAATAAATAAATAAATAAATAAACAACTATTGCTACAGGTAAAGAAAATGTTACTTATCCAGTAAGCATCTGTTTGTGGCATGTAGTGCTGTAGATTCTCTAGTGGGAAAGAAGATCAAAGGAGTTGGCTAACCTCCAATGGTTGGCTGACTGTGCTGCCACTCTCTTCCCTGCAAAAAACACAGTTGATGGACAGAATGTAGAACAATGTCATACATTCACCCCAGTACAAGGATCTGGGCCTCAATCCATCGTTTTTTTGCACTCCACACCACCCTGGGTTAGACACTGGCTATATGCAAATCAGCTCTGACCCTGTGCCTCATGGGAACAGTCCAGTCCGAACTACCAAGCCATGTCTTTCCCAGACCGGAATCAAGCATCCAAGGACCGGTTTCTGGCTTTCAGCCTTCTTCAGCCTGGATAGCTTGACTCCAGTGGTGTGGAGAGCCTGGGACTCACGTCTGAGTATACCCAGCACACTCGGGGTGAAAATTGCAAAAAACACAGTTGATGGACAGAATGTAGAACAATGTCATACATTCACCACTGGAGTCAAGCTATCCAGGCTGATGAAGGCTGATAGCCAGAAACCGGTCCTTGGATGCTTGATTCCGGTCTGGGAAAGACATGGCTTGGTAGTTCGGACTGGACTGTTCCCATGAGGCACAGGGTCAGAGCTGATTTGCATATAGCCAGTGTCTAACCCAGGGTGGTGTGGAGTGCAAAAAAACGATGGATTTAGGCCCAGATCCTTGTACTGGGGTGAATGTATGACATTGTTCTACATTCTGTCCATCAACTGTGTTTTTTGCAATTTTCACCCCGAGTGTGCTGGGTATACTCAGACGTGAGTCCCAGACTCTCCACACCACTGGAGTCAAGCTATCCAGGCTGAAGAAGGCTGATAGCCAGAAACCGGTCCTTGGATGCTTGATTCCGGTCTGGGAAAGACATGGCTTGGTAGTTCGGACTGGACTGTTCCCATGAGGCACAGGGTCAGAGCTGATTTGCATATAGCCAGTGTCTAACCCAGGGTGGTGTGGAGTGCAAAAAAACGATGGATTTAGGCCCAGATCCTTGTACTGGGGTGAATGTATGACATTGTTCTACATTCTGTCCATCAACTGTGTTTTTTGCAACTCTCTTCCCTGCAGCGTCTATTTCATAGGCTCTTTGCTTGGTGGGGGTGCTTCACCAGATGTTTGTGAGTTTACCCTCTTTCTTGCTGTGGCAGCCACTGGAGAGTTTGGTGGTAGTAAACCTTTTATGTATTTTGGGTCTTTAGGGGACAGCTTATATTTTTTATCCACTCATGGTGTATTGACCCTTGCATTTACTGGGTCGTTAAAACTATCTGTTGTATGTCTTAGCATACCTTAAAGCATGATAATTAATCAACTGGTAGGGAAGAGGAAATTATTGTGTCCAATTTATTTCCCCATAGTAAGTATCAAATTAATCGAAAAAAAAAAAAAAAAACCTTTGTTCCCAAATACCGCCATTGGCCCTTTAAATAAGAGCTCAATACGTAGACCTGACGTCCGGGGGCAGAGTCAGCACAAGTCACTGAACTACATACCACGCGGGTAATGGCGGCTCCGTTCCAACATTTTCCAAGGATACCGGTAAGACGCAATAGCGGTTTTTCTAATATCCAACCCCTTGTCTGCAGCTCTGCGCTCCAAGAAGCGGCACCCCCTGATGGAGTTTGCGACCTTTCTAAAACCAGGTATGATTTGACGCGATAGTATGTCTACCCGCGAATGCAATTGTTTAAGCTACTTTACACTTCGTAACCCCCATTTGTTGTGGGACAGTCTTATTGACACAGAGGCTAGAGCAACCAAAACACCATCATTACAATTGCGCTAGATATCGAAAGCCACTATTTATCTAGCCTTATGCAACTGTAACGTAATAAGAGGATACCAAAACTTCCGTGATAGGAACCACATACCAGTTGAGAACATTTTTTGCCTCCCAGGTTTTCTTTTCTTTTATATAACGAGTGTGTTGGACCTAACAGGCTTTCTTTTATATAACAAGTGTGTTAGACCTTTAAAGCTACCCTATGCAAAAACATCGTTATATAGTACAGCAGCTACTAGCCATAGCCGATAACATGTTCTTCGAGATATAGGGTAAGACACAGCCAACAATACTGCCACAATTGATTCCAATGTAATGATGCAATCCGCACGACTTTTTCTAATTTTCTAATTCTCAATCCAATGCCGAACTAACTCCCTTCCGTTCTTAAATTAACACTTCAGCGATAACAAAAAGCTGATATTTTGAAAGGAGGAAGTCAATGTCCTTCCCCTTTGTTATCTCCCCCACCACCCTGAATCACCATAACAGTCGATCATAATCTTTTTGTACTGTTGTATGTCTCTCTCTCTCTATTACAGATTGTGGAGAGCGAATTCCCATAACTGAGTGCCAGAAAGTGTACACTCAAAATATACTACACAAATTGTGTGAGTAAGAAAGAATTTTTATGTGTGTGAGTCCTGACGAAAGCTCCATAGACCCCGTAGGGCCAAAAGGAGCTGAAACATGTCGACAAGCCTATCAGAATACTAAAGAGATCCAGTAACTCGATCTTTTTGTAGTATCAATTGATTTTATGACATTTGAATCTCACCTTACATTAAAGCATAAGGGTGATTTTCTCTTTTTTAACATTTTGTTTTTTCAAGAATTCGTGTATTGTTTTGTTCACATCCTGTGTGGGGGTAACCCTCAATCTCTGGACACTGCATTCTATACCAGAGGGGCCTCTGGTGAGGCTGGCACTGAGCACGTATTGGAACATCCAATGATAACTGCCATAACATCAATGTGGGGCGAATGAAACATATATACCGCTTTTTCCAAATAACATTGAGTTTTTGAGGGTGTTTCATTCATTTACTTTTCTAACCACTGGTCTAGAACTACCTTAAAGCATGGGCAGATATTGTGCGGATCGATGAGTTGATAAAAATGTCTCAAATAGAAAATCATCCTCTAATGGCCCTGTGTGAAGCTGAACCTTATGATAACTAGCTGATCTATCGAAGATGTCATGGTACGTGGTAGTATCAACTGGAGGGGAAGGTTTAACCAGATAGAGATCTGGGTCTGTGTCTGCAAGCGGGCCTGTATAATGGGTGTCCCACTGATAATCTTGAGGCAGAATACAGCATTGATCCCCTCATTTCCATGGTCTTTAAAGAAATTAATAGAACCCTGTGGGGGGTAGTGTGAATCAGCAGCAGGTGAACGTGGTGGAGAGTGTGCCCTTGGTGCCTCTGGTGGTGGGCTGGCATGATATGGTATTTATATTGTGCACAGCTACTCCAAGGAGTTGCCCGGTGCGGAACTAGTAGAAAGTAGATGGTGAAGAGTTAGGCGTGCACAAAGGACCAAGTTTTCAGTGGGTTTTTTTTGTGTTAATTGCCCTGGCTCGCTGGTGGACCATACCTCCAACGGGAGTCAATTCCCTGCCGACACGCCCATAAAAGCTAGCAATCTACCTCCTACTCTCTGTCGCGAAACCCTCAGGATACTTGCTAAATATTTGTTGGTGGATCTTAGCAGTCTTATAGGGTTATATAAGTTGAATTGAGTTCTTAGGTAGGTACTGTATGATACAAAGCATTGTGGACCAATACCAGAGCATTGAATTTAACTCTCTGATGGGCAACCAGCAGAGACTGCATAAGTGTGAACTGATATGAGTCTGCCTCTGAATATTTAGCAAAAGTCGATCGGCCGCTTTCTGGATCACCTGAAGTTTAACCATTAGGTGCTGCAGAAGGCCCAAATACAAGACATTGCCATAGTTAATTCGAGATGTAATCAGCACCTGAATTATGGTTTTCTTTGCAGAGAATGATAAAAGGAGCAGAAATGTCTTAAAATATCTCATAATCCCAAAACAGATCCCTGCCAACCTTTTTACTTGGCGCTTGAAACACAGTCTATAATCAAATGTAATCCCCAGATTTTTTTACCAAGTCTTTTTGGGGGCCTGGGAGGGGCTTCATCTGGCCAAAAGGTTTGCCAGAAATGTGGAGGAAACCTCCCAAAGGAAAGACTTTGTTTTTTCCTCATTGCATTTGAATTGCACATTGCTAACCAGTGAAAAACTGTGGTTAGGCAGGTTTTGATGCGTGAGCCCTTTAGCTCAATTCCCTTACTTCAGGAGAAGAGCAATTGTGGGTCATCTGCATAGGAGATCACATTTTCTCCTAATTCTTCTACTAATTAGGTCAAAGGAGTTAGACATATATTGAAAAGTGTGGGGCTCAAAGCCGATCCCTGGGGAACACCTGTATCTACTCAACTGAGGTTAGCTGAGCATGGGTGATCCAGACTTGCTGTCTTCTAAGAATAATTTTAGCCAGTTCCATGCTTGCCCTGTCACTCCGATGTCCTGAAGGCAATCTAGCAGGAGCGCAAGAGGGACCGTGTCGAAAGCTGCTGACAGGTCCAACATGATCAGTACAGCTACTGCCCCCCATCCCCAGGTGTTCAGATTGCCTCCAATATGTTCTGATACCTTAACTAGAGCTTTTTCTTTACTGTACCAGTCTCTAAATCCAGATCCACTAGGGTAAAGTAACTTGCTCACTTCCAAGAAGTTAGACAATTGTCTGTTCACCTGCTTCTCTAGGATTTTAGATAAGGCTGGTAGCAAGGAGATAAGCCTATAATTAGCCAGGATAGCAGGAGCTGCTGATGGTTTTTTATAAGTGGAAGGATCATTGCCTGTTTTTATACACTAGGGACAGTAGCTGTCCTTAATGATGTATTTAGATTCCAGTTGGCTATTGAATTGATGGCGTACGCCCCATAGCCAATAGTTTAGGGAGACATGGATCTGTAGAGGAACCTGGTTTGACAGCCTATAGAGTCCTCAGAGAGCAGTCCAAAGAGATAGTTTTAAAGGAGCTCAGCTTTATCCTAATCTTAGTATTCTACCTACTTTGTGGTATTGACCCAAAGTCTACATCCGGTATCCTGCCTAGTGATAGGCTAGCTTGAATGCTTAGGATCTTGGTAGTAAAAAGGCGAGCAAGCTTTTCACACATTCAACTGAAACAGCTTGCAAATAGGCGCAGGCCGATGGGGTTGTAAATCTCTTAACTATGGAGAAGATCTCTTTTGAACTGTTTCCTACCTTTCCAATACGCTCCTTAAAATGAGCTTGTTTAGCTTTAGTTACAGCAGCACAGTATTCCTTTTGTGCACGTTTAAACATATTTGTCCACTGAGTTGTATTCCCTGCTCCATTTACATTTAAGTGCCTTGTCCACCCTTTTCCTGTGCTTTGGTGGACAGGGTCCCACAAAGGCTTCTTCAAAGGTTAACTGTCTCTTTGTTGGCTTTTCCTTGCTTTGTGGAGGTGCAGCCATGATGTTACCGGTGTATGGGTGAATCAACAGTTCTTTTTGCCTGGCATCATGATGTTCTTGTAACCGGTTCCACAGTTTCAGACCTAGCCTTTTGTTTGGTCGAAGCGGGTTTCGGTAGATAGGCTTTCTGGTTTGATGTACTTAATTTCGGTGCCGGGGTTTTAAATTCTGAATCTCAATTCGAGGCCAATGACTGGTGGGCATGGGCCAGGGCTCAACGTTTCTGGTATAGCTGGTCAGTGCAGACCATGGCCCGAAGGCAGTGGTGGTCTTGTGAGAGCTTCAGTCAGTCTAAAATAGACTTCTGACCCTTTGGAATGTTTTGTTGAGACTGTGGTCGAGATGGATGGGGCACAGTACTCACGGTTTGGCCCCGTGGAATGTCCTTGATTTAGAGTTTGGACCCTGAACTGTTGCTATGAGAAGAAGTCCTCATCAACTGCCGAGGCCTGAGCTTATGATGTTCTTCTTCAGATACAAAAATGTCTGGAGTGTTGTCAAGGTGTGTCTGGACATTTCAAGGCATCTTGTGTGTCGATTGCGCAGCATCCTTTTTGAACTGAAGCACTTACACACTTTGCAGAAGTATTCTTGATGACCCGGAGACAGGCACAAGTTATGCACCAAATGTTGATCGGTGTGTAGGAAATTAGCGCGGAAGCGTGGGCAAAAATTAAAAGATGTCCGCTCCATTACCCGATGGGCATGACGTGAACGGAACTTGGAGAAGAAGCATCTGCTCCGAAGAGTGAAGGCTCTCCGGGCCTTGGTCGACTGGAACACATCAATGAGTTACTGACGCACAGGGGTACTGCTGACGAAAACTTTCCGAAAATTTTCCGGAACTTTCCGGATCCAGTCTGACGCTTGGGGATATTCTAAGGTAAGGAATCTAACACTAACTACTGTTTCTTACAGATATATCGTTACCGAAGGTAAGTAAGTTGTGCATCCGAAAGAAACAGGTTAGTGTTAGATTCCTTACCTTAGAATAGATACCCCAGCAATACCAACCCGGTGGTGGGTCTGCGAACCAAGATCACACCAGAAAGTCCTGGTGAACGGAACGGCCGAAAAAGCCATCTCTCCGGACTTGGCTGTCCAGGCAGTAGTGTCTAGCAAACATAGCTGTCTGGCAGATGTCCTGCAAGGGGATCCCCCCCCCGACCCAGGACAGTAGAAGCCGCTGTGTCCCGAGTGAAATGGGAGTGCAGCCCAACAGGAGGATCCTTTTTCGCCAAAGGACAAACCTTGATACACAAGACGACATACCGAGAGATGGTCTGCTTGTGCACCGCCCGTCCCTTCTTTGCGCCCACGTAACCAACAAAGAGCTGGTCGTCCACCCGGAACTGGCGTGTGCGGTCCAGATAGAATGAGAGCGCACGTTTTGGGTCCAGACGGTGGAGCCTCTCTTCCTTCGAGGGATGCGGAGGCGGATAGAAGGTGGGCAAGGTGATGGACTGCCCGATATGAAAGGCTGTGACCACCTTGGGCTGGAAAGAATGACGAGTCCTTAGAACAACCTTGTCTGTATGGACAGAGAGGAAAGGAGGTTTAGAAGATTGAGCCTGGAGCTCACTCACTCTCCTGGCAGAGGTCATGGCAACCAGGAATGCAGTCTTAAGAGTCAGAAGACGAAGAGGACAGTTATGAAGTGTCTCAAAGGGAGCGCACATCAGATACGTTAGAACAAGATTCAAGTCCCACTGAGGCATCACTAAGGGAACAGGAGGGAACATGTGCGTGATGCCTTTCAAGAATCTATTTACAACAGGGGACTTGAAAAGAGAAGGCTGATCAGGAAGCCTTAAGAAGGCTGAAATGGCCGAGAGGTAGTCATTGAGAGTGCCCATAGCAGAGCCCTGCTGGGCAAGAGAAAGAAGGAAGAGGAGAACCTCTGAAAGGGGGGCAGAGAGTGGATCCACAGCCTTTGCTGTGCACCATGCCACAAATTTGTTCCACCTGCAGGCCTATACTGTTTTTGTGGAGGGACGCCTGGCTGCAAGAATCACCTTGCAAACTTCAGGAAGCAAGTCAAATTGCCTCAACTGCCGCCGCTCAATCTCCACGCATGTAGGTGGAGACTGGACAGGTTCGGGGGAGGACCGTCCTCTGCTGCTGCGACAGAAGGTCCTCCTGAAGAGACAGACGAATTGGAGGATCGACTGACATGCGGAGTAGCTCGGGATACCAGCATCTTCGTGTCTAGTCCGGAGCCACAAGGATGACTTGGGTCCGGTCTCGCCTCATCTTCTTCAGCACTCTGGGCAGAAGTGGTATAGGCGGAAAGGCGTACAACAGACCGCAGCTCCACTCGCGATGAAGTGTCGCCGAGCGAGTGCCGCCTTGGAAATTCCAATGTGCAGAACTGATGACATTGCGCGTTCTCTTCGGTGGCGAATAGATCTAACCAAGGCTCTCCCCACTGCTGAAAGAGTCCGAGTTCAGACGCCATTCGTGATCCATCATGCACCGGCGGCTAAGTTTGTCCTCCCTGGCGTTCAGGGAACCTGCCAGGTGTTGAACCACCAGGGTAACACCCTGGTGTTCCAGCCATGTTCAGAGGCGCAGCGCCTCCTGACAGAGGGTCCACAACCACACCCCGCCCTGTTTGTTGCAGTACCACATGGCAGTGTTGTCCGTGAACACCTGTACTACACTTCCCCAGACAGAGGGAAGGAATGCCTTTAGTGCAAGTCGGATCGCCCGCAGCTCCAGAAGGTTGATATGGAGCCGGGACTCCGTCGGAGACCAGAGGCCTCTGATCTCCCTCTCTCCCATGTGCCCCCCCCATCCCAGGAGGGTAGCATCTGTCACCACTACGTGCTCCGGTTGGGGAAGGGAGAGAGATCGTCCGCTGACCCAATCGCGGTTCGTGAGCCACCACTGCAACTGGCTCGCAGTGCCCTCCGAGATCAGGACGTGGTCGGACAGGTTGCCCTGATGCTCTGCCCACTGAAACTTCAGGTACCACTGCAGAGCCCGCATCCACCGCCTGACGTGATGCACCAGAAGGATGCAGGAGGCCATCAGTCCCAGGAGCCGCAGCGTCAACCTGACCGAGACTCGGGATAAAGGCTGACAGATTGGAACCAGAGCCTGAATATCCCGAACACGCTGTTCGGGGGGATAAACCCGAAACTGCGCTGAGTCCAGAACCGCTCTGATGAAAAGGAGCCTCTGAGAGGGGCACAGGTGTGACTTCGGCACGTTGATGGAGAACCCCAGCGAGTGCAGGAGGTCGGCCGTAGTCTGGAGTTGGGAGACAACTGTTTGGGGCAAGCCCGCCTTCAACAACCAATCGTCGAGATAGGGGGAAGACTGAAACCCCTAATCTGCGCAGATGAGCTGCGACCACCGCCATCATTTTTGTGAACACCCGTGGAGCGCTGATAAGGCCGAAGGGGAGCACGGTAAACTGAAAGTGCTCGTGGCCTACTGTGAACCGCAGGTCACGCCGGTGGGCCGGCAGGATAGGGATGTGGAAATACACGTCCTGCAAGTCCAACGCTACCATCCAGTCTTCTGGGTCCAGGGCAGCTAGGACCTGAGCCAAAGTCAGCATCTTGAACTTCTCCTTCCGGAGGAAGCTGTTGATGCTCCGTAGGTCCAAGATAGGGCGTAGGCCTCCTTTGCCCTTCTTGGGTACCAGAAAGTAGTGGAAATAGCAACCACGTCCTACTTCTGGTCCAGGAACGTGCTTGATGGCCCCTTTGGCCAAGAGGGCCTAATTTCCTCCTGCAGTAGTTGTAAGTGATCCCAGACATGCAGTGGCACTGCGGTGGGATGGCTGGAGGAGTCGCCTCGAAGGGGAGGGAGTAGCCCCTTCGGAAGATTTGCAGCACCCACCTGTCCGACGTGATGGTACGCCAGTGGGGGAGGTGATGGCGGACCCTGCCCCCCACTGGCGACGAATGGGCCTGAAATGCCGGACTAGGAAGGCTTAGAGGCAGATGCTGCAGGGGTGGATGTAGACTGACCTTGCCGGTGTCCCCCGGTACCGCCATGGCGGTAACCACGTCCGCGTTGAGCCTGGTTCTGCGGCCTGTGGCTGGCTGGACGTGTGGGGGCGCCCCTTCCTTGGCCACAAAAGGAGCGAAAAGCAGAAGTTTGCTGGCGTTGGCCTAGGCCCAAGGACTTGGCCGTAGCCCTGGAGTCCTTGAAACGCTCCAGTGCACTGTCCGCCTTGTCGCCAAAGAGGAGACGCCCATCAAAGGGCATGTCCATGAGGGTGGCCTGGACATCCGGCGAAAAGTTGGCGGACCTCAGCCAGGCGTGACGGCGAACCACCACTGTCGTTGCAATCACCCTACCCAGCGAGTCCGTGGTGACGAGTCCACACCGTATGGAGTAGCGTGCTGCATTCCGCCCTTCTGCCAGGGCTTGGGTGAACTTTGCCCAGGCCTCCTCCGGGAACTGTGGCAGCACCTCCGCAACCGTATCCCACAGAGAGTGGGTGTAACGGCCCAAAAGGCAGGCGGTGTTGACATACCGCAGCCCCAAACTTAAGGAGGAGAACAGCGTTGTCCCAAACTGATTGTACCTTTTGGATTCCCGATCCGGAGGAGCGGTCAGGAATGCGGTTTGGGAGGTAGAGGCCTGGATCCCCAGGCTCTCGGGGGTGGGGTGAACTGACAGGAAGCTAGGGTCGCCTGGAGCCGGGCGGTGACGTCAGGCCACGTTCCGATCCACAGGAAGGCCTGTGGAGGGCTTGGACCAGGTGCCCAGCAGAACGTCAGTGAGGGCCTCGTTAAACGGCAGTAGAGGCTCCGAGGAGCTTGCCTGCGGTTTGAGCACCTCAGTGAGGAGGTTAGTCCTCACGGCCGCGACAGGGAACTCAAGAGCCAAGTCCTTGGCCGCCCTAGTCAACACCACGCTGTAAGCAGCCCCCTCCTCCGTAGCCACGGAGGGAGGAGAGACTAATCCAGTGTCGGGCGAAATGTCCAGACCACTAGCCTCCCCTAGCTCGTCTGCTCAGTCCTGGCTCAACTGGAACTGTAGTGCCAGAGGGTCCTCAGACCCCTCCCAGTCGTCCTCGTCATCAATCTCCTGATAGTCAGGAAAAAATGATGTAGCCGGGTCGTAGGTGAATTGCTCACCCATCGGCGCCGGACCAGGACCGGGGCTGAGACTGGGGACGACGTCGTCCGGAGACGGCGTCGGTAGCGACAGCCTTAGGGTCGGCACCAGCGGAGGAGTCGCAAGGTCGACTGGCGATGACCCGGATCCAGGCCTGGATCATATGGGGCCCTGTGGCATCGGGATCGGAGTCGACGACGGCGCCAAAGCACCCGACGGCGCCAAAGTACCCGACGGCGCCGGGGCCAAAGCACCGGACAGTGCCAGAGCCGCCAGCCCGCTAGGGCTCCCAGACGGACCTGAGGGGCCCAAAGGCACCTCGACGGGGTCCGACGGAAGGGAAGTGAGTCCTTGTGGCCATGAGGAAGTGGTGTTGACTCGTCGAGCCGACTGCTGTAGCTCCAGCAGCTTACAGGGCCGCTCCCGTCTAGCCTATGAGGTCAAGGCCCGGCAGTCGGGGCACGACTTGTCATCATGGTTGGCCCCGAGACAGTAAAGGCACCGACGGTGGGGGTCGGTCACCGACATCAAGCGGTGACAGTCCTCGCAAGGTTTGAAATCAGGCATCCCTATCGGCACCCCGAGTCAAGGGCAGACTCGAAAAGTGATCAAAAAATGTTGTCAAAAAATGACTAAGAGTACTGCTCTTCCCGGATCTGCGCTTGCTGGTGTGGAAAAAAGAAGAACTGACGTCAGCGCGCGAGGGCGGCGTCTAAGTACTCCGACGATGTCATCCCGGCGATCGCCTAACGACGTGCTAGTGTACTGCTGACAAAAACTTTCCCGATCCAGTCTGACGCCTGGGGATATCCTAAGGTAAGGAACCTAACACTAACCCCTTAAGTGCTGCCTCGGTGCATTGGCCGACGGCAGCACTACCTCCCCAGTGCTGCGCATGACCATTGGACGTCCATTCAGCACTAGTTCCAATGGACAGCGCAGCACTGGGGAGGAATGTTTAATAGCATCTATGAGGTTAACCTGTTTCTTTCAGATACTATGAATAACCGCGATCCATAACAATACCGACAGTACAGGCCTAAATGCTAGTTTTTCTACAATGTTGAGATGCAACACAGGAGTCCACGATCTAACCTGATGGTGGTAAAAAACAATTTAACAATGGAGTTGAGGACCATTCGCATTGCACTGTAAGCAAGAGGAGGAGTCGCTACACCTCGTGGCTCGAAAGACTTCTATGAAGAAAAATTTTCATACTTCCGAGCTTAACAGTAGATGGCAGACTTATGTTAAACACGTGTTTCTACAGCCAAACATGCCATCAAACACAGCTTTTCCTTCTTCAGTTAGGGCTCCTAGCCAGCTAAATAACTTACAACAGATTTTACTGCAGTATCTCTGGAGGTGGCTAGGAATTGATGTTTAGACGCAGACCAGTATCCAATTCTAACCCTTACTATTTATGAAATATATAGAATGACTTCCATGTAAGATGTCAAATATCTGCCAGAATGGGTCTTCCTGGGACTGCACTGTTGTTCTGTATGCAAGAATTTATGGCGGCCAACCGGGATATCACCAAGATGTGGGAGCAGCAGCGAGTTCCAACGGAATCCATGTGTGAAGCAGGCATGAATATGTGTACGGAAGCAGAGAGGGTAGAGTATATGGGAGGGGGTTGTCAGAGGAAATTTGATACGGTCTGGGGTAAATGGAGAACTTATTATGGGTCTGGTGTAGTGGACACCATGTATCGAGCAGTCAAGCCTCAACGCCAGACACCTACCCTCCTCCAAACTGGGGACTCAGATTACAGGAAAAACACAAGTTGAGGAGGGTCAAGGGGACTATGTTTATAGACCTACCAAACTCTAAACCCCTAAATCAAACTATAACAAACACAAAAGAGTCGGAAGGTCTGCTAAGCGGCGTAGCTAAGTCTATGCGGTCCTGATAAAATGACCCTTATGGACTGCACTGAACCAGGCCACGTGGTCACATGACACAGAAATGTGTTAGATATCCTATCAGCCCACCCATCTGGCGGAGCCTCGTCATCTAGGACATCTAACCAGGGTGGTGAGTCTAAGCCCAGGTGATTTGGCCAGACAACACACACTACTGGTTCATCTTGTAATAGTGTCCGTGCCACAGAGTGGTGCTGAAAAAGTGCAGTGCAAAACAGGGACTAAAGAATAAGTGATCTAAAATGGCGGTCGAGGCAAAGAAAAATGATTTTATTAAAGATATTCACCAGGACGCCAGATTAAAAAGAAGTGTACACAGTGTGAAAGAATCACTGTGATCCTTTACTGTGTAGTAAATACGGCCGTACACAGTAGTGTGTGTTGTCTGGCCAAATCACCTGGGCTTAGACTCACCACCCTGGTTAGATGTCCTAGATGACGAGGCTCCGCCAGATGGGTGGGCTGATAGGATATCTAACACATTTCTGTGTCATGTGACCACGTGGCCTGGTTCAGTGCAGTCCATAAGGGTCATTTTATCAGGACCGCATAGACTTAGCTACGCCGCTTAGCAGACCTTCCGACTCTTTTGTGTTTGTTATAGACTCAGATTACAGTACACACATGCAACAGGTTGTAGACAGATTGATGGGAAGGACAGTGAGAGAAATACTCTTGATGGTGTGTGCAGGTCTCGCAGAGATTACACCGGACAGTTAGTCTTAGCGTGACAGACTATTCCAAAAACGGTACCTATGTATCAAAATACTGTTCTTTGTGTTGAGTTAAATAAGAAAATAAAAAAGTTCTAAAAAATATCTTTCAGAAGAATGGTATGTAGTACAATTGCTTTCTTGGTTCTCGGTGAAATCACTCTAATATTCAGGTTTGGTTTTTCTATCTTTCTGGAAAATACTTTATGCACTCACTAACTCAGACAGATATAGACTGTTAATTGAGAACTCTCCTATGGACAGGGCTTATTCAAAAACAAAACAGCAACCCAAGCTGTTTCAAGCCTTCTTCTGTTCCCTTTATTTCTATAATAGGATGATCCTTCACTTGATACATGCAGCTAAGCCATGTTCAAATTAGAAGAGCCAGCTACAATTTGGCTCAATGGTCATCCTTTTTCAGACTTTACAGACGCACCATAAGAAAAATATTCTTTTAAGAATGGCTTAATGGGAGAAAGGATACCCTGTAAGCAGCCATAGCCGACAAACAAGTCTTGAATAGGGATGTAAAAAACACATATTACTTGATCGGAAAGGATACAAATGGATGTACCACTTCCTCTCAAAGGGTTTACTGGTCATAACTATGAGAGATGTACCTCCTGCAAAACACACAGCGTTCCTCTACCAAATCAAGCAACATTTTGTGGTGGATAGTAACAATTCTCCTATCAGGATTATGTAGTATGTACGCAGGAACTATGGTACGATAATAAAGAGGCTACACAGTAGGAAAGTGCCTTCAATGCACACTCCACCGGTACCTGACACACACAACAGTCAAAACTTAACTTAAACTAGGCACATTCTAAGAACATTACCTCACTACATGGCTACATAGTAACCCCTGGCAGAGAATGTTATGAGCAAACAAGCACATTCTACTCCCAGTACAACAGATTACTATGTAATGGCCAGAAAAATGTGAACAAAGACCTCAGGGCCCCCAGCTGGTAAACTGAATGAGAGATTATTTGTAGTGGAAAACTTCAATTTACTATTGGATGAAATAAAAAACATGTAAAATGTGTACCGACTTAGGAGGAACAAATATGGAAGATGCTACAGACAAAGCATTCCCAAGGGAGGATGAGCTGGTCCTAGAAAAAAAATGCATTCTAATTCCAGATGCAACCCTCATTAATGATATCTTAACCGGTGCTCAATGAAAACCTGTCATGCCCCATTTGGGGGCGGTCACAGGGCAGACTGGGGCTACTGGGCCCCAAATTTGGAGGTTGAGGTCATTAGCCACTGATGTCCTGGGGTCCCATCCTACTATGGCTTTGTGAACTGGGCCTAGTACAACCTTTCACAAAGTTGATTCTTGGGATCGAAAGCGGTCACAGGATTCCCAGAGACGTAGTGTGAGGGGCAAAGCTCAGAATCCAACAGTCGACCAACTTTGCCCTGCGATACAGGTGTTACTGAGGAAGACACAGTGAATTTCCTCACTCCAGCACGACAAATACATTTGCTTTTAAATCTCCTCTTAAAAAGGCTTGTATCTTGTTCTAGAGGTCCATACTTTTTCAGTAATGTTAGTGCTGCCATCTCAGTAGTGGCTAGAGTGTGCTATGTCTACTTAGCTAATTGCTTGAAACATAGAATTAACGAAAAGATAGTTGTAGTTGTCATCATTTGTGTGCATAATCTCCACAATCTCCCACACCTTTATCTGTCTGGACTCCAAAATTATATTTAACTTGGAAGCCGCACTTTACGCATACTTCCTGAAAAGATCTAATACCATCCACCGCCGATACTCTTGATGGAGAATGCAGTGCACAAGTTGCAGTGTCCGAAGAGGTATCTGTGTCTACTTCTCATTCAAACTGGGAAAAATACTTGTGGGAAGAGAACCTACAGCTGTAGATTGTGCTTAGCAACATCAGGGATCTCCAGGATGCCAAACCTCAGAGGAGCTTCAGGCACCATTTTTTTCTGAAGTTGAACGAACAATGGCAGAAGCGAATCAAAAAGAATACCTCTACCATCTAGTTCTATTCTTTCTGACACAGCCTGAAGTGTAGTGGAATAATCATAACGGATATCCTATATCCAGATGGACAATAATCTCCAAAGAATACTGTGTAGCTTGTATTGGTTTACCAATACTATCATGTATAGGCCTCTTTTTCCCAGTCAACTTGTCTTTGAGATTTAGCAACCATGGGAAACAAATAATGGCTTATTTAGAAACCATTCTTTCAACTATCAATCAGGGAAATAAATTAACGAATAGTTAATATCATAGGATGAAGCTAAGCACACATTAATGAAAGGTTATTTTTTTTAAAGCTTTTTGTTGTGAACTTTGTAGAGGTTCCACCCCATTTTCAGTCCTATTTTTGAATTGTCCAACTATTCCTCGTTATATTACCTGTTGAGCAAGTGTTTGGAATTGTAAGATTTCCATAGATTGCCATAAACGTTTGAATATTCTCAGTGGTGTAAAACTAATGCACCAAGAACGCTTCAGGCTCACTCATGTGACAAGCAGAAACTGTTGCAACAAGGATACCCCTTCTTCAGAGTCAGGAGACATAGTGGGCAGCTGTGTATTGGGTCGGAGGGAGGTCATGTGAGGGTCAAATTGAGATCCCACTGAAGCATCATAAAGGGTTTGTGGGAAAAGTGTCTCAAATGTTTTATAAACCTTCGCACAACAGGTGATTTAAAGAAGGACTGCTGGTCCATCCAAAGCAAAAAGACCGAAAGGGACGACAACTGCAAGTCCTAGCTGGGCTCGAGATTAAACAGACACCAAGACATCCAACAGATTGGCATGTAATGGGTCCATATTATAGGTGCTACACCAGCCCACAAACTTGACCCAGCACCCGGCATAGATAGATTTTTGAAGTGGGATACCTGGCAGCAAGAATTTCATTCACAACTCTGGGAGGAAGCCTGAAATGTAGCCAACAGCTACCACTCAAAGTCCATGCATTGAAGTGAAGTTAGCATAGTTTCTGCTGCAGGACCCTGCCCTGCTGCTGCAACATAAGATCCACCGGAAGCAGTAGACTGATTGGGGGAACAGACACTCCTGCTCAGACTTTCCAGGTATTACACTCTTTGGGTTTATCAACAACAAGGGGGAACCAAGAGTGGACGATATTTAACGGGGTCCAGTGTACATGTCCAGAACTTTGTACCCCTCTTGTGTTATTACATTCTTTGGGCCCAATCCAAAGCCACTAGATGACTTGGGCCCAGCCGTTTCAGATCTTCTTCAGAAATCAGGGCAGGCGAGGCATCGGGAGAAAGGTTTACACGAATTCCATGCTCCTCTCTAGCCAGCATGAATCTCCAAGAGAAAGACTTTTTGGAAACTCAAAGCGCAGAAGTTTCGACACTGTGTGTTTTTGACACCAGCGAAAAGGTCTAGCCAGGTTACTGTTCAGTGTTGTAAGATGCCTTGTGCCACCTTGTAAATAAGGGCCATTCATTGATCCGCCAGGTGATGCTGCCTCAGTGCGTCTGCTCTGGCATTCAAAGATCACACCAAGTGGTTCAAGACCAGGGATATGTCCTCAGGCTCTAGCCAGCTCCAGAGACCAAGAGCCTCCTTGCACAGGACGCAATGTCGCCCTCTTTATTGCAATTCCACATGGCTATAGTGTTGCCTACGAGAATCTGAATCAGGCCCACCCCCCCTTTGATGGACGGTAGATCCACATCTCCAGAGATGATCTCCTCAATCCAGCAGTGACGCTTCAGTCACCATGATCATCTCTTGGTGGTGAAGGCAGAGGGGTTTGCCGCTGATCCAACTACAGTCGAGCAACCACCACTGCATATCATTTGCTGTATCCTCCGAAACCTGGATGGAATGTGTAGTATTCCATTCTGTGCTTCACTCTCCCTTTATCCTTGTACTTCCCTTCCTATGTTCCATTCAGAATTGTTTTGGTTCTTACTGCCTGGGGATTCTTAGGGATCCTTGGGAGTGTAATGTTCTATTAAGATCAGTTACAGCTCTGCATCTGTTCGTGGTGGTTGTGTAAGCTGTCTCCTTGGATTAAACTGAATTAACCATCAAGAAGCCTCTTTCTGTTTACTACATATTCTGGCGACGACCGGGATACCAAGCCTGAAGCTCAACAGGACCCGTGTTATTCTTCATTTATTTTTTTTTCTTAAAAAAAAAAAAAAAAAAGAAAATCCAGTTTGGAGACAGCGTTCACCGTTTACAGTGTGGATCCTCTTAAGGTACTTTTCTAAAAATTCTATGTGTTAAATTATAACACCAGCGGCAGTATTTCTTACTGGACGTGCCTTGATTGCACCTGCGGCTGTTTCTCTGTGTTTTGTGCATCTAAATCTGAGAATTCGAGCGATCCGCGCTCACATTCTGGAGAACTTCATCTCACATTTACTTTGGTCTGTCTCCGTGTGAAATTCCCCTTTCTGCTAGTGCTTTCGTGGAATTATTGGTATTTTCTACGATCTTTTTGCTGAAGTGCATCTTTCAAAAGCACACGAGACTCACCTGTATCTTCGCGTGCGCTCCACTCGCTGCCGGAATCCTTTCACCATTCTCCTGGATCAGACGCGTCATCCTCACACGCTGCCTCCGTGTGTACCTGCGTCATTAGACAGCGTCCTTCTACGTACAGCGCTGCGTTCCAGCGGCCATCTTGAATCGTCATGGCAACAGACTCCGATCCGAGTCCCGTTTTTTTTTTTTATTTAATTCTTTGTAACGCTACAACTATTTATGTAATTTAACCCCACCACATCGATATCCACCACAGTTATTTGTGTATCTTTGATCATTGTGTTTTATAATCTATTTCCTGGTTGCGGTTTCACTTACGAGGGAATCGTTTTGAACATCTTTATTCACAGAGAAGGTACCCCAAACTTTGATGCTATTGTTATATACTGTGTTTTTGACAATTTATCCAGCCAAATAACTGTGACTTTTATTTCTATTTTCCTTTCTTTTGCCTGTTTTTAATACTATTTTGAAAAAATGTCAAATAACATAATTTCACCTACACATTTCCTACCTTCGGCTGGTGATCCCAAAGTAGAATGGGATCTTTGGTATCCAACCTTTTTAGCTTACGTTGATGTGGTAGAAGAAGACGGCTGTTCTCCTAAAAGGAAACTCGCCTTACTAAAAAATTGTCTAGGTGGCGCCGGTCTTAAAGAACTAGAAAGTCTTCCACCTATTGACAATTCTGGTGCTGGTGATGTAAATGTTTTTGAGGTTGTTGTCAAGCAATTAAGCATCAGATTTGGAAGGAAAATCAATACTGTGATGGAACGTTTTAAATTCTATTCTAGAATTCAAAAAGAAGATGAATCCATAGAAACATATGTAGCTGCTCTACGCACCCTAGCTAGTTCTTGTTCCTTTGAAACTATTGATTTTGACCAAGTTTTAAGGGACCAAATCATGATGCGTACTAAAAGTAAAAAGATACAGGAACGTTTGTGGATGGGCACTGAGTCCTCTCTTAACGCTGTCCTAAACATTGCAAAAGGTATTGAGCAATCGGAATTGTTTGTTAACGAAATAAGAGGCCATGATATCAAAACTAAAGTAACTATCCCGGAGGTTTCATTAATCAGGAATCCCCCAAATTACAGAAAACCCACTTCCAATATCACTAGAAGGGACAACTTTAGCAGAGACAATAGACCTTTCCAAAGAAGGTCTCCTATAATTTGTTATAGATGTGGCGCCAATGACCATGTGGGAAATTACAAAGGGTGTCCTGCTTGGAACAAAATTTGTGTCAAATGCAAAAAGTCAGGTCATTTCACAAAAATGTGCAAATCCACGCAGAAAGTTAATTTTTTATCACATGATGAGTATGATGACTGAACAACCTTCTGAAATTAACACGATGTTGTGTGTTGGTGATACCGAGTGCAAAGGTTTTCCTAGTGACATCTTTCTTATTAATGGTGTAGAAATCTCCATGCTCATCGACTCATGTGCTTGGTACACCATAATAGGCAAAGATGTTTTCGACAAGTTTTGGTCCCCAAAAGAACTGTTACCACCTGACATACATCCTGGAGGGTATACTGGGAAGAAGATAGGCCTTGAAGGTTTTATGTGGGCAGAGATCAGGTTTAAAGATAGAACTACCAGGGGGAAGGTTTACGTCTCCTCGAAAGGAGCATCTATGTTATGCTGGCCCCATCAGTTTGACTTAGGGATCAAACTTGATCCCAATGCCTCCCCTCCTGTATATGTGGTTTCTCCGGAAAATGACTTTATTTCCCAATTAAAAAAAGATTTTCCGTGTATTTTTAATGACAATTTGGGTGTTTTCGCTAATTTCAAACACCGCATTATCCTTAAAGAATCAGCTGTTCCTGTCCGACATAGGGTCAGAAATGTACCCTTGGCCTACCGCGATAAATTAAAGTTAATTTTATCTGATTTAGTTTCCAAAAAAATCATCGAACCAGTTGAGTCATCCCCATGGGTTTCGCCCGTTGTTTTATCCCTTAAAAGCAACGGTGAGCTTCGTCTGTGTGTAGATCTCCACAGCTTAAACAAGGAGATCTGGATCGACAGACATCCTTTACCCAACATACATGAGCTCATTTCCACTCTCTCTGGCGCCTGTGTTTTTTCCACGCTTGATCTAACCAGCGCTTACCATCAGGTAATTTTACATGAAGACTCTAAATTCTTAACCACTTTCATTACACCTGAAGGTTTGTTTCAGTACTGTCGTATGCCCTTCGGTCTAGCTAGTGCAGCGTCCGTCTTCCAACGCCTCATGAAGACACTTCTGGAAGGATGTGAGGGTGCAATCGCCTTCCAGAACGACATCCTGATACACGGAAAAGATTTTGAGGAGCACGATAAAAATTTGGCTAAAGTTTTAAAAAGTGTACAAGATTTTGGTCTCACTCTTAAATTATCAAAATGCAAATTCAGACAAAGTCAGGTTGAATACCTCGGCCATGAGATTTCAGCTCTGGGAATCAAACCTAAACTCAATCACATCAAGAGTATATCCGAAGCCCCTGCTCCCTTGAACAAAGATCAACTTGTTTCCTTTCTTGGTCTCACAGAATTTTATAGTAAATTTGTCAAAGATTATGCTTCCAAGGTTCACCCTCTCAGGGTGTTATTGAAGAAGGATGCAAAGTTTTTGTGGAATAACGATCAGCAACATGCTTTTGAGTTACTTAAACAAGAAATTATTAGTGCTCCTTTCCTAAGACCTTTTGATTTAGAAAAAGAATGCATAGTGTGTGTGGATGCGAGCAATGTTGGCTTAGGTTCAGTCTTAATGCAAAAAGACAAAGGTGAAGAGTACGTTGTGTCATATGCTTCAAGAACCTTGCGGGGCGCTGAGTTTAATTACTCCACAATTGAAAAAGAGCTACTAGCTTGCACCTGGGCCTCTGAACATTTTAGGCAATTTCTTTGGGGAACCAGGTTCTGTTTAAGAACCGACCATAAGCCTCTAATCAATATGCTGGCAGCTGGTGGTGGCAGGACCTTAACAGCGCGCCTAGCACGTCTTGCAGCCAAATTGCAAGAATTTCAATGTACTGTTGAATATGTCCCTGGGCGGTTAAACGTGCACGCCGACTGCATGTCCAGGTTGCCTTTAGTAAATTCTATTTTTTCTGTTAGTTGGAACAATGATTCTGATGTTGTTTCTAATATCGATGATGTCAACGATTGTGGTCCGGCTGGTGTTTCTTCTAGTATCTCTGAAATTGAGTGGAGGGAAGCTATGGCGAATGATTCTGACCTTGCTTCCTTAACCAGGCACTTACAATATGGTTGGCCTCATGAGCGATACTTATCTGGGGACATTCTTTCCTTTTTCAAGGTAAATGACGAACTCATGTTTGACCAAGGTTTTGTGTTTCGTAGCGACAAAATCATTCCCCCCACTTCTTTGAGAGAAAGAATTATTTCCATGGCCCATGAAGGCCATATGGGCATGTCTGGCACCAAAAGACGCATACGCGAGTTCTACTGGTGGCCTGGTGTAGACAGAATGGTTGACAAATGGGTTCGCTCATGTTCCCCTTGTGACAAAAGTGACAAGACCGTTAAACCCTTGTCTGTTGCCACTTCTCCTATTGAATTTGTCTCTTGCCCCTGGAAGAAATTGGGCATTGACATAATTGGACCTCTTAACTTGTCTTCCCAGCAAAATGTGTTTGGTCTGGTCCTTATCGATTATTTTTCTAAGTGGCCAGAACTAAAAATTGTCGACAAAGTTGGCTCCACTCAAATTATTCAATTTCTTGATGAGGTTTTCTGCAGGGAAGGAATTCCCGCGGAGATAGTGTCGGATAATGGTCCGCAATTTATAAGCAAAGAATTTTCGTCATTTATCCAGAGGTGCGGGATCGTGCACAAAAGGGTGTCGAACTATAATCCACAAGCCAATGGTCAGACGGAACGCTTTAACCGTGTCATCAAAGAGTCCATTCAGCTGGCTGTTAAAAGCAATCTAGACTGGAAAAAAACTCTGCGTTCCACCTTACTGTCTTACCGCACCTCACCCAACTCTGTTACAGGGTTTTCACCCTTTGAATTGCTTAGAGGCAGAAAGCCTGGTTCCAAACTTTTGCCTTGGTGGATGAAAGTTAAGATACCGGTTGATCCTTCTGTAGATCCTGCTTGTGTTAAGGACAGAGTTTTGAAATATCAGGAAAGAATGAAAGCCAATTTTCTGTCCACTAAAAGCTCTGGTCAGAAAGTCAGGGTGGGTGATTTCGTCCGCGTGAAATTAGGCAGAGCCTTTGACAATAAGTGGAATAAGTGGTCGGACCCTTGCAAGGTTATTGAAGTATTTTCAAAGGCTGTGAGAGTTGAGGATGGGAAAATTTGGAATTTTAGAAGGATTTCTCTGTGTAAAGGTTCAAATTCTTCCAATGCAGAACCCTACTCTGCACCATCCTCTTCCAATGATTGTTCCACTGCTAAGCCTTTGTGTGATCAAAATGATGCATCTTTTTCTCCTTTGTTTAACTCTTTTGACTCTGAGAACCAGTCTGTTGATCGTGTTGTTCCTGTGCCTGGTAATTGCAGTCCATCTATGCCTGACAATAGCAACTTGACCACTGAACCAACTTCTAGCCATGTCAATGACCCTGTTAGTGAAAATGTTCCCATACCTTGTCATGTGATTTCTAACGATGATACTTCTTCTCTTAGGAAAAGCATTCGTGTAAAACATACTCCTGTAAAGTTACATGATTACTACCTTTAAGTTTTTTTTTTGTTGTTTTTTTTGTTTTTTTAAGGGGGAAGGTGTGTAGTATTCCATTCTGTGCTTCACTCTCCCTTTATCCTTGTACTTCCCTTCCTATGTTCCATTCAGAATTGTTTTGGTTCTTACTGCCTGGGGATTCTTAGGGATCCTTGGGAGTGTAATGTTCTATTAAGATCAGTTACAGCTCTGCATCTGTTCGTGGTGGTTGTGTAAGCTGTCTCCTTGGATTAAACTGAATTAACCATCAAGAAGCCTCTTTCTGTTTACTACAGAATGCATCAGGTTCCCCTGGTGCTGGCCCCACTGAGACTTCAGGTTCCACAATAGAGCTCCCTATGCCATCTAGTATAGTCAACGAGCTGGAGGATAAGAAGGCTCAGAGCCACGCTTACTGGGACCTGAGCCGAGACTAAAACATTGGGACCGTAGCCCGAATGTCCTGGACTTGCGGTGACAGTTGAGAACCAAAACTGTGCTGTAACCAGAAAGGCTCCAATGAAAGAGAAGATCTGCAAAGGAGTTAGGTGTGATGTCGGCATGTTGATAATGAATCCCAATGATGCAAGTAGGTTTACAGTCGTCTGAAAACTAACTGTGGCAAGCCCGCCTTCAACAACCAGTCGTCGATGAGGTGGAAAACTGGAATCGCCAACCTACGCAGTTGTGCTACAAACACAGCCATGCCTTTCATGAGCACACAAGGGGCACTGGTGTGGCTGAAGGGGAGGATGGCAAACTGAAAATGCCCCTGGCCTACCTTGAACAGCAAGTAGCATCTCTGGGACTGCACAATGGGTACATGAAAGTAGACATCTTGCTGATCCAATGCAACCATGCAGTCGCCTAGATTCACAGCAGAGAAAACCTTGACCAACATGAGCTTCTTACATTTGTTCTTCTGCAAGAAGGCCTTTAGAAGGCACTAATCTAAAATAGAACAAAGGCCTCAGTCCTTCAGTATGACCAAAGATCAGAGTAGCACCCAATCCCTATTTTGTCGCGGCTGGAACTCACTTTAGGACACTTTGGACAAAATGTCACCTCATGAAGCAAGATGGACACATACTTCTCTAAAAGCCGCTCTGATGGGGGTGGAAGATGAGACAGGTCAGAAAGGAATGGCAGGGTATAACCCTATTGAACGATCTGACCCATATGAAAGATGTTATATCTTGCCACTCAAGGATGAAATGTAGATTCTGCGTCCCATGAGGTGATCGTGTTCCACTAAGGGCAAACAAAATTGGTATGCTGTCGTAAGAACAGGGCACTGATAAGTTTGTTATCCCTGGTGGCCGATATGTTGTCTGCCTGATCCCTGTCCCAGAGAAGATTGAGGTGCCTATTGCAGAGGTGGTGGGCCTTGGGATAAACTCCCAGTAAATATTATGGCCAGAATAGCCCCTTTTTTAAAATGATGATCCTCCCATGGTTGCTCTATGTCCTACAGATTTATCCCCTCCTGATTCAGCAGAACTGGCTCGTATCCCTAGCAGCCATCGCATAGTTACATTTGGGCACATAAACCTCCAAGGGTTGCTTTTGGCAAGTGCACCTGCTCTGTGTACAAAAGGTGGACTGCCCATGGCGGTTTGTCCGCCTCTTTCACTGGGCGACCCAACTACTGGTCAGAAATGAATGGATGCACTGGGTGGGGGGGGGGGGGGACTCAAAATACCAGGGAGAACTATCCCTCCTTGACCTAAACCAGGTGGTGGGGATCCTTTACGGGGGAACCCATCCCAACCTTCCTTCCAGAAATGACTCAACTGCTCCTTCTGGTGTGAAGGGCTGCACTGAAGTCGATGTGTTGGGACCTTCCACTTCCACTTGAGACGCCTTGTGGTATAGTGCTGTTGGCTAGCACGAGTAGTGTCTAAGGAAGGCTTCCAGGGTTGGGACCATATAGTGATCTCTCGCTTGGGAGATGTTTGGGAGCGTGATCACCTTAGATCCTTTCAAGACCCTTGAGCGGACTTCCTCATGAATGCTTCCCAGTTTTTTTCGCTACCTACAGTTTCGACATTCACTCCTGGAATACAAAGGAGAGCTGGAGGATGTCACTGAATATAGTCCACTAGATCACGTCTGCTTATGGGCCATGTGGGGAAAGGTGGTATCTCCCTGATTTACAAAACCCTGGTGTTGCTCTCCCCAGATTTGATGGGCCCACTGCAAGAGGAGGAAAGGGTGGGTGGGGGCTTTGGCAAAGCAGATTGGAGGGATGCATGCATAGCCCCCCATACACTGGCGATCTCAGCGAGGCTCCGGCTCACACTATTTAAAGTTCTTCAGTAGGCCTACTTAATGCCCGTCCCGTTGTGGAGGGCATGATCTCGCGCCTTCCCAGACTGTGGTAGGTGTTGCGGTCCCTGAGGTGACTACTTCCACCTGGTAGGGTTGTGTCCAGTTATTCAGGCCTACCGAAACAACGTCAAATCCATCTTAGCTAGAACGGCGTTGTTGGGCATAATTGAGGATCGGGGGGTCCCTGAGGGTACATGATATTGGTGGGGTTGGGTATGTTGGTGGCTAAATGTGATCTATCTAAGCAGTGGTTGTCTGCTGTAGCCCTGTCGATAACAGCATGTATACATGGCATGGACTATTTTGCCAAAATGTAAGAAACTATATATACGGCCCTGGAATGTCCCCGTAAATACGAGAAGGTTTAGAGGAAATGGTGGTCTTACCACACACTAGACAGAAAAAACAGGAGGGGTACATCAAGTGCCTCAATAGCCATGAAAATGTGAGTGGAGGTGGGGGTTTGGGAGGGTGTTGCGAACTTTCATGTCCATATTGTGTATTCAGACCAAGGGACTGGTTGTATTGTTTGCTATGGAAATAAAAATAAAAATGTTTCTATAAAAAAAAAAGAAAGAAAAAAGAAGCGCATTAAAAAGGAAGGCTTGGGCTTTACCATTACTTGAAATGGCAATGTCCGGTTAATAGTTTAAAATTGTTCTGCCAGCTAGCAGTGGTAGGTTAAAACTGTTCTGCCAGTTAACAGTGGCAGGCTGGGAGTCATGCTTTTAGCTTACAACACTTGTGGTGACATAACTAGTACTGCAATCAATGAGGGGCACTTTAAATGACAACAGTGCCTACCCCTGGTACCATATGCTAGGGTGGGATTTGCAAGCAAAGGCACGGTATGCAAGTTGAGGATAGGTCTATTAAACATGTACCTGTTTAAGGGTCAGAGCACATGCACAGAATCCCGATTAGCAGGGCACAGGCATTTCCAACTCATTACTCCAGTGTCTAGCAGTCACAATGGGGGAAAAAAGTGGGGGTGAACCTGCAAAAATCCTGTTTTCTCATAGATCCTCATCATGGTCCATGACTTCCGGTAAGTCTAAGCAGAAGCACAAGAAAGCCAAGTTGGATTTGTCCCAGTCCCACTACTTTCTGCCAGAAAAGTTGCAAAGATGTCAGTGTCCCTCGGTCTTGCCGTCTGACCCCCACGGAGAGCTGATTCTGTAGCTGATCTGTGGGCACCTGGGCAATCGGTGATGTTGCAATAGATTGAGACCTTTAAAAAGGCCATATTACACATTTTCAGACTTTTCTTTTGGCTCCCTCTGGTGCGCCTACGGACTCCAAGGATCGGCAGCGGACTATGACAGATTATCGCCGATGGATCAGTCACCGGTGCTGTATATGCCTCCCATACCCTGTCCTTGGGCCTCTCTACTCTTGCTAGAAGATTTCCTTAACAGTTTAGTCCCTTTCAGGGGTACTCAAGAGATTTGGTGTACATGCCTTCTCGTGCCTTCTTCACCAATGGACTAAGATTGAGACTCAGACTCCAGGTAAGTACCGGTTCCCAAGAAATGTGTATAACAGGATGGAAAATGCGTAATCGATGAATAGGGATCCTGGTATTCCACAGCTCATCCTGGTGGTTGCCCCGTATGGGCTCAAGGAGGGACTTGTCCCAGTTAACACTCAACCCTGGGGGCGGGGGCAAATATATGTAGGATGTGGATTAGGCAAAGCCCGGTCTCAGTGGGGTGAGCGAGGAATATCAGCAGGTCATCTGCATACAATAGTATTCGTTCCTCCGTCACCAAACGCCAATCAAACCTGTGCGTCATACTGGACCCAAGCTGCCAAGGGCTCAATGGCAAAGGGGAAAGGGGCCAGCCCTGCTTAGTGACCCATCTGATGTCGAATTTGAAAGACAGAACACAGTTGACAGGCACCTGCAGGGTAGCATATAGCACTTCAACATAATGTGGACACTTGGGCCCTAGCCCCATTTTGGTAAGGGTTTCCTATAGGAATGGTCAGCTTAAGGTATCAAATCCCTTTTCGAAATCTATTAGTAAAAAGGCTGCGGAGCCCCAAACGGATTGAATTAGACTTAACAGAAAGTGAACCGTGCGGATACAATTAATCGTACTGCAGCGGGGGATAAATCTGCATTGGTCTGAGTAGCACCTATAAGAGACAGTTGGCCAGTAGTATTGCGTACAATCTAACCTCTGTTTAATAAGGGATATGGGCCAGTAGAAGGCACAGAGGGACTGTGGTTGTCCCAGTTTAAGCAGGTCCACCGGGGTGGCTAAATCAATTTAGTGTGGGAAAGTTCTCAGGTGCTAGATTCATTAGAAAGGTCCACAAGGGGAGGGAGGGTATCACGTCTCAACTTCTGGTAGTATTCCACAGGATAGCCATCTAGGCATTCTGTTTTTCCAGCACTGAGGTCTGTTGGAACCTTCCCAACCTCTTCAAGCATAAATCCCTGATCCAGTGCGGCCCTGTAGGTACTGTTCATCAGGCGGGATTAGTGGAAGATCGGACACCAGGGAGTCAGTGGTTTCTCGTGTGGGGCGTACCCTTTCTGCACACAGTACAGCCTAATATGTCGCAAAGACCGTGGCAATACCCAAGGAGTCCTCCATCACCTGACCTGTGAGTTAAGTTGGGTACCACCCTCGTGGCCAGCCAGTGCAAGAGTTTGCTTGACCCATCCCTCCATTCATGCACCCTCCAAGTGGAGACCATTCAACATCTGGGGCTGATGTAGGGTAGGCCTGTCAATTGACAAGTGGCGCAGTGTGGAAAACAGGTATGATTGTTTGCAGTGCAAGATAGATGGCTCCAGGTCATGAATGCACACCGGTTTCTCACAATCCCTCTCATTGAGGCTTTAAATGCCTCCCAAACCATCCGGCTGACTACACAGAGACCTGATTAAGAGTAAGGAACACTTAATTCCCCTAGCAGGTGGTCAGTGAACTGTCCGTCAGTGAGGAGACAGGCATGGAGTCTCCACACGGGGCGATCTTCTGCCTTTGGAGTTCCAAAATGAGCTATAACCAGGGCTTGCTCAGATATGCCTCGGGGTAAAATATGGGACCCTCAGGTGTGCAGGAGGTTTGAATTCGACATAAGCAATCCCAGGATTCCAAATGTGCCAAGAGTCGCTTATCCCCAGTTCCCCTACTCGGGCAACCAGTCCTTTCCAGTGTCTAAGGTCCACACATCAATTTGTGGCCAGTGTTGTGGTTTCAAAACATAATTAACCCCCCACCCCCTTTATGATAGTGAGCCTCAGTGGCAAAGCGCTGACCAAGTCCCTAAGGGCCGACAATGTGGATTGGTGCAAGGCTGGTGGAACATACATGCTAAGTAAGTTGTAAGAGATGCCTTCCATACTGCCCTCAACAACTACATATTGACCCAGGGCATCCCGTGTGACCTTTGTGACCACTAGGGCAACAGACTTATGAAGAAGGATGGCCACCCATCATGAGCCCTTTGAGTACCCCACGAGCTATACTCTGTTATAAGCACTCCAGGCCAGGAATGGGCAGTTGTGACCCTGCAGATGTGTCTCTTGGTATAAAAGGATGGCCGGATTAAGTCTGTGGACGAATTGTAAGACAGCTCCCTTTTTAATCCGCCCGTTAACGTTCTACGATATGACCAATTGGGCCCTCATGTTAACAGTTTGAGTATGGTGCCAGGTATCATCTCGCGCCCTTGGGTAGGGCGGGGGGGGGGTGGACCCATGCAGGCTGTGGAGTCAAGTGCCACAGAGGAGCAGGTGGAGGCAAACCATGCATCAGCCATAATGTACGACCAAAACAAATAATTAACCAAAAAAACAATAAAACTAAATACATAATCCCCGCAAACCGCCCACGCTATACTTCCCATCCTGAAGAAGCATCTGTCACCCATGTCTAGCTTAATACAGAACTAACTTGGGAGTGATATTATCTAGTGGACTGGATTGCACGTCCAACAGACGCCTTGGTAGACTCGTGTCTGTGAAAGTCTGCTATAAGGATACAGTGGTGATGACATGCTTAAAGAAGAGAAGAAAAGAATTACAGCCCCCCTCACTCCCACAGGGTCATGTAAAAACATCGGGCATTATGTGGGCTCTGGCCTGCACCTCCTCCCTCCACAATAAATTGGTTCATCGAGGGTCCTTCCTGATTTTAATCTAGTACTGTTGCTCTCCATCCGATTCTGCAGAGCCATCCACGTCCAACGCACATCCTCATCCCCTTCGGGAACGTTTAAGGTTTCGGTCCGCTTTTATTCCATCACTTCTGTGCTTTCCAGCTTTGGATGAGGTGCTGACTGCCACTGTGGGATTGGTTTACAGTCAAGGGGAGCTGCTCGGTGAGCCGGGTCCAAGCCTCCTCCAGGCTATCATAACAGAAGGATTTAGAGCTGTGGATTATGCGCAGTCTGGCAGGGAAGAGGAGCATGTAGGCTATATGCATCGCCCATAGTTTTTGCTTCACTTGTTCTTTAGATTTACGTCTTGTCTGGACCAGTCGAGTTTAGTCAGGAAATACCAGGCTGCAGTGTTCTGCCCCATCAAGGAACGGATCCAAAGTCCCCGGGGCCGTCCCCTCTGCCACCTCCAGAAACCCTATAAGGAGGAGGCTATTCCATCGGGCTCTGTTCTCAGCATCTTCCGCCTAGTCTTACAGTATCTTGGAATCGTACAACAGACGAGACACCTCTGCAGACAATTGCGTACTGTGTCTTCCAACTCCATGTCTGAACTGGGGTGGTGTGGAGTTAAAAAAAACGATGGATTTAGGCCCAGATCTCTGTACTGGGGTGAATGTATGACATTGTTCTGCATTCTGTCCATCAACTGTGGTTTTTGCATTTGTCACCCCGAGTGGGATGGGTATGCTCAGACGTGAGTCCCATGCACTCCGCACCACTGGATTCAAGAAAGCCGGGCTGAAGACGGCTGGAATGCCAGAAACCGGTCCTCGGAAGCTTGGTTCCGGTCCAGGGAAGGCATGGCTTGGCAGCTCGGGCTGGACTGTTCCCATGAGGCACAGGGTCAGACTGATTTGCATATGGCCATGTCTGAACTGGGGTGGTGTGGAGTGCAAAAAAACGATGGATTTAGGGCCAGATCTCTGTACTGGGGTGAATGTATGAGATTGTTCTGCCTTCTGTTCATCAACTGTGGTTTTTAGGTCTCGCCTTTACCATTCCGCAGGAATGGGAAATGGGGAGAATTCAAGTCGGCAAAATCCACTTCAAACCACGGGCTTTCAGCCGCGGTTTTCTTTAAGTTCACATGCATCACGTGATTAAACATGCACGCGCATCGGCAGCATTTCTCCTGCAGGCTCGCAAAAGGCTCTCCTCCCTCCCCACATCAAAGGCATCAATCACCCTCCCACAGGCTTCCCCAGCGCTGCCCCGCCCCCTGCTTCACAGCCAGGCCATCTGTTCCCTGCCAGACCTCTCACACCTCCGTCACAGCATGCCTGTGTACTTCAAAGGCTTATCACTTCACACGGCCGGCCGCAGGCCGTGCAACCAGAGCACTTCAGTTGGTGTGCAGCCCCCCTCCCAGCACTGCCTTGTTACTCTCGGCAGCCGTGAGTCCCTAAACACTTTTTATATTTAATTAGCAGCAGCAGCATTTCTCCTGCGCCAGGCCACATCAAAGGCTCTGTGCCACTTTCACCCACACAGCAACACTTACAGACACGCAACGCCACTCACACCCACGCAAGCCCACTATCATCCACGCAACACCACACTCACCAATGCAACGCCACTCACTCACTCACGCAAAGCCACTCTCACCCATGCAACGCCACTCACACATGCAACGCCACTCACACATGCAACGCCACTCACACATGCAACGCCACTCACACACGCAACGCCACTCACACACGCAACGCCACTCACACACGCAAATCCACTCACAAACGCAAATCCACTCACACCCATGCAGTGCCACTTTTACCCACACAGCACCACTTTCAGACACACAACGCCACTCACACCCACGCAAGCCCACTCTCACACACGCAACGCCACTCTCACCCATGCAATGCCACTCTCACCCATGCAATGCCACTCACCCACGGAACGCAACTCACACACGCAACGCCACTCACCCACGCAACGCCACTCACCCACGCAACAACAATCACACATGCAACGCCACTCACCCACGCAACGCAACTCACTCAAAGCCACTCACACACACGCAGTGCCACTTTCACCCACTGTGCAGTGCACAATAGGTCTCGCAGTAGGAAAGTTGGAGCTATTGGTTTTGTAGATGACAAAGCCCTTTATGTTTTTAAAATGAAAACAAAAATAAAAGGCATTGTTATTTGCAATTGTAATAGCTCCAACTTTCCTACTGCGAGACCTATTGGCAACGCCAGTGCTTGTTGCATTTGCAGTGTTCTGCCCCATCAAGGATCGGATCCAAAGTCCCCGGGGCCGTCCCCTCTGCCACTTCCAGAAACCCTATAAGGAGGAGGCTATTCCATCGGGCTCTGTTCTCAGCATCTTCCGCCTGGTCTTATAGTATCTTGGAATCGTACAACAGACGAGACACCTCTGCAGACAATTGCGTACTGTGTCTTCCAACTCCAAGATCCTGCCTTCAGCCTCGGTTACACAATCAACTGTTTGAAGAACATCCTGGTGCCATAGGGCAACTTCTACACACAATTCTAAAATTTTAGTTTACAGCACCCTCTTAAAGTCCTGAATGGTCTGTAGGAACACAGCTGAGTTGTTTCCCTGTAGCGGGGTCGCCAAGCCTTGGCTACCTCCTGCGGGCCCTTTTATATTTCCAGTTGGGCAGTGCATATTTGTCCATTTTAGGCTGGGCCTGGGTGGACTTATCCCGGACCATCTCGCTGGAGTTGTTGTCCCCCCGTTGGGCAAAGTGTACGCCAATCCCTAAGTGGCACTGTGCCAGGGACCGCACTGGCTTCTAAGACCAATCACGTCTACACCTGTTCTCACATGAAGCAGTGGGAAGGGGAGCCGACCTGCTTGCTCAGTCCGAGATCAGCTGAGCATGCTGAACGCAGCCGCTATCCACCTCACGCCCCTAGACCCCATCACATGTCCTCCGCATGACACCTGGCTGACACCCACTCCTCTCTCACCTCCTGGGCGAGCTACAGTGCTACAAGAGGACCCTGTAATGGGGCTTACATGAGGGGATTAGAGAGCTGGTGGAGCCTAATATGCTCCCATAGAAACACTCCGGCAGGCTATATTCAAGAGCAACAACCTGATGTCCACGCCAGTACCTGTAACGCTAGGCGTCCCCCAAGGATCCTCTCTATCCCCAACTTTGTTCAACCTAGTCATGGAACCTCTCACCACCTTGCTACAAGCATCCAATGTACACTTTCACATGTATGCCGATGACACCCAACTTTACCTCAAACTACAATCACCCAATGACATCCTGCTCCTGAACTCAACGATCAGATGCACCCAATCCTGGCTTGCCGACAATCACCTCAAACTCAATGCCCTGAAAACAGAGTTCCTTCTGATCTCACCTCCAGCGAAGATATCCACCACTCAACATTGGCTTAAACTCCTAACCGCACTCAATGTCCAACCCACCATCGTGGACTCAGCAAAATCTTTAGGCATAACACTCGACACCAATCTCAACATGCAGCAACATATCAGCAAAGCAACAAAGGGAGCGAACTTCCAGATCAATACTCTGAGGAAACTTAAACCCTACCTCCCAGCCAAAGACTTCCAAACTGCGGTGCAAGCACTAGTCATCCCACGAATTGAATACGGCAGTACCGCCCTCTGCGGACTCCCACTAACTACAACCGCACCACTAAAAGCGTCTCTAAATGCTGCAGCGAGACTCATCACTGGGTCAAAAAAGCACTCCCACATTACCCCGGACTTGAAATCCCTGAATTGGTTGCCGTTTGAAGCCAGAATACATCTGAAAATCGCCTGCATGACACACAAGGCGGTACACCTAAACTCACCCGGCTACCTTGCTCAGAAATTGACAATGTCTGGGGGAATCAGAAACACGAGAGGCGCAAACAATCTTCTGCTGAAACCTCGAAGATTCCGGAAGGAAAAAACATACAAGCGCTCTTTCTCAGGAATGGCGCCTAGGATTTGGAACTCACTCCCTCCCGAAACCAGGCTTATCTCCTCCACTACACTCTTCAAAAAAGAAGTAAAAGCTATCCTCATGGCTAAATACACTTGAACTACTATCTCGAACCCTATTAACACCCTGCAATGATCTGTATTACTTGCTTGACCCCTTTACTTATTTGTACGAGTTGTCTTATCACCCACTTGATTGGCTTTGCAGTCACCCATTTGTATTATTTGTACTGTATGATCTACTGATTTACTTATTTGACTTTGTTCCCTCATGTACCCTTCTGTACTGTGTGAACTATTGATTTACCTATTTGACTTTGTTCCCTCATGTACCCGTCTATGTAAAGCGCTCTGATATCTGCGAAGATCTTGTTCGCGCTATATAAAACTCTGAAAATAAATAAAATAAATAAATATAGTCCTCCCCCTCCTCCTCCCAGTATGAGCATTGCGGTGTTTACCAGCCATGAGGATGTATGTAGTGCTGCACTGCTCCCGATAGGCCTCCACCGGCTGGGGGGGGGGGGGGGGGGGGGGCGGCAGGGAACCAAATCCCGCATCAACGGCGCTTAAGTCGTGCACTTCGCCAGCCAGCCCAGTATTATTATGTGTCAGGGTCGCAGAGGAGATAGCCGCACTGACCTTCAGAGGCCTCCCAATAAGGAGCAGCTCTCGGGGCTGTCCGGTCGCCAAGCTAGTCTACGTAGGCCGCCAACTTAGTCTTGCGCCCGTGGACGTCACCCTTTGCTGCTCATTTCTGCCCCCTCCGTGTCGTCTCCCCGGCTACTCTCCAAAGCCTTCGGGGTGACAGGAGCACCATGCCACTCCTTCAAGGTATGCCAGCACCAAGGAATCCGATATTGTAGGGACATGGGACGGGAGCTAACAGGAGCATGTTTGCCAAGCTTGCAGTCTAGGCCACGGCCCTCTAATATTTTTTAGTCACCCCTAAAACAGACCTGCTAAGCCCCAAGGGCAGGGTGCTATATATTAAAAGGATGGCCCTGTAGTTACATGGTTTTAAGGGCCTAACAGTAAAAATCAACATTGTAATGTTTTACTGTTTAAATCCTAGTAGCCCCATTGGAGAGTGCAGTTACAGGCTGAGAGCTCAGTCCTTCTAACTTCCGAATGGAACCACTAGAGTTGGTACTTCACGCTATCAAAAGAAGCAGTGCATTAAATCAAATTTAACAGCTAAATCGAATTTAACATCACTGGTGGATAAAGTGCAATTTTAGTAAGTTGCCACTTTGTTGCCTAAGGTTTTCTAGTGCACGTTGACAGCTGCAAACAAAGGACTCTCCTCCAGCAGCCTTCAGGACACCTGGGGAGGATTGTGAATGACTCCCCGGAAAGCCTACAAAGGGCCAGCCCTGGGAGGAGGCGTTATCTCCTACTGGCAGGAAAAAAGCCACACCAGATGTGAGCCCAAAAGGCAAGCTTCAAAGAGGAAGGCGCCTTTGAAGGGTAAACGGCGAGCACACATGAAGAGGGGCTGCTACTTTGTTTAGGTAGAAAGTAGGGAATTGGGGACAAAGAGGGAAGTCTCTGGTCAAAATGTTTTTTCCGTGGTTGTGTAGCCCTCAGGTAGCCACACCTCTTGGGTGGGCTACAAGGTCCACACATTGAGAGAGGGGTTCAGCCATCCTGGGAGATGGCAGAATAGAGCAGTTTGGGATCACTAGATGCCACACTTCACAGGAAGTTGTCATCAGGCAGACGGGAGTCAAGTAGCACATTGGCCATCGACCACAACATCCCCCGAGGGCACTTCTTGGACATGCAGGAGGCACCCCCTGGCTTCCAGACTTTGACTGTACTGGAGAAGAGGACTGAAGAATGACTGCCCTGCAGACCATGAACCTGGTAAAGAGAGGCTCTATTGAAGCTGAACTGCACCTGCTGCTCCTTGGGCTAGCAAAGAGAGGACTGTGCCTGTGGTGTCCTGCTCTTGGAGAATTTGTCCCCCATGGTCGAGACAGAAGCAGAGACTCCATGAGTCAGTTAGCTGACTTTCAGTTCCAGCACAAGGGCCACAAAAGCTGGAGAATCCTGCTTTGTTATGTTGGTTGCCAGATCACCAGATTGTCTCCCAGACTGCACTTTGGTGGTGAGTGACTAAGTCCCAATGGTCAATAGGCTAAGTAGTCTTTCCTTAGTACTGCCTTTTCTCTCGTTGTAGCCTCTCATGAGAACTACCCCGGTTACATGTGTTGTTACTCTAGATGTTTTACTCACAGCCTCAGAGCACTATTTTGTTAAATCACTTTCTCCTGCCTGCCCTATTTCTATTTCTTTACTTTTCTTACAATGGCGACACGCCCCGCTTTAGTTTTAAAATTTTTAACCGGGTGCTGAGATTGCTTAAAAAATAAATAAATAGAAAAAAAACACATTTGCAATGCAATAGCTCTCGCATTACTGAAAGTTTGAGCTATTGCCGTTGCATTATAATTAGCAATGCCAATAGCTCGAACTTACAGTAATGCGAGATCTATTGCATTGCAAATGCCTGTTTAAATGTTTTTAGGTTTTCTACAGTCTAAATCACGCCCTGACATTTGAGAGAAGTCTAAAAGTTCACTAAGACGTCCAGCTCAAACAACAGGTTCCCTTACAGATCGATATATATTGCAACATGGAGAATGCAACCATACAAGAGTATAGTTAATGGTGGTGTCCTTTTTAAGCTCAGCTAAATTCCTAACCTGACGAAATACCTTTAGCTTGCAATCATTACCACCAAATATTTTATTTGTTGGTTCTCAGTAGGAATGTCTTATGTGTGAATCGCAAAGCAATATATATTGCTGCTGCTGATATCAATGAGTAATGGAAGTAATTTCACCTTGATAAAAGAGAGGAAAGAGGTCTTAAGTTGTTCTCAACTGATAAGGGGTCTAGTGCACTGTGATCACTCTTAAAGGAGATTATAGAATGGTGGAAATTATTACCTTATCCTTCAGGTTTAAAGGGAAAGTACAGGGATATAGGACAGACAGCCGAGGGTGTCCCGGGCCAAAACATCACTACTGCTAAGTACCATTAGGAGATCATCCATTTTACTTGCTACAAGAAAGCCCCAGGAAGAGGAAATGGGTTGTGGTGGTGGTGCTGGGGAGTCTCCGGCCAAAATCCTTAATTGTAGTGTTTAAGTCCAAAGACCTTTGTTTGTCTATTTAAAAAAAAATCCTCTGCAGCAGGGCCTTTAAGGTGCCTGTTTTTGTGTTGATGATGGAGTATTAATATTTAACAAAAGTTGCCTTGCATTCAAATTCCTGTCCTGTCAGACAAAATTAAGGCGTAGCACAGATCATTGTGTACGTTTGGGCAAACTGAAGATACTTCTATATGCCACAAACTGGAGTTTATCCTAACTCTGGGCTGAATTTCCTGGGGTAGGCTTGGTGCCCGAAGAGATGGTCAGCAGAAACTTTGCTTTAGTGGTCCTTATAAGTGCTTAGTAAAGTGTAGTAAAGACACTACACTTATGATGAGAGAGAGAGGCTTCCAAAGAAAGTTGGAAATTGGGTTCGGTTCATACCAGAGGCAACTGAGGTACTGCAAACAATGGCTAAGGTCCTCTGGTCTCGAATGTTGCTGCAACCACTTAGGTTGGCGATGTCTGCCCGACAGAAAGTTTGCCTAGAATTTCTTGTCAAACCGTGTTTAAGAGTAGGGATGTATTGTCTTTTCAGAAAGATAAGACACAGCGCAACTCCACTGGAGAGTATTTCAAATTCTCAGGCCATTGCTCTTGGACTAGAGTGAATTTGAACCAGAGCTGTTCCTACGTGGCAGCGCAGTGTGTTGCAGAGATTACTCCTTGGAATATAGGAGCTGTACATTGAAATACAAAACTGTTACGTGTAGATGACAGACAGAAAGCAAACACATTGTGCAAAGAGATGCGAATTATGATGATGTGTTTAAAATATGTGGGTGCTTTAGAACATTCCAAGTGGAAGAGCTTCTTATAAACCCAAGTGAAGCAGTAAATGTCCTGTGTTAGACTGGTCCAGTAAATGTTACTTATAGCATGTATTACAGTAGGATGCAAGTATTATGGTGGGCAGAAATACCTTGTAGATTTGGCTGCAGGAACAGTGGGCAAGAGCGATTTTTTTTAGTTATGAGACATGGAAATGACCAATGGTTCAAGCTTTCTGGGGCGCAGAATGGGACTGGATTGCCAAAGGTGTTAGGGATTCTGAACCAACCTAATGCAGTTAGGAATCCGGGGTGAGCAGACCCCAGTGAGATACTAAAAATTGTTTGCAGAGAAAAACTTTACAGTGACAGCACAAAAATGTAGCACTTAAAGTACCAGATACAAGGAGGTGTTAGATAGCTTTTCTTTGTGACGAGGGTTCCATGGTAAAACTTAACACTATGGTTATTGCTAAAAAGCAAACTTTTGGAGCTCAGTGATGATATTTGGTCGCGTTTTTTACTTGTTACTGGTTTCATTATCCAATAGTGTTATTGTATTACAAGAAAATTAAAACCAATAAATATAGTTTTCAAACAATAAGCAAAATACATTATTCAGAGATTCTAGTTCTGCACCAGGTACAAAACATGATTGAGAAGTACATATCAATGGATTAACAACAATATCACAATAGCAAGTGAATAAAACAGGTGCAAGCTCTTGCTTGTGGCATAGGGCGATGCAACTCAAATTAACATAATATTTTTGCAAACATTACCTTGACTTCTGTCCTCTTGAATGCTAGAAAGGTACTTGCAGATTCCTGTTTTGGCTTCAATTCTGGTTTCTTGACCAAAGGATCCTTTACTATAGGGGCCGTAGAAACTACAGAAGGGGCTGGTTTCTGTGATGGTTTCTGATTTTTTTGAGCCTGCAAACATTCAACATTGCAATATAAGTAACAGCACTTTGAATATATGCCTGAACACTGTCTTGTATAATGTCTATGCCACATTCCATGCTGTGCAGTGACTTGGACATTTGGTCTTCTGGGAGACATCCAGTGCCAAGCTGGATTCATACACAACTGGCCAATGCCTGGCCCTCTGTTTTACAAATTCTCTCCAAACTAATCAGCTTCTGCTCTTCTTCTCCCCTCAACCCCGAAGTGGGTCTGATTTACAGCCAGATACAGGCGGAAAAGCAACTGTTCAGTTCCTGGCACAGATAGTTCATTTAATAGATAGATTGCAGAGTAAGCAGACAAAATCTCCACCATTCAGTTTGCAGCGGTGTCAAACTCATACAGATTACTAGACAAAGGGGCACATGCATCAAACCATTTTGCGATGGCAAACAGTGCGATTCACAAAAAAAGGCCATTTGCAATCGCAAAATGGCCTTTTGCAATTCATGAACGTTTGAGGGACTCGCAATTTAGGTAATTGCAATTTATTGAGATTCCCTAAATTGCGATTGCATTTAAGGAATTGCAAATTGTGATTCCTTAAATGCAATGCTAGAAGCAATTTTAAATAGAGATTTCGCAATTAGGTGTCGCAAATTACCGAAAAAAAGAAGTGGTCGGTAATTTGTAAAAACGTTTACATGTTACACATAACACATGCCCTTGGGGCATGTGTGTGTGCAACATGGGTGCACATTACAATCTCAGGGGTGCAACAGGGTGTCCTTTTGGCACCCTTGAAATTGCAAGCGCAATTTGCAAGTACCTATTTCGTACGCGCAAATTGCGCTTGCAATTCCAATTCATTCCTATGGGCCTGTAGGACCATAGGAATGAATGGGAAGCCATACCTTAATTGCGAGTCGCAATTTGCGAGTCACAATTAAGGAATGTTTTTTTTAGCGATTCCTTCATGCTAGGCTTTTGTAATTCCTTACTTAAGATACCTTAATAAACGCAATTAAGGAATCGCAAAATCATATCTTGATGCATGTGCCAGAAAGTACTCAAAATATACATTAGGCTTATTATGGAAATCCTATCAAATAAGACACTCTTTCTAAAAGTGATCATTCTGTGGCATTAGTGTTAAAGGATATTTGGCAACACTAGCTGAGAGCCCCAAAACAAATCACTGAACAAAATAGCTGTAAACTAATAAATATCCCTTTGAATCACAATTGGAAAATGTGTGCCTATGGTGAGAAGGCGAAAGGCTGAGAAAATGGTTTTGCACAAAATAGGCTATTGTGGGCAAAGGAACTGAAACTAGGCAGAAGAACCTATGCAGCAAGGTGACTGTCCCAAGGCCATGCCTGGACAGCACTGTAATTGAAAACCGGACAAAGCCAACAGAATTTCACAATAATGGATGGTCTTAAGTAAGATGGGTATTAACGATAAAGACTGCGACGTGTTTGACAAAACTGAACTTCAATGCGATAATAGCACAGATCAGTAATTACCAATTAAGAGAATTATACACAAAACAGGCATCTGAATTGATGCAAACCGAACATGCAGTGGTGGAATAAAGAAAGAGGTAAGGAAGCAGAATAGGCTTCTAGGGCACTGAAATCGACCAGCAAAAACGGATTTCTTAACAGACCGACAATACTCTGCAAGAAAACAGAGGCACAAGATATTTTATCACAGCAAAAATATAGCCGGTAGGCTGCTAGTCACAAAAAGCAATTCATTCTTACCATTCTCTTCATTTGTCGTGTGCATCGGGCGCAATACCAAACAAGACGCGGGTCATTCACATCCTTATCCGTCACCTGGGGCTTGTGGCAGTCCTGATGGTAAAGATTGTGACACTCCTGGCATTCTACTAGCTGATTGCCTGACAGCACAGTCATTTGCCTAAGGGGATGAAAATGATCAAAAATAACAAAATTAAAAATATGTCTCTTTCATCTCTATAAATGGGTTTGAAATCAATTACTTTCCATAACATTGCAAACAACAAGGATAAACCATAGGAAAAACTAAAGAAGATTTCTATTTGCCAACAAGTGGGCTGGTAGGGCTTATCACACCCTCACAGAAAACAATTCAGGGGGGTAGATTCAGGGGTGTGTTTGGGGTGCTGCACCCCCCAATAAATGTATTTTACGATAAGCCGTTAAGTAAGGTGTGTTCAATCAGGTATGGCAAGGTGTCTTTCAAATTTCAGCGGAAATTTTACATACACACACGCACAATCTGCAGCTCACATCCCCCAATCTTACTGACCAAGCCACGCACCTGGAACTATTTTACATCTGACGAATCACAGCACCTTGGTTTCTCATAATTCTCTTGTGATGATAAAATCTATTTTCCCAGACTTATCTCCCAAACTTTTTGATTCTTAATTTATCACCGCACACACTACTTCCATTTCATCAACCATACATTAATCTCCTGCATCACCGATTAATCCTCAAATAAAAAAAGAAAAAGTTAAAAAAGTTCCTTTGTAGCTAATCCTGCTGTATGGTATTCTATCACTGAATTATTAAGCCTGCCTAATAATCAGGTAACTGCAAACAAAGGAATGGTGGCACATTTAATTTATGAAAAATTATAATTACAATTAAATCTCCTGTTAAATCAGAGTATCATCTCATACCATACATTTTGAAAAAAACTTTGTTTAATTCTTGATCGGCAGTAGCACATTCTAATAGTATAGAATGAACGTGTAGGTCACTTTTTTTAGTGGAAAGCCATGTTAATCTGGTTGCGAATAATTATGAAATGGACAGCCTTCTACTGGGAAGGATTAAAAAATGTTTGGAAGAGGATAGTGACTTTGGAACAAACCACTATTTGTTTGCTTTGCATTATAGTGACACCTCCTACCTTCTATACATAAACAAATTAACAGATTAAGAAGAGTTCAGAAGGCTGCAGCAAGGGTGCTAACTAACTGAACTAATACTGCTTGCATATTTAAGCCTACTTTGTGCACAGAGCCCTCCAGCAAGAGGAAGGTTTATCACCAGTAAAAAGTACCTCAGGCAACACGCAGATCAGCTAAAAAATGATTAAATCCCAAATCCTCAGATGTGTGTTTATAACACTCACAATCCTAGGGGAAGGAGTCTGCAACCAGATCCGAGCCATATCTGATGAAATACCGCAGGCACCTTCAAACGTTCTTTATCAATTGTGTAGAACACAAGTCCATGGAGCAGTATAAGTGTTGGGTAACTATGCTCACTGGGATGCTCTATAAATTCCTCGATCCTATCCCTCCCACTTGCTCTTCACTTCTTAGGTCCAACACTAAACCTCACCCCAATCGATTTGCCTTTTTTAAATGTACATATTCCTTCTCCCTCATCCGTTTGAGCAGTGTTAGACCTGGCATCATTGGCGTGAGTCTCCCTTCCATTTTGACAGATTGCCTCCTCTGTTGTGATAAGTTTTTGCTGGTTATATGCTTTGGGCACTCTGCCACTGCTATTCAGGCCACGGTGCAAGTGCTCCCTATGTTAAATTGATGTACTAATTGGTGATTCCATGATTAAGTTATTTGATTTACCTGTCAGCCCCTAGTACAGTGCACCATGTGTCCCCGAGGGCTTGTAAATCAAATGCTGCTGGTGGGCTTGCAGCACTGGTTGTGCCACCCACAGAAGCAGCTTGTAAAGTGTGGCTCAGGCCTGCCTTTGCAAGGCCTATGGGCAGTCTATCACTGCCATGTCGACTTGGCCAAGTGCACCCACTTGCCAGTCCCTAAACCTTCCCTTTGCTTCATATTAGACACCCCTATGGTAGGCCCAAGGGCAGGGTGCATTTTAAGTATAAGGTAGGACATGCTCCGATGTGTGTAGCATGTCCCAATAGTGAATTACAGCCATTTTCGTTTTTCACTATTGAAGGCTACCTGTTCTCCGTAAGCTAGAATGGGCAGTTAGATTATTACATTCTTATAATCCTAACTGACTCAGGGAACATGGTAGAAATTCGAATTTAGTATGCCTGAACTCAGAATAATAAAATACATCATTTTGTAAAGTTAGTTTTAATATTCTGTGTTTGAAAATACCACTTTTAGAAAGTAGGTATTTTCTTGCCTAACTTTCCAGGCCTGCCTCTGCTAGGTTGTGTATTCCTTGTCTGGGTTTGTGAGTGACAGGGCTGGGGGATTCCAGGAGACAGGTTGGGGCAGCCCAGTGGTGAATAGCGAGATCTGCATCCAGATGGGATGTAGGAGTTGCACCTGGGACCTGAATATGGCTGGGCCTTCCCTCTACAATGCTGGCTCCACCTCCTGTAGCTTGTCTGATGTCTCTGCCCTGCACTGTGAAAGGAGAGAAGAAATCATGTCAACAAAGTGCTTCAGAGCTGCATCTTCCCTCCCCTGTGCTGGCTTCACCTCCTGTGGGGCAGCTGATGTATCTGCCCTGCACAGTGAAAAGAAGAGGAGGGTCATGTAAACAAAGTGCTCAGGAACTGGTTTGGCTCTGCCTTCAGAGAACAAAGGATTGTGGGCTATAAATATTGGGACCCAGTCCCAAGACTTTAGATCACATCTGGAACAAGAAATATTTTGCCAAGGAGAAAAACCAAGGAAGCTGCAGGAGTTTGACTGCCCCTCTGCCAGTGTGCGGTTTGCTGGGTTGGCCTGCAGTGGTTGCTTCATTGCCAAGGAAAGGGGAAGGAACTTTTTAAAGACTTTCATCTACAGAATATTCTCCAAGAGCTTGAACTGTGCTTGCCTCCTGCTGAAGTCTCGGGACAAAAGACTTCATCTCCAGCTCCCCTCTGAATTTCCTTGCTGGGAATTCTCAACTCTAGACATTTGCGTGTCGCTGGGAGCTGGAAGCGCGACGCATCGAGAGGAAGGGCGTCGCCGCCGCAGCTGAAATAGTCGCATCGCCGGAGAAGCGAGCCTTCGCCGCATCTCCCTGGAAGCATGTGTTCATCAAAGCTGCCTAATGTGGCATCACCGGAGAAGAGGGACGCCATCGAGAGAGTCGCCATCGCATCACCGGAGAAGCGTGTCGCAGGGCCTGTCGCGGCTCTAAAGTACAGAGTCATCGCAAGGCTGCCAGGGCGTCTACGCATCGTCATTGCATCGCCGCATCAAGGGCGCCATCTTCTCGCATCACAACCGGATCATCGCATCAAGGCGCCTTCTTGCGCACCGCAACGGGCCCGCAGGCCGAGAATCACCGTATTGCCTCCGCACCGATAAGGATAACGACGCATCCCCTACTCTGCGCAAGCATTGAGGCACGACGCATCATCTCACCCGGATCACGGAACCAACGCATCTCCCCTTTTGCGAGCCTTTTGTTTACTTTGCGTTACGCTTCCAGGTACTTTGTTGAGAACTTTGTCTCATTTTTCAACAACTTTAAGTAAGTAACTTTAATCATCTTTTAAGTAATCAAGTGTAGTATTGTGGATTTTTGTCGTTTGTGGTCTTGTGTTTAAGTCTATATAAAGAATACTTATTTTTATAAAAACCTGTGTTGTGTCCATCTGTAGTGTTTCCACTGTATTACTGTGTATATTCCCAAATGCTTAACACATTGCCTCTGAGATAAGCCTGTCTGCTCGTACCAAGCTACCAAGGGGGTGAGCAGGGGTTATTAAGGAGTGTAATCCCAGTTTCCTGACTTAGAAGTAAGGGTCCCTATTTGGACAAAGGTGAATACATTTCATCCCTTTCAAAAGCTGTCTCACCCTCTTGACGCAAGTCAAAAGATTTCTTGCTCCCACTGGTTAGATTTCCCATGGCAAATGTAGCTGGTAAAACTGTTGGGTGTCATCAACCCTCTGTGGACAGGAGTTCACAAGGATGAACCAGCATGCAGACAATCTCAGACTTTCCAGTGACTTCAGGGTAAATTAGATACATGGAATTTCCAGATTGGTTATAAGAAATCGAAGAGGACCACAATATTATATTTTAGAAGTCTTTATTTAATGCTAATTTAGACCATACAAGATGCAAGGCTACTATATTTAAAATAAGTGCTTGTTGTGCCATAAAAATGAGGCTACTATAACTCACTATAGTGGCCTAAATAGCCGAAAATGGTCTGGGCTTGCTATGGTTTCCATTAGGAGGAGATCTGACCTAGCAATTTGAGCTAGATTGTTCCTATTAGAGCAGGAGAAAGGCAGATTTGCAGATGGCTGGCCTCGGTCTAAAATGGTAGAGCAAGCTAAAAAACATGAGGGGCATTGATGCATCCCAAGTTATTACAAGTGCACAGGCATATACAACAAATGTAAAGAGATATTCGATAAGGAGCAGTTTATTAAGAACAAATAAAAGCCTGGCTTTAATTCTATTCTTCAAATGTAAACCTTTTAATACCCTCAAACCTCTCCATGGGTTAGCAATGGTGAGCGCATCAATCGTGTTTTTTTGTCCAAAGTTCATTGAAAGGGTGCTGAGCTGACTAGCATAGTGTCCCCTAGACTCAAAAAGTCTCCCTTAAGGATTAAAACAGAAGGTTTTAAAAACGGTTTCCTTATAGAAATGTGAGAATTGTCCTTGTCAGCTCCTTCATCAGACACCAGGACGCATAGTAAGAAGTTTATTTGCATAAGATAATAAGAACCTTGATGCAAGGACGGTGCATGTAATAATATTGCTAAATGAGCGCAATCGCATATAGTATTAAGATTAATTTTATATTCATGTATCGTGTACACAAAGAATTTAAAAGAATCGTGAACCAAAAGAAACTATTCACGATAGGATTTCATGGTTATATAACCAGGGATAAAAGGTTATAAACAGTGATAATTATTGAACTGTACGAAACTCTTTCGTCCCTCTTCCAATAAAGTTACTACCTTCACCTGCTTTCACCTCTAACACCTATTCCATCATCTCCTGCAACCCTGCATCCAACATATTTTCTTTCCTCATCTTTCTTCACATACCCCTCACATTGCCCTTCACTTTCCCACTGCATAATTTGCCTCATGCTCCTTTCTCAACTTTTTCTTTTGTCTTTTTTTTATCTCACTTTTATTTCTGCCTTTTAAAGAGAATCACCCTTTCTTCACAATAATTTCCATTGCGGGTCTCTTGGCCATCTACTCATTTAGTTACAGTTTTTGATATGACGCTTCTTGATCCCAAAAAGTGTTAGTGTGCTTTGCATGTGAAGGTAAAAACAACATTACAAAGAATTATACTGTATGTACAGTAAACCATCTGAGACGAAACACAATCAGGTATATTTCTGACTACGGACCAGATACTAAAACTATGAAAAAAGTATTTGGAGGAGAGCTTTGAAGATGTAACAAGTTTTGATTACTCTGTGTCAGAAACTGTAGCACAGACATTTGACGTCAGTCAGTCAATTTCAAAATAATAGGAATATCGCTCTGAATAACGAGCACAATCTTGACTCAAGAATAACAAGTGCGGATCTCTGCAATAATACTACCAGAATTGAAATTATACATGGAAAAGTACGTGAGTGATTAGTTTAGTTTTAAAGCTCTTGAGCGAGAGTGCAAATCTTAGGTTGGGTGGTAGGGCATTCAAAATTTTCGGTGCATGTCCCAGAAAGGTTCTTTTTATCATTGTCATTTTCCTGAAAAGTGGAGCCCTGAAGAATAGCCAAATTTTGCTTCCAAGAGTTTTGTTGTAGCCTGCTCTGGAGTTTCTGTGAGGGTTAGAACAGTGACTTTAGGCTTCATAAGTGAGGACGTTTTTTTGTAGATTGGACACTTCTCTAAAAGAAGCCAGCTGATTGAAAAAAGAAAAGCGGACATCCTGTGAACTTTTTTGGCGTTTATGATTAGTCTCCCAGCAGAGTGGAAGGCTCTTGAGGGGTGTAAGGCAAACCATAGGCGGTTCAGTAATGAGGGCATTCCATATTTAATAAATGAGATCACTGGCAAGTGCACAGCAGTTTAGAGGTTTCGGTGGACAGGAAAGATTTGACATTGCAAAGTAGTTTTTAATTGGTATCTGCCACTTTTGGTGATTTTCCCAATGTGCAAATAAAGGCTGAGAGATCTATCTAGAATGAAACCAATCGAATTAGTCATGGTAATCATCTTCAGGATGATTGAGTTTCTCTCTACTCTGAGACTTCTTTTGAACATTTGGGGAGAGCAGGAGAAATTCAATTTTTGGGATCGGAGCTTGAGTTTTATTTGGGCCTGCCTTAAACTAATGTAATAGGGACAGGTGGCAAGGGAATGGCTATAATGAATGGTCTTAACTTTGAGATACAATTGAGTACCATTAGCATACCGGCAGAGAAAATCAATTCAAGGTGTTCAACATAAAGATTAAAGACTAGTGAAGCAAGAATGGAGGTATGTGGTAAACTACAGGGCACTGCTGTAGAAACGCAAAGGAAGTTTCCTTCTTTAATATGTTGGAAGTTGTTTCTCATGCAGGCTCTGAAACAATGTAGGGCCATATGTACAAATTTTAGTAATAATAATTACCTAATTGCGATTTTCTGCAAATCGCAATTCGGAAATTGCAATTCCCAATGTATGAAACACACTGAGTTTCATTTAGTGATTCCTAGTGGATGGCAAATGGATTTACGTCATGAATATTAATGAGGTAGGTCGCAGTTTGAGGCCTATTAGGAATTACAGTCATCACAGAGATGGTATCCTGCTAGGGTCAGCAGACGACCATGTCTGCGATTGCTGTTTAATAAAGTATTTTTTAAAATGTATTTTCCTTTAAGCAAAGTGGCTCTTTGCTTAAAGGAAAATGAGATGCGTTCAAAAAGAAAAAAATGGAACATTTAAGTATAATTTTTCAAGAGTAGGCAGTGATCCATGGGGCCACTGCCTGCTCTTAAAAACGTATTTGTATCGATATTCACTAAGGGGAACAGTTCCCGAAGGGACCCTGTCCCATGTGTGAATGATTACCACCTCCTATGTGGCTCAGTAAAAAAATGTTTTGCTATCATAATTTGGTCACAAAACATTCATACATATCTGTGGTATTAGGCAGCGATGTCCTAAACACGCCCCTTCCAAATACCGATTCGCAATTTGTTTTTTTTTACGTTTACAAAACCGTTTTAAGGTCGCAAAAAGCCTGATTTTGTGAATCAGGCTATTTGCGAACGCGAAAAAGGTTTTGTAGATATGGCCCTTAGTACTGTGTCTTTGTAGAACATCTTATCAACTAGAATTCTTTGCAGAATGTTATGGTCAATTGTAATGAAGGGTGTGGAGAGACCAAGAAGCAAAAACATGCAACAGTTTCCATCAAAGATTGTGAAAGTGTCTTTGATCATTTTAAAATTCATATTTCAGTACTATGTTCTAACTTGAAACCAGATTGTAATTGTTCTAGTAGGTTTTTAGCAGAGGTGAAATTCCTAAGCCGAGACGACACATCTTTAGGAGCTTTCTTTCAGGTCCTTTCTGTGCATGAGAGCATTTGTTTTGTTGTTAACCTCCTTGTTGAAACAAGATGCTGTCGTCTCATATGTTTGTATTTGGTTTAAGCAGGTGCCACTTTTCTTAGTAGGACAGTGATCTTTTTAATGTTCATGGCGACTATGTCAGAGGGATTGGCAAAGAGGGTACTGCCTAAATAGAGAGAGTGTAAAATATGTATTCAATCAGATTGTGGTCAATGGCCCTGATAGCTCGAATATTGGTCAATGGTTTGGGATTTTGTTTCTTTATGGGATGATGAGAGTTCATGACCAATGTACAGCATGAAAATTATAGATTTGGCTTTGATCAGTCTTAGCAATCACAAAGTCAAGATAAAGCACGTTGGAGTGTGTGGGCAGGTACAGTGTTGAATAAGGTCATTTTCTGTCCATGTTCTTTTACATTATTTCATTGTAATAATCAGTCTCCTAAAATGATGTGTTTACATGAGGTCTGAACTTCCAGGTTTTTCTTGCCAAAATTATAAACTTCTTGGCATATTCCAAAAAGGCTTCCCACGGTCCTCTAGGGAGCTCTCTCACACTATTTCAACATGCATTTTAGCTTCTCTTGAAATACACCACAACCTTAAATTTTATTTACACAGCGTTTTATATGGAATGAACTTGACTCGAAGGTATCGGGTATCAGAGCGCTTTACAAAGCACCAGTTGCATTACATGAGGACACATTCATTTTTGTTAGGCAATGGGAGATGAAGTGATTTGCCCAGAATCACAGGATGTTCAGCGCCATTGCCGAGGTTCGAACCCGGTTTCCCAGATTCGAGGTCGACCGCCATAGCCGTTAGGCCAACTCCTCTCCCCTAACAGACCAAATAAACTATGTGTTGGTCTTATCTTGATCGTTTTCTACCAGAGGAAGACCATTGTAAAAAGCTGGCATAGTGATAGTAGTGAAGGCTAAAAGAGACTCTGCGCTGAAAGAAAAAAGGAAAAATCCCTACCTTTAAATAAAAGAGATTATCAGTTCACAGCAGACACCCAACGATGTTAAGCTAAGCTACAATGCTCCTTTAAAAATGCAATTTTCAGCCAAATTGAATCATAGATATTAGGAAGCTGTGTGTTCAGGGATCCAAACGTTGAGTGGATAATGTAACTAGGAAACTAACTCTGCAGAACCTATTCTTCTGAAGCAATTTAGGGAATCTTTAAAGGAACAGAAGCAAGGTTACTCTTTTTATGTGCAGTAATAGCCATGGTGCCACTGTCAGTGTTTTTTGCCCTTTCTGAAACAATTCCAAGAACGTGTTTTCTTACAAAACTATTATCAAAAAAACTATTTTACATTTGAACTGTGTCCTTGATCCCATATATAGGTGGAGCTATTCTACTTTTTTGAATTGTTAACATAAATCATGTGAGGGAGAGCTACTCTTTCCAGCAAACAGGCTGCTGTGAGGAATAGGAAATATGGCAGATATGTACCTGAAGCAATTCCAATTTCTCTAAATGTGAACAAGAGATTGAAGGTGGTATACTGAAACCTGGGAAACCATAACAAAATGTGTTGAACTAGTGGAATGCGTATAAATAGATCTCGGGCCAGGATAAACCACAGCAATACGTCATACAGTTAGCTTTCTTATAGCTACTGAAAACCAAAACAATAGTTTTCAATACGTTTTTTTCTCAAAAATACCAATAGTTAATTAAGCAAACAAAATTCTATACAAAGCTTATTAAAGTAAGATTTGAAAAACAAAACCAAATCAGATTAAGATCTTTGCTGTACACTGGAAGGGATGACGTTCAAGGAAATTTTTCCCTAAATTCCCAGATATCATAGATTACATAATCTTGTTTTCATCTCATGTGCTTATTGTGCTGCATCATGCCCTTTATGAATTATTTCAAAAGCTTGATTTCAAGTACCTTCAGTCACACATGACTAGACTAGATTTTTACAGCTCTATCCTGGCGTCCCAGGCTACAGTATATTAAAAAAATATGTAGCTTGTATTATTTTTTGTCTCAAAAGAAGGGACCCTAGCTCAAGAAAAATAAGGGATCTACATTGGATAGGTGTTCCACAATAATTTGCTTTAATGTGCTTGCATGAGTAAGAGAACTACAATCATGCCTCCCTGGCTGCCTTGTCAGATTTGCCGACTATGTTGCATTACAGACCTACTGGCCTTCTTACATTTATTTGCTTCAACTTCTGAATGGAGGTGGGGTTGTCGACCCTTTAGGTTCTTGGGTTCCAAACTTTGGAATTCCCTCCCTTTCTCATTCAGAGTGAAAGCCAAGCTCCTGCACTTTAGCAAGAAGACAAAAATCTTATTTGAGGAAAAATATGAAAGATTTTTGGGCTTAAGCCCTATTACCCATTTATCCATCTCTTGCTGACTCTAGTAGCGTCAAGAGACCTTCCTGAGTGGGGAGATGTTTTGCACTTAGTAAATGCCTCAGATACATACCTATGATGTTTACTCGAGACTGAATTGGCCAATGAAAACAAAACTCAACAAGAATAACTGCACACAAAAAGGTTAGGAAAATCACAATGAAACAGTTAAATTTGAAAGGAAGGTGAGGCAACAGCCTATGCTACATGATGCTTGAGAAATTACCTCAAACCCTATTTCTTACATTCCCTCACTCTTTGAATTCTATGTCCATCTATTAGCATCAGGAAAGGAAATACGTATTTTTGTACCAAAGTTTGACACTTACCGACAAACAACACAAGCTAAACCCATCTCCATTGCAAAATCATCAGCACTAGTCTCATCAAGACCGGAAAGATCAGTAAGAGACAAATCCTTGCTCGTCTGGACAGTAATTGGGGAAGAACGAGCTTCATGCTTCTCCAATCTGGGCTTTTTCTGAACTTCAACTGCCTCTGTAACTTCCACTTTCATCTAGTCAACGAAAAATGTAATATTGAAAAAAGCATCTTAATACAATAAATAAAAAACAAGCGTTCATGATAGTTTGGCTGCAGACGCTCAACACTGAAATTACAAGTGAAGGAAAATGTTATTTTATTAAGCAACGTAAAACATTAGGAGTAGACCCATCCAGACAATTTCAGCCTCATTCTGCATCTGCCCAAATCTAGATGTTGGAGGTTCAAGACTGGCCTGGATCTTCATAGGTAGGGGTAAAAGAGATTTGAATGGAAGGAGTCATAGTTTGTACGCTCTTTTTTTAGCTTTCATGGAAGGCCAAGCCCAAGTAGAGCACTGTGCTTTTTTTCAATGCTTTCCAATATTGTCACAGCTGCAGTTCCAGACAAGGCAATTCAGTATATAGTTTTAAGATTATTTTTTTAAAATTTGAGCTAAATATAGAAATGTTTTGTGTATACCCAACTGTAACCAATGCACACAAACAAAGGCATCTGAAAAAGAGCAGGATAAGTGGTATGCTGATTCATAAAATGCAGCTGCAATTATGGAAATAGCCACCAGTAAGGCAGATTTTCAAATATTGTAATTTTAGGGTTAGTGGACAAAAAAGTAAAATCAGGAGGGTAAGCCAATGCATAGAGCACCTACAAACTTGCAAGTCAGTCAGTAGTCACAAACTTTTCCATAGCCATTCCAACATAAGAAAATGGCAAATGTACTCATGAAAAAATGCTGGAATAACATGGGAGGAATTTCCAGTGCCTTGCTTATGCGGATTTTCCAGCAAAAGGAATGACTTCAAGTAAATTGTGCACAGTATGTGTACTCCTAGAACCTGCGACTGTTGCGGCGATATCACTGTGGTAAACATTTTCTAATGGGAGTGCTTGCCTCACAGTGATTTTGGTGGGTTTCCGCCTACCCCTCTTTGCCCGCATACCTTCTTTTTGCATCTCTTTCATCTTCCTGTGGAAGAGCATGTGCAGCCCTTTTTTATGGCCCCTGTGGCGATTACTTTCCTTTACGGCAGAAAGGGAGGAAGTGGGGTGGGGTAGGGCTTCCTGTGCACTTACTTTTTCTTTACTGGCGGTACCCCCATACCCATGGTCCCTCCTGCCACCCGCTGTGGTATTTTAACACCTGCATCTGCCTTGTTGTTTGTTTTACGTAGTGCATTTTGCAGGTGGTCAAATGTCCTTTGGCAGGAATTAGGCAGAACAAAGGCTGCATACCCAGGAAATTCTTGAGGACACACCTCTTCGCCACAGCATTTAGATAGATCAGTTATCCAAGGAGGATTAGCAGACTCATACACACAAGTCATTACCGGTCAGGCAAAGATAGCTGCTGCACTGGTAATCCAAATAAAAAGAGTAAAAACTCCTGAAAACAACGAGCAGGATTAATCTACTATTTAAAAGAAGACACACCGAATTGCATATATTTTCTCGAAAAGCTTAAAACTCTGAAAATATCAGGGAGAAATTACCTTTTCAGCAGACCTCTTCTCTGCCTCTTTCTTTACTTTCTCGGTAGTGCTTGGCTTGCCTATGCTGCTTGATGAGGGCATAACAGAGGAAACTTTAGGTTCTGATTTACTGGCAATAACCTTGCTAATTGATATCTTCATCGGTTCCACATCCTAGGAAACAAAAGAAAATACATCTGCTCAATGAAACATCTTGCTTTTAATGACATTCCATGCGTCTTAGGACAGGTTCTGCTCTTGTAAGCACGATGCACTAAAGTCCAAAATGTAAAAACATAAATGAATCCCAGCCTGAGGGTTTAGTCTTCTACTTTATTTCGCTATTCAAAAAACACGGTCATACACACAGAACCACTCTGCAGCAAAATAAGTACACTGTTTGAATGTATCTTTGCCAGCTGTAGCAAAATACCAGGTGCACACATTTATACACCAGAGCTTTGGTAACATTTCTAATTGGTTTGGGGAAACATGATGCAGAATGACTGATGAAAGGGAGACCAGATTCAGCGGGCAGCAGACAGAAGAAAAGCAGACTGCTACACTGAAGAGGTATGATACGCCGAAGAGGTATGATCAGGGCGATTCCTCTAGAACAATGCAGAATTCAGGGGATGAGGGAATAAAGATGTGTGTGAACAAAATCCCCACCAGATTTTCTCAAATTCTCTAGGCTTATTCTTCCTAATCCAAGTGAAAAATTCCATAGTATTTAATGTTCCAGTGGTATTCAAATAATCATCATAAGTGGATGGATGTTGGAATTTCCACCTACTAGGGAGGTGTAGTCATTCTGCCTAAAGGAGAGACCTGCTCATCAGTGATGCCGCATTATCTCTGCTAGAATGACACACTGAGCACTTGTAATGTAAATTTTCAAAAAGCGGGATTGGAGTAGCAGATTGGAGTGTGATGCATTCTCAATATCAAAACAAGGATTCCTTGCCTTATGGAGGCATTCTTCTAAATCTGGAATGCCATGAGGCAATCTCACTTTCCACTTGGGGATTGGAGAGTATGCCTTATTTTCTGAAAGTATGTCCTACCCTACCGCAGAGAAATGCTGACATGCTGAAGAAGCTGTGTTGCTCAATTCAGCAAATGGCCTTCTTTGCATCATTGGGTTTGCCTTTTTATGCATATAATCAAGCATAAAAAGAAAAGCAGGTAGTATGTTCATTATTATGGAATGTAGGCTCCCTAATCGGGTTAAGTTTCTCCTCAGATTCAGCCCCCGCTATAACTTCACCAGCAGGGCTGTAAACATGGTATAGACACAATAAGCCAGAGGACTACGGGTAAATGAGGCAAGCTCCCATTTATACAAATTGAAGTTGCTCATTAGGGGTAGCTCAAGCCTTCAAAATGACTGCTGGCAAAATTGCTTTATAGGATTTACCCTGAACAGCGTGCTCTATGGCCAGTCTCATCCATGAGATTGACAAGGGTCTTGCCAGGTCAGGGCATCCATCTGCAAAGAGGCTGAGCCTTCAAGTGGCAGGGTCCAACTGAAACCCTATGACATTCTAGCTCTGATCCTTCAAGCCAAAAGCTCCATGATTAGAGCGTAAAGAATTCCATGGCAAAAGTGAAGTTAAATGCCAATTTTACTCCCCAATAAAAAGCTCTCAGGGTCTATCCCAGTTAGCATTTTAATGTCCGGAAAATGGAAACTGGAGTGAAGGCTAATGAAAGGGAGGGGTCCCTTGACTGAAACGGCACTGCTGTGGGGATTGAAGAAATTCAGAGGAATATCCTTGGAGGCCATGGCAGCAGGGTAGGTAACAACTTATGCACATTGGAAGGTTTTTGACCATGGGAAGGGGTCGAAAACAGATGAAAGTTCCCACAAGACACTTTCTTCCTACGCCAAACTTTCTAAATCAACAGATACCACTTGGGAAGGATTAGTGGGAAAACCAATGGAATGGTATGGTATCCAATACTATGATAAAAAAGAATGAATCAGCTCAATATGCCTCGCTAGAGCTCTTCTCAATAGTGAAATCTTTGTCCTCCCTGGAGGGTGTTTCCGCTCTTATTGCCCCATTAGTCGAGAGATGCAACTCAATCACCAACTTCTTTTCTGATATAATCTCCAAAATATATGAAAGTTTCCTGAGGCAGCTAGGGTTATTCCGTACCTAGAAGATTTATTTATTTATTTTGAAAGTTTTATATAGCGCGGACAAGATCTTTGCAGATATCAGAGCGCTTTACACAGAAGGGGTACATGAGGGAGCATAGTCAAACAGGTAGGTCAAAAGAGCAAACAGTACAATCATGTAAATCAATAATACAGATAAGCAACGGGGTCAAATAAGTAGTACAGATCGATACAAATTCTTTAAAGAGTCCGAGATAATAGTTCAGGTGTATTTTGCCATGAGGATAGCTTTTACTTCTTTCTTAAAGAGTGTAGTGGAGGAGATGAGCCTGGTTTCGGGAGGGAGTGAGTTCCAGATCCTGGGTGCCATTCCTGAGAAGGAGCGTTTATAGGTTTTTTCCTTCCGGTATCTACGAGGTTTCGGCAGAAGATTGTTTGCGCCTCTGGTGTTTCTAGCGCCACCAGAGATTGTCAGCTTCTGAGTGAGGTAGCCGGGAGAGTTCAGGTGTACCGCTTTGTGAGTCATGCAGGCAATTTTCAGATGTATTCTGGCTTCAAAAGGCAGCCAGTTCAGGGATTTCAAGTCAGGGGAGATATGGGAGTGCTTTTTTGACCCAGTGATGAGTCTCGCTGCAGCGTTTAGAGAAGCTCTTAGGGGTGCGGTAGTAGTTAGGGGGAGTCCGCAGAGGGAGACGCTGCCATATTCTATTCGAGGGATGACGAGTGCTTGTACTGCGGTTTGGAAGTCTTTGGCTGGAAGGAAAGGTTTAAGTTTCCTCAGGTGTTGATTTGGAAGTTCGCTCCCTTAGTTGCCTTGCTAATATGCTGCTGCATGTTGAGATTGGTGTTGAGGGTTATGCCTAAAGATTTTGCTGAGTCCACTATGGTGGGCTGGACATTGAGTGCGGTTAGGTGTTTAAGCCAAGTTTGAGTGGTGGAGACCTTCGCTGGAGGTGAGATCAGAAGGAACTCTGTTTTCAGAGCATTGAGTTTGAGATGGTTATCGGCCAGCCAGGACTGGGTGCTTCTGATCGTTGAGTTCAGGAGCAAAATGTCTTTGGGGGATTGTATTTTGAGATAAAGTTGGGTGTCATCGGCGTACATGTGAAAGTGTAAATTGGATGCCTGTAGCAAGGTGGTGAGAGGTTCCATAACTAGGTTAAACAGAGTTGGGGATAGGGAGGATCCTTGGGGGACGCCCAGCGTTACAGGTATTGGTGAGGACATCATGTTGTTGATTTTGAATTTCTGCGACCTGTTGTGTAGAAAGGAAGTGAACCACTTGAGAACAGTTCCAGATAAACCCATTCTTGTGTTTAGTAGTTCAAGTAAATTCTCATGTTTAACGATGTCGAATGCTGAAGAGAGATCAAGAAGGATGAGGAGGCAGGTGTCGTTTTGGTCAAGCATTTCAAGTGCGTCGTCAATTATGTGAGTCATAGCAGTTTCTGTGCTGTGCCCCGCTCGGAAGCGTGATTGATGAGGGTTGAGGAGATCAAACTGTTCAATGTGTTTAGTCAGTTGTAGTTGTGCGCATTTTTCCATCAGTTTGGCAAGAGTGGGGATATTAGTGATGGGACGGTAATTGTTCAAATCAGCGGGGTCGGCTGTAGGTTTCTTTAGTAAAGGTGTGGCTTGTCCTACTTTGAGGGAGTCTGGTATGGTTCCTTGTTGAAGAGAGCTGTTGATAATTTTAGTCCAGAGTGGGAGAAGCAAAGGGGTAAAGTCTTTTACAGCGTTAGCAGGAAGGGGGTCTGTGAGGTGATTGGATGGTTTCAATGTGCTGAGCAGTTTGCCGATTTCTTCTTCAGAGTAGGTGCGAAAGGTTGACCATGTAGCATTGTTTTTTGGTTCAATGTGTGCTGTGCAGTGGGGTTTGGAGTAGAGGCTAGCGTCAATGAGGAGGTCGCTCTTTATGTGGTCAGTTTTTTGGATAAAGAAAGCGGAGAAGTCTTCACAGGAGGGAGCTTCGCGCACAGTGTTGAGCGGTTGGGGTTGTTCCTTGGATTGAGTTCTGATTAGCTCAAACAGTTTTCTAGGACGGTTTTTCGCTTGGTCGAGCTGGAGGCTGAAGAAGTCTAGTTTAGAGCGTTTTATTTTCCTGAAATAGGCGTTTCTCTTTTTCTTCAGGGTTTTTAGGTGCAGTGCAGAGGGAGCTGATCTCCAGGTGCGTTCTGCCATTCGCATGTCTCGTCTATCCTCATTGAGACTTCCGTCGTACCATGGATTGGAAATTTTAGTAGAGACTCTTTTTAGCTGCATAGGTGCAGCCTCATTAATTATTGAGGTCATAGTGTTGAGGTAGTGGTCAGTCAGGGGTTGAACGTCATTGACGCTTGTCGGTGGGAGTAGGAGATTGCAGCTGTTAGGAGGCAGAGAGCTTGGGTTGAGTTTTTTCAGGTCTCTTTTCCAGACTTTGGGCTTGGAGGATTGAACCGGGTGAGATTTAACTTTTACATTGATGAAGAATGTGACAATATGATGATCTGACCAGTCACATGGTTGGATGGACTCGAGTTGGATAGAGTCCTCTTTGGAGATGATAAGGTCGAGGATAGAGCCTTTCTCATGGGTCGGGCTGTTGCATATTTGGGTGAGGTCAAGGGCATTGAGGAAAATTTTAAGACTATTTACCATTGCGTCATTGCGATCGTTCCAGTGGAGGTTGAAGTCGCCAAGGTATATTTGGGTGAGCTGCCGTCCTGAATTGGTTGAGATCAGATCCATGATTTGTTGGGAGAAGGTGGGGTTGTCTCTGGGTGGGTGGTAAATGCAGTGTAGAGAGCAAATCGGTTTGCCCCCACTAATAATGTCGAGGCAGATGTATTCAAAGGATGCAGGGGCTGATAGGGAGGGATTGGTTTAATTCAGCTGACACCAAGGATGGGCTTTACAGTTTTAACACCCTCTCTTTAGACGAGCTACGGGCCCTCCTGACCAAGGTGAAATCAGGTTCACCAGCTGACCCCAACCCCACCCTGGATTCTAGCCCATGGGATGGAGGTATATTTACTAAGACTGTGTGACCTGATTAGCAACTTGTTCACACTTAACCAAAGATCTGCAAAATAGAAACATGCCACTGCTGTGCGACTTCTCAAAAAGCCTAATTTGGATCCACCTCTACCAGAAAATGTCAAGCCCATTTCCTTGGTCCCTTTTTTCTATAATGTGCCAGAGAACAAGTTACTTACCTTCAGTAACGATATATCTGTAAGAAACATAGGTTATTTCAAGATTCTTTACTTAAGAATATTGCCCAGGCGTCAGACTGGATCCGGAAAGTTTTTCGTCAGCAGTAACGCTGCGCGTCGGTAGTTGGCGTCAGTCGAATCCGCGTTTGTGGTCGGCGTCGTGGTTGCTGGGATGACGATGCGGAAGTTACTTAGATGCCGCCCTCGCGCATGGCTATCAGTTCTGTACATTACTTTGTACCATGCAAGACACTGACCACTGGTGCACAAAACTAGGGCCCTGAAAGGATGTCCTTAACCTTAGAAATCAGTTTGCAGAACGGGGAGGATGGATGGGGCGGTAAGGGTTCTATAACTAACCTTGGTTTCTTACAAATATATTGTTACTGAGGGTAAGTAACTTGTTCATCTGAAAGCAACTTTTAGTTATAGATTCCTTACCTTAGAATAGATACCCCAGCAATGCCAACCCAGGACGTGGGTCTGCGAACCAAGATCACACCAGAAAGTCCTGTTGAACAGAAAGGTCGGAGAAGCAGTCTCTCCGGACTTCTATCCACACAGTAGTGTCTCGTAAACATGTGCAGTGATGCCCACGTTGCTGCCTGACAGATGTCATTTAGGGGGACTGCCCGTCCCAAAGCAGTAGTAGCTGCCGTCACCCTAGTAGGATGGGCAGGCAGCCCCACTGGAGGCTCCTTCATAGCCAAAAAATAACAGGCTTTGATGCACAGAACGACCCACCTGGAGATGGTCCGTTTGTGCACGGCCCGACTTTTCTTAGCGCCCACCTAACCAACAAAGAGCTGGTCATCCACCCGGAAAAGCTCGGTGCGATCCAAATAGGAGAGCGCACGTTTTGAATCCAGACGGTGGAGCCTCTCTTCCTCTTTTGAAGGATGCCGAGGTGGAAAGAAGGTGGGCAAAGTGATGATTTGGCCAATATGAAAAGAAGTGACCCCCTTTGGAAGAAAGGAAGGTCAAGTTCTGAGGGCGAACTTGTCTGGATGAACAGCCAGAAAGGAAGTCTTGGAAGCCAGAAAGGGAGGCTTGGAAGACAGAGCTTGCAGCTTACTCACTCTGCGTGCAGAGGTGATGGCCACCAGAAAAGCAGTTTTGAGAGTTAAGAGTCTCAGAGGACAGTTATGTAGCGGCTTGAAGGGAGCGCACATAAGATAGGTTAGCACCAAGTTAAAGTCCCACTGAGGCATTACGAAGGGAGCAGGAGGAAACAGATGAGTAATGCACTTAAGAAATCTATTTACAACAGGGGACTTGAAAAGAAAAGGCTGATCAGGAAGCATGAGAAAGGCTCAAATGGCCGAGAGGTAGCCCTTAAGAGTGCCCAGAGCAGAGCCCTGCTGGGCCAAAGAAAGGTGGAGCAAGAGAACCTCAGAAAGAGGGGCAGAAAGGGGATCCACAGCCTTTGCTGTGCACCATGCCACAAACTTATTCCATGTGTAGGAGTATACCTTAGTGGAAGGACGCCTGGCTGCCAAGATTACATCACAAATTTCGGGAGGCAAGTCAAATGACGTCAACTGCTGCCGATCAATCTCCACGCAAAGAGGTGGAGGATGGACAGGTTCGGATAGAGGAACATCCCCTGCTGCTGCGGCAGAAGATCCTCCTGAAGAGGCAGTCGGATTGGGGGAATCAATGGCCATGTTGAGCAGCTCAGGATGCCAGACTCTTCGTGCCCAGTCCGGAGCCACAAGAATTACTTGGGCCCTGTTGCTCTTAATCTTCTTCAGCACTGTGGGTAGAAGTGGTATAGGCGGAAAGGTGTATAGAAGACCGCAACTCAACTTGCGACAAAAAAGTGCCGCCTTGGAAATTCCAACGCACAGAATTGCTAACATTGTGCGTTCTCTTCGGTGGCGAATAGTTCTAACCAAGGCTCTCCCCACTGTTGCAAGAGACCTTGCACCACCTCCGAGTGAAGATGCCATTTGTGATCCATCATGCAACTGCGGCTGAATTTGTCAGCCCTGGCGTTCAGTGAACCTGCCAGGTGTTGAACCACCAGGGATATGCATTGATGTTCCAGCCATGTCCAGAGACGGAGGGCCTCTTGACATAGGGACCTTGACCCCACCTGTCTTGTTTGTTTCAGTACCACATGGCGGTGGTGTTGTCCGTGTACACCTGCACTACTCTTCCCCGGACAGAGGGAAGGAATGCCTTTAGTGCAAGACTGACTGCCTGGAGCTGCAGAAGGTTGATGTGAAGCCCAGACTCTGCCAGAGACCAGAGGCCTCTGATCTCCGCCTCACCCATGTGGCCCCCCATTCCAAAAGCGATGCATCGGTCACCACTGCGTGTTCTGGTTGGGGAAGGGAAAGGGATCTGCCGTAGACCCAATCCTGGTTCGTGAGCCACCATTGTTGTGCAGTGCCCTCCGAGATCTCGACACAATCTGACTGATTACCCTGATGCTGTGCCCTCTGGAACCTCAGGTCCCGCTGCAGAGCCCACATATGCCAAATGAGAGAAGAACACCCTAGGCAAATACTAGGTCATATCAAATATATAGACCGTAACATAAACTGACACCATCATAGACTCAGTGTACTGCAAATAATTAGAATAAAAACTTCATTTTATTAGTACAAATTCATATTCAAAATGATTATTTGTGTCCAACATACAATTCTTAGAACAAAACGTACTGTACTAATCAGAACAACGTAGAATGGTGTATCCTGAACAAACAATATAAACAAAAAGATATAAAGGACAATTTCTAAGGAATGTGATAAAAATCCATACAAAAACCACACATAGATATAACAGTTGGTTTCATATTGTGACATCGTGTATTAATGGTGGAAATTGCTTATTTTTCTACACGCGTTTCGGCGTGCAAAGCGCTTTCTTCAGGACAGTTACAAAAGGTTCCTAAACAAACAATAAAACACAACTAAATACAGACACAAATATGTAAACTGAGCCTAAATAATAAACATGTATATTGTTAGTTGCTGTATAGCATACTTTGGTAAAAACGTACATTATATTCTCTGTGTGAAATTGACAAGACAAGAAAGAATAAGGAAATGATTCCAGAAATGATAGACAACCATCGAAGGATGGAGACTGAAAAACAGAATAGGTGTTTTACTTTCCAACCAAATATATAAACAAAAGTATCAACCAACCAATCACCAAAGAAATGTGTGAAATTTTAGAAAATAAAAACAAGAGATACCTCATGCAAAAAGACCACAAAAGTCCCTGATAAAAAAAAGTATGGGGAATGAAAAAAATCTTTCAGACAAGCTAGATTTTACTTAGAAGATGAAACACTTACTCATACATAGCCGTGTATGGGCCCAAAATGGATGTTTGGAGCCATGGAGACAGCATTCAAAGAACGACTGAACAACAACGCCCACAACAGCAAGGAACTCTTCAGCATCGTCAAAGAGCATCGTCAAAGAGCTCTCCAACCCCAGCACCGGAAACAACGACATCACTCCCTCGCAAGACCTCTGCGACTCACTCGCCTCGTTCTTTCACAGCAAGATCGCCAACATACACAACAGCTTCGGCGCACAGACCACACACCCAACCACTGAACCAACGCCCCCCACCACCACCCTTCGCGCCTGGACCCCAGTCAGCACCGAAGACACCACCCGCACGATGAACACCATCCACTCCGGATCACCAACTGACCCCTGCCCCCACCACGTCTTCAACAAAGTCGACTCCATCATCGCACCCCAACTCTGGGACATCATCAACACCTCCTTCGACTCCGCCACCTTCCCGGAGAGCTGGAAGCACGCCGAGATCAGCGCCCTCCTGAAGAAACCAACAGCGGACCCCACCGACCTCAAGAACTACCGCCCCATCTCGCTCCTCCCTTTTCATGCCAAAGTCATCGAGAAGACCGTCAACAGACAGCTTGCCGCCTTCCTCGAGACAAACGGATCCCTCGACCACTCGCAGTCCAGTTTCCGAGCCAACCACAGCACCGAGACCGCCCTCATCGCAGCCACTGACGACATCCGATCCCTGCTCAACAACGGGGAAACAGCGGCCCTCATCCTCCTGGACCTCTCCGCAGCGTTCGACACTGTCTGCCACCGCACCCTAGTGCAGCGCCTCAGCAACATCGGAATCCAAGAGAAGGCACTTGAGTGGATCATCTCGTTCCTCGCCGGAAGAACCCAGAGAGTCCGCCTCCCCGCGTTCAGATCCGCGGCCACTGAAGTCATATGCGGCGTACCACAAGGATCATCACTCAGCCCCACCCTCTTCAACGTCTACATGAGCCCCCTCGCAGCCATCGCACGCCAACACAACCTCAACATCATCTCCTACGCTGACGACACCCAGGTGATCCTCTTCCTCACCAACGACCCCGCCACCGCCAGAACCAGCCTACACGAAGGGATGAAAGACGTCGCCGAGTGGATGAAAAACAGCCGCCTGAAACTGAACTCAGATAAAAGACGGAAGTCCTCATCCTGGGATCATCGCCCTCCGCCTGGGACGACTCCTGGTGGCCCCCTGCCCTGGGCACCACTCCCAAGCCAACGGACCACGCACGTAACCTGGGCTTCATCCTGGACTCCTCCCTCTCGATGACCAGACAAGTCAACCCCGTCTCATCATCATGCTTCAATACCCTGCGCATGCTCCGAAAGATCTTCCGCTGGATCCCCACCGAAACCAGGAAGACGGTCACCCAGGCCCTCGTCACCAGCCGTCTGGACTACGGGAACACCCTCTACGCCGGAACCACAGCCAAACTCCAGAAAAGACTCCAGCGCATCCAGAACGCCTCAGCCCGACTCATCCTGGACATCCTGCGCCGCAGCCACATCTCTGCCCACCTGAAAGATCTGCACTGGCTCCCCATCAACAAGAGGATCATGTTCAGACTCCTCACCCACGCACACAAGGCTCTCCACGACATGGGCCCGAAGTACCTCAACAGCCGCCTCACCTTCTACACACCCACCAGCCAGCTCCGATCCGCCAGCCTCGCCCTGGCCTCCGTCCCAAGAATTCGGAAATCCACCATCGGAGGAAGATCCTTCTCCTACCTGGCAGCCAAGACATGGAACTCCCTCCCCACTCACCTTCGGCTGACCCAGGATCACCTCTCCTTCAGGAAACAACTCAAGACCTGGCTGTTCGAGCAGTAGCGACCCTCCACCCCTTCAGCGCCTCGAGACCCTTACGGGTGAGTAGCGCGCTATACAAATTTTGTGATTGATTGATTGATTGATTGATGGAGGGTAAAGTAAATTGATCAAATATTCTGAAGATAATTAAAAGATCAAAGTATCAGAACATATGGATACTGATAATGAAAATAAACTAATCAGCTTAAACTATTTCTGGGATGGGAAGAAATACCTCTAATGGAGAATAGGTGACTCCCACTCGAAGGGTCTATTACTTAGAAAGGGAAAGGCTTCTTAGGTATATTCTGCAAGAAATATAACGCAGGAGTAAAATACTAGAATATGTGCATAATACATGGAGTAAATATTAAAAAGAGTGGTCTACAGTTGTGACCAACTATTTACTGTAGAGAAGATATCCGATTAATTCTGTACTGATGCTTGAGTCCAAGTCACCAAGCAAACAACAAACCCACGATGTTCTGGGAACGGTGGTCCATAAATGTGTAGCTGCAGTATAATGAGAAAAGCAGCTCACATTATGGTGCTTTTAAGGAAATCAATCTATGTATAGTGCGAGTAGCGTAATTGTCGGTATGTACCTTTATGTATGAAAATGTCCAAGTAACTTTAAAGCCCGCATATGCCACCTGACATGATCGACCAGCAGGATGCAGAAGGCCATGAGGCCCAGCAGCCTCAGAGTCATCCTGACGGAAACAGGGGATAGAGGCTGAAAGATCTGAATCATAGCCCAAATATCCCGGACCCGCTGTTCGGAAGGATAAACCTGAAACTGCGTCGTGTCCAGAAACGCTCCGATGAAGAGGAGCTTCTGAGAGGGAGTCAGGTGCGACTTCAGTTTGTTTGATGGAGTACCCCAGCGAATGCAGGAGGTCGGCCATAGTCTGGAAGTGGGAGAAGACTGCCTGGGGCGATAGGGAAGACTGGAACCCCTGGCCTACGCAGATGAGCTGCGACCATTGCCATCACTTTTGTGAACACCCGAGGGGCGCTGGTATGGCCAAAGGGGAGCCCGGTATACTGAAAATGCTCGAGGCCTACCGCGAACTGCAGGTAACGCCGATGGGACGGCAAGGCAGGGATTTGAAAATAAGCGTCCTGCAAGTCTAACACTACCATCCAGTCTCCAGGGTCGAGGGCAGACAAGACCTGAACCAGGGTCAACATTTTGAACTTCTACTTCCGAAAGAAGGGGTTGACGTCCCTGAGATTCAAGATAGGACGTAGGCCCTTGTCCTTCCTGGGCACCAGAAAGTAGTGGGAATAGCAACCACGGCCTACTTGTGGGGCAGGAACGCGCTCAATGGCTACTTTGGACAAGAGAGCCATAACTTCCTGTTGGAGGAAGACCAGATGATCCCCCGACATAGAATGGTACTGGGGTGGCATGCCTGAAGGGATAGTCTCAAAGGGGAGGGAGTAGCCCCATCGGACTATCTGCAAAACCTACCTGTCCGACGTGATGGTGCGCCAGTGGGGAAGGTAATGGCGAATCATGCCGCCAACTGGCATTTGATGGGCCCAAAAAGGTTGGACTGGACTAGGAGGGTTTGGAGGCTACTGCAGAGGGGTTGGGGGAGGGGATGGGTTGACTGGTCTGCCCGCCGGCTCCCAGAACCACGTTGGTGGTTCCCTAGTCCTCAGCGGTGCTGAGGTTGAACAGCTTGCGCTGGCCTGTGGCTCTGGAAAGAACGTGTTAGGGCACCCCTTCCGTGGCCACTAAAGGGGCGGAAAGCAGACCGTGTAGGAAAAGTGGTGGAGAGGTCCAAGGTCTTGGCCGTAGCCTGGGAGACTTGAAGTGCTTTATCGCATTTTCTGCTTTGTCGCCTAATAGGCGACGGCCATCAAAAGGCATGTCCATCAAGGTGTTCTGGACATCCCCAGAAAAACCAGGCGTGAAGGCGAAGCGCCACGGACGTTGAAATGGTCCTACCCAGTGAGTCGGCGATGTCCAGGCCACAGCGAATGGTGAACTTTGCTGTATCTCTTCCCTCAGCAACAGCACGGGAGAGCATGGCCTGGGCCTCCTCTGGACACAGAGGCAGCACTTGCGCCACTGTACCCTACACAGAGTGGGAATAACAGCCCAAGAGCCATGCGGTGTTCACCGGCCGTAGCCCTAAGCTGGAGGAAGAAAACAACTTTTTCCCAAACTGATCCAGCTTCTTGGATTCCCTGTCCGGTGGTGCGGTAGGGAATGCGCTTTTGGACGCTGAGGATGGAGTACCAAGCTCTCGGGGGAGCGGTGTTGGGAGAGGAAAGTGGGGCGCCCGGGGCCGGGCGGTGGTGTTGAGCAACCATCCTATTCACAGGAGCCCCTGTGGTAGGCCTGGACCAGGTGAACAAAAGGATGATCGTGAGGGCTTCATTAAACGTCAGCAGGGGCTCCGAAGAGCTCACTGCCAGCTGAAGCACCTCTGTCAGGAGGTTAGTCCCGACTGCCACAGTAGGTAGCACGAAGGTTAGGGCCTCGGCCACCCTGCGCAACACCACTGCATAAGACGATTCCTCCTCCGTAGCCACGGTAGGAGGAGACAACATGCCAAGGTCTGGTGAGGTGTTCAGACCACAGGCAACCCCCAGTTCCTCTCTCCAGTCTGGATCATATTCTAACTGCGCAGTGAGTGGGTCCTCAGACCCCTCACAGTCCTCCTCACTCTCCTCTGGCTGCCAAACTGGCTGAAAATGGCCAGGGTGGAATGCAGGCACAAAAGTACCCATTGGAGTCGGACGACGACGGCCCGGCTCTGTATCCGCATCGGGGTGGAAGCCGGGGTCGACGCCGGCTGGAGGTCCAGCCGGCTGCAGATGTGGTGGAAGTGGAATCACACCGGTGGAGATGTTACGAGGCCGACCAGCGCTGATCCGGATCCAGGCCTGGATTCAAGGGGGCCCTGCGGACCAGAGGCCAGAGCCGCTGGCATCGAAAGCCTAGGGCCCCCAGCTGAGTCCCCTCGGCCAGAGGTGCACCAGAGGAGTCGGGCTTGCTAAAGATGGCATGCATCGCTTCGTAAAATTGACGAAGCTGGAGGAGGAGCCTAGCGCGCGCCTAAGATGGCCGCGTAGGTGAGCAGCTCCGCCGGACGGACCTCTCACCCAGACATCCTGAAGCACTGTCTTGTGCATGCGGCATCAGAACCCCACGGCTGCCGGCTCCTGCAACTCCTGTCCCGCTGCGATATCGGGGACCGGAGCACCGCGCTGTGAAGTTCCTGGCCTCTGGAGAGCCCTAAGCCTGGGGCTCAAGTTGCTGGTCCGGCCAGCCTTGAGTTTGTCAACACCCGCGGCCGCGACAGGAAGTGCCTCGTCATTTGGAGCTCCGCCTGTCTTGTTTCGATCGGGACAACAAAGACGGCCATATATACCTAGCTGAGGTCCCCTCCGGGTTGCTCCGGTGCCGGCGGGGACTGATTGTGGGCGTGGGGCACTTGGCTGGCAGACCGGCTGTGACCTTACTGTGTGCTAGTGTCCCTGAGGCTCTGAAACGGGCCGTGAGAGCCTCGGCCGGCGTTGGGGACCGCCCCCCCGGAAGCGGACTTGGTCCTGTTGTGTTGTCGGGGGACACCGTTGGAGGACGTTGGGTACCCCTCCAGCCCCCTGGAGCTACGGATCTGGTGGCGGGGTTGAACTGGCCGCGGACCCGGCTGCCCCCGCGGCCAGAGGTGGCCGGTCCCCTTGAGAAGTGAAGGCCGCTGGCGCCAGGGTGCGAAGTGGTATTGATCGGGCTGGAGTGGAGGCGCTTGGACTGCACTCGCTTGCAGGGGCCCCGCGTGTGGATGCTGGGACGCCCCGCATGCTGACTGGGGGCGATTGACCTGGCAGTGACTGTGCCCCGGGACGCGGATTTCGGCCGCTACTGTGATTGCTGGGGGCCCCTTCCAGCTGGGCAAGCGAGAAACGAGTCGGCTGGTGAAGAGCCACGACCCCTGGGGCGGATGACGCTGCGGGGCCTTGGGGGCCATTGCACTGGCCTTGCCTGAGGTGGGCTGCTGGGGAATTCTGATTGGTGATGTGGCCCTGGGGCAAGTTTTGTGGCCGCCCCCGAGGGGAAGCTCCTGGTGCCTGTTGTCTCCATCACCTTGTTGGTGTGGCTGCTGCTTCGTATCCTTTCCCCCTCGAGGGGCTCCCTCCCGGCTCACCAGTGACTGGGTGTTGGTAGCTGGAGAGTGACCAGTGACTGTCCGGTCCATGGATTTGTCGGCCTGATAACGTCTGTTGATGGGGGGGTCTGACTGAGTGCCCGGGGTGGGGCCATCGGATTGGCCCACTATCCTGGGGCCTGGAACGCTGAGGGGCCATGCCTTTGGACATATCAACAGCGCAGCCGGGTGCGGTGGTGGTTGCTCCGCGTATAGCTAGGAGCCTTGACTGCGGCTTAATCATGGCATCCAAACCTGACACTGAGAAGCCCCAATCTCGATCCTCCAAAGGTGCTCGTTATGTCCAGGCTAACAAGCTGGACCGCTATACAACGTCTAAGGGGTCCCCACAAGACTTGAGGAAAGTGCAAGACTCTGGCAAGGAATTGCCTGGCCCGCTGGTAGAACTGACGCTTCTCGATGTTATGGCGGCTATAGATGGGGTTAGAACATCCTTTGGACAGAAGATGGAGTCGCTTGACCATAAGCTGGATACAGTCACCATCGAGGTTAACCTTATCCGGGCGGATCTCACTAAAACTAGCGAGAAGGTCAAGTCCCTGGACATTAAAACAACGAGTCTGACAGACGACGTGGCCTCCTTGCAGCTGAAAATGCAGGAGCTCAGGCGGGCTGGGGAGCTTGCCAGCCGGAAGCTCGACGACTACGAAGGGAGGGCTCGGAGAAATAACGTCCGGATAGTGAGAGTCCCCGAAACGGCAGAAGGCCCGGCCCCTGATCTATTCGTGGAGGATCTTATTCTTGACCACCTTCAGCCCAAAGGTCTGAGTAATTTCTTTACAATCGAAAGGGCGCATAGAGTCCCGGGTGGAAGGCCGAAGCCGGGGGCTCCCCCACGTCCGCTGATTGCAAGAGTACTGAATTTCCGGGATCGAGACGCTATCCTGCAGGCCTCCAGGTCGGGGGGCCCTTTGAGGTTCAAAAATGCTGATCTCTCCTTCTACCCCGATTTCACGCAGACTGTCCAGAAACAACGCCAGGGCTTCCTGGGCGTCAAGGAGAGACTCCAGGAAAGGGTTGTGAAGTACGCCATGATGTTCATGATGTTTTCGGCCCGACTGCAGATTGAGCTTCACGGGAAACTGTTTTTTTGACAATCCAGACATCGCCTCAGACTGGTTGGACACGCATCCTGGGCCGGAGCCCGAGGCACCAGGGAACATGGAGGGGGGTGAAGTGTTAGCGCAGGAACAGGAATGACTCCGGAGAAGGCCCACGGGGTGTCCGATACGTATGTCTATATTATGGCTATGGGAGATCAGCGTTATTATTGCATGGGTGTTTAGGGAGGTGGAGGGGATGTCCTTTGGAGCCGTTTTCCTCTTCACAACAATATTTAGTTAGTTGATTAGTTAGAGTATTGGGCGACAGGCACACTACAAGTTGGGGTCAGGTGCAAGCCAGGTGCAGGGTGGGGGGGGGGGGGGGGTCGAGGGGCGGGGATGTGTTTTCTTTATGTGTGGTCGTATTTGTTGGCGTGTGACTGTGGGTTTTTTTGTTGTTATTTTTTAAGCTCAGGTGACAATATTGTTGCGCTCTGTTTTCAGCATGGGTCCGATGGCGCAGAATAATCATGTTTCGGGGACGAGAGTGTTGAGCTGGAATATATATGGCTTGGGTGACAAGAGCAAGAGGGGGATGGTTAGTCAACTTATTAGGCGACACTCCCCAGATGTGATTTTATTGCAAGAGACACATTTAGTTGGGAATAAGTGCATGGCCCTCCACAGGGGAGGATACAAGTTGGTGGTGCATGCTGGATTTACTACAGGCCCCAGAGGTGTCGGTATCCTGGTTAAGAATAGGTTTCCCTTAACGGTGCAGGCCACATGGGTTGACCAATGGGGCAGGTATGCCGGTATCTCCGGACAGGTTGGGGGGCCGACGTTTACCTTTCTTTCTATCTATGTGTTGCCTGGCCTTCAGTCTGAGACCTTTCTGGATTTAAGTAATATATTTCTCACGCTGCCTCTCGTGGTCTAGCCCTGGGTGGGGATTTTAATTCAGTGGTTGATGGGGAGCTTGATCGGAGTCCACCTCGGGTGCTTAAACAGTCGCAGAGATGGCTCTCAGAATTTTTAGATACGCTGGGACTGGTGGATAGTTGGCGAGTACGTAATCCATCGTCGACGCATTACACCCATGTTTCGGCTGCACACAGCAGCCTGTCCAGGCTTGATTACCTGTTGCTCCCTGCGGCGATGGTGTGCATGATCCAAGAAGTGCAATATCTTGGTCGGGGTATCTCTGACCACTCCCTGCTGTGGCTTTCCCTTACCCTTGCTATCCCAACAGTGGGTATAGTGGCTCCCATTGGTGCCTGGCGTTTGAAAGACCCTGCCATTAAGAAGGAGATTCTCCGGATGTCAGACTGTTATTTTATGGAAAACAAGGGATCGGTAGATTTTGCACAGTCCCTCTGGGAAGTGTACAAAACAGTCGCCAGAGGTGAACGGCTGTCTCTGGTGTCAGGGAAGAAAAGAGCGGGCCACGCAGATGTGGCACGGAAAGAGGCGGAAGTTATTCTCCTCGAGGAGAAGGTAACTAGGTCACCCACACAGGCGGGGCGTCATTTGTTGCAGCTCCAGGAGGAGGAGTATAAGAACCAAGTCAGGAATAGAGCGGTGGCTCAGCACAACGCTGTCCAGAGCCGTATCTATGAACATGGGGATAAAGCAGGGAAACTGATCGCATGGCTTGAGCACGTGGAACGTGCACCTAGGCTAGTACCTGAGCTGGAAGGGCCAGAGTCACGTAGGATCACAGAGCCACAGGCTGTGGCAGATGAGTTTTCTGATTACTACCGGAAGGTTAATGCGGCTGGTAGTGACTACTCGGAAACCGAAAATGCCGACCTGATTAAGGATATAGTTATGCCACGTCTGACGGAGGAAGACTGGAGCTTCCTCTACTCGGCTTTGTCCGACGAGGAGGTGGCTCAGGCTATTAGGCAGCTACGGTCGGGTAGGGCGACCGGCCCTAACGGGATACCCATTGACTTTTATAAGCTGAATGTCAATAAACTTGCTCCTCACATCCGTGCTTTGTTCGCAGAAAGTAAGGAAAAGGGGGTACTCCCCTATGATCAGCGGGTAGCCTACATAGTGGTCATACCCAAACCAGGCAAGCCCACAACACAATGTCCCTCCTATAGGCCATCTAACTCCTCAATGCGGAACCTAAGATACTTGCGAAACTCTTAGCCACCAGATTGATCAAGGTGATTACCACCCTGATCCTCCCGGACCAATCCGGGTTCACGCCGCGTCGTAACACGGCGCTCAATTTTTCGGAGGTTGCATGGAATCCTTGGCGGCTCCTCAAAAATCCATGAGCCAACTGTGTTGGTATCTCTTGATGCCACAATGGCCTTTGATAGGGTGGAGTGGGGATATTTGTTCGCTGTGTTGGCCAAGCTGGGCTTTTTTTCAGATGAATATATCGGTTGGGTGCGCCTGCTGTATGCGAACCCTCTGGCTAGAGTGGTCGTCAATAATTGTAAGTCCAGTGACTTTGCGTGGGGGAGAGGGACCAGGCATGGGTGCCCGCTGTCTCCACTGCTCTTCGCGCTCGCCATGGAGCCGCTGGCGGCCTGGGTCAGATGGGATAGGTCGATACGGGGTTTGCGGTGGACGCCTGACTGGGAAGAGAAGATCTCCCTGTATGCTAATGATGTCCTGCTCTATCTCACGCACCCAAAGGAATCCTTTTGCAACTTCCTTGATGTGCTTGTAGTTTTTGGCCGCTATTCTGGATTATCCATTAACTGGACGAAGTTGAGGCTTTTCGTGTTGGTGGGTGACCCGCCGGTGATCCCCGAGACTCGGACACGCCGGTGATCCCTGAGACTCGGACACACAGGATTCCCCTTGACCCCACTGTTTGATTGTCGCTATTTGATCCTGTATTGAGTTAATCTGATCCATGCTTTGGAATTGATTGCATTCCCTGAGAGCTCATTTTCTTTTGTAGTCAAGTCAAGTCAAGTCAGAGAATTTATATAGCGCACTACATACCCAGAGGGTCTCAAGGCGCTTAGAAAGGGGAGGAGGATTACTTGTCAAATATCCACGTTTTAAGTTGCTTTCTGAATGCTAGATGGTTCTGGGTAAGGCGAAGGTAAGCGGGGAGTGAGTTCCATGTTTTAGCAGCCAGGTATGAGAAGGATCTGCCTCCCATGGTGGTCTTATTGATGCGAGGTACAGTGGCGAGGGCATGGCTGGAGGAACGTAGTTGGCGGGAGGGGGTGTAGAAGGACAGTCGTGAGTTGAGGCATTCGGGACCGATGTCGTAGAGTGATTTGTGTGCGTGGGTTAGCAGTCGGAAAGTGATTCTCTTATTGACGGGTAGCCAGTGGAGGTCTTTCAGGTGACCAGAGATGTGTTCGTTGCGCGGGATGTCTAATATGATCCTGGCTGAGGCGTTTTGGATTCGTTGGAGTTTCTTCTGGAGTTTAGCGGTAGTACCTGCGTAGAGGGTGTTTCCGTAGTCCAGTCGGCTCGTGACCAGAGCATGGGTGACTGTTTTCCTTGTTTCGGTGGGGATCCAGCGGAATGTTTTTTTGAGCATGCGAAGAATGTTGAAGCAGGATGAGGATACGGCGCTGACTTGTCTGTTAATTGAGAGTGAAGAATCCAGGATGACGCCTAGGTTCCGTGCGTGGTTTGTCGGGATGGGTGCTTTTCCAAGGGCTTCCGGCCACCAAGAGTCGTCCCATGCAGAGGGGGATGTACCTAAGATGAGGACTTCTGTTTTGTCTGAGTTCAGTTTCAGACGGCTTTGTTTCATCCATTCGGCAACTTCTTTCATTCCTTCGTGTAGGTTGGTTTTGGCGGTGCTGGGGTCATTGGTGAGAGAAAGGATTAGTTGAGTGTCATCCGCGTAAGAGATGATGTTGAGGTTGTGTTGGCGGGCGATGGCCGCGAGGGGGCTCATGTATACGTTGAAGAGGGTGGGGCTGAGTGAGGATCCTTGTGGTACGCCACAGATGACTTCAGTGGCCTCGGACTTGAATGGTGGGAGGCGGGCTCTCTGGGTTCTTCCGGTGAGGAACGAGGTGATCCATTCAAGTGCTTTTCCTTGTATTCCGATGTTATTGAGGCGTTGTATTGTCATATTGTTTAATAAAAAGAAATTAAAAAAAAAAAAAAAAATTGACAAAGCTGGGCATGGGTCGCTCCTGATCCGGAGATGGGAAGGCTGGAGTCGACCCAGAAGGCTCCACAGGCGGAGCAGCTCGAGTGGCACCACCTGCACCCTTCGTCGCGTTGGCCAACAGACATGGGGAAGTCGAAGAGCGACAATGCTTTTTTGACTTCTTCTTGTTCGTTGACTTACCTGACCCCAAGTGTGAAGACTTCGATGAGGAGTGATAATGGCTCCGCGATCAGTCCCGTGACCTACCACGCGACCCGGAACTCGAACGATGTGGAGCCAACTGCCGGGCTTCGAGGAGCTTTCAGGACTGCTCACACATAGACTTCGGGGCCATGGTCCAGCAGTCGGAGCACGACTTGGGGTCGTGGTCGCTCTCCAGGCAGTAGAGGCACACGAGGTGCCGATCCATCACCGACATCAGTAGAGAACAGGAACCGGAGACCTTGAAACCGGGCATCCCTCGCTCACGAGGAGATGATGTAAGACTCCAAAAGAAGTTGACAAAAAGTCAGTCAAAAATTGACTGGGGGTACCGCGCTCTCCATATCTGCGCTTGCTGGCCCGGGAAAAGAAAGAACTGAAAGTAACTTCCGCAACGTCATCCTGGCGACCGCGACACAGATGACGGATGCAGAGTCGACCGACGCACAGGGATACTGCTGACGAAAACCTTTCTGGATACAGTCTGACAACTAGGGAATATTCTAAGGTAAGGAATCTATAACTAACTGTTTCTTTCAGATACATGTGAATAAGCGATTGATGAATTTTATAGAGAACAAGAATCTCTTACACAAGACCCAATCAGGGTTCCGTGCTCAATATAGCACGGAATCAGCTCTGCTATGGGCCTCTGAATCTTAAACTCCTGGATGATAGTGGCAAAAAGGCAGCAATGATAATGCTAGGCTTACGTGCAGCATTTGAAACAGTATCCTATGGCCTTCTGAGGTGGCTGGCTTCCTTTCTTCAAAATCGTACCTTCCAGTAATAAACGACCTTTCTCTTCTGAGGTTTTATCGTTGCGGTAGAAGGTGACCCAGGGCCCTGCTTTGAGCCCTACGCTAGTTAATCCTTATATGCACCCCCTTGCAGAGGTCGCCAAGCGACACGATGTTTAACATCATGTCATATGCAGATGACACACAGCTGATCATCACTCTATCATGGGATGAGGGAGTTGCTGCAGCTCGGTTCAGACCTTGTCTGGCTGAACTTGCAGAATGGGTGGATCAAAGCTGCTGAATGCCAGCAAAACTGAGGTTCTCATCCTGGGTAAGCAGCCCTCGATCTGGTCCTCCACTTAGTGGCCAGATGTATTGGGTCCTGTACCGGATCTTAAGGCAAAAGTGAAGAACATGGGGATCTGGTATGATGTGACTTTAACAATTGACTTGCCTGGCGGGGAAGTGTTTTGGCATTATTAAACTTTTTAACAAAATCCTCGGCCTCCTCCCCAAAGCGAACAGGAAAACAATAGCCCATGCCCTGGTTATGTTCAGGATGGGCTATTGTAAGGTATTATACATTGGTGCTATGCAAGGAAGCCTGCAACAGCTTCAAAGAGTACACAATGCAACTGCTCAACTACATCTAAATCTCTCTAGGCATTATCCCTCGAGACCTGCTCTTGCTAAACTGCACTGGCTCCCTGTGAACAAAAGAGTTTCCTTCAAAGCCTTGTGTTGGTGCATTTATTCCCTCCGGTGAGGCCGTACCAGCCTAATAGAAGACTTAGGTCGGCCAGAATGGTGCTCTTGCTGTGGTCCCTAGCATTAAAAGAGCACACATGGGAGGACGTTCTTTTAGCTTTTTAACCCCAAAATTATGGAACACTCATCCCACTTATCTGAGACGGGAATGCCCAAAAATCATTTTTCGATAGAAACTCAAGACATATATCTTAAGAAAGATCCAGGGTCTGTAATTGAGTGGTCTGCTTTGCGTGTACCTTTTCTTTTGGGCTTACTTTTTAGCCCTTTCTTCTTATGATTAGTTAGTCTGGATGATTCCCCTTTTACTCAAAGTGTGGTAGAAAATATGAGCCGTAGAAGCCTCTGAGAGGAGTAAAATTCAAAGTCTTTTCACTTCATTAGCTCGTCACCAGTTCATGTGTGGTGGATAGGTGGTACATATTACAATGTTAAACAGGCACATTTTGTAAGTAATGTTTTAATGTTTCCAAATAGGATTTTCAGCTTGACAAGGCCGAATAATTGAAATATATGAATCCATGAAAGACCCAAGGCTGGAGGGAGTAATACATTTTTCCATCTTGCTTTCTATTATCAGCAGAAAGAAATGCAATTGATGGTTTTTGAGGGGTGCTGTGGACAAGAGAGATTATGCAGAAACCCTTAAATGTATAATAATGTGACAAACTTGACCTGCCACTGTATGTCTGAATCTGAATAGGAAGTAATAGACCGAACCTCGCTTACAAGTTCTGCGGAAATGGGACGGGCAATTACCACAGCCGGGAAACACCATTGCCCCAGGTTGAGGTATTTACAGTGTGTGATAAACACCATCTATTCTGAATTTTCAATTTAAAAATAGGTATTAATAGCACAATCAATACTTGAAACATTAAATTCCATGTCGTACCTTTTTTCAGTCATTTTCCCTGGATAAAATTCAGTGGTCTGACCTGCCGAAATAGGTCGCTAAAACTCCAGTGGTATGATAATTATCAAACAACTTGGTATTCTGATCCATGGCCAAACTTTTGTTTGTGCAAGGGTCAGAATTTAGGCTTGAACTTGAAAGCAGGGCCTAGGTGTCTCAATAAAGCAATAATGAGACGCAGGTCATCCATGTACGGAAATAAACATGCAAGGTTTCAATTCCCCGAGCTTTCTTCACTCAAAAACAAAATAAAGACAATAACAAAAATATGGGTGTGGTGGCCTTTTTACAACACAATGTAATCGGGAAGAAGGGGTAAAAAAAAAAATATAAAGGAAAAAAGGAATAAGCGATTAGAGATTACAATATGCCTCAACAAATTTATTCTGCAATAGCAATAAACGGTGAAAATCTGTCTCACACATGTAAGATATATTTGTCAAAGTATTTAAGACTATTAATGGGATCATTTAGTCCATGCTCAATATCATTTGAAAAGTAGCACAATTAAAGTGTGAGAGGTAATTCCAATCAGGTGGATGGTACCTTCTGTAACAGGCGATAGCTAGAATCACTTCCTCGACACAAGGATTCATCCAACAAAGCTTTCAATCTTTCCGCAGAATCCTTGCTCTTCGAATGCAGGTATCCAAGCGCCTTCACAAACACTGGATCAAGCTCGGAATTGACTGCAACCGCCATCGTGACTGAAACAAAATCGGAGTCATTACTTGTAACATGCATCTTGAAACAGGATGACCTTTGGGGAATTAACTTTATAATCAACTTTCTTGAAGAATAGGTCACAATGTGCGAGCAGATCTACTAGAGACAAGAAACCACAAGCATTGGAAATGCAATAGGTCTCGCACCATTAGAGTTAGTGCTTTTAGAATTGTTTATGGGTTTTTTTTGTAAATGTTTAGCATTTTTGTTTCCTGTAGCCAATGCTAAAGAATTACAAATAAAAAAAGCCATAAACATTTCTTAAAGCTCTAACTGAAATGGTCTGAGACCTATTGCACTGTGTGAGGGTGAGTGAGGGTGAGTGAGGGTGAGAGTGGGTGAGGGTGAGGGGTTGAGGGTGAGTGAGGGTGAGGGGTTGAGGGTGAGTGAGGGTGAGTGAGGGTGAGTGAGGGTGAGTGAGGGTGAGTGAGGGTGAGTGAGGGTGAGGGTGAGCGAGGGTGAGGGTGAGTGAGGGTGAGGGGTTGAGGTTGAGGGTGAGGTGTTGAGGGTGAGGGTGAGTGAGGTGTTGAGGGTGAGTGAGGGTGAGGGTGAGTTAGGGTGAGGGGTTGAAGGTGAGTGAGAGTAGTTGAGGCTGAGTGAGGGTGAGTGAGAGTGAGGGTGAGTGAGGGGTTGAGGGTGAAGGTTTGAGGGTGAGGGTGAGGGGTTGAGGGTGAGTGAGGGTGAGGGGTTGAGGGAGGGTGAGTGTGGGTGAGGGTGAGTGAGGGTGAGGAGTTGAGGGCGAGTGAGGGTGAGGGTGAGTGAGTGTGAGGGGTTGAGGGTGAGTGAGGGTGAGGGTGAGTGAGGGTGAGGCTGAGGTGTTGAGGGTGAGTGAGGGTGAGTGAGAGGTTGAGGGCGAAGGGTTGAGGGTGTGAGGGTGAGGGGTTGAGGGTGAGTGAGGGTGGAGGGTGAGGGGGTGAGGGTGAGGGGGTGAGGGTGAGGGTGTGAGGGTGTGGGGTGAGAGTGTGGGGTGAGAGTGAGGGGGTGAGGGTTAGGGGGTGAGGGTTAGGGGGTGATTGTTAGGGGGTGTGAGCGTTAGGGGGTGTGAGCGTTAGGGGGTGTGAGCGTTAGGGGGTGTGAGGGTGATTGTGAGTGAGGGGGTGTGAGGCTTCGGGTGTGTGACGTTGCGTGAGTGTGAGTGTGTGTGAGGGTGAGTGAGGGTGTGAGAGGTGTTGTTATGCAGAGGGTGTGTGACGGTGTGTGAGGGTGAGGGTGTGTGAGGGTGAGTGTGAGTCATTGTGAGGTGTTGAGGGTGAGTGAGGGTGAGTGAGGGGTTGAGGGTGAGTGAGGGTGAGGGTGGGTGAGGGTGAGTGAGGGGTTGAGGGTGAGTGAGGGTGAGGGTGGTTGTGGCTGAGGGTGAGGTGTTGAGGGTGAGTGAGGGTGAGTGTGAGTGAGGGTGAGGGTGAGTGTGGGTGAGTGTGAGGTGTTGAGGGTGAGTGAGGGTGAGTGTGGGTGAGGGTGAGTGAGATTGAGAGTGAGTGAGGGGTTGAGGGTGAGGGGTTGAGGGTGAGTGAGGGTGAGGGGTTGAGGGTGAGTGAGGGTGAGTGAGGGTGAGGGGTTGAGGGTGAGTGAGGGTGAGTGAGGGTGAGGGTGATGGGGTTGAGGGTGAATGAGGGTGAGGCGTTGAGGGTGAGTGAGGGTGAGTGTGGGTGAGGGTGAGTGAGGGTGAGGGGTTGAGGGTGAGTGAGGGTGAGTGTGATGATGATCTCATAGATGTGTCTCTGGGAAGGGTGCCTGGTTACCTCACTGGTAGATAGGGCGCTCAATGATACCATGTACTCATCACCTGGCTAAGCTACGTCGCACAGTGCCCTGCGACACCTACTGCACACCCTCACCCCGCGCAGCAGTGAACTGAAAGAATTTGCTGCAGTGGGGGTCAGAGCAGAAAGTCAAAGCATGCCGCCCGCGGCTGACGGGAGCGGCGCTAGCACCTCTGCATGTGCCGTGGAGGAAAATGCCTGCTGAAGGGGGTGAGCAGTACTACTGGCAGGCCGTTCCCAGAGTATGGGTGAAAGAAATCTGTGCCCCAAGAGGTGTATGCCAGCAAGGTACGTTCCCAACCCAAGCGGAAACGAAGACCACAGAAAAGTAGCGAGATCTGGGAGTTTCCAAAAAGCAACTCCTGCCCCTTCTCCCCACGCAGCGTGGGTAACGAGCGATACAGCGACGGGGCGAGGAGGGAGACAGACGATGGGCCGGTATAGCAGCACGAGTGGCACAGGAAGACGAAACAACGCCTGCCATTCCTGACGCCGCAGTGGAAGGCCAAATTGCTGGGGGGTAGGGCAGGGGAGGGGGCGGAGCGGGGAGAGGGAACAGACGGAGGGAAGGCCAGATAAGGGGAGGGGGGAGGAGAGTAGGAGGAGGAGAGTAGGGGAGGCACGGCCTAGCGGCCGTGCAATCAAGAAGTGAGGAGGCGGGAGAGTAGGCAAGGCAGGCGGCTGGGTGGAGGGGGGAGGAGAAATGCGACGGACATGGCAGGCAGGGGAGGGGGCGGAGCGGGGGTGTGGGAGGAGTGCGGGAACAGACGGCGAGGGGAGGAGAGTAGGAGGAGGAGAGTAGGGGAGGCACGGCCTAGCGGCCGTGCAATCAAGAAGTGAGGGGGCGGGAGAGTAGGCGAGGCAGGCGGCTGGGGGCATGTGCACGTGCTTTTAAGCTCAATGCGCATGCGCATTGAGCTTAAAAGTCACGGGCACTGCAAGGAATCGCCACGATTCCTTGCAAGTTGGACAAAGAGTGGATAAGCCACCATAGTCTCGCTTGCTCGATGCGCATGCGCATCGACAGGCGAGACCTAAAAAAAGGGTATGTGAGCTCTACCCATTCTCCACACATACCATGCCATATTAAGGGCAGACATTTTCCATGTGAAGCCCAGTGACCAGATTTTTATCCCTAAACGTGTATCAAGTATTTATTGAAATGGAAGCAAAATAACTTAAAACACATCTAAATTCTATAGAACAAATTATCCTAAGGACAAAAGCCAAATTATATTTGTATCTAAAATCATTATCTCATCATTACAGCCTTCAACATTAAAAGACATTTGCATTAAGCGGGGTTAGACAGTGAAAGATGTACACACAGCAGTTTGCCTCTCCTCTCTTATACAAAAAGTACCAGTCATATATGGACAGCAAGATTCTTGAATGACAACATTTTTCAGTGTAATAGGGAGAAAGTTGCCAATAACAACATTTTCAAGTTGGCTAACATTTTATTCCGGCTCTTATTAAGAGGGCAAATCTCCCTGAGAGATAAATGGCAATCTCCACAAAGTATCACATCTGGTCCATTAACAGCTGACCCGAGCTACCCACATTTCAAATGCTTGCAGGTCACAACCCACTTCAAAACAGATGCAAAATCGGATAGGATATCGGGATCTACAACTCCATCCGCCTGCCCTTTCAGTAAGGTCAAAAACAAAAACAAGCCTTCTGTAGGGAAAGGTTTAATTGTACATGGAATGCTTTTACTTGCTTTTCTAATGTGATCAGTGAAATAATGAAGAAAATAGATATTGCAGACCTGCCGCCCTAATCACATCCCTCCAGCATTTCGATCTCTCGTCCGGAAGTTTACAGAGCTTCCACTTAAGTATCAGGCAGACAGCTGTTGTGCACTAGTGAGACTTAAGTCAGGCTCTCTTTATGATCCCTGTCCTATTGCCATACTGAAATCCTTGGCTATGGTTAATGAAAATGGATGACCCCCATCAAAATCTCTTACGGCAGGCATTGTGCTACATTTCTGTAAGAAAGACTTAATAACTCTCCCTCCGAAGATGGCTGATCTGGATCCAGGGCAAGCATCAATCTGCGACCTATATTCCCAAGAACTATACAGCACCACTTGACCAAGTGACCCTCCTTGTGACCTTGGAGGGTGCTGGGCAGGACTCCAGCTGGACACAGCACCGATACAAGCCCGTCTGCGTCCGTCCGCGCCTGGACCACGCCCAGTGCCAGACCCCCTAGACCCCGCGCACGCCACAACGCCAGACTCCGATACGACGCCAACACCATCCACGCCCTCAACACCGGCCGAGACTATCACTGCTTCCAGGCAGCCCCGAAACGCACCCACGGACCCTTCTCCTGCCACACCTGCAACTTCACATGCGACAGAACCACCAAACCTCCAAGGACCAGACCCAACCACCTCCGCTGCATACTCCTCAACACCCGCTCCGCACGCAAACACGACATTGAGCTCTGGGACCTCCTCGACATCTCCGCCCCAGACGTCGCCTTCCTGACCGAAACCTGGTGGAACGAATCCTAAGCACCTGACATCGCCATAGCCATCCCGGACGGCTACAAGATCTCCCGCAGAGAACGGAATTGGAGAGGGAATAGCCATCGTCCACAGGTCCACCCTCCAGGTCCACACCCTCGCAGACAACTCCCTCAACTCCGCCGAACACCTTCACTTCCGGATCCGCACCGACCCAAACACCACCCTCAGAGGAACACTGGTTTACAGACCTCTCGGTCCCCGGGCCCTCTTCAGTGACTCAATCGCCGACCTCGCCAGTACCCACGCACTCGCCTCCATGGGCTACATCCTCCTCGGGGACCTGAACTTCCACCTAGAGAACAACAATGACACCAACTCCGCCACCCTGATCGACAACCTTGGCCTCCGACAAATCATCACCGAACCCACCCACGCCCCCGGCCACACGCTCGACCTGGTCTTCTCCACAAGCACCCAAATCGCCTTCAACCACACCACCGAACTCCAATGGACCGATCACCGCTGCATTCACTTAACCTTCAAGAAACCAACCACGCACCACGCACCACCACACCCAACAGCTCCCTCGCCGCTGCTGGAGCAAAGTCCCTGAAGACCAGCTGACCTTCACCCTCGCCCAGAACCCACCCACCGACCCCACCGACATAGACGCCCCAGCCCGAAACTTCAGACAGTGGATCGACGACTGCGCCAACACCCTCGCCCAAGAAACCCTCCTTCAACCACTCCAGCAAGAAAGCCGCCTGGTTCACCAAAGAACTCCAGACCTCCAAACGCACTTGCCGGAAGCTGGAGAAGAAATGGCTCCACGACCACATACCAGACAGTCACACAGCTCACAAGGACGCCATCCGCAGACATCACCACCTCATCAGAACAACCAAGAGATCTTCCTTCAAAACCTGGCTGGACAACAACGCACACAACAGTAAAGAGCTTTTCAACATAGTGAAGGAACTCTCCAACCCCAGCGCCAACAACGACAATACCCCGTCCTCGCAAGAACTGTGCGACTCACTGGCCACCTTCTTCCATCGTAAGATCGCTGACATCCACAACAGCTTCAACACCTCGACCACCCAGACTACGGCAGACCCCACCCAGAACGCCACCTGAACCAACCAGCTGACCTCATGGTCCTACGTCAACAACGATGAGACACGCAAGATCATGAACTCCATCCACTCAGGATCACCGTCAGACCCATGCCCACATCACGTATTCAACAAAGCAGACACAACAATCGCCACCCAGCTATGGGAGGTCATCAACATTTCCTTCGACACAGCGACATCCTGAATAGCTGGAAGCACGCCAAAATCAACGCCCTTCTCAAGAAGCCCAAGGCGAACCCCAAAGATCTCAAGAACTTCCGGCCCATCTCCCTGCTCCCCTTCCCGGCGAAGGTCATCGCGAAAATCGCCAACATACAGCTGGCCCGCCATCTCGACGACAACAACATCCTAGACCCATCCCAGTCCAGATTCAGACGAAACCACAGCACTGAGACAGCTCTCATCGCAGCCACAGACGACATCAGACGCCAACTAGACAACAGCAAAACTTTTGCCCTTATTCTCCTGGACCTGTCAGCCGCCTTCGACACGGTCTGCCACCGCACTCTAAGAACACGCCTCCAAGAAGCTGGAATCCAGAAGAAGGCCCTGGACTGGACCACGTCCTTCTTCTCCGGCAGAACCCAGCGAGTCCGCCTCCCACCCTTCCACTCCTAAGCCACTGACATCATCTGCGGCATACCCCAGGCCTCATCCCTCAGCCCGACCCTGTTCAACGTCTACATTGTCCCCCTCGCACAAGTGGCCCGCCAGCATAACCGGAACATCATATCCTACGCCGAAGACACCAAGCTCATCCTCTCCCTCACCAAGGACCCACACAACGCCAAAACCAACCTCCACGAGGGAATGAAGGCCGTCGCCGAGTAGATGAGGAACAGCCGCCTGAAGCTGAACTCGGACAAGACGGAAGTCCTCATCCTCAGCCCCACCCCATCTGCATGGGACGACTCCTGGTGGCCGACCACACTGGGAACAGCTCCAACACCCATGGACCACGCACGCAACCTAGGATTCATCCTCAACTCCTCCCACTCCATGTCAAAGCAGGTCAGTGCCATCTCCTCCTCCTGCTACAACACCCTCCGCATGCTTCGCAGGATCTGCAAGTGGATCCCAACCGAAACTAGAAGAACAGTGACCCAGGTCCTCGTCAGCAGCAGGCTGGACTACGGCAACGCACTCCATGCAGGAATCCCGGTCAAACACCTGCGACGACTGCAACGCATCCAAATTGCCTCCGCCAGGCTGATCCTCAACGTTCTCTGCCGCAGACACATCACCCCCCACCTGAGAGACCTGCACTGGCTCCCCGTCAACAAGAAGATCACCTTCAGGCTCCTCTCCCACACACACAAAGCACTCCACATCACCGGACCAGACTCAACTTTCACACCCCCGCCCGCCAGCTCCGCCAGCCTCTCCCTTGCCGTCGTTGCACGCATCCAATGGACAACCTCCAACGGCAGATCCTTCTCCTTCCTCGCCGCCGAGACCTGGAACACCCTCCACACCCATATGCGGAAGACCCAAGACCTGCTCACCTTCAGAAGGCTCCTCAAGACCTGGCTCTTCGACCAGTAGCAGCCCCGCCCTCAGCACCTTGAGACCCTCACGGGTAAGTAGTGCGCTCTACAAATTCCTTGATTGATTGATTGATTCTAAATGCCAACAGTGATGACCTTAATACTAGGGATATAAATCTTCTCTCTTGCCTTCTGTTATTACACGTGTCTGCTGCCTTCAACATGGTCAACCTTTCCATGTTAATCAAACATTTGGCAGGAATTGGACTGGCACATAGGTCCCTTAACTGGTAGTTTGTCTTTTTATTGGCTGCACTCAGGTATAGCCCTTCCTCCTTTTGGTTTCACAAAGATTAAATTGTGCTGTGGGGTTTGCCAGACATATGGGGAGAGAAGTTGGCCTAACGGCTACGGCGGTTGACCTCGAGTCTGGGGAACTGGGTTAGAGTCTCTGCAATCACGCTGAACATCCTGTGATTCTGGGCATATCACTTAATCTCCTGTGCCTAACAAAAATGAATGTGTCCTCATGTAATGCAACTAGTGCTATGTAACGCACTCGGATACCCAATTCGGGTCAAGTTCGCGCTATATAAAACTCTGTAAAATAAAAAATATATATAATGAAAAAATATGCTTTTTTGTCAATCCTTTTTAACATCTATGTTTGGACTCTTTGGGGAACTAATCAGGACATACAGCTTCTCCGTTCTGTCTTATGTATCTGAACTAGTGTGGTTAAACAATGTGTCCTCTAATAAGATCTTGCACCTCAAGGACTGCCTTGCCACCATTTGGGACTGGATGTCATCCAATTTCTTGAAACTGAATGGTGGTAAGGTTGAGACCATGATAATAGTTGTAGTCCACTGTGTCCAATAGGACGGTTTTGGCTAACCTTCTTGTGTAAATATTTCTGTTCCTGGCTCTAAAGTTAAGAACCTTAGGGTGTGGTTTGAACAAGTACCTTTGTCTGTCAGAGTTAGAAAGCACGGACCATCTGCATTTGGTTTCTTTACACAGCGAAGAAGATTTAGCCTTTTCTTCCAATGGGGAAATATGCCATAGAGTTTCCTATCCTGATCCCAGTGTGATCAGGCTATGCTTTAAACTATAGGCTTTCTGATAATCCAGGGCATGGAAGTACTGGAGTTTCACAAGTTTGTGTTTCACATGTATCAGCACTTGATGCTCGCTTCACTGGTTCCCCATTAAACATGCATCTAATATTAAATTCCGTGTGTGGTTTAGCGAGCACACCAGCTCAAAGTTGCTATCCAAACTACTGATTTGTCTTGCCCCCACTAAATCTCTTAGATCAGGTTCTCTTTTTTTCGCAGATGCCCCGATGTTACAACAAGGAATGAATAAGAGAAGATCCCCCTCCCCCCCAGGAATCAAGGTTCTGGAATGCCCACCAGGTCCATCTTCATCAAACTAATAATTACACACTTTTCAGGAAAGATCTCAAAATTGCTCTGGTCTGCTAAATCTTGAGCTCTCTCCATCTATCCCTCTCACATCTGTCTATTTTTATAGTTCTTGACCCTAGTGCCACGATGCCCTTGGGCAACTGTCTAAGCTTTACTTATATAAAACTAAAACAAAACAAATTCTGGACCTTTGATTTGACCAATCCCATCTCTGAGAAGAGGGAATACAAGAGTTGTGTTTTTTAAAAGTTGATTAGTAACATGGCCAGCTTTTTTTGCATTTAAAACCATTTAGCAGTTTGGTTCCAAACTCAAAGCCCTGCATTTATACCCAAATGTCTAATGTACTTACAATTAAGTGTTTCATATTTACGGATTTGCACATTTGATTTAGTAGTGATACTATTTACTTAATAGAACACTTTTTTGTACACATGTTTCAGTGTTAAAGACTTTATTTTTCTGTGATATGATTCTAATAATTGCCTTTCTGGTTGATGCTTTGATGTTGCCTGCAGAAAAGTTTGAGATAGGTTTCCAGATTCCTCCCCAAAGTAATTTTGAATTCCTTTATTATTCCTTGGATGCGTCAGGATAATGTAAAATAACCAAGGTTTGGAATTAACGGAGGACCTAAAAACATCACTGATCAATCTGATTCACGAGTGACCCGAAGTAAACATGGGTTCAGATGAAGGATGTTCTGGCTGATGTAAAAGTTAACAGGTTAGCAATAAAGAAGTAATACTGATGTAGGAAGGTAGTAAAATAGAATACGATAGAAGAATAAACTAAAATCCCATTTAACAATGTATCTCAAAATAGCGGGTAAAAGGAGGATCTTTTTACGCTGCCATTCAACAAGGAAGGAGAAGCAGAGGTGGGAAAGTACATGTTCATAAATGAAAATGTTCTCCCTTAACAGAAGAACCATATTTCACATACCCTTCGAGTCATGTTCCCAAGAAAGAGTTTTGGTGGTAGTTCATTCCCGAAAACAGCACATCCTGTAACCCTGTTGTAATTTTCTGATTTGTCTTTTTTGAATCTGGTTACCTATAGAAGGATAATATTCTTTTTCAGTCTATTCCAATAGTGCCAAATTTCATATTTCACCCGGTGATTCAGACTTCTGCAGAACCCCTTTCCTTCTATCACTGCACCCAACCCCCACCCCTCCCTTTTTGCTCGTCTCACCAGGTCTTCTTGTGGAATGAGCATCTCTCAGCTTCTAGGAGACCTTTGGTTTTACCCATTGTAGTTGATCTACAAAAATGGCCCACGGTATCAGGCCTATTCTAGACTTCTACAACTTGAAACATTGCTCCTTGTGAACAGATTAAAATCTGGAGGAGTTCCATCAAGAGAATTGACCAGCATATCTACAGCTCCAAGATACCTAGTTCTGTGTCTCCGTCAAGGAAGCCTCAATACATCAATGCTTTTTTTGTGCAGTTTGAAATTGCACAAACTCAGCAGAGGGCATTGGAGCACTTTACATGAGCATCAGATTATATTACACAAGGTCAGATTCAGAGTTCTGACACCAGGACTTAAACCTGGTCCTCAGTTCCAAAGTTAACAGCTCTGGCCATTAAGCCACATAGCCTTCACCGATGGGCATCAATATCAATACAGACGCCACCTATATCACCCGAATTTGGTTTTAACGGGAATTCCAAATCTGTTCTCTCTAGTGGTCTCCCATCATTGCTTGTAGGGAGTTCACAGATAAGCATAGCTTGCTAACCAGTTCATAAGAACAGTCGCTGTAAGAAGGTTGGCAAAGACCTAGAGTTGGTATGTAACCATCTTGAGAGTTTCGGCTTTTCCATGAATGTTGAGAAGTCTTGTCTCATCCTGTGCCTGGTAATATTATAGACACAGTTAAGAGGTACACTGTGGCCAGAGAACAGCAGCAGAAACAATTACCCGCTTCACATTAACCTCACAAAAACATCAACAAGGCAGTTCGCCTGAAAAGAAAATGTGAGATGTGCAGCTCATCTATCCCTTCATAAGGACCAACAGTGAGAGCCACAATTGAAGATTGTTAGTACAATCAAAATAGTGCCATCTCCCTCTGGGTGGCTTGCTCAGTCAAACATAGCAAAACGTCAACACTTTTAGTCATAAAATGAATGATAATAACTGGTTAATCGCTGTGCTGATGGTGCACTTACTGCCGGCAACTGAACACTAAATTCAACTGAAGCAGGCGGCTGTGTTCCTAGGGGCATTACTTCCTTTTCTGAAGGATAAAGGTATTTAAGTCGTACCACACACTGCAGCAGTAACCTCTGAACAAGCAGGATGCAACAGCATCAACTAGAAATGCAGCTTTAGGGACTAGGAATTTTAAAACCATATTATTCTAATGGCCTTTCATCTAGATTAGAAAACAATAACGAAGCAGACAGCGTGCAGCTGCACCATGCACTTCATGGTTGGCCAATCAATCTATTATCCAGACACCCGTAATCAAATTTGGGTGCTCTAGACTGATCTGTCCGAGAAGGAAGACAATACTCAATGATCTCAGTTTATATTTGAGATTGGGGTAGGAGGGCAGTCCTTATGCCCTTCTGCCAACTCACTTAACCCAGAGGACTCTCTAATACGGAACAATTTCTAAAACATAGAAAGGCTACTTGGTCTGTTTAGGCTAAGAAAGATTTGGTTTTTGAACTAGATTCTGCACTCCAACAACTTCATCAACCTTCCAAATCTCTCAATTCTGCAAGATTAATGGGACGGGATTTGATTAACTGTGCCTACCTCCTATTGCTGAGAGAACCCGGTTCCTGAAAAACGACAGCATGAACACCTGGGATTGCAAGAAATAAATAGTGTGGCTAGAAAAGATTTTAAGCAGAGGATATGAGAGCAAATGGATATACTTTTGTCACTGGGCTCCTGAACACCAGCATAATATTTTAGATGATTTAGCATTCATGACATATTTAGCTAGTTCCAAAGCTATAGTGTTCTCGCTTACAAACATTAATTCTCATCTATTGCTGAATATCACGATAGGCCTAGAAATGGTTACTCCTTAAACAATAATGCACTTGGAAGGTAGTCTTCTCCACTTATATAATTTAATCAGGGATCCTGATCCCAATGGGCACCTCCAGGTTGGTTCATGAGTCTTTAATGCACAAACTATTCAAAACACAAGCATTCTGTGACATTGGTATATTGGTAAGGAAATCGACATTATGTGTCCATGGAAAGCTAACTGATCAATTGAGGCAAAATGACATGTTAAGTCACTACCAAGCAGGATTTAGATCAAGAATTGGAACTGTGGACCAGTTACTCAGATTTATGATGACCAAGTGGAGGGCAGTGGCTATCGTTAGGGATTCAGGTGGCGTTTGTGTTGCCTTTGTCAATCTAACAGCAGCTTTCGACATGGTTCCAGGACCAAGATAGTGGAAAGTTTGTGCAGACATAGAAGCCCTTCCAAAACCTTTTAAAGATACTAATATGCCTCCATAAGGATAGTTATGTCCAGGTTAGATGGGTCTCAAATGGCTAACTCACAGAAAAAATGAATATTACTAAGGGAGTCCAATTTTTAAATGGCTAGAGGGTACCAGCGTTACTTTTTTGTCGACGAGACTCTCCTTACATCAAAATCTGTGAATGGCCTTCACATTTTGTTGCACAGGTTCTCCTTATTTTGTGACAGCCATAAATTGGAAGTCAATGCTAAGAAATTTAAGTTTATGGCTTTTACTAGTCACAAAAATTTAGGGGAAAGATCAGTTTGGGGGAGAATTCTTTGGAGACAGTCAAAGATTTAGACTATATGGGAATACAGTTAACTGGTTCCAATTCCGGGGCACCACAAATTATGAAGAGCTCCCATCTTATTAAGCAAAGGGCTTATACTTAAGTTTGCTAAGTGTACCGACACCTTACTATCTTCCCCACTATGGAATTTTAGAAATTTCAAGCTAACAATGTTGCTCTGTCTACCAATGTCACTCTATGAAGTACAGAGCTTTGGGGGTACAGTGATGCGGCAGAGCTAGGGTTACCAGAGAACAAACTCATAAAGTCACTATTGAATTTACAGCAGAGTTTCCCTCTAGTGCCCCTAAGGTTAAGCCTATTATAGAACTTACAAAATGAAGGCCCATTTTATAAAAAACTTCACATATGATGTGTTGAAGAGCTGAAACTATATAGGAATGTACTCAGATACATGATTAGTCACCCTCGGGCTTTGACTATACCCTAGCTGAACTATGTTAAGAGGTCCTTACTTGATCTTGAACCGAGGGAGAGCTGGTACAATCCATCATCTATTTGCCCAGCCTCAGTGGATAGTTTGAAGACCAGGTACTGGGAACAATACATGGAGAAAAGGGTATCTTCAGCTTCACTTGGTAGTCGGAATCTGGCATTTTTGCACCAAAGATCTGTAGTCCAACATGAGGAATTTTTACAATATAAAAATCCTCCGTTTTTAAGAACTGAGCATTTGAAATTTTGTTCCACAAATACCTCTTTTATATTTTCTTGAACGTCTCCCGTTACCAATGCAAAACTGTGTCCTGTTGTTCCACAGAACATCTGTTGCTTTTTTGTCCTATATATTCCAACCAAAGAGCCAGGTGGGTCACCTCATTATGCTTTTTATTGTGGTTAAGGGAATGCACAAATGCCTTAAAGATATGCATAACTGATACAAGTATGCATCAGTGACTGCTGCTTTTAGGTTTTGGCATGGCTACGAAGAATTCAAATACTGTGTAAGGACAACCCATCTGCTGCTTTAAAAGCGCTGCACTTGTTATGTATTATGATCCAGGTAAGCTTTTTGATGTATTACTTTGTATGGACGTTTTTAATGCATTTTAGATCTTTGTATTTTGCTGATGGATTTTATTACCTTATCTAACAGTAAAACATTGTTTGATCTACATTATATGCTGCTATTACTTCTGAAAGAATGACAGGCAAGCTACACGCTCATCTCTTAAAGGGCCTATGTATTTGGTTTTCTTTAAAACAAAAGTAATATTGAGCTCCCCCAGCTTTCATTCTTAAAGTTTTGATAGAGTTCTATCTTAAACATGAAGTGACTATTCAAGTCTTTCTACTGAGATCTCATGTTTCCAAGTCTCTTTAGATTAGGATTCAAGGCCCACTTAGTTTCATTTGGAAAGATTGGTTACTTTTCAGACATCAGATCACCTTTTTAATCAATGCAAGGGCTGCTATTGCCAGGTGGACACTTGTGCAAACTTACAATCTATGATACAATAGTGCTTCAACCTCCAACACTGCATGCTCATTCCACCAGACCTAACATTTAGAGATGAGAGATTAGGATCACAACCAGCTGCATAAAAGGAAGAACTATAAATGACGCGACAAAGAAATGGTACCTTTTATGATTATTATGGTACCTAATTTATGTTCCAACTCTTCCTCACAAAACACAAAGATAACCCCTTGTTAAGGATATCCTACATGGCAGAAAGACTTTTAAGAACTGGGCTGAAGTAGTCAGTGACACAAAAGTAGGAGCAGGACCAATTTCTTAATGAGCGTTAAGACTTCAAAAAATGTAAAGAGACAGAATCTAGTTGGAAGTCTTTTTTTCAATCCGGTCAGCGATGCAGGTATAGCTTCCTTCTGAAAAGAGGGAGACCAAGAAAGAAGAGAAACAGAACCAGCATGAGAATAATTACTCCAAATATGTAAACCTGCGGACCATCAGACCCCATACCGTTTAAATAAATAAAGAGAATATAATTTTGGTAGGCAGCATCCTAAGCATTTCACTATATAACCTTTTGCTTCACATGTGCTCTAGTATATATATATGTAGTTTTATTATGGCAAGGACTGCCAATTAGGATATTATGATTGCAGTTATCCGTTACTTCATTCCATTCCAAAGATGCCATAGCTGTTCACATTTTTTTTATTGAATATTTGATCCAACAACATTGAAGATATAAATCGAATGTAGGCAAAAACCTTAACAGACACTGCTCTTCCTGTTCAGGCTGCTCAACCAAATAGGTTTGCATTTCTGAGTACTGTGTATTGAAACCATATAATGGTTGTTGGGTGAGGGGAGACAGTGCGTTAACCTGGCACTGACGGTTCTGCACCCAAGGCAGTAAATGCAGAATAGGTCACTAATCCCACAATTAAGCCTTTGCGGACTTCCAACACCCTCAATGTGGCTACAGAGTAGTGTACTGGGGCATAACCGCTCCAAAGTTATGGGGACATCTTTAGATTTGAGCAACAGATGCTTCCTAGATTGAAGGGTGGGTTGGATTAAGTTAGTTTAGTTTATTGCACAAAATGGCATGTACATACATTTTCAGACTTCATTGTCTCCTTACACATGGTAATGATGGCTAGGGGAGACTTTTCCCATCTGATCCGTGTCCTCAGACCGAACAATTGCGAGGTGGCTTAAGTGATAACATTAAGCAGTATTGTACCAGTGGTGTAACAAAACTTAAGGGGGGACCACTACAAAGTACATGGTGGGGCCCCCCTCTGACTCACTAAAGAGCTCTCAGGCCAGTGGAATGTGCTGAGGGGCCCCCTGGAGCTTGGGCCCCGCACACTGCGAGGGCCTTGCTACGCCACTGTGTGGTACTTAAATCAAAAAATAGATATAACCCTACATTCCTAATAATCAAGACATTTTCGTGGTGCAAACTGCAAGTCCCTGGATAGATACAGCTGTTTTACTGTTTTGCATGCAGCATCTAAGAGCGTAATAAATGGCAACCCACAATTTAAAAAGAACCGCAATCTGCAATCTCACACTAATACAATGGCAAATAGTACTCAATTTTAACCTGATTCTTTGGGGAATCAACTGTTTCATCCCTTTTAATGATTTTAAGCATGTGATCTAAAACACTGCATGCTCAAGACTGGGAAATATGCCCTCTAACCCAAGGAATTCCAGAATTGCATTTAGCTCCCCTTAAAAAAAAGAAGACATTAATTTTAAAAAGCTCTTCTTGCACCCACCAGCCTGGACATCGGAACAGGAAAATTCAAACCCACCTTGCCTACTCTGAAATGGCTCGCCGCTGAAGCAAGGAACAACTTTAAACTGACTTGTATCACGCATAAAATCATACTTTCAGAGAACCACCTACCAACCCCCTACTACCAACAACCTGGACTAAAAACTGACCCTCTCGCGCAGGCAATGCATACTTTTACTTGAAACACCAAGATTTAAGGAGCAAACTCATAAATAATCCTTCTCTGGAGTGTGCCAAGAGTGTATAGTTTATTTCTATCAGACATTAGAGCAATTTCCCATGATAATTTATATTTTAAAAAAACAAACATAGAAGAAGTTAGGAAGCCTGCCCTTTCGTGGCCATTTCAAACAATGAAAATCTTAGACACACTCTATGATTTCCAAAACAGGTAGTTTATGAGAATGTTAGGCTACTGGTCCCATGTTTAAAGCTCTGCCAGCCACTGGGTGGGTTAATAGACAAAAACAGAGTTGTCTTGGTGTTACAGCTTGGAAAGCACTTTTCTCTAATGAAATGAAAAACCGATCCCCCTGTGGGAAAGATATAGATCCCATTACAGGAAGCGGTCAAATGATGTCAGAAGTTGCTAGGTACCCTGTCTAATGGAAAATAAAAATGTCGGGGGGGGGGGGGGGTAGAGGTCTACTTCCCTGAGGAGGAAGGTATCACAATGGACTTTTTAATAAGGGGAACTGGATGGATCAACTGACGAAACATGGATATCTGACTAGAACGTCCCTCATGGCCCATGGCATCTTTGCTAGGCAATCGTAATACAATGTTGCTGCAGCCATTGCCTCGATACATGGACCTCGGATTTCTTTGTCAAGACCTTTTGTTAACTATTTATTTGGGTTGATAAACACTGGAATAGAGAGTAGTATTTAGAACGTTGTGTTTTGATGAAAAAAGCTGTAACTATTTATTGAACATTAATAGAACCTCTTTTGAATCTGGTAGTAGTTAAATATTATTAATGTTGTCCTGGATAAAACAAGGATACTTAGACAAGACTATGTTGCACATGTATATGAATGTAACACATAAGGTATTCTTAAGGCGTTCTAGTATGCACATACAAATTGCCACGATTATGGAAGAAAAGAATGTGTTAGTTTGCAGTTTACAGAAGTAGAATCTAGACTTCATCTTCCACAACAGAGTAAACACTGACAAAGCTGAACAAAAATATTCAAACCATAGGGAGAAGTGCTAGTGTTTGTATATTTGAGTTTCTCATTCGTTGGTTTACTTTTCAGGAGTTACAAGAGTACAGAGAACCAGTCATGCAGCGATATCACTATGGATATATCCATTTCTTATTACAGTTAAGCTGGAAAACCTTTTACAACACGCTACTTAAGATTTCGGTTTCTCTTGTAGACATCTGCTTCAGCTTGCAGACATATTTTATCAACAGAAGTGACAAGGCAGAGTGGTGAAGTTAAGAGGCTCCGTTTTCCCTCTTTTCCCAACTTCTATCACTGGCCTTGATCCCAAGAGGAACAGCAGTGTTAAAGGATTCTATGTCACAGCTAATAGGGAGGTGCATCCAAGAATGATTACATATCGATTCTAGAAGGACAGTAGAACATGAAAGGGCGATGCAAATAGTTTTTATTGCACATCTCTGGTTAACAAAAGAGGTAGACTTCCACAAATTGTCTCTTGAAAGAAACTAGTTTTAGTATCCTGCAACCCTTTCAGGAGCACCCTCATCCTCAGCAAAAAGGTCAGAAACAGGTGGTTATTTCTTTAGATGGCAACACGAAGATTCCCCATTTGTTCACAATATTCTTGAGCTCATAGTAGTCTAGACCTTACTCCATTACCAATAGTGTACAATGAGTTAGGATAATTGTTTTTAAAACTGTCACTTATCCGAGTCCTTCTCCACCATTCACCGTGAAGTGATTAGTGTCTTTTCCCTTTTTTAGTTTTTAATCAGGGCTTCGAAGTCCTGCTCACCAATTATTAAACACTGGCTTGAGGCCAATTTCGGTCCCAAGGGTCGTGGTAACTAAGGGACTCAGCACCTTTCTGCTGGTGGCCATTGGGTCAGTTTGATTGATTTTTTCCGAAATGCCCTTCCAGGCTTCACTCCACTTCTTCCTTCTGTGCTTTGTTCACATTCGATCTTCCTCAACTCACGCTCTTCAGTTTCTCTTGTCCTCTGTCCTCAACAGCACTCTAAACAACTAAGCACAGTATGAGTCATTTTCATGTGTTAATCCAAAAGTAATTTGAAAGAACTTCCTCTTCCACCTTGCAGTGCACATTTGTTTTGGGGGTAGTCCGAAAACAAAGGAAGTCTGAAGTCTCACTTAAAAACTCATGAATCAATGTAAAACAGGAGTGGACTGCAAACGGTGTTTAGGCCCAAGTTCTACTGTACGAGAAATGAGATTGTTCATATTTTGGTTACACCTAGATACTAAGATGCCGATTACAATCTCGTCCGGAAAGCATTCCGACCAAATCGGTTCTGGAATACTTTCCGAACGACTCGGATCAGAGGAGTCCAACCAAGCGATTTACAGACATACGATTCGGTCGGACTCCTATTGACTTCAATAGGAGGCTGTGTTCAGAACGTTACCACAGCCTCCCATTGAAGAAAGGGGTGGTTGGGGAAATGTGTGCACCCTGTGGTGGGCACCCCATGGTGCCTGCCACATTGTTCATGGTTGAAGAGGTACTGATTCGAAAGGCCCTGGGTGAAGGGGGGCCTGCAAAGGTCTCCCAAAGACAGATTCCAGCAGCCGATTTGTTCCTGAGAAACCTATTCGGGACGGCTGTCCGAATCTGTCATTGTAATCGCTCACTCGGAAACAGAGTCCAAAGAGCTGTACGATTCGTCTCCGAAAGACGCGACCTGTCCGAATGCCTTTCGGAATAGATTCGGTTAGCCCTAGCGGTTTTCGGGCATCGTAATCAGTCGTTCAGAACTGGGTACAATTCGGTCAAAAACAAGGGCTCTCTTGACTCCCTATTCAACTGTCCTCAAAGTATTGTGATTGGGTAGAGTGTGAAATGCCGAAAAATTCTCAACTCAATGCTACCTCTGCACTGTACCTCGTCTTGCATTTCAAGTTCTCTGCAAGCTGGTTCTGCGGTTGCCAGACGGGGTTATTCACGGCACCAGTTCCTGGTGGTACGGAGTCCACGTGTTACTTCCCGTAGGGTTGTACTGACACTGTGCCTGCCGACAATGCTGAGGTCTCTGCTGTGCAAGTGTGTCATTCTGGTGAAAGGAGGTGGGTATGGTGAAGGCGATGGTGAACCAGGAGGCCGAGTTCTGCTGAATATGGCCATGATCCGATGAGTCATCACTTGAGGGAATTTTCTTGGGGCTCAAATTGGAACTGCAAAAAAGGTTCCTCTGACTTTTACTATGGTTGTAAACAATATTTTAGCTGGAACTGCAGTTAACACTGGGTTCCTCGAGTTACTAATACAATTGCTCTCCTATTGGATAGCCAAGATACTCTACTAGGCTCTACAAAGAAAATCAGATGGTGCTAGCAACTTCAGAACTGGTGAAGTCTTGGTCTTTTTTAGAGAACTTAAACATGCAAGGGATTTAGGCTTAGTGCAAGCAATTCAGTTGTGAACATTTGGGTCTACTCTATATACTGTTCCATGTTACAACCTTCTGTACCAATTTAAAAAACTCAGTGTTTTGAAGGTTCAGCTAATGAATTTCCAGCAATGAAAATAAAAAGGGTTTCACCAGTAAGACAACAAGGACCCTACCCCAATAAAGTCAGAGGTGTTGTTCTATGATCTGATCATGGAGTCAATAGTGAGAGGTAATCTCCACTCACCGTCACCTAGTTAGGGCGCTGTTCAAATCAATGGACTTGCAGAAAACAATGTAGAAGCCATCAGGTTTATACTTTCACAAATACCCAGATGTAATAGTGGGTCTCACCCATCCTGAAATCTTGGGGTTACTAGATTTAAGGACCTGTATCTTACAACTTACAAATCAGATTCTTTCTATAGTGCCAACAACCACACAATCACAAAACATCACATTCACAGAATCACATTTTATCAGCATACACTGCATCAACTGTTTGTTTTAACTGTCACTAATGACATATGCAGTATTGTCTGTGTGCTGGTATGCGTCCCTTTAATTGCTGTGCTAGGATATGAGTGCACATAGACAGAGGTGGACTTCCTATACTGTTTTAGATTAGAAAAAAATCAAATCTTTAGAGTAGATAGCAGGCTAGGGCTTGAACAAGCGTCACTGCTCCCGCTCCAACCTTCCGCAGCGCCCTTTGGGGACGGTGCACGAAGGCAGGCAGCTCAACTAATAGTTGTTATAAGTAACAAGAATATTGATCAGCCCACAGTCAATAACCACTGCATGCCTGTAACAGCTGGCCATGACTGATTACGTTTATCCAGTATAATAAATGAAGAAATCGCCCATGCTGCATCACAAGGGACAGGCCTGCTGCTCCATGGGGCATGGTGTGCTTGCAGGCAGAAGACCCAAGAGGCAGCTCAGCTAAGGGATCTACTCCTTCTCTTCTATGCACATTTCCGCCCGTATTCATGGCACTTTATACCCCTACAAAATGTTACAGATGTGGTGCATTAGACACACATGGCCAACAATAAGAAGTGCCCACTGTAAACCCTATATTTAGCAACTCTGGAAAAAAATGTAATTATGCAGAATGTAATAAGGGAGGAAAGAATATGAATAGAATTGATGAAATAAGAGAAGTGAATCATGACGGAGACACACAGAATTGCAAGTATTGGGAGAGACAGAAAATGCCCATGTGTACAAAGTTTGCAAGGAGAGAACGAATATAAAAATGTTGTTCGAGGGGGCGTGGCCAAGATGGCGGCTTGAGTGGACGGGTCTTTCGGAGGCTCCCCGTCCCGGACTTCCAAGCCCTACTTATCCCGCTAACCACCCTGCAGCCGGACCCAGGGCTTCACCGCTGAGAGCAGGAGGAAGGGCTGGGGCGACACCTTAGCCTCCGACGAGCGAAGCGGAGCACTCCTCGCTGCCGACGAGCGGAGGCGGGCAGTCCGAGGCTGAGAGCGACCCGACCCCCCGCACTACACACAAGGCTGGGGGGTCTGCGGAGGAGTAACTCTGCCGGAGGGGGCCGTCGAGGCGGCCTTGGGCACTTGTGGAGGCCCCCTGCCAGTTCGAACCCGCCTGGTGACCGGGATCCGCAGGGACGACGCGGAGAAGAGGCCGCCGGGGCGCCCGGGCGCGAGTGGCTACGCGAGGCCCCGGCTGCGGCCCAGTGGACGGGAGTGAAGAACCCGGCCCGCCGGCCTAGAGAGTCTGCGGCCCCAGAGAGTGCGAGACGATCGGGCTGGGACTGACTGGCCGACCCCCCACACAGATTCTGCTGGTAAGCGGGGGGCCGGGGGCCCAGCTGGGAGGCCTGGCAGGTGCGGCCTGGAGGCGGGAGGTGCACAGGCCCGGAGGCCGCAGTGTAGCAACGTGGAGCCTGAGGTCTAATAGCGAGGCCACACCGGCCGGGAGTGTGAAGGGGCCGACACCTCCCGGGCTAAAATAGAGGCACAGACTGGGGAACTGGACAGGACGGCGCCACTGAAGGCGTGAGGTGAGCCACGAGGGGGCAGCCCAGCCGGGGGTCCTAGGCAGGAGCCCACTGTCGGCCACGTGGGGCCCCTCACCCCGGAGAAGGAACGCAAGCCGTCCTGAAGGGGGCTCTGTCAGCGCCGAGCTTTGGTGGGGTCCATACCGGAGGCATTGATCGCCCTACACTGGGAGCACAGCACTTGGATCATTCTGCGGCCAGGAGGCTGAGGGGGGGTGAGGGGGCCCCGCAGGGTAACGAGAGATCGAGGGGGCTGGGTCCGACCCCCGATAAGCGGGCCGCAGCCCAGGACAGGAGCGGAGGCCTACCGGTTGGGGAGTGGGGCCTGCGGTGGTCTCACGGCTCGAGGCGGCCTGAGAGCGAGGAGCCCTCGACCACGGGGGAAAGGTAGCGGCCGAAGGGCGTGAAGGGCGCCGCTGGGGACCAGTGAGAAGCCTGGGGAAGCTGGACTGCTGACGGGGCGCTGTGCAGTCCGACCACACTGGGCTCCTGGTGCGACCACCGGCCACGACGACCTGTTTGCTACCTTGACGCCCGGGCGCGAAGCTCAAGACCGGTGGAGTTGCTGGAGAGAAGGGAAATGGCGACCACCAATCGCAAGGGGAACCGCACCATCACTGACTTGCTGGCGAAAGGGAACCCCAAGCCCGAAAAAAGCCCGGACAGGCAGACCCAGGGACCCCCGGCTAAGGGGACTGACCGGGATGGGGGCGAGGGCCCGGCGACCAAAGCCTTCATGGAGTCAATCTTCAACTCTCTTAAGGAGGACATACAATCCCTTCGCCAAGACATGGCAGGGGAATACAAAGAACTCCGCCGCGATGTTGATGACCTAGGGGAGCGAGTGGCGGCCAACAAGCTTTCCGGTCAAGCTAGGAGCGAAGAGGTGGAATTTCTCAGACAGGAAATTGTCCGCCTTAATGACCAGCAGACTGACCTCCAATCCCACACGGAGGACTTAGAAAATCGTTCCAGACGGAACAACATCAGGGTCCGGAACGTGCCCTCCTCGGCTGAGGGGGGAGATGTTACTAGCTATTTACAAGGCCTGTTCCGGGCGGTCCTCGAGGTGGGAGATGACTTTGAGATCCGCATCGATCGAGCGCACCGAGTGGACACGGCGCGCAGGTCCCAAGGGCCTCCCCCAGACATCCTTGCCTTTCTGCCCGACTACACTCTAAAGGAACGCATCCTGAAGGCGGCGCGACCCAAACAGCCCATGCAATACCAAGGCCATGCTCTGGAACTCTTTCAGGACCTCTCAGTGATCACACTGCAGAAGAGGAGATCCTTCAAACCCGCGACTTCTTTCCTGCGCAATGAGGGGGTCCAATATTCCTGGGGTCACCCCTTTCGATTGATCTTCCGCTGGAATGGGACTCTTCACCAGCTGCGCTCCCTGAGAGACACCTGTTCAGTGCTCGGGATTCCATACGAGGAGCCCCAACCAAGCTTTGGAGGCGGTGGAGGCACGGGGGGGTCTCCGCCTTCATCCTCTCAAACCGACAAGTGACGGCTGGCAGAAAGTTCGGCGCGGCAGGTCGTCGAGAAAGACGCTCAAACCTGACCTAAAGACAATGGAACAAGAGAAAGCGGCGGCGATCCAAGAAGTCTCCAAAGACAGAGGTGCCGCTACTTGAGGTCCGGTAAGGGGGTTCTTCACAGCGACCAGTAGAGCGAGGGGTGGGGAATGGGGCGGGGAGTCTCGAACCGTCGAGCCGCCACTGCCAATTACCCACTACAAGCACTCTTTGACTGCTGTTGTAGACTGACAGGAGGGGGACAGCAGTCATGGTCCGAACTCATGATCTCCAGTTGGGGAATGTTGTTCTGTTATTTTGTTGGGGGGGAGGGGGGGGAATGGGTGGTGAGGGGCTGTTGCGATGTGACTCTCGGGGCCTTCCACTGGGTGAGGATATGGGGGCGGGAAGGAGGCCTCGCCGAGGCGTTGGAGACGGGTTGAGCCGAGGGAACTTTCTTAGAGCCCTTGCCAGACCAGGTGGGGTGTGCAGGGAGGGCGGGAGAGGTATGGTGAGGCCCCGGCTTGGGAGGGTGGGAAGAGGAATGGCATGCACGAAGCAGTGGTCCGATTCCGTTCCTAGATGCCTGTAACTATCGGGACCTGGAACGTTAAGGGCCTAAACTCCCCGCAGAAGCGCCAGAAGGTGTGGAAGTATATACTAGATCGACACTTGGATGTAGTCGCTTTGCAGGAAACACACCTCTTGAAGTCGGAAGATCACCGGCTCAAGCATAAGAAGTACCCCCTTATGTATAAAGCCTCTGCGTCCACTAAGCAAAAAGGGGTTGCGTTATTGTTCAGCCCGGCAGCGCAATTTGAACCGATGTGCACACAGAGTGACAAAGACGGGAGGTGGTTAATGGTCAAGGGCCGCTTAAAGGGTAAAGTGTGCACCCTGGTGTCCGTTTATGCCCCCAATGCGGGTCAAAAGAATTTTCTCCTTACACTTCTGGGCAGGGTGACAGATTTTGCTGAGGGCCCTGTTTTCCTTTTGGGGGACTTTAACCTAGTTTGGCATCCGACACTAGACAGTACTCACACTAGAAGATCTGACATGGGCCTCTTCCCGGACTCTATCCAGACTCAGATCGGGGAGATGGGGCTTCTAGATAGCTGGCGAGTGGCACACCCGGACACTCGGGACTTCTCATTCTATTCCCATGTGCACCACACATACTCCCGCCTCGATTACATTTTTTTTAGTCAGTCCCTACAGGGCACCCTACAGGACGCAAAGATCCTCCCCATTTCTGTATCTGACCATGGGATGTACACTATTTGTTTAACCTGGCTGGGGGGTGCCCAGACACCGGCGCAATGGTACTTCCCGGAAGCATTAGTAAGGGACAAGGAATCCTTCACACAGCTGAGGGAGGCGATTGGGGAGTTTTTCACCCTCAATAGCCCGGAGGAGACCTCCGAATATAACACCTGGGACTCGTTCAAGGCGGTTCTTAGGGGTAAATGCATAGCGCTTAACTCGGCCCTTAACAAACAGCGCGCGGTAGAACGGCAAGACCTAGAAGAGGAGCTCTTGACGATTGAACAGGTCCACAAGCAGAAGCCCACCAGACAAACGATGCGAGCTCTCACGGCCCTTTGAGGCAAATTGCGCGCCATCTACAACAATAGAGCGGAATTTACCCTTCTCAAATTGCGCAGCCTAGCATACACGCAAGGGGACAAGGTGGGGAAGCACTTGGCCAGGCAGTTGAAGGACAAACGGGAGAGGGAATATATAGGGGGCATACGTGATGGGGCGGGGACTCTTCAGCCCAGGGACGAGGACAAAGCTGCCGTCTTCGGGAGGTTCTATGCATCACTATATACAGCGGATTCTTATGAGGCTGGACGCCAGGGCGCCTTTCTGCGGGACCTGCCCGTCCCACAGGTGCCCGCGGAGTGGAACGAAACTCTTGTGGCCCCTGTCACCATTGAAGAAGTCTTGGCGGCTATCTCGTCACTCAAGGCCCATAAGGCACCAGGGATGGACGGATACACCGCTGTCTTCTATAAGACCTTTGCCTCCGAGATTGCACCCCGCCTGGTCAGCCTCTTCAATCGTATGGCCACGGAGGGCGACGCAGCGGCCTCCATGACCAAGGCGGTGATCTCGGTAATCCCCAAAACGGGCAAGGATCCCTCCTTCTGCGCCTCATATAGACCCATTGCCCTCCTTAACATAGACGCCAAACTTTACTCCTCTATTCTGGCCAAGAGACTGGGCGACCTTATGCCGCTTCTCATACATCCCGACCAGTCGGGCTTTATCAAGGGGAGGCAAACTCACGACAACACCAGGCGCATCGTCCATCTAATAGAAAAGGCCAACAAATTTAAAATACCTGCAGTACTAATCGGTCTTGACGCTGAAAAAGCGTTCGACCGGGTGGATTGGAGCTTCCTGTGGTCTAGCCTAGGGAGGTTTGGGTTTTCCACCCAGTTCATCACAATGCTCCAGGCCAACTATAGGCACCCGCGCTCTAGGGTCTCGGTCAATGGGGTGCAATCGGCCCCCTTTGGGCACACCAGAGGGACGAGACAGGGTTGTCCCCTATCCCCCTTACTCTTCGCCCTTAGCATAGAACCCCTAGCCATAGCGATCAGGGAACACCAAGGGATAGAGGGACGCCCCTTCACTGGTGAGTCCCACAAAATCTCGCTCTTTGCGGACGATGTCCTCCTCTCCTTGTCCAATCCGATAGGCTCCCTCCCACATTTGCAAGACGTGCTCGCCGCCTTCGAGGGTGTAGCAGGCTTCAAAGTTAACCTAACCAAATCCTCCATACTTAACCTAACTCTCTCCAGTGCTGAGGCCTCGCAGCTCCGGGCGCTCTCCCCGCTGGACTGGGCTCTCTCCTCTTTGCTGTACCTAGGGGTCCACCTGACTCCCAAGATCGATCAGTTATATGCGGCTAATTCCCCCGATCTCCTCACCCGCCTCCAACAAGACCTTTCCCGCTGGAAGCCGCTTTTCCTCTCCTGGTTGGGACGCATACATGCCGTCAAAATGTCACTCCTACCCAAACTCCTCTATCTATTTCAAGCGCTCCCTATCGAACTGGAAGAAGCCTTCTTTGTGCGTCTCAAGACCATGATCCTGAAGTTCGTGTGGCAGGGGGGTAGGGCTCGTTTCTCCTTCCACATGTTAAGGCGTCCACAGCACGAGGGGGGGGCGGGACTCTTCGCCTCTATTATAAAGCGGCCCAATTGCGCATCCTAGTCGAGTGGGCACAGATGGAGTCGGAAAAGCACTGGCTCCACATGGACCGCAGCGTGGCAGGTAGAACTATCTGGGACCTCATATGGCGCGCTAAGAACAACAGGCCCCTCAATGCATACATCAGCACCCCAACACGCACCACCCTTAAAGTGTGGGACACTGTGGCTGAGAGAGGGGCTGGACGTCTTTCCCGTCGCCTCTCACCCCAATCCACTTCACCTCTTCCTTCCCTCCAGCACTCCGAGAGGGCCCGTTCGACGCCTGGAGGGCGGGCGGATGTCTCGCACTCACACACCTGTTCCACGAATACGATCCACTTAATTTTGACAATTGCAAGAGGGAATATGGGGTGGGAGACCGGGAGCGCTACCATCACGCGCAACTCCTCCACTGGGCGCTAAACCCACGGATCAGGGAGGGTGCCACTAGACCCCTTACCACTTTTGAGTTGTTCCTGCTCAAGGCTAAATCCATGAAGGGGGCCATCTCGGCACTGTATAAGCTGCTGCTCTCCACAGATACTGCACCACGGCCACGCTTCATGTCTTGGTGGGAGGGGTTGGTCCAGCGGGACATTGGGGAGGAGGAGTGGAAACACTTATGGGCTGACATATTTCGCTTCAACCGTTCCACGAAATTGAGGGAGGCGCACCTGAAGTTAATGGCAGACTGGTACCTGTACCCAGCTAGACTGGTTAAGATCTTCCCAGGGGCCTCGGATAGGTGCTGGAGAGAGTGTGGTCTACTGGGTGACTTCCAACACATTTGGTGGGACTGCCCCTCCATTAGGCCTTTTTGGGAGGAGATTCTTGCTCAGATAAAATCCATCTTAGGATACCTGGTCCCGATTACGATGGCGGAAGCCCTTTTAGGCCTCCGGGACCCCCAGTTGGAGCACCAAACCAGAGCCGATAAAAGGATCATGTGGTTATGCTTGGGGGCTGCTAAACTGGCAATAGCTAACGCTTGGAAACAGAGGGCGGCACCGGCGATGTCACTGTGGCACGCCCGCCTGTGGCAGCTGCTTAGCCTAGAGCGCATGTCCGACATCTCCCGTGAAGACTTTAAGAACTTTGAGTTCCGCTGGTCTCGTTCCTCTCCAAGGGCCTGCCATCTGCGGTATGCCCCTCTACTGTCAGAGCCCTGCACTTAATCCAGTTCTAGGTAGGCCTCGAGGACTGATATACTATTAATGGCACTTTCACCACTGGGGGGGCGGGGACAAGGAGTTCGGGGGGGGGGGGGTTGTTGGAGTTTCTTTGTTGCTGTTCATATATGTATAAAATGTTCACCATTAGCTGTCCTGGAACACTGGGGACTCGACCCTAGCGGAGTCCCTCGCAGGGTGGGGGGGGCGTGGAGGCCGTGAATACCTGCCATGCACAGAGGTACGGTGCTGCACCTGGACTTTCATCCTTCTGGACTCTGCTGAGACTCGGCCCTGGCGGCTCACGCATGGTTTGTTATAGACTTACAGGGCATGGGCCAGAGGCGGCTAGCGTCGTGGGGACGTAACGACCCCTCCCTTTAGGTATGCTGGGAATAGGATGCTCTTGACTTATGGGCCCCTGCGTGGGCAAGGTGGCGGGTTGTGCCCTGTGATTTTTTTTTACATGTGAACAACAATAAAATCTGTTTATAAAAAAAAAAAAATGTTGTTCGATTGGACAGCAGACAGACATAGATTTTTCAAAGCATATGAGAGGCAAGGCAAATGAGCAAAGTAAAGAACAATAATGTTTGTATCTAGCTTTCTGAGGGGGCAGAGACGAAGTACTCAGTCATAGGGTGCGAGGCATTAGAGGGCCACTGCTATAAATACATTTGAGGAATTTGCGTGGGGTACTATGCTTATCATTAAAACTGATCAGAAACTATGGACATTTTTTGCAAAAATGGCTTTTAAAATAAATATTAAGTATTTTATTTTCATTTTCAGGTGAGCAAGGAAACACATAACAAAAACATCAGCGTCACATATTGCCCCACTATACATCATTCATGCTACCCATTATCATTGCCAGATGGTGGTTCCCACTCCTTACATACAACACATTGAACGTGCAGCAATCTTTCAGTTGAGCCTAGAGACAGCGTGCATGCGCTGCTCTGTGAGGCTTGCTGTAATCTCCCTGGGAAGTTAGAAGACACCCACCACACGCCCACCGCTTGTGATTAGTTACTTGGTCCGCCTTTATACATTTTATAGATTTGGTTTGTGGAAAGAGTACATGTGTCCTGCCTTGTAACGGTTGTGTTTCCGCCCTGGTGTTTGCCCGTGCTGCATGGATCATTTCGATACGTGCCATATGTTTTGGTACCTGAAATACTTTTTCTTTTCCCTCTGCTTCTTTAGAAATTTCCTGTTGTCTTTTACTTTCCTCCTGTTGTCCTTGATGATGGATTCAAACAAGATCTGTGACTGGGGGTGAGTGTCTGAAAAGTTTCAGTTCTCCTTCCCATCATCTCTTTGTGTTTGCTTTGTTCACCCTAAGTTGGTAGGGTATGCCCAGGCATGGGTCCCTTGCTCACTTTGCCACTGGATTCAAGCTAGCCTGGCTGATGAGGGTTGTTACCCCAAAACCGGTCCCAGGATACTTGTCTCCAGTTCAGGGAAGACCTGGCTTGGCAGTTCGGCTGGAATGTTCCCATGAGGCACAGGGTCAAGACTGATTTGCAAATAGCTGGGTCTGAACTGAGGTGGCAAAGTGAGCTAAAGAATGATGAAGGATTCAACCCAGATCTGTGACTGGGGCTGAGTGTCTGAAAAGTTTCAGCGTTCCGTCCATCATCTATTTGTGTTTGCTTGTTCACTTTGCTCCAGTCTCCCTCCCATTGTCAGTATTCCCTTTGCTCCCGCCCCCTTCCCCCAGAGTCCATGTTACCTTTTTTCCCGCCCCCTTCCAATTGTCCATATTCCCCTTAACTCCCGCCCCCGTCTCCCATTGTCCATGCTCTTATTCCCTCCTCCTCCCGTTGTCTGTGTTGTCTTTCTTAATGCTCACCCTCGCCCCGATCAGCTGCAACTGCCTGGGAAGAGGTGTGGCATCTGCTCCGGACAGGTAAGGAAAGTTTGTTTCTTTTCACCCCCACAGCCGGGGGGTAGGGGTGAGAAAGGAGGGGGCGATTCCTGCAGTACTGCTAGTGGTAGCTCCTGACGTGTTATTAAAACTGGTTCTCTTGGCTTCAGTTTGCTTTTTTTGGCATTCAAAAACCCCAATGCTGTTAATTTACCAATCCAACTCAGATCAGTATACAATAAAAAAAATAAAGAAGCAAAGCCATTGCAAGACCTCTTGGCTTTGCTTTGTAGATGTACCAATTGCCTGTGTGGTCTGTTATCTTTCCCAAATTATTCTGTCCCTCTCCCAGCCCAAACACTTCATGTACTATCATCCAAGCCCACTCACTGAGTCTGACTGAATCTCCTGGCACCCCTCCTCAAATGATCTCAAAATGTCTACCCAGGTGTCTAAAGTCTTCCGTTACCCTATTGCCCCTTCGAGACATTCCAATATGTGTATTCCCAGCCAGCACCCAGTAGGTTGTAATCCTAACCCACAAAGACAAGGCAGGGCTTCTAGTCCCTAACCATCCCATCACTATCCATCTCTTCACTAGGATCAGTGCCAGGTGCAGAAACTTGAACTGCATTTTCATTTTTTTTCCGGAATTATACAAAGCAGGCCCTGTTGTGGGGGAAAGTCGAACACTACCCCGTCAGACTCCTCAGCACCTCCAGTCAAAGGGCTGAAAATCTGGCATAGGACCATGTAAAGATGGGCACCCGCTGTTAGCATAAGCAGAGTATGTGGACGTGTACATCTGTCTGACTCCCCCATTTCTTTCTCAGCTTTGTTTGTTCAGACTATCAGAGGGACCTCTTGCAGGCAAACTTTGATAACTGTGGGTCACCTGAGGAAGGACAGCACCCTATATCATTTTACATAGCTGCCAAGGTCCATGTTATCGACCTACATCAGTCAGACATGTCCATTTATGTTATGTTATGCTATGCTATGTTACATAGGTATTTGTAGCACGCGCGACTACTCTTGAGTATCCTGGCGCGGAGCAATACCACATAGACAACGAGAGAAATGACATTTTAGTAAGCCTGATTGAATAAGTGGGTTTTAAGGAGCTTTTTAAAGCAGCTAAGGTCTCTGGTGTGTCTGAGTGTGAGTGGGAGGGAGTTCCAGAGGGTGGCTGCTTTCACCGAAAACGATTGACCGCCCAGCCTGGTACGCCGAAAGCGGGGGATTGCCACCAGACGTTGGGAGGCCGACCTAAGGCTTCGGCTGGGGATGTGGAAAGCCACTCTTTTCTTGAGATAGTCGGGGCCAGTATCATGCAGGGCTCTATGAGTGAGAACCAGAGCCTTGAATTGGACTCTTTGGGCCACCGGCAGCCAGTGGAGTGCGGCTGTTAGATCTGGGGGTCTCTAGTTGGCAGAGGTAAGTACCTTAGACCAAGTAGGGACCCTTGCTTCTAGTCAGGGTGAAGGAATACACACAGTAGATATCCTCCGCTCTCCTCTAGGTAGCTTGGCGCGAGCAGGCAGGCTAATCCCCAAGGCAATCTGTATAATATTTGCACTTAACACAACAATAATCCCCAATCCACCACAAACTGAGACCACACAGGTAAGTATATTTTATAAAAATATATATAACTTTATCTGGTTGCAGCAATGTAAATAAGGCAGTTGCACGATAATCACTTTAGTATAGAAATGATGCACTTAATCTTAATTGGCGGTACTTAATTTCAGGAAGTTCTCATGTAAACAAATGTCTCCAGTCTCTTCAATCAGCAAAAAGATATGCCAATGATTTATGATTAAAACGCTCTTAAAACGAGCAGTCAGAACAATGCCAGCGTTGTAAAATGCCACGGGACCCGGCCCCTAGCGTCAGGGACCCTTCGCGCTTCTAGCGCGCCTCACCGGAATACTGTTGGGAGGGGGGACTCCCTTCCTCGTGGTCAGTATCCTTCCAGGCGCCCAGGCGTACCTCGCGGGCGAGCGCTCACTCGCGCTCCCGCCCGGCCGGTCTCCGGATGCTCTCCGCCCGCTCTCCGTCCTTCAAGGAGCAGCGGGGAGCAGAGACGGCAGGCCGGGGGCTGGAGCACTCGGATTAATCCCTCGGCGAGGTCAGGTCAGTCTTCCCCGGGCCCGGCGGTGATCTCGGCGAATTCTCTCGGCTCCTCAGCAGCTTCAGTCGAGGCAGCCAATCCCGTCGCGGCGTCTACGACGAACCCCTCTGAGCGCGAGGCCACCAACCAATGGCAGCGCGGCCTCGCTGATGACGCTCCGCCACAACAGCCAATCCCGTTGCAACTCTGGTGAGGGGGCTCGGCCCTCTCGCCCAATCAGAGCGCGGCGGGCTCGATCTTTAGGACACAGCCACCGGGATGATACAGGGCACTTTTCACGGGGGTTACTGACCCCGGGCTGCGACGTTGACATGGCCAGCAATTGTTTTTCAGCGCTCCTTGCGCTGAGGAGACCCACAAGCTCAGATCTTCGCCCCACACGTGTCGATGTACACGCGACCTCGGCTACACGGCAGGCTGGTTCAGCGCGGCGCCCTCACTCGGATTAGAGAGCAGCCAGTGCGCTACACAGCCCCACACAGTGTCTCACGATCTTTGCACTGCACAGCAGCTTCAGGGGGCGCAGCAGAATCTTGTGGTCCTTGGGCAACCTTTATGTTCCTGGGTTGCAGACAGGGAGCCAGCTCTTCTCAGGCCCTTGGAGATTCAGGTTGCAGACACAGCACACAGCCAAGTCTTAGCAGTTGCAAGCAGGCAGGGTCACAGCTCACAGCAAAGTCCCTTTCTTCTCCTCTCCTTCAGTTGGATAGCAGGATAGGTCAGCCCTTAAAGCACACAGCAAGGCAATCTTCCATCAGCTCCTTCAGCAGTCCTTCTTCTGGCAGAGGTTCCTCTTGATTGTAGAATCTGATTTTCTGTAGTCAGGGGTCCTTCTCTTATACCCCAAAAAGGCTTTGAAGTCCTTTGAAGTCTTTTGAAGTCTTTGTGCAAAGGGGGCCCTGAGCCCGGTCCAAACCAGTTCTGGGGGTCTGGGGTGTTTCTGGTTTCCTTCTTCCTCCCAGTCCCAGGGACAGAGGTGACAGTCGCCCAGCAGGAGGTGGAGCCAGCTTTGAGGTTAGGCAGGCACAGCCCTTCACTATCAGGTGCTATCTCCTCCCACTTCCCTGGCAGCAGAGGCTGCCTTTCATCCACGGGGCTGGCTCAGATAACCCCCTGGGGCTCTGCAGACCCTGTCATTCTCAACCCAGACAGTCAATCCACAAACAGTCCCAGGCACACAGAAAGGTTTAGACAAGAGAACAGCCACTTTCTAAAAGTACCATTCTCAAACACAGAATTTAAAAACAACCTTTACTAAAAGGTGTGTTATTAAATTCTGAGTTCAGGGATATCTTTCACTTATGTCCCATCTTGTTCCTATGGGAAGATAGGCTGGGATCCAATGGGACCAGCCTCCCCCATGTTACTCTATGGAGCAAGATAGCCTTACAGCAGTGAGCACACAAAATGGCTGCTGCTCACTACCAGAGCATGTTACCTGCACTAGTACATGCTCTACCTTATCCATGCACTGCACCCTGCCCAGGGGGGTACCTTGAGCCTTCCATAGGGGTGACTGGTGTGCACAGACAGGGAAGAGTTAGGCCCAGCCAGTGGGGACACTGGCCAGGCGGACATGGCAGTCCACTGACTGCACACAGGCCCTGCGCTGGCAGGCCTGAGACATCATTTTAGGGCTACTCATGTGGGTGGCGCAATCTGCGCTGCAGGCCCACTAGTAGCATCTGTCATCACCAGCCCTGGCACACACAGTGCACTTTACTAGGGACTTCATGGTGATACAAATATGCCAATCAGGTATACCCAATCAATATGACAATTTACAGAGGGAGCACTTACCCTCTGACACTGATCAGCAGTGGCAGAGGGTCCAAAGCATCTAAACCAGCAAAAACGAAATCCAGCACAGCATCAAAAATACATGAGTCAGAGGCAAAAAGATGGGGGAAAAACCACGCCAAGGATGTCAGGTCTAACAGCGGCCATTTGCGATCTTATGCTGATACGTCTGGGAATGCCCAGCAGAAGTCTCGCGGCCGCATTCTGGATGAGTTGCAGCTTGTTCAACAGAAAGGAGGGAGAGCCCAAATAAAGGGTGTTAGCATAGTCTAGGCGGGACAATATGAGGGCTCTAGCGACCGTCTCATTGGCCGGCTGGGGCAGTAAAGGAAAAAATCTGCCCAGGGATTTAAGGGTCCCAAAGCAGACACCCGTCAGTCTTTTTATGTGCTCTGAGAACCTTAAATCATCGTTAAACCAAATGCCCAGATTCTTGGCTGGGCCGCCTTCAGAGAGGGGATGGGGGAAATCAGGAGGCCATATTAATTCAGTAAACGGGGTAGGAAATTGGCCATATAGTATTATCTCAGATTTTCCCTCGTTACATTTAAGTTTGGCTTGGGCCAGCCAGGTAAATACGGCCGCAAGGCATTTTTGTGCCGCATCCGTTTCTACTTTACAGTTACCCCAGGTGAACAGGAGCTGGGTGTCATCGGTGTAGGCCATAATTTTTGCACCCAGCTCCTCAGCCAGGTAGATCAGCGGGGTCATATAGATGTTGAAAAGAAGTGGGCTCAATGTTGATCCCTGTGGGACCCCTGTCTTAACTGACCTGGCTGAGGAGGAGTACGGGGGCATCCAGACTTGCTGGGAGCGGGAATCCAAACAAGCATTTACAATGCAACGGTTTCGCCTTTGGAAAAGTTAGAGCTATTGGCATTGTAAATGACAACATTTTTATTTATGTGTTGGCTTTGAAAACATAAATAAATGGCAGTCATTTACAAAGCCAATAGCCTAATCTCTCGCAAATGAGACACCTATTGCATTTGCACCCACACACACACACACACAAAACCAGGTCACAAGCAGGCAACAGAGACACACACAAAAACGGGTCGCAAGCAGGCACACACAAAACTGGTGTATTTATTTTTTTAAACACCTTTTTGGTATTTACCCATATTTATTTTGTATTTTGAGGATAAATTGAGCCGTAAAATTGTATATTTTTACATTTAGTTTACTAATAAATATGCATTCATACTTTTCTGCCTGACACGTTTTACAGCCCAGCCAAGTTTCCCCAGGACAATGCGCATTCCAGTTTTTTCTTTGAATCTGGGACTCCTGGTTTTGTAATGGTATGAACAAGACAAGGAGTACACGTCCCAGAATTCAAGGGAAAACACACGTGGACTGGAGAGAGCAATACTCTTGACGTGAGGGTTTACTTTATACCCCAGGTACACTCAGTAAGTTTAGTAGACAAACGGTACATCACTATTTCAAAAATATGTTTCCAGATGAAAAATACCCTTCTTCATGCATCTCATTTATGAGATAACTGCACCCAAGCCGAACACGAAGAGATGTTCCATACGCTGGCTTTTTCATTCCTGGCACAAGTTACTATGATGAACAGGTGGGTGTTATATATATTCCCATCAGATAAATATTTTGTCTACATATCTATCTCAGGAGGCCAAATGGTTGATCTACTGCACCGTTTTATCTACTCTAAATTCGTATATATATGCAGATCAAAACAAGTGCATATTTTTAATCGTATGCTACTGTATTTATCCAATTCTACTTTTTTTATTAGACTATTTTGGCAGGGTTTGAATAATCACAGCAGGATTTTGTATTTGAGTGGGTGAAAGACTTCTTGCAGAATGTTAAACAAATGAAAGCAAGTCAAATGAGGAAATCCAAAGTGTAACACGAATCGTCATGTTTTCCAAAATCAGCCATTTTCAAAAAATCAGCACAGTAATAAATTACTCCTATCTAATTTATAAGACCTAAAACATTCAAGGATAGCAAATACCTACAATAGGTACAATTAAATGACAAATACCTACAATAGGTACAATTAAATAACACAGGGTGAGAGCAACAGAAGGCACACACTCAGGGTGAGAGCAACAGAAGGCGCACACACGCAGGGTGAGAACAACAGAAGGCACACACATACAGGGTGAGAGCAGCAGAAGACACACACATACAGGGTGAGAGCAGCAGAAGACACACACACACACACAGGGTGAGAGCAGCAGAAGAAACGGGGTGAGAGCAGCAGAAGACACCCACAGATAGTGAGAGCAGCAGAAGACACGGGTGAGAGCAGCAGAAGACACGGGTGAGAGCAGCAGAAGACACACACAGAGGGTGAGAGCAGCAGAAGACACGGGGTGAGAGCAGCAGAAGGCACATAGGGCAAGGACAGCAGAAGACACATAGGGCAAGGGAAGCAGAAGACACATAGGGCAAGGGAAGCAGAAGACACATAGGTTAATTGCACTAGAAGACACCAAGGGCAGCAGAAGGCACACACGGTAAGGGCAGCAGAAGACACACACAGTAAGGGCAGCAGAAGACACACACAGTAAGGGCAGCAGAAGACACACACGGTAAGGGCAGCAGAAGACACACACGGTAAGGACAGCAGAAGACACACACGGTAAGGACAGCAAAGACACACACGGTAAGGACAGCAAAGACAAACAGGTTAAGGGCATCAAAGACAAACAGGGTATGGGCAGCAGAAGGCACAAAGGGCGAAGGCAGCAGAAGACACAGGGTAAGTGCAGTAGAATACACAAAGGTTAACGTCGGCAAAGTAGCCTCACTGAGGCATTTGGTACCAGGTCCCACGCATGGCAGAGTCTCTAGGAAATGTGGAAGTTGCTCGGTTACAAACCAGGCCTGTGTAAGCCTCGTGCTACCCAGACTTCCCCCTACCAACTGCAGCAACCAAGCATCTTTGCACACACTTAATCATCACTAGTATCACTGACTGCAAGGTGGGGGGGGGGAATGTACAATACTGCCAAGCAGAGACTTGGGGAAGGTGAAGTCCTTAAATAAGGCTATGTCGACCTTGGTGATACAGGTGACCCTAACACAGCTAGGCATATTTTGGGGAAAGTGAAGGGAACAACTGCCTACATCAACATGACTACAAACAAAATCACAACAGATAAAACTATTTGTCTGCGCACAACAGTTCACATAATCCAGATTGAAAGTAAAACACATTCTAGCCACACAACAAACACTTAAGCCTAACTTAATTAATACAACCTTGTTAGAGACCCGGGGAACGCAAATTTACTTCAGAAAAAAAAATCCTTAAGACTGGTTTGCAACACAGCTCTATACACATAGGTACCAACCCCAATTTTTGGACTTTATTAATATACAATAAATAGCAAATGATTCCTTCAAAAAACAGACCCAGTTAATTACACTGCTTCCAACAACCGGCGGAACTCTTACTCATGCATTCTGCCTCCCCCCCCCCATTTATAACATGTTTTTGCTTTGAGTACGGTGCAATGAGGTGCATACAAAACTCATAAATAAATAATACATTTGCCCCAACCATGTATGTTTTTTTTTCGTATATTTGCGCACACTGTCCTGAATCAGCTTCATTGTGACTTAAGATGACAATTTATTGCCAAACACAAGTTAACAACCACACACATATGAAACAACTGTACAGTGTTGGACCACATGAGGATACACACAAGTCTATTGTTCTAACTCCATCCTGTGCAATGTTTGAGGCCTACTTTGGCCTGCCCTCTGTGCCTATAAGTAGATGATGGTTATGAGCGGTGTTTGCAGTGCTGTGTTTTGCTGGTGTTGGCCTTCAGAGGCCGTGTATGGTTTCGCAGTGGAATGTGAACTGCTCATCCGGATCTGTGCTCGCCTATCTCTATCGTCCACAGTGAGGAAGGAGCCGCCAGGAGGAGGAGGGAGGCCTGGTCTGCTGAGCAAGGAGGAAAAAAACTTTTCTCCTCCTCTTTTGCAGCCAATCAAGGATGATGAGATACGAGGAGGTAAAAGATGGCAATTGTATGTGATGAAAGAGTATAAAGCCTTGTCTGGGGCAATCGCCACCTGCATCCTTCCTGCCCACCGCGAGTGGTGAGAAACGGGTCTGGGAAATTAAAAGTTTCCTGGAAGCTGATGCACAATGGTATTACAATTAATCTATGTTTTTAGAGTCAAAATGTGAAGGCTTGAAGATAGGAAGAAAAAAAAAAGTTGATAGGGCAGCAGACTCGCATCCCCAACTTTTAAGGAAACAACCTTCACCTCAGCAGGGCCCTACACCCCCCAAACCGCTCCCCAAAGCGCCTCTTCCCCTCGAAACTTCATCCATTACAGGGAAGTACGCAGAGGCCCGGCGGCTCCCCATCACACTGCCCGCGCCCCCTACCCCCGCTCCAGCACTTGGCTGCCCGCGGCCGCCTCCTCCTCCCCCTCCTCACCTGTTGCTTCTCGTTATCCACTGGAAGCGCCGCAAAACCGGGCCCTCGGCGGCAGCGACACCACCGCTGAGAGCAAACTCCAAGAGCGAGAAAAGTTGCAGCAGCAGCCGAGCCCTCCCCTCCCCGGAGCACCGCGCAGAGGAAAGAGAAAACTGCTGCTGGGCTGAGGGAGCAGCAAACTCTTCCCGGGCCGCCTCTTAGCAACCATGAAGGTCGCAGTCTCCTAAGAGACGAGTCCGGGCTGGCCCTGCCGCATCCACACCACCAAGGTGCACAGGAGGGGCGGGACCAGAGACTTCGGCACAGCCCCCAACCCCAAAGGCAACCACACCCCGTGCGAAGCGGTGCCGCCCGCTGCTTAATTAAAGGAGGGGGGGGGAGGGGGGGGGGCGGAAGTTAATGAAACAGCCCCCTCCCGGACACCACAACGCACGATGCAGAAACTGATGAAAAGTGGACCGGAGAAGGGAGGGGTGGCTGCTGCTCCGTGGTCCAGCTCAGCCCACCTCCCCCCTCCCCCTGCCCAGGGCTCTGATGCTGCTGGCAGCAGCCTCTCTCCTCCTTCCTGGACTCGTGACGGTGCCTTCAGCCCTTGTGCTCCTTTCTACGCTCCAACATTAGCGACGCACGAGGGAGGGCAGAAAACTACCACGGCTTCTGAAACTAAACACTCCTAATACCCCCTTTCAAAGAGCGCTGTGCTGTACAAGACTACGAAAAAGTGATGGTGGTTACAAGGGGATCACGTGTCACCTCTTCCCCCACCTTACCTAGTATCAATCAAAGTGCAAGCGTACAAAACACACACGAGGGAGGATACTGCGAGCTTAACTGACAAAATAAAACAAGTCAGGTCCCGGGCCGTGCTGTGATTGGCTGACGTCACGGGGGTGTCCAGGGCCGGCAGCCAATCACAGCGCGGCCCGGGACAAAGGGGCGGGGCTTAAAAAAAGAACGAGAAACGCCCCCGAATCGCGTTTTCGCAAGAAAGCGTGATTGACAGCCTCTGTCTCCCAATGGCTAGCCTCCATTTATGGAGCTAGCCAATTGGAAACAGAGGCGGTCCAAACATCCCTACTGAAGACATAAGTTTTCGATCTGGGAGGGGCACTGCGTGCCCCTCGCCAGGTCGAAACCTAAAAAGACTCCAGCCATGACCACACAGCATGTGCGTGACCAAATGGGCGACACTTCCCACAGACCATTCCATGGGGAAGGAGTACCCACCCGGCATTCATCTAGTCTCTCCACTGGGTAACTAGGACATCCATGCGACAGTAAAAGTTGTTATAAAACAAAAAGGAGTACCTCAAAGCTCAACCAACCCACCCTGAGTAAACACATTTTAACATGGTAAGGACTGGTCTGACCACAACTCCTGTACCTATGTTTGGCACAGTTCCCCAACAGTAATACTACAACAAAGTATACTAATAACTCCCCATTCATCTGTATGAAGAAGTCACACCACTAACATGTACAATATAAAGGAAGAGGCCAGATAGGACAAAGCACAGCAGGGGATCCGCCTGGAGCTGCCCTACTCTACCCCGTAACAAATGCCCAATTTTACAAATCAACATTCAAGAAGCTCAAGAAATAGCCCCAAAGTATTTCAACACAGGTACTGGCACCAAAGTTGGCTCTAAGCCCCCAGGGCCCCTAGAGCCCATCAACGGTTAGCCCCTGCCCTCCAGGTGATGCTCCTCTGTACTTCAGTCTCCCTCCCAAGTATGTGATTCAGTAAATAGCCATAATGTATGGTTGTGTCAATGATAAACACCTCAACCAACTCCTCCAAGTACTCAAAGGAAGCAGCGGCTGTCATGGATTCTCCTGTAGATGCCGCCTCAGGGTGCCATCCTCTTGCACCATCACTCTGGGGGTTTTAAGCCCCAGACGTACTCTTCAATTATGAAACACTCTATTGCCACTTCTGCCTGAGCAGGTCTGGCCCCTTTGCCACCCCAGACCAAGGCACTTTCGCCCAGTCTCCAGCAGTGCCCAGATCTCCTAGGGTCTTTCAAAGAAGATGGTCTTTTTTTAAATTTGCCATCGCCCTAAGACGGGCAGGATACATCAACATATAGGGGAGGTTCACTGATCTGAGCTTTGATTTAAATTTAGAATAAACGTTCTGCACGATTCAACTTTTTGAGTACAATCAGGGCACATATCGGTTTTATGATTGTCAAACTCAACAGTGTCAGTTTCTCTCGCCACCCTCAAAAATACAGTATCGACCTTTGTAATCAAACATCAGTGCTATGAGCGCTCTGGGAGGATAGCCCAGAGGCATCCTTACAATTTGAGCTCTCCACAGCAAACAACTTTTGACTGTCCCACGGATCAAAACTTATGAATGATGCAGTCCTCAAAGTACTTTAATAATGATACTCCTTATGCACCCTCCTGAAATCCAGGTAGATGTAGATTATTGCGTTGGCAACCCTCAGCAAACTCCACAGTGTCTTCCACAGACTAGTCACAGGTCTATATGTTGGGCATTTACTCTATCAGCATTTTCACCTGCGCTTGCAAGTCTCTGATTAAATGCTTAGCCGGTTTATCTTGGTCACCCATCCTATGCAGATCCATGCAGAGTAGATTCACCTGAATTAATACAGTCAATTTTTCCCTCCGGCATCTCTCTTGAGGCATGTACTGCTCCCCCATGAGTTCATCGAATTGCATGCCGAGAGGATCTAGAATCTGTTCCTGGCCTCAGTAAGGACTCCTCCAGGGCTGTAGTGTGCCCCCAACCCTAAAGAGATGGGGCCGTGATAAGATCGGCATGGCGAGGGAGGATCCAGCACCATGTGCCCACTGCCACAACCACGCAACTCCAGGCTGCTGCAGCAGGAAACCCCTAGGGCCTCTCAGTAAGCCGCAAGACGGCTACCCAGCAGCCCACTGAACAAAGTATGTCTCCTCCACACTGACCCCGGAGGCACTCCACCACAAAAGTAGCAAGAGGTGAGTCAGAGCGCCATCTCAGAGGCTGTGAATACGCCATTCCAGGCAGCTACCGCCCTCCAGCTGTGATCTGAGGGCCCCCAGACTTTTGTGAGACTCTTCAATCACAACCAGTCTAGAAAAGCGGCCTGCCTCCAGGTCTGAAGATAGCCCGGAGCTCAAGCAGCAGAAGACTGCACATGCTCACCAGGACCTAGGATGCCACCTGGTGCACCAGGCCGCACCCCGTTACCCGCTTTGCTTCCCTGCCACAGGGTACAACGGTTGCTGACCCGGGTGATTTAGCATTGGGGTGTTAAAAAGGCATCAATGCACTCTGGTTTTGTGCAGTGCAACTTGCTTTTGGGGAAGGATGAAGTGGGATTTTGGCAGGTTAGACGAAGCACTCTAACCATGTGTCCGATCTGCCATCTTGATAGGTCATACCCCGGCATCAGGGCTTGGGTTTAATACCGAATTGGATAAGTAAAGTGTTGGTATCACATAGGGAAAGTGATTTTTCAGTAGAACACAGAACAGGAATTAGCAGTAACGTTGCAGACTGCCTTTCTAGATTGATAAGGAAAGACGAGTGATACATGTGAAAAACAAAAATGAGGATGAAGAAAAAACAAATGTTTGTGTGGTGTAAGGTGAAGTGATACAGGAGCATGACTTGAAAGAAGCAGCAACAAATTACATAGGATTACAATAAATATGCAAGAACATGAAGAGGAACTGAAGTGAAAAGGTCATGGTTGTGAAGAATGTAAGAAGTTCTGGCAGGTGAGTGTAGTAGTCCATTTTTAGGGCTTGTGCCCTGCGTTGCACTGCGCAGCAGTGCTCGCGCAGCACAAGTTCTTTAGTAGGTGAAAAACAGGGTTTGGAATCTGCCCTAGGAATCGTGCACGCACGTGCGGGTGCATTTCCTTTTCAGCTACCCCATTGGCACTAGTGTGCGTCTTTTAATGAAAGACTGCGCGCTATTGGCCAAAGGCAGGCGCATTGCTCTGCCCACGGCCTATTGGTGTCTATTACGTGCTTGGTGCCCGTAATAGACACCAATAGGCCATGGCTCGCAGTGGCACCACTTGCGGGCTTCTTCTGTGTTTGGATCCATTTCACGGGGAAGCAACAAAATGTTCAAATGGAGCGTTTGTCCTGCTTGCTCCCATACTTCTCTGCTGCTCTTCGGATCACTTGTTTGACGTTTGCCTGAACTTACGCTGCTGTTTCCATACTGGAAGCAAGGGTTGGCTCTTAGTTCCTCTTACGAGTTATTTATTTCCGTTGTCAGTTAATGTTTTTTATATAATCAGTGAATGGCACTTGCAGTGTTAAGATAGTGGCTTCTAAGAAGCAGACATTTATTTTCTTAGGGACAACTGGTGGTAAACGGGGTGAGGGATAGGTAAGATACAGCTTTAGCCTTTCATACGTGAAAACTTTTACCGATACTTAGTTATTAGGTTATATACGGACTCTGTAGGTAAAGATCACACTGTTCCCAACAAATAAGTTCTACCAGCAAAGCCATGCCGATGCCACCTATATAGCCCGTGACGTCATAGCTCGCACATACTCACTTGTACTAAAGGCAGAAGAATTACTCATTTGTGGGGCCGATAAAACACAAGTAAAGTTAACGTGCCGGAATATAAGATGACTTTGTGTATGCCCGCGCGAGCTTGCAAGGCGGACTTGGGCCTGGCTTGTGTGATCTTGTGACATCTGGCCGGCCCATGACACACACTGATTCAGTTCGACACCACGCTTTGCTACTCTAAGTACAGTCATGCGCTCCTATTCTGGGGGCTCCTCGCGCAGGGTGTGGGCGCTCCTCTGTCAGCTGCACAGTGCAGAGAAGCTCCTGTTCTCACAGGCTGTGGCTCTGCAGCCCCTGCAGCGATGAACTCCACGCACAGGCAGCCGGACAGGGGGAGGGAGACCGAAGGTGATCTATCGGCCTGTGCATCTCGCCGGGACCCTTTGTGGCGCTGTGTGCAAGCGGACTCTGAATAAAACCAAACCTGACAATGGTGCCCACAGCGCCTAGAGGCCACAGAGTGAGGCTGTGCCCAGAAGTGTGAGTGACAGCTGACACCCCAGCAGGTCCCTGACAGGGCTCTTACGGGGGCATATCTGATGCCACAGCACATCATCTTGTTCGGATGTGGCATAAAGGATCTTTTGGATTAAATCCGAGTCAAACCTGACACTATAACAGATCCCGGACAGGGATCTCTTGGTTGAATATCTGACACCCCAGCACATTATTTAAATCACGCCTCACTATTGATGATCTCTTGGATCAAGTCTGACATCCCGGGATATCCCTGGCAGAGATCTTTTGGGGGCATATGTGACGCCACAGCATGCCACAGCACGTGATCCAGACCACGTGTGGCACACAATATCTCTTAGATCAACTGTGGCAGAGCCTCCAGATCCCCCGTGATCATGGAGAATCCACTTAATCATGCCCGACACGTGGAAGATCCTTAAGACCACATCTGATCATAGCTGATACCAGGGATCAGCACCGGCCGCATGACATTCCTCATCCGACTCATATGACATCATCTCTATTGCAGATTCGGTGTCACCTGTGACCATAGAAGATTCCTTTGATCCAAACTGTTAAAATACAAACTTTAATCTTGAAATAGCCATTCGACCGCACCCACCTCCCCGGGGGTCCCCCAATCAATCTCTAACCAGTGATCGTCAATTAGAAACACCTGACTCCGCACGCACCCCCCTGATGGCGAAGTGCGCATCTCTCATGGGGACCCCCTCCGCTGGCACTCCTGCCACTTTGGACACTACACCTCGCCTCCGACTGTGCCCCACCTCCCCGCCAGCCTTTGCACGTGCACGCTACACCTCCCCACAGGACCCCTTTACACCGCCCTCTGTCCTGGCACAGGGCTCATTCCAGCTCACCTCTGGCTGGGTCCCTCTCCCAGCCCTCAATTCTTGCACATTGCGCACTACAGCTCACCTCCGTCTGCGTCCCTCTCCCTGGCCCTCAATTCTTGCACATTGCGCACTACAGCTCACCTCTGGCTGCGTGCCTCTCCCCAGCTCTCAATTCTTGCACATTGCGCACTACAGCTCGCCTCTGACAACGCCCCTCCCCAAACGGCCTCGACACAGTGTGAACTACATCCTACTGGACCCCTCTTCTTCGTCCCTCAATCCGGGCACAGTGCGCTCTACAGCTCACCCCAGGCCGTGCCCTCCTCCCCATCCTTAGCATTGAGCGCACTATACATCCCTCTAGCTGAACCTATCCCCACCTGCACATACAGCACACCCCAGGCAGTGCCCTCCTCCCCGGACAGTGCGCACTTCTCATCTCCTCACCCCCGGCTTACTCTACAGTGCCTGCTCGCTCTGCTAGTACTTCCAACACTGACTACTCCACCTCACTTTGTAACATCTCCCCCCATCCTGCCCAATCAACTTTTAACATGTCTGCTTTTCTCCTAGTATGTTCACCATCCTCACATGCTGCTTGCCTGCTCTCCTTTCGGCTTGCCAGCTCTCTCCTCTCATATTATTCGCACTTCCAGGTGGTCTTAGCACTCTTGCTACAGTATCCTGCTGCTTATCTCCAGGGCCTGCTAACTCTCCCACCTACTCTATCCCAGTAGGTCACATAGCCTCAGTCTGCCAGCTACTACTTCAGCCAGAGTTTTAGCCTGTTCTAGCAGCTCTTCGAACAGGCTTGGAACGCGATTTGATGTGCTGGGCATAGGCACGAGGTTGAAAGGACGTGTGTGGTTTCTCCCCACCAATAATTTAATAAAACAGGTCCAGTTGCGGAACAGTACTTTTCATTGTTTACTAGAAAGTACAGGTTCGAAACAGAGCTATCAGCTCACCTAGAGATGCAGGGATGGGTCGAAAGCACAATGCTGCAATTGAAAGCCATCTCTGAAAGGTGGAACCCTTATTACCTAAACATTAAAACATTCAACAGAGAATGTTTGTTTAACTTGTTGAAGAAGGGACGCTTTAAAGGCATGAGGCAAGCCTACTTTCCCTATCTTTTAAAATGTCATTTTGAGTAATTTGTAAGGTGTGTATATATATATATATATATATATATATATAAACAACACCTCCTCTCAAAAGAAAGAAGCAGGAGCCTCAGTGGGGATGAGAAGCGGCAGCACCTTTATTTCAAACAAATGGCGTATGCATTTCGGCCGGTGTGGCCTCGTCAGCGCCTGCGGTAGTGAATGCGGAAGTCCTGGCGTTCTGCAGCTTGATAAGGCACCAAACCCCACAGTGATAGGTGCAATGTCCTAGCTCCGCCCTTCAGCACAAAAGTCCTCAATATGAAGGGTCCGTGTAGATCAGCGGACTCCATGTCCCAGGATGCACCAGTGGCTCCCAGGTGAGTATGGCTGTGGAGCGGTCTTGAGAAATTCAAGAAAATAGCAGAGGGAAAGGTGCGCTGCAAAGCGTTCGTGGAGACTGCAGATTGAAACACGGGGTGCAGCCTCAAGTCCCCAACGCCTCATCGACCATAGGTCCAAGCCCCAATTGTAGCGTGAGCAGGGAAGATTAAACCAAGCTCAAATGGTGAAAAAATGTCTCACAATGACGCTTCAGGTGCGAGGTCCGCCGGCGGGTCAGGAGAAATTCAATAACTTGAAGTTAGCAAAGATGCCGAAGCAGGTTCCAGAGTCTCCGGACCACTTAGAGATGAGGGAGCTCCTGAACCGCGCTTCTGGAAAGCGCGCAGAAATATAAACAACACCTCCTCTCAAAAGAAAGAAGCAGGAGCCTCAGTGGGGATGAGAAGCGGCAGCACCTTTATTTCAAACAAATGGCGTATGCATTTCGGCCGGTGTGGCCTCGTCAGCGCCTGCGGTAGTGAATGCGGAAGTCCTGGCGTTCTGCAGCTTGATAAGACACCAAACCCCACAGTGATAGGTGCAATGTCCTAGCTCCGCCCTTCAGCACAAAAGTCCTCAATATGAAGGGTCCGTGTAGATCAGCGGACTCCATGTCCCAGGATGCACCAGTGGCTCCCAGGTGAGTATGGCTGTGGAGCGGTCTTGAGAAATTCAAGAAAATAGCAGAGGGAAAGGTGCGCTGCAAAGCGTTCGTGGAGACCGCAGATTGAAACACGGGGTGCAGCCTCAAGTCCCCAACGCCTCATCGACCATAGGTCCAAGCCCCAATTGTAGCGTGAGCAGGGAAGATTAAACCAAGCTCAAATGGTGAAAAAATGTCTCACAATGACGCTTCAGGTGCGAGGTCCGCCGGCGGGTCAGGAGAAATTCAATAACTTGAAGTAAGCAAAGATGCCGAAGCAGGTTCCAGAGTCTCCGGACCACTTAGAGATGAGGGAGCTCCTGAACCGCGCTTCTGGAAAGCGCGCAGAAATATAAACAACACCTCCTCTCAAAAGAAAGAAGCAGGAGCCTCAGTGGGGATGAGAAGCGGCAGCACCTTTATTTCAAACAAATGGCGTATGCATTTCGGCCGGTGTGGCCTCGTCAGCGCCTGCGGTAGTGAATGCGGAAGTCCTGGCGTTCTGCAGCTTGATAAGGCACCAAACCCCACAGTGATATACACACACACATATACATATATATATATATATATATATATATATATATATATATACATACACATATATACACACACACATACACACGTATAGACCTTAAAAAAAAAGACTCAAAATATCATATATATCAACTTTTTTGCGCTAAGACAACAAAGGAGATACGGGGAGGCAGAGACAGACCTTACTAAGATGACAGGATTTTGTTTTGCACATGAATTCCTTTGTCTATTGTTCAGGGTGTATTCCCTGCTTTCAGGATTCAAAGAAAGGAGTCTTGGGTGTCCAACGTTAGTTTGTTTGCGCTGCACAGAATTCATAAATGCATGGCTTATTGATGGTTCTAGTCTGCGAGTGTTAATTTCTGAATCATGTGCATGGAATACGGCACACGTTGGTAAAATGCACCCCGATACAACTCTGGATCAACACACTACGAAGTAGATACAAATACGAGATGAGCCCAAACAATAAATGAATGAACCTGCCTCCCGCTGTGCTGGCAGATAAAGTTACGATAGTGATGGAGACGCCAAAAATAATGTGTTTTTTTTCCACTAGGAACCAAACATTGTCCATTTTGCCGAAATGCCTACTCACCACTTTCGAACCGATTCACACAACCAACTTCAATCTGCTGACTTCCCCATGTACGTCTGATTAAAACTAGGATGACAAGACTGTCAGCATCTCTGCGGTGAGGTCACTTAACACCGCCCATAGACGGAAGTTCGGGGAGAGCAGTAGCTAATCACAGAGCAGCTGGCAAGTGTATGCTCCTGAATTTCGTAACCAATGACCTAGCTAGTTTTCCCTCAGCCAATCCGCTAGAAGGCTTTCTCAACCAATCTAAGTTCCCATAGCTCACAGATATTGATTGAATGTGTTTCCACATATCTAATTGGATATGTGAGTTTAGCCCTTTCTGGCATTACAGGACTATATAAAGGATGCATGTTTCGAAGGCTTGTGGTTAAATTTCAACCTGTGTTTTTGTGGGCAGGTTTAATGTAAACAGTAGACATTGCTGGAGCAAATGGAGGCAGATTATTCCCGCATTTTAACACTACTCGTTCAGAAGCTTAATCAGCTGAACACAATAGAGAAGTAACCATAGTAAGCGTAAAGTAATACAAACACGTATTTTAGATTTGGAGAACAACTCAAACAATAACTCCATAACCTTTCCCCGTTTTGGTTAAATTGACAGTGACTTTCGTAAGATACAGGAAGTGCGAATGCATAGCTAAAGCCCGAAAGCAAACCATATATTAGTCACGAGCCATATGTGTTCTAAAAAAGAGTTCAACCTATAAATGTGTACATTTATTTTAACGAGGTGTGACAATTCAAGTCTTAATTGAGAAGAGTATCGCTAAAGACTCAACCAGTAAAAATGGTAAGTGCCTCTACTTCAAAATGGCCGCCCGAGTAGCGTAATACTTATTAGAAGGAACGCTACCTTGGCTGTATTACCCCATGTGCAGTCGCCGCAGCCGGCGTGGAGGTGGAAGTCTGTTCTTGCTGCTTTGAGGTAGGGACATGAACGGATACAGGACCTGAAATACGTATGTGGCAAGTTCTAGAAAACCACACCCAGAAGTGTCTTATTGCGTCTCTCCTCGAGGCTGCTGCCTGTTTTCTTTCACTTTTTTTGTGCTCCATATGAATACTATGATGCAAAAAAGTGGAGTGTGCTATTGTTTTTTTTTGGGTGAAAGCATACCAGACAGCGCTGATTTCTTAAGACTTCTTGGGGATGTTTTGAAAGCATCCGAGGAAATGTATTCCACCCATTGCTCACCATTAGCAGCTTTGTGTTTTTGTAACTCACAGTTGATTGTTTTCTATTTTCTGGCTTTATTTGTTTTAAGCTGTGGAGCTTGAGTTAGTCCCTCCCATGGAGCATAGCCTATTCTCCATCGCTCCATGAGTGTTCACGTTCTGTAAACCGGCCTTTACATTTTGTTCTTATCTTGTCACATTTGCTGTGCATTCAAAGACCGAGGTCAAATGCCAGGCTGTCTTCCAGGGAACTTGGAGTTTACTTTTCCTTCTCTGACTTTTAAAGTGAGAGGATTTATGTGACAATTTTGCTGGTGTTTATCTAGTGCACAACATTTAAATGACTGTATAGGAACCATAGAGATATTTCAAAACTGAATATTTCAGAATTAGGAAAGCATGAATGAAGATGTTTTCTGTAATTCTGAATTGTGGCAGAAACAAATATTTGAATACGATCAAAGTAAATCAATACACTAGGTCAGTGATACTCCTAGTACAGTACGGGGGCTGCATGCGGCCCTCCTGACCTAGCCTCTCCTGACCTTTACATGCAGCTCCCTGGTCAACAGAAGCAGCTCCCTGGTCAACAACAGCACCAGCCTGCTGTTTATTTGACTCAGCAACAACATAAACAAGCATTTGCAATGCAATAGGTCTCGCATTTGGAAAGTGTGAGATATTGGTATTGTAAATGACACTTTTTTTAATATGTGTTGGCTTTGAAAATATATAAGTTAATATCATTGTTATTCACAATGCCAATAGCTTACACTTTCCTAATGCGAGTTCTATTTGCTATGGCAATGCTTGTTGGTAGCAAGCAAGGACATTGCTATTGTGGTGCTGAGTGATGATGTGGTGGTGTATTAGAGTGATGTAGTGGTGTCCCCGAGTGATGTGGTGGTGTCCCCGAGTGATGTGGTGGTGTCCCCGAGTGATGTGGTGGTGTCCCTGAGTGATGTGGTGGTGTCCCTGAGTGATGTGGTGGTGTCCCTGAGTGATGTGGTGGTGCTCCTGAGTGGTGCCCCTGAGTGATGTGGTAGTGTCCCTGAGTGATGTGGTGGTGTTCCCGAGTGATGTGGTGGTGTTCCCGAGTGATGTGGTGGTGTTTCCAAGTGATGTGGTGGTGTTTCCAAGTGATGTGGTGGTGTTTCCAAGTGATGTGGTGGTGTTCCCGAGTAAAGTGGTTGTGTGCCCGAGTGATGTGGTGGTGCCCCTGAGTGATGTGGTGGTGCCCCTGAGTAATGTGGTGGTGCCCCTGAGTAATGTGGTGGTGCCCCTGAGTAATGTGGTGGTGCCCCTGAGTGATGTGGTGGTGCCCCTGAGTAATGTGGTGGTGTCCCTGAGTGATGTGGTGGTGTTCCCACCCTCCAACTCCACCCTCCAACTCCACCCTCCAGCCTCCAACTCCAGCCTCCAACTTCACCCTCCAACTCTCCCCCTCCAACTCCACCCTCCAAACCCACCCTCCAACTCCAACTCCACCCTCCAACTCCACCCTCCACACTCCAATTCCACCCTCCAACTCCAAATCCACCCTCCAACTCCACCCTCCAACTCCACCCTCCAATGCCACCCTTCAACTCTACCCTTCAACTCCACCCTTCAGCTTATAAAATCTGAACTTGGAGATGCACCAACAACCAACCAGATGAGCCCCAACACCTAGAAAGACCTGAGAATAGTGACCAACTCGCCGAGAATACCCATGAGGTCATCGTACCAGTTGGCACTCCTAGTGTAACTGCTAGGACCCCAGGTGATCTAGATTGTACCACACAGGATGAGGCAGGGTTTATTGAACTGGCTAAAACTCTTCACCAGGTAGCACAGCAGGACGGGCATCCTTCACAGAACACCAAGATTTTATCCTGGTTTTAGCAGGTCTTAGCTACTCGTGAGCTATGATACTCATGAGCTATGCCTCTTCCAGGAAACCTGGTCAAGGCTGGATTTGCATAGAGTGGGGTATGTTGCCTATTGCAACCCTGCCATTCAGGGGCCCAGGGGGAGACCGCCAGGTGGCCTATGCATTTGGGTTGGCACACAACTGGGCTGTAAGTGATAGAAACCCTCTCCCCATATATTTTGTGTATCCACCTCTCTTTCCATAACACCTTGAAAATTGCCATTATTAATATCTATTCTCGCCCAGAGAGACAGGGACAAACCTCACAGGTCTTAGACTGTTTGGTCACCCTCTCGTATACTCTGCCCGAGTCCATACACTTAAGTATTGGTGGGGATTTCAATTGCCACTTTGAACCACTAAATGGCATAACCACCACCATCACCAGTGAGGAAGATTCGGCCTGGTCAATTCCTGAATGTAACACCTATCAGGTAAGGGGTTGGACCCCCATAGTTCTACAGATGAACGCCTTCATACTTAGCCACTCACTTACAGCATGTAATGGCCGGTTCTCTTCCGACTGCCCGGGCAACTCTACTTATAATCAGTTGGGACAGGCATCTATAATTGAGTATATCTTGGTAGATGTGGAGTTATGGCACAGAATTGTTGATTTTTCAGCCAAAACTTGATGTGAAAGTGATCACAACCTGTTGGTACTAGAAATAGCCCTCCCGCATCCCAAGTACGGTCAGAATTCACCTACACAACCTGCTCCAAACTTAATAGCAACTGAAGGAGGGAGAAGAGTACGCTGGGGAACTTTTGTACAGTCAACTGAAAAAGTGGCCACCCTGTACAAACAAATTTCTCCCTTTTTAGAAACTGCATTTTGAGTGTCTGTATATAATCAAGGCCCTGAATCTCTGTTGGAAATAGGCAAGAACCATCAGGATATGTTTTCAAAACTGGCAGAGTTTTTCTATAATGCTGAAACTAATAATGGCTCCGACCCTAAAACTAGACACCCCTGGTATAATAAAGCGTGCAGGGAAGCCAAGCGCGCTCTACTACTGGGGGTAAAAGATAAGGACAACCTATGCATCAAAGAAACCAGAGCAGAGTACAAAACATTTCTAGCTGAAGCCAAGACATGGATAAATGGGAAGCAATCAAAAAAGCCCTAGACCTAGACAATAGGGATATGAGAGGCTTCTGGAATCTAGTGAAAACTGGAAAGTCTGAAGGCAACTCTGCAATTAAACCAAATCTGGGGGAGGAAGTCAGGAGATCCTACAATTAAAATGTTATATTCAAGGGCTCTGGACGGAGATGTGCCTGTTAGGGAACTGGCAATGGATAAAACCCCCATAGATACTAGCGCTCCCCCTTGTACTATAAAGGAGGTTACTGCAGCATTGGGCACATTTCTTCCCAGAAAGGCCCCAGGGCTGGATAGAATCCCTGGTGACCTATTTAGAAATGAACAACTAGTGTGGGCACCCTACTTATGGACATTATTTAACGCTATCCTCCAAAGGATGGCGTTGCCTCCGACTTGGGAAAGAGCAGAAATAATTTCTATTTATAAAAAAGGCTCCCCGCTCAACCCGGCAAATTACCGTCCAATAAGCTTGATTGACGTGACTCAAAAGATATTTGCCCGTGTCCTCCTGGGCCGATTGCAATCATGGATAGACGAGAAAAAAACCTTTTAACACCTCTGCAGGCTGGTTTTAGGACTAAGACCTCAACCATTGCCCAGATTTTCAGATTGTAGTTGATACACTGGAAAACAGTGACCTTGGAGGGTGGTAGCCTTTACCTAACCTTTGTGAACTTTAAATCCCATTCGACATGGTGCAGCGTGATCAGCTATGGGGTCTTCTCCATGACATGGGAGTACTAGTCTATCTATGCCACCAGCTGAAGCGCTTACACCACGATACGTATACGAGAATAATCTACGGTAAGAAAGTGGAATTGACAGCTCCCTTTCCTGTAGAGAAAGGGGTGAGACCCTGTTCTCCCTCTTTTTGAATAGCTTAATCGAAACCCTACTGGCAATAAAAGATATAGATTCACCAAGGCTAACAAACCGCAAAATTCCAGCGTTAATGTTTGTGGACGATACATTGCTACTGTCCAAGACTCCAATGGTATGCAGCGGGTATTGGAGGAGTTCTGTAAATTCTGTAGGAAGAGGGACTTGGAGATAAATCTCCAAAAAGCAAAACATATGGTCTTCAATGCCAATACTAGTAATAGTCCACACCCTCAAATAGAAGGCAGACTCCTAGAAAGGGTGTCTATTTTTGATTATTTGGGCCTCAGACTTAATGACAAGATGGATTGGGGGACCCAAGTAAAGAAAGCTAACCTAAAATTGACACAGTCTATAGGGGGGCATTTTAAAAGTACATAAAAACTGTACCCAAAAAGTGGTAGGATCACCTGCAGAAATCTATCAAATCCAGACAAGGGGAGCGTCACTATATGGAGCAGAACTCTGGGGCCATTACCCATCTAACACACTATCTACTACAGAGAATACCCTCCTTAGGCAGCTTTTGGGTCTGCCTAAAAGCACTCCTCTAACACCATTAAGGATGGACCTGGGTATTGGCCTGATCACCGACATAAATGCTTCTCAACCCCTTTTATTCTGGAGCACTAGGAGGGTAAACATATGGTTAACACCTGAGGAGACCTGCCCCTCTACCCCCAAAAAGTCCCAACTCTTTGCCTTCAAAGAACATAAATTTGCCCAACTATCGCAGAGCATTAACACATGCAGTCTGAACTCCAGGTTTCTGGATGTCAAACGGCAATACAAGTTAGAACTAGCCCTTGACAATATCCAGCCATTTCTTGCAAAGAAATTGTTTTTGCAATTTAGACATGGGGTGCCCCCGCTCCGTGCATTTACAAACAAATGAAAGAGACCTACCAAACTGGACTGTCCTGGGTGCATGTTGTCCGAAGAGACAGAATTTTATGTTCTTCTCTTCTGTCCTGCCTATAGAAGGTCAATGTCTAAGTGGGTGCTCTAGCTGTGCAGAAATATGGGGATTAGAGACCACACTGAGGCCTATAGGCTACTGAAATATGAGTCACATCCACTATTCGTTTTTGCCACTTCTAGATTTTTGTGTGCAATGTGGTGTATACGTAGAGGCATTATAAAGAAAAAGAGCCCAGAACCAATCTAAGCGTGCCCATTTCTCGATTATGCTGCTAATCTAAATTTGCACATTTTCCCACTGGAAAATCTGCTCTAAAATCTTTTTTCACTGCTTAGCTATTTTTATTCTTTTTATTCTCTTTTTTTAACATCTATTTATTGTAATTGTTTTTAAATGTTTTTAAAATGTCATCATAGTTGCCCTGGCTTTGATTGGCAATCAAGATTGTTGACTATCGAGTGATGAGTGGTCATAGGGTCAGAAAACACTTTATAACTTTGAGCATACCACCTTTTCCGGCTTTTTAAGGATACCCTGCAACTTTTTCAAACTGTATAAATTGTTGTGTATCATAAGTCGTTGTGCTATATGTATGTTCTAATTAATTGTGCTTTTATGGCTGTACAGCCGAAATAACGTTTTTTTGACTGACTTACTGACTGATAATGAAAAAGGTGAAAATGTGAAATAAAACAATTGCCTAGGATCACACAATTTAGTTAGGTGGAGAGACCAAGATTAATCCCAAGTTTTTGGTTCACATTGTGCAATTCAGACACTATATGTATATGTTTCGCTTCCCTACACCCACCTTACAGCCAACCCCCAACCCGACCCCCAACCTGCAGGCATCAATGCTGCCCTCTGTCCCATCACAGGCCAAACTTGGGTCCCCAGCGAAAATGTTTGCCAGTACCCATGCACTAGCTCAAGCCATTCCACACATTATCATGTGTGCGCTGTATATTTTATCGTTAAAACTGTATGTCTGTGCAAATGTAATGGTCATTTCAATTGAAAATGTGTTGTGTGTGATGGCAGTGCACTACAACACCATGCATACTCCACACTATGCCACTCCTCTCTATGACACTTTACAGCACTCCAACCTGTTACTCTATGACACACAACTCTACTCTGCGACACGCGGCTCTACTCTACAAGACTCCACTCCACTCTACGACACACCATTCCACTCTACGATCTGCCACTCCACTAAATGCCCCTTCACTCTGAGACACTCTACCACATGCCACTCTACTCTACAACACACCATTCTACACCAGGCCTCTCCATGCTACATCCCTCCACTCTACTGTCCTCTCTACAACACTATACTCCACTCTACCACACTCAACTCTGTGCAACTCCATTCTACACCACTCCACTCTACGACCATCTGAGCGGTGGACACGTGAGTCTGTTAGTTGGATTGAATAGGATAATAGAGGGATAGAAGAGAGAAGAGTCTAGAAAGTGTCATTTGTGAGATTATAGTAGTAAGATGAGGTTTGGGATTAATAAAATGGAGAGATGGAGGAGGGAAGAGTCTGTAGAAGGGGATTAAGGAGATCATAGAAGTAAAATGAGGTATGGGATAAGACAAAGGAGGGATACATGAGGGAAGATTTTAGAAAGGGTTGTTCGGGGGATCATAGCAGTGAAATGAGGTTTGAAGTTGTGGGAATTTTCTCTAAGGTTCTCCAAAGGATCATTAAGACCTAACACTCTAATGTCTGGATTCCTGCCACAGCTTACCTCTCTTGACTATTATAATATACTGGCAAGACTCAAATCATTCCTCCCAAACGTCTTGCACCCTGACTTTTGACCACTTTTACCATGCATATGCAAGGTCAGGTTGCAGGCGCACGGAAACATCCAGAAAATCCAACGGAATAAGCGTCAAGCAAATGGCATGGATTACCTCAATGTGAACCGGAAGACAGCCCTCAACACATTTATCCCCTGCACCTGATCCTTGCTGTAAGCAATTATAACACTACCTTTTTGAACATGCTAAAGCACCTTCTAGAAGGCAACCTCATCAAGTTAATTATCTGCACCTGTTCCTTGTTACATACAATTAGAATGTGACCTTTATGTACGTTCTAAAGCAGTCTCATTAAAAGAGTGTCTACACTCCTCCCCTTCGCTTAGCCTCTTTCTCCTGCCACTTACCTGTTTCCTGGTTTCCAGGACTCGGTCCCTTGTTCCTTCCACTTCAACCTCACTGCAGAGGACGTCCCGCATCAGTCTTGCACCGGGATAGAAAAACAAGAAGAAAAAGAGAGACGCATTAACAGACTTGATTTCGCTACTTGGTGAGCTCAGTCACAACATCATGCTTCCAGTCAAGGTAACAAGTGTTTGTATTCTACTTGTACATTCTGCTGGCAGGGCTATGCCAGAAAGAACTTGCGTGAAGCTAACCCCGTCCAAATAAGCTTGTGGGTTTGATGCTGGAATCATACTCACTCCCGTTTCGAAACTTTGATGAAAGAACCTCACTGGACTATCTAAAAACAACTGACAACAAACCTAATGGTTGTTTGAGATATAAAAAGGTTTTGTGAGGTGATACCTTAAAATATATAGCTAATACTAGACTAAAGCCTTATTATTTGTTTGTTTATGGATAACATATCTGCAGGGACCCTTCATCATATCTGCCGGTATCATTCACGAGATTGATGTGAATGCCTGCTGCAGTGTTGCGGTTGACTAAACGAGCCACAGCATCTTTTGACTCCACATGCTCTCTTCATTTTAACCTCCTTCCCTTTGTGATTTGCCACCGGAGTATTGTCTCCTGTAAACCGAGGGCAAGTCTCGAGGGGGTATGGGAACTAGCATCACCGCCCCATTTGAATTACCTGGGATCCAGGTAGGTGACTTATGACACCCAACATACAGATTTTGTCCTTTGGAATACCCAATGTCTTTCCCTCCAGGCCAATGGACCATAGGTGCCGTGTTCGGAATTGGAGCTGAAACAGAACATACCGGTGATGTATATCATCCTATGTCAAATGCTTTATTTGGAGTCAATGATGAGAGGTATGAGTAGTTTTAAAAGGTTTTATTTTCAAACTAGAGTTTCTAGATTCTTCTGATTCTTTATTCATTAGTCAAATATCAACCAGGTTATAGAATTGATAAAAGAAAAGTATGGTTAGTCCAGATCATATTAAAATGTGCATACCACTCATTCCATTAAGGAAATACTCCCTATTCTAAGAAACGGAGCACAAATTATGTCAGTCAGAACCCATGAAGAGTTCATAAATAAAGGCAAGAGTGAGATAAGTGAAGGACTGGGTTCTTTAAGACCCAGCGGTGCCAGGGCACAACACCTGAAACCTTCGTGGGTAACCTGCTCCGGCGTACGAATCACAGAGACACGGGACACTTCCTTCGGCGTCAAAGATTCAAGGTTTATTTGCTGCAGGGAACACAGAAGTCACGACAAGTACACCACGTGCAACTTGGGGAGACTGCTTCAAATTGGTTCTGTGGATCGCTCCTTTTATACAGTTTTTACCCATAAGACAACATGATACACAAAGGTTTCCCACCATTATCCCCCAGAGGGGTCGCTTTGGTCACTTTGAAACACATGAGGTCCGGAACATAAGTGCGGAAACATTTGGCGGTTCCCAACTGTAAAAACCCATCTTCCCACCATTAGCAAATTCCAATCAGCAGTAAAACAGATCGAAATAGGAACAAAGACAGGTGCAGAGGAAGACGGAAACAGTGGGGAGATCGGAAAGGGTGTAAAAGGGGAGGTATCGGGAAACACGAGATACAGGCATCAAAGGGACGTGCCTAATGAGATGCACGGCTGAGACAATAAGTCCGTGCGGCAAGATGAGCCTCAAGCGGCGCCATCTGCCTTACAGTAGCATCCCCCTCGTCATAAAGACACTTACAAAGAACATGTGTCTTCCGCAAATATCTTGGGAGTCCCAGGGTCGCGAAGCGGACAACGTCCGTTCGCTGGCTACTTGAGGGCAAGAGACAAAATGGATGCCGTATCTAAGATGGAACCCGTGGGTACAGATAGAAATACCCACGTAACAGACGAACGGTTTAGGTTAGCACAGTAAAACTACGCACACCCACCAAACTCGTCATTTGCGGTTCATAGATACCAGACTCGACTATATTCGTGCGAGTCGAATGCACCACTTACAATTGTCACGGAACCTCAGACGCTCCTTTTGCCCTCATGTAGGCAAGCACTAGTCGGAATCATACTCGATATTCATCAGACCATCGAGATGTTGCTGTAGCATAGCTCTGTCCAACCGAGTCCCATTGGTAACAGGCGGCTGTCTCATACACGTTGTAGCACAGAGGCCACATAAGGCAGGACCACACTGCACACAAAGGCAACACGTGAACAGGAACACTACAACAACTCCAATGATCATCAGAATTTTCCAACCCCAAGTCGACATCAGGCCCCAAAACCATCCTAGCAGCGTCCAATCCCCTAGATCCACGTGTATGGATTCGGAGATCTTATGCAACCTCGAGATGGATTGATAGACAGTTGGAGCATTATCTGGAATAAAAATGCAGCAGCTCGAATGGATCACCTTACATACCCCACCGCGATCTGCTAAGATGACATCTAAAACCATACGGTTTTGTAACGTCATAAGTCTATCCGCCTGAAATTCTGTGGTGATATTACCAAGGGCACTGGCAGTAATATTAGCTGTCGATTCTACCACTCGAGTCAACTGTCTCAGGTTCCTACTGTTAACCATAGGTCCCCAAAACGGGAGGAAACCCTTGAAAAAGTCTCCTGCCTCTTGACCGGCAGTATCTTCTTCGCTAATTACGCCTCGTACAACTCTAGTCTTATGATAATCGGCATCTACAGTGAACGTCGGAGGCAACAGATTTGCAATGAAGCATGAGCCCATGAAGTCAGCGGGCAGCCATGCATATGCACGATCATAGCAGATAAAGTAGGTACCCTTGGCAGCCAGAAACACAGGGGACGAGACCATCGGCAGCATGTAATTTTCGGTGCAAGCACTCTCTCCAAGTCGGGCTTTCGATCTTCGGCCACGACCCATGAGACAAAAATTACCAGTGTGGGGTACGACCCATATTGGAGGCGAGCTTTTAAGCTGTTTTTCGCTGCTGAACACACTATATTCACCTCTACTTAGGACTCTATAGGCTTGTACCTCTTCTTCGGGAATAAGCGAGGGATCATAGATATCGCTATCCAAATCCTCTATTGCTATCGACAAAGGCTTCTGATACGAGGTAGGACCAGAGTAGGGGGAACGTGGTTCTCGAATGGGGTGGAAACCCAGTGCGCTTCGAAACATTGTTTGGAATGCTCGAGCTGACCCTTGGGAACTATACGGTAACACCAGATATGGAATTCCCTTATCCGTAGTATGTGGCATCAACCCACACACCCAACAATTAGTAGTGTTAACCACTAACTGATGCTGATGAAGGAGCTGAATAAAGGAATGGTTGCGGAATTCTACACGTCTAGCCTGCTCGTGTCCCGGTAACATGTGAAAGGAATGAGGGGAAACAGTAGTGACAAGTTTAGGGTCAGGAGTAGGAGTAGGTGTAGCAGGTAAGAAGTAAGACATAGTGTAATACACCCCACCCGCCAACAGTGCAGAAGCAGTCAAAAATAACACAAACAGTTGAAATATGAAACATTTGGTACGACTGAGTTGCTGCAGCTTGAGTCTGTGCGCCTTAACTCCCTCTAAATCATTCAGCTTCGAGAATGCCATTCCCTACGACCGTCCGCAACGTTTCTTGACGCACTTCGTTCTGTGTAGCAATAGTCAATCCCTAGGAGTTCCCAGGAACCGACGGCCTTTAACCTAGCGTCAAGACCTACTATCCAGAAGGAAGTACGCGCGCGGCCCTACGGCCTTCAATACACAATATGTATATGCAAGCACAAAGTCTCTCAGCTGTGGAAGCAAAAAAAGATACAAGGGAGGAAGCTCAATATATATATGTACAAAAATCACGGTGATACGAATGTTCAAAACTGATCACGGAAAACGGGGATAATGCAGTTGTCAATTCAGCAAAGCAAAATTTTTATTTGTCCTTAGTGCGAGATCGCAAGGAATATCGGTGTTTCCCGGGACGTGTCTGCTCGTCGAACAAAGGATCCGTTGAAGAGACAGCGTCCTGCTGATCAGTTGATTGTTCTGGTCTTGAGTCTTTTGATGATAATTGTTCAACAGTGCCTTTCTGCTGCGCTGAGGATTCTCCAACAGGCTGTGCGTCGCTGAAAGGCACAAACGCCGGCAATGTTTCTGTTTCTGTAGACGCAATGCCTCTCCTTACCCACGGGTCTGCCGGCAAAGGGATGGGGACTCGTTTAGTGTGGGTGGCGTGCACCCAATTTTTACGCCCCTCAAGACGAACGGCAGTCCTCGTGGCCAGGAGCACCTGGTAAGGTCCGGTGAACCTCGGGTCCAGATTATTTTTGCGTGAAAAGTTTCTTGTCACCACCCAGTCTCCGGGCTGGAGCTGGTGGCCTGGACCCTCCGTCTGCGTCGGCAATGCGTCGTAAACCTGTTGGTGAATTAACCTCAGTTTAGCAGTCAAGTCATGTAAATAGTCAATCAACATTGGATACTCAAGATCAGAAAACATTCCTGGCCTAGGAACCCCCCACACATTCGCAGGACGGCCGAACACTATCTCATAGGGACTAAGCCCTATTCGGGAGTGTACAGTCGCCCTAGTTGACAGTAATGCTAAGGGCAAAGCGTCGGGCCACGAAAGACCAGTCGTAGCCTGAATCTTTGCTAGCTTTAGTTTAAGGGTGCCGTTATACCCCTCAACTAATCCAGCTGACTGGGGATGATTGGCGCTGTGGAATTTCTGATTAATTCCAAGGCCCTTACACACACTCTTCATCACACTTCCAACAAACTCACTTCCGTTATCTGACCACACGACTCTAGGCATTCCGTACCGAGGAAAATATTCCTTCAGTAGGATTTTCGCAGTAGACAAAGCAGTATTGTCTTTGAGAGGATAGGCCTCAATCCATCGGGAGAATGCGCAAACCACAACTAAAACGTATTTCAGGTTATTGCATCGCTCCATATGGATGAAGTCCAATTGAATCACCTCAAAGGGATATGAAGGGGGAGCAAAACTGCCAGGAGGAGTTGGGGTTCCTTTGCCAGGATTGTACATCATACACACCATACAATTCTTCACCAAACGTTCAGCACATTTCGTAATTCCATCATTCTTCCACACAGGCGACAACAATTTACAGATGCCTTTCACGCTGATATGTGCTAACCCATGTGCCATTGTCACAACGGCCAGCACATACGCATCGGGCAACAACCATCTTTTCTGATCCGACAAATCAATCCAACAACCACTCGCATCCAACTTTCCCGTACTTTCTTTCCACTTCGCCTTTTCAGTCTCGGTGGCCTCATTCTGAATTTCTTTCACGCTTTCAATAGTGTCTTCACACATACTCGACTCTGTAGGCCACCTAACCGAACTCGTCACATACATTCGAGTGCTAAGGTTCCGGGCAGTCTCCTTAGCAATCTCATCCGCAAACGCATTACCACGACCAACATCATCCGTCACCTTACGATGTGCACTACATTTAACAATCGCTACTTGCGTAGGTAATGTCAGTGCATCCAAAAGATCATTCACAAGCTGGCCATGCTGAATTTTCGTACCATGCGATGCCAAGAAACCTCTCTCTCGCCACAATCGTCCAAAACTATGCGCGACGCCAAAAGCGTATTGGCTGTCGGTGAACACATTCACACGTTTCCCTTTTGCTAACACACATGCTCTAGTGAGAGCAATCAATTCCGCAGCTTGGGCAGAATTCTGATTCAATCTTGCAGTCTCAACAACAGTATTCAACGTTACAACAGCATAAGCGGTAGTCACATCGCCATTCGGCAACTTAAAACATGACCCATCCACATACAAGGTACCATCCGGTTCTTCCAATGGGGTGTTTTTAAGGTCCACTCGACCTTTCGTTTCCTCCTCAGTCCTCAAGTAGCAATCATGCTCTGCTACCTCATCTGACTCTGCACTAATTGGTAACAAAGTTGCCGGGTTTAGGACATTACAACGTTTTATCTGAATATGACTTGCCAATAACGTCAACTCGTACCCAGACAACCTCGCACTCGTCAAGTGCTGAGTTTTCGTACGATTCAAAAGAGTATCGACTGAATGCGGAACCATCACCGTAAGCATATTATCCATGACCAATCCTGCTGATTGTCGGATGGAGACCGCAGCTGCCGCAGTTGCTCTCAAACAACTCGGCAATGCTCTAGCTACTGGGTCCAAGGTCGAGGAAAAATATGCACATGGACGCTGTTTACCACCAAAAGGTTGCGTTAAGACACTCAAAGCACAACCTTCCATCTCGTGAACATATAATGTAAACGGCTTACTGTAGTCAGGGGTACCCAACACAGGAGCCGAACACAATGAATCACGTAACTCAGAAAAACTTTTCTGACATTCTTCCGTCCATGGTAAAGGAGTTGAAACATCCTTGCACGTAAGAGCCACCAATGGTTTCGCTAGCAGTGAAAAATTAGGGATCCACTGCCTGCAGTACGACGTGATACCTAGAAGGCACGCACATCTCTTTGGGTTTTTGGCACAGCCATTCGCGCAATCGCTGCAATTCTCTCTGGGGTCAACCTCCTTCCCTCCTTTGACAATAAGTGACCTAGATAGGTTACTTCTTGACAACAATATTGGAGTTTAGAAGGGGACACCTTATGATTTAACTCACAGAGATGTTGCAGCAATGACACCGTAGCGATTTTGCAAATGTCCTGAGTATCAGCAGCCACCAACAAGTCGTCGACGTATTGGATTAAGGCCGCACCAACCGGCAACCTAAACGCATCCAGTTGACCCTTCAAGGCTTGACTGTAAATTGATGGACTTTCACAGTAGCCCTGAGGAGCGCGTTTGAACCGGAAGCTACGTCCACCGAGAGAGAAACCGAAAAGGTCTCTGCTCTCTTCGGCAATCGGGATGCTGAAAAACGCATTTTTCAAATCAATCACCGAAAACTATGATGCAGTAGCTGGAATCAGAGTCAGTAGCGCCGTGATGTCAGGCACAACAGGGAATTGAGGAACCACAATTTTATTCACCTCCCGTAAATCGATAACAAAACGATAAACAGGCGGTTTTGTAGGATCTGTACGTTTTAGAATGGGCAGTACAGGGCTGTTGCACACGTTTCCCCGAGTCTCTTCAATAACGTCTTTCTCGATCAGATCGTAAATGATCGCTAACAAAGCTCGTTCACCATTAAGAGAGATACGATACTGGGGAATACGTGGCAATCGCACATTAGCTTTCAACTGAACAACATAGGGGGAGATATCAAGTAGGCCCACGTCATTTGGACCTGTCGCCCACAAAGACGCAGGAAGAGAACTCAATTCCGGTGGAAGCTTATCGAGAGACAAATACATAGGAGAGACAACCCTCTCTCCTAACGTAAGCTTTACACCCGCAGGAGAACAATACAAAGTCGCGTACAAACGTTTAAGCAAATCCAGACCCAAAAGATTTTCACCACAACCAGTAGTCAAAATCAACGGAGCTTGGAGCTCACGTGGCCCTATGGTAAGGGGCAAAGGACACGAAACTGGATTGCTAACGGGGGCGCCAGAGAATCCAACGGAAACATTTGTTAAGCCAGACAAAGGTGCGCCAGGGAGTTTCGAATGCATGATAGAACTTTTCGCTGCACCAGTGTCCAACAGAAAAGGCTCAACGACGCCCGATGTAGCAACTGCGACGTAAGGCCCTCTCTGATCAACCGGAACTGATACCACTCCCTCTCCTTGTCTTTGGCTGTCCTAGTAATTACTGTCGTCAGTTCCCTGATCGACGTAATAATCGTCTACATTGTACTGCGCAGATCGCCCTTGCGACGATCCACGTTGATCAAAACAGTTATTAGAATTAGATGAGTTATCTGAGCGATCGTTCTGTGCACCACGACCTCTACCACGTGATGCCTGCTGTGAACCACCACGGCCTCCTTTAGACGAATTGCCACTATTACGTTCGTTTAAAACGGGGCAGTTGAATTTAATGTGTCCCTCCTGTCTACAATAAGCACATTGATTGTACCCTAACGATGATCTTTGGGAGGAGGAATCATTACGCGGCTGCGATCGATTCGATTGCGACTGCGATCTATTCTGTTGGGGCGCATTCTGATTAGAACGCGGCGGATACGCTTGTTGCAACACTTTAGTTTTCAGCTCTTTCGTCTTTTTGTCAGCACGGTCATTCTCCTCTTTCTCCCTATTTTCATAATATTGTGCCGTAGCCAATATCTGAGCTGAGGTAGAAACGGCCCATGCACTTTCCGAATTCTTCAATTTATTGCTCAAGTCGGGCAATAAGTTCGACACAAATTTATCCACAAACAACCTTTGTCCACCCTCAGTACCCATATCCTGTCCACTGTGGTCAATGAATGCTTCTTCAAACCTCGTAAAGAAGTCGGAAACACTCTTGTCTTTCTTTTGTTTGCAAGCTGACAATTTGTCCCAATTTACCCTCATAGCTGGCATAAGAGTCTTCATTAACGTAATTATTCGTTGAGGAAGAGCAGTGATCAATTGGTCGGGTTTAGTAGCGGCCCCTTGTCCAGCATCTGCTGCTATAATGGCAGCCCAATCACCGCCTAATTCAGTCGCATGATTCTCCTGCCGAATCTTAGCCCATACCGGTTGCGGTACGACATTGCCGAACAACATATCGATATCGGCAAGATTCATTACCGTAGCATCTACGAGCTGCGATAATTCCTTGTAATACCCTGTAGGATTTTTGCGCGGATCAGGCAAAGATTGCTTCACCTGTAGCACCTCCGATCGTTTCCACGGGAGATGTATCCATACTCTCTGGAAATGTGCCAATGTCGGAGGTTGAGCATTAGGATTAGCTGGCATCCAAACCGGCGGAACTTCACGCATAGGATATTGGCCAGATTCGTCTGGTTGGTGTTCAATATCCTCAACAAACAACGCATGAGGTATTGGAGCGGGACGGAATGATAGTAACCGCTCAATAGCACGTCGGACGTTAGTATCTACTATCAGTCCATTTGCGAACTGAAGCCGAAGCTCAGACAGGGCGCTCAGCACCTCGTCAGGCGCATCGGCCGCTATCTGATCATGAAGGAACTTGCACATTTCGTCAAACACGTATCTCTGGGTTGGTATATTAAATTGACAAAACGTTTCGAGGACAACACGGGGTGGATTTCTAAGAGGGTTTACCATCCAACCCATCGCCATATTATAGAGCGCAACACGTTCTCTGTTTCCAGGAAGCTGACTACGTCTCTGAGGACCATCAGAACCAGCGGACCCATGCACAGGTCCGAGCGAATGAAAGAAGCTAGTCGCAAGGGGAGAATTACGACTACGAGTAGAGGGAGAGAGATACGACACAGGACTAACAAGAGAAGGAGTAGAGACAGTAGCAGCAACAGGGGTTAACAAAACAGGAGCAGTAGCGGGAGCAGGAGTATGTGGAAGCGGAGGAGCAGTAGGGATAGCAACAGGCAAAGGAGCAGGAACAGTCGGAAGAGCGGGTGCAGGTTGAGGAACAGGCGGAGGAATAATAGGCGGAAGAACAGGTACGGCAGGGACCACAGGAGCTGCGGTACTCTGTACGTACGGAGGTGGCGACTTCATAAGATAGGACATTAAAGGATCCTCAACTGCCTCTTCCTTCTTATCCGACTCCGTAGGCAAAGCAGGATAACATTTATCTATGGTCATACGCTGTAATCTTTCAAACACTTCCTTATCCTTATCCTCCTTATCACGCTGGAACTGCTCAGCTTTCTTCACTATGGTAGCAACATTATCTCGCTGACTACGTTTATTCTGTCTGATTTCTTTTTGTCGGGCTTCTTTGCGCCACAACCGAAAGGCATCAAACATGGCCGGCCTTGATTTACGTTCGAACAACTTAATTTCTAGATTATCTAAGATCGGCGCCTCGAAGCTACCGTGAGGTGGCCAACGAAGGTCGCCGTCTTTCTTTGTATATTTGATCCAATAATCGTTAAAGGTAATCGGGCCTAGCCCATGTTTGCTATACAGGTCATAAGTAGGAGTTCCAACCGGAGGTATCGGACACGAATCCTCCAGTCGGGAATCCACACCACAAGGTCTGAAACAACTAAACAAAGTACTGCGACCAGGCATCTTGCACGCTAGCCGAGTTTCACAAACTTCAAGGGTTACGGGATTTACCAAGTCCCAGCAAAGAACAAAACCCTCGGTTTTTGGCGGCTGCAGTCGTCAAACAACACAACAAAGTACCAAGAACCACAAATGCAATGGAACCATGCAACCACTAAGTAACCACAACCAAGAACTCTGGGAGCGACCCACAAATACTTAACTCAAAGATCGATGGCGTCACCAGGAAGGCCCGTCAGTCGTCTCGCTATACCAAGGTCTACGCCAGGCGCCAAAACAGGTCTACAGTCAGGGCAGCAGTCCGTCGCAGCCGTCAGGAGGCGGGAATCTTCGCGGGAAAAGTCTTCGGGCCACTTATTTCGACAACAGGATCGATGAAGCGGAGTGCACCTTCCCTCGGAGATTTCACACGAAGTTCCTCACGATCGTCGGGCTTGGACCGGTACCACTGATGCAGCCCCACGTTGGGCGCCAACTGAAGGACTGGGTTCTTTAAGACCCAGCGGTGCCAGGGCACAACACCTGAAACCTTCGTGGGTAACCTGCTCCGGCGTACGAATCACAGAGACACAGGACACTTCCTTCGGCGTCAAAGATTCAAGGTTTATTTGCTGCAGGGAACACAGAAGTCACGACAAGTACACCACGTGCAACTTGGGGAGACTGCTTCAAATTGGTTCTGTGGATCGCTCCTTTTATACAGTTTTTACCCATAAGACAACATGATACACAAAGGTTTACAACCCGGTTCCCACCATTATCCCCCAGAGGGGTCGCTTTGGTCACTTTGAAACACATGAGGTCCGGAACATAAATGCGGAAACATTTGGCGGTTCCCAACTGTAAAAACCCATCTTCCCACCATTAGCAAATTCCAATCAGCAGTAAAACAGATCGAAATAGGAACAAAGACAGGTGCAGAGGAAGACGGAAACAGTGGGGAGATCGGAAAGGGTGTAAAAGGGGAGGTATCGGGAAACACGAGATACAGGCATCAAAGGGACGTGCCTAATGAGATGCACGGCTGAGACAATAAGTCCGTGCGGCAAGATGAGCCTCAAGCGGCGCCATCTGCCTTACAGTAGCATCCCCCTCGTCATAAAGACACTTACAAAGAACATGTGTCTTCCGCAAATATCTTGGGAGTCCCAGGGTCGCGAAGCGGACAACGTCCGTTCGCTGGCTACTTGAGGGCAAGAGACAAAATGGATGCCGTATCTAAGATGGAACCCGTGGGTACAGATAGAAATACCCACGTAACAGACGAACGGTTTAGGTTAGCACAGTAAAACTGCGCACACCCACCAAACTCGTCATTTGCGGTTCATAGATACCAGACTCGACTATATTCGTGCGAGTCGAATGCACCACTTACAATTGTCACGGAACCTCATAAGCATGAAGCTAAATCAATAATTTCGGAATTACCCATAAAGAGCAACAAAGCATAGAGCAAATAAGCCTTGGCACAGCCAATTAGTCAAAGCATAAAGCTTAAGTTTTAATAAATGTTAAAAAGACACAGCCTGACATTTTCGGCTCTGAATCTCAGTTGATCTGCCTGTGTCTTCTCACACACTAAATCTCTCCTTGGCCTTCTCGTCTTCCCTCGTCCCAGCTTAATCTTCCTTCCCGTCTGCTCTCGTCTGAATCTGATCTGCTCTGAATCAAAGTCTGCACTCCTCTGAATCTCCTCGGCATCTGTTCTGCAGCTCCTAAACTAGGAGTGCATATATAAAACTGTAACTCAGTGTTGCAGAAAGTATGTTGCATGTTCTTGTCTCCTCTAAAGGAAATCCAACATTCTTCCTCCTGTCACACATCACCCATCAGGCGAGCTGGCTATTGCTTTGTTGAATCTTTTTTAAAGTTACTTAATTTCCTAACCTTCTGATAAAGAAATGTTTTATTTTAACTACACACATTAGATTAGCTGCAAGAGAAACTTATTAGAAACATAAATGATTGCATTTTGCAATACGTTTGATTTCTGTGCTGTATGGCAAATACATGAAGCTTTTAAGCCATTTATTAATTGAGCTCTGTTTTTAATGATAATATTCTACCCACAACAAATATGAGGTTACATGCTCAGGCGTCTTTATTTCACAAACAAAAGGCACATTCTACTGTTATCTGGACAGTCACGATCTTTGTGGTATCTTGGTATTCTCTATGCTATCCTTCTCTACCTCTATTGGAATGTTCATGTGATGCATCTATCAGAATGTTGGTGATCTGCCTGACAGATTACAGTTGGCTGGGCTGAGCACCATGTTGGATGCTCCTCGTGGGGTCTCTCTATACAACTTGGAATAAAGCATCTCTGAAATACATCATCACTTGTGGACTTCTCATCATTACATACTGGCGACGATCTTAAGAAAGAACCTACTTTTGTCAAGTCAAGAAGTACTTCAAACTAGAAGATATTAAGAAAGAAAACTTCTAATTATGAAAGGACCTCCTTCAACAAGAAAAGCTACCTCAACTGCCAGCAGGACCCCACCAGTGACCTACAATCGGTCGCCCACAGCAGTCTGGCAGTTGTCCTGTGTACCAGTGAGTCTACAAATTTTAAGTTGGAGCTGTGCCCTTACGCTGGGTAAGCCTGTTTGTTGTGACTTTGGGACTCACACTGTATCCTCACATGAGGGTAAGCATTTTATTTGCCAACCCTGCCTGTTGTCCTATTTACAAGGAGAGTCTACTATATGCTGTTTTGGAACTGTGCCCTCAAGAATAAACCCTAATCTTGTCAGTTCCTGGCTCATCCTGTGCTGTACCTTCACATGAGGGGAATCCTTTCTATGCTGTTTGGGAAAGAAGTGTGACTGTTCTAGTATTGTTACAGCAGTGCAGCAGTGACTGAAAGTTAATTTATTCAAAGTTTTTCTTTGCCCAGAGCAAACTGATCGCTGCAGTAATGTTCTCTTATTTTTAAATGACGTCCTGACACTTTCATCCGTTTTTCACCGCTTGCCAAAGCTTAAATGTTTTTTTATGTACATTATTTTGCTTTACTTTGAGCGAAATAGAGTGAAAAACGAGCCACTGAAGCTATGATCAGTTCAACTGTCAGTTTCCTCATTTAAAAAATGCAGCGCGTGTGTGCCCGCTCTCACTTGGTGCCGATTTGGAGCTTCTGTGACGCATCGTCCTCTCTGCCTGATCTCCCGTCGTGGCTTGGTGTCAAGAAACGCCGTGAGCCACCCTGCTATGCGTCACTGTGCGTGCCGCCATGTTTACTTTGGTGCGCTGTTTACGTCATTTGCCTCAACGTCAACGTCGTTTGGCGTTCTAATGCAAACCTTGTGAAGAGCGTTGTGAAGAGTGTTTCATCACGCGACTGGAAGAGCCTTTTTTCACGCATGACAAGTGGATCATCTTGCTTCTCGATGCTACTTTCACGGTGATATACGAGCCTGCAACATGTTGTTGTTTTGAAAAGCCTGTGTCTCGATGGTATGGCGTTGCTGCAGTCAGCAAGACAAGTAATATCTTTCCCTCATTTAAAAACGGAGCTCCGTCTTGAACCTAAGCTGACAGCAAGTCATGTAAAATCTTTCCTTCATTTAAAAACGGACCTCCGTCATGAAACTAAGGTACTGTGTATTTCTCTTCATGAAAACGATTCTTGTTAGTCATCATTTTAAATAAGGATATTTTTTTTTCGGGGGCAAGGATCGAGCTCCGGTGTCTAGATTTAATTTAATGCCGTTATGTGAACTATTTTAGTGACCTGTGTGCTCTGATTTTACGATGGGTACATGTTTAATGCCACATTGTTTTGTTTTGCACTCAACACACATGCATGTCATGTTTCCTATTTGTGCACAAATGTGTTTTGTCTTTTTCACTTGCAGTGGGTTTTAGTCCCAGTTGCTCTACTGATCATTTGTTTAAGTTAAATGTTTTTGGGTTGGGTTTGAGTTTGAGTTTGAGTTTAAAATATTTCTTAAGCGCACGTACACCTAGCGGTTTCATGGCGCTGTAGAGTACTGAACCCCTGAGGGGCAAGAAAACAAGAAAACGGTAAAGGGGGTTTAAAGGGAAAAGGCTTGAGTAAAGAGAAAGGTTTTCAGTGCCTTACGGAAGAGTGTGTACTGGGGACAGGATCTCAGGGGGGCCGGGAGGGAGTTCCAGAAAGCAGGGGCGAGTGTGGAGAATTTGGAGCCTCCCCACTTTTTGCGTTTGAAACGAAGGACTACGAGCAATTGTTGGGTGGAAGAACGTAGCTCCCTAGGGGGAACATAAGGTTGAATTTCAGAAGTGATAAAAGCAGGGGCTGAGCCGGACCGGGCGTTGAAGATGATGCAGCCCAGTTTAAACTGGGCTCGTTCTCGAATGGGGAGCCAGTGTAGGGACTTGAGGAGGGGAGTGATGTGGTGTGACTTGGGCAAGTTGAATACCAGGCGAGCCGCCTGGTTCTGGACCAGCTGGAGACGTCGCACGCTGTACGCGGGCATGCCACAATAAAGGGCATTGCCGTAATCCAGGCGGGAGATAACCATTGCCAGGACTATAAGTTTGAGGGCAGGGAGAGAGAAAAACCGAGAGACTTTGCGGATAGTGCGGAGGGAAAGAAAAGACGAGGACACCACAGAGCTGACTTGGGCGTGAAGTGAAAGTTGGTGATCCAGTTTGAACCCAAGAGTTTTTACGGAGGAGGATGGAGTTGGAGGGGGACCTAAAGAAGGGGGCCAGAAAGAAGAAGACCAGGGACTGGATCAACCACCTGTCAGCACCAACTCCGTTTTGTCAGGGTTTAGCTTCAGGTGGTTGTGATTCATCCAGTCCCGGATGAAAGTCATGACAGACTGAAAATTAGAAATGGACTCTGGGGAAGAGGATATAGAAAAAATAAGCTGGAGGTCATCCGCGTAGTTGTAAACGGAGACCTCCAGCTGTTGAAGGGCGAAAATGAAGGGGCAATATACAAATTAAATAGCAGAGGGGAAAGGGATGAGCCCTGCGGGACTCCACATTTAACCGTCCGGAAGTCCGCTGAAAAATCACCCAAGCACACTGCTTGGGTGCGGTCCCTCAGGAAAGAGGACAGCCAGACCAAGGCCGATCCTCCGATTCCCGCCGCTCTGACACGGGAAAGTAAGATGGAATGATCAACCGTGTCAAAAGCAGCGGAGAGATCGAGGAGGACCAGGGCTGGGGATGGTTAGTGTCCATACCCTCTCTGAGGTTGTCAAGGACCGATAATACTACGGACTCCGTGGAGTGTGAGGGGCGGAACCCAGCCTGCCGGGGGGCTAATACCCTATTCTCCTCCACGAAGGTGCTGAGCGTTCTGGTTACATGGCGCTCCAGTACCTTCGCCAAAAAGGGCAGGAGTGAGATGGGGCGATAGTTGACGAGTACTGAGGGGTCTGCGCCGGGTTTTTTAAGAATGGGCAGGATAACGGCCGATTTGAGAGGGGGGATGACGATGCCCTGTAATAGTGAGCTATTAAGAAGAGTGAGGGGGGGCAAGACACAAGCAGAGTAAATCTGTTTCAGAATGTATGCTGGGCAAGGGTCTAGAGGGGAACCGGACTTAACCAACGGTAAAAGAGAAAGGAAGTATTCTTCTATAAGGAGGGGGATGGAATCAAGGCATGCTGTGTTGGGGGGACATTGGGGGTTAACAAAGGAGGGGGAAGGAGGGGGGATATTTGCTTTAATAGTGGAGATTTTATCAAGAAAAAATGAATTAAGGGAATCACAAAGATGCTGGGAGGGGGAGGGTTTGAGGGAGGCCCTATCGGAGTATGCAAGGTCGTGCACAATAGTGAAGATTTCTCTGGACTGATTTTCGGCGGCTAGAATTTTAGAGGAAAAGTAGGCATTCTTAGTCACCAAGATAGATTTTTTGTACAAGGCCAAGAGAGTGATGTACTGGTTTCTGAGAATCGGACAATAGCCGCGCCTCCAGGAGCGTTCCGCCCGGCGGACGTTGAGTTTTGCCTTTTATTCCTCGTTAAACCAACGGTTAGCGTCGTTGGTGCGTCTGGATGATACCCGCCTTAAGGGGGCGACTGAGTCGCAGCCTGAACAAAGCCATGAATTGATGGAATCAGCTTGTTCAAGAGAGGGCAACCCGTGAAGATCCGGGCTGGAGGCGGAAAGTGTGGCAGACAGGGAGGCCACATCCACGTGGTTCCAGGAACGTGCCCAGATGTGTTTTGGGAGGGAGGACTTAAGAGCTGAACTGAGGGGTAGAGAAAAAGAGATGAGATAGTGGTCGGACCAAGTGCAAGGGGAGATAGACAAAGAAGTTACCAGGCAGTTAAGGGACCAAATCTGATCTAGGATGTGGCCCTGACTATGGGTTGGGGATTGAACGGCTGGGGCAAAATTAAGAAAGCGGAGAGACTCTGAGAATTCTTTCGATGTTGAGCATTCGGCCGGATCTGAGGGCCAAAAGTTGAAGTCTCCTAGTACCAAAATGGCGGAGTTATTTACTACTAAGGTGGCCACCAAGTCTTGGAAGCTCGGCAGAAAGAGTTGAGAAGAGGAGGGAGGGCGGTACATAAGCACACAGGTGAGCGGAATGCTAAAAGAAAGTGAACGGGTAACTAAAAAATCTGATGAGCCAATGGGGGAGAAAGCTAGAGGTTGAAAAACGATTTCTCTGCGGGCAATCAGGGCGACACCGCCACCCGGTTTGCCGGGGGGACGGTCGGCACGAAGAGCATAATATGAAGCAGGAAGCAAGGCTTTATAAGGGGGGCAGGGACCTGCAGCAAAACCAAGTCTCCGTAAGAAATAGGAGGTCGGGTTTGTGCAGGTCCAATAAGGTGAAGAGTTCATGATGGTGCTTGACTGCTGACCTGGTGTTAAGGTAAAAAGCAGATAAAGTGGTGCTGGGAGGGCGGGCTGGTGAAACAGGACAGGGACAGGTGGTAGGTGAAGAAGATAAGGGGGCGAGTGGGGGGAAGTGAGTGGAGGGGTCAATCCCAGTCTATTAATTTGTGCTATCGCAGTATCATCCAGAGGCCAGGGGCCTTGGAGATTGACTTTGCGCGGAGGAATATTGTATGGAGTGGGCAGAGTGGCTGGCCCCGGTCGGACGCGGACGGGCGCAGACGGGCTTACCTTTGGCGCGCCTTCGGCGCGCAAACGTCGCGCCCGCTGCGCTCGTCTGCTGCGCGTCCGAAAGAGGCACATCATTTATGGATGGATGGAGTGGGGCCGGGGGGCGTGACCTCTGAGAAGGGGGCGTGGCCAGCGGCCTGGGCGGAATGCTGGCAATGAGTGTCTGTCTCCGGTAACAAGCAGCGCAAAATCCGCTGTAGAAACCGGAATGGTGGCAGAGAGTAAGTTGTTTAAAAACACATGATAGAAGTGACAATCAAAATTTTAAAAAGCAAAGAGACTCCCGGCTTCCGCCTCAGGAGTTTGGTACAATACTAATGGCGGCGCTAGCAATCATCGTCCCTATATAGTCTTTGGCGGGGGCGTGGCCTCCGAGAAGGGGGCGTGGCCAGCGGCCTGGGCGGAATGCTGGCAATAAGTGTCTGTCTCCGGTAACAAGCAGCGCTAAATCCGCTGTAGAAACCGGAATGGTGGCAGAGAGTAGGTTGTTTAAAAACACATGATAGAAGTGACAATCAAAATTTTAAAGAGCAAAGAGCCTCCCGGCTTCCGCCTCAGGAGTTTGGTACAATACTAAAGGGTCCCGTTTTCATTTACTTGCAGTGGGTTTTAGTCCCATCTGCTTTAATTTGGTTGTTCTTGCAATGGTTTCCTTAGTCCCATTTCTATGCAGTGGGTTTGAGTCCCACCTGTGTAATTTATATTTTTGCAATGGGTAACAGTCCCATTTACTTGCAGTAGTTTCAAGTCCCATCTGTTTAATTAAATGTTTGCGATGGGTCCTAGTCCCATTTACTTGCTGTGGGTTTCAGTCCCACCTGTTTAAATTGCAACGGGTCCCAGTCCCTTTTGCATACTTTGGGTTTCAGTCCTACCCGTTTAATGTGCTATGGGTTCCAGTCCCATTTGTTTGCTATGGGTTTTAGTCCCATTTGTTTATTTAAATGTTTTTGCTATGGGTTCAAGTCCCATTTGCTTGCAGTAGGTTTTAGTCCTTCTTGCTTATTCATAATGTTTTTGCGATGGGTTACAGTCCCATTTGTTTGTAGTGGGTCCTAGTCCCATCTACTTTATTCAAATGTTTTTGCTATGGGTTCAAGTCCCATTTTACTGTAGTGGGTTTTAGTCCCACCTGGCACCATGTCAGTTGTCCACACGGACCTTGTCTATTTTTGTTTTATGCCCTGTTGGGTGTGCGTATTTTTGTCTCCTTCAGAGGAGCTATGCTAGGGTTATAGTCCTATAGCATTATTGTGTTTTTATTCACATTTTGCTTATTTATCTGTCACTTTTAAGAGTCTTGGTTTTTAAAGTTTTTCATCCACATATTTAGCTTATGTTTTCTCTATTTATTTCCTTTTATGCTTTCTATGCTAAATATGTTCAGATTTAAATATGTTCAGATTTTATGTATTTTTATTGCAACTTTTTGCACTGTTATCTCTTGCATTACGTTATTGTATTTTGCTTAGTGGTAATAGTGTTTTGATGAGGTTTCACCTCTACTTTTCCTCATCTTCTTGAAACGAAGGTTTCTATTGTTCTTTCTCTTTTCTATTGTCTTCCATTGTTTTCTTCTTTTTAAAGTTCTGTAAGAAGAGAGGATGGTTTATATGGTGTAAGAAGGGAGTATGGTTTATACGTTTTTTCCATTCTTCTTTCTTTCTTCTCTTTTTATGGATGTTTTCTCTTTGCTGTTCCTTTTTCTGCTTTTGCTCAATTCGCTTGCTTTCATTTCCTCCTGTTCTCCGTTGGTGTTTTTGGCTTTTTGTTTTCTGTTTGAGAGGAGAGGATAATGTGGTATCTTGGTATTCTCTATGCTATCCTTCTCTACCTCAATTGGAATGTTCATGTGATGCATCTATCAGAATGTTGGTGATCTGCCTGACAGATTACAGTTGGCTGGGCTGAGCACCATGTTGGATGCTCCTGGTGGGGTCTCTCTATACAACTTGGAATAAAGCATCTCTGAAATACATCATCACTTGTGGACTTCTCATCATTACAATCTTCCAGCAGGCTGTATATCTACAAACCATTAATTCTAGTTAGCTGTCACTTTTTTCCTTCTATTTTAAATGTCATGTTAATTTAAAACAAACTCTTATGTTAATTCTGCTCACATGTTTAATAATTTTTGTAAGTTGAAAACGCATTCTGTAGTTTAAAATAGAATCTAAACGAGTTACAGTAACTATAAATTATAATTGTGCATGTTTTAGCATTCCAAATAACTCAATTTATTAAAGTGATAGCATCTGGTTAAAGATAATTGAATACAAAAGCTCTGTGTCTTCAGCACCAAGTGTCTGCATGTCATGTTTGAAGCCCAAGTCAGATTGCAATTTGTAGTGATTAATTATTAGGAAATTGTATTCTTTTCTTACAATGTTGAGCCAGGAAGGATAGAGGAAGGTAGAGTCTAGAAAGAGTTATGTTGGAGATCATAGTAGTAGAAAGCTGGTTGGGATGAGTCAGAGAGTGGAGATAGAGGATATAGTGAGAGAGGTATAGGGTTAGACAGAGTAGTGCATTGGAGAGTGTAAACATTTTTTTTAAATCTTTCTTTCTTCTACAGTAGGAGTGAAGTAATAAATATTTAGATACACGACTACATACAAAGGGTCTATATCTATAAGGAAGATAATATATTGAGATTGAAAGTTGGGTTGTATAAACTCAGACATTCAAGTGTTGCTGTACTTGAAGCTAATGTATCTGTGTATTTTGTATAACTCAATTCTTTTTAATGTTATCTTTTCCTCAATATTTCAATAGTGAAGCGCTTGTAGATAAAATAGGTATGATAATATTTGCATGTTGTGATAGATAAACCCAGAAGCATTCAATCAAATAACATATAAAAACTATGCATTTACCTATAAACATGCTTAGCACAGAATTATATATATATATATATATATATGTAATATTTATTTGTTAAGCAGACTAAAGAATATGTAAATATTTTGAAAGCCATATTTATTATACATATTTGTACAAAGAAATACACATATCTAGATGCATACATATACCTGCCACTCTACTTTACCTTTACTCTACTGTACCCTATGCCACTCCAATCTACAACACTCTATGGCAGTCTATGCCACTTCACCCTACTGTACTCTAATCCACTCCATTCTACGACACTCCACTCTACGACACTGCACTCTATGATACTCACCTCTATGCCACTCTACTCTGTGACACTCTACTCCACTCTGTGCCACTCCACTCTGACATTTCTACTCCACTGTATGCACATTCCTCTCTAGCACAATCTACACCACTCTACTGTACGACACTCTACGCAACTCTCCTTTACTCCACTCTGACACACTACGGTACTTCACTCTCACACTCTACGACACTCTACTCCCTCCATTACTCTCTATGCCACTGTGGCAGTCTATTCCACTTTATGCCACTCCACTCTGCGGCAAGTTTACTCCACTCTTTGACAATCTAATCTACTGGACACAACTCCCTCTATACCACTTCATACCACTTTACTGTACTCTCTGTCCCTTCCCTCTACACTCTTCCATTCTACTTCCTCTACATCACCGTAAGCCTCTCCGCTCTACACCACTTCATGCCACGCTACACCACTCAACACCATTCCATAAGTTATGTTATGTTATGTTACGACTATTTATTGTGCGCACAGATACTCCAGCCAAGGAGCGTCCTGGCGCAGAGACAAGGCAGCACGTAACACAACGCCTCTACCCTACGCCAGTCCACCCCATGTTTCTCTCCTCTACGCCACTAACTTTTAGTTAGTTAGACTAAGTAGCAGCAACTCTGATGTACAGCATGGATGAAACGGATTAGCCAAGCCAATAGCTCCTGCATACACCAGACCTATTGGCTTTACCAATCCTTGTGTTGTGTTCCTTTTCAATCAGAATTTTTGTTTGCCTGTTTTTAATGTTCCAGCTATATAACCCTGAATATTCAATCACAGTAAGTGATTAGGGTCCCCTGACATTGATATTAGCCAAACTTTAATCCCCATTTTTACATTTGGGGACTGGATGAATGTTTTGGAGGTGACTGCTAAATAGTAGTCATTTTCTAAACATAGTGATTGCTTGAACTTTTCTCTTGGCCTGCTAACCATGGAAAAATCAATCATGTACTCAATTATCAGTTGTGCAGCATGGAGAGACTTGAGTAGGGGAGGGTTACTTTGAGAATCTTTGGCACCGCCTAGGAAAAGTGATACAGGGGGTTAAGTACACATCTTAAAGCTCTATATTCAAATCAGATTGTCTGAAAATCCATGACTTTCAGTCAGTTTCGAATTGTTCTAGTACCTAGTGCTTTAAAAAGTAAGTGGCCATAACCTACATAATGCAATACACAAAATCTTTAGCAGAAAATAAACAGAATAATCCAAATAAAGAGTGCAGAACCAATATCATAATGTACTCAAAAAGTTGCATTCAACCACAGAAGTACCCAGCTTCAACATATACTTGTTTTTCAAATCTATAAATTGTAAGATGCCATTATCATCCCACATATCACCAATCATTCTTATACCTTGACTCTCCCATTCCTCATATACCATTCCTGAGAACACAGCCCTAGGTAATGAGGGATTATTTTTGAATCTAGTATATACACTATATTTCCCTATTCCAACTTTTTTGGAAAATCCTTTCCATATGCTGTAGGCCGCCATAATTATCTTGAAACGTGTTCTTTTAAAGTAACTTCCATCAGTAAATCTTAAAAAAATATTTTCAGCATTTGTACCCAGAGCTAAACCATATATAGCCAGCGAGCCTGTCTTATCCCATCCATCCATCTCAGCCACCCCAATTAATCCAACCATTCCTTGTATTGCTGCAGCCCAATAATATACCTTTAGATCCGGCAGTGACCACCCCCCTCTCTCCCTGGGAAGGGACATATACCTCAATGCCCTCCGGGTTTTACCTCTAGCCCAAATAAAACGATTTACCATACTTTCGCAAATTTTAAACCACTTATTTTCAATTAGAAGAGGGATTGCCCTAAAAAGATACAACAGTTTGGGTAAGATCAGCATTTTAATAATATTAACTCGCCCAACTAATGATAAATGTAAGTTCTCATAACGATCCAAATCTTTTCTTGCCTTATCGATTACTGGGGCAATATTATTATCCACCAAACTATCTAAATTAGACATAATATTAATTCCGAGGTATTTCCCTGCCGGCACTACTCTTCTATCTTCACAAGGTGTAAAAGAGTTTTTAATAATCTGGGTTTTAGACGCGTTCAATGAGTACCCTGAGACTTGTCCAAATCTGAAGGCCTCGGCCTCTACAAATGTAGTTGCTTCCGTTGGGCAAGGTGTTATCACCGCAACGTCGTCAGCATAGGCTAATATCTTGCATGGCCCAAGAACTGTATTGACTGGGGTGATCTCTGGTGCTGATTCTATCTTCCGTATTAAGGGATCCATATAGATGGCAAATAGCAAGGGAGAGAAAGGACATCCCTGGCGAGTTCCTCTCTTGATTTTAAATTGACCAGTTATACCCCCGTTTATCCTTAATGCTGCACCTGGATCCATATATAGAGTCTGAATTGCTTTCAAATAGCCTCCTCTAATCCCAAACTCTAGCTAGGGTCTGCCACAAATACTGCCAGGAGACCCGATCAAATGCTTTTTCCGCATCCAAAAGCATAACTGCCATCGGATCTCCTGCTACTTCCGCCACATCAAATAAAGTTATAACTTTTCTAATATGGTGAGTTGTCCCTCTACCAGGAATAAACCCATGTTGGTTATCACTAACCAGGTTACTTATAATTCTTGCAAATCTTGCAGCCAGTGCCTTCGAATAAATTTTGGTGTCATTATTCATCAATGTTATTGGGCGGTACGACCCTGGTTCATTCGGGGGCTTTTCTTTTTTTAAAATTAATACTATATCTGCCCCGCTCCAGGATTTGGGAATGGATACCCCACTTTGTGCAGCTTGAAACATTTGAGTTAAATTATTACCTAAACATCCCCAGAAAGTTTTATAAAACTCGATCGGTAGCTGATCAGGTCCAGCAGCCTTCCCCGAGGGTAGAGCAGTCATTGCTTCTTTAATCTCAGTTTCGTCCAATACGGTCTCTAATTCCTCTGCATCTTCAGGGGATATAGTTTTTACCTCAATGTTCTGGAGATATTCATTTATTCTATCGATACTACTGGGATCTTTCTCATCATATAAAGATTGGTAAAACTTCCTAAAGACCTCCCGAATTTCTTCTGGATCTGAATGTAGTTGTCCCTTTTCATCCTTTATTTCCTTAATCGTCCCTGCCGCCGCTATCTGTCTGGTTCGTATAGCAAGGACTCGCCCTATTTTCTCACTGAACTCGTAACATCTCTCCCTTCTGATTGTATATTGCTTTGCGGCTCTATTAGCAAGTTCTTCCTCTGCCTCACTTTTCACCTTCAGTAATTCTATTACGAATTGTTCAGTCGGCTCTCCCCTTATTACACAGTTATTAAGTTGTTCTTCTGCCTCCAGTACTTTTCCCTCTTTCTCCTTATATCGCAGTCTTTCTGTTTTCCTCTTGAAGGCGCTATAACTACACGTTTCACCGCGTGCTCCTGCCTTAAAGGCATCCCATACTATGCCAACTGCAGCAGTTCCTCTATTATATTCAAAGAATTCAGTAATCCATTTAGACATATGTTTTATATAGTCATCATCTAAAAGCAATCCCCTTTCAAATGTCCACTCCCTTCTTATTGTTGTTCCCCCACTCTGCTTTATCGTTAGGATTAGGGGATTGTGGTCACTAAGTATCCGAGGAAGTCTATCAATTTCCGCTATACTAATTAAATCATTGGAAACCAGGAAGTAATCCAGCCTAACGCATATCTGATGCGGTGCTGAATAATATGTATAACCGAGTTGTTTCGATCTGATTGACCCCCAGACATCTCGCAATGTATTATTTTCTAAAAGATCAGTAAGGGCCTTGTAGACCTTTTTTTTCCTCCCCTTATACTGTCTTATTGAGCCTGATCCTAGACCAGGAGTTGTATATTAAATAAAAAAAGGGGGAGCTCTAGGCTTTGGGAGGAGTATAATGATGGATCTCATACAAAAAGGTAATGACTGTACTATAAAAAGATTTTATTTAGAAATGACAAAGTTAAAAAAGGATGATCTTGACAAATGGATAATTAAATGGTCCTCAGATTTAGATATAGCTAGAGAAAGAGATATTTTCTCTGAATCACTTGAGATGGGATGTAAATTACTATGCTCATCGTCTCTTCAGGCCCAGCACTACAAGAGCCTGTATCACCTGTATTATACGCCATAGAAAATTGCTCAATGGGGGGCTGTGTCGGGCATCTCGTGTTTTAGATGTGGCAGTATGGGGGCCAATTTGTTACATATTTTCTCTACTTGTCCACACTTAGATAAGATAAAACAAGATATCGGGAATTTTTTCCGGAATGCCTTAGACACAACAATAGAGTTGGACTCAGCAACTATTTTGTTGGGAATATCCCCCAACGGACAAATTAATTGTAAATATTTTCTGTTTGTAGCAATGTCGATTTTTAGACTGCTTGTGGCCTCAACTTGGTTAGATCCAAATCCTCCCACGTATCATCAATGGCTAGGAAAAACTTTGTCAATACAAAAATTGGAAACAGCTATTTACTCTAGGAAAGGGAGAAAGGGTAAAAAGCTGGGTATACAAATCTGGGGTCCTTTGATTCAATGGAAGGCTGGAACTGAATAAGGTATTTTGAGGAATGTATGTATTATGGAATGTTAACATATATTATTTGTATCCGTATATATTATGATAGGATCTGTATGTAGTATGTATATTGTAATATTTCACTTTCCATTTTTCTTTTGAATATGTAGTTGAGTATGTGGCTGCCTTATGAAACTTATTGTGCCTTGTCCATGTAATGGGGGGGGGGGGGAAATAAAATGTGGGGAAAAATGTTATCAATAAAAATATTAAAAAAAAAAAAGAAGTACCCAGCTTCAACTGACAATCAAAACAGAATTAAGACAATAATGTCTTACAAAAGTTTGCTGTGAAGCCCAATTGGCTGCCCTACAAATTTCCTGGATTGATAATCCCTGCAATTCTGCCCAGGAAGTGGCTATTCCTCTGGGGGATCTTCCCTGGGTAGGAAGACCTGAAGCCAAATCCTGCATCGTCATAAGGATAGTATATTTGAGCCATCTGCTGCGGGTGATAGTGGATGCTCTCTTACCCCTTCCAGACTGTACAAAAATCATAAAAGAGTAAGCAGTCTTTCTGTATTGCTGTGACCTGTCAACATAAATCAAAAGGGCTTTTTTAACATCAAGAGTACTTCACAGCTGTTTTCTGCATTGGAAGGAGAAGGAATGAAAAAAGGTAGAATTAGCTGTTAAGACCAATAAACAAGCATTTACAATGCAATGGTTTTGCCTTTGTTAAAGTTAGAGCTATTGGCATTGCTCTTGACATTATTTTTATTTATGTTTTTTTTTTTACATAAATAAATGGCATTGTCATTTACAATGCCACTAGCTTTATCTCTCGCAAATGACACACACAAACACACAGAGCCCCCCCCCCACACACACAGAGCCCCCCACACACACAGCCACACAGAGCCCCCCACACACACAGCCACACAAAGCCCCCCCCCACACACAGCCACACAAAGCTTCCTACACACACAGCCACACAAAGCTTCCCACACACACAGCCACACAAAGCTTCCCACACACACAGCCACACAGAGCCCTCCACACACACCCACACAGCACAAGCAGGCAACAGGGGCACACGGCGGCACAAGTAGGCAACAGGGGCACAAGCAGGCAACAGGGGCACACAGAGGCACAAGCAGGCAACGGGGGCACACGGAGGCACAAGCAGGCAACGGGGGCACACGGAGGCACAAGCAGGCAACGGGGCACACGGAGGCACAAGCAGGCAACAGGGGCACACAGAGGCACAAGCAGGCAACAGGGGCACACAGAGGCACAAGCAGGCAACAGGGGCACGAAAACGGAGGCACAAGCAGGCAACAGGGGCACACGGAGGCACAAGCAGGCAACAGGGGCACACAGAGGCACAAGCAGGCAACAGGGGCACACAGAGGCACAAGCAGGCAACAGGGGCACACAGAGGCACAAGCAGGCAACAGGGGCACACGGAGGTACAAGCAGGCAACAGGGGCACACGGAGGCACACGCAGGCAACAGGGGCACACGATTACTGGTGGCTGACATTATTTCATGAAGTCGACCCATCGCTTGTTTTGCTTTCCTTAAACGGCCCTCCGCCTGAGCACAGGGAAGGCAGAGCACCCCGAGCCGGAGCCCAGACGCGGCGCTGGCCGAGCTGTGAGAGAGCAGCGCCGGGGGCAGCTGAGGGCAGAGACGGGGACAGCACCACAGGTGCTTCTGCCGGAGCCAACCGGAGGCAGCGGGGGCGTGGGGGTGAAGCAGCCCCTTACTTTGAAACAGCAGAGGCACCTGCAGCTCGAGGCAGAAATAGGAGGTAGCGGACCCTTGAGGAGCGACAGACAGTCACACGGAGACATACATGCCAATAGACCCGATTCAGGCGGGAGACTACCGATTTTTCAAGCCACAAATTGCTTTATTTTACCTGTCTCCCGCCTGAAATTGCATCCTCTACAATAGAAGTCAATGGGTAATTTTCATTCTCCCGATTTTTTATTTTAAATCTCCCACATCCCTGTCCTAAAATGTTGGCATCTATGCGGAGAAAGAACTGCTCAACAGGGGCATGGAGTGCTCCTGGGAAGAAGCCTGCTCGACTGGGGCATAGAGCGCTCCTGGGAAGAGGCCTGTTCAATGGGGGCATAGAGCGCTCCTGAGGAGAAGCCTGCTCAACAGGGGCATGGAGCGCTCCTGGGAAGAAGCCTGCTCGACTGGGGCATAGAGCGCTCCTGGGAAGAGGCCTGTTCAACGGGGGCATAGAGCGCTCCTGGGAAGAAGCCTGCTCAACGGGGGCATAGAGCGCTCCTGGAAGAAGCCTGTTCAACGGGGCATAGAGCGCTCCTGGGAAGAAGCCTGCTCAACGGGGGCATAGAGCGCTCCTGGAAGAAGCCTGCTCAACTGGGGCATAGAGCACTCCTGGGAAGAAGCCTGCTCAACGGGGGCATAGAGCGCTCCTGGGAAGAAGCCTGCTCAAGCCAACGGGACATAGAGCGCTCCCACAGTAGTATCTCGGGTGTGGGCATCCGGACTAGAAGCAGGCTCTTCTTGGGGTAGGAGAACTGAAAGGCGCCCCACACAGGGAACTCGGACTGGAAGAGCGCTCCACTGGGGTTATCGCTGGTTTACACGGACCGGAGGAGGGTTCCACTGTGGGGAATTGAAAAGGGAGCCCCACCGGACCATCGCAGGCTAGGATAGCGCGACACTGGCAGGACTTCGGACCCGAGAAGCCCCTACATTGGAAAGGCACTCTTTAGGGTAGCTCAGGCTGGAATACTGCCCCGGTGGGGGCATCTGGGTGAGATGCGTCCAGCATAGGGAGGGGGCTTACTTTTAAAGAGAGCGCTCCGCAGGGAACATCTGGGGCTGGAAGAGGGCTCCAGAGCTGGTACTTGTGGTCGTAGGCGCACTCTACGGGGGAAGAGATGTTTTCAGCGCCCAGAACACTCCTGTAGGGCCATATCTGACTGGAAGAGCCCTCACCCCCGCTCCCACCACACACACACACACACACTTAGGGCACCTCAGGGAGGAAGAGCTCCCCCAGTGCGGGCATCCTAGGAGGAAGGGCTTCCCCGCAGTGGGCATCTCAGGGGAGGGAGAGGGCCCCCAGTGCGGGCATCTGTGGGAGGAAGAGCTCCCCCAGTGCGGGCATTTTAGGGGGAAGGGCTCCCCCGCAGTGGCCAGCTCAATGGAGGGAGAGGGCCCCCACTGTGACAATTTAGAGAGGAAAGAGGACCCCGCGGTGGGCATCTTCTCGGGGGAGGGAGCTCGCCCACTGTGGGCATCTCGGGGAGGGGGAGGTCCCCCGCAGTGAGGGTCTCTTGAGCTGGACGCGTGCTGCACGGGAGAGGTGTCAGGAAGAGCAGCCTGCGGGGACATCTTGGGCTCAAGTGGGCTGGGGTTTTCTTTTCTGTTGCCTAGAGCGGTTTATCTCGAAATATCTCATAAGAGAGCTCTATTGTGCTGCCTGGAGCTGAGAAACCTCGGATACAGGATGTGCCGCTTCTAGGAGCGCTCTATTGAAGAGCATCTGAGACCGATGGAGTCCGCATAGAGCGCTCCCGCCACGGCCGGGGATAGAAACCGTCTCGCGAGCTTCATTCCAGTGCCCAGCAGCTCCTTTTGATTTACAACTGGGAGGGGGCGGGGTGGGGCTGGTCCGTCTCGGGCGGAGAGCTCTGTTTTATTCATGGGACCAGGGGCTTTGTATTTGCTACATCTGAATGCTAATGAGCTTTACTTGTCGGGGTCTCGGTCTGCGAGCTCGGCTGGAGCAGGGGCTCCATATATTCCTGCGCAGAAGCTAGCCCCGGGCTTCTGTTGCGTGCTTTAAGAGCGCTCTATGTTTATGCACGTCCGACTGCAAGCACTATATGTTTCTGCATTTCTGACACGTAGCGCTCGGAGCTGTGAGAGTTTCTACCAGGCAACATACCGTCGTGGGGGAGAAGCAAGGCGTATGCTGGGCGGGCGGGTTCCCTCTCACGTGCAATACACCGATCTGGGAGAGCTTTAACGGGCAGCATCCGGGCAGGGCCGATATCTCCGACTTGAAACACATGGAAGTGGGGCAGTTCTGCCGTGCAATATCCGGGCTGGGAGAACTCCCACGCGCAACAGCTGGGCCGGGACTGGAACTCTTAAGCGGCGCATCAGGGCTGGGCGAGCGCTGGTCTGCAGGGTTCGGACGGGGAGACCTCCAAGGGGAGCGCCTGGGTGGGGAGAATTCTCACGTGCAAAACTGTTTCGGGATAAACTGTGGTACAGTTTCAGACTAGGAGCGCTCTAGTGTGCAGGCGTGCATTTTTAATTATCAGACTGGGAGAGAGAACTTTAACGTGAAACATTTGGCCCGGGAGAGCCGTGGCGTGCGGCATACGGGAGCGCTGAAAGAGATTTGTCACAAACCAGCGGTAGGGGGGCGGGAACGGGGCCGGGGAGCCACAGAGAGCGAGGCAGCGGTAGGGGGGCGGGAACGGGAGCCGAGGCAGCGGTAGGGGGGCAGGAACGGGCCGGGGAGACACAGAGAGCGAGGCAGCGGTAGGGGGGCGGGAACGGGAGCCGAGGCAGCGGTAAAAAGCAACAAAAAAAAAGCAAGCACTCACCTGGACTTCTTCCGGGTGCCTTCAATGCCGGACCAGATTCGGGGGCGTTCCCGAGAACAGGCTTTCGGCTGACGTAGCCAAAAGCCAAAAATTCTCGGGAACGCCCCCGAATCTGGTCCGAGATTGACGGACAGAGCCTTCTCCCAATGGCTAGCCTCCATTTATGGAGCTAGCCAATGGGAGGAGGGGCTGTTACCCGACTCCACACACAGATCATAAGATTTTTCCTAGCGCATGCGTACTTCGTACGCATGCATGTGCTAGGCAAACCCTAAAAACAGATATAGCCTTAGGGACAAAAGTTGGATCAGGTTTTAAAACAACCCCACCATCCATAGACCTAAGGTTAGGAGGAGTACATCTCAAAGCCCCTACTTCCCCAACTGTACGCTCTAAGGTATTAGCAACTATAAAGAGGACTTTAACGTAGAGGAATTTCAAGATCGCACTTTCCAGAGGCTTAAAAAGATCAGACTATAAGGCTCTCAACACTGTGGGAAGATCCCACGATAGTGAAAAAGGACTTCCTCCAGGTCTAGCCACCATAAAGCTCTTAAATAATCTTAAAATCATATATTCAATCATAGAAAAAGTTTCAGTGAATTCCCTAAATGCTTTGATAGCAAACAACTGAGACCCAAGGGTTGAGGCAGAAAAATGCAAGTGAAGCCCACCCAAAAGGAACTGTAAGACAGATGAGAATTAACAGACAGTAGATTATGAGTTGAGCACCACGTGTCAAAGTATTACCAGTGTTTAGGATAAGCCTTAGGAGCAGAAGGCCTTCTAGAACTCTGAGTAACATCCATCAGAGAAGAGGAAAGCCTTTTTGTTAGAAGGATTGACTTTTCAAATTCCAAACTGACAGTATGAGTTGAAGATGAAAAGACAATGGAGAAGCATTGAGAGGAGAAGGAAATCTCAAAAGTATCCAGGGGGCAGAAGTGCCAGAGATTTCAGGAGCAGAAACCAAGATCTCCAAGGCTAGTACAGAACCACCAAGATCAGCCCCCCAGCATAAATTTCTGGAGAACCATGTGGATTAATGGAAAGGGATGGAAGCGTAGAGAAGACCTCTTGGCCACTTGATCACAAAAGCCTCTACTCACCATACCCCCTCCTGGAAACCTGGAACAGTATCTGTGAAGGAGGGCTTTGCTCTTTGATGCAAATACAGCCAAGTAAGGGGTCCTGAAATGTCAACAAATCCTTTGAAAGTTTACTCTGGACAAAGTCCAGAGGGAAATTCCATTTCAAAGTGTCTGCTGTAATATTGTCGACTCCTCTGACATGGACTGACAACTTCTTCTCTGCTCACAAACTGGATTGGACAGCTATCAGATTGAGGCTCCTGGAAAAAGTGTTCTTGTGATGATTGATGTAGGAAACTGCAACAATGTTGTCCGTTTTTACCAGCACATTCTTCTGTACCACACTGTAATAGAATAATTTTACTACCCTGAAAATTGGCATGAGTTCCTTCCAATTTGAAGATCTCCGACTTTCTAGGAGAGACCATCTAAATTGACATGATTAGTCTCGAAGAGTCGCTCCCCAGCCTAGAGCACTAGCATCCGTCCTGATCACTACAGGAGGCATACTCATGACCTCAGAGAGGTTCTCAGTGTTAAACCACTAACTCAAATTGTCCCTGATATCCTGAATTACAGGAACTAACTTGGTTTGGGGACCGGGTCCGCGGTCGTACGGGGACCGGGGCCACAACCCCTGGACAAATTGGGGTAAGAGTGCAGTGGAGCGAGGATCAACTTCGTGAACTCTGCCCAAAAACTCCAATGGCATGCTACCATATTTTGAAGGTGGAGAAGGATTTAGGTTGTAAGGAGTGCCAGTATGCCTTTGGTATGGCAGATAAGCTGAAGCATGGGGATACGAAGCTTACATGTGGTCTATTGAATGTTAGATCGATGTGCAAACATAAGCTGGATATCTTCGATCTACTCAGTGACAAAAAGCTTGACCTCCTACTCCTATTCCTTACGGAAACATGCCTGGACTCCGATTCGGAGCCAGATATAATTGAGGCACTCCCCAAGGGTTATTTGATGGTCAGGCTGGATAGAACCTCAGGTAGAAGGGGGGGGGGGGGGGGGGGGGGGGGAATAGCAATTGTCTATAAACAACCGTTAGGCTGTCAATTAGAACCGCTAACTGTAGCTGACAGTGAGTCGGGAGCTTTCACGATTAAGGTGCGCCCGTGTATCACGATAAAAGGTCTTTTGGTCTATAGACCGCCAGGCCCTTACACTCGTTTCGCCGCAAGTCTGCTAGAAGGCATTATGGAAGCTGCCCTACGCAGGGATAAATTCCTCCTGTTAGGAGATCTCAATATGCATTTAGAGGATTCCCTCGATAGGGGGGCTGCAGATCTACGTCAGGAACTGCAATCACTCCAATTTAACCTTAACTCGAAGGCTCCTACCCATCAGTTGGGTCATTTACTGGACCCTGTATTTGACAATTGGGGGAAGTTGAAGTAAAATCACCCATTCCCATCCCCTGGTCAGATCACTTTTTTGTGCCCGTGGTGGTAAGAATTCCTGAACCTAAAGCTCAGGAACAGTTGACATCTGCCTCCCAAGTCGTAAATGGGCTGGTTTTTCCCGGGCAAAGTTTAATGTAGCTCTGGCTAAAGGAGGGCAGCCGGGGGGCATGGATGTAGAATCCGCGTGCCGCAATGTGGATAGGCGCATAAGAGAAGCTCTGGATAGCACTGCTCCGTTACTCACGAACAATTCACGGGGTAGGTCTCAAAAGTCGGCTCCTTGGTATTATGATGCCCTGCATTTAGCGAAGGCAGAGTGTAAACGCCTAGAAAGGCAATGTAGGGTAACTTATCTCAACCAGGCCAAGTTGGAATACACCGCTAAACGTAGGGTCTACCATTGGCTACTTAGAAGAGCTAAGACCACCTATTATGCAGGGAGAATTGGGGAAGCAGAAAATTCCACTAAGGAATTATTTAAGATCTATAAGGCAATCTCTTTGTTTAAACTATCCGCCATGTCCACGGAAAGTTCAGAGGAATCTTGCGATCGCATGGCTGACTTCTTCTCAGAGAAAGTGGCCACAATATATTCCTCCTTTTCGGGAGCAAATAAAAGGGGGTCTGAGTTCGTGGAGACCAAGTGGGGTGATGCGGGCTGTCACAGTCTGGATAACTTTACTACCCCTCCCCCCACGAGATGCTATGAAAGATCTGTAGCTCTATAAAGCCAGGGTCTCCGAGGGACCCCGCCTCGCCTAAACTGCTCGTAGAAAGCCTCGATATCCTTGAGCCCTATATTAGTCATCTTTTAGACGTATCATTTAGGACCCATACGGTGCCGGATGGCTGGAAGCAGGCGGTGGTACTCCCCCCTTCAGAAAAAACCCAATATTAGTTTGGAGAAACTGGATAACCTCCGCCCCATCTCGCTGCTGCCCAATATGGCTAAAGTGGCAGAGAAGGCCGTTAATTTTCAACTTATGGCCTATGTGGAGGAAGACAATTTGCTTCATCCTACTCAGTTTGGGTTTAGATCACTCCACTCAACAGAGTCAGCTCTGCTTATGGCCGTTGAGACTATCAGACAGGGAGTGGATGAGGGACAGACTGTGGCCCTCATCCTCCTGGACCTGAGCGCCGCCTTTGACACTGTAGCACATTTCACCTTGCTGCAGTGTCTGAATAGGGGCGGTGTCTCAGGCGCGGCGTTGAAGTGGATTCAATCCTTCTTGACAAATCGCAGATTCTAGGTTAGACAGGGCAAATACTATTCTAAAGCGATTCATTTGGATCAGGGTGTGCCCCAGAGTTCGGCCCTGAGTCCGACTCTGTTTAATCTCTATGTTTCCCCAGTGGCAAGCATAGTCGAGGGCTACGGAATGCGAATTGTGTTGTACGCCGATGACACACAGCTGATCATCTCGCTGTCACGGGCACCTGATCTGGCGGCACCCAACTTCAGAGCCTGTATGCAGGAGATTGCCTCCTGGATGACTAGCAACTGCCTGAAGTTGAATGGTAGCAAGACAGAGGTGCTCGTGGTGGGGGTGGGGGGCTGTCTGTGTAGTCATCTGTATGGTGGCCTCCTTGTTTAGAACTGGTCCCCACGCCGTGTCAACAGGCTAAGAACTTGGGCGTCTGGATTGATTCGGACCTCACATTTGCACCACAGATTAGTTGTGTGGTTGGGGCGTGTTTTGGGGTACTGAAAGGTCTACGCAAAATCATGGACCTTCTCCCTACTGATGCCAGACGGACGCTGGTGCACGCCCTTGTCACCTCACGATTGGACTATGGCAATCTGTTGTACCTAGGTGCTACGGTGAGGAGCTTAGACCGTTTGCAGGTGCTGCAAAATGCTGCAGCCCGGTTGATCTTGAGGCCCCCCAGAAGAGCTGCCTCGAAGACAGCCTTGGAGGCTCTGCACTGGCTTCCGGTCAGGAAAAGAATTCTGTTTAAGGCCTTATGTACGTGTCATCGTATTATTGGAGGCAAAGGACCAAGGCCCATGCAAATCCTGATTACATCCTACAGGCCTGGTCGATCACTTAGATCTACCGGTACTGGCCTGTCAGTGATCCCAAAAGTCAAAAAGGCTTGCATGGGTGGCAGATCTTTTCGGCTCCTGGCAGCGAGGAGCTGGAACAAACTCCCACTTGAGCTCCGTCTGGAACCTTTGGAGGTTAGGTTCAGACGAAAGCTCAAAACACATCTGTTTCTTCAATAATTGGGGCGCTTGGAGCTCAGTTGGGGATGTGCGGCTTTCACTCACTACAGCACGGGGACACGCCGGTGTGCGTAACCAGGCGCTCTAGAAGTTTCCATATTATTATTATTATTATCTAAAGTTGAAGATCATTGACTGTTGAGATGCCATAGTAGAGGTCGAAGGTGGACTCTTGCCCACTGAATTGTATGTACTGATGATGCCAGGTGGCCTGGAACTTCCAACCAAAAACTTGCTGGAGCCTGTTCCCTCGACAACAAGTCCTGAAGAACAGACTGAAGGTGATTGATTATCTTCCTAGGAGATAAGCTCTTGCAAGATCTGTTCGGAATCAACCTCCTTTTAAAAAAAATTCTTTATTTCATTTTTCATAACAGTACCATTAAACACAGCAAATAATCAGTTATCGATCTGTAAGACGGTCAGGAGCAATCAAGCACTCCTGAAGCATTATATCACAGGCTGACTACAGCTTAGGTTTGCAGACCGAATATGACACAAGCACAGTCCGCAGGGCAGATCCATCTTTGATAAAATAGTGCTCCACTCAGGCACAAAAACCATTAGCAGCCACACCAGACCTGGCGATCCCACCCTTCGCAGTCAGCCATCAGTGGCACTCTGTCGCAGTATTATGGACAGTGGTTCAGGCCTTCTGACTACAGGGGCTGTTCATCTGACTTGTTTACTGACTTTTAAATGAAACTGTCCCATTTGTCATAGCCTCTCCCTCCCCTGTCATTTGGCGCCATATGGGAGACTTCACACTCACTTCTGGTCTGGCCCTCTGCAACAGGTGATCAGCTCTCCACTGTTTCAGTGATGGTGCAGCTCTGGACATCCATGCCATGGCGATCCCATGCTTGACCAGCACTAGGGCCAGGTTCACAAATCTGTTTACTTGCTGGTACATTTTTTGAAGTTGGGTGCACACCTAATGAGGTATGCACAGGGTCGCGTGGAATGAGCACTCTGGCCAGACCACCTACCTGCTGCAACAGACCCTTCCAGTATCTGGCAATAATAGGGCGGTGCCACAGCCGATATATGAAATCAGTGTCCTGGGTATTGCATTGGTGGAAGTGGTGGACACCCCGGGGTACCTGCATCCCACTCTTTTTAGTGTGAGGGTGTTACAGTATAAGATATTGAACTGGATGTACCAAAGTGGCATTCGTTGATACCTTCTTTACTGATTGCAGGCATCGCTTCAATACACTTGGAGTTAGTTCCTATCACTAGCCTTGACTCCCACTGTTGTGTAACATTTTAGAATCCAAGCGTAATTTACCGATTCATGCCCATATATAGCTATAATTCACATTGCCCTTATATAGGCATAGAAATCATACCCATATTTAGACATAACACATTCAGTCCAAATACAGGCATGGCTACTTTCACTAGTTCCAAAAAGCCACAACGATTTCTTGGAAAACTCGGCTTCAGCAGTCAGGGACATCCCCTTACTTGAATATTGATTTGTCCTAGAAATCAAGGAGTTTTCCAAGAACTACCATTCCCTTGGGGTTCTTTGATGACATTATTATGTCCGACTTTACGTCAATTAGGCACCTTCAAGGTATAAATATGCCTACAGTTGCCCTAGCAAACACACAGTGGTTCGGAGCAGCTCAACTATCTACTTGCCCGACGCAGCTTGCTACAGCAAGTGCCGAAGGAAGCCGACCCTCCAGCTGACGCACTGACGCACACAGTGTTTCCAAGCTCCCCTCGCGGGGTGTTGGGAAATAGAGTCCAAGACAAAGATACCAGACCTCCTTCATTCTAAAACCAAGGTACGGAGCTGATTAGACCCTAAGAGAAATCTTGGTTAGATTCTTGGCAAAGAAAAACTAAACCTATGCTACACCTCACTTACTTCTTCCCTCGTACTAGATTTAGGTTAGGCACATTGGGGTAGGCTTATTTTAGACGCACCAGTTGAGTACTTTTAGCCTTTGTTATTTATGTATGTATTTATCTATGGTCTAGGAACAATACAATGCTTTTACAGTATTATTTTATAATACTCTTCTTACTGTACGCATTATACTTTGCAACCGGTATTACGATTGTAGCAGTTCACTTTACTTGAGAAAGAAGACTGTTCAATAAACCTTTTTATTGAAAACGCCCGTCTCTCTATTTCTCTGCACCTCTGATGAAACGAAGCATGCACGATTGACTGAGTAAAATATCTATCTATTGTTTCCACGACTCTGAAGATCAGTTGTATTCTTGGGGAAACAAAGTTGTCCTGTTTATGCGGTTGTCAGAAACAAATCCCTTCTTGTTTATTCGAGAAAGTTTCTAGCGACCTCTGAGCTAGCTGGCACTCACAATTAAGTCTAATATATTCGATAGAGACCTAGTAGACATAGGTCCTACATCAAATCTATAGGATATGTTATTCCAATGTGCGGAGCCTATTGGGAATACACTACACCACCAGCCTTTTATTTACTGCAGTGCCTCGTAATGTGTGTGATCATCCTCCGCTGGTTACCCTGTGTCAACAATACTGACAGGCCCTGGGGAAGGACCCTCTAGCCCTTTTTTTTTTAGTCCTCATTTAACAACAATATGCTCCGAAATCAAGAAGAGTACTCTGACCCTTTCAAGTTTTCAAAGGGAGACTGTTACCGGCCTGGTCACACTCCCTAAGGAGAGAGAGGATAAGACGTATATCCAGAGCCGCTCCTTCTACTATTTGAAATAGTCTCAAACCTTGATCTTGAGATCTTAAAAGACCACTGTTTCTCTCTCTACGAAGGGAAAGAAACATCCCATCCTGGGATTCTGTCCAGGGCATATTTTTAATCATCGGACCCAGAAATCATAAATGTACGGAAAAAAAAACCAAACAACAACATCACAGCGTATTATCCTCCACTCATCAAGATCCTAGCGTCAAAATGGGGAAGTAAAACGTATTCCATAAGATACTATATACGACTTGCACCTGTCTCCACCCATTTGTCCCAAATTTCCTAATATTTTGATTTTCTAGTGGAATTACCTGATTGGTCTAAAGGGGATATCCTCTGAATGGAATGAATCCCTTCTTCTTCTGTTAACGGACATGGCAGGATCCATTTAATACAAAGCTCCCTTTGGGCTAATAATATTAAAGTAAAAAACAGAGCTTCATAGTTTTTATTTAATAACCTTCCTATAATGTCCCTAGGTGGTAGCCCGAAAATTACCGACAAAGTTGTTAACTTTATCTCCTCCCCCATATTTGATATGGTCTTACCCACTTTGCTCCAGTAATCATATATTACCGGGAAGCTCCAAAACATGTGGACCTCGTTTGCTCTGTCTTCTCCACATTTGGGGCACTTCCTAATTTCTCGATTACTGTAAAAAGGTGATTCTTTTTTAAAGGGGCACCATTTACACAAGACCATAGTGAAGACATAGATAATTTCCCAATATTTTCAAGGTCTTCATCCAGCAGCTCCTTCTTCCATGTCTCCATGAATGAGGCCTGCTCCTCTACCCCATTTTGGACAAGTAACCAGTATCCCTCCGCCACTTCCTTTATTTTTGTTTGCAGAGAGACTATTCTTAGTGCCAAATTAGAGTTCACTTTTAGTTCTCTTCCAGATGATTTTGTCCAGCTCGACAGTTGATAATATTTAAACTTTGAGACCAGATTTCCACAAATCGCCATTAGGTGAGGCCAGGTAATTAATTCTGCCTCCAGTAAGAGTTGCCCCTATATGGTGATACCGCAACTCTTCAAAGGGACTGCAAGGGCATCTTGTAGGCATGGTGGTGTCCCGGGTGAGTCCCATATTGCTGTTATCTCATTATAATACGGGATTTTTAGAATTCGTCTCACCTGAGACCAAAGTTTTATTGCGGAAAACAAAATCTTTAGTTTAACCTTTTAAAAAAAATGTGGGTGACCGAATTTTAGAAGAAACTACCCAGCTTGATTGATAAAATCAAGAGTTAGAGCTTTATGCATGGGAGAAAACATGGAACTTTCCATCATTAGTTGCCGGAAATTGTTCAATAGGAATGCATACAAGTACAGGTACAAATCAGGAGTTGCAATCCCACCATATTCTTTTCTTTTCCTGAGTTTTTTTAGAGCTATTCTCTGGCTCTTGTTTCCCCATATAAAGCTCGAAAAGAGGCCCTTCACTTTCTTAACTCAAACTTTTGGAAACTCGAAAGGAATAGTATTAAATAAAAAAGTGAATTTAGGGAGGATCGCCATTTTTATTAAATTGGATTTCCTCAAAAAAGAAAGCAACAATGCTCCCCATGTTTCTAATTGGGAACTCACTTCCTTTGTTACTTTTTCAAAATTAACCTGTGCTATTTTATCTATATTTTGGACTATCTGAATCTCCAGGTATCTAATTTCTTTTTTTGTATAGTTACTCTCAAAATCTGTATTCCATTTAATTAATTCTGTCTTCTGTTGATTGAGAAGGTATCCTGAGACCTTTCCAAAGTTTCTATCTCAGACCAGATTTCTTTATAAGATGTTTCCAAATCCCCAGAAAAAATGACAAGGTCATCGGCGTATAACCCGAATTTTTTTCTCCCATCCGTTATAGTCAAAGGGAATGATATTCCGGCAAGCTCTTAATTTACAGGCCAATGGTTCAATATAAATATTAAAAAGTAACGGGGAGAGGGGGCAGCCTTGCCTAGTCCCTCTTCTAATTTGTATCGATCTAGTTAATTTCCTGTTGACCAGGATTCTTGCTGAGGGGTTATTATAGATGGCTTTTATTGCTGCCAAACATGTTACACCTAGATCAAAATGCTGTATAACTTTGAACAGGAACAACCAATTAAGCCTTGGCAGCATTGAATGTTATTACTGCCAAGGGGATCTTATATGTCTGGGCCATATCTATAGCTCCAATGAGATCTTGTGTTAAATCACTGAGCTGTCTCCCCTTCATGAACCCTTTTTGATCTGAGTGTAAAAGTGAGCCCATCACTTTATCCAGACTTTTAGTAATAATCTGCGTGTAAATCTTGTGAACAAAATTTAAAAGAGAGATAGGCCTGTAGGACTCGCATAGACGTGGATTTTTATTTGGTTTTGAACAGAATTGAAATAGTCGCCTCTTCCCATGATACAGGAGGGGCGTGGCCTTCCACAAAAGAGGAGTTAAATAGTTGTAGAAGAATAGGTGTCAGTTCATCTTTGAATATACTATAGATTTCATTTGGAATAGAGTCAGGGCCTGCTGCTTTTCCCTTTTTTAAAGTTCTAATAGCCTGAACTATTTCTTCCATAGTGATAGGACAATTTATTTGTTCTTTTTCTTTTGGTTTCAGCGAAGGAAGGGCCAGATCTGATAGAAACTCATCCATAAGATGTTCATCAATTATTTTCTCTTCAGTGGATACAATTTAAAAAATTTGAACAAAGGCTTCCTCTATTTCAACTTCAACTGAGGTTATATTTCCAGTATCTACACATCTAAGATCCTTTATCCAGTTTCTCGTTTGATCAGTTTTTATTTTCCAAGCGAGAAGCTTGCCACACCCCTCCCCGTATTCATGGTGCGCCAATTTGCTGGCGTCCCATTTTTTTTTAATAATCATTTCTAAATGGTCAGCAAGTTTATGTTTTGCAGTAGGTAAACCTCTTATGATATTTAAATTGCCCTGTTTCCTTTCATAGCTTTCATGTAATCTAGATATTTCATTTTCTAGCTTTTTTGTTTCTTCTTGTATTTTCCTCGCCTGTGAACATGATATAGCTATTAGTGAACCCCTCAGGAAGGCCTTAAACGTGTCCCACGCTGTTTGAATAGTGGCAGAATTAATGTTATTGTTGAAGAACTCTTTAATTTCTATTTGTAATTTTCTGATAATATTGCTTTCTAATAGTAATGCTCTATTAATAGTCCACCTCTGTGGTATTTGAGCATTACACATAGCTGTTTTTAAAATAACAGCCGAGTGGTCTGACAAGTGTTCAGGAACATGGCTAACTTGTATAGTTTTTCTACTCAATACAGCACTCACTAGAAAAAAAGTCAATTCTTGAGCGATGTCCACACTTATTATTGTGGAACGTAAATTTTCCACCCATTATTTTAGATTTGCTAGCCATCTCTTTCCAGATATCTATTAACCCTGTGTCTGACATCAGTTGTTTCATAGCCATTATCATTTTTTGTGTGTTACTAGCTACTCTACATGAAGTAAAATCCTGACTTGCGTCCAAAACCAAGTTAAAATCACCTCCAAATATTATGAAGTCATTAACTTCGGTTAGATGAAGAAGTAGAGTGTATAAAGCGGCTGGATCGTCTAAATTCGGTCCGTAATAACTTACAAGAGTAATCCGAACCCCGTCAATTTTCAATTTAGCAATCACCCACCTTCCCAATCGATCAACTATACAGTCACCCAATATAACAAACACTGTTTTTTTTATCAGAATGGCTACTCCTTTTGTTGTGCAAGATTGAGTTGTGCAAATACAATGTTCAATCAATTTCTGGTGTTTTAAAATCATTAACCATTCCTCTTTGAGTAGATGAGATTCTTGGATAAGAACAATCTTACATTTGGATAGTCTTAAATATTCTAATAACCTCTTTCTTCTAGGAGGAACCCTCAGTCCATTCACGTTCCATGACCTGATTTCCAGGTCTTTTACTTTGACAGATTTCAGCCATATATTATTGAGTGATTGTAACTGTTAGTTAAGAAAAATGGGCCGAGATTTTTTAGGATAACATAGTTAAATGAGGACTTTTTAGGTATCGCCTTTTCCATTCCGAAGGAATGGGAAATTGCGAGAATTCAAGTGCTCAAAATACTCGTGAAACCACGGGTTTTTTCGTGCGGTTTTCTTCGAGTTCACGTGGCCACAGGCACGCGCTTTTGGGCCATAAACTTTCACGGCCATCTGTTCCCCAGCTCGCCAATGTCCCTCCCACCCTTCCTTTGATCTTGCCGCGAGTTCTTACAGGCTAATGGCCCTCCCCCTCCCCCTCCCTCTCCCCCAGCACAGAGCGCGCATCGCTTGTTTACTCTCCCCATTTGTCTTACTGGCTCGCATTCTTTCTCCCTTTCGCTCTCTTCGTCTCTGCCTCCTATTTCTCCTCTTTTCTTTCATGATCGTCGTTATTTCCGCCTCCATATCCCCCTTTCTCTTCTTGTTTTTATTTCCTTTTTGCGCGTGGGCACGCACACACAACTTCCAGTCGCGATCACTTTCGCGCGCACCATTTTGTTGTTACATTAGATCATTGCATGACATGCAACAATATGTTCTTTCTCTGAGGCTGGCTACAGATGGCTTATGCGGGTGCAGCTCGGAGCTCGCGTCAACACAACAACGACAATATAGCATGCACTGTACGAAGTGGCTTGGGGTCACAGCTCTGTAGCCACGAGTTTGTCTTTTTGATGTTTCACTTTAAAATAATTAAACAAAATATAATCGACGCGCCTGCCCCATTTGAAAACAAAACGTTCCTCGTATTAAAAAAATTGCGCCAACAAATGAAGAGAAATGCCAGGCATCGGTTCAGAAAATGTAATAAATTCCGCCAAGCCTTGGTCTTCCACAGCGTGGTTGGTTGCACAATCTTGTATTAGAAATGTGGCCTTCGTCTTTTAGGTTAGGTAATGTCCCAGCTGATAAATACAAGACCGTAAACACGGAGGCAAGGTCTGCAAACATGCAATCAGCGACGACGTCTAGCAGGCAGCCATTTAGCGGCTATCCAGGGGCTATCTGGTGTCTGCTGGGGAAACTTCAAGACAACACGATTGTGTGCTGGGCTCAGGGGGAGTTAATTGTCTTCTAAACGCCCTGCCTCCATTCAAGGTTTTGTTTACCGAACATGAAAAAAACACCGAGGACTCTCAGCTCGGCTACCTCGGGCATGAAACTTCAATTTTCTAAAAAAGATATTGAATTTCAGGCCGCGGGATTAGGAAGAAGACTTCTAGAGGGCTGCTTTCTCGAAATAAAAGGAAGCCAAAGCAGCTGGCAGGGATTAGGGTGAGCTGGTGTCTGCCCTTTCAAACGGATTCAATTTTATTCTTACAAGACATTGTATCTGCGCCGTTCTGGGGGAGGCCGTCCAGCCTTCGAAGTGTTCATTTGACCGATTATCAAGTATTAATGGCGGGCGGGTCCCGACGTTCGAGGGACGTCTGAGGCTGGCTACAGATGGCTTATGCGGGTGCCGCTCGGAGCTCGCGTCAACACAACAACGACAATATAGCAAGCACTGTACGAAGAGGCTTGGGGTCACAGCTCTGCAGCCACGAGTTTGTCTTTTTGATGTTTCACTTTAAAATAATTAAACAAAATATAATCGACGCGCCTGCCCCATTTGTATTTACAATTAAAGCATTTTTTACGTCAAGTGATTGTTGCTTTATTTACATAGATAAGAAAAGGTTGACAGAATGTTAAATGACAATATTTCTGTATTTATAATTGTTTCCAAAAATGCGATTTTTGAGGAAGTTGTGATGCAAGAATAATTCAATGGTAAAAAAAACAATAAAAAAAAATCCTTTTTACTTTATTTTTATTAGGGGTTCCGTGCGTGGAACTGTGTTTTCCCTTTGACAGTGTAAAGTGTGATTTAGTACAATGTGTCTGGTAGCATGGCGTCACGTCGGCCTTTTAAAATTACAAATATAAATGAGCTAAACAAAACGTTGCACACTTTTTATCTGCTCTTTTTCAGTGCACGTGCTGTCTGATCAATTTAAATGTAGTAAGTAGCGAGAACACAAGCACACTTTACAAGCAGGCAGCAGTTCAGAAGGGCGTTGTCAACTGAACCTTACCTGTGAGTGGCAGCAGGCGTTTCTGCTAATCACAAAACATAAATATAAAATGTCATTTACAAAACCAATAGCTCCAACTTTCCTACTGCGAGACCTATTGACAACGCCAGTGCTTGTTTTGTATTTTCTCCCACATGCTCCCCCACCCAGTGTTGTTAAAAAAAATATTGTTACATTTCTCGTGAAACCCCGCCCCCCTTCCACCCCTGGGGAAACCTCCCTTACTACTATTAGAGATAGTCCTCTAATGTTTAGGCTCTATCTCTGACCAGGTTATATCTTAAAAGTTCTATTTGGATGTTGAGCTCTTTATTTGATGTACCAGGGCAATCGCTTCTTCTTCTGGGTCTTTAAAATTAAAGATTTTGTTGTTCCACATTACTCTAAGCGAGGCGGGAAAGCGTAGCGTGGCTGTGGCACCTAAACCTTGTAGTTCTTGCATTGCTTTCCCCAATTCCCATTGTTTTTCCAGAGTATAGCGAGATATATCAGATCTAATAAGAAATGTCGAACCAGCCTTTCAATAAACCCCCACTTGTAACCCTCCTGCCAAGATCTTTTCTTTTAGCGTATACGATTTAAAGTTGATCAGGATTTTTCTGGGGGTTTTCTTCTCTGGTTTTTTAAGGAACGGGTCTCAATGAACTCTTTGTATGTTGTCTTCTAATGGCTTTTTATCGATGTCTGGATGGACTTCTATCAGAAGATTGATAATGAATGACCTTAAGTCATCCCTTTCTGCATCTTTCGGCACATTTAGGAGTCTAATGTTATTCCTCCTTGCGGCATTCTCCAAGCTCTCCAATTTCTCTTTTACGATTTTATCATCCCCTCTCAGGGTCTGGATTTCTTGAGTGTTTTTGTCTACCCATTTTGGTAGATCATCAAACGCCACTTCCATTGCTCCAACTCTATCAGATATAGCTTTCATTTTGGATTCAAGAGCCCTGGGAAAGGACTCTCTAGCCCTTTTGTGGTGGGGCTGTAGTCAATTCCCTTCCGCAGGTGACAACCTATTTGTAAGATTCCAAATTTTCCGTAAACGCAGCTATTGTGACATAGCTTGTAAATGACCTTGCCCCAGAGGACAGTCTTAAAGCCTTCCCACAACTTTACCTAAGAACCTCCTTGAGCAGCTTAGGATGGACTTCTGAGAACCGGACACAGATGCAGCTATATCTTCTGTATTAGGTGCAGACGAGACTACATGAGGTTTGGAACAAATCTAGTAAATGTGTTTTCTTGACTGAGTATTCATGATGGAAGCGTTGGGTCAGTCGGGCAATGGAAAACCTTGAGTGGTGGTTGGGAACCAAAGAAGTGGAATTTGCTAGTGCAGGAATCTTCAAACCTTTCTTCAATATAATCTACTTATGTTAAACGAAAATCACCTTGAACTACTGTTATTAATTATATAATATTGACCCCCTTAGGCGAGATATGTTTGAATTCACCACATGCAGGATTACCATGAGTGCTCACCAAAGGTCACCAGATGGGGTTGCCAGCAGTAATTAAAGTAAGGCTTCATTTATTTGGAATATCCTCTTCAAAGGAAATATGTAACAGTCATTCAATGCCCTGGCACCATGGTAATGAAATTAGTAATAAGTCTCCCCAAAAGCCACACGATCTATCCCTTAAAAATTAGCTTTGAATAGATTTTGAAAACTCTGCAATTTTTTTACATGCATCAATCTATGAGTTCTGAAAATACAACCATTTTCATCTTGAATACACACTCTCAATTTTGGTATACATATATTAATTCAACCAAGCAAAAGCTTCTAATTTAGTAGGCTGGGCTTCACACAGCAGAGCCACTTACAGGTAGCTGGAGAGCTCCCAGAAGCTCCTAAGCTATTTGTTGGAGAAGACTGGGCTAGGACATTAATGAAGCAATACAAAAATATGTATCATGGCAAGCTAACGGATGGTAAGTGGATTATGTATCAACATTTGGTGGAAATCTTATTTCCCCATTTGTCATAATCAGGTCGCCTGGGGCTGGATGAAGACCTCACCCTGGGGGAGATCTCTACTGTTGCTGGGCAACTGCAGTTTTGTGAAGGGCAGGGTCATAGTTGTCTCCCAGGAGAGCTGTAGAAGTGCTTCTCAGATTTATTTTGTCTCTGGCCACAGCATCTGTTAGTGGGTGACAACTGCCTGCAAATCTGAGAAAAGCAGTAATCACATTGCTATGCAAGGAAGGTAAACAGACGACAAAATGCTTGTTCTACACCCAATTTCACTTTTGAATTTTGTAATTAAGGTCTTAGTTTAAGTTCTAGCAAATAGATTGTTGCTTGTTAGGATCCTGATCAGTTGCATTTCGTGACCTGCACATCCATGACCCTTACTGTGTATCACCTACATAATGGTATGTATTATGCCAGCACGAGACAGAAGGTTTTTGATAGCATAGAGTAGCGTTTCCTGTTCATGGTATTGCAGAAATTGTGTTTTTGTTGTTTTAACTCTTTTTATTGAAAATAGAACAATAACAAGCAAGGCAATAGTAGGCATACAGTTGGGTACGTGTTCAAATAAGGGGGAAACGCATCACAATGTAATATAGAGCATCAGTAAGAGAAATAAGGGGGGAGGGCAGCAGGGGGGAAGCAAAGCCACTTTACATTAGGATTAGATAGCATTAGGACTGTCAGATCAGGTGGAGAGAGGAACATCCAGAACTTCGGTGAGGGTATGTGTGCACACATCTCCCCGGTAGGCATTCCATTGACCCCAAATTTTACCCCACTTCCTCGGTCTACCACGTGCCACATACACCGTTTTCTCCCGAAACATACACCAGTCCATGTTCTCCTTCCATGCCGAGACCGTGGGCGACCTCTGGGAGCCCCACAACTGTGCTATATCTCTCTTGGCCACCATATTCCCCAGGGTCGCCCACTGAGTCTGCGCCACATTATAATCAGTCGATTCCCATACATTCAGCAAGCAATGCCTGGCTTCAGTTAATAGCGCAACTCCTGTGACCTCTTTCATCGCTGCATGCACTCGATTCCAGAACACTGCTATCTCCGGGCATTCCCAAATTATGTGGAGGAAAGTACCAGTTAAACCGCACCCACGCTTGCACAATCCATCAACAGAATAACCCATCCGAATCAAGCGAGGGCCAGTCACGTAGATCCGGTGCAGGATCTTAAGCTGCACGAATTGGAGACGGGCTGGAATCGCGACCTCCTTGGGAGAGGATATCGCAGATTGCCAGTCTTCATCATCTAATTCTAAACCGTCATTGGTCCAAACCTCTCTAAGGTGTACCAACAGGTCAGCACGGTCGTTGATCAATTTTTTATATATCAGAGAGATAGTGCTGTCTGGAACATATCCATCAAGCACCCGATCTTCGAGTGGGGACGATTCCGGGATAGCAACACCTGCAGGAAAAACCGAATTCAACGCGTGGCGGACCTGTGTATAACAGTAAAACTCCTTGTCATTAAGTTCGTACTCTATCTTCAGCTCCTCGAAGGTCTTAATCATACCCTTGGTCCAGAGGTCGCTTACCTTGCTAATACCGATCCTATCCCAGTTTGCAAAGCCTTTCGTCCTCCAGAAGCAACCCAATTTATCAGACGCATAGAGCGGGGTAGCCAGGGTCAAACGATCCGCCCATCCCATTGCCGCGTTTGCACACTTCCACACTCGCACTGCTATATTAGTCGGTCCCAGCAGTTTCACTCCCGCAGATTTTGAGTAAAGCGCCCTGTTATAGTCTCCACCCGGTAGCTGCCACTTAACCATCTCGAACCCGGGGTTCAAAACCGGACCGTACATTCCATGATTGATCGCTCCCAGCTGGGCGGCCCAGTAGTAACGCTTGATATCCGGAAGTGCGATACCGCCGTCATACCAGGGGAGGGTCAATTTGGTGAGGGCGATACGCGGACGTCCGCCCCATACCAACTGCCTCTGTAGACTCTCGACCTCACAGAAATAACCCGCCGGAATTACATTGAACGCGTTCTCAAGCGCGTATAAAAACCGCGGCAAGGACATCATTTTGAACAGGGCTGCGCGCCCCAGAGGGGACAACGGCAATCTACTCCAGGCCGCCACATCAGATTTTAACCGTTGGAGTGGAGGAAGCAGATTCCGTTCATAACGGACAGCGGGGTCCAGTGTAATATAGACCCCCAGATATTTAAATCCCGTCTGTGTCACCTGTATAGGACAGCCGCGCGGTAAAGGGGGAGTGTCACCCGAAAGTACGTGGACACAGGACTTAGTCCAATTAATCACGAGGCCGGAGTTCCTCCCGAACGAGTTCAGTACATCAATCAGTACTATCAAGGACTTTCGAGGTGACGAAAGAAACAACAGGATGTCAGCTGCGTATAATGATATTCGATCCTCAAATTCAGGGGTCCACTGAATACCCTTAATTGATGGTTCCCACCGCAGCCAAGCTGCTAGAGGTTCCAAGGCGAGGGCGAAAAGAAGTGGGGACAACGGGCACCCCTGTCGCGTGCCCCTCCCCAGAACAAAGGACCTGGAGACCCGACCATTTACCACAACCTGAGCTAATGGTTCCTCGTACAGAAGTTTTACCCAGCCGATAAAACCGGAGCCGAAACCAAACTTTGCAAGAGCAGCCCAGAGATATGGCCATTCCACCGTATCAAAGGCCATCGTAGCGTCCAACAAAACCAAGATGGCCGGCTCACGCAGCGACGTCGCTCTCGCCAGGACGCCATGGAGGCGTCGCAGGTTCAGAGCCGTGTTACGATGTGGATGAAACCAGACTGATCCGGATGGATCAGGTCACCGATCACCTTTATCAAGCGATTTGCCAATAATTTAGCTAGAATCTTGGGCTCCGCGTTAAGGAGCGATATTGGCCTATAGGATGCGCAGCGATCTCGCGGTTTCCCCTCCTTAAGAATCACCACGATGGTCGCAAGTCGCTGATCACGGGGAAGGGAGCCGATGTCTTGCGCTTCTAGGAACATAGCACGAAGATGCGGTGTGCCATTTTGTCGGGACGCAGTTTGTAAAGCTCGATGGGGAGACCGTTGGGGCCCATAGCTTTTCCCGAGCGGACAGATCGGATAGCAGCCGCCACCTCATCAACCGAAAATGCTTCGTCCATCAAATCCCTATCTGAGTCCGATAGGCGTGGCAACGCGATGCCCCTTAACAGTAAATGGGAGTCTTCCTCCGGTCTGTCGGAGACTGGGGAGTATACATTTCGAAAATGTTCCACAAAACACTCCACAATCTCAACCAGGTCAGTCACACACACTCCATCAGCTCTCTCAACCACAGGATCTCCTTTTTGTCTAACCAAGCAATCAGCTTCCCAGCCTTGTTTCCCACATCGTACAGCTGTCCCTGCTGCTCTCTACTAGCAATTCTAGCAGCGTCCGTTACCAGGGCTCTATAATCGAGTTGTTTGATACCAAGGACATGAATCTTCTCCTGAGTGATATCCACTTCTAAATCCCATTCCAACTCAGCTATTTCGGCCTCTAGGCGGACCACTGCATCATGTTTGCCTTTTTTAGCAGCAGCGATTAGCGATAGCGCCTGTCCACGGATAACAGTCTTGAAAGCCTCCCACAATGAAACTGAAGAGGATACAGACCCCACATTCTCAGTGAAATAAAGATGCAAAGACTTAATCAATTCAGCCCTGGTTTTGGGGTTACGGAGGTACCAAAGGTTAATCGGAGCCACTCGACCCTCAGCACCCATCCTCATGTCCATCAAAAGCCACAGTGGGGAGTGGTCCGAAATACCCCTGGCAAGGTGTCTAACTTCACGAACCAAAGAGGCCTGCGCCGCTGGCATCAAGATATAATCAAGCCTTGAGAGGCTACCGTGAGCGCCAGAGTGAAAGGTGAATTGCGCCTGCCCCGGATGCATAAGCCTCCAACAATCTACCAGTCCCAGCATCTGCAAAAATTCACCTAACCATGACTGTGATTTCGTGAGGTCCCTGGGGGGGCTGCGGTCCTCCCTACAGGAAACAACAGAGTTAAAATCTCCACCCATGATCAGAGTGCCCTCAGGAAGCCCTAAAACCACCCTCCCCAGTTCAGCAAAGGTTGTGGTCTGCAGCCCAGGTGGAACATACACAGAGAGCAGTGAAATGGTCTTCCCCTCCCACCTACCGGTGAGCACAGCATAGCGTCCCCTATCATCGAGGATTATGTCGTCTACCTCCAGGGGGAGGGAACTCCTGACTAGGATACCCACCCCTCTAGATCCAGTGGTGAATCCAGAATGTGCAATCAGACGATATCCTCGCCGATTCATGGCATGGCATGAGTTGCCAATCAAATGTGTCTCTTGCAATAAAACTATATCAGGGGAAAGGTGTCTAAATAGTTGTAACACAACCCCACGTTTTATCCTGTCCCCCAACCCATTGACATTCCAGCACAATAACTTCAGCCCCCTACCCCCATCACAAGAGCAAGTGACGAATCCACCCCATAGCGAACTGAACACCCAGATCAAGATGTACGACGATGTGTTGCCTTGAAACAAAATGAAACAAACCCAAACCTCCCCCCCCACCCCCCAACAAAGCCCAAAAATACACCCCCCCCACCCTGCACCCCTGCGATAGACTGAAAAGCCACCCCAACTTGCAGTGTGCCTGTCGCCCAAATATTAAACTAGCCTACAAAAAGAAACCCGGAGGAGGAAGAGTCCCAGTCTCCCTCGCCACCTCTGGGTACAGTACCATAAGTATAGCAAAAGTCATGAAACCACAGCTGCCAGTTCTGTATATTGTCCGAAAAACAGCTACCACTTCTCATTCCTGTTCCGGCGAGCCGCCCTCGGCTCCTTCAGTCCCCCCAAAATGTTCTGACCGATCACGCTGTGCGGGCAGAGTGTCAAGCCAGTCACTCACGTTCTCAGGGCGATCAAAGAAGGACGTACGTTCATTGTGTTCAACACGTAGCCGAGTTGGAAAAAGCATCGCATATTTCATACCCATGTCTCGCAGTCGCCGCTTCACTCCCAAGAATCCCTTCATTTGTTTCTGAGCAAACTGGGTAAAATCAGGGTTGAAGCTCACTGTGGTGTTTTCAAACTTCGTGGGGACACCCACTCGCGATGCCTGCAGGATAGCGTCTCTATCTCTGAAATTGAAGATTCTGGCAATTATAGGCCGCGGCGGGGCACCCAGTTTCGGCTTCCCACCCGGCACTCTGTGTGCGCGTTCCACCGCAAAAAAGTTGCTCAGGCCTTTGGGGGCGAGATGGTTCAAGATGAGATCCTCTACGAGGAGATCCACTGCGAACTCTTCCGATTTTTAAGGGACCCCAATGATACGTATATTATTACGTCTGGCCCGACTTTCAAAATCCTCCAGCCGACGGGCGAAGAGATCATTGGAGGATCGTAAATTGCGAACCTCCGTCTGTAAATCGGAGACATCAGAAGTAAGGCTGGAGGTCTTGAGATTCAAGGATTTTACCTTCTCGTTGGTTTTCGATAGGTCAGTCCTGATCAGGTTGACATCAATTGCCACGGTGTCCAGCTTCAGAGCCAGAGCCTCATATTGTTGACCAATGGATGTTTTCATACTAGCAATGGCGCCCATGACATCGCGAAGGGTCAAATCATCCACAGCAGTTGAGGAGTCGCCAGCGTCCTCCAGAGACCGACTCGCGCCACCGGGGGACCCTTTAGGATGCGTATAGCGATCCATTGTGTTCGTTTGAATAGTGCCCCCGCGGTGAATGGTCTTGGTCTTTCGCTTGTCGCTATCAGGCTTGCCCGCCATATCGGGTGCTGCGCCCCGAAGGGGCCTTCGGTACCTGGTAAAAATGACTCCTCACAGTTCATCCACAGGGATCCCTGGATGCGAGTCCCGGCTGGGCGTCCCACGACATCCTGCAGTTGGCACACAGTGAAGTTGTGGGGTCCGGTTCTCGGACTGGCAAAGCGATGCAGAAATAGGAGGAGGCAAAGGGAACCAAAAACGAAACCGAAAGTTAACTCTGGGGTCGTAAGCGGGACCCCGTTGGCCGTTGTTGTTCAACTACCACCTGGGCACCATGATGACTCGAGCCGCGGGCAGTTCCATGGAGCAGGCCACAAAAGTTCAGAGTATCGTAGTTGCGGTTCCCGGAGTCCAAATCAATTTCTGGAAACAATTATTAGATCAGCTGGGTCACGTTGTCAATAACCCGTCGTCGTAGTCAGGATTAAATTCAGGATAGATGCGGGAGGTGGCGAGGGTCTCGGGAGCCCTGTGCTCATGCGACCATCTTGGTTGCGCGCGAAGCTCCTCCCAGAAATTGTGTTTTGAGCAAGGTTTTGTGTTTGGATTACTGCACCTAAGGAGGTGTTCATGGTTAATAGTTGCCCTAAGTGACCCTTGTGGGCTAACAAGACTAATATGTTCTGAATTAACCCAGGTCACACTAACTTATCACTTAATAACAAACTATCTTCATTGCAAAGTTTTCATTTACTTCCAAAATCCTTGTACATATCGTGGAACAAAAGGATCCTTAGGCCACCCTATTCTAACTACAACATCACTGCTGGCAAACCTGCATCTTACTGAAAAGTATTCCTTGATTTGGGCTAATTTACCCAATGTCGAGCTCACCTCACCACATCAGTCTATGCCACCGTGTAATCTTCGCCATCGTTTTCCTCCTCATGACTTGAATCTTGTGATGTTAATTATTAACAAGCAGTCAGCTTGTAGGTTATGTCATCCTGAAATGTACAGCAAGTCAAAGTTATACTCATTGCTACTTGGAACCACTTGTGTTTTCTTGCTGACCTTATTGCAATGATGATGGATTCATCCCAGATCTGTCACTGGGGGTCAGGATGCTTGTTTCCGGTTCAGGGAAGACCTGGCTGGACAGTTCGGGCTGGACTGATCCCATGAGGCACACGTACAAGACTGATTTGCATATAGCTGGGTTTGAACTGAGGTGGTGAAGTTAGCTAAAGAACGATGATGGATTCAACCCAGATCTGTGACTGGAGGTGAGTGTCTGAAAAGTTTCAGCGCTCCATCAATCATCTCTTTGTGTTTGCTTTGTTCGCCCTAAGTTGGGGAATGCCCAGACGTGGATCCCTTGCTCACTTTGCCACTGGATAAAAGCTAGCCTGGCTGATGAGGGGTGTTACCCAGAAACCGGTCCCAGGATGCTTGTTCCAAGTTCAGGGAAGACCTTGCTTGGCAGTTCGGGCTGGACTGTTCCCATGAGGCAAAGGGTCAAGACTGATTTGCATACAGCTGGGTCTGAACTGAGGTGGCGAAGTGAGCTAAAGAACGATGATGGATTCAACCCAGTTCTGTCACTGGGGGTCAGGATGCTTGTTTCCGGTTCAGGGAAGACCTGGCTTGACAGTTCGGGCTGGACTGTTCCCGTGAGGCACAGGGTCAAGACTGATTTGCATATAGCTGGGTCTGAACTGAGGTGGTGAAGTGAGCTAAAGAACAATGATGGATTCAACCCAGATCTGTGACTGGGAGTGAGTGTCTGAAAAGTTTCAGAGCTCCGTCAATCATCTCCTTATGTTTGCTTTGTTCGCTCTAAGTTGGGGTATGACCAGACGTGGATCCCTTGCTCACTTTGCCACTGGATTCAAGCTAGCTTGGCTGATGAGGGGTGTTACCCAGAAACCGATCCCAGGATGCTTGTTTCCGGTTCAGGGAAGAATTGGCTTGGCAGTTCGGGCTGGACTGTTCCCATGAGGCACAGGGTCAAGTCTGATTTGCATATAGCTGGGTCTGAACTGCAGTGGCGAAGTGAGCTAAAGAACGATGATAGATTCAACCCAGATCTGTGACTGGGGGTGAGTGTCTGAAAAATGTCAGCACTGCATCCATCATGTCCTTGTGTTGACCATCTTATTGTGCCACATACAAAGACGCTTCTATTAGGAGCTTATGGTCTTATCTCATAAATTATCCCAAAGAAACTGCTTGTAGCATTCAACCACCCATGTACACACAAGTGTGTCTTTTCTATAACAGAGAGGTCAATTTAGAGTTTTACAACTCTTAAATGTGTATCAAAAATCGTCAGGTGTCCTGTCTGTACTCGAGAGATCTGCTCAGAGTAGTGTAGTCGGAACATACGACACTTTATTCAATATGTTCTGCTCACCCCCTTCACACCCCCCAATCCTAATCGGGACGTAAATTATATTGGTGAACATTCTATGGCTCTTGAGACGCACAGTCTGACGTGCCTTACATTTGAAAAAGAATGTCCCCTCGTCCATATGCACTTGTGCCCTATCACCACAAATCTGAAGAGTGGATCTTAACTTTCCATAGCTTGTGCTGACAATATATCTTTTTGGATTCCATCAAAACAATTGTGTTGCTCCAGTCCTTATTCTCTCCCTTGTGTAACTGCTTGTGGGAGAAATTTAGAGTGATATTCGCACTTGCCCAAAAAAGAGATCACTTGGTCTTTGGCTTATGGGCTTGGTCCTGTTTTTTAGGTTTCGCCTGCACAGCACTTGCACTGTGCGTCTGAAATCTCTTGTATTTAATTTATCCTAAAAGGGGGTTCTTATCAGTTCCCATGGCTGAATTACTGTGTTCATTAGTTTTTGTTTGGAACTTTTTTTTTTTGTTAACTTCCCCTGGCTGCATGCATATACAATACTTGTACTAAAGCTGTTCACACTGTTAAAGCCCCATTCACTGTCAAGATAATATCTCTTCCCTTGGAAAAGGCGACCATTATGCTGGAATGCTTGATTTTTAGGTCTCGCCTAAGCAGCGCGCATGCGCTACATAGGCAAAAAGACCATTTGCAATCGATTCTCTTTTTGAGTCAAAAACATGCACGCACTGCATTGCTTTGAATGCAACGCGTGAATGTTTGTCGATTCCCTTGCGGGAGCGAGCTTTAACAGATGGCTCCTGCTCGCTCCCGCAAGGGAAACAGTCGCAGGCCCCCTCCTCTCTCCCCTCGCCGCCTCTTTCAGCTCGAGACGTGCACTGGTTCTTTTTTGGATCCATTTCACAGGGAAGCAACTAAATGAAAGAAGGAAAGTGATGTTTTGAACCATTTCTTCAAGTCACGCTTTTCAGTAAGTGAGGAAAGGGGGCGCGCTGGTTGTTTCTGTGTGGTTACTAGGATGAAGCACGTCAGGGCACCCATCGGCGTGAATCAGTCCACCGTATTTCTGTAATTGCATTTGCATATCTATGATCGAGTAGGCCATTTGTTTGCAGCCGTGTGGCTGTGCTTGTTTATTTTGAGGTGGGACAGTACCGGCACTTCTGACGAGTGACGTAATACTTTTAATTGGAGAGTACAGGCACTTCTTAGAAACAAACCGGTACTCTGGTGCAGAGTACCTGCACTTCAATTTTTCCATTTCAAGCACAGCAGACAGCAGTTATCCAATTCACTTGTAAAACTGCACAGATTAAAATGGATTATATTAAAAGCGTTATACGACAGTACCTACCAAAAAAGTACACAAAATAGAAGCACAGTTTTAGTTTGTTAAAATATTTAGACACTAACATAATTTGGCATGACGCATGTGAGTAGACTTTAACCAAAACGAGTGAAGGGAATTGGACGGGGCGCTAGATGTTCAACTAAAACAAGAATAATGGTGCATTTGAAATAAACACAACCCAAGCAGAGTAAAAGGATATGGCGCGGTGGAAAAGGAGACAGGTTTAGGATAGATGCAAGGTGGTCGCTTCCCAGTCTAACAAAGCTTTAGAGAACCCGTGTCCCCCCAAAACTCTTAGACCACCGCGCTCCAAGAAAGACAACTGCAAGTATCAGTATAAATCGGTTTTTTTACTCTGACCCTTTTTGAGGTCGCTGTTTGCAGATAAATCGGATGAAAAGCACAGAATATCCGCCATTAACCTGTACAATTGTAGAGAGGAAAGAAGAAGTCAGCCACCTTTGTTAATTAACAACAGGCACAAATCGTAGCTTTCAATGGAAACACGCAGTAGATTGGCGCCCAGAAAGCACTACGTCTGTAGATATCCTAGTGCAAGGTCTTAGGACGTGCTCAGAAGTAGCAATAAAGATAAATCACAAGTTCAAGTTCAGACCAGCTTTATTCGAAATCACAAACAACCCGTCTTCTCATGTTTGGAAACCATTCTGTGGTGCTTACTCACTCTCCTATCCCTACAGTCACACTAAGGCAGAAAATTGCCAAGGCTCAAAACACGATTGTACTCCATTAGCGAATCAGATAGCTAACAAATAGGGGGGCCCTATTAGCAAATTGGACCAGTGTTAAACTTGTAAAGACAAGCTTTTGTAGGTGTTTTGCAACATATGGGTAGACTGCATGCTTACTTGACAACCAGAAAACGGCCCACACACTGGCCAATCAGACCAACCCCTCTAACACTGCCAGACTGCTCTATAGTCCTGCCTTACCCGGCTATCACAAACGTATCAACTGATAAATATCTCCAGATACCAAACAGCCTGGATCCAGAATGTGTTTAGTAATTTAGAGCAGTTATGAAAACAAGAATTAATCCTGGAAGTTAAAGGAGGCCTAAAAAGTGCCGCCTGGGTCCATAACAATGGTTTCAACAGGCCCCTCTCTGCAGACGCCAGAGAAAAACAAGCATTGACATAGCCAATAGGTCTCGCCTTTGGGACCTTATTAGTGTTTAGTTATCCATCACAATATCATTAAGATACGAGAGCTATTCTATATTTTCTACTAAACGGGCTGCCACATGCGCAATTACTTAGCTGACACCAGGGCCGTGATTTGAAGGTGCAGCAGGTGCAGTAGCACCGGGTCCAAAAGTTGTAAGAACTCCTCTAAACACATATTATTGCTATATTTGACTACTTAACAGGTGGTCACGATTACAGTTACCTTGCAGTTAAAAGGGACTTGAATAGAATGGTGCAGTGGCACCAGGGTCAAAAGCTCTAGGGATCCTTCTAAACTCATACTATTGCAAAAAAATTAACTAAACAGGCAGTCACAAGTGCAATTACCTTGCAGACAACAGGGTCATGATTTCAATGGTGCAGCAGGTGCATTGACACTGGGCCCAAAAGTTGTCAGAACTCCTCTAAATAACAAATATTGCTATATTTTATTACTATACGGGCAGTCACAATTGCAGTTAACTTGCAATTAAAAGGGAGTTGATTTGAATGATGCTGTATCGGCAGTGGAACTGGGGCCAAAAGCTCTAGGGATCCTATTAAACCCATACATTTTACCACCTAACAAGCAGTTACATTGCAGACAACATGGTCGTGATTTGAAGGGTGCAGCAGGTGCAGTGGCACCGGGCCAACAGCTCTAGGGACCCCACTAAACGCAGAATATTGCTCAATTTTACTGCACGCAGTCAAAAATACAGTTATCTAGTTGGCACTAGCGCCATGATTACAATGGTGCTGCAGGTGCTGTGGCACTGGGGCCAAAAGTTGTCAGAACTTCTCTAAACACCAATTATTGCTATATTTAACTACTAAACAAGCAGTCACAAGTGTAGTTACCTTGCAGGCACTAGGGGCATAATTTGAATGGGGCAGTAGGTGCATTAACACCGGGGCCCAAAGGTTCTAGAAACCCTTCTAACTATCAAATATTGCAATATTTCACTACTAAACAGGCAGTCACAAGTGCAGTTATCTTGCAGGCACTAGGGGCATGATTTGGATGGTGACGCAGGTGCAGCGGCACGGGGCCCAAAAGTTGTCAAAACACATAATATTGCTATTATATCGATTATTTCTAATATTTCCCTCTTTCATTTCATTTTTCCAAATTTCGCTATTACTTACCCGCACTATACCACCAATAACAGCACAATGTATTGCCTTTTTGTACATAAACATGTCATAATACTTTAACAGACATTCTGTAACCTCCGTTGTACAACTGCTCAGCAAGCTACAACTTACAACTTACAACAAAAAACAGCGTAATATTAATCACATAGGTGAAACCTAATCCACTTATCAATACTTATTTTAATAGCGTCTACCAGTTTCGATTTTCGTGAAATCCCTTCTCTTCTCAAGTGCGCAACCTGCCTTTGAAACCACATTAGTTCTACTGCATCAACATGCAGCTTTAGAAAGAAAAGAAAATTGCAAACATTTCTTAATGCAACATTGTGTTCCTTGTAATTAGAGACCCTGAACAAAGATAGCATGGTAGAACGTTGCTTTTCTTTTATTTTAAAGCCACGAAATAGTGTTTCTTTAGGTGTTTAAAACTGCAGAAAGCAGACTGAAAGGCATCCTTTTATATTTAAAGTGTAATATGGGGTTCAAAATGGCACTGGATTTCTGGACTGTTTTCACAAGGTTATTTGATGGTATGCTGATTTTAAATTTAAATTTTATAAACGTGAGCCCCATTGTAGAATGGCAAATATTTAATTGATTTTTGGCAGTGTACCGTACTCGGCTTTACACAGAGAGCGACGTTGACACATTGACGCGAAGCCTTCACACATTCACGATCTGGTGCCTTCGGAAACTTTTTAATACCCGGGGCTTCAGGACCCAACATAGACATAATGTTGTGTGCTACAGAAATTCTTTGTGGGACGGAAGTATAACCACAAATTATAGGTTTCTCATTGAAAACACAGAGCCTTGAAAAAGTCGCTGGATATTGCCCACAGAGCGACGAAACTTGTGTCGGCTGCTACTGTCTGAAGACATACAGGAATAAAACAAGAGAATCTATATGTGTTTGGAGAAACTTTTGCCTACTCTGTGCTTTTATTATAATTTTAGAGACACCTTTAGACCTGTGCTGGGGACTGTTCTGTGTTTGCATGTTCTGTTGGCCTAGGCCACAGAAATTTTGAGGAGGCTGGTGGTTCTCCCCACCCTGCTAGCACCGTCACCTAGATATTTCCTACAGCATATAATGTTGTGGTATTCTCTTTAGCGGCGCCAAGATACCTATAGAAATATACCACTTATCAATCTATTAGATTTTTGGGAGTGGATGTCTCTACTCAAATGTTCTTAAGTGATCTTAAATTTGTGAACAAATACATCACCACTCCACTTATGGGCCATCAACTCAGGGGATTGATTACCACAAAGAGGATTTTTTGTTGGTATCATGCCATACTGATATTGCTCCATTTCCTTGTTTTTGTGTACAAACCCTTTTATCCTTCGAAAAGAAGAGCTGAATATTTCTTTATACCCCCAAAAAAGCTTTTGAGGGAATCATCACCCGTTCACCTTCTGTTTAGCACTATTTCACTGCAAAAATAACCATCCAATACCAAAATTGCTGTTAGACACATGGTTTCACAAATATCTAAATGAATCTAATGTCGAACCAATCCTCTTTAAATTCATGCCATTCCAAGATGTGATTGTACTCTATTGTGATTGTATTTCTATAGCACTTACTACCACTTACGAGGCAGCAAAGTGCTTTTCGGTGAGTAGCACACTACTCCGGAACCCAAAAGGATTAGTGTTGGATTAGTATAGAGAAATATGGGTTAATTTCATCAGGTAACATGTGAGTTTGTTAGTTGGATTGAAAAGTATAATGGAGGGATAGAATTGGAAGAGTCTCCGAAAGTGTTTTTTGGGAGATCATAATAGTAAGATAAGGTTTGGGATCAGTGAAAGGAGGGATACATGAAGGGAGATTTTAGAACGTGTTGTTTGGGATATCATAGTAGTAAAAAGAGGTTTGTGGTGATCCAAAGAGGGAAGACTCTAGAATGGGTTATTTTAGAGATCATAGTAGTAGAATTAGGTTTTTGGGATAAATTAGAGAGTGGATGCAGAGGATACATTGAGAGGGGCATTCTAAATTACGCCTTTGCACTTTAGTGCATCATTGTTTGCATTACTAACACCTAAAACAAAACTTTCAACTATTCCTTGATGTTCATCTATGGTAGCTTTGCATTATTTTGCAAAATATCCCTCAGTCTCTGCAGTCCTTCTCCCAAGTGGCCACATTTGCTATTTGTCTGGCGTTTAGCATATGCATCCCTTGGTCAAGTTGCCTATTGCTCAATGGTCCCACTATCAGGTCGCCTTTCCCCTGACCCTCTCACAAGAATGGCCTTTTCATCTTCTCTAGCTACTGCATGAACTGTGCCAACCCCTCCAGACATGCACTGTGAGTTAACACTTTGGGAGATTTAATGGACTGTTCTATACCTTTTGTTATTGCTATCATTTGTTACAAAGTTGGATTCTTGAATGCTAACAAACATTCTTCCCTTGTTTTCCTGAATGAGTTGATCAGTTATAACTCTCAACTCTTAGAGTGAATTAGCAAAGTCGCCACAAATACTCAATTGTCTCTTGTAACTGTTGGAGTACCTACTATAAAACCTATGTTGCTCAACCGTTATACTTAGTTCTGATACAAAATGCTTCTCTAATTTAGGATAGCTTCTCCATGCAAGGCTAGTCTTATGGAAGCGCGTTCTAGGTGATGTGAAGGTAAGGGATCAAATATTGTCGGAGCTTCTAGGTTTTGATAATGTTATTAAACTTCCAGCAAGCTAAAATGTAGTGAACAATGACCTTCGAGTGGTCATACCATCTTTAGAATAGAACATATTTGCTATAGTGTGTCCCAAAACAGGTATTCATTCAAAAACTGATCCCAGCACTAAAAATCGTTAATGCAAAAAAGCGTTCCATCTAAACTCAGTCTCCGAAACAAGAGAATGAATGTCTGGTTTGAGAAAGTGGTAGAACAGGAAGAAAAAATAAAGACACTTGGGTCCATGTTTAGAATTTGCTGGACAACATGCAAAGTCAAAACGTGGCTAATGTCACTGTTGCTGTATTTAGTGTCATTGACTATAATCCACTGGTGATATGGTGGAAGGGACATCTGCTGAGCTCTTGATGAAGTACCTTGTCTGTCAAACGCTGTAAAAGCTCTTAGATTGAGAATTCTCAATGTCTTCCACATCCCGAAGGAAAACTGCTGTATTCTACTGCAAACTCTGGTTGCTCCCTCATTGAATGAAACGCAGAGAGATCCTACCAACCCATCTATGAATGAACCCTCCTCACAACACAATGAGAACAATACAATTAAACAGTGCCACTAGATTATGGAGTTGCTCCTTTACTCTTTCTAGGCGGCTGTCTCTCTCACACTGTTGATTGTTTCTTCTTTACAAACTGCAGGCCCTGTCTTCCGATAAGAGTCCAGGGAAAAGTGTGCCATCGCATTGCTGTCATAATAGCACAGGCTCAAGCCTAATTAAATCAGAGATAATGAGGGGGTTCTAATTCTGCATGACAAATGCATGCTGAGATACCACTCGGGGCAGATATAATGTATCTTAGGAAGGAATACTCTACTCTCTGAATTGGAAGCAGATCAGCGAACCCCCAGACCCCACTCCCGTAGACTGCTGCTGAGACACACTTAGCCTTATAGATTTTGATGAGCTCCTCTGGGTTTTTTTGGCCTAGTTTTCTGGCAAAAGCAGTAAGTGCAGATGTGGTGTGTAGGAGTGCCAGTTTCTTTGCTGCAACTGCTTGTACCCAAGTATCGTTGTGGGCGAAACGCATGCCCAAGTATGAGAATTTATTTGTAACCCCGATCTTTTGTCAATTCACATACATATCCTTTTGTTTCTCTATGCCATTACCACAGCGCATAATAACAGTTTTGGAAGAGTTTACCCTTAAACCTAGGTCTTTCAGGAAAAGGGAAAAACTGTTCAAAACGCTGTGTAGGCCTACTTGTGTGCGAGACATCAACACTGCGTCATCTGTATACAAAAGAGCTGGGATAGGGCGACCGGCTAGTAGGGGGAAGTCTTGGGTGTCTTTACGGAGGGCTTCCCCCAGTCCATGTATATACAAATTAAAAAGGAAAGGGGCCAGAACACAACCCTGCCTAACTCCGCTCCTGATCGGGAAAGCAGCCGAACGCTCACCCTTCAGACCACTGCGCACGCGTGCCTTGGCATCACTATAAAAACATTAAAGAAAATAAATAATACTTACATCAACCCCCATATCTACTAATATTGACCTAATATTGACCATAGCTTAACATGGATCACACAGTCAAATGTGGCTGTGAGATCCACAGATGCTAAAAACAGGTTCCCTTTCTTAGCCCTAGTGTTCTTCCCCACCAAGAGGGACAGCTTTAGGCCCTGCTCTACGGCCCGACGCCGGTCCGGAAGCCATATTGTAGATCAGACAGGACAGAATTCTCATCAGCCCAATCCTGGAGGCGTTCCAATACAATTCTACCCACTACCTTCGTTATGGCGTCCAGTAGGGAAATTGGCCTGTAGCATCCTGGGTCTTGTCTGTCCCCCTTCTTAAAAATAGAAATGATAGTGGACTCTACCCAAGTGGGTAAGAAATCAGTGCTACAACTGGCGTTAAGCACCTGTAGCAGTAGGGGCCCCCCTTAAAGTAATGTATGATTTGAACATATCTACAGGGACCCCGTCCGGTCCTTGCGCCTTGCCACCTTAACTTGCATGGAGAACTCGCTCCACTTCCTCTAAGGTGAACATTAATTCTTTGTAATTTAAAAGATAATTTAAGCATGAGCCCCCTGAGCTTGGATTTTCATTGTATCAGAATTTTTCTCGCCCTTGTATACTTGTGCAAAGTGCTTGATCCACTGTTCCTCAGTTATGGCTATCTCTATAGACGGGCCAACCTCTCTAGTTAACAAGCATTTGCAATGCAATAGGTCTCGCATCAGGAAAGTTTGAGCTATTGGTATTGTAAATGACACATTTTTTACTTATGTGTTGGTTTTGAAAATAGCGAAATTAATAGCTTTGTCATTTACAATGCCAATAGTTTTAACTTTTGCAAATGTGACACCTATAGCATTTGTAATGCAATATGTGTTGTATTTAAGTGACTTAGATGTATTGATATTACAAATAACAATGGCTTTTAATTTTTTTAAATAATTAATACTTAAATTAAAGGTATAGTAATTTATAATGGCAATAGCTTAAACTTTTGTAAATGACTTTTGTGAAGATTATGTTCAGTGTATTTTATTGTGACAAAATCCAAGAACAGAAGTGAAATATCAACATCTTTTTGGGACATTTGTAATAAAGCTTGAAACATTGAGAGAACATATTTGAATCAGTTGTTGTTGAATGGTTGCACAGATTGATGCTGTGGTGGCTCTGAATGATGTTGTGGCGGCGACGAGTGATGCGGTGGCGTTCAGTGATGCTGTGGTAGCGCATAGTGATGTTGTGGTGCCCCTGAGGGAGAATGTGGTGGTGCCGAGTGATGCTGTGGTGATGCGATAGATAGTGAGGGCGATAGATAGAGGGAGGGTGAAAGATAGATAGAGGGAGGGCGAAAGATAGATAGAGGGAGGGCGAAAGATAGATAGAGGGAGGGCGAAAGATAGATAGAGGGAGGGCGAAAGATAGATAGAGGGAGGGCGAGAGATAGATAGAGGGGGGCGAGAGAGAGATAGAGGGGGCGAGAGATAGAGGGAGGGCGAGAGATAGAGGGTGGGTGAGGGATGGAGTGTGGGGCGGGGGAGGGATGGAGTGTGGGGAGGGGGAGGGATGGAGTGTGGGGCAGGGGAGGGATGGAGTGTGGGGAGGGATGGAGTGTGGGGCGGGGGAGGAATAGAGTGTGGGGCGGGGAAGGGATGAATAGAGTGTGGGGCGGGGGAGGGATGGAGTGTGGGGCGGGGAGGGATGGAGTGTGGGGCGGGGAGGGATGGAGTGTGGGGCAGGGGAGGGATGGATGGGTGGAGTCGGGGGAATGGATGGATGGAGTGGGGGGATGAATGGATGGATGGATGGATGGAGTGGGGGGATGGATGGATGGATGGAGTGGGGGTATGGATGGATGGAGTGGGGGAATGAATGGATGGATGGATGGAGTGGGATGGATGGAAGGAGTGGGGGGATGGATGGATGGAGTGGGATGGATGGAGGGGGGGATGGATGGAGTGGGATGGATGGAGTGGGGGGGATGGAGTGGGGGGATGGATGGATGGATGAATGGAGTGGGGGGTGGATGGATGGATGGAGTGGGGGGGTGGACTGGGGGGTAGATGGATGGGGGGATGGAGTGGGGGATGGATGGATGAATGGGGGATGAGTGGGGGGGTGGATGGATGGATGGAGATGGATGGAGTGGGGGGATGGATGGAGTGGGGGGATGGATGGATGGAGGGAGGGGGATGGATGGATGGATGGATGGATGGATGGAGGGGGATGGATGGATGGGAGGGTGGAGTGGGGGATGGATGGATGGAAGGAGTGGGGGGATGGATGGATTGATGGATGGAGTTGGATGGATGGAGTGGGATGGATAGAGTAGGTGGACGGATGGATGGATGGATGGAGTGGGGGTGAATGGATGGATGGATGGATGGAGTGGGTGGGTGGAGTGGGGGATGGACTGAGGGGATGAATAGATGGGGATGGAGTGGGGGGATGGATGGATGGGGGATGGAGTGGGGGGAATAGTTGGATGGGGGAATGGATGGATGGTGGGATGGATGGAGTGGGGGGATGGATGGATGGGGGGATGGATGGATGGGGTGATGGATGGATGGGGTGATGGATGGATGGATGGGGGATGGAGTGGGGGGATGGATGGGAATTTATCCAGTATTAAGTATTAAGGAGTACTGTGCTTGATTTCCTCGGTGGCACCATTCATCGCTGGGGAATGGAGCCAGACAGGAGCTGTAACTAAAATGGAGAAGCCCTGGAATGTCCTTGTTATTGAACCCTCTCATTAACTCCGGGCCCTGACATAACCACATGTATGAATACTGCTGCTTCCTAACTGTGATTTGTAGGCCTGTGGCACATTTTGGTTACAACCTAGATCCAAATAAATACATTTTTGCAACCCCTGGCTTTCATGCTCGCATGCCCCTGCATGAACACTGCGGGGTTTCTTAGCATGCGATTCTTTGGGGGCAGATCTCATAGAATCTTCTCCTGCTAAAAGCCTCAGTACAAACTCCACAGTGGGCGTGGTACGATCTCTCTAGATGATCCACGTAAAACAAGCAGAAAAGATGCTCTTAAGATAAACGTAATGGTATGTCGAAAAGCTGTTTATTTTACAGCAGATACATGCATCTGTTACAGTTCACATGCAATGACCTGCTCGGAATAAAGCAACAAGGGCGGGGTAGTAGCGGAGGGGGGCGTTAATGAGCAGCAACACACAGGAGAATGGGAGGGAGTTAAAAGCAGAGGCGTGAGAGGAGGAAGGGAGGGACTGGTGATGACTCAAGTAAATACCCAGCGGAGGGGGTGGGGGTGGGTGGGGTTAGGTTGTGCTAGATCGGACGGCCTGGGAAAATGCAATTATATATAAGGTATATTGCCCATGCCACGCTAGCAGACATGTGTGCGCGCACACAACCAGAGCTTTCAGCCAGGATTTAACAGCAGCGCAGGAACTTCTGTGAAGTGCTCCGGTAAATAATAAGTGAGCATTGACGTTCACGCGCTCCCACAGCTGAGACAGTGTTCTTTCCTTGCAGGAAGTTTACTCTGACAGCAGTGCGCTTTAAAGACCCAGAAGCTGTACTGGGGAAGAGGCCACTCCAAAACTGCTGGTAACATTTGGGCTCGATCTTTAAATGCACAGTAAATGAAAGGAGATAAAGCATGATTTACAAGCATCGTAGGGACCACCTAAAACAAGCTTCTTGGCAGTGGCCGCAGGCTGCCAGTGGGAGGGAACGAGCATATGGCGAGCGGCGGGGGAGTCTGGTGCGAGGCGTGGGGGGCGGTGGAGGGGGAGCAGGCATATGAGGTGTGAGTGAGGCCAAGCGCGCGCCTGGGGAAGCTTCACGCTCCAGTACACAACATGCATTGTGAGAAATCCGCTTGTTCAAGAGAGTTAGGTCACATATAATAGGTTCAGAGCAATAAATTGCTCGACCTAAAAATGGTGCCCTAATTGCCTTCCAGAATGCCACGCAGTCTCTAGCTAGTGAGGCCAAATGTAATGCCTCCCATGCCTCCTTCTTCAATATGACTTTTCTATCCCTTATTGCTTGTTTGTATGCCTATTTTCACACAATGCAAATTTGGCAGAGTTCACCAAACTTTTCATTTGTTCTGCATTTGCCTTTAGATGCATTAAAGAGGAGTTGGCACACTTCGCAAATCTCCGACTCCTCTAGGCTGTGTCATATTTTACCTTTGTGATTTGTCTTTTTCATCCCTTACCTTTGTGGTTTGTCCTATTGCTGAGATCAGTGGCCTCAGCATTCCGTTCTCTGGCAGCAGCTCAGGTTTCCATTGTTACAAATGCACTCTCCTGTGTGTCCTGTGGTCTCTGCAGCTTTTTAAGTTTTGCTATTATAAGTGAATACTCCTTATCCTAGAGACCTCAGCCTTCCCAGCAGGCTCAGGATCTTCATTTCTTATGTCTTTAGAGATCCGCTACAATGAAAGAAAAAAGTCTGTTTTTCCCTCATCTATCCTCTCACTTTAGGAGAAGTTATACTGTGGTAATGATCAGCAGCAACAGTAAAAATTAACCTGTTTATTTCACATCTGGCTGGGCCATCGCGATCATCAACCGCACTTCGTCCAGGTACAAGATTAACTGCTTGGAACTGGAACGCAGTCCAGAACCCCCGCAGTAGCGAATTCTACATTGCCTTATTTTCACAACAAGCATATCTAAATGTAACATAGAATACTACATAGGTCTTCCTTTTACAAGAGAAAAGACTAAGAATAAAGAATATGGAAGAAAGAAAGAAGAAGAAAAGAAAAGATAATGAAGAAAAACAAAAACACAGAAAATAAAGTGATAATAATAAAAACAAGTTATGCATATTATAGTATGTAAAAAAACAGAAACTAAAGTGAAATGTGCTGCAAAACATATTAATTCATTTCTGTAACGGTAGAGAATAGTCCTGTGTTGACTACTACGCCTCAAGACAAATTGTCCCTTACAATCTTCGTTACACACAGGAGTTTCAATGTTGTTTAGAATTACTGGTGGGAGAACTTTTCACCAAAACGGATTTATTCCACCACTGGCCATTTATAAGTTTAACAGCATTTCTTCTTACATCTGTAACGTCAATTGGTGGGCTAATCCATTGTGCTTTGCACCCGTGGGTTCCTATCCCACCCTCGTCGCCAGAAAATATGTGGTAATGATCAGCAACAACAGTAAAGATTAACCTGTTTATTTCACATCTGGCTGGTCCATCGCGATCATCAACCGCACTTCGTCCAGGTACAAGATTAACTGCTTGAAACTGGAACGCAGTCCAGAACGCAGTCCAGAACCCTCGCAGTAGCAAATTCTACATTGCCTTATTTTCACAACAAGCATATCTAAATGTAACATAGAATACTACATATACTTGATGCTCGCGTCCTCCCTTTGATACTCATTTGTCGGCTAATCTTCGGGCAGTGGGGTAGGAGGAGCCCAGGGTCTGTCTGATATCCGCCTCATTCATCCCTCCTGCCCAGTCTCACTACCCCTCCTATCACAGCTGCCCTCAGCTACGTCAAGGGGTTTTCTAGCAGTGCTTTCGAGTCTTGTGCTGATTGCACACATAGAGGCGGCACTCGCTAATAGCCAACCAGACCTGGGTCACTACCATTAGCAATTTCTGGACAATGTCCCACTCCAAGAATCTGATGGGACTTGCAGCGGCATTGGGGCATCCCATTGCTCAAAGGGTGCCACAGCCTTGAATAGCTAGGGGCCATGTAGTCCAGTAACCTCACAAGTTCCGGCATCAGGATCCTGTCTCAACAATGGAGCTATGCCTAACTAGCAAGGCTTAATTATAGTAACATTCATTTGGAGCTCTGGCACAGCTCAATTGTGGTCTGTTGCAATTTAACCTTTTATATCTAAAGTGTGGAATACAATTTCAAATTTTCTGCCTTCAGGGAAGTAGTATCTGGCTTCTCTTGCTGCCAACCAATTGCTAAATGTTCTGTACTAATTTCCGGCATTGACGTAGCTCCTGCTGGAGATGAAAGAAAGCTGGAAAGGTGACAGACAGAACTCTTGTATGTTGCCTAAGAGTACTGGGTGATAGTATATAGTATAGGGTGATGGTAACTACACTCTCTGCCCCCTACTCAGCTACAGCTGTATTGTGCAGGTTGTGGAATTCCCACCTGTTCCATACAATACAGTGGAAGCATAAAACACATTAGTTACTGGCTTATGCGTTTTTTTCCCTCTTTTAAATGTAACCCCCCCTTAAAAAAACAAGCATTTACAATGCAATGGTCTCTGCATTATTAAAGGTAGAGCTATTGGCATTGCTCATGAATTTTTTTTAAAATTTTAAATCATAAATAAATTGCATTGTTATTTACATTGCCAATAGCTTAATCGTTAAATAAATGGCATTGTCATTTACAATGCCAATAGCTTAATCGCTCGTAAATGCATGACCTATTGCATTTTCACCCACACAGAGCCACACATACACAGCCACCCACACAGAGTTACCCACACAGAGTCATTCACATAGAGCCACCCACACAGAGCCACCCTCACACAGACAGAGCAGAGTGCTCGACCTAAAAACTGAGGCAACAGGCGAGTGGTGAGGTCTCGACTTGCAACAAACTGCCAAGAAACTTCCACAATGTTCCTTGCCACAAAAAACCAGATCTTATCTCCAACACTGCTACCAATAGCATCACGGCAGCCCCCCTGTGCCCTATGAAAGGACCAGCCTTACCCCCCCTTCTCTCTGCGGGCACCCCACCCTCCTCCACGGATGCTCCTGTGCCAGGCTCAGATTGGCTCTACAATCCTTAAAATAATGCCAGCTCTTGCTGTATCTACAAGGGTTGTGGCATTGCTACTGTAAGTACGTTATGTACAACATTGTTGTTCTATCTCTATGTCTAATTGTCGTTCCCTTGCTTCTCCTGGGCCAGTCAATGCACACTCGACACCTACACCCTGCCTACCAGCGTTTTGAAGAGCCTAGAAGCATTTGAATTGTGGATTGTACGCTACACAAATACACATAAACATGGACGGGCTACACCCGTCTCCCCTCAGTACACTCAAAGCAAACTCAGAGTCACTGGGGCCTGATTCACAAGCTGGACACCTGACTATCTAGATCTGATTCACCAAGAATTTCCTTCGACTAGACGTGTCTTACTCCAGCCTTAAGAGTGACTTACTCCTGTATCTGCAGGAGTAAAAGATGCCCCGATTCACAAGGCTTTTTTTTTTTTAGTGAGAAAGCATGTTAGCCCCCTGAAAACACACTTTTTCTTACACCTACGCCTGGAGTAGGACATAACTAACTACTCAGCGAAAATTCTTTGCATAATGGAACTTGGATGTTTCCTCTGAGGAGCTTACTCTTTCCGCGGCCCGTAAATGAGAGATAGCCCTGCTGCCTAAAGCGCCAACCTGTCCTACCAGTACAGGCCCCTGCTGCTCTGGTTTGGACCTACACAGAGTCTCAACCACCTCAAATAGCAAAGCACAGGGCAGGCGCTCGTCCAGTGCAATAAATACTTATTTTCGAATCTCGGGACCTGAATCCTAATCCCAGCATCTCCACTTCACAATAATGGTGTGAGATCCTGGGCATATCACTGTATTTCCCTATAAAATGGCTGTTTTCTTATCTGGCCATCCCGAAGCGCTTAGAAACAGGCCACCCCACAATAATAAGCGTCCCCTGAACATAGGCCCTCTCCAGCGAGCCTCGGACGCTCTCTGGCCCGCTAACACTGCTCATCCTTCCAATTAAACGAGCGTGCTTTGCTTCCAGGGGGCCCGCGTGCTCCCTGGCGTGGAAGGAGCGGCTGCTTCTTTCCCGCTCATACAATATAGAATCTGTCCTACCAGTACAGGCCCCTGCTGCTCTGGTTTGGACCTACACAGAGTCTCAACCACCTCAAATAGCCAAGCACAGGGCAGGCGCTCGTCCAGTGCAATAAATACTTATTTTCGAATCTCGGGACCTGAATCCTAATCCCGGCATCTCCACTTCACAATAATGGTGTGAGATCCTGGGCATATCAGAAAAAAATCCAAATTGAATATTGTTCTTATAATTGTGTTCCATTTCTTAATCTGAAGTAAACAGCTAACGGTGCACTGCCCAATTTAATGAAAATAGTTTAGGTCCAGTTGGTGCTCAGCCTTGCCAGGTGTAGATTAATTGAATCAACTCATAGAGGAACACCATTTTATAAAGCTAGGTAGCTAAACAAAAGTTGTTCATCGGACTATTTTTCTATTGAGTGGCGGACAAATAATTCTGCATGGACAGTACTAACTGAAACAATTGTGAGACCTATTAAACTAGGCTGGGAAAGAAGTCGTTAACAGTGAGTAAAACGCAAACGGAAACTAATGCAGAGGCCCAGTATGGGTTACACAGACAAAATTTGTTATCATCTTTAAACTTCATTTACACCCAGAAACTAAACAGAGATGTAAAACCACAATGTTCAACACTCCGTCCATCATCCCCTTAGGTTTACTTTTATATCTAGTTCCAGCGCCTCATCAAATAACTTATCTACTTACTGCACAAAATCAATGATTCATTAAAATGAATGTCTCTGAATGACATCAAAATGTTGTATTCATTATGGTAACAATTACAAAACCTAGATCTTTGTTGGGAGTATTTTGCTTTATTACTGGAAGCTTTATGGTCGTTTGTAAACACTGGGAATTTGTGATAATTTGTGTAGCTGGGAAGATGTCTGTCACTTAAACGGCCCCTGCTGACATCTGGTGTGAGCTGAAGGTTACACACTGGGAAGGACTGTGCAGAATTTCATTCTTCTGAGGTTTATTACTAAATTGCTATTAAATCACTTAACATTGTTATAGCTCTGAAATGTGGCTTCCTTTAAAAGTATTTCATGAAACTCATAAATTCAAAGTTTATAATGTTTCTACTGTATGTTTAAAATGAGGCATTGCCTTGATAAAAGGCGGAGGCGTCGCTTGTCTGAGGTTCAGCACAAACAGGGGCTGTGTTTGAGTCTCTGTCTATCACTGGAAGTGAGTGCTGTTCTCGTGTTAATCACCAGAGGGGGGGGCGGGGTAGCAGTTGATAGGGCTGTCATCGAGTTCGCACCTCGATGTGTCGTGGATGAGTGAAAACACACCCGTGTTTGACGCTGACCTCCTGAGCATGGCCACGGAGCAGCTACTTGGGGGGAAAGAGGAAAGGCCTCCCTAGAGGCACCCTGATAGATGGAGGCGCTAAACCTATGTGAATAGCACAAGGCGCCCCGGCTCCTCAACTCACGGGACGATCTGCTAGGCGCTATACCGACGAGACCTCGCTATACCATGTGAATGACACAAGGGTCCGTCTCAGCACATCTGATGATATGCTAGGCGCTATACAGACGAGACCTCGCTATACCATGTGAATGACACAAGGCTCTGTCTCATCACACCTGATGATCTACTAGGCGCTATACCATGTGAAGGATACACGGCGGTTCTTCTCAGTATACACCGGATGATCTGCTAGGCGCTATGCAGACGAGGAGGCATTGTACCGATGTGAATATGATACACGCCATGCTGTGGTGCAGCAGTGCCATGCCAGGAGAGAGGCCCAAGGGCTGGGCCGGGCCTGGCTCTCTGCCACCGAAGCCGGCCCCGGTACCCGCCCCTCTCCCGCGGTGCCCTGTTTCCTTGCACGCTCCTGTGCTCACCCCATGCATAGAGGGCTGCCGTGCTGCGTGCCAGTCTCTGCTCCCTGGTTTAGGGGCCCTGGACCTGCTGTGCGCGCTGTAAGCAGGGGGTGAGGGCGAGTTCATCATCTCTGCCCCTTCTCCTGTCGCATCTCTTGGGGCCTCAAGCGGTTGTGCACAGTGAGCTGCGCCTTTCTAGATTGAAGGAGCGCCAACTACGTGCGAGCACAAGAGCACCAGGAAAGAGCAGTAAGCCCCAATGCCGCTAAAGATCAGGTTACATTCACGCAAGTTCGATAACTCCCGAATCACTGCCTCTTCAAAACCTCGCTCTCTGTTTTTACAGCTAAAATCACTCCCATCCATTCCTGAAGTGCTTAGTAAACGAGAGCAGGTTCCTGCCCCCTGGCACACACCGTTTTGGACTTTGCTCACTTGATTGGTCTCATGTATCAGCCCTGTCCCTATTGTGAAGCGCTCTGACACCTTCGGGTAAAGTTCGCGCTACGCACTTTTACAAAGACATGCCATATATTACCCCTGCACCGGAAACTGCACTGAGCCCGCGTGACCGCAAGGATCCCCGAAAAACAGCCCGTGCTGAAATAACGAGTGACTGGAGGGAGGGAGGGGGAGCACGACGACCATGTTTCTCCGAGGCAAGGTAGAAATGCCTCGGAGAAACCAGGGACATTTTTCGGATTTGGGGGCGTGTTCGGTGGGCGTGGCTAAAAAGTGGAAAGAAGAACACCGAACACACCTTCAAATCCGAAAAGGATGGAGCCTATTTGGAGTGATGGCTCTCTCCTCCAATGTCTGGCCTCCATTTAGGAAGCCAGCCAATGGGAGAGAGCCAAAATTAGAGGCGGGATGAAGAGCCCCTCTAAGAGACATAAGATCTCGCTACTTCCGGTTCTGACGAACCGGATAGTACCGAGACCTAAAAAGGATGTTGCAGAATGCCTATCTTATTTTTTTAACCTAAATTAAAATGGTATCTTACTTGTAGAAATCATGCTACTATTTTCACACTTTTTTCAAATAAGCAAAACATATGAGTTTCATGCAAGCCATGTTTCAGAAAGATTACATCGTGCTATGCGAAGAAACCATAGTGTTGCCTTCTCAACGTCAATAGTGAAAGCCTAGCACACATCCTAAGACATAAGTTTCTGCCTCACATAGCAACTTCTTACAGATTTGTGTAGCCACTTGTTTCCAGGATGGCTGTACCCTAAAATGTGGCTTGGAATGAAAACTGGCCGCACTCATGTAAGGCTCCATTTGATGTAATACCCAGACCCGTGCGCTGCAACACGTTTGCATGTCAAGTATGTATGTGAGGTAAGGATGTAAGTATGATTCCATCAGTGGCGGCTGGTGACATTTGAAAGTGGTGCGGCGTAAATCAATCGTCGTTCTGCACTGTTGCGAGCGGACGTAGTGAGCGCGCCCGAACAATCTACTGGGGGTTTAGGGTGGTTCTCCCCCGAGAACATTTTGAAAAAAGAGTGGCCAAATGGTGCATTTTCAAGCAAACGTTCTTGCTTTATTGGTTGAAGACCAGGGGTACCATTTGGAGTCATTACTATGGGATCAGTGCCCGCTGTGCTTAATTTGTGCCAGTCGTTGCAGGTGGTGGGCACTGTCTTTATTTGTGGGGACTGCAACTTATTTTTCATCAACAGGCTTAGCCCAGAACAAGGGTGATAAAGTCAAACAAGCATTTGCAATGCAATAGGTCTCGTATTAGGAAAGTTTGAGCTATTGGTTTTGTAAATGACAATTTTTTTATTTATGTGTTGTTTTTGAAAATAGCTAAATTAATAGCTTTGTTATTTACAATGTCAATAGTTATAACTTTCGCAAATGTGACACCTATAGCATTTGTAATGCAACATGTTTTGTATTTACGTGACTTAGAGGTATTGATATTACAAATAACAATGGCTTTTATTTTTTTTAAATAATTAATACTTAAATAAGTGATTATAATTTATAATGGCAATAGCTTAAACTTTTGTAAATAACTTTTGTGAAGATTATGTTCAGTGACGAAAATCCAAGAACAGAAGTGAAATATTAACATCTTTTTATGACATTTGTAATAAAGCTTGAAACATTGAGAGAACATATTTGAACCAGTGATGCTGTGGTGGTGCTGAGTGATGCTGTGGTTGCGCTGAGTGATGCTGTGGTTGCGCTGAGTGATGCTGTGGTTGCGCTGAGTGATGCTGTGGTTGCGCTGAGTGATGCTGTGGTTGCGCTGAGTGATGCTGTGGTTGAGCTGAGTGGTGCTGTGGTGGTGCTGAGTGGTGCTGTGGTGGTGCTGAGTGGTGCTGTGGTGCTGAGTGGTGCTGTGGTGGTGCTGAGGGATGCTGTGGTGGTGCTGAGTGATGCTGTGGTGGCGACGAGTGATGCTGTGGCGTTCAGTGATGCTGTGGTAGCGCATAGTGATGTTGTGGTGCCCCTGAGGGATGCTGTGGTGGTGCTGAGTGATGCTGTGGTGATGCGATAGAGGGAGTGCCACAGATAGATAGAGTGAGGGCGATAGATAGAGGGAGGGCGACAGATAGATAGATAGAGGGCGATAGATAGAGTGAGGGCGATAGATAGACAGATAGATAGAGTGATGGCGATAGATAGAGTGAGTGCGATAGATAGACAGATAGAGTGAGGGCGATAGATAGACAGATAGAGTGAGGGCGATAGATAGATAGACAGATAGATAGAGTGAGGGCGATAGATAGATAGACAGATAGATAGAGTGAGGGCGATAGATAGATAGACAGATAGATAGAGTGATGGCGATAGATAGAGTGAGTGCGATAGATAGACAGATAGAGTGAGTGCGATAGATAGACAGATAGAGTGAGGGCGATAGATAGACAGATAGAGTGAGGGCGATAGATAGATAGACAGATAGATAGAGTGAGGGCGATAGATAGATAGACAGATAGATAGAGTGAGGGCGATAGATAGAGTGAGGGCGATAGATAGAGTGAGGGCGATAGATAGAGTGAGGGCGATAGATAGATAGATAGATAGATAGATAGATAGATAGATAGATGGATAGACGGATAGATAGAGTGAGGGCGATAGATAGATTGATAGAGTGAGGGCGATAGATAGAGTGAGGGCGATAGATAGAGTGAGGGCGATAGATAGAGTTAAGGGCGATAGATAGAGTGAGGGGCGATGGAGTGAGGGCAAGAGATAGAGTGAGGGCGACAGATAGATAGATTGAGAGTGACAGATTGATAGAGTGAGGGCAACAGATAGAGGGAGGGCGACAGACAGAGTGAGGGCGATAGATAGAGTGAGGGTGATAGACAGGTAGAGTGAGGGCGAGAGATTGAGTGAGGGCGAGAGATTGGGTGAGGGCGAGAGAGTGAGGGTGATAGATAGATAGATGGATAGATAGATAGATAGATAGATAGATAGAGTGAGGGCGATACATAAAGTGAGGGCGATAGATAGATTGATAGAGTGAGGGCGACAGATAGATAGAGTTAGGGCGACAGATAGATAGAGTGAGGGCGATAGATAGATAGATAGATAGATAGATAGATAGATAGATAGATAGATAGATAGATAGATAGATAGATAGATAGACAGACAGACAGACAGACACGCTTTGGTAGCTACCCACTGGAAATAAAAAACACTGAACAAAGAAAAGCGTGCAGAATGTGAACACATAGTGAAATACACAAATTGGCACCATGAAAGACCACCAAAATGAGAACGCAAGCGGTTAACAAGTTGACACACTTATACATCACAGGCAGCAGCAGTGTAAGCTTTCCTCCGCTTCTGTAACTGCGCATGATTGCATATGATGGAGAGCGAGGTGTGTAGTGTACTAGAGTGAAGTGTGTGCTAGTAAAAGATCACATTTGACATGGTGCAAATCACAAGGTGAATGTATGGTGTATATGAGTGATAGAAATATTTGCAAGAGGGAAAAGATAGATACACATGGTTGTTGAAAGTTCCTGCCTGCACGTCATGACGTACTTTTCCACACAATCCAGGATGACATGGATAAGTGAAGAGGGGGCATAAGGGGCAGGGCTGGAGTGCCAAAGAAAGGGAGAGACAGTGTCATTGGTCCGTTACTATCGTCATGCCTTTATGAGGCTGTAAGACTCCAAATTTGTACGAGGGGTGCTCTGCTTTGAATATTTATGCTACAGCAAATACAAACATAAAGATGATCTATTTACAGCAACTCAGCACATTTCCCGGGCCTGCCAGCCAACAGATCAAACACAGCCCACTGCCATTTGTACAGAATAAACAAAGTGTATAGCGTATTTAAAAAATGCAATCATTAAAAACTAAACTAGATAAAGTGGTAACATGAATCTGTGAACACCCAACATCACAGGAGCCTGCACGCCCTCATTTTACACCTAGATACAGTGGAACATGAATCTGTGAACGCCCAATATCTCAGGAGCTAAATCTTTAAAAACATAATCAGGTGGCATTATGTACTACGGTGCATGTCGTTAACGCACATGCTGGAATTACTTTTACATTTTATTAAAACCCAGTGACTGCTCCCAGGAGAGAGTGTGTCTGGAAATGGTTTCTGTTTTATTTGCAGATGTGCCCAGTAGATGTACACTGGGGGCAGCTGGCCTGAACAGTGGGCACTGAATGGAGGCTCTGCCAGACTGGACAGCCTGAGCCATGCCACCGAGGGGCAGGCCTTACTAGCATACCAGATGTTAGGATGGAGGGGGTGAAGTGAATTTATGTAAGGGGTGAACAGTCCACTCACAGGGGATTTGATTTTTGGGGCATATGAATCGGTTTCAGAATATTAACTCCTTGTGCATTGCATAGTTATTTTGAGACACATTGTAACAGCCTTAAAGCGCACATGCGGAGACCCAAAGAATGAAGGCGTGGGAGTGTAGAAGCAGAGGTGTGAAGGTTAGCAGGCACGGAATGGAAGAGGGGACAGCAGAGAGGGCAAAGAAGTAATGGAGGGGGCGACATAAGGAATGGAGAGAGAGAAGAGTAAGAAGGAATGGAGGGGGAGAGGAGAGAGGGGAGGAGGCAATGAAGCTTCATATAAATTAAAGATTTTAGTAAAAAAAGCACAACATGGCGCCTCTGTAGTTAGCCTGAAACAGGAAAACCAGCACTGTACACAATGCGAGGGATTGTCCGGAACAAATGGCGAGGTCCGGAGCTCCAGCCGTGGTCTGGGCAAGAGGCCACTGACCCTGCACCCCCACGGAGCACGCATGAGAGGACTGCAAGTTGTAGTAGCGCTGAGTGCTTCCAGTAAACACAGTCAGACACATCTCACCAGACTGACACCAGCACACATTACACACCGCCCAAAGCCCCTGGCTTCTCGATTGATGAAATGAGATTGCGCAATCTCAACAGTGGATATACGACATTCTTCACAATATTGAATATGCACGAGAGGGTATATATTTCTAAGCACATGTAACATTTCACAGGATGTTGAAATACAAATAGGATCACTAAGTAAAGAACATACCCAACAAAAACACACCCAGCATACGAAACCGAAACCGCTTCATGGACAGAAAATATCCCATTAAAATATTGGCAGCTGAGGAGGCCGCTGTAGCCAATGATCTCGCTGCGACAAGAAAAAAAATGTATTGTTTGTGCCTGGGCGGGCAAAAATAAAGACGGAAACCCCAAAACAAGAAAAAAAAAACGGGCTGCCTGCAACACATTTTTACCGAAAATGGGAGAGACACTGTTTATATCTCACGCCAGACCCTTAATGCATTTCATTAATTGAGGGAGTGGGGCATGTTTTCTACGTTGGCCACGACACGGTGCAAAAACAGCCCGCTAAGTAGCGGCCGGTACCACGGGGTTCTAAAATGTATGGGGGGGCATTGGTTATGAGGCAATACGCAAGTCTTGCTGAGGGTGTACTCAGAGTGAGTGTTGGGCTCTTTTGATAACTGATTCCTGGAAAGAGTTTCTGCATGGCTGCGCAAGCCTGGAAGTGATTGCAGCTTAGCTTGGGTGTGTTTGTGTGTGGTCCACCACCCGGTGGCATGCCCTTCGGGTAACGAGACAGGGAGTACCTTGTGCACGCCCTGGGTGGGTGCAAAAGCTCCTGTGCCCATGTGACACGCGTCCCATGCTGAGCTTCCAAACAAAAGCATGGGGTGTGGTGGTTTCAGCCCTCTCCTCCTAGTGCCGGATAGTAGACACGGGCTTCCAGAGAGGGGGAAATCACAACCAGATGCGTGTGTTACAATGCCCGTGAGTGTGTCCTCCAGGATCAGCGACAGAAGAAGCCAAGAGGTGTGGCATCAATTAAAATGCAGACGGGGAGAAGTGTCGATGGAGGTCTGCGACGGGCGAAAAACAACAATTCAAACAAGCGGGTGCCATTGCGAAAACAATGACACTACAAATAAACTGCAAGGGGCGGGAGATGTTGTGTGGGAACAGTATGGGGAGATTAGATTAACCCGGAGCAGCGCCATGAGCCAGCAAGGAAAAAGCAACAAGATAAATGAATGCCACTTTGGAAAAATACGCATTCCACTGCAAAAACATGTTTGTGCCTGCAGAGGTGGAACTATAACCTATATTTTTGTTGGAGGGAAGAGCTTAAACAAGCATTAGAAACGAAAATCGGCCGCGAAATGAAACCCTTTCAAGTAGCCAGGAAATGAAACCCTTTGAAGTAGCCAGGCTGAAAAAAAAAGCAATTAGGACGGCCTGCAGCCGTGAATAAGTGACGGCTGGGGGCGGGGAGAGAGGAACAGATGGCTGTGAAGGGAGAAAGGCTGCTGGCAGGGGGAAGGCTCGTGCATGAGATCAGGTCACATGATTGGGATTCACGTGAACTTTTGAAAATCCGCATCGTAAAAAGTCAGCTTTTGGATTGACAACAATAGGTTCGAGTAAACTCGACCTAAAAAGGGAGAAAGACGGAAGTAAAGCAAGGTAAGAAAACAGAGACCAGGGGACAAAGAAGGGATGCAAAAGAACCCACAAGTGAGTTAAACATACAGGAAGTAGTGGGTGGTGGAAGGGAGAGACATTAGGTGGAATCAAGAATAGGCAGCATTTGTAGTGGGCAACCCCAGCATGTGGGAGAGCTGGCAGCAAGTTTCTACAGGAACTTTTATTTGTTTGTTTGTTTGTTTTTGCAGTTCTATATAGTGCAAACTAGACCAGAAGGTATCAGGGCGCTTTACATGATCACCAACTGCATTACAGACGGACACATTCATTTTGAGATTAAGTGAGTTGTCCAGAATCACAGGAGACTCCGGCCAGACTCAGCCTTTTAAGCTGGCTGCTCTAGCTGTTAAGCCACATGCCTCTCTGGGCCTGTGCACTTATCTTTTTACAGATCTAGCCCCTAGGGTGTGAGTGGAGAGGGTTGAATGCTTTCTCCATTTGTGAACCAGAGATGTGGGTTGACATTCTTTATTTAAACTTATGTAGGTAGGCTGTGTCTCTTAAGCTGCCAACTAATAAAATATAGCTCGGGGGACTGGAGGGGGGGACTGAGGAGAGAATAGCAAAATGTAACAGAGGAACCAGGAAAGCAGAAATGGTCAGACAAGACGGGTGGAGTGAGCGATGAGGATGGAATATCCCCTGTAGTGCCTGCACTCTGGCCATTCTACCCAACCCCCAAGCAAACCCCGTCTTTGGTATTTAGCATGCATTTACGGTATTTAGCATGCATAAAAGGCCTTGTTAACAACAAATCTTGTGAGGCGAGCAGCGCATGCGCTGCCACGCCACACAAGACCTACAAATGTCGAGGAAAGCCATTGAACCAGTAGCAGGAATTAAAACGGATAAGAAAGCCACCTGAAGCCCGTTTTCAGTATGTTTAAGCACTGCTAACAATGCAGCCTGTCACCCACGATTAAAGCTGTTGAAAGACCACAAAAGGACCTTTGTAAATGGCGGAGCATTAAGCAAAAGAATTCAAGAATAACAGTTGCAGCTCGCAATACTCGCAGGGGAGGTCGCGCTGTGGTGGGGGGAGGGTTTAAAAGTAAAAGAAAAAGAAAACTAAGTTACCTGACCGGGTCTGTGCCGCGCTGTGCCACCGCCTCTGCTTCTGGGCCAGGCCCACGCCGACTCTGCTGCTGCTTCAGGAACAGGCATGCTCCCTCCACTCTTGTAAGAAAATCACAATGCTGCAGTGGTAGCGTTGTGATTGGTGAGGACTCCCGGACGGCGCCCAGCCGGGCACCAGTAGTGAGGCCATTTCCTCTCTGCATGCAACCTACATAGAGAAAATGTAGAGTGCTCATGGCTGCTTCGGTCAGCCCCAGGCCGACCAAGCAGTCCCCAACCGCCCCCAACCAGGCATACTCTCCCGCCCACCCCCAACCAGGCATACACTTGCCAGCTGCTTTCTCGCAGCACGAGAAGCAGAAAATAAAATGGTCTTTAAAATACCATTTGATTTTCTGCTTCTCACACTGCGAGAAAGCAGTGGGGCGGCGCTCCAACGCCCTAATGGAGCGGCCACCACTGGATTCCATGTTATGGTGAGAGTATGGATGCTGGCACTAGTGGGGCCATTTTGTATCACCTCTGCTTTGATGTGGCACAAGATAGAAGATTCCCCAGACAGTGGAAGTGTATTGCCTACATTCCTGGAGCTTAAGAGATGAGTCCCAGACAAACAAGTGTGGAAGGTTGGAGACCAAGGGATTGCTGATTAACCCTTCCCGTGCACTTGATGGGTTGTAGGGAAATTGGGTGTGTGAGCAGTTTCAGTTATTAAGGCTAAGGAGTTTTCTAGGCTGAGCCTGGCCTTTTGTCTTCCTGAGATTGCTGCTTCAGGAATGCTAATGACTGCCAAGTGTTGAGCCTTCACACTTCATTTTGCTTATATGTTGGGATACTCCTGCTTGGAGCCATCACCATCACTATCTGCTGTAAAGGCTGGAGGCTATGTCTTCTTTTCAGGCAGAAAATTAAATTTGAAAAGGAACCACCTCAAACTGGTTCCTGGACTTTAGAAAGTGGATCAATAGCCCCTGCCTGGGAAACAACTATAAATATGGGGCCCAAACCACCCCACTTTTTTCCAGTTCCAATTTACTCTTGGCCAAGTAAGAATGTGCTTGTAATGGCCGGATTTTCCGCTTAGATGGGATCAGCCCCCAGGGGCCCCTATAACCCAGCCAGAACGTACTCACCTCCCTCCTTAGAACGTATTCACAATGAATATGGATAGATATATAGGTATATACAGGTCGCACCTAAGGATGGGGAATAGCAATACATATGCATAGATTTTCTACAATATCTTATTCACATCAGTTGGTCTCGCGGCCACCCCGACCCAGACCGGTCTACCCTAGGTCAGATATGACACACAATCCGGTGCGTCTACACATGGGCCTGCAGAACCCAATGCTCTCCTTTCCAAACGATCCACAATCCGGTAGATCTACACGCCAGTATCCCCCCTGACGCCTCACTTATGCAAGCCACAATCCTGTGGGTATCCGCGTTGGTAATCCCCCCAACGTTCTCACTAACGCCGCATATCAACGACGACCACATTCCTATGAGCAATTATCGGGACAATGTCTCAGTTATCTACTTGGGATAAAACTATGATAATGACTTTTAATACGGTTCCCAAATGATATGATGTACCTCCTATTCTTGGCATCCAAGGTCCACTCACTCCCTCTTTGTTCGATCACTATTTACCTGATCGGGATTTCACATCCGTTCATGCAAACAACTCTCAACTAGGAGATCCATTTACCAGGATTGAACAGGAATACAAGGCACACATTAGTTCTCTAAGAACTAGGGTATTTATTGACAATAGACACACATCACATTACTATGCAACATAATTTCTGTAAAGAAAAGGTAAAGATTAGAATGCGCGCTTATTGGGAAAGGGCGGAGGTCACCTTGTTAACATGAAGTCGGGGCTCAGCAGTCATCTAGGTTCCCTTCTCGTCTCTGTGTCCTGGCTCGCCTCGCAGTCACACCCCAGCCGTCACAAGTACACGTCTGCATCGCTAGGCTCAACCTCGTCTGCTTCCCTCCAGGCCACCGGAACCTTGCTGCTTATTAGCTACCGTCTCTCTCTCTCTCGGTGCCAGTGCACTCCGCGCTAATTCTCCTTCAGTCTTTCTCAGAGAGTTTCGGTCTTAAATCTTTCTCGGACTTCAAAGATGGCGACTGTCCGCCATGAAATAATTAATGGCAGAGATACTAACGGCTAGATGCCGCCTACGAACTAACTAACAACTGACTAACACCTTCGCTAATATCAAAGCCCGTTCCTTCATGGAAAGTTACGGCCAGCAACCTGCCGCCCACCAAATTCTTGTACCTCCCCGTACCAAGGACACGTTCCCAGCCGGCCGGCCTGAAGTTGTGTCTTTGGAGTGGAGAAAAATACATTCCTTCGATAAGGGCCAGCCTGAGCCGGTTCTCTCCAAGCGAACAACAGCTTGAAACTAAAATATTACACTTGACCTAGAAGGCCTCTCGAGCTACCAGGCATAAAGCAAAATGGAGTCTGTCTCGTTTAAGGCCTACAGGGCCCGCAATATGCGTAACTCCATGGAAAATATCCTAACACGTTAGCAAATGGGCAAATCATGATTAATACTTATGTATCTATCCCCTAACTTAAATTCATAAGCCCTACACTAAGGAAAGTTACACGGAAATGCTCTAATATATGGAAGGCAGGGGTCCTGTCTATAGTCCTAATCCCTATGCTATGGGGGTGATAGGCTGGAGTCACTCTCCATCATTCTCCCTCTTAAAGGAGCCAGAAAAGGGCAGCCATTACATTACACCCCTTGACTCCAGTCTATTAACCACAAACTAAATAGAACTTACATCAGTAGAAGAATAATAGGAAACAAAATTAACTGATCTATGTCTCTTGCTAGGTCTAAAAAATTGGAGCAGGGAAGGGATGCACTGAATAAAGCAACAAACAGCTATTAAAACACAAATGGCAACGATGACTCCCCCTAAAATCTGTCGTAAAGAATGCAAGTCAGGTAACCAATTAAAGAGCCAGTCAAAGAAACCCTGATCTATGTGTTGTCTAATTTCTGCAGTCAAGTCGTGGAGTTTGTCAATATGGGCTTGGATTGATTTAGAATGGTCAGACAAATTAAAACAGCATAGGCCCTCAAAATCAGAACATGTTTTAACAAAAGATAATCAATAGCAGCGCGATTCTGTAAAATAGCTCTACATTCGCCTTGGGCGTCTAATAAAAGATCAGATAAAACAGTAGAGGTTTGATTGATGGACTTAACCATCCAGCAGGCCATCTTGCCGATCGTTTTGGCATTATAAACGGCCAATGCAGGCACTCCAATAATAGAAAAAGCTAAACCAAGATATTCCGATTTAGAATAAAGATGGACAGAGGAATCACAGTCCTCATGCAATGACATTGAATTACGTACAATACGGGAATGTGAATTAGGATGTGAGGAAAACATTAATAAACTCAATCTAGTGATGGCACATGGGCCACCAGAAATATTTGCAGGAATATAAGGCCAGGATGAATTCCCGCAAGAAAAGAGCCATCCAGATGGCAATAACATGGAACGATAATAACTAGGGGCAACTAACAGACGTTGACATGTCATATTATTCTTCACAGAAAGACATGAATTCGGAAGTCTCTTTAAACACAGCAATCGTTGATGAGCTGAAAAAGAAGTTGCAGCTTGTATTTTTAGCTTAATACATTCGGTGATAGCTTTAGGATCACATGTCATTATAAAACATAGGTCTCCAGGGGTAATATTAAAAGTAGTAATCCGGGAATGAATAGGGATATCGAGGTCTGGAAGAGCAGTACATAAGGGACAGAATTCATGGGCCGCAAAATCGCCCAGAATAACATTTGGTCGGGCATTCGAGATATTAAAAATATGTCGCAAAGTCTCGGTAGATGCTGGGACGGCAACCAGACAGGTCGCTAAAATGTCAGTGACAGACCTCATTGGCGTAAGACAGAAATGTGGAGAGTTCGTCACTCTCTTTGCGAGTGTTATCCAGAAGTTAGAGGACGTGCTCCACGCAGACCGTGGAACTCGGATTCTCCCATCAACCGGCGTCGGTGGATCCTCTATTCTCCCGGCGTAGCAGGCCAAAAGGAGTCCAACGCCGACACATCCTGCAGCAGCAGTCCAGAGAATGATCTGAAAGAATATAAATACAGGCCTTAATCAGTCTCGCAGTTAACATTTATCAGCTGGGACAGCTTCCCAGCCATCTTTCCCTGGCTTCATCACCAAAACGGTGTTGTCATGACCGGTCGCAATAATATCAGCCTGTTCAGGAGGATTTTTAGGCGATTGCACCCATATTTTAGCTCCAGGAAGATCAGTTGATCCGAAGCCTTTTTGTCCTCGCACAGTTAGCAACGTTGGGGCAGAGCCTTTTTTGATCTCACCACTGAAGATAGGCATAATCAGTAACTGAGCAACGCGGTCAGACTTTTTGATCAATAAGTCAGTCTCACTGCTATTAAGCAGGAGAACCTTAATCTCTCCCTGATAGTCACTGTCAATTACTCCTCCGAGCACTTGTATACCTTTCAGGGCCAGGCCAGATCTGGGGGCAATTAATCCAAAACTACCGGCAGGTATACAGACACCAATGCCAGTTTCAACAATGATTCGGTCTTTTCCTGGTAAATTTGCATCATTTAAAGCATGCAGGTCTAGGCCTGCGGAACCTGGGGTCGCTCTACATGGAGCCAAAGCACCGGGGGTAATTTCCCAATACATGACAGTGTTGGATAAAGAATTAGGCTTTACATCAACATTTGGAGGAAACAAACGCATCAAAGGGGATTCAGCATGTAACAAAGGGCGATTATTCAAAATCAATAAAGCTTGAAACAAAACATCCTTCCAATTCTTGTATCGGTCATCAGTCAATTTGCGCAATTGTTCTTTTAACAAACCATTCATTCTCTCAATCAATCCTGAAGCTTGTGGGTAATATGGAATGTGAAACACCCAATCAATATTATTTTCCTCACAGAATTCCTGTACCAATCTTCCACGAAAGTGGGATGCGTTGTCTGATTGAATTTGGAATGGGACACCATAGTACAGAATAAGCAGCTCCAGGGTTTTAATGGTATTCACTTGGGTAGCGTTCTTGCAAGGGAAAGCGACCAGAAGGCCACTATAAGTGTCAACAACTGTACAAATATACTGACAATTCCTGCTCATAGGGAGCGGACCGATATAGTCAATCTGCCAAATTTGAGCGGGCAATTTACCTCGATGTAAGTGGCCTCGAACAATTTGAGGCACCTCCTTTTTCCTAGAATGCTGACAAATGGGACAATGTAGAATGACATCTTTGATTAAAGAAAAAGGAATATGAATTCCTCTATCGGCAGCCCACCTGCTAGTGGCTTTCTCTCCAAAGTGTCCTGCTTTCTGGTGGGCCCACTTCGCGAATCCCGCCAAATCAGAATCTTGCATGTCCACCACTGCCTCAGCAATTTTAGATTTTTCATCTGCAATGTTATGAAAGAATTTATCAAGGGAGTCAATTGGAGTGTGAGCATCCACGTGAAAGATTGTTACCGTACTCTGCGGGAGCAACTCCCAAATTTCTTGCCATAATTCCTTTCCCCACAATTCTTTTGAATGCAATTCCCAATTATGAGAATGCCATGTTGGTAACCATACCGCCAGTCCATTCGCAGTGGACCAGGAATCAGTGAAAATATGACATGTGCCAGGCAATTCCAGTTTCAAAACCTGGTAAACTGCATAGAGTTCAGCATACTGACTACTCTTACCATCTCCAGTTGTACTCAATAATTTCTGCGTGATTGGGTTATAAGAAACAGCTTTCCAATGTCTTTTGTCACCGATGAACTTCGCTGAACCATCCGTAAACCACACATGTTTTCTATCCTCCACGGACAGATCATCAAATGATTTACCCCACTTAACGGGAGACTCCTGCACTACGGGTACCGAACAATCGCTTTCAGTCTCATTGGAGGGCGCCTGCGCCACTCGCTCATGTAAAACCGCCACACCTTTCGGACCCACACGTGCCCTGTCCTGAATGTACCATTTCCATTTAATCACACTCGCCTCCTGAGCATGTCCAATTCGATGGGACTTCGGTGAACTCAAAACCCACTGCATAATGGGAATTTCAGGCCTCAAAATCACAGCATGGCCTAGGGTCAGTTGCTCGGTATCCACCAGAGCCCAATAACAAGCAAGTAATTGTTTCTCAAAGGGTGAGTAACGCTCACCAGCCTCAGGTAACTTTTTAGTCCAAAAACCCAATGGCACTTTTTGTCTGCCCTGCTTTTGCCACAGGCTCCAATTGGCATACAGACCTTCCACGGACACATTCAAGTCCACATCACCTTCACTCACCGGCCACAAATCCAAAGCATACTGAATAGCTTCTTTAGCCAAATTAAAAGCATTCTGTTGAGACTCACCCCATTCAAACGCATTCTTTTTACGAGTGACTCGATATAATGGAGCCAGAATCTGACTCAAATGGGGAATATGCTGACGCCAAAAGCCAACAAACCAATGAATCATTGAGCCTCCTTCCTGTTCCTAGGGACTGCAAAATCAAGTATTTTTCGCTTCACCTGTGGGATCACTTCTCTGTGACCTTCATGCCAATTGATCCCTAAAAATTTCACATTTTGGGATGGAGTTTGTAATTTGTCAGGATTAATTTCCCAACCTTTCGCTCGCAAACAGTCAAGGATCTGATCTAAATGGGACTGTACCTGGTCTTGCGTTTCACCTTGAATCAAAATGTCGTCAATATAATGACAGACCTGAACTCGTGGATTCGTGGGCACTTCAAACAAATGCTCTGCCACCAGCCGGTGAAAGATCGTAGGACTATGTACATAGCCTTGAGGAAGACTCCGGAACGTCATTTGACGTCCATTCCATGTAAAACCGAACTGTTCCTGACATTCGGGGGCAATCGGAATTGAAAAGAAAGCATTAGCAATATCAATAGAAGCATACCATGTACCTGGATGCTTTTGAATTCTCTGAATTAGCGTGACAATGTCAGGCACTGCAACAGTCAATTTAGGAGTGTGTTTATTCAATTCTCGATAATCAACAGTCATGCGCCAAGAATTATCACTTTTGCGCACAGGCCAGACGGGATTATTCCAAGCAGACGTGACCGGAGTTATAACTCCCGCGTCAACCAAATCCTGAATTGTAGCATTAATTTCTTCATGACCACCTGGGATACGATATTGCTTTTGAGAAATTACCTTCGTGGCCAAAGGAATTTTAATAGGTGGCATTCGCAAACGGCCAACCCGTACGGGTCTGGTCGAAATGTACTGTCTAGTTCCAAATTGATAGCAACCATCATCCAAATGCAAAGTCATTCCTTTTAAAATGTCAATTCCAATTATATATTCCAAAAGTGGTACAACCAACACAGAGTATTCTCTACGAGGAATCCTACCAATTTTAATTTCGAGTGCAGTTTGAACTGCGGGTGTTTCTTTACCACCCAAACCAGTAATTGTGAAAGACTGTCCTTTAAATTTCTTTGATTTACCATGAATTAAAGTGGCCTCCGCCCCAGTATCAACTAATGCTCGGGCCCTTTGGATATTACGATGTTTCCAAAAAATCTCAATATCTACATAGGGTCTGTTGTCTCTGTGAGCCCACTTGTGTACCGGAGCTTGACCTATTTCCTAGTCATTTTTCCTGCGTTCCGTCAACCAAGACAAATCAGGGTAAATACTCTCAGATTTCTTTGGTATCAAAATATCTTGTTCATATCCGTCTCCAGTCCGAAACGGATTATTGTCATGTTCAAAAAATTGTGAATTACGGTCAGAAAGTCTGTTACGATCCTCCCTTTTACTCATCTCAGGGGAATAACTCCTCTCCTCTCTTTGTCGGTTGGAAATACGATCATCTCTCCCCCTTTCACGATCATCCTCTCTCCCCCTCCCGCCAATACGATGAGGGGATGCATCACGTTCACAACGCCGATCATCACGGCGATCAGAATTCACACGTCGTCTCTCATCACCACTGTCATCCGAACCACGGTCATACTCATTCTTTCGCACACGACGGGCACCCTCCTTCCGATCCAAACCACGCTTACGAAACATGTCCCATAAGCGATTATTAGGCTCACCGTCAATGTCCTCCCTTTTGACACCATCAGCAATAAGAGCAAGAAACATGTCACGCCTAGAGAACTTATAGTCCCCACCAGTACGACCCTCAGGTCGAGATTGTCTTTCAGGTTTAAACCACTCACCCAGCTCACCAAGCTGACGAACAGAGTCAAGCACAGCAGACAAAGGATTGCCAGTTTGATTAATCAACAAAGTCATCATGACCTGCTTGTATGCAACAGGCGAAGAACGGATAATGCGATTGCGCACAGAAGATGTTAAAAGACCATCCAGCAATTTATCAGCAGTACTAAGAAAGATAGCTGTTTTCATGACTTCCTCCTTTAAACGTTGCGACGCATCGCGCAAAGTGTACCATGGTTTGTCATCAATAGGCCAATCAGATTCAGTTGGATAGTTATGATTACAGCCGTCAGACGCAAGCTGGAGCAAAGTAATTTGACCAGCACCATTATAGTTTCGAAAATGATCTTGAATCGTAGAATCAGAACTCAAAGAGCAAAACCGTAAGCAATCAACAGCATCAAGCATAATACCGGCAGCGCCAAGTTCATAAAGGCGCACCATCCAGGTAAGCAAGGCCTCACCAGGCCGTTGTCGAAATCGTTGTAAAATGTCACTAACCTCCTGCTGAGTAAAATCTTCAATACAATCCAAAGCAATACCAGCTGGATTACCAGGGGCTTGTTGTAATTTGCGTCGAAATACAGGGTGAGCAGAAACCTCAGGAAGAGCTTCCGAGGAAGCCCGCATCTTAGATTTAGAAGAACAATCGGGGCAAGATACGTCATCCGAACGGGAAGAACGAGCACGGTCGCTGTGAGGAACCGTATCAGTACATGAAGCAGATTTACAATCACGTCCGGAGCGAGAAGATTCGCGCTTGCCACCCTCCTCCGCCGAGGAGTCTGAAGTATTTGAATCCCAGATATTACCGTCCCACTCATCGGGGTTCCAATCCATTCCGGCTTTTGCTACAACCAGACGCACTTTACGTGTGGATACACGACCACGACGATGTTTATACTTATATCGTGCAATGCGGACCGCAGCTCTTTCGGCTATGGTCTGATATGTTTCAAGTTTGTCGGCAAGCAATTTATTTTGACAACGCAAAAGAGTATGCGCATTTTGCAACTCAACACACTGTCCTTCCATGTCCTTAAACTGCTTCTGTAGCTGAACAAACCTCTCATGCAGTATTCTGTATGCATTAAGAACAATCCAACCTCTGCGTCCTAAAATAGGAAGCTCATCACCCTTCACTACTGGCGCTTTCTGTAAGCACGATACCACATCGGCAGGCTCCGCCTGCTCCAAGCAAGAAGACCAATTTTCACTCAAACCAGTAGAATCAGCCCACTCACGGGCCAAAGCCTCGTAAGGCGTAGACTCCCAGCCGGGAATCTGAATCGGTAACTTGAAAACCGACGTTGATTTTTTCGCAAACATATTGACACACAAAAATTATATACACAATTATACACAAAATATTATACGTACGAGCCGAGCGCAAACCAACAAGATCAAAACAATACAGCGCACACAGGCTTCGTAAACAGTTCGTGACGCCAGATGTAATGGCCGGATTTTCCGCTTAGATGGGATCAGCCCCCAGGGGCCCCTATAACCCAGCCAGAACGTACTCACCTCCCTCCTTAGAACGTATTCACAATGAATATGGATAGATATATAGGTATATACAGGTCGCACCTAAGGATGGGGAATAGCAATACACATGCATAGATTTTCTACAATATCTTATTCACATCAGTTGGTCTCGCGGCCACCCCGACCCAGACCGGTCTACCCTAGGGCAGATATGACACACAATCCGGTGCGTCTACACATGGGCCTGCAGAACCCAATGCTCTCCTTTCCAAACGATCCACAATCCGGTAGATCTACACGCCAGTATCCCCCCTGACGCTCTCACTTATGCAAGCCACAATCCTGTGGGTATCCGCGTTGGTAATCCCCCCCAACGTTCTCACTAACGCCGCATATCAACGACGACCACATTCCTATGAGCAATTATCGGGACAATGTCTCAGTTATCTACTTGGGATAAAACTATGATAATGACTTTTAATACGGTTACCAAATGATATGATGTACCTCCTATTCTTGGCATCCAAGGTCCACTCACTCCCTCTTTGTTCGATCACTATTTACCTGATCGGGATTTCACATCCGTTCATGCAAACAACTCTCAACTAGGAAATCCATTTACCAGGATTGAACAGGAATACAAGGCACACATTAGTTCTCTAAGAACTAGGGTATTTATTGACAATAGACACACATCACATTACTTTGCAACATAATTTCTGTAAAGAAAAGGTAAAGATTAGAATGCGCGCTTATTGGGAAAGGGCGGAGGTCACCTTGTTAACATGAAGTCGGGGCTCAGCAGTCATCTAGGTTCCCTTCTCGTCTCTGTGTCCTGGCTCGCCTCGCAGTCACACCCCAGCCGTCACAAGTACACGTCTGCACTGCTAGGCTCAACCTCGTCTGCTTCCCTCCAGGCCACCGGAACCTTGCTGGTTATTAGCTACCGTCTCTCTCTCTCTCTCGGTGCCAGTGCGCTCCGCGCTAATTCTCCTTCAGTCTTTCTCAGAGAGTTTCGGTCTTAAATCTTTCTCGGACTTCAAAGATGGCGACTGTCCGCCATGAAATAATTAATGGCAGAGATGCTAACGGCTAGATGCCGCCTACGAACTAACTAACAACTGACTAACACCTTCGCTAATATCAAAGCCCGTTCCTTCATGGAAAGTTACGGCCAGCAACCTGCCGCCCACCAAATTCTTGTACCTTCCCGTACCAAGGACACTTTCCCAGCCGGCCGGCCTGAAGTTGTGTCTTCGGAGTGGAGAAAAATACATTCCTTCGATAAGGGCCAGCCTGAGCCGGTTCTCTCCAAGCGAACAACAGCTTGAAACTAAAATATTACACTTGACCTAGAAGGCCTCTCGAGTTACCAGGCATAAAGCAAAATGGAGTCTGTCTCGTTTAAGGCCTACAGGGCCCGCAATATGCGTAACTCCATGGAAAATATCCTAACACGTTAGCAAATGGGCAAATCATGATTAGTACTTATGTATCTATCCCCTAACTTAAATTCATAAGCCCTACACTAAGGAAAGTTACACGGAAATGCTCTAATATATGGAAGGCAGGGGTCCTGTCTATAGTCCTAATCCCTATGCTATGGGGGTGATAGGCTGGAGTCACTCTCCATCATTCTCCCTCTTAAAGGAGCCAGAAAAGGGCAGCCATTACAGTGCTCCACACAGTACTCGGAGTTGTTATGATCCACGGCTGCTGCCTCTCTTATAGCCTGTCTCAATGAGGTGCTGGGACAATCAGCTCTTCAGCAAGTGTACAGATTTCAGGCGAGGTTTGCCTAGCTCCTAGATGCCTGTCTCCCTGCTTGGAGTGAAGGGAGAATGTGTGGTCCCTTCTCGTCCCATCTCGCTCCTCCCTTTTCCTGCCAAAGTCATCGAGAAGACCGTCAACAGACAGCTTGCCGCCTTCCTCGAGACGAACGGATCCCTCGACCACTCGCAGTCCGGCTTCCGAGCCAACCACAGCACAGAGACCGCCCTCATCGCAGCCACTGACGACATCCGAGCCCTGCTCGCCAACGGGGAAACAGTGGCCCTCATCCTCCTGGACCTCTCCGCAGCCTTCGATACTGTCTGCCGCCGCGCCCTAGTGCAGCGCCTCAGCAACATCGGAATCCAAGAGAAGGCAAACGAGTGGATCATCTCGTTCCTCACCGGAAGAACCCAAAGAGTCTGCCTCCCCCCGTTCAGATCCAAGGCCACCGAAGTCATCTGCGGCGTACCACAAGGATCGTCACTCAGCCCCACCCTCTTCAACGTCTACATGTGCCCCCTCGCAGCCATCGCACGCCAACACAACCTCAACATCATCTCATACGCCGACGACACCCAGCTCATCCTCTCCCTCACCAACGACCCAGCCACCGCCAGAACCAACCTACACAAAGGGATGAAAGACGTAGCCGAGTGAATGATGAACAGCCGCCTGAAACTGAACTCAGACAAGACGGAAGTCCTCATCCTGGGATCATCACCCTCTGCCTGGGACGACTCCTGGTGGCCCCCTGCCCTGGGCAGCGCACCCAAACCAACGCACCACGCACCCAACCTGGGCTTCATCCTGGACTCCTCCCTCTCGATGACCAGACAAGTCAACGCCGTCTCATCATGTTTCAGCATCCTACGCATGCTCCGAAAGATCTTCCGATGGATCCCCACCGAAACCAGAGAGACGGTCACACAGGCACCCATCGCCAGTCGACTGTACTACGGAAACACCCTCTACACCGGAACCACAGCCAAACTTCAGAAAAGACTCCAACGCATCCAGAACGCCTCATCCTAGACATCCCCCGACACAGCCTTATCTCCGGACACCTGAGAGACCTGCACTGGCTCCCCGTCAGCAAGAGAATCACGTTCCGACTCCTCACCCACGCACACAAGGCCCTCCACGACTTGGGCCCCAGGTACCTCAACAACCGCCTGACCTTCTACACTCCCACCCGGCATCTGCGATCGACCAGCCACGCCCTCGCCGCCGTTCCACGCATTCGAAGAGCCACCATGGGAGGAAGATCCTTCTCCTACTTGGCAGCCAAGACTTGGAACTCCCTCCCCATCCACCTCCGTCTGACCCAAGACCACCTCTCCTTCAGGAAGCAACTCAAGACCTGGCTGTTCGAGCAGTAGCGGACACCCTCCCCCAAGCGCCTTGAGACCCTCCGGGTGAGTAGCGCGCTATACAAATTTCTTGATTGATTGATTGATTATCAGCACTGCCATAGTGGAGGGCTCCACAACGGCTTAGAAGCCTATAATTGCAAAGATGGGCAACCATCACCAAGGATTGTCATGCTGATGCTTCAGCAGACTTGAGGCTGCTGCTGCGACCTTGTGCCTCCTGACAGAGCCTCTTAGGGCATGTGACTACAAAGGACGCACTACACCAACTGCAGAACTGAGCCTGGTTCTGACAGACAGGTAAAAATACATGACTGTTGAGAAACTGAGCGACTGTGTCGCCCTAAAGAGATAGAGCTTCACATTGAAAGGAGTAATGATTGCTGGTACAAACAGTTTTGCAAAAAACAAATTGAACTTACCAGTGGGTCTCTGCATGTAGTGATTGCTTCCTTAAGCCGGTTGTCGACACGCACCTGTGCCAGTTTTCACCCATAATTTTTCCTTTACTGCTAGGCCACTGTAATAGTGAAGGAACTGCAACTACTATCTTAGAATGCTGTAGTGTGGCTAAATCTGTGTTAATTGTGCCAGGAAACTGTGGTTGGTGTTGGAAGTATACTGATTGGTTACATACCCATCGTAAGTTGTTGAACCATATAGCTAAACTTCCATTACTGTGAGCCTCTTTTGCCAGCACTAGGAGGAAGGGCCGCAACGTTTTGGAAAGGCGCCGGAGCGCCATACAAATCACTCATGCGACCCGCAGCGCGGGAGCCTCTTTTGCCAGCACTAGTTGTTTTTTCCTGCCTACTGGCCTGGGAGAAGGGGCTGACGTTTTGGAAAGGCGCCAGAGAGCCATAAAAATGACCAAGGCGTCCCGCATCACGTGATGCGCGCGGATCGTGCCCGGGGCGTGCTCGGCCCAGGCGAATACCAGGCCAAGAAGGGCCAGTATTAGCCCGTTAGCCCGTCATAGCCCAGAAGAGTCTGAGCTCAGCCACTCCCCTTATCGTTGATGCCCGGATTTAGGAGCTCTTGGAACCGGGTGAGTGAGAACGCCCTCGGCGTTTCAGGGGTTTGCCTGTGACTTTGTGTTTGTGATCTTGCAACCTCCTAGTTTGTTGGTTTCCTTCGAAAGAGCTTATTTTAATTCATCCTTTACATTTTGCCAGTCTGATCTGTGTACTGTGGACCGCGCATTGTGGACTATGGACATACCCCTAACATGGGGAAGAGAAAGGCGGAAACCATGCTTGGGGTTGACAGACCTTGAGCCATTTCATTGATACTGTCCTTCTTGAATCAGGAGGTGGGGCCTTAACCGATGAGATCTCCAGTGCAGAAATAGAACTGGCGGCCAACCGCCAGTACATAACACAAGACCCAGTTGCTCAAACGGGGGAAAGGTTGGCCCTACTCAGTCTCAGATTAACGTTGGTGCTACAACTACGCCCCCTTCCCCGCCTAATGTCCCTTCAGTGAGTTGCCCGAGCATCTAGGTTTCCCAGCCTGTGTCAAGGGAACCACACGTTGAAATACCCTGATAAACCTGGTAATCTGGGTAAAGTGGGCGCTCGATGTAAAACTGTTGCCCAGGGACAGTCTTCTTCTGTTAAGACCAGAAGGTAGACCAAACCTGGCCCCAGGAAGGCTCCAGCTGTACCGTTGCCTACCATTCATATAGTGTGTGGTCAGATCACAATAGATTCTCTTGATGCGTCATTTAAAAGCCTGGAAACCAGGAACGTTACAGGTCCTGAAGCCTTTGACGCTCGGATTACCTCTCTTGAGCAAACTGTGGGATCTTTAAATGGGACAGTGAACAACCTCCACATAACTATAGGCAGTTGACTCAATGACTTTCACACTCCTAAGTTTCCCATCTGAAGTATAGCTTTACCTAATGGACTGTGGTATATCAGAAGGGTGGGAGTCCCCTCTCAGGATCAGACCCAGGCCCCACCTACTGCCTCCTCACAACTAGTTCCAATGGTTAGAGCTGATTGGCAAATCGGACACCTTGTATAGCTAATCCTGGACAGCGAGCCTCAGTTAACGCCTAGTCTATCACCCAGGAAAATCGCCCGAAGTCAGCCTTGGTAGCCCCCTGTACATCTTTACCTGTCTCTCCAGCACTCTGTCCATCCAGTTTCACTATTCAATTGCCCCCGGCGTCTACCCCGTACATTGTCGTCCTGACAGATGTGCCTCCTTTAGAGAAGGAAGTGCAGGAAAACTACGATCAACTTGAGAACAAAGTAGTCCATTGGCTCGCAAACAGGGTGAATGCTTATCAGCCTCCCACCCAAATATTGGTTGATGAAATTATAATGGTCAGGAGGGTGGGTTGGCTGGGGCGAACTCTTAAATCTTTTGTGGGTGATTGTATTATAGTCAATTTTGACAATTCTGTGCGAGCTGGCCTCACCTTGCAAGCTCTAGGGAATAAAGGTGTCTCAACAGATTGGATATCCGTTCTCCCTGTGTTTTTTTTTTACCTGCCCATGAATCCTGACGTACTGTCAGGAAAGATTGGCAGTCAACTCAGTTAAGGCCACGCCGTGATCCTACCATCTCCTAGGCTCCTATAGTCACTCCCACCCTACAATTAACTAACTGTTTTTTAGGTCTCGGCCTGCGTAGGCTGCGCTTGCGCAGTCTCACCGGAGAGATTTTATGTCTTAGAGTAGGGGGTTTGAACCCGCCCCTCTCCTCCATTGGCTGGCTTCCTAAACGGCAGCCAGCCATTGGAGGAGAGCTTTGCATGTCACTCTAAACCCCGTCCGTTTAGGATTGAAGGGCGTGTTTTTTCCTGTCCCTTCTCTCTGTGACCTCATCAGGAAAAAACACGCCCCAGTCTGAAAAGGACGGGGCTTAAATGCAAATGGCGAGCGCTTGTTCATAAACAGCTTTCTTCGCGCTGCCTGCACTGTTTACAGCACTCTGTAGTACTTTTTACTTTTTCTTATAGTGCTCTGAACTTTCTTATAGTGCTCTGAACACGAGAGCCGTGTGGCAGTAGGAACCACAATCGATATTAGACACACTTGACACGAAAACACATTTTGCGTGGCAAAAACTTGCCTTTATTGCGCTTAAAGCAGTCACAGCCGGTTTCAGCAGGTGAGCGAACTCTACTGTCACTGTAAAACAAAAGAAGGTTGTCTCCCCCTAAGCTATTTACAATTCCGGGTAACTGAAAGAAAGCGGTTTTTACCTTCGTTCTCAATGAAGCCAACCAACGACCTAAGCGCCGTCAGGGGGTCACGTCGTGCAGGCAACCAACCACAGACGCACGAACAACTTCACACGAAAGTGCGTCAGAAAGAGATTCGGAATGGCGGACCGTGAAGGACAAAAGAAAGAGAAGTGGACGACTACCGTTATTGTCAGTTCGGGGCTGGAAGTACATGCCATGCAATGAGTTTGAGGAGGGTCACTCTGGCGCTTTTCTTGTACCGTTCCGTGAGGGCGTGTCTCTGTTTCTTTGGTGCCGCCAAGAAGATGGCACAATCCTTAGGAACTCTGTGCAGGCGCTGACATGTTTAGCGTGACGATCTCCTCTTGCTTTTTCTCGACCTGAAATTGCTGCCGCCAAGAAGATAGCACATCCTTAGGAACTCTGTGCAGGCGCTGACATGACGATCTCCTCTTGCTTTTTCTCGACCTGAAATGTGCAGCAGCACCCAATGGACTGACGGCCCTCTCATCACGTTGCACCTTGGTCTTGACCCCAGTTCCTTGTTTGGGGGTTTCTGCAGTGCATGCCGACTGTCTTGAGGCTCAGGGGGCTTCACTCTCCCGGCTTCTCAGCTGGCCAGGACTTGGTCCCTTCTTCCGCCCCTGGCGTCCTCGCCACCTGTCGTCTCCTGCCTGCGCTCTTTACAAGGGAGGGGGCACCGATACCCTTTGCTGCCGCCCCCCAACTCTGGCCTTTTCCGACTCTTGCACTCTGAGGGGTGGGGGGCGCAGGTGCTCCCTACTGGTACCCTCCGCTTTTGGGCGCCTTCATCCTGCTTGCTGCAAGAGGGAGGGGGGACACCGGTGTTCTTTACTGGAGTACCCCCTGGTTCTCGTCAGCTCTCTCATTACTCCGGTCCACTCCTCAGTCTCTAGTGTCAGCTCCGCCACCTGCTGCGCCACGCTGGGGTGTCCGCCATCTTAGATTAGGCAGCCGCCTCCTCCGTCCTCCTGGCACCACAGGTATTCTCTCTCCGGGTCCCCCGCAGCCACTGCCTTCCGCGCCATGAAAAGACTCACACTGCCTGGCCCGTTTCTGTTCTCGCTGCCCTTCGCATCTCACACTTCGTAGGGCGCTTTTGTCTGAAACCACTTCAATCTTGGTCCGCCTTCCCTTCTCGGCGTGTGGCTCTCTGTGTGTGTGTGTGTGGCTCTGTGTTTGTGTGTGTGTGGCTCTGTGGCTCTCTGTGTGTGTGGCTGTGTGTGTGTGTGCGTCTGTGTGTGTGTGTGGCTCTGTGTGTGTGTGTGTGTGTTGCTCTGTGTGTGTGGTTCTGTGTGTGTGTGTGTGTGTGTGTGGCTTTGTGTCTGTGGCTCTGTGTTTGTGTGTGTGGCTCTGTGTGTGTGTGTGGCTGTGTCTGTGTGTGTGGCTGTGTCTGTGTGTGTGGGTGGGTGCGTGTGGCTCTGTGTGTGTGTGTTTGGGTGTAAATGCAATAGGTCTTGCATTTGCGAGAGATTAAGCTATTGGCATTGTAAATGACAATGCCATTTATTTATATGTTTTAAAAACAAAAAGAATGTCATGCGCAATACCAATAGCTCTAACTTTAACAAAGACGAGACCATTGCATTGTAAATGCTTGTTCTTTGAATGAGCTGGATGACTCGTACTGACTGGATTATTCATTTCCAACTGGAATTCAGATTTCTGCTACTCCGAACCCAGAACCTATTATAAGGAAATTAAACACCATTGCAGTCCTTAGGTGGAATATAGCCGGGGTACAAAGTAAGCTCACAGACGCAGAGTGATTGTGTTTGATAAAGAGTTATGACATTATTTGTCTACAGGAAACGTGGGATACCAAGGGTTGTTTACATCTTGACGGTTTTTCCTCATACTTTGTCCTAACAACACGCTCCTCCAGTGGACGGGCCAAGGGCGGTCTAATAACCTTAGTAAGATTGGAGCATAAGTGCACAGTAGAGGTCTTAAAGTCCTCCGCTATGACCTTTCACAGTATCCTTTTAACACTCCCCAATAAGTGTAGATTGCTTGGTATTAATTTTTATAATGCTGCTATATCTAATTAGGAGTCAGATGCCATTACCAGTCTCAACTTACTTATTGATGACTTTTACTCAGAGGAACCACCCTTTACTCTAATAATGATTGCCGGGGACTTTAACCTGCACCCCTGCCAATCAAGTATAATGATCAGGGATTCCGACTTTGAGGCTCACTTGATTCACAGGTGCATATTAATCATTCTCATCTAGGTGATGCTAGGAACAGCCTTATTTCCGAGTATAATTTAAGAAACCTAGCACCCAGGATTCACAACATGAGAGAACGCCTACATTCAAGGGGGGGGGGGGGGGGGGGGACAGTTTACGGTTATTGATTATATTTTTGTTTCCATTTGTCTTTTTAATGCTCTGTTGGATTTTAAGGTTTTAAATCATCACTTAAGTGACCGTAACTCACTGACAGCACTGCACTGTTTCTCTGGGATAATAAGTCCAATATCCTCCTATGAGGAACCCTTGACCCTCATGGATCAGGGTTGTAGGCTGAGGTGGACCTCTACTGTCCCAGAGGTTTTTTTCCAAAGATTGTTCAACTCGTGTCAGGCGGATGTCAGTATATGTTTGACCGATGATGAGCTACCACATAACATTCTGGCATCATTTGTTAACATCGGCAGGTTTATTAAATCTTCTCTTTGCAAATCAGCTACATCTAGGGGAACGTATACAGAAAAATGGTTTGATAATCGGTGCTCCAAATCCCATAAGGAGCTTTGGAACTTTCTGATGGCGATACCACGTTGCCAAGTAGAGATCAGGAAGGCCATGGTAGCCTTTTGAACAGCTTGTAAGGAACGCAAGGCCCAACTAAAAGGGGAGACGTAGCAAAAATTACAAATCGCCAGTAGGCAACGCTATAGCTCCGCTCTTTGGAATATCGTAAATTCCCCCCATTTTAGTAATTATCACCTCTCCAACCAGGCTTGTACCATCCTCCTCAGGCCTGGATTGACCATTTTTCGGCTATCTATAACTTAAAAGAAGAACCGGTCCCATTAATAGCCCATCAGACAAAGGATCACATTATGTTTAACCTATCTGAGGTCAGAGCGGCTGTCTTGGAATTACCATCTCATAAGGCTCCAGGGTCTGACGGGGTCCCAGGGGACCTATTTAAAAACTGTATTGATCTATGGGCACCGACTACTGACATCACATCTAAATGCTGCAGCTATCAGCCCTCTTCCACCTACCTGATCCAACTCGATAATAGTCCCGGTTTTTAAAAGGGCAATCAATCGGACCCAGCAGGTTTTAGGCCCATTTCCCTCATCGATTTAGAGGTGAAAATTATTGGTCGAATTTTTTTCAAACTGCCTAGCCGAATAGGCTGAGGAAAGAAGCTTTCTAACTGACCTACAATACGGATTTCGCCCTGGAACGGGGACTACTGAGCAAACTTTTAACTTATTCTTTAACATGCAAGTACACTAAGGTTAAAATGGGGGCAGTCTATCTGGCCTTCATGGACCTCAGCTCTGCCTTTGACAGAGTTAATCGCTCTAAGCTTTGGTCCCTGTTAGAAAGATGGACGTAGATCCAGTTTTGATCAGATTTCTGAATGATTTGCATACTGACCTCTTAGCAAGTGTCAGGTTTGGTCCTAATGGAGAATGCACTGAGTGTGACAAGGCTGTATTTTAGCTCCTTTTTTATTTATTTTTATATTAATCATTTAGAGCAAGCCTTATTAGTACCAGGGGTTGATGACCCCAGAGTAGGAGGTCAACTTATACCCGCCAAGCCCTATGCGGACGACATAGTTTTAATTGCCAGTACCTCTAATACTCTACACAAACTCCTCATCCTTTTTATTAATTTCATGAATAGCCTTGATTTGTCAACAACATTTTCTAAGTCCCACATTACAAAACTTGGCCCCTCTAACACTAAAACGATTAAACATGTAATTAAACACCAACATATCAGTCGGGTAGAAAACTTCAAGTATTTGGGGCTTCTTCTAGACTCAGAGGTAAAGTGGCACTCACTTATTTCCCAGAATGTTTTGGCCTTTAATAGAGTGATATTTAGTATCAAAGATTTCTCTTGTCAATTAGGACGCACTGACATTTAAACTGTCCTGAAAATTCACAGGGCCAAGTGCATCCCCTTAGAGAGCTAGGGTAGCAGAATCTGGGGTTATGGTCAGGTTACCCTTCTTCAAGTAGCTGAAAATAAAATTTTGAGAAGTCAGTCAGTCAAAATACTTTATTCGGTTCATAACAAAAACCAGAAAAGTATACATAGGTCCAAAAAGAGGGAAAAGACATTCAAATGCAATATGGCTAACTAACAATAGCGGCACATCGACTAAGGAAAGAATATTTATCAAAAACAATACAAATTAAGTAACAATTTCATAAGTGAGTTTAAAAAACATACACAATTCTTTCTAATTAAAAGTTCAATAATTGACACTCTAAAAAGAATATTATCTAAGGCTAAAAAATTTTTTCCTCAATCTCATTGCTATATTTAAAAAAGTGGCAACATTAAAAATTGCCCACGTATTGGTTAACAGTTGGAGATATAATAGGGCAGGTTTCACTTGTTTGAACCCTTTACCCTTTAGTAGGGGTACAATCATTTTTTTCCGTATATCCTTAAAAAAACCACAAAAGAACATAAAGTGAGCAGTGTCCATTACAGAGAAACCATCACAAGTGCATAGTTTCAAGTCTGTAACCTTGGTCCAACAAGGGCGCCCTGAAATAAGTAAATGAATTTTGTTTAGTCTAAACTTGGTTAGTAAATATCTGTGGTTTGCATTGTTAACAATCTTCAGATATAATTCTAGGTCATTTTCTGATGTTACAAGTAGCTCTCACAGTTGGCTTGGTCAATTCAAAGCCCTCTCTGTCCATCTCTCTAAGCCGTTTAAAGGCTGACTTGACCCATTTTATATCGCCTTTAACCAGTTTAGATGGTTCCTCAAATATTTTTGGTCGCCCTAGTAAGACTGCAACCTTTCTGACATTGCTTAACCACGGGATAGATTGCCAATGTTCTAGTCTAAGACAATCCACCAGGACCTTTATGATTCACATCCACTTCTGGATTCAACCAGACCATAATCCACTTTAAAAGGGGCGCTATGGCGATCCGATCTTCTAGATATTCCACCCCACATTCTTGGTGAACTATAAAGCCTGGGGTCGATTGTGGTACAGATAAAATAGACTTTAAAAATGTGTCCTCTGCCACCTGTAACAGCTTAACGTTCTTAATGCCCCATAGATCTGCGCCATACATTGCTATGGACACACATTTTGCGTCATAAACCTTTAACACTGCTTGTAACGGCTTCACCCCCAGTTTACGGGAAAAACCCAAAATGGCAGAGGTGGACCGTACAAACGCATTTCTTTTCTCGGACAGTTGAGGAAGCCAGGTGGAACTTTCATCAAAAACCACCCCAAGGTATGGGAATCTGGTTACCCTAGTTAACTTGTTCCCGTTACAATGGAGTGACATATGCTTCCTAAGCCTGCCCTTTGTACCCACAGCCATGACGTGAAATTTGGTGTAATTAACGCTAAGATCCAAGGAGGACATAAACTCATAAAAGGTGTTTAAAAGACTTTGTAAACCTACTGGTGTGCGCGCTATAAGTGCGGCATCATCCGCATATAACAACGCGGGAAGAGAGAACTTGCCCGCCTTAGGGATATCCTTACAAGCTGCACCCAAGACACTAGCTAGCTCATTAATATATAGGGTAAATAATAAGGGAGCTAAAATGCAGCCTTGTCTGACCCCATTAGTTATACCTATCTTACCCGTACAATTCCCCTTACCATCATATCTCACTGTGGCTGTGAGGTCCCTATGAAGATCAGCTAGAAAGTATACTATATTTTCGTCAATGCCCATCTTTAAAAGCAGTTCCCATAGCTTGGACCTGTTTACCCGGTCATAGGCCGAGGACAGGTCCATAAATGCTATGTACAAGCAACCTTGCTTTGCTAAAGTATACTTCCCAATCAGTAATTGGAGGTTGAGGCACTGATCTATAGTACTGCGCCCCTTTCGGAACCCATACTGTAAAGCTGACAGAGAGTTCGTGTCGTCGAGCCAATCAGATAATTTACACAGATCCACTCTGCCTAGGACCTTCACAGCATAATCTATAAGGGAAATTGGACGGTAATTACTTGGCTCTCCTCTATTACCTTTTTTAAAGATAGGTACAATTACCGACTGTGACCAAGTCGTTGGGATACCAGTTACAGATATTCTATTAAAAACATTAGATAAAACTTTAGACCATATTGCTATGTTAGACTTAAAGAGGTCGGCTGGTACTCCATCAGGGCCAGGGGCCTTATTGCTTGTCATTTTACAGATGGCTTCTGTTACCTCAGCCTCGTTTACTACTAAGGTGTATGGATGAGTAGCCCCTAAGGTTGAATCATCAACCCCTACGGACACATGTTCATAAACTGACTTAAAATGGCAAAACCACTTATCCTCCTGTATACCACAGTCTAAAACATTATTACTAGAATCTACAAAGTAGGGTTGATTTATCACTGCCCAAAATTTGGCTCTATTTTTATGACATCAATAGAGGTCAGTTCTGCCCAAGCATCTTCCCTAATCTCCCGCCTCCTCTGTTCAACTGCTACTTTGTATGCTTTCCTTAGGAGTGCCACACTTCTTCTATCAACAGGCTTACATTTCAGGACCTCCTTCAATTTGCGGTTGGCTACTGAGCAGTTATGGTTGAACCAGCCTACTGGCCCTGGTACTTTAACTTTTCCGGGATGCGTTAAGTCAGACGATATCTGCTGGCAGACCTTTTGGAATGCCTCCAATACTTCACTGTCCCCTGCTTCCTTGTCCATGCATATACGCAACTCCTCCCCTCTACTGTTGGAGAGGTTGCTTAGGAAATCTTCAGGGATGATTTTACACCATTTAATTCTCCGCGCCTGATCTGTGGCCCGAATATCTTGTTTATCAGCCCCGTTCAATTGCGTCCCGGATCTAGTAAAAATGCCTCCAACACGCAAAAAAACGGGGTTATGGTCGCTAAAATGGGACCAGATAGGAAAATAATCCACTAAATTACTCCCTAATGTTAGACTTGTAAAAATAAAGTCAATGGTTGACCCACTACCATTTCCCTTAAAGGTTGGTATATTCACCTCGTCCCCCATGGGTAACATTAAACCATTTTCGGCTAAGATATATTCCAATAAGATCCCCTGCTCCGTATGCTCGAAGTGGGAATCAACCTGTTCGATGGGGGCAAAAGGATCCTTGGACAGGCATTTATCTGGACATCTATGGATGTTAAAGTCCCCCAATAGTATTATATAGCATTCATTTTCAGACAGCTCCCTATAATCTACTAAAAAGGAATGTAAAGCTGTTAAGTTACTAGTGGAAGTGGCTCTATCGAATGAGTTGTAAAAGTTGACAATCAAAACATTGTAAGCCCCTTTACAGATGATTTTGACTACCAAACAATAGGGGGAACCAGAGTCAATCACCGTATGTTTTCCTAGGATATTAGCTGTCACTAGAGTTACCAGCCCTCCCTTAGCTCTTCCTCTAGTAGTAGTGACCGCTGGGAGAGAATAGGTGGTGTATCCATCCATGGAAAATATGTTATTTGTGTCCCACGTCTCCTGCAAGGCGATGATATCTGCCGTGCCTATGAATTCCCTCCAAATGGGGTCATCTACTTTGTTCCTTATCCCTGCGATCTTCCATGTTCCTATCTTGATGTATCTATTTTCTCTGGGGGCATCCCTACCCACTGGTTGGCTAACTGGGCTATTTTCTAAAACTTTACCATTGCCGAGCTCACAGGCAATGTTGAGCGATACCCTTTTATCCACACTTAAAATCCTGTTCTCCGAAACCGAATTTACGGAGGAGACGGGGATGATCTTATTTCCTTTACCAGTTCCTGGAACTGTTCCCACCTGTTGTCAATCAACCCAGCCCAGGTCGGACAGGCAGTCATACTGGTTTGACATTGGGATGTTATAAAGATTATCTAATGGATAGGGGATTTGGGCATAGTTGTAAGTGTGACCGACATTCATCCCATTGCCCCTAAACCTGTCTACGTGGTGTCTGATGTCATGGTTATGTCTGCCTCCTCTTCTCTGGGCTAGAATCCACCCCTCCTTGCCACCTCTATCCCAGCTATAGGGATTCCTTTCCCTGAGTGCCTCTGGCCTCATCTCTCCTCTGTGGTTGTTCGGCTCTTTAAACCAACTCCATCTACAATCCTGCTGCTCATTGGGCATATAAAAGTAAGATAGGGGCCTAGCCGTGACCAAAGTCCCTTTATTATTATTATTACGAGGAATCCCCCGACAGATATAATCCGCGATACGAGAATCCTCAAAGGTCACTACTATACAGTCTCCCTGTGTTCTTTTCCTGTTATGTCCTACCCAAGGCGTTCTCTCGATCATTAGGATATTGCCACAGAGATTTGGTGGTAAAGGGTGATTATTAGTTAACCAGTGGCATACCTTGTTTTTGAGCGCCTGAAAGGTTTCTGTATTAGGGGGGACCAGTTCTGTTACCCCTGTGAGAATAATCACGTAAGAGGAGGCATCTGGCGGTAGATGAATATTTCGCCGTAACAAATTCTTTTCGGTTGGTGCAGGGCCAGGTTTTGGAGTAGGGATGGCAGGGTGTTTTGGATTAACTTGGTCACTAAGCTTATTTGCTGTTGGGGTTTTGGTGCTAACTTTACTAATCGGATGATTAGTGGGATTTAGTGCCTGGTTCTTTGGCGTCTTATTTTTTACCGCTGCTATACACTTAGCCGCGGATCGAGATTTACTGGCTGGAGCGGTGTCATTAGTGATCCTGTTAGCAAAGCTACTATCATGAAACCTTATATCCTTATGTATGTCGTGAAGGACTTTTTCGATGCCATAAAGCCTGGCTTCTAGGAGGGCAAGTAAGGTTTTAATGATTTTAGTTATAGTACAACCCAAGGGCTCCTCCTCCCTATTAGCCATCCCTGTTTCATCCGCCCTTAACGTATCAACAATGATGCTATCCTCAAGGATGTCCGCCAGGGAGTTATCCAGGATAGTATCATCGATAATAGTAAGGGGTAGGCTAGCAGCCTCTAAATGAACTACTTCCGCCCCAGTTTTCTCCCCAGTAGGTTAATTACCCGGATCTCTCGACTCTACGGAACCACCCTTCTCATTTAAATCATCACTAGTATTCCCGGGAGGGTTAACACGGGCTTTCTTAGCTCCAGTGATGTTAGAATTAGGTTGCTTTCGCTTGGGGATTGCCCCCTCCCTCTTCCCCCTCCTTTGTTCGTGTGTAGACACTACCAAAGGATCTACCTGTGGATTTAGCTGGTTAAGTACCAAGCTAGTCCCAGTTGGGTTATGAACCTCAACCTGAGGGTCGAGGGGTGAAGGGTCTAATAAGCTTGGTTGACTACAGTTCTTATCATGAATGTCAGCGAGGACCTGTACAGGGTTGGGTATAAGCAATGAGGTATCAGGTGTGCGGGCAGAGCCAATAAGACCCAAGGACGATCTTTTGGCTAGAGCTAATTCCAGAGAAACCCTCCTTTCCATAAGTACGATACCTTGATCAATTAAAGAGTTGGTACTCAAAATAAAGTCATCTAAAGTTCCAGTCCATTTTTTCCCGCCTGCCGCTGCCATGCTTCTAGTTTCGCGGCACTCCATGTACCTCAGCAATGCAGAAGGGGGAGACAGCGAGATCCACAAACACTGAGCTCTCATGGGGTTTTAAATAAAGCAACAATAGTTATGCTCGAAATAGCCAAACAAGAAAAGCAACAATAGCAAGTAAAAACACTATCGCAGCAAAATATGCAACCTCTATCTTCAGGGAGCAACCAAGAGCCTTGGCCCAGTCCAGTCTCTTCCGGCCACAGACGGTCCCGCCCTTGTCCCGGGCTTCTCCCGGGACGCTCCCGCGCAGCGGTGATTGAGGCCTGTTAATTATAGGTGGAAGTGACACGAGGGAGGAGGGGCAAGCAGGGAGAGTGGCCCAGGTGTTTCAGGTCAGGCTGTCAGGGGCTCCTGGGAGATGGAGTCCCTGACCACACCGCTCGCAGCCCTGCTCCTCCAACCACTCAGCCCAATTCAATATTGCACGAAGTCTCTGCCCCTCCTTCTCAGTTCCAGCTCTCAGAGGGAGCCGCGAAGCGGGTCCGGCGAGGTGTGGCGTTTTCAGGGTTAACACCCGGGCAAAGGCAGCAGTCCAGTCCTCAGTCGACCGGCAGGTAGGCAGCGTTGAAAATCCCAGGGAGCGCTTGAAAGCGTCAGGTTTTGATGGCGAAAATGGGGGGCGGGGCAAGCAGGGAGAGCGGCCCAGGTGTTTCAGGTCAGGCTGTCAGGGGCTCCTGGGAGATGGAGTCCCTGACCACACCGCTCGCAGCCCTGCTCCTCCAACCACTCAGCCCAATTCAATATTGCACAAAGTCTCTGCCCCTCCTTCTCAGTTCCAGCTCTCAGAGGGAGCCGCGAAGCGGGTCCGGCGAGGTGTGTCGTTTTCAGGGGTAACACCCGGGCAAAGGCAGCAGTCCAGTCCTCAGTCGACTGGCAGGTAGGCAGCGTTTAAAATCTAGGGGTCCCCCAAAGTATACCCTCCGAAATTGTCCACGAGAAACTAGGTATACACTGTCTCATCGATCAGCTACGCCTTGGTCCTTTAAAGCTCTGGAACTTGATTGGGTTAAAGGAGGAACTTACTTTTAGCAGATTAATTCTGCAGGATTGTTTAAAGTTGGAAAAAACCTTCCTGATTCCGTCGCTGTAGTATGTGGCTGGTAACCTGCGGGCCTTAGGGAGGTCCGATCTGTTTGATAATCCCTCTGTGTTAACACGTTCTATGAGCAAAAAGGCAGTAATAGCACTTAGGGAAAAGTGGGTGTAAGAACCCAAAGATTTAGCATTAACAAAACTCTATATGCAACATAAAATTTCAGTACAAACAGTAGGTAACATAGAACCATTTTTAACCTGGAATATAACATACCATCAACATCATTTGTTGACCTATTTCAGGTTGAACCTATTTCCCCGCCTTATCCCCTCTAATTACAGTTGTTTCTCATAACCGGCCCTGTCCCGCTGTGATTGCGACAATATAAGATTAATGATACTTTACATGTCACTATGTTTTGTCCAAAATATGATAATTTGTGGCATAAGTTTCTACTTCCAATTTTAAAGTCAATTAATTTTTCTCAAGTCATGCCGGTTTTATTGTTTTACAGCTTTTAAATTCTCCATTTGTTTGCTTTTGTCTTGCAGTTTTTTATTGTGTTAAAATATGAATGACTTTAATTATGACAACCTCTGCGTAAATTTGTGATATTTTGTCTTTTATGATTTTATTTGTAAAATCGAATAAAATATTGATGATGATGATGATGATGTGCAGCATTACATTTTGCTGTGGTGTTAAAACATTTCTCTTTTAACTAACACCAGCACTTGACTGGACAATACATTATTCTAGCTATTGTTTGTTGAATTCTATGTCAGGACCGGAGGCTTCGGATTATGCCATTCTTTCATCGCTTTATACTCTACAGCAGCAAGAAAAAATATAACACAACTACTTTTCCCATGAACATTTGGGGGAAAGAATAAAGTCAAACATGAGTCCTATTACAGTGTCCATGTACAGGTGTCTCCCATCATGCCCCACTGCTCTTGTCTCCTCCTCTTTCTTCGCTGCTCACAGCAAGTTAAGTTGGTTTTTTCCTTCTCTCCTGGGTTTTGGGTTTCTGTGTGGTGCCTTTGGCCTTTGGGCCGGGTGTCGGGTTCTGTTTTTTCTCCACAGATTCCCTTGAGTGGTCGCGGGACGCCTAGTGCGCTCCTTACGCAATCTTTGCCCAGTAGTGTGCGGTGTGGTGGCGCGGCCACCAGGGGCCGGTGTCTCGTTTGCTGAAGGGGCGCTCCCAGAAGCTTCTAGAGTGTTCTGACGCGCTCCTGTCACCAGCGGACCCGTGCCTAGCCTCCCGGCTCTGACACCCTGCGGGGTCGCAATTAGGTTTTCCCTTGCTTCTGAACGCCCTTTGGGTTGTACTTTTGGCGAACACCCTATGGGGTCGTAAGTGTGCTGTGGGACCGCTTTGCCGGGAGGCGCCCCGAGACTCTGTGGGCTGCAGCGTTCCCAGGGCTTTGCCCGTTCATTGTGTGCCTCTGGCCACCCATATCGCTGGGATTCCCCAGACTATAGAGCGCCCTGAGGAGGGTCATTGTCTTGCCTGCCATTCCCAGTGCTAGAGCCTAATTTAACTCGCTATGCAGGGGAACGCGGACGATTATCCGGAGGAGGACCCTCTGAACTATGTCCCGTTGGACGATGACTTTTACCAGGCAGTCGACGATTCCATCTACCGCGCGGTCGACCAGGCTATGGTCCCCCTGGAACAACGTCTTTCGGCGCGCCTGGACGATGCCTATGCCAAGTTTGCCGCCTTGCTTCCGGCGCCGGTCCCGGCCTCCGGGCCTGATTCGTCCCCTACCCCGCCTCCTCCCAAGAAGCCTTGCACTGAGGGGGTTGATTCGCCGGCTTTTGCCAGGGTGAAGAGTGCCTTCAAGACCCTGGAGGACGCGCAAGCTCCTGCCCCTCTTCCTTCAGAGGCTCCGCCGCTTTCTCCACCTGCGATGTCTCCGGACCCGCAGCGTGACGACGACGACTCCCCGGACTCGGAGGAGGAGGCCTGTTCTTCCAGGTCGTGGCTCCCTTCTCAACCCTCAACCTCCGCAGGTCCGTCGGACATGCTGGTCCCGGACGATATCGTCCATCCCCGTTCCTCAGAGTGGGTCCCGTGCGACAAGGTGGCCCAGTACGTCGCTAATAGGCTACGAAAGCCGGTGGACAAGGATGCTAGGAGCCGCCTGCGCGCGGAGTGTCCCCGGCCGTCGCTGGATGGCAAGGGGGCCATGACCCCAGACATCGATCCGAAGATGGCGACTTTCCTACAGAAATTTGTCAAGGACCCGCGAAAGGGTATCGACAGGTCCTGGCGCACTTGCCAGGACAAGCTTCTGGATGCTGTCGGGCCCCTTACCAAGATCCTGGATATGGCGGAGGAAGCCAAGGAGTCGGGTGACGCGATTTCCCCTGAGGTCCTTTCCAACTGGGCCCAGAGGGCCATTATTTTCCTTGGCAATGCCATCTGCGCCCACTCGACGGAGCGGAGGCGCTCCCTGTTGATCAAAGTGGATCCCAAACTGGGCGACCTCGCCTCGTCGGAGGCGGGTACTGTAGCCCAGGGGGGCTTGTTTGGTGACCCGTTCATCAAGGAACTGGGGAAGTTCGTGGCGACCTTCACGTCCCTGGATCGTGCCCCGGGTTTTCGACAAGGCCGGACGAGGCAGGGGCCGCTCGAGGTCAAGGCTCCGGACGTGGCCAGTACCAGGACAGGGCCAAGTTCAATAATTTCTACCCCACGAGAGGGCAGAAGTTCGGAGGTCATGGTGGTCAGCGTGGCCAACAGCACGGCGGTGGCCGAGGTGAGTGTTCTGCCTTCCACGAGTTTGAAAGTGGGGGGGCGCTTGGCGCAGTTTCTTCCTGCATGGGCCTCCCTTACGAGCGATGCTTGGGTGCTGCAGACGGTTCAGGGCTTCCAGATGGAGTTCCATGGCCGTCCGTGTCAGCTACAGCGTCCTCGCCCCATAACTTTTTCCCAGCGCGATGCGGCTTTGGTGAGCGAAGAGGTCGCTGCCCTCCTCCACAAAGGGGCGATTTGTTGCGCTTGCGAACACCCCTCAGGGTTTATAAGCAATCTTTTCTTGGTAGACAAGGTGGACGGAGGCAGTCGCCCCGTGATCAATCTGAAAGAGTTCAACGAGTGGTTGGTGTATCGGCATTTCAAAATGGAAGGGATACATCTGCTGCGCGACGTCTTGCGACAGTCCGACTGGATGGTCAGGCTGGACTTGAAAGACGCTTATCTGACGATTCCCATTTTTCCGCCTCATCGGCGTTTCCTCCAATTCAGGTGGGACGGCCAGGTTTACGAGTTTACTACTCTTCCTTTCGGGCTCTCCTCAGCACCGTGGTGCTTCACAAAGGTGTTGCGACCGGTAGTGGAGGCCTTGCGGGCTCAGGGGGTCAGGATGATAGTCTACCTAGACGACATGCTGCTCATGGATCAGTGCCCCGAGAGACTGCGGTCACAGTTGCAGTCTGCGGTCAACCTTTTGCAAGGCCTGGGGTTCGTGATCAACGAGAAGAAGTCTCTCTTGGTTCCCATGCAATGCGCTACATTCCTCGGTTTCACCATAGACTCGGTGGCGGCCACCTTGAGCCTGCCGGCCAGGAAGATGGCGCGGATCAGACACGAGTTGCGACAAACCCTAGCGAAGCGGATGTTTTCCTTGCGCCACCTGGCAAGGCTAGTGGGCCTGTTGTCCTCTTCGATCCAGGCTATCTTCCCGGGGCCCCTTCATTACCGCGCCATGCAGCGTTTGAAGGCGTACCACCTGCGGAGGGGCCTGACGTACTCTCAACTGATTCCTTTGTCGGAGGACGTGAGGGACGAAATGCAGTGGTGGCTTGCGCACATGGAGGCCTGGAATGACGGTGCGATTTTCGGTTCCGCCCCAGATATCGTGATAGAGTCGGACGCCAGCTGTTCCGGCTGGGGGGCGCGGTGCGGAGACTTCTCCACGGGCGGCGCCTGGTCTGCTCTCGAACAGTCCTTGCATATCAACTGCTTGGAGTTGCTAGCGGGCTCCTTCGCAGTGCAATGTTGGACCAAAGACAGAGTGCAATCCTGCGTCCTTCTGAGGATGGACAACGTGTCGGCAGTCCATTATATCAATCACCTGGGCGGCACCAGGTCCAAGATGTTAGCGGACCTGGCCAGGGATTTCTGGCACTTTTGTCTAGACCGCCAGGTGTCGGTTACGGCAGAGAATTTGCCGGGTCGTCAGAACGAGGTGGCCGATTGGCACTCGAGGAATATTCTGGACGCCAGCGTTTGGAAGCTGGACCCTACCCTGTTTGCGGAGCTCTCGGACCTTTGGGGCCCGTTTTCGGTGGACCTTTTCGCGTCCCGCTTGGACCATCAGCTCCCGCGGTATTTCAGCTGGCGCCCCGACCCTCTGGCGGAGGCGACGGATGCGTTCCTCCAAGACTGGTCGGAAATACAGGGCTATGCGTTTCCACCGTTCTCGATGATAACGCGGGTGTCAGCGTTATTACGCCGCCAGTCGGCACAGGTGGTGATGATCACTCCGTGGTGGAGGTCGCAAGTTTGGTTTCCGGTTCTTCTGGAACTCTCTTGGGATTCTCCGATCCTACTGCCCCAGTCTCCCCACATTCTACTGAATCCAGAGGGAGTGCCCCACAGGTTAGTCCTGGAGGGCTCGTTGCGCCTGATGGCGTGGAGGCTCTCCGGCGACGCTGGTCGTTGCCTGGCCTTTCGAGAACGGCAGAGGACTTGCTCTCCAAGGCTTGGGCCGACAGCACGACCAAACGATACAGATCGGCTTGGCTCCGGTGGAGCCGTTGATGTGTGCGACGGGGTTTGGATCCCGTGGGGGCACCTGTAGTGCGTGTCTTGAATTTCCTGGCGGAACTGTCTGATCAGGGCCTGGCCTATCGATCGATCAATACGTTCCGGTCGGCGGTGTCTGCGGGGCACGACCTGGTTCAAGGGTCCCCGGTTGGTGAGCACCCCTTAGTCTGTAGGCTCTTACGGGGTATACGGCTTGCCTTGCCGCCGGAGCCTCGGTATTCCGCCCTGTGGGATGTGAACAAAGTGCTGAATTTGTTCCTTTCCTGGCAACCGAACAGGTTTTTAACGCGTAAGGAGTTGACGGCTAAGTTGGCCATGTTGTTGTGCCTGGTGTCCTGCAGGCGTGTCTCGGACGTGCGAGCGTTGGATATAACGGCCAGGGTTTTTTCTCCTGAGGGTGTTTCCTTTACCGTCAGCAGACGGACCAAAACGCATACTAGGGTCATTTCGTACCCGGCTTTTCAGGACTCCCCCAAGCTGTGCGTAGTGCAGTGCCTCCGTGCTTATGAGGATATGACAGAAGATACTCGTCCTCCGGGTGAGCGACAGCTGCTTATTGCCCTGCGTAAACCGTATACGGCAGTTACTTCACCGACGATCGCCCGTTGGGTGCGTTGGATCATGCAGGAGCCGGGGATTGATACTAAACAGTTTGGGGCTCACTCTACGCGAGGTGCCATGGCGTCTAAAGCTTTTGCCCTTGGGGCTCGGTTGGAGGATCTGATGAGAGCGGCCGATTGGTCCTCGGACTCCACGTTTAAGAGGTTCTATTTCAAGCCAGTTATTGATGTGTGTGTTGTAAATAGTTGGGTTGAACCCATGTAGTCAGTGGGACCTGGGTGAGTAGTCGGTATAGGTATAAAGGGGTCCCAGACCAAGCATACAATCATTTATTCTTAATCACACAATTAAGTTGAATTGATCCAAAACAGATGAGGGTGCATAGTGTTTTTATTCTCACTGCACCATTAACCATTCAATGATGGAAGAATCAATAATAATACACACAAAATTAAATGCGCCCACAAGGAGAAGGGGAAAGTGCAAGGAAAAAACACACTTCTGATAGTTATACATCACTACTCAGATTCCATATGCATAAGTCCACAAGTCAAATCATAATTGCCATTGATCCACACAAGAGGTCAAATAAAATATGCATATATCAACAAAACATTTGGAAAAAGAGACTCCTAGGTTGCTGAATCTATCAAGCTAATATTAGGAGTTCTTGGTTGTAGATAAATGTCTACGTTTCGACCCATAAATTGTAGGACAATAATCCCTTACTGCGCGGGTCTTCGTCAGGACATGGGGGGAAGGGTAGGGGGTGAGTGGGGCTGATTCCTGTTTAAAAAGACAAAAAGCGGCCCGAAAAAACGTGGTCCATAACAGGGCTGTGGCTTTGTCGGTTGTTATTTGCTGGGGCTTCGTTATCCGTATCTCGCCACAGCGGGATAGTGGAAAATAGGGGTATATAGTTGCCAGCTCCTTTTCCAGAAACGCGGATGTTTCAAAATTGTCCGTAAAGTGAAGGGATCACTCAGCAAATCTCGCCACAGCGGGATAGTGGAAAATAGGGGTAGATTGTTGCCAGCTCCTTTTCCAGAAACGCGGATGTTTCAAAAATTGTCCGTAAAGTGAAAGGATCACTCAGCAAATCAGAAAAGATTAATCTATTCGCGGAGCGTGCGGGCCAGCGTCTCGCCGCGTATGCTGCAACCAGGAAGTGTTGCCCCGGTAACTAGGTAGGTTAACAAGCCTCGGTGAAGAAAGACTCCCGTTGTTGTGGTAACCGGGAAAGCAAAAAACCGCGGTTGCTGTCACATATCCCGGTAACTAGGTAGGTTGCTTTAACCTACCTAGTTACCGGGGCAACACTTCCTGGTTGCAGCATACGCGGCGAGACGCTGGCCCGCACGCTCCGCGAATAGATTAATCTTTTCTGATTTGCTGAGTGATCCTTTCACTTTACGGACAATTTTTGAAACATCCGCGTTTCTGGAAAAGGAGCTGGCAACAATCTACCCCTATTTTCCACTATCCCGCTGTGGCGAGATTTGCTGAGTGATCCCTTCACTTTACGGACAATTTTGAAACATCCGCGTTTCTGGAAAAGGAGCTGGCAACTATATACCCCTATTTTCCACTATCCCGCTGTGGCGAGATACGGATAACGAAGCCCCAGCAAATAACAACCGACAAAGCCACAGCCCTGTTATGGACCACGTTTTTTCGGGCCGCTTTTTGTCTTTTTAAACAGGAATCAGCCCCACTCACCCCCTACCCTTCCCCCCACGTCCTGACGAAGACCCGCGCAGTAAGGGATTACTGTCCTACAATTTATGGGTCGAAACGTAGACATTTATCTACAACCAAGAACTCCTAATATTAGCTTGATAGATTCAGCAACCTAGGAGTCTCTTTTTCCAAAAGTTTTGTTGATATATGCATATTTTATTTGACCTCTTGTGTGGATCAATGGCAATTATGATTTGACTTGTGGACTTATGCATATGGAATCTGAGTAGTGATGTATAACTATCAGAAGTGTGTTTTTTCCTTGCACTTTCCCCTTCTCCTTGTGTGCGCATTTAATTTTGTGTGTATTATTATTGATTCTTCCATCATTGAATGGTTAATGGTGCAGTGAGAATAAAAACACTATGCACCCTCATCTGTTTTGGATCAATTCAACTTAATTGTGTGATTAAGAATAAATGATTGTATGCTTGGTCTGGGACCCCTTTATACCTATACCAGTTATTGATGTGGCCAGGTTGGTGGTCGATAAGCTTTGAACTGGCATAATCCGAAGCCTCCGGTCCTGACATAGAATGCGAATTTGCCTAGCCTTGGTGCTGGTAAGTTCCAATTCTATTAAGGACTCGGAGGCGAGGATTATCCCCCCCAGTGACTTCATGGAAGTGTACCCTCCCCGTATGTAATGTAAGTAAAGCGTTTATGTTCTTTTTCGAATGTGCGCTTATGGCTCTGCGGTGTACTGCTCTTCCTGTTTTACAGCTGACGTTCTATGGATATAGGATGGATCTGATGGTGTGTTCTTTTGCAGGAGCAGATAATTCTAAACAAGATGCGTGAGTGGACGGAGGTTCTGGCTTCGCGCGAAGAAAGAGGAGGAGACAAGTGCAGTGGGGCATGATGGGAGACACCTGTACATGGACACTGTAATAGGACTCATGTTTGACTTTATTCTTTCCCCCAAATGTTCATGGGAAAAGTAGTTGTGTTATATTTTTTCTTGCTGCTGTAGAGAATAAAGCGATGAAAGAATGGCATAATCCTCGCCTCCGAGTCCTTAATAGAATTGGAACTTACCAGCACCAAGGCTAGGCAAATTCGCATTCAGAGTCCCCCACACTACCTCCCTGCGAAGCTTATGATTGCTCGCCCTGGTTACCCTTATAGACAGGTGTGGTATCTTCCACCTTTTGTTCCCCCCGGCGGCTCCGCATGTAATGGAGCTGCTCGCGGTGACATCACATAGAATGTCACCGCGACCAGCGTTCCAAGGCGAGCGCCGGGGACGAATGTGCGAGTTGACTGAGGAGTAAGGCTGTGGCTGAGGTCGTCAGGTTGACACCTATCTCAATAAATTAACCTGAGGTCACTTTCACTGGCGTCTGGATCTTTCATTGACCGATATCACACTGGCGACGAGGGAAAGTTTGACCTGCGACCTCAACACGCTTGGGTAATAATAAAATTTGTAGAAGTGACAACTACAGGAAGAAAAGCGGAACGGAAGCGGATGGTGTTTCAGCACGGCAGAATCGAAGGAAGAAGTATCGTCCGTGGCAGTCTCAAGCACAGTAAACACCATGTATAAGCAGCCGATGATCGGAGGAGGAAGCTTTGTTACAGCAGCAAAACCAGTATAAGGTACGCCTGCTAGCTGCCCCTGGCGCGCTGTGTCTACACCCACTATTAGCGCATATGAGAGAAATAACATGCGGTTGGGGCCAGTGAGGCGAGTGAAGTGATTGGCGTGGCCCTTCCTCTGAGCAGTGAAATGAAGCGGCGGGCACATGGAATGAATACCGGCATCTGACAGGCGGCTGGAGTCAGTAAGGTGTGTCAGGGGATTTGGCTTGCTGGTATCTGCTGTGCAGTTAAGTGAAGCGGCAGCGACATCGAGAAAATACCGGCACTGGTCTGCCAGCTGACTAATCTAGGCGCGCAGTCTTTTCCCTTCAAAACAGTATGACGAGGTGAGCGGAAGCTTAGGGAGTGAACTATCTTGACCCAGGTCCCACTCGTCTGCTGTATAGCGCCAGGAGTAAAGTCATGATGTGCACTGTATGCCCTGATATGTCTGCGGAGTACTAATGTGACGAGGGTTCTGACAGGAAAGGAGATCTCTGGCAGGCAGACCTCGCGCCCACAATAAGCGATCACATCACCTTCAGAAAGAAGCCGTCAGCGTGCAAGAACTCTTTTCTATTCATCAGCAGTTTTGGTTGGATTCAGTGTGGAAGTGGCGGTTGGCATAAGCTGCGCAGCACTTTGCTGGTTCGCACCATTGTGGATAATTAGTTTTGTAACGTCCCCGTTTTGCATGTGACTTTGACATTTTTTTTTATTTGACCTGTTCTTGTTGAACTGTGTACAAACCTGAACTTGTGTTGAACTGGCCTCACAGGCCTGTGGCATTTTTGAACGGAGGAGTATTAGCAGTGTAATAAGCCTTGGTAGAACAAGACAAACGTAAATGTGGCCTCTCACTGGTTAATTATAATCCCCTTTTGGACTGACATGCCCGCCACTGTACCTGAAAGCGCTAATAAGTGAAACAAAAGAGATGTGTGTTGGTTGTTGCCCTGTATTTTACACCTCCAGTGCGGTTAGAACAGCATTGTGCCCCACCCTGTAAGCAATTGACTTGCTAGTTACCTGTGTTTGGCATTCTAGTTTATATAACACTCTGTGACACCACTCTTTGCACTGTCTCCCACCCACCCTGTAGCCTAGCCATACTCTTGTGGTGGGGGTTCTCAGGTACTTAGGCGCTCCATACTCCACACCATGCAGAGCGTAACTCCTCCACCCTTCTTCCTGACTAACCCAGGGGACCCTAGCATCCAATGGAAAAAATGGAAGAAAGTATTCTTGAATTATGCCACTGTATGCGGGCCAAACCTTGGACTGGAGAGGAAGGTAGCATTACTGGCATACTACTTAGGGGCAGAGGGGGAAGAAGTTCTTGATCATCTTCCAGACTTAGGGACGCAGGAAGCGAGGGGCCTCAATGAGCTAGAAGTAAGTCTGAAGAAACTAGATTTACATTACCTTCCCAAGACGAGCACCATAATGGAGAGGTACCATTTTGGGAAGAGGGCACAGAAGGAGGGAGAATCTATTGAAGATTTTGTATCGGAGTTAAGGAAACTAGCTGCGACTTGTAAATTTGGTGGGGCAAGTGAAGAAAGGATCCGGGATCAATTTGTACTAGCTTGTAGAATGGAAAAGGTACGTGAGGAGCTATGGCTTAAGGATGATCCGCCCTTAAGGGAGGTTTTGATTATAGCGAAACAAGTCGAGCACATGTTGCAATGCGTCAAAGAAATAAAGCAAGACACAGGGGGAAAAGGAAAGGACGAAAAGCCCGTTGTGAGCGAAGTGGTGACCGAATGTGAGGCAGTGTCTGTGATAAAAGGGCAGAAAATAACAGGTAGAGAACAGAAGGAGAACAGAGTGAGTGGATCATTCAAGGGCACCTGCTACAGATGTGGCAAGCAAGGGCATCTGGCCAATGACAAAGAGTGTCCCGCCCTGAGGTTCACATGTAACAAACGTTGAAAGAAAGGTCACTTTAAGCAATATTGTAAGAGTGGACAAGGGTTCAACAGACAGAGTAGAGACAGGACGAACATAGTCTGCGATGAAATTGTGGTACAAGTCAACGAAAGTCAAGTAAAATGCCATAATGACACCATGTGTGAAGAAATTGTAGTGCAGGTTGATGAGGGTCAGGTTAACAGCCCTAAAGACACCATAAAAGTGGGAGGCACAGAGTTAGAGGCGCTGTTCGATTCCTGCTCTAGAATAACCATCATTAATGCTAGAGAATTCCCTTGTGTGTCCAAGGGGAAAATAATTCTGAGGAGAATGGATGTGAGACCTGGAGGATATGCTGGGCGCCCCATCTCCATGAAAGGGTACTTCTGGGACAAAATAGAATACAGAGACAGGTCAACTGTGTCCAAGGTATATGTGTCCACAGTCGGGGATAACATTTTGGGGTGGCAAGCGCAGAAGGAGCTGGGGGTCTATCTCAATCCCAATAGCAATCCCCAGATTTTGATACAGGAGATAATGCAACATAAGGAAGACATAGTGTCCGAGTTCGGAGAAGTATTCAGAGAAGAGCTAGGATGTTTAAAGAACTACTGCCACAAAATAAAGTTGAAGGAAACCGCTAAGCCAGTCGTAGCCAAGGTCAGGAAGCTTCCAATTGCCATCCAAGAAGAGGTGAAATATGAACTGGAGAAGTTATGCAAAGCAGGAGTCATCGAACCAGTGGAAGCGACGGAATGGTTGGCACCCATTGTGGCAGCAAAGAAAAAGGATGGGTCGGTTCGGCTCTGCATCGACCTGAGAGCACTTAACAGAGAGGTCGTGGTCGATCGATTTCCCCTTCCGAACATCACCCAGATGATGAGCATGCTAGAGGGGGCAAAAGTGTTTTCCACCCTCGACCTCACCTCTGCGTACTTCCAGATCAAACTCCATGAAGAGTCGCAAGAACTCACAGCATTTGTGACACCCGTGGGCGCGTACAAATTCAAAAGGATGCCTTTTGGATTAGTCTCGGCGGCTGCCGTGTTTCAGAGGCTCATGGAGAACATCTTGAAAGGCATCCCAAGCGTCGTGTGTTATCAGGACGATGTGCTGATATTCGCAAAGGACCATGAAGAGCATGATGTGAGGCTGACACACGTGTTGGAAAGGTTCAGGTCGCAAGGTCTAACGCTTAAAAAAGAGAAGTGCGTTTTTGGCTGCGCAGAATTAGATTTTTTAGGACACAAAGTGACAGCCGAAGGAATACGCCCTAAAGCCGAGCTCCAGAAGACCATTATAAGCCTAAGGCCTCCCACAAGCAAAGATGAAATCAAATCGTTTATGGGAATGCTAGAGTTCTACGGGAAGTTCATACGGAACCTTGCAGGAAGGACACACGCCATCAGGCTGCTATTGAAGAAAGAAACTGAGTTCAACTGGAGTAAGGAGTGTCAGAGGGAGTTTGAAGATGTGAGGAGGGCACTGGCAGAAGCCCCCAGCTTGAAGTCCTACATACCTAACCGGGCGACAGTGGTCACCACCGATGCTAGCGCCAAAGGGCTGGGAGCAGTCCTTACGCAAATGGGCAAAGACGGTGAGGAAACTATTGTGTTCGCCTCTAGATCACTTCAGAAGTCTGAAAACAACTACTCGGTGATCGAAAGAGAGGCTCTGGCAGTCTCCTGGGCACTGGGTAAATTCAGAGACTTCCTGTGGGGCACACAGTTTACTCTGCGCACTGACCACAAGCCACTAGTGGAAGTCTTCAGCAAGAAGGGCCTGGATGCCATCTCCAGCAGGATCAGGCGGTGGGTGGTCAGTCTTCAAGAATACACCTTCTGCGTCGAGTATGTTCCGGGAGCACGTAACTTTGCAGCAGACTGTTTGTCAAGACTTGTAAATGAGGAGGAAACGAAGGAGGCTCATGACAGGACGGATGATGAAGCAGATGAACATCAGATGGAGAATGTCTGCGCTATCCAGAGAGCTTTAGGAGAAGAAACATGGAATAACGCTATGAAGGAGGATGGAATCTTGGAGGAGGTGTGCAAGAGAATAAAGGGCAAGTGGAAGCACGAAGACAAAAGGGAGGAGACTCTGCGTCCGTACTGGGTTGTCAAAGACGAGATGTCCATAGTCGATGAATGCCTGTTCAGGGGTACAAGACTAGTACCACCTGCATCAGTGAGAGAAAGCCTAGTTGAGATAGCCCATGAAGGCCACATGGGTATCACCAAGACGAAGCAAAGGCTGAGAGAGAGCTATTGGTGGCCAAACATAGACCTTGCAATTGAGAGGAAAATTAGGGACTGCATTCCGTGCAGCAACAGTGACAAAATCTTGAAGCAGATGACGCCGCCAATGGTATGCAGGCCGCCACCGTCAGGACCCTGGGAGGAATTAGCACTGGACATTGTGGGTCCATTGACAGGAGAAGTGCGCACGCCGTACATTCTGGTGCTCATGGACATGTATTCCAGGTGGCCGGAGGTGAGACTAGTGAGCGAAGTCACGACGAAGGTTGTCATCGAGTTCATGCAAGAATTATTTGTCAGAGAAGGGCTACCCTGCAGCTTACTTACAGACAATGGGGTGCAATTGTGTTCCAGAGAGATGGAAGACTTCCTGGAACGGAGAGGTATCACTCACAAACGGTGTGCTCTGTATCACCCCGAGACCAACGGCATGATCGAGCGTTTCAATAAAACCCTAAAGGAAAGCATCCTACTAGCGAAAGCCAGTGGAATAAGCTGGAAGGAAGAAATATGGAGACGAGTGGAAGCGTACAGGTTCACCCCACACCAAACGACGGGAGTCACCCCCTTCGAGTTGCTCCGGGCAAGAGTACCCAACACCAAACTGTCCCCAGGATGGATGGGGTGGCACAAAGGATGGTCGGATCACTCAAAGGAAGCGAAAAGCCAAGAAAAACAAAAGGGTGTCATGATAGAAAGGAAGGAAAGGTACGACAGGCTCAATTCAACACGAGAGGCCGAGTTCAAAGTTGGAGATACCATCAAGATCAGGACACCTACTGGTAGAGCAAGTTGGTCAGGTTACAGTAGTCCCACCAAGATCACTAAACTGTTCAAGAATGCTGTGAAGACTCAAGAGGGGAAAATCTGGAACCTGGGAAGAGTAGTGAGGTTTCACCCACCCGGGCATGACTCTGATAGTGAAGGAGAGGGAAAAAGTGATGTGGGAGGGAGCAATCGTGCAAACACTAGGAAGCCGTTGTCGGTCTCCCACCCAGAGGGTAGGTCTAGTAGGAGAGTGACCAGACCCCAAGACATTTGGATCAATATGTTATGATGTAACTTTCTGCATGATATTGTTCTTCTGTTCATTCTTCTGTTTCATTCCGCAGGGGAGGGGGATGTGTGGTATCTTCCACTTTTTGTTCCCCCCGGCGGCTCCGCATGTAATGGAGCTGCTCGCGGTGACATCACATAGAATGTCACCGCGACCAGCGTTCCAAGGCGAGCGCCGGGGACGACTGCGAGTTGACTGAGGAGTAAGGCTGTGGCTGAGGTCGTCAGGTTGACACCTATCTAATAAATTAACCTGAGGTCACTTTCACTGGCGTCTGGATCTTTCATTGACCGATATCACAACAGGGCCACTGAATTATGCGGCAGGGGAGGGCCAAAGTATGCGGAGGGTTGAGTCAATTATGTAGCAAGAAAAAGCACATTATGCGGCATAATTCAGCTAATTTTGTAATAGTATTACTACATTAAAACTTGTGAAGACTGTCTGGGCATCGGATGCACCTCATTAGAACCATTTTAATATACAAATACAGAAATAAGCAACAAAAAGGGGACTAGTTAACTTTTGCAAACGGCCTTCTTCTGCAGGGCAACACATGCCACTGCGTTTTTAGTAACTTTAGAACCGTTTGAGCTAGAAACATAAAAAAAATGTTAATGTGCAGATTATGCATCAGATAATGGATTATATGGCAAATGCGACCGATCCGTAGTTAGGGGAAAAACGCTGCGGCTGCACAGTCACATAATTCCAATGGCACCGTTTAAGTAAAGTGTGTAAAGGGTGTACTTGGTCAAGCAGGACAGCCCCTGGGTCTCCAGAGGTAAACGACCCCAACCACCATCGCTGTGGAACGTTAGCCCTTACTTGCTCTATAACACTTCACCCCACCCTTTCCCGTCCAGTCGTGATCTGACTGACACTTGTGTTCTCTGGGCTTTCTCTCCCCCACTCAGAAAAGCTCAGCCATTTGCCAGGTCACTGAAAAGGGCACCACTCGCCACACAATAGACTTAATCAGCATATTCCTTGAACGCCTTAACGATGCATATAGTGCCTACTTTACGCTAAAGCAGGGCTTTAAGTGGGCCGGGTCTCACCGGTGCTGAGCACCGGCAGTTTTTTTAAAGGGGCCTCGAAACGGGTCTCTATCGGGCTCTGTTTTGTGCCCTGGCACAGGCGGTCCGTTTTTTTCCAGACTGCAGTGACAGCAGGCACATGGATGTACGCTGCTCACGCTGCTCTCTTCTCACTGGTGGAGAAGTTACAGCATGACGGCATGACATCCTGCCAGGTGAGCGTTGTAGGGGAAGGGAAATCCTTTAAGTAAGTCATTTTCTCACTGGATTTCCATTCTGTTTTTGAAACTCAGGAGCAGCAACATTGTCATGTTGTCACCAGGGCTTTAAGTTGAAGCTTTTTCAATATTATATACAAACCATAGTTGCTGCATATTTATCTTATGCAACTAACAACCATTGACAAAGCCAATAGTCCTGGCTTGTTGTAGGTATGATGTTACTTGTATCATATATCTGGATGCAATGACAGAAACAGCAAAATACAACTCGGGCGGCACACTATGCTAAGCACAGATTTTTAGCCTAGGTGTTTTTAAGCAACGCCCTTAATTACATTGGCCACGCCCCTATGAGAGACCCCCAGTATTTTCATCCCACTTAAAGCCTAAAGAATACAACAAACAAATACAAAGCCTTTAGCGAACCCCTTACCACGGACTCAAGCCTCGGGGCGTGTTCCAAAGGTGTATTCCATCTTTATTAGGAAATCCACCTATGGGGGGGGCAGTCATTTCGGCAGACTCCTATGATTTGTAGAGCGACGCCATTTCCGCACCTTGGAGCCTGAAAATAAATAGTTCGCGGAGCTCATTTCAAGGAATAATGAAATGTACTGTAGTGAAGAGGCTGTACTAATTGTATGTCCCACAACGATGAGCTGCTGTATTTTTCTTTTGCCGGCCTATTGTAGTAAAGCATCGCCATCTAGTGGCCAAAGGCGTCAGTGTGACTTATGCCATAAGTGGTTGATGAAAGTGCTGACGTAAAATAATTAATGAGCTAGTAATGACCGACAGGGGCAACGTTTCTTGGTACCTATTAACCAGCTGATGGGAGTTCACATCAAGAGACCCCCGAGATGCCGAATGTAGCCACTCATTAGCGAAGATTTTTTTATATTTTTTTTTATTCCAGCTCACGATGCTGTTCTTTTTACAGTGATTGAGTGGTTGCTAAGGGAACCTGTCCAGGTCTCCTGGCTACGGCACAGATTCCCACATGAATATTCCACGAGGATTCGACGTAAACATCAATGCCGCCAGCTATGGGCACGATTCACTTGACGATTTGCGAGTACTTTAATGCGCCGAGAAAATAATTAAGAAAAAAATGCTTTTCCTGGATGAATGCAGTTGCATCGAGAATGCCTGTGGAAAATATTATCTACATTTCTTGATGCGAAACTGAAAAGTTTCACAACATGAAGTTTGCTGGTTTGAAAATATTTAATGTCTGAAATCCTAGTTGCTCCCGGTTCCAGGGAGTTGCATAAAAGAAGACCCTGATGTAGAAAAAAAACATTCTCTCCGTGGTGACCGTGAATGGTGTTTTATGGCATGAGATTGGAAGTTGACAAACCCCGGGTTTTAGGTGGACTGGGGCATGGCGGGTCTTATACCAGTAAGTAATTAAAAAGTGAGTTTGAAACGGGTCTTCATCTGGCCCCACAAACATGTCCTTAACGTTTATAGGCAAAACCCCATCTGATTGATTTCTGACCAATGACTTTAAACACCATAAGATTATCCATTTCAGCAAAGTAGTCCCTATTTATATCTCAAGTTATACTTCATCTTGTTTCAAGTTTTATTCCATCTTGCATCTCGTAAGATTAATCTACGTGTTGTGTTTATGTAGTTAAAAAAATCATGTAATTCATTAATTTAAAAAAGCGGATTATAGCTCTTGTGCAGTGGATACAGTGAGAAGAGTCGCCACGAGGTGTCCTGGTGAGTTCAGGTTGGTGGTGGTCAGTGCTTGAAATAGTAAAATAGAAGTGCAGGTACTCTGGACCAGAGTACCTGCTTGTTTCTGAGAAGTGCCGCTACTCTCCAATGAAAAGTATTACATTTCTCTTGAGAAGTGCCACTTCTCTCCCTCGCAAAATAAAAAAGTGCCGGTACTCCCTACCGGACAGTATCAGACCATTTAAAGCATTATGGGTGGGGGTTTATGACGGGGCCTTACTGAGAGGTCTGGAGCTGAAGGGAGGGCTGAGTTTCCAACACTGCATGTCAGTGTGGGTCATGAAGGTGGACAAGCTACAAGCACATCCAATGCTCAGTCTCTTTGTAGAGTGCACTAAGTGCTGGTCACATATATGACAACTGTAATTTTGGAAAAGTGCGTGAAGGAGGTGCGCAGCAGTCCTGAAAGAAAGCGTAGTTGTTGTATTGAAGAGATGACTCCAAGTAGGTTGAATTTAGTTTAATATAGAGTAGAGCAGGTACACAGCCTTACAGGTTAAGCAGTCATCTTCAACTGAATAACATTGGAACACATAGGTGAGAACGCAGTGTAAGAACTCAGTATAAAGGAATGTGGAATGAACACAGTTAAAGGAGCAGGACATGTATTACACAACATAACACATCCTCCTTGGAACAAATTAAATAACTTGTAACCGACATCATCCCCCACCATAAAAAAAACAAAAGAAAAAGAATTCAAAAGAAAGATAGAAAAGGAACGAAGGTTCCTATAAGGGAAAAGTTTCAGAAATATAATTAGCCAACCATACAGGAGGCCTTTTTTCACGTCTAGAGTTCCTAAAAACATTTGACACATCTTGAGAGACCAGACTAGAAGAACTAGGAACATCAATAAGCTCATCACACTTATGCAAACCAGAAACATCAGGTACAGGAAAACTGGAGGTATCAGAAATTACATCTTGATTAACAATGTCAGGAGGTAAAGAAGAGTTAGCACACGACAAATCCTCCAAATCAAACAAATCTGACGATTTCTTAAAAGAAACTTGAGGAGAAGAACACTTAGCAACCCTCTTAAGGTTCCACACACGTCCATCAGTGAGGCGAACAGAATTATTTAAAACTTCCACATTCTGCAAAGGTTCATAAAAACTACTTTCCTCCTTAGGCGGTTTACCAGGTTTCTTAACTCTTACCCATTGACCAACAACCAAATCAACATCCTTCACATTATGCTTGGAATCATACCAAATTTTGCTCTTGAGGTGCGAAGCTTGACTTTTTTCCTTCACTTGACTTTCAGACCAATTGACCACATTGGACTTGAACAACCACCCTGGAGTGAATTTCGTACGAGGATTTCTACCACGCATAAGTACAAAAGGAGGATAACCTGTAGCCTCACAAATTGAAGTTCTGTAAGACCAAACCATTTTCAAAACTTGAGTTTCCCAATCCTTATTATTTCCTGACATTTGGATGGTGTTTTTGATAATCCGGTTAAAGCGCTCAACCATACCATTGCTGTTAGGGTTATAAAGAGCCATGGTCTTATGCTTGATTCCCAATCTATTAAAGTACTCTTTGGCTTTATTTGACATAAACTGTACACCATTATCACTTAACAAAATTGAAGGAATGCCTTCCAAAGTGAAAGAGTGGTCTAAAAATTGCAAAACAGAATCAGTATCAGCCTTATGCACAATTTTTACAAAAGGCCACCTTGAGAACAAATCCATTAACACCAAAATGTATTTTTGCTCACAGCCAATGGGACCCATAATATCAATAGCTGTGTGTTCCCAGGGAGAACTAGGTGCAATCATATTACCCATAGAAGGCTTACACAAAACAAGAGATTTATCTGTGGTTTGACAAGATTTACAGTTCCTCACAAACCTATCAATATCTACATCCATACCGGGCCACCAAAAGGAAGTTTTTACGGTGTGTTTAGAACGGACAATGCCAAAATGTCCTTCATGACATAAAGCCATGATGGACAAACGCAAAGTCTTGGGAGGTATGACTCTTTCACCAAACCAAATATTACCATCTCTGACACTTAAATCAAATCTAACCTCCCAAAAGGACTTTAAAGGATGTTTGCTATCCATCCTCTTTGGCCAGGACTCCGCTAGATGAGATTTCACTAAGGTTAATTCCACATCATTGTGATATTCATCATCCCACTTCTCCTTCAAAATACCTGCACCTTCCAAATCTTGAACATAAGCCACCTGAAAGGAATTCCACAAATCATCTCCACATTCCACAAGTTGTTTAGGCATCCTAGAAAGGAAGTCAGCAATGCAATTTTCTTTCCCTGGTATATATTCCATTTTATAACAAAAATCTTGCAACTTGATAGCAAGTCTGGCAACTCTAGCAGAAGTATTAATAGTTCCTTCAGTGGTTAGAACCCTGAGCAATGGCTTGTGATCACAGTGTAAGATAAACTTAGTACCCCACACAAAAGCTCTGAAGTGATTAACCACCCACACACATGCTAAAGTCTCTTTTTCTATGGTAGAATACTTTTCTTCAGTAGGCGAAAGTGACCTGGAAGCATATGCCACAATTTGTTCTTTGCCATTCAACCCAATTTGAGATAAAACAGAACCTAAACCTTTAATGCTAGCATCAGTTGTAATGATGGTTGCACTTCAGGATTAAAACTTTTTAAAGAAGCGATGTTAGTGATGCAACTTTTTATGTCCTCAAAATCTTGTTCACATTCCATAGACCAAACAAACTTAACTTTGTTTTTTAACAGTTGTCTAATATTGTATGTTCTGGCTGCAAAATTTGGAATGTATTTAGAACAAAATTCGGCTAAGCCAATAAAGGATCTAACATCATCCTTTCCTTTGGGAGAAGGAGCACACTTAATCGCATCAATTAAATTAGGTTTTGGTCTGATACCATCACAATCAATGACATGGCCTAAATAAGTGACATGATCGCTGGCAAAAGTACACTTGGTATATTCAACAGTCAATCCTTTTGCATGAAGAATACTTAAAACGTTTTCCAAAGTATTGTCATGTTCTGCCTTTTCTTTACCAAAAATGAGAATATCATCTTGAAAAAACTTTGTGTTTTTTACAGTAGAAAACAATCTATGCATTAATCGCTGGAAAACGGCCGCAGCTGAAGCCAAGCCGAAAGGCATTCTCTTAAATTGAAAACATCCTTGAGGTGTTATAAAAGCAGTATACTGCTTGCTGTCTTTAAACAAAGGAATCTGGTGGTATGCGGCAGATAAATCAATTGTGGTAAACCACTTGGCACCATCAAGTAAGGCTAACATCTCATACATTTTTGGCAGGGGAAATTGATCCACTACAATATTCTCATTTAGATGGCGCAAGTCTACACATAACCTCAATTTTCTGTTTGTACGTTTCACGACAACCAAGGGAGAAACCCAAGCAGATGCCTCAATTGGCTCAATTATGTCAGAGGAGACCAATCTATCGAGTTCAGAAGCAACATCCTTTCCTAAGGCAATTGGCACACTTCTGACCTTATGGATTTTTGGCACAGCGGAATCTTTTAGAATTATTTTGTGCTCAAAATCCTTTAATTTGCCAATTTTCTTTTGAAAGACAGAAGGAATTTTTTTTAAAGTTCTCCACCAGTCTTAGTGCCTTCATCCATCACCAACACCTTTTCTACTAAATTGGGATCAATAATTATATGCAAGTCCCCTTGATCTTTCCATCCTAACACCGATGGGCCTTTTTTAGAAACATACTTGTCATAAGATTTGCGATTCTTAAATTCAAATTTCAGCCAAAGAAAACCAATAATATCAATCTTCCCACCATTATAACCCTCCGGGTCAATATCAGGAGAAGATAATTTTGGACCAACCCTGTCAACAAAAGTGTTAAGCCAAACATCTTCGTTGACAATTGTATAGGGCGAACCAGAATCAGCATATACCTTAACACGCACACCACCAATGTGCATCCAGCATTCAGGTTTGTTGTCAACTAGTAAACATCCATCACGGATGTTGAGAAGAAGTTTCTTCTTTAAGACCACTGCACACTCAGAAGCTTGGTCATCATCACTAGAAGCGTTGTCATCAGAGACAACATCCTCTTGAATACATTTAACTGTCTTTGTTTTTCTTCTGCATGCTTTTGTATAATGACCATACAGTCCGCAAGCACCAGATTTACTCTTTTTAGCAGGACACGTCTTAGCAAAAGCCAGATGTTCAGAACTCCCACACCTATAACACTTGGGAGATTCACTGCTATACCTAGGCTTAGCCCAAGTTTCATTCTTCTGTTTAAAACTGTTATTCTTTTTCGAACTGAAAGTAACTTTAGCTACTATATCTTTGTTAACATTGTCAGATTTCAAAGCACTGGCACACCTGCTGGGCGTTTCTGCTTTACGAACCAAGGCTAAAATGTCATCCAAACAAGCATCGCCATTCATCCAGAGACGTTCTTGAATGGCAGGATTGTTTGCATGCATTACGACTTGGTCACAAACCAAATCTTCTAGTAACCCACCAAAAGCGCAATCATTCCCCATTTTTTTTAATTCCCCAACGTAGTCGTCAACAGATTCACTTTTAGACTGCTTCCTTTGGAAGAATTTGTATCGCGTAATGCCAATACAGACCTTTGGGGAAAAATATTTATCTAAATTAGATAAAGCAACTGTGAAAACATTTCTGTCCCCACCCCCAACAATGGGCTTATTCATTTGGTTATAACATTTAAGACCTTGCGGACCTAAAGAGTGTAAAAGAATACGCTTTTTATGTTCAGCAGACATTTTACCATCAGAGTCTACAGTCTCAATATAATTAAGAAAGTAATCTTTCCACTCCAACCATTTCAAATCTGGTTCAGAACCTTTAGACCAGAAATCTTGAGGGTTACTTAAAGAAAAAGTTTGACTCATGTTGAAATAAAAAAAATAAAAAAAATGAAACAGAACAGTCAATGAAGGTGTTTGTAGCATAAAAAAAATATCAACGCTTCCTGTAAAGATGCTTGAGGTGGAATTGTTCAGTGTATCAGTAAGAGGAAGAAATAAGCTTTTAACACTGTCCAATCTTCACCACCAGGTCCAGGAAAATGCCAGAAATCCTTTTTTTTTTTAAAAATGTTAAAAAGAATATAACTCCAGTATAACGAACGGAGCGTTTGTGAACAGTACCTTCAACCGCTATCCAAAACCGATCTGTGGGTGTCAAAATCGGTATTCAAGAAATGCTTCGTATTGTTTCAATCAATGCGAGTAGGCCTGCCCAATCCAAAATGGCTGCCGCGCATCACATGACGCGCCACGTTCAGAAAGAACGTCTGATGTAGGAAGGAAAGCAGCGAGCCTTCGGGAAACTTGAGAGCGTGGAAAACGTCACAGGAAGAGTGACGTGAAGATCGTCGCGCGTCCAATTTAAGGAAAACAACGGTCAACTTTCAAAGAGCTCGAGCGCTAGTAAGGTGAAAATTGTTAAAAATGCATAATTTCTTTAAGCAAAATGCGTCGCTCACCGGAATCAGCTGCTCGTCCACGAAAATAGTTCCCAATGCGCCGTCTAAGCACTTCCAACGTCGTCTCTGCTCCAATATCAGTCAGAATAATTAAAGAAATAATAAAGCGGTTCGAAGGTATATTGAAGAAAAAATATCCCGATCGTCGCCAGTGTTGTATTGAAGAGATGACTCCAAGTAGGTTGAATTTAGTTTAATATAGAGTAGAGCAGGTACACAGCCTTACAGGTTAAGCAGTCAGCTCCAACTGAATAACATTGGAACACATAGGTGAGAACACAGTGTAAGAACTCAGTATAAAGGAATGTGGAATGAACACAGTTAAAGGAGCAGGACATGTATTACACAACATAACAGTAGTGCTGACAGATGAGTGGGTGGGTTTTGTGTGTGGGGTGGGTGAAGAGGAGAACATGAACCTAATCATGAAGAAGAAGAGTAAGAAATGATTTTTGCTGATAAGGAAAGTGATGACGTTTGTGATGTGCAGATGGAGGGTTTCTGAAGTATATGGGCAGTAAAAGGGAGTAGGTGTCTCAACAGACAGACTCCAGTGGAAATCTTATTCAGGGTGTAGTACACGGGTGAATGAGACACATTAATGACCACTTCTTTTTCCACAGACCTTTGTCATGTTTTTCCTCCAGTGCTAAGCCTTTTTTTGGCTATTTGGGGTAGTTTTGCACTTAGGCCCCTGTAACTTTTTTCCCACAAATCTGCGCCCTTTTCTTCCAACATCATAGGGATTTTAAAGGTACCCAGGTTTTGTGAATTCCCCTGGAAGGGACCCGCAATAAGCCAAAATACAGCTACATTTTGAGAAAAATGGGAAAAAGTGCTGCTAAAAAAAGCTTCTGGTTTTTCCCCTGAAAATGGTATCAACAAAGGGGTTGTTGTGCTGAAATCATCATCTTCCCAGCTTTCAGGGACAAGCAGACTTTTGTCAGAAAACCACATCTTTTTACACAGTTTTGGTATTTTACTGGTACATAGCCTATTTTTGCTACTTTTTGTGCTTTCAACCTCCTTCCAGTTAGTGGTAGAAATGGGTGTGAATTCAATAATGGATCCCGGAAAGCTATACATTTCTGAAAAGTAGATACAATTCTGAATTTAGCATGGGGTCATTTGTGTAGATCCTTAAAGTTTTTTTAATAGAAATTAACAGTTGAAAATAAAAAAAATTGAAGATGAATTGAAAAAAACAGCCATTTGTGCCAACTTTTTCACGTGTAACTTCTAAGTATGACAGATGTTTGAAAGCAATATACTGTTACATCCACTGCACCCTTCTGGTTGTGGGATACATAGGGCTTGTAGGTTCACCAAAAGCCTGAGGAACCCAGAAACAATACCTGAGCAACGGCTTGCAGTGGTTTATCATTATGGACCAGGCATAGAACAATTAATTTAGTAAAATATAAAGAGTGAAACATAGGTATCAAAGACACCTGTGTATTTCAGAAATGAGAAAAAAATAGAGTTTAGAAACAGTAGCTATTTGCACATCTACGAAATTGTGGTTATCCATACTAGCCTGTGAATTGTAGAACATTTTTCAAAGTGACTTATTTTTTTTTTTTTTTGTTCAAATCTGTTTTTATTGTGAACACAGCGATAAGCCTACAACCCCTTTCCGGAGCCGGCCGCGCATAGAAGAGCCAGTAGGTGGAACTAGACAGGGGAGATGGAGTTATTAACACAGCGCCCTGCCTACAACCCCCGGAGGGGGGGGCCGGCCGCGTGGCTTAGGGGAGAGCATAGCAAGAGGTGGTCATAAGCTGGCAATGCGTCGTTGTGTGGGGTAGGCACGTATGTGAGGAACAGCAATGGTGTCACATTTTCAACAGGCCCAACAGGGACCTAACCGCCCCAAAGAGGGGTGGAAGCCAGAGTGGCAAGTAGGAAGGAAGTAAAGTCAGGAAAGGAGCTAGCAGTGACAAGATGAAGAGGAGGTAGAGGGGCGCACCCGTGGCCACAAACAAGGAGTGCAAAGCACAAAGCGGCGCTGGGGTTAGCGGTCAAAAGTCTAGTCTGCTGGGGTCAGCAGGGATGAGGGCGTCCTCAAACAATTGCAGAGCGCGGAGCCTGGGAGGCATGTGGCGGGCATAGCTAACCGAGCACAAGAGGCGCACTAGGGGTTCCCACACCGCCTTGAAGCGCACCCCCCTGAATTGTACCCGTGCTGTGAGTAGTTCCATAGTCAGGACCTGCCAGAGGCGCACGAACCAGGATGCTATCGGCGGCGCCTCTGCACGCTTCCAGTACAGGGCAATGAGCTGTTTGGCAGCGCCTAACATGTGAAGGGTGAGAATCCAGTCGCTGCGCGTGAGGGCCCTAAGTGTGGGGGGTCGGATGCCCAGTAGGAGTGTGCAAATCTCTTCAGGGAGGGGGAAACCCAACACCTTCTTGATGTGACTGAGGACCTCCTTCCAAAAGACAGCTAGGGCAGGGCAGGACCACCAGATGTGTACGAAGTCGCCAGTCGCAGTGCCACACCTCCAGCACAACGGCGAGGAAGCGGGGAACATTTTGCTGAGTCACAGGGGGGTGTAGTACCATTGCGTCAGCATTTTGTATGCGTTTTCCCTTTGCGGGATGCTGCGGTAGGTTTTGGGGATGTCGTTCCAAAGCCGAGTCCATTGAGAGGGCGAGATGTCAGCGCCTGTCGCCGATTGCCACTGTTTCTGATAGGGGTGTATAGGTGGGGCGGTGGGGTGTTGCAAGATGTGGTAGATCTGGGAGATGAGCCGTTTCAGCCCCCCGAGGGACCGTGCCAATTTCTCAAAGGGGGTATATGTCCTAGTAGCCGCTTGGTACATGTCCTCACCCGAGGTCCAGTGGCGTAGCTGTATGTATTGTAAGTGGGCGGTGGGGGGGAGCCTAAATTCCTCCTTGCAGTCTAGCCATGTTTTAGGCGATCCGCCAAGAAAAAGGTCTCCCGCAACTCTGCAGTCGCCTTGCGTCCAGCTCTCAAAAGCTCGGGTCCGAGCGGCTGGAGGGAAGTGTGGGTTACCCGCAATGGGAGTATGCGGAGAGGGAAACGTAGTGAGACCCTTGGCCACTGCCACCCTGTCCCACACCTCAAGAACCGTCCTCGTGGGGACCGCAAGATATGCACTTCTGGAGCGCGCCACTCGCGGTAACCAAGGCAGGTCCCATATGGTGCGCCCCGTGACCGATCGGTCCATGTGGAACCAGTGCTTGTCGCTTTCGCGTGCACCCCATTCGATCACGTACCGGAGGTGTGACGCCCAATAGTAGTGGAGGAGATTCGGGCAGGCAAGACCGCCCCTGTCTCTCGGTTCCATCAGGACTTTCTGCGAGAACCGGGGTTTTTTGCCCCCCCATACGAAGGCCGTGAGGTCGCGTTGAAGGTTTCTAATGCAGTGGATCGGGATCGGGGTGGGGAGGCACTGGAAAACATACAGAATGCGGGGAAGGACGGACATCTTGACAGCGTTGAGCCGCCCTAGCCAGGAGACCATCAAGGGTTTCCATTTCCGCAGGTCAGCCAGGACTTCCTTGCGGCAAGAGGCCCAATTCCTCGAGGACCACGAGTCAAGATGGGGCGCGAGATCCAGGCCCAGGTATTGAATATGGCTGTCCGCCCAGCGATAGGGCGTGACCCCCTGCAGGAAAGAGATCTCCTCGTCGGGGACGGTAAGGTTAAGCGCCCAAGACTTGGCATGATTGATTTTAAGGCCGGACGCTTGTTCAAACAGGGAAAGGGCTTCGTGCACCGCTGGGAAGGAGACCCGAGGGTTCGTAAGAGTAAGAATCAGGTCGTCGGCGAAGAGCGCTACCTTATTCGTGCGCCCTCCGTGGGGGACACCATGAATATCGGGGGTACGCCTAATCAGCTCCGCCAGCGGCTCAACCGCAAGGGCGAACAAGAGCGGCGACAGTGGGCATCCCTGCCTCGTACCCCTGTGGACCGAAAGCGGCGATGTCAATTGGCCATTGACCCGAATTCGGGCATGCGGTCCTAGGTAGGGGGCCATGCACCTGGAGATCATGATAGGGCCAAGACCCAGTTTCTTGAGGACCGCCCGCAGGAAGGTCCAATCGATCCGGTCGAAGGCTTTTTCTGCGTCCAGCGAGAGGAGACAGGCCGGTATTTTCCAGTGGTGCACCTTTCCCACCAAGTGCGCCAGCCTGCGGACATTGTCAGCTCCCTGGCGGTCTCGGATAAATCCCACCTGGTCCGGATTCACCAGGCCCGGCATGTGTGGGTCAAGTCGTTTGGCCAAAACCTTGGTATAAATCTTAAGATCAGTGTTAAGGAGGGCGATGGGGCGGTAGGAGGCGCACAGGTCCGGGTCTTTCCCAGGTTTGGGGATCAGGGCTATTTCCGCCAGACCCATGTCAGGGGAGGGGCCGACGGTGTCAGAAAAGGAGCTGTATAGTCGCAGCAGATGCGGGCGGAGCTGGGTCAAGAACAGACGATAGAAGGCCAACGGTAGGCCGTCTGGCCCCGGGGTTTTCCCCACGGGGAGATCCTTAATAGCCTCCGTTATTTCCTCCTCCTGTAAGGGGCTCTCCAGCGAGGCCGCACACGCCGGGGACAGGGTAGACCCCCCGTAGTCTGCGAGGACGGCCTCCCGGGCCTCCGGGGAGGTGGGCTCCTCGGCATATAGGGAGGAATAGTAAGCAACAAAGGCGGCCTGCTTGGCCCTCTCGGAGGTGGCGCAAGTGCCGTCCTGCTGCCTGACGTTGGCGATGTGGGCCCTAGCGGCACGTGCCCGCAGCCTGCCGGCCAGTAGTCGGCCAACCTTGTCCCCACCCTCGTAGTACCGTTGCTTGAGTGCTAGCAGGGAGTGTTCCGCCTTATTGGTGCGCAGGGTGCGGAGTTGCCCCCGTAGGCTAGCTAGAGCTCTCTTCGACGCCCGCGAGGGGGAAGTCCGGTCCCGGGCCTCCGCAAGCTTGATTTCGCTAGCCAGGTCGGCTTCCATCTTGGACTCCTCCCTCCTCCGTGCCGCCGCCAGGGAGGTGATGTGACCCCGAATGGTGGCCTTGAAGGCGTCCCAGACCGTGTGAAACGGCAGTTCAGGGGTGTCGTTAACGGCGAAATACGAGTCTATGGCGTCACGGATGCTGGCGACATCGTCCGGGTCCCGAAGGATCCTCGGGGGGAGCGTCCATCGGCGTTCACGAATGGCTTGGGACAAGGGGTCCTGCAGCAGGAGCTCCACGTGAGCGTGGTCTGACAGGGAGATGTCGGAGATAGCAGCAGCCAGGGAGTCTCGGGCCACCTCAAGGGAGGCGAAAAGATAGTCGATTCGGGAGTATGTCCTATGAGAGTGTGAGTAGAAGGAGTAGTCCCGGGTCCCCGGATTGTGGTAGCGCCACACATCCACAAGTCCCAGGTCCCTTAGCTGTGTTTTAAGAGTGGAAGACATTGCTCCTGCTCCATTAAAGGGGGCTCCCGCCCGATCTAGCTCGGGGTCCCAAACGAGATTGAAATCGCCGCCCAGGATCACATTACTATCGCCCGATGGGAACTGCTCCCGCAGGAGTGTCTGGAGGTATTTGTCCTGCGACTGGTTGGGAGCATAGACACACCCAAGCGTGAACTGCGCTCGGCCCAGCTGCACCGTGGCTCGGAGGAAGCGCCCGTCAGCACTTTTGAAAGGTTTCACGGGTCCCCGCCTAATGCCAGCCCTGCATAGGATTGCCACCCCCGCTGTCTTGGTGTCAGAGGATGCCCAGAACTGTGTAGGGTATCTAGGGTGGGCCATGCGTTTGGTGTCTCCCCTGAGAAGGTGCGTCTCCTGAAGGAGGATAATGTCAGGGGCGTGGTGTAGGAGGTAGCGCCATACCTGCTGCCGCTTGTTGGGGGAGTTGAGCCCTTTGACGTTGAGAGATAGGACTTTCAAGGGTGTAGGGATGTTCGCTGTCATTGCATTAAGGGGGAGTGAAGTCGCTCATAACCCAGTTTAGCAGACCCTCCCGTAGACAATACAGCGGCAGCCGCTTCTCGCCTCCAGCGCGGCAGCCCCCGCAGAACCCACCCCTCCACCCCACCGCAGGCGCGAGAGGGATAGTATAAAAGTGAAGTAGGAAGAGAAAGGTGAGAAAAAAGAAGAAATGCACAAAAAAGAGATCGAACCAAAACAGGCCAACAGGGCCAGCATACAATGTCCCAGGTACCGAACATCCTCTACCCGAGGGTTTGGATGAATCCAGGAATGTCACTTCCTACAGGACAAGGGGAGGAAGTGGAGATCTGGGCAAGTAGAGTGGAATCAAATCGTCTCAGAGCCCGTCCACCCCGCTGCCCAGAGGTAGTCCGGGGGTGTGGCAGGCTACGGGGCCACTCGGTCCGTTTAGGCGCCAGTGGGGCGCAAGGGCTCTGCGGTGAAGTCCATGACCTGAGGGAGGCAAAGGGCGTCGTCTTTTCCACGAACATGGGGGATAGGCCATCATGGAGCAGGGAGACACGCTGAAGTGTCTAGAAGGCGAGTGTGTATACGGGGTAGCTGGAGTCACAGTGGCAACGGTCAGTGGGCATCCGGAGTTGAGGGGCGATCCCCACCCTCAGATCCTGAAGCAGGGGGCTGGGAGGCTCGCTCCTCGCGGTCGCCCTCGAGGGAGCGGATGTGGGCAATGATGTCCTGCTTAGTTTGCGAGGTAGAGAGTGCGTCCACCGGGGGGGACCGCCGTCGTCTGCGCACAGTGGACCATTCAGAGCGTGGAGGAGCCTTCTCCGGGGGGGGAGGACGCGTCGGGCTATGGTCTGGTGACTCCGGCATGTCCAGCAGTTGTGCCGCCTCTCGGTAGGATCTAAGTGACCTGCGCTTGCCTTCCCATCTGAAGATGAGTGCAAAGGGATGCCCCCACTGGTAAGAGATGTTGAGGGTCCGGAGCTTCTCTGTGATCGGGCGGAAGACTCGCCGTCTGTGGAGTGTGGTGGGGGCCAGGTCCTGGAAGATCTGAATCTTGTGGCCCTCGTATCGCAGGTCCGGGTTATCCCTAGCCGCCTTCAAGATGGCCTCCTTCTCGGTGAAGTAGTGGAGCCTGGTGACTATGTCGGGCAGGAGACCCGCCTTTCCCCCCGCTCCGAAGACACGGTGCGCGCGGTCCAGGCGCGGTGGGGGGGCGTCCTCTTCGCCCCACACCGCTTGCAAGAGTAGGGCCACATAGGCCATGGTGTTAGTCCCCTCTTCCCCGAGTGGCACACCCCGTATGCGGAGGTTGTTGCGGCGTCCCCTGTTTTCCAAATCTTCCTGCTTGATCTGGAGCTGGATATGTTGTTCCTCGAGGGTCGCCACTCTCCGCCAGATCTGTTCTAGGTCCTCCGTGCGGGAGTCGACCGTTCTTTCCAGACCGTCGACACGATCGCCAAGGTCGGTGACTTCCTTGCGCATTTCTTTGACGCAGGTGTGGACCTCCGTCCTGAGGGACCCAATTTCAGTCTTCAGATCGGCCATAAAGGAGGTCATGAAGGCCTGCGTCACCGGCGGGGAGTCGGGTGGCGGTGGGGGCTTCCCCCCTGACGATGCCGAGGGTCCGCCGGAGGGTGATGGCGAGCCCGCCTTACCCCACATAGAGGCTACTGACGCCCCTCTGGTCGTCGTGGGCGTGGGGTCTGGTTTATTCCCTTTGCCGCGGGTCATGGTCCACGTGGGCCGCACTCAAATTGGGGAGGCCCAGGCCGTGGAGGGGCCGCTGGAGCTAGGGTGGGCAGCGCACCCGAGAAGATGAGGCAGCGCGGAGGCAGGGGAGGCGGCAGAGAGGCGAGGACTGTAGAAGGGCCACAGCAGGCCGGGCCAGTGTCCGCAGGCGGGCGGCCTCTCGCAGTCTCGTGGTGTGATTCAGTACCCCGGCGCCGCCCAGGCCAGGGCCTCCTCTCAGCGTCGTGTCCAGCCGGTCTCACCGCAGCCGGCAAGGAGTGTCCAGGAGGGTCTCTGCCTCTCAGCGGCGGGGAGTTCAGTGTCAAGGGGCAACAGGCAGCAGGGATCCCTGGGGCCCCCGCGCGAATACAGCAGGGTCACCCAGTCCGGGGTCCACCAGGCGCGGTAGGGTCGGGTCTCGGTGGTAAGGTGGCCAGGGGTCGGTTGCTGCAAGGCTGGGGCCCACCAAGGCTCAGGGATCGCCAATGCACCGTGGTCAGCAGCGCGCCAGTCCGCAGTCTATGTGTCCAGGGCGGCTGGGGGCGCTCAGGCTGGGATCGTCGGCGCGTGAGGGTCGACCCGCCGTCAGAGATGGGGAGTGGCGGGGAGAGCAAGCGTCGGGCCCCCTCGGGAAATGGCAGGCAGGGGGGGCAGCGCGTGCAGCTCACCGTCTGGGCCCAGGACGGGCGATGGAGTCCCGACCAGGACTCGGGGGCCGCCGGCAGTTCCACAGGTCCGGGCCTGGTTTTCCCGCCGAGACCGGGGGCTCAGGTAGGAGCGGCGTCCGGGCCGCCGCTGCGCCTCTCGCTGGTGGCAGCCCGGCAGTCCGGCTCCAGCAGCTCCGGCGTGGCTCCGCCGGCGATAGACTGGGTCCGCTGCTCCCGCACGGCCACAGGTGAGGCCAGGAGTGTTCCGGTGTCCCCTCTGGGCCGCAGTGTCGGTCCCCTCCCCAGGGGCTCGTCCCGACACCACAGCAGCAGCCTCAGGGCAAGATGGCGGTCTGCGACCGTTGGTAGAAGTCCCGCCGGCTGGCGGTGTGGCTGCAGGGGCTTCCGCGGCCGCGTCCCTCCGTCAACAAGGGGCACCAGCAGGGACCTTGATGTGTGGGGGTCCCCCGGAGTGATCACCCCCCGAGAACTACGCTAAAGCAGGCGAATTCAAGCAGCGGGGCGACGGAGCTCAAGTGAGACACGTCTGCTCACATCGCCGCCGTAGCCACGCCCCCCAAAGTGACTTATTTTTTACACATTGTCTTACATTAGGAAGGCAGAATTGCATAGAAAGTCAATAGGTAATAACAGTTGCTCTACAATTCTGAGTTTCCCTAAGTCTCTCTATAAAAATGGTACCTCACTTGTGTGGGTAGGACAAGTGCCCGCGACAGGAAACGGCCCAAAACGCAACGTGGACACACCACATTTTTACAGTGAAAACCAACCCTTTTTTGCGCAGTGCCTGGCTGAGGATTTTGAACCCTAGCTCAGCCGGCACCTAGGGAAACCTAGCAAACCTATACTTTTTTGAAAACTAGACACCCAAAAGAATCGAGGATGGGGGGAGCTGAGTGGCTCTCACCGGGTTTTGTTACCCAGAATCCCTTGCAAACTTCGAACTTTGTTAAAAAAACACATTTTCCTCACATTATTGTGATGGAAAGCTCTAGAATCTGCATGGATCCACAAAATTCCACCCACCCAGTATTCCCCAAAGTGTTCCTATAAAAACGATACCTCACTTGTGGGGGTAGGCCTAGTGCTCGCGACAGGAAACGGCCCAAAACGCAACGTGGAGACACCACATTTTTACAATGAAAATAGACCCTTTGTTGCCAAAGTGCCTAGTTGTAGATTTTGAACCCTAGCTCTGCCGGCACCTTGGGAAACCTAGCAAATCTATACATTTTTGAAAACTAGACACCCAGGGGAATCCAGGAGGGGGTGACTTGTGTGGCTCTCACCAGGTTCTGTTACCCAGAATCCCCTGCAAACCTCAAACTTTGTAAAAGAAAACACATTTTCCTCAAATTTCTGTGATGGAAAGTTCTGGAATCTTCGTGGATCCACAAAATTCCACGCTCCCCGTATTCCCCCCTGGTTTTCTGATAAAAATGGTACCTCACCATCGTTGGTGGATCAAGTACCCACGTCAGGCAAGGGCTGGGGGAACGCTGGGTGGTGGAAAATTTGTATAAGCCCTGTCATCCCACAACTTGAAATTATTTTTTCAGCTAAATTTGAGGTTTGCAGGGGATTCTGGGTAGGAAAACATTGGAGGCCCACGCAAGACATACCTCCCTGGACTCCCCAGAGTGTCTAGTTTTCAGAAATGTGTGGGTTTGGTAGGTTTTCCTAGATGGCCGCCGAGCCCGGGGCCAATAACCCAGGTCACACCCCTTGCAAAACCAGGTCGTTTTGTGATAAGTAATTTTGATGTCTCCTCAATATGTTTTGGGCCCTTACCTGTCGCAGCTACTTGGGCCACCCACTCGAGTGAGGTATCATTTTATCGGGAGACCTGGTCGAATGCTGGATGGTAGGAAATTTGTGTCAGCCCGGTGATCCCACCACTTTCCCAACACAGAAATGTGAGAAAAACTGAGCGTTTTTCAGCTAAATTTAAGGTGTGCAGTGGATTCTGGGTAGGAAAACCTTGGTGCGTCCACGCAAGCCATACCTCCCTGGACTCCCCAGGGTGTCTAGTTTTCAGAAACGTGTGGGTTTGGGTAGGTTTCCCTAGATGGCCGCTGAGCCTGGGGCCAAAAACTCAGGTGACCCCCCTTACAAAACCAGGTTGTTTGTGATAGGTAATTTTGATGTCTTCACAATACGTTTTGAGCCCTTGCCTGTCCCGGGCACTTGGCCCCCCAATGCGAGTGAGGTACCAATTTTATCGGGAGACCTGGGGAAATGCTGGGTGGTAGAAAATGTGTGTCAGCCCAGTGATATAACAACTTTAAGTCAAAAGTAAAGGATTCAACAGGTAGTCAGATTTCCATCAATTACCAAGATAGGGCAGTGTCATCATTCGGATATCCTTATACCGACTCCCTTGTTGAGCACACTCAAGAATGATGTATGAAAAAAGAAAACCATATAGTCACTAGATGCAAATAACAAAAGTGTATGGTTCATTGATGGAAAATATATGTGCAGTGCAAAGTGAGTGAAGATTAAAAGGAATATGTAAGAGAAAACTATTTTTTTTTCTAATATCTCTTGCAATCCCATTAATAACATGTGAAAGTGGCTTTTATTTGCATCTAGTGACTATATGGTTTTCTGTTTTCATACCTGTTTCTTGAGTGGGATCAACAAGGGAGTCTGTATAAGGATATCCAAATGATGACACTGGTCTATCTTGGCAATTGATGGAAATCCAACTACCTGTTGAATTCTTTACATTTGACTTAATGTGCAAATATTGCTGTCCCTTCCCGTTCTCACTCTTCTTTTTAACCACCAGATTTTTTATGATCAGATATAAGTGAATTGGGGATTGAATCTGTTTGGTCGGTAAACTGTCCCTTAGACCCTCCTCCTGTTGCGAGGTTTTTGCCTAGATCCCACAACTTTCCCACACAGAAATTTGAGAAATGTTTGCTTTTTTCAGCTAAATTTGAGGTTTGCAGGGGGTTCTGTGTAGGAAAACCTTGGTGGGTCCACATAAGCCATACCTCCACGGGCTCCCCAGTTTGTATAGTTTTCAGATATGTGTGGGTTTGGTAGGTTTCCCTAGATGGCCACCGAGCCCGGGGTAAAAAAAAGGTCGTTTTTTGATAGGTAATTTTAGAGTCTCCTCAATACGTTTTGGGCCCTTGCCTGTCGCGGGTACTTGGCCCACCCACACAAGTGAGATACCATTTTTTTCGGTAGACCAGGAGAAATGCTGGGTGGTAGGAAATTTGTGTCAGCACAGTGATACCACAACTTTCCCACACAGAAATTTGAGAGGAATGTGATTTTTCTTTAGCTAAATTTGAGGTTTGTAGGGTATTCTGGGGAGGAAAACGTTGGTGGGTCCATGCTCGCCATATCTCCCTGGACTCCTTCGGGTGTCTTGTTTTCAGAAATGTGTGGGTTTGGTAGGTTTCCTTAGATGGCTGCTGAGCCCGAGACGAAAAATGCAGGTGACCCCCTTGAAAACCCAGGTATTTTTGTGATAGATAGGTGGGCACCTGTGTTTTTGGTCCTGGGTTGACCAGAGGGGTGAGAGGAACAAGCCCCCCTTCGGCCTCCCGCTCAAACTTATATCACAAAAAGGAAGAGGGATGAAGATAAATCAGAAAAGGTTTCTAAGAGTAAGTAAAGGAAAAAGCACCTTATTTTTAAAACTGCCCTCACACACTGCAAGCTGTGTCATGCTTCATCATAGGGCTGATAATACATCTCCGTGTTCACCCAACACTGGAGGTGGAGCAATAGGGAGGGGAAGACAATACAACATACAGTGAGCGGTTTGTGAAAACTCAAAAGGTGAGAAAGTGGTGCAGAATTAGTAGTGATAAAAGCTGGTACCCGGGGATCCTTACTACAATTTTTATATTAGGTTCCCTGTCCAGAATTTAAAATAAAATCGTGGATGCTAGGTAGAGGATCTTATTTATGGAATTTCACCTGCTCCACACTGCATAAGTGTCGAAATGTTTCAGCCGGCTTTTGACAGTGCCCCGGCTTTCTTCAGGACTCTCACTTATGTGAACCTGAGTGACAACCCTTATCCTTCCACCAGTTCAGAAGTGAAAAAAGGAAATATCACTTTATACAAAGAGCCCTTTGCTCTGTGAAGGGGAACCGAGTTTATTATAATCAAATACTCGAAATGGCGGGGTAGGGGAACAGCTTCCTATTAGCACTCTTGCTTGCAAGGTAAGCTGTCCACAGACCCGATGGGCTCTCCTTACTGCCGCGTAGTACACCGAGCCCGGGTAAAAAAAAAAGGTAGTTTTTTTATAGGTAATTTTGGAGTCTCCTCAATACGTTTTGGGCCCTTGCCTGTCGCGAGTACTTGGTCCACCCACACAAGTGAGATACCAATTTTTTCGAGAGACCAGGAGAAATGCTGGGTGGTAGCGGGAAATGTGTGTCAGCACAGTGATCCCACAACTTTCCCACACAAAAATTTGAGAGGAATGTGATTTTCTTTTAGCTAAATGTGAGGTTTGTAGGGGATTCTGGGGAGGAAAACGTTGGTGGGTCCATGATAGCCATATCTCCCTGGACTCCCCCAGGTGTCTTGTTTTCAGAAATGTGTGGGTTTGGTAGGTTTCCTTAGATGGCTGCTGAGCCCGAGACAAAAACGCAGGTGACCCCCTTGAAAACCCAGGTATTTTTGTGATAGATAGGTGGGCACCTGTGTTTTTGGTCCTGGGTTGACCAGAGGGGTGAGAGGAACAAGCCCCCCTTCGGCCTCCCGCTCAAACTTATATCACAAAAAGGAAGAGGGATGAAGATAAATCAGAAAAGGTTTCTAAGAGTAAGTAAAGGAAAAAGCACCTTATTTTTAAAACTGCCCTCACACACTGCAAGCTGTGTCATGCTTCATCATAGGGCTGATAATACATCTCCGTGTTCACCCAACACTGGAGGTGGAGCAATAGGGAGGGGAAGACAATACAACATACAGTGAGCGGTTTGTGAAAACTCAAAAGGTGAGAAAGTGGTGCAGAATTAGTAGTGATAAAAGCTGGTACCCGGGGATCCTTACTACAATTTTTATATTAGGTTCCCTGTCCAGAATTTAAAATAAAATCGTGGATGCTAGGTAGAGGATCTTATTTATGGAATTTCACCTGCTCCACACTGCATAAGTGTCGAAATGTTTCAGCCGGCTTTTGACAGTGCCCCGGCTTTCTTCAGGACTCTCACTTATGTGAACCTGAGTGACAACCCTTATCCTTCCACCAGTTCAGAAGTGAAAAAAGGAAATATCACTTTATACAAAGAGCCCTTTGCTCTGTGAAGGGGAACCGAGTTTATTATAATCAAATACTCGAAATGGCGGGGTAGGGGAACAGCTTCCTATTAGCACGCTTGCTTGCAAGTTAAGCTGTCCACAGACCCGATGGGCTCTCCTTACTGCCGCGTAGTACACCGAGCCCGGGTAAAAAAAAAAGGTCGTTTTTTTATAGGTAATTTTGGAGTCTCCTCAATACGTTTTGGGCCCTTGCCTGTCGCGAGTACTTGGTCCACCCACACAAGTGAGATACCAATTTTTTCGAGAGACCAGGAGAAATGCTGGGTGGTAGGAAATGTGTGTCAGCACAGTGATCCCACAACTTTCCCACACAAAAATTTGAGAGGAATGTGATTTTCTTTTAGCTAAATGTGAGGTTTGTAGGGGATTCTGGGGAGGAAAACGTTGGTGGGTCCATGATAGCTATATCTCCCTGGACTCCCCCAGGTGTCTTGTTTTCAGAAATGTGTGGGTTTGGTAGGTTTCCTTAGATGGCTGCTGAGCCCGAGACAAAAACGCAGGTGACCCCCTTGAAAACCCAGGTATTTTTGTGATAGATAGGTGGGCACCTGTGTTTTTGGTCCTGGGTTTGCAGACATATAGGGGAACCTAAAAACCCCAGACATTTCTGAAAATGTGGCACCCGTGGGAGTCCAGGGAGGTGTGGCTTGCATTAACCACTTCTGTGCTGATGGCGAGCCTGGGCTCGTCATGAGCCGTGGAATGCTAACACGCGGGGATAATTCCCTTGCTGTGCTGAGCGTTCCATTGCGCGGGCGGGCTCATGAGGAGCCCAGGCTCGTCACCAGCACACGAGCACCGCGCTGCATGACGAGCCTCGTGCGGCACCGTTCGCGGCCCCCTCCCCCCCGTGCCGCGGGGTTATTAGCCCCGCGGCGAAGGGGTTAATCCCCCAAAATTTTCCTTCCAAAAATTTGCTGCAAACCTCAAATCTAGCTAAAAAGTCACATTTGCCACTAATATCTGTGTGGGAAAGTTGTGGGATCACTGCACAGCACAAATGTCCTACAACCCAGCATTTCCTTCAGTCTCCTGATAAAAATTATACCTTACTTGTGTGGATGGGCCAAGTGCCTATGACAGTAAGGGCCCAAAACAGGTTAGAAATTGAGGGGGGCCCAAAGCGGGTCTAAAAGGGCAGTTGGTTTATACGTTTTTCGGCTGACGCTACTTTAAGCATCCACACAAGTGAGGTATTATTTTTCTCGGGAGACCAAGGGGAATGCTGGGTAGAAGGAGAGCCAACCTGATTGCCCTCAGTTCCAGTAGGTAGATTGATGTAAGAATTCTGCTCTTCTGAAGACCAGAAGCCTGAATATGCGCTCCCTACCCTAGATTGGGAGCGTCCATTACAGCCGTAAACACTGCTGTGAGGTAGCAGAGAGGTCTTCTTTGCTAGAGGTTCTCCTCCCTTTCCCACCAGCTCAACTCTGCTACACTGACACCGTAGAACACAATGGATTTGTACTGATCCCCTTGATGGTGAATCCACTGCCGGCGAAGGCACCATGGAAAAGCCTCTTATGCCAATGTGCACGAGTGAACAGGAGGATGCAGAATGCCAACAGGCCAAGCAAACTAAGGACCTTCCGTACTGAGACTTACGCTCTCATCCAAAACATCAGAATCATATCGCAAAAATCTCATATCCTTTGGGAAGGAGGGTAAATTCTTAGCAAGATGACTTTCAGTACCACCCGTAGGAACAAGAGTCACTGAGAGAGCTCCAGGGGAGATTATAGGCAACTGACTGAAAAACTCGTTGAACAACAGGGAAGCTGCCAACTGCAAATGATGAAGCACCAGTTCAGTCGCCTTTACCTTGATCAGCCAGTCGTCCAAGTACAGGAATACTGTGAGCTTCGACTGTCTGAGATGGGCCACCACCCCTGCAAAAACCTTTGTAAGACTTGAGATGCTGCTGCTGTCATTCCAAAAGGAAGTACGTAAATTGGTAATGAGCATTACCCATTACAGACTCAAAGTATTTCGTGTGATATTGCAGGATCGGAATGCGAAAGTGCACATCCAACAAGTCAAAAGCCTCCAGTCAGTCTTCCAGCTCCAGCACCAATAAAACCTGAGCCTGCGACAGCCTCCTGAACTTGTCCTTTCTGAGGAAACAATTCCGGATCCTGAGATTGAGGGTCGCCGCAGATTGCCATTCTTCTTAGGAACAAAGAGTAGCATCCCAATCCAATTCTGGCTCTCACACTAGATTTGCTGCCCCTTTCTGCAGTAAGATCTCTACCGCCTGCTGCAGGATGCGCCTGTGTTATACTGGAACCTGAAAGAGATGGGGAGGACAGTTGGGTGAATCTTGCCGGAAGAAGAAGAGTTACCGCTTTTCTACAATTTGTAGGAGCCTGTGGTCCGAAGTGATGGCCTTCCAGGCCTATAGAAAAAGGCCCACACTTCCACCGACTGCCATGTCATGCTCCTTCCTGAGAAATACTGCTGCTTCCCTCTGATGCTGAGGGAGAAGGGGAGGGAGGATGCTGTCTGGCACAACCCTTGCCTTTCCCTCGGTATTGCAGCACAAAAAGCAACGTTCCTTTGTTGTTGCTGACCTGGATTGGAGGCTTGCAACTTTTTATGGAAACACCGGGAGAAGGAGCTTGGCCTCATGAAGGGATGAAAAGTCCCAGAGGCAGACATTAATCCCAAAGAACGCGCTGTTGCTGTACCTTCTTTGAAGCACTGTAGAGCTGCATCTGCAACAGTCTTTCACCTTCAAGGGGCATATCTAGAAGCATGTTTTGCTGACTGCAGCTCCACATGGCACAGATGTGCCCATTGATCTGGCCACGATGTCTGCTGTCTAGGCCAGGCCCCTCTATGTATCTGTAGGCATCCCGCCCATCACTCTCCACTTCTGGAAAGTGATCCTTCAGATGGTCTTTGGGATCACCGCTGCTGCTGTGTTATAGCAAGCATGGGTATAACTAATAGGCAGTTTTAAATGAGTGTAGGGCTAAGCTGTCAGCCGAAAAATCCTTTTTACCTAAGGTTTCCAGGCATTTGAATTCCCTGTCAGGAGGACAGGTTGGAAAAGCTCCAGGATTGTATTTGTCTACAAATAAGTTTGCTGGTATGGGGGTGAATAGTTAGGAAGGCAGAATCCCCTGGTGCCCGTTGACACCGACGAGAAATACCCTGTTAACCACCAGGCACAAGCATCGTTTTTGCTCAGGGCTCCGTCAGAGGCTCTGTGAGCCTTGTTGACTGGTATCAATGGTTCTGAAGTGGATGGTGCCACCTGTAAGATAGCCATGAGGATATTTGCTCTTTGCTCGACTGCAGATAGTGGTGGGTCAAGGTCCTCATCTGCTTTTCTGATAACCTTGTGAAAATCCAAAATCTTTGAGGGAGGCGGGGCTTGAACATGCCTGGAGCGGGGTCAGTGCTAATTTCTGGAGAAGCATCTATCCCACTGACCTCCTCCAGGGCTAGCCCATCCGAAGTCGGTCCAGAGTCCTCATCGTCACCACTTTGGATCTGAACATCCGAATCAGCCCACTTAGTGCGGTATAGGGCGTATTGTTCTTCCACTAGAAGCATGTCTCTTCCCTGGAGTGATGGATTTTTACTGGCAACAGGCGTTCAGGTGAGGGTTGCAGCATCCCTTTCAATGCCAAAGGCATTGCTACCATCAACACTGAAGGTGGCATTGTACACAGAGTTGGCCGAGCTGCTGTGCAGAGTCTGATGCCTGTGTTGGATTTGGCATAGGGTCACACCTGTCTGGTAGTGACGTTTCCAACGTCGCCAGCCTTGAAACCTGATGGTGAGGTAGGGGTCCAAAAGATAGGGACGGCACCACATAGAATCCATATGGCGGTACAGGCACCCATGTAATTAGGTCGTATGGGCCTGTGACTGGCCCCATGGGGCCTAAGGGTGCTCTACCCTCCTGAAGACATCCATCATGGCTTGTGTGAAGGCTGATGGATCGATCCATCACGGAGCCGGGCACTCAGAGAAAGTGGGCACTAAAGTTGATTGTGGAGGTGGAGACGGCGGTGCTGGCTCATGGGCCGCTGACAGTGCCACCGTGGACATTTCTACTAACTCTGGCTCCAGAGATGAGGCCTGAAGAGACTTGGAAATACCCAATCTTGAGCTTCAGGAAGAGAAGTACTTTTTCTTCTTCTTGTGCCTATTCTTGTCCTTCAAAGATCTGGTGGGTGGGAATGAACTCGAAGGTGAACTGATCCGGGCAACTATGTCCTAAGGTGCCCCCAATGACGCTCTTCATAGGGAGCCATAAAAATCTTGGCCCCCTTACACCCCTTGATGGCCTTCGGGTGCATCTGCTGGCCGAGTTCACACTACAGAGTGTTGTGCCTTCACATGAGGTAACGGAGACAGTTGTCCTATGGATCCATGATGGGCATTTGACTGTCACACAGATCACAGGGCTTGAAACGAGACTTCTTCGGAGGTGAGGTCCCTATTTGCACCAACTGAAAAATACTGCGAGAGAAGAAATTCTCCAGCGAGTGTGAGAGAATGTAGTTCTGGATGCATCGAAAGCAGGAACCATAAAAAACACAACCAAGAGAACCAAGACCCAACAGTTCTATTATTCCGTAATTCTGTTAGAAGATGCCCGCATCAATAACAACTATGTGTAATACTAAAAGCGTAAGACTCGCATTGCTCCGTTGATCTGTGACATTAATCTAGATTGATAACGGCTCGCAATCAACTTTGAGGAAAAACATTCGTCTTAGAAGACCGTGTTTGAAAGGTGAATGTAATGATGAGAAGTCCACACGTTGAGTAGTATTTTGTGATGCTTTAATCCAAGATGTACAGAGAGACCCCACCAGGAGCATCCAGCATGGTGCTCAGCCCAGCCAACTGTAATCTGTCAGGCAGATCACCAACATTCTGATAGATGCATCACATCAACATTCCAATAGAGGTAGAGAGGGATAGCAAAGAGAATACCAAGACACTACAGTTTCAAATATGAATACTTCTGCAAATAAGTTGCTGCTCTGCATTTTATATAATGGTGCTCAAAATGTGATGTATGTGGTCTGCTGTGCTCCTTTGAGATTCAATCAGTTACATCTCTTGTTTGATCCCCAGGTGCCACGAAACTGAAAAACTCAAATGGAAAAGAATAAGACGAATGTCCTTGAAGAGTATCTGTACCTCGATGTTTCTTTTGACCATGAGGGGTGCCTCTTCCCCCTCCATACTTCCATATGCTTGTTTTTGGTGGCATACTGTGACTGCAAAGAGCTAAAGATTGTCCTGGTACCCTCTGAAACATGCACGGACCGCCAGCTGGCTGGCATGGACCTTCTCAGAAACCTGGATTTCAGCACCATCTCCAGGGGAGAGCTCCCCCTTGTGGCCCAGAGCTGCCGCCTGCCTGCCATGGTTGAGAGTCGCAGCAGTTTCTGCCGGGCCGGGCTGGCTGTTGTGCTGAGGCGCATCATAAAGAAAGCCTGTGAAGAAGACCCCGTAAAGAAGGATGTCTCTGAACTTTTGGGATTTAAAAACACGTGCTTGAAGGCATGTGCAGAAGTAAGTGCATTCATTTGCTGCTTGTTACAACTGGGACTGTCGCACACAAGTACACACACAAATTCTATCTTTCTCTCATTTTGGTAACGTATGTAGGTCTATCGTTAGTCAAGAAGACCTTTTGATTGTGTTAAAACTGTGTGTGCGTGTGTGTGTGTGTGTGTACATAATGTACTTACAGGGGCTTTCAGGCAGCCCTCTTCATCCATTGGTCTGTTATTGTGTCAATCATATTTTTCTTCAGCCCACTACAGCATACAGCATGGGTCAGCCCACTTCAGCCATTGGCTAACTTCACTGTGAATGACAACAGTCTTCTGTTTTTGCCAGGAGAACATGTGCACACTATTTTGCCTTTAGCTAATTTTAAAATATACTGGTGAAGTGCAGCAAGCTGATTCAACAATACATTTTTACAAAACCTCGGACAAACATCATCAGCTGAAGACTGATACTCAATGCCTGATTTATTTACTTTGCCAATGCTTGTTGATTTTCTTTTGCACTTGCAGGGCGATTATGTGATGGCTCTTACATCCCAGCCCAATTACTTCTTACACATATGAAGTCTAATAGCTAGATTGGTGGTCACCAAACAAGTGCATTCAGCCCCACAGACTGTCTGTCTGCCTGTCTCTTGCTCCACCTATTCCCTCTGACCCTTTCTCCAGACACGGGGATGTGGAAGATCAGTGCTGCCTCTTACTAGCAATCTAGTTAGTGCTCAGTCTTGCCTTTTCTAGTCTTAAAGGGAATGTTCGCCTTCTCTCGCTGAAAACTGCAGGCAGCAGGATGGCGAGGCATCTGTTCATTGAGATGCTGGCTAAAAATACACACTCTCTGATAATAGCGCGCGAAAGTCTTGGCGGCATCCTGTTAACGTTTGCAGAATGCAATGAATGAACAGGATGCCAGAATGCAATGATGTCACGCTTTACAGCAAACATCTTCCTTTTCCATAACAAGCCAACATAATAAGACTAATGCTACAGAGGAAAATGTAGATGCTCAGAAAACTGGTACATTTGATGAATGCTGCAAAGTACTGAATCGAGCCCCTCGGATTCATCCCCTTCTGAATTGCTAATTAGGAGTTTATGTACTTAGGAGCGATGGTGACCAGGGACAAAAAGAGTTTCTATGATCTCAGTCTTGAAACGTTTCTGGTGCACTTTCAAAAGCACTGACCCTAATGGGAGGAGCAGCATGTTTAAGAATTATTACAGTTCTGAGATTTCTTTCATATAGCCCTGAATGCTCCATGTTGAATCCTGGTAGATTTCTTCAGGGAGGCTGCTTCAGCCCTCCAGTAATTGCTCTGCAACTGGAGCATAGCTAGAGTATACCTTGGTCAGGCGTCTGTATGCAGGGGCATGTTTCTCCCATGTACCTCCATATAATAGCGGGGGCGTGGATACGCCCCCAACCACTCTCATAGCTTGATTCCGCCATTTGGGCCTATATCCTTTCTTTTTTAGTTATCAATGTATTCTTTATGTACTTTCTTCTTTTCATCTTTTTTCCACATTTATTTGAAGTACTCATCTACACGTGGAATTGTGTGCCATTGTCCAAGTTTCTAATATTCATGCTGTGTCCATTCAGACCTCTCTACATAAATACGACTGAAGCAGAGTTCATCAAAAAGGCAGCGTTTATTCTAAAAAAAAACATGCATTTCGGGCTGCAAGCGCCCTTCTTCGGGGGTCACTATAAGGAACAATAAAACGTGAATCAATTACACATTTACCATAATATTGCGTTTAGCTCTAGTTCGAGGCATGTGGGCTGCTGAATTCATATCTGTGCATAGTCCGCCACCTAGTGTTGGGTCCGGATGATTGCACATTGTTGTCCTGGAAGAGTCTTCGAAGTATCACGAGATAGGTGGCTCCTCCCCTGGACTACAGTGCGCATGGGCATCGCCTCCATCCCCAGATTGTTTTTTTCCGCCATAGGGTTCGGATGTGTTTTCGGTTCCCTCCTTCGGAACCGATAGTTGTTCGATTTTACTTGAGACCAAAAGGTCTTTAGGCTGGGCGTCGGTATAGTTGCGTTCGGGTTTTCTTACTGACTCTCAGCTCCAATCTCCTACTGCCCTTCCACGTGCTTCGACGCGGACGGGCCTACACTAACTCATTTGCGATGGAGCGGACTCCATTCAAGAAGTGTCCGCTATGTCACTCGAAATACTCGCACCTCGACGTGCACCCTGTGTGCAACACATGCTTGTCGCCGGATCACCGTGAAGACACCTGCATGGCTTGTTCAAAGTTTAGGAGTAAAAAAACTTTGAAGATTCGCCGGGCTAATCGACTCCAGGCACAGTTGTCGGCTTCGGCACCCACACCTGATGACGTCTTTCAGGAGTCGATTGAGGAGGAAGCCGGCGTACAAGAGTCGGACTCTGGCCCCGCGTCCGAAGAAGAGGCCTACGACGCGGACGAGGAGGCCGGCGACGAAGTCTCCGGTGAGGTAGGGGACGACGAACTGATTTGTGCCGCCATGGGAGATAGCTCAGAGGAAGAGCATCCCCAAACGGACTCCGGGGTTTCCCCCCGTCATACGGCCCAGGTCGAGGGATCGCCTTCGGGCCTTACCCGAGATCTTACTACAAGTCCTACGTCCCCGCCCCCGGGCCCGGTCACGGACATTTCTGGCAAGAAACCGAAAGTGAAGCCAACTGGTCACGCACCCTCGGATGCGAAACCGAAACCGAAACTGGCGTTGGTAAAGAAGGTTCTGGAGGCGTCAACTTCCACGAAACCCAAAATGGCCGACTCGAAGAGCCACGCCAAGATGGCCGACCACAAAAGCCGCGCCAAAATGGCCGACCCGAAGTCCTCGGGGTCGGCGCCGAAGGTGAAGACTTCCGACGCGGCTGTGTCGGCACCGAGAGGGGTCGCGGACCCGAAGACGGCTTCGAAGAAGCGTCACGCCGACGGTGCGACGGGCCAAGAGGCGTCGGCACCGAAGAAGAGGCCTGCCGACGACCGGGCTCTCGGAGACGAAGAGGCGCTCGAGACAGTTCAGCCCTCGGCATCCCTTACTAAGAAGGTGGGAGAATCCTTGAAGCGGATCCAACAGTCCACTGTGGTTCCCAGCCAGGACGCTGGCGTGCCAAGGCCCACGCCGAAGCCTGCCAAGGGACAAACGCCCATCCGTTTTACCCTTCCTCCCAAGTCGGCGCCGAAGGCCTTCGCGCCTAAGCAGAGCGGACATTCTCAACAAGCATTGACGCCGAAGGCTGCCTTGGTGGTAGCTTCGGCTCCAACCGCTCGCGGTGGAGGAGCGTCGAGAGGTGACAATCGACGCCAACACCGGAAAATTGTCGCTCCTCAAAAGAAAGATTACCTCGGAGCCGCCATTGGAACCCTTTAGGATTCCATTAAAGAACAAAAAGTACTCTGCGGACTCTTCGGCTCTGATGGAACCTCTGTCTCCACAAGCCATGGAACGCTCGCCGGCCCATTCCCCAGTGCCTGAGGTGGAGGAGGAATACGACGAGTACACATATCCTGCGTACTCGGATCAGGACGAGGAGCAAGTGCCCTGGACAGCAGGAGGCGACACGGACGACCTGCAGTCGGGTCAGGACACTCAACTTTTCGCCACTAAGACGTCCCCGACGGAGGACTCGGCGGCGTTTAATGCATTAATAGAAAGAGCTGCAGCGAACCATGACGTCGAACTGCACTCAGACCCGGTGGATGCGGATTTCTTGGTCGACACCTTCTCGGTAGCCGAAAAGCAAGTCAAGACGCTACCTATGCTCCAAGGGGTGCTGAAGCATGCACAGGAGGTATTTAAGGAGCCCACCCGGGCGCGGGTGGTCAATCCTCGCATCGACAGGAAGTATAAGGCGGCGCCCACGGATCCCACGTATATTAAGGGACATTTGCCATTGGACTCCCTGGTGGTGTCCAACGCTCGAAAGAGGGCGAATTCGCAGACTACTGGTGATGCTCCTCCCCCAGACAAAGAGTCAAAGATCTTTGAGGCATCGGGCAAACGCATTGCTGCACAGGCAGCAAACATTTGGAGGATCTCTAACACCCAAGCCCTGCTTGCACGTTATGATAGGGCCCATTACGACACGTTAGAGGCCATCCTACAACACTTGCCTGACCAATACAAGGAGGCGGGGGAGATGCTCATTCAGGAGGGTAAACTCATTACTAATGCATCCATCAAATGTGCCCTAGATGTGGCAGACACGGCCTCCAGGGCTATCAATACAAGCGTGTTACTCAGACGCCATGCCTGGCTTCGAATTTCTGGGTTCAAGCCTGACATACAAACCACATTACTGGGTCAGACGGTGAATCCTGACCATCTGTTCGGCCCTGAAGTGGATGCCTCCCTAGAAAAGATGAAAAAAGATACCGAAACTGCCAAGTCTATGGGGGCTTTACAAAGTCAGCAGTTTCGGGGTGGTTCTTTTCGCCGCTCCAATTCAAGAGGCACCTCAAGAGGCCAGGCACCCCAAACCACGCAATACTACAAGGGTAACACCCAGTCCTCGTATAACAACAACAAGGGCAGGGGTGGCTACAGAGGCAATAATATCAAGGGCAGAGGACGTGGAAACAATGCCTCCAGGTCCACCGCCTCCAACAAGCAGTGACGTCTTGTCACTTCCCCCCGATCACACAACACCTGTCGGGGGGAGACTACAGCAGTTCCTGCCGGCGTGGAGATCCATCACCACGGACAGGTGGGTGAGGTCTATTATTCAGTACGGGTACTGTCTAGAACTTACGTCCATTCCACCGGACATACCGCCAAGAGGCCGTGCTATGTCCGACGAGCACTTGACCTTGTTGCAGCAAGAAGTACTAATCATGCTGCAAAAAGGGGCGATAGAGCTCGTTCCATTGCAAGAACAAGGAACAGGGGTTTACTCACTGTATTTCCTCATTCCCAAAAAGGACGGATCACTCAGGCCGATCCTGGACCTCAGGCCCCTGAACTGGTACATCAACTCAGAGCACTTCCATATGCTCACGTTGCAGCAGGTGCTTCCCCTACTTCAACAGGGGGACTTCCTAGCGACGCTGGATCTGAAGGATGCCTATTTTCACATTCCCCTGCATCCTTCACACAGGAAGTATCTCAGATTCAAGATCTTAGACCAGCATTACCAGTTCAGGGTCCTGCCGTTCGGGGTCACCACGGCACCAAGAGTTTTCACCAAGTGCCTAGCGACTGTAGCAGCGCATCTCCGTCGCCAGCACGTCCATGTCTTTCCATACCTCGACGACTGGCTTATTCAGGCAAAGACGGAACAGCAGTGCGTAGACCACGTGTCACGCACCATTCACCTCCTGCACGATCTGGGATTCTCTCTGAACTACCCAAAGTCCCATCTCCAGCCCGCCCACGTGCGTCAGTATCTGGGCGCGACAATCAACACTCTGGCGGCCACTGCGCAGCCGAGTTCAGTGAGAATCGCCGGCATCCAGGCGCTGATCCAACGATTCAGACCTCAGACCTCGCTTCCAGCGAGGGTGTTCATGCAGTTGATAGGCATGATGGCCTCCTGCATCTCCATTGTCCCGCACGCGAGACTACATATGCGTCCGCTTCAGGAGTGCCTGGCACGTCAGTGGACTCAGGCTCATGGGCAACTGACAGACCTAGTGTTGGTGAGCGGTCGGGCGTACAACTCTCTGCATTGGTGGAAGCCACAAAACCTTTGCAAGGGCCGACCATTCCAAGAGCCTGTCCCACAGATCATCCTGACAACGGACGCCTCTCTCCAGGGATGGGGAGCTCATGTACTCCATTACACAGTGCAGGGACTATGGACACTTCAGCAAAGGAAGATGCACATCAATGTGTTGGAACTGATGGCAATCTTCATGGCCTTAAAGGCGTTCAAAGTACATCTGTGCAACAAGGTCGTGTTGATCCGGACGGACAACATGACGGCCATGTACTACATCCAGAAGCAGGGGGGAACACACTCTCCACAGCTGTCTCATCTGGCTCAGAGCATGTGGAAGTGGGCCATTCAGAGAAACATATTCCTCATGGCAGAACATCTCCCAGGCAAGGACAACCAGATGGCGGATCTGCTCAGCAGACACAGCCATCAGATGCACGAGTGGGAGTTACATCCATCAGTACTCCAACCGTACTTCCAAAGGTGGGGTCATCCAGAGATAGACCTGTTCGCCACAAAGGAGAACGCAAAATGCCAAAGCTTCGCCGCCAGGTTCCCACACCCCCAATCACAGGGCAATGCGATGTGGATGAACTGGTCAGGCAGATTTGCGTACGCTTTTCCCCCAGCACCTCTGATACCGCTGGTGGCACGCAGGCTCAGGCAGCACTCGATGACTCTCATCCTGGTTGCTCCTACGTGGGCTCGCCAACCATGGTACACCACGTTTCTGGAACTCTCCGTGGTACCGCATCAAAGGCTTCATCTCACTCCCAGCCTTCTGACGCAGAGCCATGGCGACATTCAGCACCCAGATCCGCAACAGCTCAACCTGGCGATCTGGCTCCTGAAGTCCTAGAGTTTGGCTACCTTAATCTTCCTCCCGATTGCATGGACATCATTCGGGAAGCGAGAAAGCCCACTACTAGAGCTTGTTATGCGGCTAAATGGAAGAGGTTTGTCGTCTACTGCGTGGAGCACAGCATTGACCCGCTAGACGCTTCCATTCAAAACATCATATGTTACCTCTTTCACCTGTATCGGTGTAATCTAGCTTACTCTTCCATCCGCATTCACCTGTCGGCTATGGCAGCATACCTCCAAAATAGGCAACACCTGTCACTCTTTAAGGTCCCTGCTATCAAGGCTTTTCTGGAAGGACTCAAGAGAGTCATTCCACCAAGGACTCCACCAGCACCGGAATGGAACCTCAATGTGGTTCTTACAAGGCTGATGGGTCCCCCCTTTGAGCCACTACACTCTTGCGAACTGCAGTTTCTGACCTGGAAGGTGGCTTTCTTAGTAGCAATCACATCGCTACGGAGGGTTAGCGAACTGCAGGCGCTCACCATCCAAGAACCTTTCTTCCAGGTCCATGCCAACAGGGTGGTGCTCCGCACTAACCCTAAATTCTTGCCCAAAGTGGTCTCACAGTTCCACATGAACCAAACTATTGAATTGCCGGTGTTCTTCCAAAACCCAGAGACGCTGGCGGAGCGGATGCTCCACACTCTTGATGTAAAGAGGGCCTTGATGTATTATGTGGACAGGACAAAAGATTTCCGCAAAACCAAACAACTTTTTGTTGCTTTTGCCACTCAACACAAGGGAAACGCAATCTCCAAAGCAGGAATAGCTAGATGGATAGTAAAGTGCATTCAGATCTGCTACGCTAAAGCAAAGCGCACTCTCACTATACCACCGAGGGCCCACTCCACTAGAAAGTTGGGGGCCTCTATGGCGTTCTTAGGTAACATTCCCTTAGAAGACATCTGTAGAGCAGCCACATGGTCTACCACTCATACTTTCACCAAGCACTACTGTGTAGACGTGCATTCAAAACAACAGGCAGCTGTTGGTCAGGCTGTTCTAAAAACGCTTTTTCAGACTGCTGCAGCTGGCACGGGCGGCCGCCGCTAATGGAGGGACTGCTATGTATTCTATGCACAGATATGAATTCAGCAGCCCACATGCCTCGAACTGCAAATGCTACTTACCAGTATGCATCTGTTCTTGGCATGTAGGGCTGCTGACATTCATATCGCCCACCCTCCTCCCCGGCGCCTGTAGCAGCTGCAGTATATATTCATATACAAACATATGCTCATAGCATGGTCATCACTCACTTCTGCACTCCATCTCTGCCTATGGCTAAAAACAATCTGGGGATGGAGGCGATGCCCATGCGCACTGTAGTCCAGGGGAGGAGCCACCTATCTCGTGATACTTCGAAGACTCTTCCAGGACAACAATGTGCAATCATCCGGACCCAACACTAGGTGGCGGACTATGCACAGATATGAATGTCAGCAGCCCTACATGCCAAGAACAGATGCATACTGGTAAGTAGCATTTGCATACAACAGCGCAAATTCATATGCAATTTATGAAAATAAACACTTAATGTGAATTGTTTACTCCCATGTACCTGACACTTAGCCTCTTGGCTAATAACACTATGAGCCTTTTCTGTCCATGCTTTATATGCATTCCATGGGGACATTAGCTATTTGCATATTGTTCCCAGATGTCCCTCACCAGTGGATATCCATGCTCCATGGCTGGCAACCACTTTGATGGTAGAGTAGAAGGAAATCCTACCTGTGAGACCCCTGGGTGGGTGGACAAAATACTTGTATTTCTTAAATAGATGAGATTCAGAAACTGGGACTTGATTAGTCTGACTAAACTTGGGTACTTATGGCATGCTTCGAAGTTGACAACATTTGAGGAACTGTGAGGAGTACGCCATGCACCCTATTACCTCTCAAGGGGACTTTGTTATCATCACCATCAGATACCCGTTGGTGGCACGGACTCTACTGGGAAGGAATACAAATAGCTCTCTTCCAGCGAGCTCCATAGCCTCTTTTCCCCGTGTTTTTTTTTTTTTAAAAACACATTCAGTATGTGTACACCCCCAGAAATCCAAATCTTTGGATATATGTGGCGGGGGGCATTATTTTTCAACAGCCCCCTTACCATCCGGTTCCACTGTTACCCCCCCTTGTTCCCTTTAATTATAGTTTTAACATACCAGTAGGGAATCGGGTTGACATCCTATCAGAAGTAGATGGACTGTTACTACCTTCCCCTGGAAATCTGTCAATTGAAGCTCCTAGGGTAGTTGTAACCCTGGAGCAGGGGCATGACGTAAGGGTGGCAAGGTTCGGTGATTCCTGTTCTCTTGTGAGTTGGAATGTGGCAGGCCTAAAAGATAAGACCCTAAACCCAGATTAGCTGTCCTTTATTGATACATTTTATTTTGTTGTTATGTAGGAGATATGGGCTATTACCCCAATTTTATGCAGTGTTTTTTCCTGTTACTCCTCCCCTGTAGTAGCCTCGTCTCAAGGGGCTTCCTTTCTATATGGTCAACCTACATCTTAGCATAGAACTATCTGCTAACTCAGTCAGCCCGCATACCAGGCCCTGATTTTGAAGGATACTTTTGGCTCCTTTTGTTTTTATCTGGTTAATTCTTTATTATAATGACTTTACTAACTCTTTTTGGGGCACATGTATCGAGCATTTTACGGTTGCAAACGGGCCGATTTGCAGAATCGGACCATTTGCGACCGGTAAAATGCTATTTGCGATGCATCAAGGTCAAAGGCATTCGTAAAACAGGTAATCACAATTTTTGCGATTACCTATTTTGCAAATGCAGTTAGGGAATCATAAATTGCGATCCCCTATTTGCGATGCATTATGCATTCACAAATTGCGTTTTTGGCAATTTGGAATCGCAAATTACCACCAACTTCAAGTTGATGGTAATTCGCAATTCTTATGAAAAATGCACAAAATGCATTTTTCAAAGTGCAATGTGGTGCATACACATGCCCTTAGGGCATGTGTGTGCATCACATGTGCATACTTACCTTTGTTGGGGGTGCATCAGGGTGGCCTTTTGGCCCCCTTGCACAATTGAAAATGCATGCGCAATTTAAGATTACCTATTTGGTAATCGCAAATTGCGAATGCTGTCCCATTCATTCCTGCGGGCTTCTAGGCCCATAGGAATGAATAGGAAGGCATTCCTTAATTGCGAATCACAATTTGTGATAGGCAATAAAGGAATATGTAGGAATCGCTAATATTTTAGCAAAACCTACATGCATAAGGAATTGTGATTCCTTAATAGCGATTCCTTAAGAATCGCTATTAAGGAATCGCTATTCCTTAGCTTGATGCATGTGACCCTTTGTTCTTTATTTGAGAGGCTGTTTGGTTTTATTATGGGTTTGAAACCAATAGGGCCTGGCAACACACTTCAGCCACGATTCCTGCTATGTGCTGACTTTAATGCCAAACTTGGGGAGGTTGCCTGGGTTTGGCCGCAGAAACGGTACTACCGGATGCCAAGGGGAAGGAGTGGAGGACATTGGTTGCCTCACTCGATCTTGTAGACATATTAACCACTTTTAGGGCGTAGGGCCAAGTAAACCAACCTATAGGGGAAAGGGGCCTGGCGTCAGTTATCGACTACATATTTGCCCCGAGACACTTCCTGCAGTGGTGTTCCAATAGTTCAATGATAGAAACCCATGGGGGGGTGGTGGGAGGAATCATAGCGCGCTCTCAATATAAGGGGACTTCCCTTTGTGGAAGGACAAACCGTCAACAGCGTGTGATGGAATTAACCAATACTCAAGAGATGGATTCATGTTAGTCTGGCACCTTACAAACCCTAGCACTACGCTTGGTCTGCTCCTCAAAACAATGTCTGTGTTCATAGGGAATTTAGGCGAGGATTCCAGGGAAGTCTTGCCAACCTGTAACAACTTTTATGCTCCCACATTAAGAACCACTTGTTGAAACTGCATCATCCCGTCCAGGAGCACCCACACAGGTTCAATGCAAAATGCTCAGCGGCTAATCACTGTCTGAGGAAAGAATTGACGGGCCCCCTAGAAATGAAAGGTAGTTTCGGGAGGTCGGCTGGACTTTAAGCGGTCTTTTAGGGACATGGAACAAAAGAGACTGGGAATCGCTGGAACTAGCAACTGCTCAGAATAGCAGTAAAGCATTCTGGGACATATTCAGTACGTTTCGTCAGTAGGATGCTCCCCCAAACCAACTCCTAGTCTGTAATAATTCTAGCCAGGAGTGAGTTAAGCCCTTTACTTCCATTTATCAGATGCCCACAGACAAGGCGTGCAAGGATAGGTTACATGAGCTCCTAGATAAATCCACTCCTCTTCAGATTTCCCTCAGGAAGTGGAGGAAGGGGAAACATCCTTTACAACGCTACTTTTACCACGCAGTGCTGTTACAACGCAGGTTTTGCAACGAAAACCATTACAACGCATTACACTGGGGGGCGCTCTAGGATAGGGAATACGTTTAATTGACTATCCAACACCTTCCCTAGTGTCCACGGGGACTGGAGTTGGAATAGTACATTAAACTATTCACTATCCAGCACCCCCAAGTGTAATGCGTTGTAATGGTATGCGTAGTAAAACCTGCGTTGTAACAGCATGCGTGGTAAAAGCATGCGTTGTAACGTCATACATCCGGAGGAAGCAATCAAACACAGCTCAAGAGGTAAAGCCCCGGGGCCTAATGAGATTCCTACAGACTTATTTAAATGTAATCCAGATTTATGGGGGACCCTGCTCACTAATATATTCATTAACTCTTTGTATAGCAGAGTTCCAAATTCCTGGGCTCATTCCACAATTGTTCAAATTTTTAAAAAGGAGACAGCGGTCCCACAAGTGCTAGAGGGCGATATCTCCTATTGATAGTTCAGTGAAGATTCTGGAGAGAGCTATTTTCAATCATCTGCAGACTTGGGTCAGTGACAATAACAGTCTGTCCCATTCCCAGTATGGCTTTCGTCCTGGACTAGGTACAGTGGAGTAGTGCCTGAACCTGCATTTGATTGGGAGTAAATATACTGTCGCTAGGCATTGCCTATTGTACCTGGCCTTTATGGATTTATCTTCTGCATTTGAGTGTGTGAATAGGGACAAGCTATGGATGATTTGAATAAATCTGGGGGTAGAAGTCCCCCTGATAACTTCCTTGTATTCCTCCATGAAAACCTAGGGGCTAGGGTGTGATATGGCCGATTAGGAATAAAATCTCCGATTTCATTCCCTTAGCCAATGGGATGCGCCAGGGGTGCGTTTAGGCACCTCTCTTCATTATCTATATCAACGAATTTTTCTACCTGGGAGGTGCTGAAAATTGCTAATTAATTTATGCTGGCATAATTATATGCCCACAATGCTGTTTTAATGGGTAGGATGCCCTGTGCCTTGCACACTCTGTTAGAATCTTTTGTATCTTTTATGGGTGACCTAGACATATTAACCAATTGTGGGAAGTCACATATAATGGCCGGTGGACCAGGTAGGTGAAATCTGCTGTCCTTAAAGTTGCAAGAGCAATCCCTGAGCTCGGTACAGAATTTTTGTTTCTTGGGTGTTACTTTTGATTCCCCTAATTCTTTCCATCCCCAAGTGAAAGCAGTGTGCCTGAAAATTAGGTATGGCGGCAGGGTCCTTTTAATCTTGTCCGGAGGGAAGGCAAGGGCTCTATTTCCCCTTATTTTAAGATTTATAATCCGCAGTGTGTCCCTACAGCTGCATATGGAGCGGGGCTTTGGGGGTGCCATAATGTTTCCCGATACAGGTAGAAGAAAACAGGATTTGCAGGCGGTTATTGAATCTCCCGCTATCCAGCACCCACTTTATTTCACACTACAAACTCAATTTAGAAGGTGTCAGACAGCATTACATTGACCCCAGCTCATTTTTTTGGTTAGCATGTTGGCTAATATTGAAGCAAGTTTTAACAGAGAAGTAATTTTAGATTGTCTCTGTGTTCATAAGAGTCTTTCTATTCCTTGGCTGAACTATTTCAGTAAGTCTTTCACCGACATTGGTCTCCCGACGCAATACATTAACCCCTTCACTGCGGCGGCTATTCCGCCGCAGTGCTAAGGGGGCGGGGCGGAAATGCGGTGGGCGCATGCTGGTGACGGAACTGCTCCGTCACCAGCGTCGGTTGCACTGTGCTTATGACGGAGCGGTTCCGTCATGGCCGCGCCCGCTCAATAGAACACTCAGCGCAGGCGCGGAATTCGCGCCGCGCATGAGTGGCGGGCGGGCCATGACGGAACCGCTCCATCATCAGCACAGCGCCACCGCGGCTGATGACGGAGCGGTTCCATCATCAGCAGGGGAGGGGTTAAGTAAACAAAATAAGAGACAGGTTAAGTCCTGCCACATAGAGTTCACATTCTCCAAAAGAACGGAGAAAGTTTTCAGTAAACATTCCGTTCCCAGTTACTTTATCACACCAGCAATAGGAGAATTACCATTCTCGAACTTTGAAGTTTACACAGTTGGAGAAGTTTTTTCTCTTTAGATTCAGGGCAGGCATCTTTTGTGTTTTTCTGACTGGAACAAAAATGTATCTGTATGTCGTTGGGACGACCAGACTGAACAATCTTTATTGCATTCTGGTTTTTTTAATGTAAATTTGATCATAGTTTCTTTCAACTCTCTCAAGCACATTCTGAAATTATTGACCTTTAAGAAATGTAGGGAGGCACTAATGTACCTTCAGATGAATTTCTGTGGTTTTGTGTGTGTAAACAATCTGAACCTAACTATAACGTTCCTGTAACATTGTTTTTTTTGTGAATTTCGAAGTTTAAAAAAATATTCTATTTCTGAACTATAACGTCCCTGTAACCTATTTCCTAAATATAACGTCCCTGTAACCTGTGTGTGAGTGGGTGTGCAGATCTGTGAGGGGCTCTATGAATGGGTGTGTACTTCAGTGTATGAGTGGGTGTGTGAGTGCCTCTGTGGTATGTGAGTGGGTGTGTGAGTGATTTTCTGGGTATTTGAGTTGGTGTGTGAGTGGCTGTATGAGTGTAAGTGGGCATGTAAGTGGATTTCTGGCTCTCTGGGCGTGTGGGTGGCTGTATGGGTGTGATAGTAGTTTTCTGGGTCTTCGAGTGTGTGTGTGTGTGGCTGTATGAGTGGGTATGTGTGTAATTGGGTGGTTGTGTAAGTGGGTGTTTGTATGTGTGAATGGCTTTGTGGGTCTGTGAGTGGTTTGTGGGTGTCTGAGTGTGTGTGTGTGAGTGTCTATACAGGTGTGCGAGTAGGTGTATGAGTATGTACATGGGTGTGTGAGTGCCTGTGTGGGTCTGTGAGTGTCTGTGAGTTTGTGTGTGAGTGGTTATCTGGGTCTCTTGGTGTGTGAATGACTGTATGGATGTTGAGTGGTTGTGTGGGTTTGTGAGTGGGAGTATTTGTTTTTTTTAAAATTGGGATCATGTCCTGATTGACAAAATGTAAGTTGCAACTTTTCTCTTAGGTTATGGCCAGCCAATTTCAGCATTGCTGTTGGCGTGTGGATCCACGTCTCTTTTGAGAATTTTGTGAAGAATCGTCAAACAGTGCCAAAGTTATTAGCCAAAAAAAATGCTTTAGATCCCCACGATAGCTACCTTCTGGCGACCGCCAGTAGGATTATATTTGTATTATGTGTATGTATATGTGTGTGTGTGTCAATGTATATGTGTGTATGCATATGTATATGTGTAAATGTGTGTGTATATATGTGTATATATATGTGTGTGTGTGTATCCATACTAATATAATAAAGAGAGAGCCCAAACCTTTAAGGCGGGTAATCTCAAGAACCACAGCACCAATCACAACACCCAATACAACGTTGGAAAGGGCAGTTGCAGCAGAAGGACATAGGCTATGCAGACGCCCACCATATACATTTAAAAGGTAAAAAAACCGTGCCAGCAAAGTAGTCCCTTGTGGGCGTGTCTGCGTTGTGCTGTGGGCGTATGCTGGGGGCGTGACAAACGCTGGGGGCGTGTGGTATGTTCCGCCTTTCATGCCATGTCTCATATTGTGTGCTAATCCCACCCTGCTCCCTTTAAATACCCCTGCACCCCATAATCATAACCCACCCTTACTCCTTAAAATACCCCAACACCCTTAAACACTAACCCATCTTAACTCTATAAATATAACCTGTACCCCAAAACCCAAACCTATCCCTAAACCCTAAAATACCCCTGTACCCCAAAACCCAAACCTAGCCCTGAACCCTACAAATACCCCTGTACCCCAAAACCCAAACCTAGCCCTGACCCCTAAAAATACCCCTGTACCTCAAAACCCAAACCTAGCCCTGAACCCTAAAAATACCCCTGTACCTCAAAACCCAAACCTACCCCATAACCCTAAAAATACCCCTGTACCCCCAAACCTAGCCCTGAACCCAAAAAATACTACTGTACCCCAAAACCCAAACCTACCCCTGAACCCTAAAATACCCTTCTACCCCAAAACCCAAACCTTGCCCGTAACCCTTAAAATACCCCTGTACCCCAAAACCCAAACCTACCTCTGAACCCTAAAAAATACCCCTGTACCCCAAAACCC